>NC_057345.1:41117500-42367500 GCF_016509475.1 Prionailurus bengalensis | reverse complement strand
AGTAGCATTACTCACCGCCCCCTTCCTCTCCTTGGTTGGGACAGTGAATTATTATGCATAATTAATCATAAAGCTTTTGGGGGCACATGGGTGGCTCAGTCAGTTAAGTGTTGGACCCTTTGTTTCAGCTCAGGTCATGATCTCACAGTTTGTGAGTTCAAGCGCTGCATCAGGCTCTGTGCTGGCAGTGTGGAGCCTGTTTGGGATTCTCTGTCTCCCTCTCTCTCTCTGCCCCTCCCCTACTTGTGCTGTCTCTGTCTCAAAAACAAAATAAAGCCTTAAAAAAAAACATGTTTAAAAAAAATATCAGGGGCACCTGGGTGGCTCAGTCAGTTGGGCGTCCGACTTAGGCTCAGGTCATGATCTTGTGGTTTGTGGGTTCAAACCCCACATTGGGCTCTGTGCTGACAGCTCAGAGCCTGGAGCCTGCTTCGGATTCTGTGTCTCCCTCTGTCTCTGTCCCTCCCCCACTCATGCTCCGTTTCTTTCTGTCTCAGAAATATATAAACATAAAAAAATTTTTTTTATCATGAAGATTTTACAATTTTTATGAAGATGTCAGGGAAATCTACCTAATTTTCTCTCTAAAGAAATCAATGCCCAGGGACTTTTCAGCTTCATCTGACACAGATAACTGATTAAAAGTACTAGACCCCTTCCCCAAAACAATCAGTTCCATTGATTTCTTTTGGGTGTACATATCAATAGGTATTATGTGTTTCTGCATCTATGATCCTTTGATGAAAATTCGGTTTTCATTGTTTTTTTCTTTAGTTTTACTTCCTTATTTTTCGGCTGGATGTGTTTGGACAGGCCAAATAGATAACATCAGATGTGTCAATTTGGAGAGTCTCATGCTTTGACCTTCCAGATACATTTTATTCATTAATAACTTGGCATCAAATTATACTATCCTGACATGTTCCTTTTGGAAGAAGTATTTCAATGTGTCTTTTATAGCTACATTCTGAAATGATTTGAGAATACTTAGGCTTTTGGGTTGGATGACTTGAAATCTGATAATAAAATTGTTTTTGCAGATCTTTGATGGAAAACAGATTCCACAGCGAATGGTTGATGGATGGAATGCATTTTTCTTTGATAAAACAGAAGAGCTGGTAATTTTTTCGTAACCTTTATGTTACAGAATGCTCACTGATACATGTTAGGATTTGAATAATTTAATAATTTTACTTGTCCATATTTTGGGTAGGTATTGACATCTCTCTCTCTTTGTTCTCATTTATAGAAAAAGCGTTTACCTTCACTTGGAAAGAATACAGAAACGTTAGGAGAGCTTTGGTTGGGACTGCTTCGCTTCTATACTGAAGAGTTTGATTTCAAGGAATATGTAATTAGCATTCGGCAGAAAAAGCTGTTGACAACTTTTGAGAAGCAGTGGACATCCAAATGCATTGCAATTGAAGGTAATCATTTAACTGATATTACCTGAGGAACAAAATAAAACAAAAAGCTAGAGTTTCATTTGGGAAGGAAATTGAGGGGAGAACTAAAACACATTAGAATTTGGAAGATTCTTCCTCTTTTAATCTATAATTTTTAAAAGAATAATTTGCTGATTTGAATGGTCTGAGTTATATAGTATTAGACTCTAGTTATGGCTCCTAAGTTTATGTTATAGTGAACATAATTTTTAATTAAAAAATAAATATTTCTTTTCTAGATCCTTTTGACTTGAATCATAACCTTGGTGCTGGAGTTTCTAGGAAAAGTAAGTTTGAAATATAGAAATCTCCTGTTTTTAAAGCTCTCTTACACATTAAGGTCTGCATCTTTATTATTTTCTTCTTTTTTCAATAGTGACCAATTTTATCATGAAGGCATTTATCAATGGAAGGAAACTTTTTGGTACCCCCTTTTATCCACTCATTGGCAGAGAAGCTGTAAGTTTACATAATTTGAATTCTGAATATTTTTTCTTATAAGAACTGTTCTTTGTAATACAGGAAGCCTTATCCTGTTTTCAAGTTGGTGTTAGGAATAGGGGAAAGAGATGATTATAAGCTCCCTGTATTGTTTTTTTATTGCACTTGTCATAGTCCATAATGAGATACCTATTTGCTAAATGTTGTGTATTTGTTAATCTGTTAAATTTTGTCTCCCTCATTAGACTGTAGCTCCATGAAGACAGGTCTCTTCACCGTCATACCTCTAGTACC
This sequence comes from Prionailurus bengalensis, assembly GCF_016509475.1. Lineage (NCBI taxonomy): Eukaryota > Metazoa > Chordata > Mammalia > Carnivora > Felidae > Prionailurus > Prionailurus bengalensis. The sequence goes on along the minus strand of NC_057345.1, from coordinate 42,365,320 downwards.
TATCGTAGTGCCTGGCACATAGGATGTATCAGATAAGCATTTGTTGAATGAGTGAGGGTAGATATTCAAGAGTCAGTATCCTTAAAGTTTGAATTTTTTTTTTTAAATGTGTTTTAAAAACACCTTTTTTAATGTTTATCTTTGAGCGAGCGAAAGACGGAGAGAGAATGCTCGAATGGAGGAGGGGTGGAGAGAGAGGGAGATACAGAATCTGAAACAGGCTCCAGGCTCCAAGCTGTCAGCACAGAGCCTGATATGGGGCTTGAACTCACGAACCTATGATCTCATGACCTGAACCAAAGTTGGATGCTTAACCGACTGAGCCACCCAGATGCCCCTTTAAATCCTAAATTTGAATTGTTGCCTACTGCCCCTCTTCCATCTCTAGAAGTCTTTTTTTTTTTAATGTTTATATATTTATTTTGAGAGAGAGAGAACAGGGGAGGGACAGAGAGAGAAGGAGAGAGAGGGGCACCTGGGTGGCGCAGTCGGTTAAGTGTCAGACTTCAGCCAGGTCACGATCTCACGGTCTGTGAGTTCGAGCCCCGCATCAGAGCCTGGAGCCTGTTTCCGATTCTGTGTCTCCCTCTCTCTCTGCCCCTCCCCTGCTCATGCTCTGTCTCTCTCTGTCCCAAAAATAAATAAAAGTTGAAAAAAAAAAATTTAAAAAAAGGAGAGAGAGAGAGAGTGTCCTAAGCAGGCTCTGCCACTGTCAGTGCAGAGCCTAACTCAGGGCTCGATCTCACAAACCTTGAGATCATGACCTGAGCCGAAATCAGGGGTTGGGTGCTTAACTCACTGAGCTACCTAGGTGCCCCTTATCCCTTGAAATCTAAATGAAAATACAAACAGAGAGGACAGCACCAAAGAAATACTTTATTATTTGCTGAGGCTTCTGCCCTAATTTTGGTGTAGCCCTGGTAAGCTGAATTTGATGGCATGGAACTGAGAGGATTCCTTTTACCTGAACTGGGTGGCATAGTGTTTCCAGTTCTTCTTGGTCTCATTCTGTTTTTTTGCTTGCTTTCTAATGGGAGGAGGTCTAAGTTTCACAGAAACTTCCAAGAGAAGCAATCTCAAGAGAGAAGAAACTGTGTCTCTACTATTGCCTAATTAATATCCTCAATCTTGTTCAGTACAATTTCCACTCTCTTTTTTTGGGATGTAGGGTAAGAAAAGTAGAAAAGTCTAGAGCTTTATTCCCTTGGAGCATTTTTTTTCCTACCTTTTGGGGGGTGATAATAATTATAATGGAAAGAAATAAAATAACAGTAAAATTTGAAATGCCACAAAAGTTGTATAAGAACAAAAATGTCAAACAAACGGAAAATCCAACAATAATTTTACTAACATACTTATTAAAATAGCAATAAGTAAAGAGCACAGTCAGATCAGAACAAATCTGATGATGCACTTATAAAACATTTTACCTGAAAATTGTGGGAATTCCAATTATTAGTGTGTGTATATACATATATATACATGCATGTGTTCCATAGAACCCAGCAGTTTCATGTTGTCAGACTTTTTAGTAGAATATTAAATTAGAATACTTAGTAAACTGGAAATGTGCTAACTTTAGTCTATGAATATAAGATTTTAGTAACTCATAGTAACTCAGTATGTTATAAGCAGTTCTAACAGATATCAGTCTTTGGTCTTGAATATCATTTGGTATAAAAGTCAAATATCGGTTTGGGGCCTATCAGAAGTCTGGGCCTATGAGTTGGCTAACCATTTTTTGATCGAATTTTTCCTTTTTAAAAGTTCATATATAGTATTCTATGGCTTGTGTATTCTAGTCTGTTTTCCTTTGACAGGCATTTAGATTGTTTTCATTATATCAGTGTTACAACTGATGCTATTAAAAAATACCCTTGTTAAATAGTCTTTCATGCTTATACTTGCCATAGTAAAATTTATTCTTTCAATGCATATTTATTGAATTCCTACTTGTACTGATTTCTCTGCTATGTACTGACAAGGCTTATAAGTATACAAAATAGATGTGTTTCATTCTTACACTAATGAAAATGAAGACAAGTATATTTTCTATTCATCTTTTTCACTTATGTACTCCCACTTCAACTATTCTACACCATCAGGTCCTCTACTATACTGACCCATTTTCTCCCATTCTGTCAGCTATCTTCTGTCTTCATTTTTCTTCCTATTCAAGTTAGATTTCCTGGTCTGTTCTCTTGCATATACTTTCTTTATTTTTCCTTTTTTTTTTTAACTTAAATTTTAGTTAACATATAGTGCAAATGTTGGTTTCAGGAGTAGAATTTAGTGATTCATCACTTACATATGCTTATCACAAGTGCCCTCCTGAATATCCATCACCCATCTAGCCCATTTCTCACCCACCTTCCTCCATCAACCCTCAGTTTGTTCTTTATTATTAAGAGTCTCTTATGGTTTGTTTCCCTTTCTCCTCTCCCCCCATTTTTATATGTTCATCTGTTCTGTTTCTTAAATTCCATGTATGGGTGAAATCATATGGTATTTGTCTTTCTCTGACTTATTTCACTTTGCATAATGCATTCTAGCTCCATCCACATTACATATGGCAAGATTTCATTCATTTTGATGGCTGAGTAATATTCCATTGTATGTATGTATGTGTGTGTGTGTGTGTATACACGCACACCCCCCCCCCCCCACATCTTTACCTATTCATCAGTTGATGGACATTTGGGCTTTCTCCATAGTTTGGCTATTGTTGACAGTGCTGTGCCATATACTTTCATTAATTAAAAAAATTTGTTTTTTTATTTGAGAGAGCAAGAGAAAGCATGTGCAAGCAGGGGGGAGAGAGAGAATCTCAAGCAGGCTCCATGCTCAGGGAAGAGCCTGACACAGGGCTCAATCCCACAACCCTGGGATCATGACCTGAGCCAAAATCAAGAGTTGGACACTCAGTTGACTGAGCCACCTAGGTGCCCCAATGTGGCCTACATTTTCAATTCCTTTGCACCATTGTCCTCTTTTGCACCGTTTTTTTTCTTTGTTTTTATTTTTTTGTTTTGTTTTGTTAAGAGAGAGAGAGCACAGGCAAGGGAAGAGGGGTAGAAGGAGAGAGAGAATCTCAAGCAGGCTCCATGCTCAGGGAAGAGCCTGACATGGGGCTCAGTCCCAAACCTGGAATCATGACCTGAGCCAAAAGCAAGAGTTGAATGCTCAACTGACTGAGCTACCCAGGCCTTCCTTTCTTTTGGACCCTTATGTGTTCAGCCTTACATGAATTCACTCACCCACCATCTGTCTGTGCTTGGGCAGCTAAGCACTATGGAAAAAAGTCATAAAGCTAGGTGGTTTTATTTATATAGTACAACTATAAATTAATGTTTACTGGCCTAAAATAGACTTTCGGTACCATGTGACATTCTTACTACATTAAAAAAAATTTTTTTTAATGTTTATTTATTTTTGAGAGAGAGAGAGTGACAGAGCATGAGCAGGGAAGGGACAGAGAGAGAGGGAAACACAGAATCCAAGGCAGGCTCTAGGCTCTGAGCTGTTAGCACAGAGCCCGATGCACAGCTTGAACTCACAGACTGTAAGATCACGACCTGAGCCAAAGTTGGACATTTAACCAACTGAACCATCCAGGCGCCCCTACATTTTTTTTAAAGTATATTCATTTATTTTGAGACAGAGGGAGGGGCAGAGAGAGAGGGATGGATAATCCCAAGCAGGCTCTGCAATGGTAGTGCAGAGCCTGATGCGGGGCTCGATCCCATTACATGAGATCATGAACTGATCCCGAAACCAAGAGTTAGACACTTAACTGAGCCACCCAGGTGCTCCTCTTATTACATTTCTTTAGTTATCTATATCTCCTATTTGATAAAAACTAATTCAGGTCTTATTTTACTCAAAATTCAATACCTGTTGTGTTTTGTCCACCCTTTCACCTCTGCCCTTCTTATGCTTAGAAGTTTTCCCTCAGAGACAAAGATAGTATCAGACCAATATTCCTTCAAGTTTCTGTAAATCTATAAATCTGCCTGCATCTGCAGATACATTTTTTTTTAAATGTTCATTTATTTTTGAGAGAGAGAGAGAGCACAAACAGGGGAGGGGCAGAGAGAGAGGGGAACAGAGGGGCTCTGTTATGATAGCAGCAAGCCCTATATGGGGCTTGAACTCAACCAACCATGAGATCATGACCTGAGCTGAAGTCGGACATTCAGCTTGACTGAGCCATCCAGGTGCCCCACAGATACATTTTCTTTATCAGAGACTAGTCCTTCATTTGCATTCTAGTTCCATTTGTTAGTCCCTTTACCTTGAATCTTTAGTCTCTTCATCTGTGAAAAACATTTTCAAAGATGAAATACATAAAACATAATTACAGATTAGCATTAAGAGATGAGCATTTACTATTGATTTTAATGATAGGGAACACTAATTTTGAACCTCAGGCAAAATGTCTCCCCCAGAAAGAATTACTTTCTTCAATTAGTAAACTTCTATTACAAAAAAAACAAAAAAACTCCGTTATTAGTAGTAGTATATTTTGAAATTTTTCAATAAAAATTTAGTGGAAATTTGCTTTCTCTCTTGTTAAGAGAGAAGGTACATAATACCTTCAATTTTGTCACAACACCTAAAATATTTACTCGCTGGTACAGGAGAAGTTTGCTGACCCTCAGGTGTAAGCCACCTTAACTGGGATGGGGGAATGGAGCAACGTGGATTAGAGATTCAAGAATAAAGTGGTTACAACTGATGATTAATTAAAGGTGATGGGTGAAGGAGACCAAGTTCAGGATGATTCCTAGGTTTCTGCATTAAGCAACTGGGTGAACTGACAAAGGCTTTCATTTTGTCTTGGAAGAAAATATGATGATGAAGATTTTAATTAGGGACATTGGTTTCATCAATAATAACTGTGAAGAATTCTTTTATCTGTTTTTTAAAATGCAGCTTTATTGATATAATTCATATACCCTATAATTCACTGATATACAGTGAACAGTTAATTCACTGGTTTATAGTTTATTCACAGGATTGTGCAGCCTTCACCCAATCCAATTTAGAACATTTTGTTTTTCTCTCAAGGAAACCCCTATCCCCACTCCTGTTTTTTACTCCTACCCCTCAAAACCATCAATCTGTTTTTTTTGTCTCTGTAGATTTGACTGTGTGGACATTTTGTATGAATGGAATTATATGTGGAGCCTTTTGTGACTGGCTTCTTTCATTTGGGCTAATGTTCTCAGGGTTTGTTCATGTATCAGTACTTCATTCCTTTTTATGGTTGAATGGTATTCCATTATATGGATATATCAGATTTTATTTATTCATCACCTGTGTTGGACATTTGAGTTGTTTCTACTTGTTGGATATTATGAGTAATGCTGTGAATATTTGTGCACAAATTTTCATGCGGATGTATGTTTTCTTTTGGTTATATATCTAACAGAATTGCTGGGTCATTTTGATAAATTTATTTTTAACTTCCTGAGGTGCTGCAAAACTTTTTTTTTTTTAATGTTTTATTTATTTTTGAAAGAGAGAGAGTATGAACAGGGGAGGGTCAGAGAGAGAGGGAGACACAGAATCTGAAGAAGGCTGCGGGCTGTGAGCTGTCAGTACAGAGCCCGACGCAGGGCTCGAACTCGTGAACCATGAGGTCATGACCTGAGCCAAAGTCGGACGCTCAACTGACTGAGCACTACCCAGGCGCCCTGCTGCCAAACTTTTTTAAAGTAGCTGTGTTATTTTATATTCCCACTAGCAATATATGTGGGTTCCATTTCATCCACATCCATTTTCTTTTTATGATAGCCATCCTAGTAAGTGTGTCTCTTTTATATCTGACTTTAGATAGGTTTGAAGATTGCTGTATGGACATATTCTCTTGCCTTCCAGAGATGTGGGTACTGTTAGGACATATTAGTCTTTGTGATATTGCAAAACAAAACTGAGCTAAAGCTTAGAATAAGCCAGGTGCTAGGATGAAGGAAAAATGATTTGGGAAAATGACTTGCTTCGTATTGGTTCTCTACCTTCTCTTTAGGTATACCCTGCTTGCATAATAAATGTTATATGTTCTTGAGATGTTATAAGAAAATCCAATCATATTTTAAATAAACCAGAGGATTGCTTTATTTACATAGAGCTTTTTGTAAAGAGCATAGTTTTTTTTTTTCTAGAAGTAGCCTGGTAAGGCAGAAAATATGAGATTTGTAGTCAGACAGACTTAGCTTTAAATCCTGCTTACTTACCAGCTTTTTTTACTTTGGGCAAATGACTTGAACTCTCTGAGCCTCCATTTCCTCATCTATAAAATGAGGATTAAAATAGTATCTATTTTAGGGACACCTGGGTGGCTTAGTCAGTTGAACTCCTGACTTTGGTTCAGGTCATCATCCCGCAGTTCATGAGTTCAAGCACCACGTCAGGCTCACTGCTGTCAGCCTGTCAGTGCAGATCCCGCTTCAGATCCTCTGTCCCTCTCTCTGCCCTTCCTCCACTTGTGCTCTCTCAAAAATAAATTTGGAAAATACTATCTACTTTATTGAAATATTATGGAAAGGGGCGCCTGGGTGGCGCAGTCGGTTAAGCGTCCAACTTCAGCCAGGTCACGATCTCGCGGTCCATGGGTTCGAGCCCCGCGTCGGGCCTGGAGCCTGTTTCCGATTCTGTGTCTCCCTCTCTCTCTGCCCCTCCCCCGTTCATGCTCTGTCTGTCTCTCTCTGTCCCAAAAATAAATAAACGTTGAAAAAAAAATTTTTTTTAATAAAAAAAAAAATATTATGGAAAGATGCCACAAATGAATGAGGAAATAATGTGGATATAAAGTGATTAGTACTGTTTGCAGCTGTGATATTGATGATAATTTTTAATCTTATTTTCGTATCATGATTTTAGTTATCGTGAAATATTTGTTGATATTTATTTCCTTTTTAAAAGTTTATTTATTTTGAGAGAGAGAGAGAGAGTGTGTAGGGGAGAGGCAGAGAACTAGAGAGAATCCCAAGCACTGTCAGTATAGAGCCTGATACAGGGCTTAATCTCACGACCATGAGATCATGACCTGACCCAAGATCAAGAGTCGGATGCTTTACTGACTGAGCCACCCAAGTGGCTATTCCCTTTTTTTAAAACCACTTTTACATCTTGGTCTTATTTCCATTTGGATTCCAAAATTCATAGTTTTTTTCTAGCAAACTTTTATTTTCTCCCTAGGAGTACTTCTTTGATTCCAGAGTATTAACAGATGGAGAACTGGCTCCCAATGATCGATGCTGTCGTGTGTGTGGAAAAATAGGCCACTACATGAAAGACTGCCCTAAAAGGAGAAGGTTGGCAAAATGATTATATATTGACATTACAGGGAAAATAAATGTGAGGCCAATTGTAGCTGTAACTGTGTTCATATATGTTTAAGTGAGAAAGTTCAGGGCTTAAATTGGACGTTGGGTAAATGTATTTTGGAGTGGAATTTTGTTAATAGAGTGAGATTTATTTGTGGTACAATGGTATCTTAAAATACTCGTTTGTTCATTTATTCATTAATTCATTGTGGCTTTGTGTTTCTTTCTTTTTTTTTAAATTGAAGAAGGATTTATTGATACCTTCTTTATTGGAAACTGTGCTAGGAGTCAAGAAAAAAAAGAGACATGGGGTTCTCACCTCACAGTAATGCAAACCAATAATTATAATATATAATTAACTAAATCTTTGAGGTATCTACTGTGAGGTATACATATATAATACATATTTTGAGGAATATTTATTCTCTCTACCCCCTGAGGATATATTTATGAAATATACTTTCCTGTATTTAATAGGCCAATAAAATCCCTTCTGTAGGAATCAAGTCCTGCCTAATTTAAAGATCTTAGAACTTATCAGACAGAATGAACTCCTAGGTTGCATCAGTGCTATTTACTGATTGTTAAATGAGAAGATGCTTTCTCTAAGCATCTACTTCTTACTCTGTAAAATGGAGTTAATAAATACCAGCCTCTGTTTGATTGTTATAACATTAAAATTCAATACTAAAAATTTTTTCTAATTTGATAATGTATTATAAAACTACTACAATACCCAGTTGCTGCCATATGAGTAGATGTGCTTTAAATATGAGTTCTTTTGCCTTAAAAAAGATGCATGAAACCATGAGCATGTTAATCCCTTTATTGTGAGACTCTTGTATAGTTTAGTTTGTTCTGTGATTCACTCAGTTTACAAGTCCCTAGCCCCACATTATTGGTATCAGCAGTTTACTGTTTAGACTAAAGAAGAAAGACAGTGAAGAAGAGAAGGATGGGAATGAAGAGGAGAAAGACTCCCGAGACCTTCTTGATCCCCGAGACCTCCATGACACTCGGGAGTTTAGAGACCCCAGAGACCTCAGATGCTTCATATGTGGAGATGCTGGACATGTACGAAGGGAGTGCCCAGAGGTCAAGCTGGCCCGTCAGAGGAATAGCAGTGTGGCTGGTAAATAGAACAAGCCAAAAATAGTTTCTGGTAGAAATAAGGTCATTTGTGTTGATAACATTTTTAATGTATTTATTGTTTTGAAAGAGAGATAGTATATGTGTGCACGAGCAGGGAGAAGAAGAGAGAATATCTTAAGCAGGCTCCATGCCCAGGGTGGAGACAGACTCAGGGCTTGCTCTCACAACGTGAGATCATGATCTGAGCTGAAAGCAAGAGTTGGTTGCTTAACTGACTGAGCCACCCAGGCGCCCTGCAGAAGGTATTTTCTGAAATATATTGTCTCCTTTAGAAAAGCAGTATTTGTCTTTTTGTCCTTTCTATTCCCAGTTTTTTTTTTTAAGTTTATTTATTTTTGAGACAGAAGAGTGTGTGCATGCACACGGGTACACTTGGGAGAGGGACAGAGAGGGAGATAAAGAATCCCAAGTAGGCTCTGTGCTGTCAGCACGGAGCCTGATGCGGGACTCGAACTCATGAACCTCATCATGACCTGAACCGAAATCAAGAGTCAGAAGCTTAATCAGCTGAGCCACCCAGGCGTCCTCTACAGCATATTTTTTTAGTGATTTACAAGATTGAAAAATGACTTTAACAAAAATGTTGTTACAAGTCCTTCACATGCATAATCATAGTTTAAAAGTACAAATCTAAGATTTGAGACTCTTTAACAGAGAAAGGGAGTTTATTGATTGTCATTTCTCTGCTGTTTTCATTATCTGTTGATTTTCTTTCTGATGTCTTCTCTTAGCAGCCCAGTTGGTCCGCAACCTCGTAAATGCCCAACAAGTGGCTGGTTCAGCCCAGCAACAGGGTGATCAGTCCGTAAGGACTAGACAGTCCTCAGAATGTGTAAGTACTGAACCTGCAAATGGATTAGTCTTGGCAGGAAGATAGTACTATCTTTGATGGGTGATAGGGTTGATCTTTCAGACTTCAAATACAGTCATCCAGATTACTTGGTGCTTTGTAGTGGTATTCTTGCTAGTCACCTGAGGTGGAATGAGCATTACTTTTGGAGTGATGTATATCTGGGTTTGTATCTATGGGCAAGCTACTTAACTTCAGTGACTCTGCCTTCTTATTTGTAAAGTAAGATAACAACTACTAATATGTTTGTTGGTAGATTAAAATAAGGTAATGACTTTGAGGTTCTAGGCTTTGCCTAGTGGAAAAATATCAGCAACATTTATAAAAATAGACACAAAAATTGAGATGTGTTGGGGTTTAATACTGTTAAGGCAGTACATGCATGGTATTGCACTTGCTTGAAGCTTTTATGTGTCTTCTCATAGCTAATTTGAATACCTAGTGAAATATATCCTGTGAAAGCAGAATATTGAATTAGAGTTCAGATTCACAAGTTTCATATTTGCTGAGTTGCTTTTTACCTTTATGTAAATCTGTATTCATCTTGCACTTCTTAAATTAATTAATTCAGTACCAATCGAATGTTTGCTTACTCTAAATGTGACATTATGTTTTGGTTTGTCACACTTAATCCTTTGGGCGGCCATGTGAAGTGGAAGGTGTTAGTATGATCAAATTTTACAAATTGGGAAGCTGAGAATAAGAGAAACTAAAAGATTCAAACCTAGGTTTGTGTAGCTGCAAAGCTGTTAACTATTAAACATGCTAAATCTGATATCTGTGTTTTAGAAAAAAATCTTTAAGAATTTTTTTAAGGTTTATTTATTTTGAGAGAGACCTAGAATGAGCAGGAGAGGGGAAGAGAGAGAGAGATTGATTGATTCTCAAGCAGGCTCTGCAGACAGTGCAGAGCCTCATGCAAGGCTCAGACTCACAAAAGGTGAGATCATGACCTGACCCGAAACCGGGAGTCGGAGGCTTAACTGAGCCACCCAGGCGCCCACTAGAAAAAAATTCCAAGAGTATATGAAGATCAATATAGGGAGAGATTGGGAACATTAAGCAGCCCACTATCCTCACCTATAGTATTTGTGTACCTACTATGGGTCTGACATTTTCATAAATGTTACATAACAGTGGTACTATTAGCTAACATTGTTGAGTGCTATGTACTGTATATATGCTTTTTTCTATTTCTTCCTGTAAAATATTAGAAAAGTACAGAAAATAATAAACATTCATGTAGTACCACCAGACTTTAATAAGTCTTAAATTTTGTTATCTTTGATTTATTAAAAAATTACCCATAGTCAACAATCCCTATGCATTCGTGTTGGATCTTAAAACCTTCCTACCGGGGCGCCTGGGTGGCGCAGTCGGTTAAGCGTCTGACTTCAGCCAGGTCACGATCTCGTGGTCCGTGAGTTCGAGCCCCGCGTCAGGCTCTGGGCTGATGGCTCGGAGCCTGGAGTCTGCTTCCGATTCTGTGTCTCCCTCTCTCTCTGCCCCTCCCCTGTTCATGCTCTGTCTCTCTCTGTCCCCAAAAAAATAAACGTTGAAAAAAAAAATTTGAAAAAAAAAAAAAAAAAAAAAAACAAACCTTCCTACCATCTCTTCCTAGCTACTAAAATGTATCGACTATCCTTAATTTGGTGTTTAGATTTCCACATGTATTTTAATTAAACTACACAAAAACCTATGAGGTAGATTCAGTTCATTATTTATACATTACAGGTAAAAAAACCAGATTTAAGTTTTTTGCCTGAGGTCAAAACACACTTGTAAATTGAACTTGAACCCTCAGGCTCTCTCTTCAAAACCTATGCTCTAACCACTTTCCTGTGCTGCTTCTACTCTACCCTTTGCTTCCAACACTCACTTTTTTGTTACCTGATATTTGGATAAGAGCCTAATGGACACTGCTGTTCTGATGTCTCACAAAGCACTTTAACTTCAAAATGTCTGGAATGTAACATTTTTCTCCAAATCCCTAGACTGGCCTCTTCTTGCTCCTGTGTTCTCCATCTCATTGAATGATCCTATTGTCTGGTTTCCAGAACTACTCCTCTCCCTCAATTCACACATCCAAATCAGTCACCAAATCCTGTTGTTTCTACCTATAAAAAAGAGCTCACAGCCATTTGCTTCCCTGTCCCTATTTTGTAGCCTAGCTTACCATCATCTCAGGACTATTTATTGTAGCAGCCTTTTAATCAGTCTCATTAGTGTTTTTCCCCCCTAATATTTTCTGTTTCATTCCTGTTAAGCCAGAATAATTTTTTCTAAAACACATATTGATGGTGTTCCTGACCCACTTAAAACCCTTTGGTCATTTTCCAGTGCCCTCAGGATAAAGTCTTAACTACAAGGGCTGTATGTAGTACCCTTCATTATCTTGCCCCTCATTGGTTCTTAACCTCAAATCTGCTGTTCCCCTGCCTTTGTACTCCAGTAATATTAAACTTATTTCACAATCCCATTACTTAAAAAAGCCAGGTGTTCATGAGCCTAAAGACCTTCAGTCATGTTGTTTTCTCTGCTCAAAACACTCTTTCCTTCCCCTTATCCCTATTCTCTTTTATCAGACTGAGTTCTATTACCCTTGAGTCTCAGCTTCCTTTGGGAAGCTCTCCTTGATTTCCACTTTCATTCATCTTTCTCTCTTCTCAAAGTACTTTTAGGTGTTCCTGCTTTGGGATTTCCTTATACACTATACATTATACATTCTTTATCATAGTAATCATTTTAATTTATTTTGATTGCTTGTGTAATCTTCATGTGCTCTTCTTCCTTTTCCCCATAAACTTTAAGTTCCATGAGGGCATATATGTTAGTGTTGTATTTTTAACACCTAAAACAATGCCCAGATGTAATCAACACTTGTTGAGGGACTGAATCAAAGTGGCTGTGAGATATTTAGATATAAGTTTCTAGTTACAGTTGGAAATGTGGGTTCTGCATGATGGGAATGACGTCTGGGGTCTTTTTTCTTTGGATAGTGAAAGGGTTTATAGGGTAGTACATATGTCAGAGAGAGTTTGAGGATCTTGAAGAAAATTCTATTTTCATGTAAAATGAGGCTCTATAATTGTTTATTATACACATTATAGAGTTCTGTTTATAATGTTCTAATGAAATAACTCCATAATTTTGTATTTTGATTATCTCTGCTTTTATAATAGTAAGATGTTTTAAAATTAATTTTAAAATGTTATCTTTTTCTCTTTGCAGTCTGATTCACCATCTTACTCTCCTCAGCCCCAACCATTTCCACAGAACTCATCCCAGTCAGCTGCCATTACCCAGTCTCCATCCCAGCCAGGATCCCAACCCAAGCTTGGCCCACCTCAGCAGGGAGCCCAGCCCCCACATCAGGTCCAGATGCCTATGTATAACTTTCCCCAGTCACCACCAGCTCAGTATTCTCCCATGCACAATATGGGACTGTTGCCAATGCACCCTCTCCAGATCCCTGCCCCGTCCTGGCCTATTCACGGCCCAGTGATCCACTCTGCACCAGGCAGTGCCCCCAGCAATATTGGCCTGAACGATCCCAGCATCATCTTTGCACAGCCTGCTGCCAGACCTGTGGCGATCCCTAACTCCTCTCATGATGGACACTGGCCTCGTACTGTGGCTCCAAATTCCCTGGTGAACAATGGTACAGTGGGAAATTCGGGTAACCCTTCCTTTTCTTCTTTTGTATATGTCTGTAGAAAGGTTGGGTGGTTGGTTTTATTGGTTGAACTGGGGGAAATAAAAGTGAGGAAATATTTACAGAGGGGCAAGTATAGGATTAGATACAGTATATGGGCTATGGATTCAGACTGCCTAGATTTGAATCCTGGCTCTGCCATTTATTATGTGGGATTAGGCAGTTGCTTAATCTCTTTATGCATTGATTTCATCTGTAAAATAAGGATATTAATAGCATCTAACTCACAGGGATGTTGTGAATATTAAATGAGGTAATATACAGAAATGTCACTTTATGATTATTTTATTTTATTATATATATATATATTTTTAATATATGAAATTTATTGTCAAATTGGTTTCCATACAACACCTAGTGCTCATCCCAAAAGATGCCCTCTTCAATACCCATCACCTACCCTCCCTCCCACCCCCCCCATCAACCCTCAGTTTGTTCTCAGTTTTTAAGAGTCAACTTTATGATTATTTTAAAGTTTCACTGCAATCCTGCTTGGTGCATTACTAGCACTCATTTTATAATTTAGGAAACTGTAGGGTTAAGTAACTTACTATCATGCTCTTGTAATTAATCATAGTAGATCCAAGTTTTAGATCAATTTCTTTCTTCAAAACTTTGTTCTTTGCCCTAGTAAGTAACAATTCTTACTAATAAGTAAGGAGCAATTCTTTAAAAAGCTATTACTAGCACTTTGTAGCATTAAAAACTACTAGTTTTTTCTGATATGTAAGTAATACATTTTCATTATAGGACATTTGAAAAATAAAAGATAATCCATAATCTCAACTCCTAGACATAATTGCCAAGTAATACTTAGGTGTGTTACCATCCATTTTTTAAATATTTGCATAATTAAAAATATATATACCATAAATCTTGTTTAATATTCAACGTTTTAGTTGATTATATTTTTATTTTAAAAACTTTTTTGAAATGTACACAGGAGGAGGGAGTTTTAAAGTAGGACAAGCACCCTGTTACCCAGCTTTTAACAGTTACCAATATTTGCTATTCTTTGACCCCTTTACCTCATTTAAAAAATTCTTTTGGCTTTAGTATTTAATCAAATCTCAGACATTGGATCAAATTTCCTTATAAACCTGTTTGTATCTCTTTAAAAAAAAAAAATCACAAGACCATTACCATACCCTGTATCACCTAATACCTGTTCATTTTTATTCTTTTTCTAAAATTACTGTTATTGTTGATTTATTTGAATCAGGATTCAAACAAAGCCCTTACATTATAAGTGTATGCTTATTTTATTTCTTAAGTCTCCTTTAATATGTAATACTTTCTCTTCACTATTTTTTCCCCCATATAAACTGTTTATTAAAGAAACTGTAGAACTTCTTATATTCTGATGTTGGCTGAATTGTATCTTTGTGGCATTATTTAACATGTACCTCTGTCCCCATATTTCCTATAAATTGGAAGTTAGGTCCAGAAGCTGGATTAGATTCAGGTTTTTTTTGTTGGCAAGAATTTATCTCTTGATTGGTCCTGTATGTTTCTTGTTCCCTCACTTCAAAAAGAACTTACTCTCACTGTTCCTTTTTTAGTGATCTAAGATTGATCAATGAGTTAGGTGATATCAGTGTGTTCTGTCCATTATGAAGCGTCCCATTAATTTTTACATAATAGTTTTAGTTGTTACTGATAATTATTTCTGATAATTGCTATTTTACTAGGGGTTGTAAAATGATGATTTTCTATTTACTGCTTGTGATTCTTCTATGAAGAACTTTTTCTTATTAACTACTTGATTATCCTGAAATATAGGAAAAGACTAAAAGCTTGATTCTTTCCCTTTATCAATTTTCACAAGTATTTTAGTACTTTTTATACAAAAATATGCTATTGCTTAGAGTACCATGATGGAAGAAGTACCTCTGCTCTCTTTGGAACAATACATATAATGTATTTTGCTGAGCAGAAATGTCAAAGTATGGGAATTCATTCGGATTTCCAAGATCAAAGGATATGTGGCATATATGACCATTCTTTTTTTTTTTTTTTTTTTTAATTTATTTTGAGAGAGAATGAGTGCAAATGGGGAGGGGCACAGAGAGGGGGAGAGAGAGGGAGAAAAAGACTCCCAAGCAGGCTCTGAACTGTCAGCACATAGCCCAGTGTGGTGCTGGAAACCTACAAGCTGCAAGATCATAACCTAAGCTGAAATCAAGAGTCACATGCTTAACGGGCTGAGCCACCTAGCACCTAGGCACCCCATACATCTTCATTCTAATGTGATCTCTGTTTCTGTCATTCAACAAATGTTTATTGTATATATGCTATGACATGTACCATGATAGTCACTGGGTTATATAATGAACACAGACCCAGTGTCTTGCCCTTTGATACAATGGCTCAGTTTTTACAGTTTTATTCTTCCCAGTACCACCACTAGTTGATCTCTGTCAGTCATAATGAACTAATTAATTAACATCCTAGGAACATACTGTATTATCTCTTACCCCTAATTGTTTACTAAAGTTGTTCCTTCTGCCTGGAAAAATCCTCTCCCTATCTCTCCTTCTTACTCTCACCTCCTTTTGCTTTGCTCCAAAGCTTGGGTGACTCATTCATCTTCCATTTTTAAATTTAGCTCACTTTCTAACAGGAACCCCTCTTGTTGATTTTGTCCTCCAATTGTGCTAGGTATCCTTTTTCTTTTCCATGTTTCCTTAATATCTATATCTTTATACTTGTCTTATGAAATTGCCAGTTTACTTGTTTGCATAACCCATTAGGCTGAACTTCTAAAGCCGTGAATTGTTTCTTCTCTATCATTGTCTCCATCGTGTCCAATATAGTGCCCGGATGTATGGTAGATACATTATTCATATAATATATTATTTTTATTATATAATGATTACTCAGTAAATGTTATATTGTTATATGTGGAATGGATTTACAACTCCTAGTTAATATTACAGCTAAAATTACTAATTTGTTGAAAATGGAAGGATTGGGTGAGAATATATTATGAAAATATTTAGTTGTGAAAAATGGCCGAGGGAGATTGGAATATATCCTAAGAAATACCCTTTGATGTCAAAACACATTTCTCAGTTGGTCAAGACCTTAATATATATACCCAGTCTCATTTAAAGCAAAAAATATACCCTGTAGCTTCAGTTCTTAATTGTAACTTGGTTTTATGAACTTTCAGCAAAGCAGCTGCTTTGTTTTTCTGCTTACCTCCTGAGAAGACTGAGTTTGTTAAGAGTATGGCTAGTATGGGTTTTAGTTTTCTGGCTGTGTACTCCTCCCTATCCAGTACCTCTTAATTTGAGTCTGCTAGGAAGTTTAGTGAATGAGGGGAGTGTCTTTCAGATTATTTCCTGCCACATTGTGACCCTGGATGAGAAAAGCCACCAGAAATGATGCAAAAGATTTAGGAGTAATTACTTAGGAGTAATTTGAAAAGATGCACTTTGAAAGATGTACTTCTGTCTTAAAGGGAAGTAGATTGTGGGGGTTGTTTGCCATAGAATGGATAGCACTCCTATTTTTTGAGTCTCTACTTACATACCACAACTTGTGCAAGCCACATTGTTTTTGTTATCTAATTTAATCCTCACAACAGCCAGAGGTGCATAATTGAACTTTACTAATTTTTGGAACTGGGATTTGAACTTTGACCTGGTTGGCTCCAAAGCCCAAGTTCTCAACCATTACACCACAGTGCTTCAGTTTCTAATAGAATTGCTTTTTGAACCATGATACAGTTGTTTCTAGGATAGTGGCATTGTCTTTAGGAAAAAGTGGAAGCTCCTTAATGATGTACTAAGGTTCTTTAAAATGTAAATCCTACCTTATCCATCCAGCCTTTTTTTCTTTCATTGCCTCCTTTTACTCCTTAGTGGTACTGCTGATTGTTTTTGCAGCTTCCCAAACTTGCTGTACTGTCCTGTTTCCTGGCTATTGTACTTGTTATTCCTTCTGTTTAAAATGCCCTCTTTGCCCTGTTTTGCCTAACAATTCCTTGTGCTTTAAAATTTAGTTCAGTCAGTCATCTTAGGAAAACCTTCTCTAGCCTTGAACCAAATAGGTTAGCCCCCTCTTTATTTTTCATTATTATTATTATTTTTTAATATTTATTTTGAGAGAGAGAGTGCCCAAGCAAGCAGGGGAGGGACAGAGAGAGAGGAGAGAGAGAATCCCAAGCAGGCTCCACACTGTCAGCACAGAGCCTGACGCAGGGCTTGAACTCGCAAACCAAACCCAGGCTGAAACCAAGAGTCAGTCACTTAACCAGCTGAGCCACCCAGGCACCCTAGTTCCCTCTGTAGAGCACCTTCCACCAATCTCTTATAGCAATGACTACTTATTATTGTATCTCTACCTTTTATATGTCTCTTTTATGAATAATTTGAGCACAGTGTTTGATTCTAAAAAAAAATTGGTATCCTCTGCACTTAGCATTGTTCTTGTCCAGTGGTAGGTACTCAATAAATCTTTGTGGAATGAAGGAATATTTAAATGAACAAACTGATATTTTAAGTATGTCTTTCCTGTCTTGTTGAAATGCAGAGCCAGGCTTTCCAGGACTAAATCCTCCAATTCCTTGGGAACATGCACCACGTCCCCATTTCCCTCTTGTCCCAGCTTCGTGGCCTTATGGTTTGCATCAAAACTTCATGCATCAGGGAAATGCCAGATTTCAGCCCAACAAACCGTTCTATACTCAAGGTACCGTTGTTTACAAATTCATTAAGAGGCTGGGTGGGTTTTTTTCTGGGACAAAGGTGGCTTTGTGAAGGCAAGGAACCAGGAGTGAGATTTTATGCATTCAGTAAACATTTTATTGAGAGCATACTGTGTGTCACACTGTGCTAGGTGCTTGTTCAGGCAAGAATTAAGTAAAACCTGTACACTTAGAAGAGCCAGACATGTAAAATAGACAAGGATAGGAACTTAGAAGGAGTCAGTTAAATGTTATCCTAGCAGAGTTTATAGGAGATATGGACACCAAGGATCAAATCACACAAGATTTTGACATTTGAATTAGACTGTGAAAGAGATACAGGATTTGTTTTTCCTAGAGATTTGTTAGAGATTATAGGGGAAGAGTATTCTTAGCTGAGGGAATATATATGTAAAGTTGAGGAGTTTTGCCTGGCATAGTGAGGAAAAGAGAAGAGAAAATAATAGGACTAGAGGATGAAGTGGATGGGAAAGATGTGTACATGATGAGGCTAGAGAAGGTAGGCTGAGGCCATATTATGAAAAACTTTTTGGACTATGTTTAGTAAGTAGTGTGGACTTAATAGAAGTTTTTGAGTTGAATAGTGACATAGTCAAAATTTGTTTAGTTGAACTTGAATGACATTAGAATTCATTTATTCTGTTAGTGCTGACATACCAATAATAGGTTTGATCTAAGTAATGAATATTACAAACTAAGGAGAACTTGTAGCATTTTATCTAGCCTACTTGCCTCGAAGGTATTTCAATTCTAATAGGGAATGTCTGAGTCTGGCCCTCAGCTCTTCGTTAACCTATGAATTAAAAAACTAGAGTCAGTTACTTACGACACTTAAACTAGGAGTTTAAGAAATTAAAGAAAGGCACTCAAGAAATGCTGACTGAATTAAATGGTAACTTTAAGGGGAAACCCTGGTACAAGTTTCAGGCTTGATTCATTTAAGCCTTTGTAAACTATCCGTGTATTGCTGGGGCATCCCTATATTATAGAATGGCAGAACATTGACTGTGGTGGACTTAATCTTCTGAGTAAAGAACTAAGGTTGAAAAAAGTTATTATTAATCATATAAGGGCTTGGTGGGATGGTGGGATGGTTGGGGGGAGTCTGAAATTCTTCCCTGATGAATTTGTTGCCTTTGGTACCTCCCCTTCATCTCTCTTTTCTTTCACATACCCATGTTTCCCTGCTCTCCTCTTCTTTCTCCTGCGAAATGTTTTTACATGCTTTATCTCCTCTTTACTATATAAATAGAAAAAAAGAGAACTAGCTACAAGTTATTAATTCTAAGGGTTGTCAGATATATAGGCACAAGCCTTTCAGTTTCCTGTCTGTGTTGTGTCCAACAGACAGATGTGCCACCCGTCGGTGTAGAGAGCGTTGTCCCCACCCACCAAGAGGAAACGTGTCGGAGTAATGCGAGTCCATTTTCTTTCAGCTGGTCTACCGATGCACAGCAACCAGCCAATCCTGCTGTCTCAAGGGTATCCGTACCTCAATGTCAGTTACATTCAGCAGAAAAAGTGACATTTAATGGAAAGCAAAACAAATCAGGTCCTGATTTAAAATTTTAACACGTTTAGATAGCTTATTTAAATTCTAAGACTGTTTTTAAAGACTGTATTATTTGTATATAAATATGAACTATAGTTTTTACTAGTATCACCAAATTGAGTGATACAAATTTCATCTATTTTATTACCCTATTTTTAAGGGAATTTTATGTTTTGTTTAATCTTGATGAATTGTATAAAGAGAGAATTTAAAAAATTACATTCTTTATTTTCTATTAGCTGTATTCATACTTTGGTTGCTTCAGACTTTATATATATTGTTCTTAAGAATTAGGAAAAACTTTCATGTGTTTTAAATTTGTCACTTCTATTCTTTACAGAACCTTGTAGTGCCAAAAACTTTTTAAAAGCTAAAAAAAAAAATAATAAAATAAAACTACAACGTGAAGATTCAGAATTTTTTCTTTTACATTCTTGTATATTGAAAATATTCAAAATTGAACAGAAAGTTGCTTTTGTCTGTATTTGAAGTAATTCTATTTTAAGTTAATAAATCTTTTTGACAAGAGTCAAATTTGGTTAATTCATATGGTTGTTTAGATCATGGAGATATGTAACAATTTAGAGATTTGTTTTACTCTCAGTGAATGGAGCATTCTAAATTACAGACTTAGAGAACCAAGAATCTTTTTTAATGTCCTTTATTTTACTGGATCTTCACAACACCCATATGAAGTTGATAGAAACATATACTGTCTTCATGTCTGTTCATCATTGAGAAAACAGAGGTGCAAAACAATAAAGTGAATTCCAAGGTAGCACACTTCTATGTTGGAAAGAGAATGGAAACAGATCTTTTGAAGAAGAGTTTTTAAACACTGAGACTGATACTGGCAATTTGAGTGGAGGGAAGAGATTTCTTACTTACTGAGGTACTAGTATGTGCCAGACTATCCATTCTGAGTTCTGTTACTACCTGGAATGCACACTTGCCAGGATGGTGTTTACCAATAATGGTTGTGGTAACTGATTATAGTTGAAATTAAACTTGTGTTGTTAGTAGTATTTTAGCTCTTTTTGGTACTATCCATTGAGCTGAGGTCATTTTGTCTAAACCTCCCAATTACATATTTGACAGGGATTTTGGACTAAATGATCCTATAGATTTATTTGGAAATCTGCAGAATAAGTAAATACAAATGTATTTTAAGGACAGTGTATTATCTTTGTTCTGCTTCCTCAGATATGCATTACTTAAATAGGAGACTCTGGGCTTTTGCCATATTTTCCAACTTGGAAGATGCTTGAAATCTATTGCAGGAGGTTGAGGGCTTTCCTGCCATATTTACAGCCCTGAAAAGGTATTTATTAAATGTTAAGATCAGGTCTATTTACTGTAAGTTCTTCATATTAAAACTTCAGTATCTTCAGAATCCTACTAAATGGTGGAGTTTGCTCATTTGTTCTGTTAATGAGATAGCTGGCCCAGTGTATGTTTTTGTTAAAATATAGGCATACCTCGGAGATGTTGCAGATTAGGTCCCAGATCACTGCAATAAAGCGAGTATCGCATTAAAGTGAGTCAAATGCCTTTTTTGATTTCCCAGTGCATGTAAGTTACGTTTACACTTATCCTGTAGTCGATTTAAGTGTACAGTAGCATTGTCGAAAATGTACATGCCTTAATTTTATTGCTAAAATATGTTAACCATCAGCTGAAATTCAGTGAGTCATAATCTTTTTGCTGGTGGAGGGTCTTGACTTGAGTGCTGACTGATCAGGTGGTTGTTGCTGAAGGTTGAGTTGGCTGTAACAATTTCTTAAAATAAGACAAAAATGTAGTTTTGCCACATAGATTGATTTTTTCCTTTCACTTGAACACGTAGATGCCACTGTAGGGTTCTAAATTAGCCTAATTTCAATATTATGTCTCAGGGAAAAGGGAAGCCCAAGGGGAGAGAGAGAGATGAGGAAATGGCTGATTGGTAGAGCAGTCAGAACACACGCATTTATTAAGTTTGCTATCTTATATGGGCATGGTTTGTGACACCCAAAACCATGGCACAGATCACCGTGATAAATACAATAATACAAAACTTTGAAATATTGTGAGAATTACCAAAATGTGATAGAGACGCAAAGTCATCAAATGCTGTCAGAAAAAAAGGCACCAATAGACTTGCTCCATGCAGGGTTGCCATAAATCCTCAATTGGTCAAAACAAAACAAAACAAAAAACCTCAGTATCTTTGAGGGGCAGTAAGTGAAGTGCAGTAAAACGAGGTATGCCTATATGACTTGGAACATTGGTGGTTTTTTTTTTTTTTTTTTTTTTTTTTTTTTAATGTTTTTAGTTTTGAGGAAGAGAGAGTGAGAGCAAGTGGGGGAGGAGCAGAGAGAGGGGGAGACAGAGGATCTGAAGTAGGCTCTGCGATGACAGCAGAGTCCAATGTGAGGCTCAAACTCATGAACTGTGAGATTATGACCTGAGCCGAAGTCAGATGATGCTTAATTGACTGAGCCACCTAGACACTCAGCATTCAGGTTTTTTTTAAATAACATTCATGTATTTAATCTTTTTTCAAGTCTTGGAGAACAGATAATGAGGTATGTAAAGTGTTCATTTTACTGTTCTTTTGAATTTATTTGAAACTTTCATTAAAAAAAAAAAATCTCTAAGGCACCCAGTCTTAAGAGCATGCAGCTCTTGATCTTGGGGTTGTGAGTTTGAGCACCCTGTTCGGTATTGAGATTACTAAATCTCCAATAAGAGACTGTCCCTAATTCGGCTTTACTTTCTAAAGGAAAGAGGTATATATCACCTGGAAAAACGTATTTTGGGGGTTTTATAAAGCCCAGTAATTTAGGCTTTATTTTTGTGACAGTGTTCTATATAGTAATTTTCAGTATCTCACTTGTCCCTCCTTCAGCAATTACCAGTGCTCAGTAACTGGCAAAACTGTTCCAAGTGGAAAACTGTAATAATACTCTAAGTTGTAATTTATACCAGCAGCAGCAGCAGCAGCTCAGTTTTAGAAGTTTGTAAACTTCTCTTAGAAGTTGTAAACTTAAAAGTTTTTGATTGTGAATTCAAATTCATTGTAGAGCAGTTGGAAGTGCCAAAATTATCAATCTTTATTCAGAGTACACACACACACCACACTTAAGACCATACTGTTTTGAAATGTTTTGTATAATGTTTAATGACATGGAGAGATTAGTATCTTCCATTGCCATTAAAGATTATTCAAAGTATAAATATTAATTTTGTACCATATAACTTATTTAAGTGTCCTACAGATGGACATTTTTGCTGTTTTTTCCTTATATATTAAAAATTATATAAGATGATGGGATAAACCTATTTTTGTATATATTCTAACATGGTGAATATATATAGATATATATTTATATTTGTATATGGGATTATTAGGTAAAAAAGGTAAAAGTTTTAGGATTCCTGCTATATATTGCCAACCTGCCTCCAGGAAGGTGGTTACCATTTTGTGGTCCCCAAAAATACATCAAATGTGTTGGTGAGCTTATAAAATGGCTTTAAAGTCGGAATAACTAATTTTTTCCCTTGTGAAGGATAATTTAAATGTATTCATTTAAAAAAAGTATTAAATAAAGGAACAAAGTATAGAAATCATCCATCAATCAGAAATACTTTTTAAACCTCAGGTTTATTTTTTCATTAAAAAATTTTTTTTTAATGTTTATTCATTTTTAAAAGACAGAGACAGAGCACAAGCAGGGGTGGGGCAGAGAGAGGGGGACACAGAATCCAAAGCAGGCTCCAGGCTCTGAGCTGTCAGTACAGAGCTCGACGCAGGGCTCGAACTCACGATGAGATCATGACCTGAGCCGAAGCTGGACGCTCAACTGCCTGAGCCACCCAGGCACGCCTCAGGTTTATTTAAAAAAAATTTTTTTTTCAACGTTTATTTATCTTTGGGACAGAGGGAGACAGAGCATGAACGGGGGGAGGGGCAGAGAGAGAGGGAGACACAGAATCGGAAACAGGCTCCAGGCTCTGAGCCATCAGCCCAGAGCCCGACGCGGGGCTCGAACTCACGGACCGCGAGATCGTGACCTGGTTGAAGTCGGACGCTTAACCGACTGCGCCACCCAGGCGCCCCCTCAGGTTTATTTTAATACTATTTTTTAATGTTTATTTTGAGACAGAGAGTGTCAAAAGCGGGGGGGGGGGGGGGGGGGGGGAAGCAGAGGACCCAAAGCAGAGTTATTTAAGTAATCTTTATACTCAATGTAGGGCTTAAACTCATATCCCCAGTCAAGAGCTATATGCTCTTCTGTCTGAATCAGCCAGGCAACCCCCAACTATCTCTCTTAAACATAGACAAACATACATACAAAGAGTTTTTAGAAAGTGGGCTCATGTGCTATGTTCAGTAAATATAGCACATTAATTTTACTTGGATTTAACAAAAAGTGAAATGAACTGCTCAACTTAAAAATTTTTTTCTATGGTAGTTCTAAAAGGTTTCCTTAAAATTTTTTTTAATTTTAGACAGAGAATGAGCAGGGGAGAGGGGCAGAGGGAGAGAGAATCTTAATTAAGCAGGCTCCATGCTCAGTGTGGAGCCCGACACGGGGCTTGATCTCACAAACGCTGGGATCATGACCTGAGCTAAAATCAAAAGTTAGATGTTCAACCCACTGAGCCACCCAGGCGCCCCACTAAAAGACTCCTCTTAAAATTAAGGGCAATTATAGAAAACATTAAAGAGGCTGGAGTTATTATTTCCTGGTTTTCATGTATGTTTTAATGAAGTGTAGGACTCCTATTATGAAAAACAAATTCCACACATTTTGTTCACATCAAGTCCTAAAACTATTTCCCATTTTTATTTAGTTTTTAAAATGTTTACTACCATTCCTTTCACTGCTGCTTTTTATTCCTAAATCCTGAATTTGATTAATTTCTTGTTGGGTGATTTTATTGTCAGGCATTTTTCTCCTAAGTGATTAGAATGCATATTCCCTTTACATTTTGTTCTTAATTTTTTTTACTGTTTTTTTACTGTTCTTAATTTTTTTTACTTAATTTTTGAGAGAGAGAGCAAGAGGCAGAGCAGGAGTCCGGAAGGGGCAGAGAGAGAGGGAGACACAGAATCCAAAGTAGGCTCCAGGCTCTGTGCTGACAGCACAGAGCAGGACTTAAACTCAAAAACATGAGATCATGACCTGAGCTGAAGTCAGACGCTTAACCAACTGAGCCACCCAGGCGTCCTTTCCCTTTGTGTTAAAAAAAATTTTTTTTTTATGTTTTATTTTGAGAGAGAGCTAGCACATGGGGGAGGGGCAGAGAGAGAGGTCCAAAGCAGGCTCCAGGCTCCGAGCTGCCATCACAGAGCCAGACACAGGGTCAACCCCACAAACTGGAACTGCGAGATCATGACCCTAGCAAGTCATTGCTCAACATTGAGCCATCCAGGCGCCCCACCCCCTTTTTACATTTTAAAGACAACTTTGGGTGGGTATAAAATTCCTTTCACAACTTTACCCCTAGAGCCTTTTGGTTCACTGCCTTGTGAAGTTTGTTCTAAGATCTGAGACCAGCTTGATTTTTTCCCCCATTATACAGGACTTGATTTCTCTGCTTAGACGTCCTTGTAATTCTTTGTCTTACCTTCATCAGGCTATTTCTTAATAGATTGTTCATTATTTCAAGAAAATTTTCTTGTATCTGGATATTTAAATTTGCTCAATTTTCTTCATCAGGAATGTGAATTATGCATATGTAGGATTTCAAGTGTTTTACTACCTTTATATGTCTTTTAAAAATTATTCCCCATTTTTATTTTCTCCAGCCTATTTTTTGTATGCCTTATATTTATTTTATATTGCTTTATAATAAGGCTTTTATTTGTCCAGTTTTTTAAATCATTTAAGCTCTACTAAGCTTATTCTCATCTTTGAACATGTATACTTCGCATTTTTTTAAAACATCACTTTGTTAATGGTCTTTTTTTTTAATGTTTATTTATTTTTGAGAGTGAGCTAATGAGCATGAGTGGGGGAGGGGCAGAGAGGGAGACACAGATTTAGAAGCAGGCTCCAGGCTCGGAGCTGTCAGCACAGAGCCTGATGCAGGGCTCAAACTCAAACTGTGAGATCGTGTCAGATGCTTGACTGAGCCACCCATGCATCCTGTTAATGGTCTTTTTTTTGAGTCTGGAGAACTTGTTACTTTAACTTTCTGCAGGGAGTGACCAGCATCTGTGGTCTTTCTTTTCTGAGTAATGCTTATTTAACCTCAGATCAGTCTATATGCTGGAAATAACAGAAAGGGGCTCAGGGAATGAGGCTTTCAGTTGAGTTCTTATATTGGAAGATTTAACCAAATTAATTGTGGGAAGTGAAATCAATTTAGTAGTTTGCATCCAGTGTTAAAAATGTATTAAGGGGTGCCTATGTGGCTCAGTCAGTTGAGCATCCAACTTCGGCTCAGGTCATGATTTCATGGCTTGTGAGTTCGAGCCCCGTTTTGGGCTCTGTGCTGACAGCTCGGAGCCTGGAGCTGCTTTGGGTTCTGTGTCCCTCTCTTGCTCTGCCCCTTCTCCGCTCCTGCTCTGTCTCTCTCTCTCTCAACATTAAAAAAATTTTTAAAAACCCACAAAATACTGTATAGGAAATATCAGAATGCATTTTGCATGTTTTTTTCCTGAAATGTTTCAGTATAGAATACATGTGTAAAGGGGTAAAATGTAAAATGTTTCTTAATATAGGCTACAGTCAAAAAAGGTTTACAAAGCTACAGTTCCAAGGCCTCATCCAGTGGGCTAGCACACAGATGACAGAAATGGCCCTTCAGCAAAGTTTGTCCTTAGACTTCATCTCATCTGCAATTCTTTGTCACTAATAAAAGAATAGGAACAATCTGCTTCCTGTTTTAGGCTGGCTGTACTACAATTTGGTTCAGATCTCTCCATACACGTAAATAAGTGTGCTTTAAGTTTATAGTTTGTTTGAGGAAGCGAGGCTTATTTCTGTTATTTAAGATTGTCGAGTTTTTGTGGGGTTTTTTTTGCAGGTTTTTCAATTTCTTAATCTTATACTTTAAAATGAATATTTTAACAATATACTTGGTTGGTCCATAGGTCATTAAGCCAGAAGACATTTCTTTCCATCCGGATCACTTTGGTAAAGAACTAACTTCTAGGACTCTATAACAGATATCAATAGAGGTGCTTCTATTTAATTCTTAAAGGCAGTCTTATATATAGTTGTATGATGAATAACATTAGCTCTTATGGATGACTTTTATCAGCTCAAGTATTACCAGGTGAGGAATCGTTGAAGAATGTAAAATCTCAAATCTCCCAAAATGCTTTAACATTGCTGCAAAAGTCCTTCAGTTCAACAGCAAGCAAAAGAATGTTAATCCTGTGACCAGATCTGGCTTCCCAAGAAATTAGATCATATGAGGCAATTGGTCTTCAGAATTCTTGGTAGGTCCAGAGCTGTGGGAAGTCCAATCACTTCCCCCCACCCCTCTTTTTTTCCAATGTTTCCTTTTTAAAGGAAAAAAGTTAAGTACTAGTAGAATGAACTCTTCTAGCAAAGATCTCAACACCTTCTTGATTATCAATGCCCATGGACACTTTGCAGTTCTTATTTTGCTTCTAAGTCCTCAAACCCTTAGCTTCTTTGATATACTGTCTCCTAATTCTTCTACCTTTCTGAAAGTTCATTTCCATTTTCAGGTGGTTGACTGCATTGCTTTCTCTCACCAGTGCTAAGTGTTGCCTATGCTTCTGTTGTTGGCTTTTCTTACATAAACACACACTTCCTGGGCAGCCCCCATTTAATTCTACATCTTCCACAATTACCTAAATGTTGTCAATTCAGGGTTAGATCACTATGCTCAACTCCAATTCCTACTTCTAACAACCTGGACTTTATCTAGATATACCGTAGCAGTCTCTATACTTTAAGTAAAATTGAATGCATCATTTTTACTACCAAAAGAACTTTCACCACCTGCCCCCTCTAAAGCTTGGCCTCTTCCTGCTGTACTTTCTAACTTTGTGAATAAATGGCACTATTTGCCAGCAAACGAAGTCAAAACCGTGAATGGTATTAGATACTTAACTCTCCTTTTCAATCTTACAGGCCCACTGCTACCGACTAAACTTGGAAAATAATGACAGTCTTTTCAAGGTAAAGGCTGAGCACCATAACCTAGAATTCAAGGCTTATGGGGAAGAAAAAACATTATATAAGAATGTTGTGTAAAAGGTGTTAAGTTCCATTGTTGAACTGTTCAATGCAACTGGATTAAATGATCCAGAAGAAGTCTTAACATTTGGATACATTCTCTTCTTACAAAGCTGCTGCTAACTCATCAGTTTTCATGTTTATTACGTAGTGCTGATGAAAAAAAGTCTGGGAGAGAATAGGTTTTACTGACTTGAGTTTTGAGTGTAACAGCAGCAGCACAAATCTCAGGATTCTCAGAACAGTTCTAATCACGGAGCAAACCAAAACTAAACTACAGAAATACGGAAAGTGGATGTGTAAAATTTAATAATAAAAGGGTCACCATGCAGCCACATCCTCTCCTTGTCATTCATCCTCTCCACCCCTCAAATCCCTTACAAAGTTGAGTACAGTCAAGGTTGGTTGTACAGAGGGGTCGAAAGCAGCCCTTGAGAAGTGCTATCCCTCAAATGTGGATTATGATTCAAAGAGCGATACAAAACTCAGCACCTCTTTCATTTTAAAAAAAAAAAAAAAAAAGTGGAGAAACTTGGTTAAAAAGAGCTAAAATATTCTCATAGCTGCCTAAGGTGTAGGTCTTGATACTTCCACATAGACAGGTGACTTCAGATCCACATGAGGCCATTTGGACTAAAACCAAACTGAGTCCATTACTCATTCCCTCTCCGGCTCTTCTTGTGGCTTTTCTTAGATCTGAAATGGTAACACATACAAATCGTAATACAGGTGTTAAAGGAGCTAGGCAAGAACTTCTGAGGAAGACAGGGGCATGCAGATACTGATGGGGATGGAGATACCTAATATTTATTTATTATTATTTTTTTAATGTTTATTTATTTTTGAGAGAGACAGAGAAAGAATGGGAGTAGATTAGGGGTAGAGAGAGAGGGAGGCACAGAATCAGAAGCAGTCTCCAGGCTCCGAGCTGTTAGCACAGAGTCCGATGCGGGGCTCAAACCCATGAGCTGTGAGATCATGACCTGAGCCGAAGTCAGATGCTCAACTGACTGAGCCACCCAGGCACCCCAATACCTAATATTTATTAAATGTGCTTGGTGTACTGTCTCAGAGCAACACTGAGTGACGCATTACTATCCAAAATTTGCCATTGAGAAAATGGGCTCTGAGAGGTTAAGAGTGCACCTGACAGTGTATAATAGCATATAGAGGTTTCTAATGAAAATTTATGAAATGAAAGTGACTTTGTCCAATGTCACTCAACTGCTAAGTGTTAAAAGTTGGGATTTAATCACAGGTCTCCTGAGACCAAAGCTCATGCCCTTACCACTATCCAAAGCTGTAATCCTATGAGGAAAAAACAAATGAACATGAAACATATATAGTTCTAAAAATTCTCAGGGCAAAAGGCCAATTTTGTCCTGTAATAAAGGAAAATTCCTAAATATTCCCATCAAAACAAAATTTCAGGTCTAACTTAGTTATGATTGGGGCTTTAATTTCTGAATAAAGAAAAAATTCTTAAGTCAAAATAGAGATCAGTCCATACCTTTCAGGAGACTTTGAGTGGCTCCTATGTCTGTGACTACGGTGATGACCTAGGGAAGAAAGGGCCACTGGATGAGTGGTATTCTACCTACCTACTCCTTCACTGTCATTTTCACTTCCCCCAATCCCTTTAATTGGCTTAATATTTTTTTTGGCTTATGCTAGAGACAGCTCTTGTTGGTAGCACTTCTCTGAAATGTGTGTGTTGTGGGGGCGGTGGTCAGAAGAACTGAACCCACTTTATATACATTCAAGGCTTTATGGCTGATTGCACAAAAATCACATTTATTTACCACTACTCTGTTGGGTGGTGTTCCTATAATTTCAGATGAAAAAACTGAAGCTCATCATCTTTTTAGCAAATCTTATAAAGGAGAGTCAAGATGTGAACTCTTAACTTTCATATTCTAAGTTCATTTCCTTTTCTTTTCAAGCAATAATACAGTCAGGCACTTCTGTACTGCAGGAGGCTGACTAGGCTAATTACAGTTCTTTAAGACAACCAATAGCAAAAGGCCCAAAGGCTATACCTGGAGACTTGGAGCGGGATCTGTGCCTTCTATCTCGAGACCTGCTGCGGTGACGTCTTGGACTTTTGCTCCGATGCCTTTCTCGGCGAGGGGAGGGGCTGTGGAGATGACTGGTCAGATTCCTTTATCTGACAATATATTCACCACAACAGCACCCCCCCTTCCCCAAAACCCTATCTTTCATTACAAATCAACTGAAGGCTTACCTCCTCCTTTTAGGAGACCTACTCCGCCTATACAGAGAGAAAAGAGGAAAACCTTAGTAGGTGCACTGCAGTTGTAGATTCCAAAAACTGTCCAAATTCTTCACTCGTATCCATGCCCTTTGTTCTGTAACTTTTTATTAACACTCTCCCACTCTAAGTCTGGGATTGGCCATGTCATCTGCTTTGCCAGTGGGGTATTCGCAGATGGGATACTAACAGATACTGGAAGGAAACTTGTGTGACTGAGGCTGTCTGCTCTTGAATTCTACCACTGCCATGAGAACATGCCTAACTTAGCCTAGAATGAGACACCTGGAGAAGAGATGAGTTGCCTCAGTCATCTTAGTTAAAAGCCATCTTATACTAGCCAACAGACAGCTGACCACAAAATGGGTGAGTGAACTTACACTGCCTATTCTATTCTAGCCCAGCTTCAAATCACTGACTATAGCCTTGTGAACTACCTAAATGGTTACTGTCTGCCACAGAGGTTTTGCAGGTGGTTGTTCTATAGCAATTAATACACTAGGCAAACATTCTTCACAATCTGAATGTTTTCCTTCTTTGAAGTCCAAACTTCTTTGCTACCGTGCTAAAAGTCTCTCTGGAAGAGGCCAGTGACTAGGGCCTTACCTTCTGGGAGACCGGCTTCTACTCCTCCTGTAGCGCAGTGTGGGAGAACGACGGGGCTTGTCCAAGTCTCGGTAGCTTCTCCGGCGATGATCAGGTGATGGCACTCTCTCCAACTGGAAAAGAGATTAACTTACACAGAACCATTTAGGAACAGTATATACACCCCCTCCTCATCCTGGCCCAAATTCCACCTCCAAGTGACTTTAAAATAACAAATACATAGAGAACCCTAAGGACAAAAAGAACTACCAAATAAACTGAATGGTTTCCAATAATCCCACTATTATTCTAGTGTTGGTACCTTTATTCTGGGACAATGTGAGACTAGTGAGAAGTAATTCTGTTTATCTCCTTAAGAAGCTGGATTTCCAATGAGAAAGAAGAGATACAGATGTAAGATCAAGAAGATTAAAGTATAAACTCACGCTGTACTTTAATCTTAAAAATTTCCTCCAGGTCTGCCAACTGTAAAGACCTAGAAATATTGACCAAACCCATAGCAATGAGCAGTTATAGTGCCCAGACTGGTATCTAAATACCATTATCCCTTTAAATGAAACCAAGGGCTCCCTGGAAAAATGGCTAATTTCAGGTTTGGGGCAGAAGCTTTGAAGACATGACTAGAATGTATCAGAAGCAAGGAGGCTGAGACTACCATGATTATATCAGTCTCTTGAGTCAAGTTGGGGGTCCTCCACTGGCCAAAGAGGGGACAATTTCAGCATCAGCAAGGACCATGATGGTTCCAAACATCCAATTTGCTTAAATCCATGAGTTCACAATGTTACCGGGCACAAAAGCACATTGATCACATTGGGAGGATACTATGGAGTCAACTAATTATTTTAGAAACTGATAAAGAGAAATAATCAAGTATTGATCTTTTTTTCTATATCAACTGTACCTAGGAAAAATTAAGTGTTGATGTGGGAGATTTCTCTTTACAGCAATGTTTTAGTTAACAAATGATGAAAAGACAAATTAGAATATCACCATCTTACAACCGCTAATGGGTCTAGGCAGAGATCATCTAGGCACCATAGCTCCTAATTTGACAAAAAAAAGACAGCCAGACTTTGCTCACCCTTGGGGAAGTACACACCAGTACCTATAAAGGAGTGTTGCTCTACCTCAAATCCAACTGTGAACCTTCAGATCTAAGAATTTGTTTATAGGAAATATAAGGGACAAATTTAAGTGATCCCACAGGGACACAATCAGAAAAACACAGACTGTAAAAATCTGTATAGAATAACATGACCTGTTTTATGGCTCTTTTTTGAATACTAATTCAAACTTTAAAAATATAGGGCAATTGGGGATATGTAAATCCTGAATATTTGTCTTTTTCCTTGTTTCAAGGTTAATTTAAATTCTAGTTAACATATAGTTTTTAATTTCAACACTGAATATCTGATATTAAAGAATCACTGTTAATTTGGAGGTGCTAATGGTATCACAGGCCTTGTCTGAAATACGGATGAAATACAGGATAGCTGTGATATAGGTCAAGAAAATTGGTGTGGGGGCAATTTGGTATAAATATACAGAAGAAATAAAATGGCTGAGTTGATATTATGGAGGCTAGGTAATGGATAAATGGAGGCACATTCTCCACTTTAGCACATGATTGAAATTTTCCATCAAAAAAGTGGAAAAACAGGAGTGCCTGGGTGGCTCTTTTGGTTAAGTGTCTGACTCTTGATTTTGGCTCAAGTCATTATCTCATCATTCAGGAGATCGAGCTCTGCACTGGGCACTGCATTAAATGCAGAGCTTGCTTGGGATTTTCTCTCTCCCTCTCTCTGCTTCTACCCTGCCTGTGCTTTCTCTCACTCAAAATAAATAAACTTTAAAAGAAAAGAAAAACAGAATGCCTACTTTTGGTTTACTCACCACATAAGAGCACCTCAGCCTTGCATGGCTTTCAATTCATGAATGTTTCCGTTGGCACTCACCTTAAAGGGAGCCTACTAGCTCAGAACTACACTTCCATTTGCAGTCAGAATCCATAATCCAGCATTTCTTGTACCCCCCCCCAGCCTTTTTTTATACATATTTTAATCACAAATGTTTCAGATCCTTCTTTTCTAATTCAACCATAAATACTTCTACATTATCATATACAGTACTTTTCATAACAGTTTTAATGGCTAATAGTTGTAATAGTTTACCTGAGTGCTCCCTGACAGCTGGGTTCCTTTCAATTTTTCAGCATTATAACTAGTAAAGAACATGATCATGCAGTAGGAATTTTTCTTTAAAAAAATTTTTTTAATGTTTATTAGAGAGAGCAAGAGAGAGCATGTGCGCAAGGTGGGGAGGGGCAGAGAGAGAGGGAGACACAGAATCCAAAGCAGGCTCTAGGCTCTAAGCTGTTAGCACAGAGCCCAACATGGGACTTGAACTCACTGACCGTGAGATCATGACCTGAGCCAAAGTTGGACATTTAACTGACAGAGCCACCCAGGCACCTCAGGTGTTTTCTTTTTCTAAACTAGGCTTACTCCTTAGGATAGGTTCAACTATGAACAGTATTATTATTCTTGTCCTAAGTATTTATTTAAATAGCTACCAACTATGAGGCAATTATAATGTCCCAGTACTGTGCTAAGGGCGTTGTATATATCCTTTTATTAATATCCATAACAATCCTAAGAGAAAGGTATCATTAGCCTTGCTTTACAAAAGAAAAGACTGAAGTTAATTTGCACAAGATTATGGAGAGCTGAGATACGAATCAAAGTCTATTTAATTCAATGCTCATACTCTTAAATATCGTATTTTTTGGTTAAAGAAAGTTAAAAAGTAAAGTCTGAAAACAAAACAAGAAAGGACCATTCCCCCATCCCTTCCCCATAATTATCCCTCCTTCAACTGTTAAGCTCCCAGAGAGCCTGACCTTCTCATCTTCCTCTTCTTCCTCTTCACTGGACTCCACATCATCCATGTCCTCTTCTAGAGCGCTAACCCGAGGCTCCAGTTGCTCAGCTTCCTCTAGCACATAGCGTTTCTATGGAAAGCAAAATGAGAGTTAGAGGGCCTTGTTCTCTCATCTATGTCTTGAAGCCCCAACACTGGGCTTCTGGGATTGACAGGAAGACTAGGGAGCAACAGCTGAGGCAATTTCATTTCAAAGACATCCTAGACAGTTCAAGATTTTCCTAAGGAATCTAACATACTTGGAACCAATACTCACATATCCCCCTGGAAACACATAAATACAAAGTTGAAGGTAACAACTTCATTTTCTGTTGGCTTATTCTCTGTGGTCTTTTACTCTTCCAGTCACTGAAATATCAAGCTGTATAGGTATAGCCTTGAATAAAAATGGAGCCTCATATACAAGGACCAGTATGTTCACAGCTGTGACTCTGGTGGCTGGTAGTTGCAACGGGCTCAGAGCAGAATCTCCCCTAAGAGACCCACTGAGGCTCAGCCCAGTTTGGCGACTAAAGAGTGCCTTGGGTCCTGCTCTGGAATACCACCAACTCTCTACCTGACTCAGGATTTAGAGAACTGTCTATACAGTTCAGTGTGAGTCATTCAGTGTGAACACTGGAACTCCTGATTCCATTTTCTTCTGAGATGTGACTTAGCAGGCTTATCTATGATTAAGGAACTGAAAGGCAAAGATGAGTTAAAAAATGCCAAATGGACTTGCTGGGTCATAAGATCCCTTTACCATTTTCTCCTGTCTAGGACATAAAGAATGTTGGACAGCCCTAGAATAAATAGTAATATTTAGCTTACATCTCACTCATCCCTAACAAAATTCTATGAAGTTTGGGAGAAATGACACAAAGATGCCACTCAGTGAAGTCAATACCTCATTAAAGAGCTCCTTGGAAGAAGGCCCTCCAGTCACAGGATTACCAGTTTGTGATCTAAGACTGCATCAGACAGGGCATCCCAAATCCCTAATGCTCACAAGACTCAGAAGCTACTAAAATCACTATATTAATTCATTGTATTTGTGTTTGATGAAATTTGAATTCATCCCAGAGCAGCTTGTTGCCAATGTCCAGGCACATCAGAAGCTAAATTAATGAGGTACTTAGCAAGGACAGAATCAGAACAAAAGAAAGTGTTAAGGATCACTTCATCCAGAACAGATAGAGGCCCACACCAGACCACACTTCTTGGTGATATATATCAGTCAGATTTCAATTTTCTCTCTTGGTGCATGTTTTGTGGTCTTCTAGACTCTATGCAGACCATCTTCTTTACATCAATAGTCTTGCTAAAAGCTGAATGGACTTTCAATCCTTTGGCTACAAACTGATTGCACTTGAAAGTAATCCATTTCTTGTAGTATTTTTAAAAATGATAGCAGCTAATAACGATTGCTAACATAACCATAATGAAGTGTGAGAACTGGGCCCTGAAAGCACGCTTTCAGTTTTGAAATCTTACTCTTTTTTTAGTTTGTTTATTTTGAGAGAGAGGGAGAGGGAGAGAGAGAACCCTAAGCAGGCTCTGTGCTGTCAGTGCAGAGCCCGACGCAGGGCTCAGTCTCATGAATGGTGAGATTATAACCTGAGCTGAAATCAAGAGTCAGGTGCTTAACCAACTACTGAGCCACCGAGGCACCCCGAAATCTTACTCTCTTTACTACAGTCTACAATAGCCAATACATAACAGGAAATATATATCACATTCATTTTCAGGATTTTTATTTTATAGGTTCCTTTAACTGGGTCACTATGGAGGAAGAATTGGTTTACTGCATTTAAATGTGAGCACTTACCTACCAACTGCTTTTTATCCAGCTGATTTGCTGCCTCATCTGACCCGTTTATCAGATACCTGCATTTCACTCTATTCCCTACTTTGAATTAATTATTATGAAATAAATACTACTTTGCTGAGTGAAAGAAGACAAAAAAAGAAGAGTATATACTGTATCAATTCCAAAACACAAACTAATCTTTGTGACAGCATATCAATGGTTGCTTAAGGGTGAGGGAGGAGGGAAGGAAGGGATTACCCAAAAGGAAAAAAGGAAACTTTTGGGATAATGGATATGTTCACTATTTTTGATTGTGAGGACAGTTTCAAGGGTGTATACATATGGCAAAACTTACCAAATTGTACACTTATCAAATTGTATGTAGTTTAATGTATGTCAGTTACACTTTAATAATAAAGCCATTTAAAAGAGCAAAAGTCTTTGTTCAAATGAAATCTCTCAAGCCCAATATGTAACTTGGAGAAAAAAGGAGTTGCTGTGATTGAATATGTGGGGCTTTTTCCTCTTATTGCTCTCAGTAGCCTTAAAACAGTTCCACAGAGCATTTTAAAGACCACTGAAGTAGTCTAATTTCCCTATTTTATAGATGGGGAAATAAAACCAGGTCCCACAGCTAGTCAGCTATAACAACAACCCAGAAATTTAATCTCCTAATTCCCTGCTCATTTCTCCATTACAGACCATTCCCTTTCTCTTTAGGCAACCTACTTTATCTGTTTTCCCTATGTACTTTATGACAGTCGG
Organism: Prionailurus bengalensis; assembly: GCF_016509475.1. Taxonomy (NCBI): domain Eukaryota; kingdom Metazoa; phylum Chordata; class Mammalia; order Carnivora; family Felidae; genus Prionailurus; species Prionailurus bengalensis. The sequence continues at coordinate 42,329,424 of NC_057345.1, read as the reverse complement.
TTTAAAATCATAGTCTGCAAAACCCATTCCTGAAAGGTGCTACATGGATAATCATTAGGGAAGGGAGCAGGGTTATAAAGATATTTAAGGGGTTCAGATCTCAGTCTACCACTCCTGACTCTCCTGTTTTATATCCTGCAATTTCCTTATAATATTTTAAAGAAGAAAGTCTTGCTGTGTTAACTCACTTTTAAAGCCCTACTCTTCAAATACTTTATCTGTTTTCCTTTCACTCCCAATCCCCTTTTTCATAGTAGTAAGACTGCTTAATAAGAGGGCCCCTAGGATCCTAGAGCTCCGGTGTTTTATTATGTATGTGTACTTGTCTGTCTGCCTGTCTTGGGGAGAGAAGGGCGACTCTGATAAGAGACCTTTATCTTTTACCTGTAGCCGGGGTAGAATGATATCACAGACTCTCTCACTGTGCAGCAGTTCATCAATAAACTCATCCACATGCATCAGTTCAAACTCTGAAAGAAAAGTCATAAGCTTAAGCAACTTGGAAATAAATTTATATAGCCAACAAGTAAAAGAAGTTTAAGACTCTATATGTAAAATATAGAGTACTTGGTATAGAAAGTGTAAACCCTCTACAGCCTCCCCTTCCTGCATATTCATTAGTAAAGCTATTCAGTGTGGCAGTTACAGAGAAGGGATTACTGACAAACCTGGCTCAAACTATAGCCATTCACAGCCTTGTCATCACTTATCTTCATTCATTCAGTTCACCTTTACTGAGGCCATCTATGAAACAGGCCTCTTCTTAGAGCTGGCGATAAAGGGATGAATAAAGCTGTCCGAATTAGCAGGAGACCCAACACAAAAGCAAGCGCAAACAGTCCTGAATTGTATAGGGGTGATGTTCTTGAACAGATCATATAACTCAAGTACAAATTCTTATGTGAACGCACTATGTTTTTAAATATAGAACATGTATCTTATATGGTAAACAATAGCCTTTTCAGGATTCTTATCGTAAACATTACCATAGTTCAGTGGTTCTCAACCAGGGGTCACTTTGCTACCCACAACTAATGGGGATGTTACTGGCATCTTAGTGGGTAGAGTCCAGGGATAATGGCTAAACATCCTACAATGGGCTGGACAGCTCCCCACAACAAAGAATCATCTGGATCAAACTGTCATTGACAGGTTGAGAAACCCCATTTTAGTTTAACATAGTATAATCATAAATAAGTAATTACATGATGGCCATGACCATGTCCACCTTGTTCACCATGTTATTTCCAGTATTAGCACAGAATCTGGTATGATATTGGTAGTTACTATGTATTTATTCAATAAACAAATTAACAAGTTAATAAAATTTAAAGTAAAACACCAAAATCTTAACTTTCTACTGCTTAATGTTACATCTAGAAGGGAAAGGCAAATGTTCCTTATCTTTGGTTATGACACTAAGTGAGAAGAAAAATATTTTGACTGTATTACCCTGAATCCCACTCTACCACAAAAAATACCTTTTTGTAAAATGTATGGAGCTGCCCCCATTGGACACACTATTTTTCAGGGGATTCCTACAGAAGTATAAATATACTTAATCTATACTGCAGTGTGAAATAAAGTGCTAGAAGAGACACCACTAAAAATAACTGTAATGATATATAACATAGGGAAAACTAACTTTGGGAGGTTTGGGGAAGGCTTTTACAGAGGTCATTCTAAAGGTAGATCTTATGGGATGGAGCACATGTGGAGGGAACACATGATGGAAGGCTGAGATTGACACAAGATGCAAGTGAAAAGGTAGGCAACCAGGGACAGACTGGGTAAGGCTAACAGGAAGTCTGATGGAGTACTCCGTGCAGGTGGTGGTGAAGCTGAATGAAGATGGTAATGTAATGGATGAAGAGGAACATTCACAACGTATGTTACAATGTGAAGGGAGAGATACTGGTGAAATAAAAACTGGTTCAGGGAGGAAGGTCCGGACATTTGGCAACATACTCACCCCCATTTCGGTTCTGGCTCTTGATTTTTCGATAGTCGTTGTACAGAGGCTCTAAGTACTTGTAGCAATCAATGGCAGTGCCTGTCAGCCTCATGTAAAGTGCTCCCAACATGCGGACATACCTGACAGACAGAGGACAGTGAAGTACAGGCCATTCAAAAAAATTCTTGAGTTTCACACCTGCCTTTTTTCATATCAGTAGTGGATGAACAAGTTCTTTCTCTTCTTTGGCATATGAGAAAACTGCAATTTTAGAGGCAACATAGGGCAGCAGAAAGATAGTTACAATATGGAGACCTGGCGTCAAGTTCCCATTCTACCGTTTACTTGCTGTGGGAACTTGGGACATGTTGATCAACTTTCAGAGTCTATGTAACATGAAGATAGAACTTATTTACCTCACAGGATTGCTGTAAGAATCAAATCAGATACTGAATTTAACAACAGGACATATATATTTACTAACAATACAAGGAATAATATACATAGATGTGAATATATAAATTGTTGCTAGGCAGCACAGAAGGCTGGTTCTGGAAAAAAGTCAAAGTCATCTAGGTTACCATTCTGAGTCCATAACTTACTGATTTTGTTATATTAAGCAAGTTACTTACTTTCTCAATCCTTGTAAAATGGAGATGATGATGCCTAATTTAATGGCTTGGTGTATTTAGTGAGAAATGTGCATGCAGTGCTAAGCATAGCATATAGTGCCTAATAAAAGTTAGCTATTTTCTAGCTGTTAATGTTTTGTTAAAATTCCTTTTTCTTTTCTCCTGTATCCAACTACCCACTCAAATCTCCACTTGGAGTAACTAGTAGGCATTTCAAACTCAGCAGTTTCTTTATATGACAAACAGAATAAAGTACAAAAGAATGTGTACACTGAAGCCAGCTTTGCCACTTACTAGCTGTTTGACCTTGAGGAAATTACTTAATTTCTCTGTGCTAGGTTTCCTCCCCTGTATGACAGGGGTAATAACTTTATAGGGTTGTTGTGAAGGTTAAATACCTATATGTAACTCCCTTAGAATAGAGGGTGACGGGGCGCCTGGGTGGCGCAGTCGGTTAAGCGCCCGACTTCAGCCAGGTCACGATCTCCCGGTCAGTGAGTTCGAGCCCCGCGTCAGGCTCTGGGCTGATGGCTCAGAGCCTGGAGCCTGTTTCCGATTCTGTGTCTCCCTCTCTCTCTGCCCCTCCCCCGTTCATGCTCTGTCTCTCTCTGTCCCAAAAATAAATAAACATTGAAAAAAAAAAAAAAATTAAAAAAAAAAAAAAAAGAATAGAGGGTGACACCTAATAAGCTATCATGTCTGTCTCCTATACTTGTCTGTGAGCTCCTTGAGAATGAATAATAAAATAGTATGAGCAGCTTACATTTTGGGGGTGTTTACCATGTGACAGGCACTGCACTATCTTTTTTAAATAAAATTTTAAATTTTATTTCAGAGAGAGAAGAATGCACAAGTGGGGAGAAGGGCAGAGGGAGGGAGAGAATCTTAAGCAGGCTCCACACTTAGCACAGACCCTGACACAGGGCTCGATGCCATAACCATGAGTCAGGGCTCAGGCACCACCTAGGCCCCCAGCACTATCTTTTTTAACTCTCATATCAATCCTGAATTGGTATCATCATCTCCACTTTACAGATAAATAAAGCTCAGAAAATGTAGTAACTTCTCCAAGGTCACAAAAAGTAACAGAGTCTGGACATGAACCTATATCTACATGAAAGTTTTCCTATTTGTCTACCACACAATGTAGTTTTCTTCATCTTTGAGCATCCAGTGTTACCAACATCCAGTGTTACCACTCACTTCTGCTTAATCTATGTTCAGTGAATTTGTGAAATGCTTTTTGGGTGGCAGAGGCAAGGGGGTGGGGGGAGTTACCAAGACTAAGAATGTAAAGAAGATCAAAACCATCAGAACAAACAAAATACAAACTCAAGAACTCAGGAGCAAAGTCTGTAGGGTGGAACTCTGTAGAAATAAGATACATTGCTTTCACTCTTCTTAACCAAAGCCAAATTCTGGATCACTGAAATTGAAGCTTTTATATTAGCTAATCAACATTTCACTCACTTGAAATCTTCATTTTTGATAAACTCTACAATGATATCCTTCTCGGGTTGAATTTGAAGCATCTTCAAGGTCAAACACAGAAAGGGAGTTGGCTTTATGTTGCCACCATAGACACCACCCACAAACCTCAACTCCATGGCTTTATCGACTACAAGTTCAGCTAAAAACAAAAACAAAAACAAAATAAAGTGGCATCTCAGACACATTAGGCCCAGCTTTTCCCAGTGTGAAGTGGAGAGAAGTTAGTTCAAGCTTTGGTACTCCTGCATACTAATCAATAATTTCGTACTAGGAGAATAAGCATGTCTGAGTAGGAATAATAGCAGCAGCCAATATACACTGAAGTGTCACTATATCCGAGATACTCTGCTAAGCATTTCATATAATCTCAATCTTCACAAGCTCTGAAGTTCCTGCACTGAGGCTGTTTTCAGCTAAGAAAAATGAGGGCTAAGAAAGGTTAAGTGACTTGCTCAAGGTGCAGGGCCTGGATTTACATGCAAGCAGTCTAATTTCAGAGTCCATGCTTGTCACCATTGTTTGCCAAAAAACTGCCAGATCAAGAGTTAAATAACAACAACAAACCACTCTATAACTACATAACCCTGAGTAATTGTCCTCTACAGAATGGGGATAATAATCTTTCACAAGTGTTTTCAAAAGCAAACACAAGCTGTGTGAACTAGGACAAGTCATTTTACTTTTTAACCTGTCAGTTCAAATCTGAATAATAAAGGTACAAAGTTTAAGGGCTATAGTGACAATCAAGTGAGACAAAACAAATGTTAACACCTGACACACAGCAAATAATGTATGAGAGACACCATTAGTGTCTTATAAATCAGATTTCAAGTTCCTTTACGATAAATTCTGTATTAATTCATTCAACATTACAGTTGACAACTTATAGCCAGGTGCTAAATACTAGAGAAACAGGTAAAGGGATAAAGAAGGACAAAATTACTACTCTTACAGAGTTTACAGTCTGGCAAGGCAGAAAGCATTGAAAAAATAATTGAAATTGTGATGAACAGTTGAAAGAAGATGCAGGATGCATAAAATTATATGACGGGAACATAATCTTAGTGTTGGGGGAGAAAAGATCATGAGTTCACTTTTGGATATACCGAGTTGGCATGTTTTGGAATCAAGAGATTTAGATCTCAGAGGGAGAGATAAATTTGAAGGCATCTACATATAACATGTAACTACAGTGTGGAAATCATCCAAGGAGAGAATTATGTAATGAGAAAAGGCCCCAAAATTGACATGACTCCAAAATTTAATGGCGACTGAGAGAAACAATATGACTTGTCCATGGACACACAGTTAGCAGTGGTGGCAACAACAGTAATGGCAGAGGTGGAGTTAACAGTAATGGCATAGGTAACAACTAGCACACTGCTGAATACTTCTTAAAATATTTACCTGTAACTTTGTTTTTTGTTTTTTTTTAAGTTTACTTATTTCGAGAGAGAGAAAGCACAGGTGCGGCGGCAGCAGTAGGTGAGGGAGGGACAGATTGATTGGGAGAGAAAATCCCAAGCAGGGTCCCTGCTGACAGAGGAAGAACCCAAGGCAGGGGATCCATCCCACCAACCCTGGGATCATGACTGAGCGGAGACCAAGGGTGGGAAGCTTAACCACTAAGCCACCCAGGCGCCCCTATACCAAATACTTCTTGTACTTTTTTTAAAGTTTATTTATTTTGAGAGAGAAAGTGCGAGTGGAGGAGGGGCATAGACAGAGGGGCAGAGAGAGAATCCCAAGCAGGCTCTGTACTGTCAGCGCAGAGCCCGATGTGGGGGCTCGAACCCAGGAACCATGAGATCATGACCTGAGCCAAGTGGAAGGCTGAGCCGACTGAGCCACCCAGAGAGCCCCATACTTTTTGTACATTATTGTATTTCGCCCTTAGAACAAACCTTTGAGGTGGGCATTAAACTCATTTTACAGTAAGAAGCAGCCATGGTTCACTGGGTAACAGAGCTACTAAAATGAGGAGCCAAAATTCAAAGACTGAAAGACTACCAGTTCTTCTCTGAAGAACTGATACTTATATTAGGATCCGAACGTGGGAATACTGCAAATGGTCCAGATTTAGGGACAGTAAGACCATGAGTTGGGTATCAGGTATGTTAACGTTCCTTTAAGAACTTTAGGGTCCCCGAGCTTAACAATGTTTGGGAACTCAGCAGATAATTATGAAATATGGAAAGACCCACAGAACCCAACTCAGACGTGCCTCCGACTAAGGCGCTAGCATATTCACAAGTATCCCCAGAGATCAACACAAAACTGGGTACATAGTAGGCGCTCAGATTTTTCTGAACGACTGACAGATTCCCCTCTGTTTCACCCCCTTGGGCCAGTCTTGGAGGCGCCCAGTCAGAACTGGGCCACACGGCGGCGGAAAAGAGTCCGCGCGCTCCCGCTCACCCGTCAGTCCAAAGCACTCCTCTTTCCAGTACTTAGACTCGTAGATTCGCGTCCGAATGATCTTCTCCACCAAATACTGAGGATTGGTGCCGTGGATGCTATGCGCATCCTTCACCGTACGGTTCGCCATTTTCGAACTCCTTCGGTTCTACTTCCGTCGGTTCCTTTAATGCGTCACATCCAGTTTTAAAAAAAAAAAAATCCACAAAGGGACGGAGAAGGGTTCAGAAAGTCTTTAAATAGCTGAAGCCACCATCTTGATACCGGAAATGCTGCAAGAAAAGGAACTTCTCCCCGGTTAACAGCGTCGCTGACCGAATCAATGATGGCTGCTGCACGTTTGCCGACGAGCGGCGTGCGCCCCTCCCAAGTGGGCGGGGCTGGATGGCTGGCTGGTGACGGAACGTGGAGACAGCCTGGGGGCGGGGCCACGACGTTTGGCGCGAAATTTTCTTTTCTCCATCTTCTCTACTTTCCCAGGTAGGCTCCCGCTTTGTCTCCAGCGTGCGGCCAGTGGCTGTAAGAGGAGTCCAGCTGGGGCAGGTTAGAATTGCTGCGGCTCCACGAGCTCCTGAAGCAGAGACGGTGGAATCGGAGGGCTTAGGCAACTGGTGAGTGTGGAGTTCCGGGGCTGGAGGGGGATCTGAGCCAGGGGGACTGCGGAAGTTTTTCTCTGTGGACGCACTCAATCATTGATTCGTTCAGCAGATATTTACTAAGCGCCTGTTAAATTCTAAGCCCATTAGGAGCATTCTTCTTTTCCACATCCCGATTTGTAAAAGGCTTCCCACTCCGTCAGGGACGGAGAATTTGTAGTTGGGGAAACCGGAAGCCAACAGCAGAAAAGCGTGAGTATTCCTGGCCACAGCGCCCTGAGGTTCTCATTTAATGATCGTAACCATATCTTCTATCGGCTTTGCCCTTGTGATGCATTTGCATCTTTTCCTCCTTTGAGCCATCGTGAACCAAGCACCACAGGGAAGGCAAAGCAGCAGAAGTTATGACTCCATTTTACAGATGTATCAGTTGAGCCCAGAGAGAGACTTGTCTAGGTCGCTTTTTGTGAGTAAGAGGCCTGGGCTCCTACCCAGGTCTTTTTTTTTTTTTTTTTTTTTTTTTTTTTTAAGCCCCAGATGAGTTGCTCTTAACTGTTGGACTCTCATCCACCTTCTAGGAGAGAAGTCTACTGGCACGTCTTTTACTTCCTCTAGGCTAACCCCGAAATAGAAAGGCCTTCTGTTTTTACAGTTGGAAAAAGCACTGGACTTAGACACATGAGATGTGAGATTCCTATCCGGGGCTACTATCTGCGAAACTACAATGATTAGATGTGTCAGTTTTCTCTTTTAGTTGTCCGTAAAAATGGTACCCTCTTCCGTGCTGTTTTTGGGTACTTGTGAATGCCAACGGAGGTTTCCGATGTGACAGCATAATTTACCACGTCCTTCTGCAACAGTTTTTAACGTAATAGAGGGTAATATGTGGATTTTATAAGGTTTATGAATCCCCTGAAATTAAAAGCAAAATTTTGTGTGAATTGCATGAGAGTTTCATAACGTTCATCAAATTATTTAAAAAAAAAAAAAAAAGAACCACTATCTCTTAAAAATAAATGCAAGGGATTAGGGAGTGGGCAAGTGATTTTTACCATTTTTGCATTTTCTCACTTAATTCTAGAATAGTGCCTGGCACACAATGGGTGATTAAAATTTTTTGTTGAATAGAAGGAAGAGTCTATTATTATCCCCAGGTTGTGGGTAAGAAAATCGGGATACATTTGACTTCCCAGTTAGTGGCCTGGGAAGCCTGACTTATTGTAGTAAGCACAACAGAAGCAAGTTCTCTTAGGCATGTATTAACAGTATCCACTTTCACACAGGTGTTGTAAAGTGAAGTGGTTTAGAGTTCATTGGAATCTGGCTGCTCAGGGTTCTAATTAAGGCTGTGCGATCCAGAGTAACATTGAGACAAGTTAATCATTTTTAAAAAATTTTTTAACATTTATTCACTTTTTTGAGAGACAGAGACAGCACGAGTGGGGGAGGGGCAGAGAGAGAAAGAGACACAGAATCTAAAGCAGGCTCCAGGCTCTGAGCTGTGAACACTTCCTGACGCAGGGCTCCAGCCCATGAACTGTGAGATCATGACCTGAGCTGAAGTCGGGCGCTTAACTGACCAAGCCACCCAGGTGCCCCAGGACAAGTTAATCATTTTGAAGGGCTAATAGCACCTACCTTTCATTCAGCAAATATTTATTATTGAGTACCTACTGTGCACTTAATATGTGCTAGCATTGTTCTAGGATTATTTTGAGGATTAAATGAGATAAATTCATAGAGTTTTGGCTCCACCTTCTATCATAATATTGGCTCAATATGTATCCGCTATCATTTTTACTGCAACCATGACTCCCTTATGTTTTCCTTGGGTGTGGCACCCTGCACTGGGTGGTATGTATGTTCCCGATTTCTGGTATCTGCAACACTGAGAGTCTGTTGTGGGTATCTCCTAGAAGCCAAAGCCTTTGCTAGGCCAAGTCAGACTGACTGCCTTTCTACCCCATTCATCACCCCTCTTGGCTGATCTCTCTGCTGATGGTGGATGAGATGAAATGCTGGGTCATAAGGTAAGAAAGTGGGATAACAGTACAAAGAGGCTTGACATCTTATGCTGCCTCTTTAGATGGACTCTCCATTAATTTTTTGAACTTTTCATTGAAAAATATTTACAGACAAATGAACATATCAAATGTACAGGTCAATGAATTTTCTTAAAGAGAACATACCTGTGCAACCAGCATGCAGATCAAGAAACATGATCAGCGTCCCAGAAACATCCGGCTTCCCACCATGTTCCCTTTCAGTCACCTAGGTTAACTTCTATTACGACTTCTAACACCATAGGTTACTTTTACCTATTTTTGAACTTTATATAAATGGAATTGATATAGTATGATATTTTCTGGTGTCTGATTTCTTTAGTTCATTGTTACTTTGTGAGATTTTCCCCATGTGTGCAGTTATAGTTTGTTGAATTTCATTGCTGTATAGAGCTGCTGTGAACATTCTGGTTCATGTCTTTGAATGGTTTGTATGTTTTTCTGTTGGGTATATTCTGTTGGAATTCCTGGGTCATAGGATGTTCATATGTTCAGTTTTAGTAGATACTGCCCACTTTCCAAAGCAGTTTTACCAATTTACGTGCCCTTCAGCAGTGTATGAGATTTCTGGCTGTTCTCTGTCCATACCACACTTGGTATTAATTGACACTAATGATTTTTTAAATCCTTTTTTTTTTTTTAAGTTTATTTACTTTTTTTGAGAGAAAGAGAGTGTGCAAGCAGGGGAGAGGGAGAGAGAGGAAATGAGAGAGAATCCCAAGCGGGCTCTGCACTGTCAGCATGGAGCCCACCATGGGGCTCATGAACCATGAGATCATGACCTGATCCAAAATCAAGAGTCAGACAATTTTTAAAATCAATTTGTTTTTTCATTCATTCATTCATTCATTCACCTTTTTTGTGCCAAGTACTAACCTAGGCTCTGGGGATACAGTTATGAATAAGATAGACAAGGTCCCAATATCTGTGCTTTTTGGAAGCTAACATTCTTTTTTTTTTTTTTTAAAGTTTATTTATTTTGAGAGAGAGTGTGAGCAGGGGAGAGGCAGAAAGAGGGAGAATCCCAAGCAGGCTCGATGCCATCAGCACAGAGCCTGATGTGGGGCTCAAACTCATGAATCCATGAAATTGATGAACTGAGCCAAAATCAAGAGCCAGATGCTTAACTGACTGAGCCACCCAGGCCCCCCTGGAAGTTAACATTCTAGTATAGGAAGTACAATAAATAAGAAATTAATATAGTGTTTATTGCTTTGATCATAGGGTGGGGTAATGGAACATGATGGACAGTATAAGGGAGTAACAGGGTAACTTTCCATTGGGTATCAGTGAAGGCCTATCTGAGAAAGTTTTATTGGGGCTGAGACCTGAGCCATCCCTGCAAAGATATGCAAGAAGAGAGAACACCAACTGTGTAATACATCTGAGGACACCAACAACCTTGATCTGCTTAAAGTTTGGGAAAGCAGGCTTGAAGCATAGTGATAGACCAGTGGGAGGCAGGTTATATGTCTGAGCCCAGACAGTCTTTCTTCCAGTATCCCTGTTTGTTCAGCCTAGGGTAAACCACCCACCCTTGTATATATATGTCCATATACTGGTCTCATTTTTTTAATTTTTTATTCTTTTGAGGTGGGGAGGGACAGAGAGAAGGAGAGAATTGCAAGTAGGCTCTGCACTGTCAGCATAGAGCCCAGTGTGGAGCTCAATCCCACGAACCGTGAGATCATGACCTGAGCTGAAATCGAGTTGGACGCTTAACTGACTGAGCCACCCAGGCACCCCACATACTGGTCTCATTGATCATAGCTCATGACCTCCTAGAAATTTTATCTTGGATTGGTTTTTGAAGGAGGATGTCTGCTTTAGTAAGCTAAAATATCATCTGTATTTTAAAAAGCTGAGAGCTTGGATTTGATTCCCTTAGGTATATATGAGTACCTTATAGGTGGTTGTCCTTCTCTTTGCCAATTTGGGGGTTGAAAGAATGAAAATGTTGTTTCAGTGGAGTCAAATATTATAGTCAAAGTGGCAAATCAGGTGATTTATTCTACACTTAGATTATTCGGGAATTATAGAAAGTTTTCAGGGAGACCAGTTTGCTGCAAAGTACTCTCAGTGATATTCCAGGGTTTTTTTTGTTTTTTTTTTAATGGCAGGGTTTAGTGAGATCTGTAATTTATTTGCATCTTTTGTTACCTCTGTAGCCTATTTTGCCTGGTTGCATTGTGGAAAGGTGAAAAGATCCAAGTTTACTACTGACAGTTCTGTGTTAGATCATCCATTAAAAGAAACATATATTGTAAGGTAAGTTAGTGTTCTGTATTTCCTTGAACATTTATTGTGATTCAAAACGTTTTACTAATTTTTGCCAAGAGATTATTGGTTATAATGAATCCACATTCACTTTTTATTTGAGCACAAGTCTCCTACTTTTTTTACTCCTTAGTCTTTGCTATTTGTTCATTTCTGTGATGTACTTAATTAAAATTAGATTGATTTTAATAGTACTATGTGTGAATTATATAGTACTCTTAATGTTTTTAATAGCAATCCTTTAGGCATCATTTCTAAGCTGTGTATTTACTAATGACTTAGTACCTTTTCTTCTTTTTGCTAATTAGTTTCCTCAAAGCATAGGAAAAAAATACCTTTTTTATTTTTTTAAATTTATTTTTTTAAATGTTCAGTGTGGGTTTTTTTTGTTTATTTTTGAGAGAGGGAGGGAGGGAGAGAGAGAGCGTGAGCAGGGTAGGAGTAGAGAGAGGGGGACACAGAGGATCCCAAGTGGGCCAAGCTGACAGCAGAGAGCCCGATGCAGGACTCCCAGCTCACAGATTGTGAGATCATGACCTGAACTGAAGTCAGACATTTAACCTACTGAGCCACCCAGGTGCCCCATAAAAAATACCTTTTTCAAAAGCTGAAAATCTTATAGGTCAGAATGTTCCCAAGTTAGAATATAGGACATGCTACTGAACTTTAGGAAACCAGCTTGTTTAATCAGGATGTTGTTTTCAACACAGCCTGAAATTATTGGCCCATCTATCAGTAATTCAGAGTAATTCTGTCAAAAGGATTAAAAAATTTTTTTATTTAGCCCCAGTTTTGTCAAATTTTAGTTTCATAAAAAAAGCATTGAATTTAGAGGAAAGATTTATTATCTTAATTACTTAAACTTAAAATAATAGATTGGCATTATTATTAGGACTAATAGATTGCAGCTCTCAAATTGTAGACAGGATTGTCAGATATCCTTGGATTTTTCATTCACATTTCTGTTTTTATCAGTAAAAGTGTCTCCTTTTTTTCCCCATGTACTTTAACATAAGCATTTCTTTTTGCTATTCACACTATTTACAGCTAGGGTCTGTCATATGCACAGGAAAAGTCCCCTTTCAAATGTCAGAGAGGTTTTGTGTTTTTTGTCTTCAGTGTAAGTGTAATGATACACTTGATAAAACCCATTACCATTCCCCTAAATGCCTCTTGTATGTTTTTCCCTCCATCCCTTAGAATCCCTCATTTAATTTTATCTTATCAATATTTACTTACTATTCAATATTCAGTTCAGAAAACCCCTGTAGGGAGCCTTTGCTACTTCAACAGCCTTAACCTGGTTTATAAGTGTTACGAAGATGCTTACAATCATTGTATCACTGTCTTTAGTTTCGAGTTGTTGAATGTTTAATACCTATCATTGTGCATTGTAGCTAGTAGGTACTTCTAAATATTTATAGTTTCTTTTCTTACATATTGACTATGCACAGGAACAGATAAGACAGTACAAGACATACACAGATGATACTAAATTTCCTGTGTTCAGTCTGTATAGAACTTGACTTTTTCATCAAAGAAAATGTTTTCTAAATCTAAAATCTGGATATAAAATGTATTGGGGGCAGAAGAGTAGGCCGAACTCACCGAAGGCAGGGACTGTGTGCTAGAATCCATCAGAGCATTGTCATGTTAACTCAGTTAGTGACTTTCACATAGGAGCCATGGCATACTACCCTACAAGGCTGAAGACCAGACAAACTTACTCGTGGGTTGGCAGGCCATTGTTGGATCAAAAACTACACTACCACATCTACAAGTGAGTGATGGACTCTGTTGGGTGTCCTGGAAATAATAGCTTCTCCACACTAAACTGTTAATAACTTGTATCCAGCCTGTTCTAGTTATTACAGATTGAGAGTTGAGGGACAATAAATATGAATAGATTATAAGGAAGGGTTTTGTTTAATGTAAGATGATAGCATAAATAAAGCAGTGATATAGTAAGATGTTATATCATTAATAAAATTTGGTAGGTATGATAATGTTATATCTATTTAAGGTGGGTTCTGTGTATTTCTGCATAATAATAGGGTGGGATTTGATGTTGTTTAGATGTCCTCTCAGCCCTAGAGGTCTCTGAAGAATTTGATACTGTTACTGGGCAGCTTTCATGCTTGGGAAGCCTTTGTTCTTTGTCAATAACTGAGAGAAGTTAGGGTTCATAGTAAGGCCTCTAGATTAATCATTCACACTGAAACAATTGATTCAACCCATTTCATCTCTTCTGGCATATGACTTTATGGGTGAATTGGTTTCCTAATAGGAGAATTGGTCATCAGAGAGAAACTATTTCGGGGATTTCCAGTTGGAGAGCACTTTCATCTGTGCCCAGAGGGTCGGAAGAGGTTGGCCCATCCTAAACGATTTCCTAACATGTTTCTCTCCCTCCTAGAGAAATGAGTGTCAAAATAGAAGGTAGTTTGACTGAGATTCACATCCAAGTTGGACAATTCGTGTTGATTGAAGGGGATGATGATGAAAATCCGTATGTTGCTAAATTGGTTGAGTTGTTTGAAGATGGTGAGTTTGGGGCTGGAATGAGAACCATTCCTTATCATGAATGATTGGGAGCTGCAAGATTTCTGATTGCTGATTTTTCTGTTCACTGCAACATAGAGGGTGTGAACCCTAGATTCTGAGGTGGGGTCACTTAAGCACTAGCTGTACCCTGTTACGTCTAGTAAACTTTTTTGCTCGCTAGAGCAGTAGTGGGTAAAAATGGGATTGGCGGAGTTCAAGAATTAGGTTTTCCATTATTTTTAGGAGTGGGTAAAAATGGTCCTTAAGGCAGTTTTGGATAAAGGATAAATTCAGGAGGAAGGGGGAAGGAAAAAAAATAGATGATACAGACGTGTCCTTTAAATTTAATTAACAAAATTTTTTTTTAATGTTTATTTTTGAGAGAGAGAGAGAATGTGAGCAGGAGAGGGGCAGAGAGAGGGAGACACAGGATCCAAAGCAGGCTCCAGGCTCTGAGCTGTTAGCACAGAGCCCAATGTGGGGCTCAAACTCACGAACTGCGAGATCATAACCTGAGCCAAAGTCAGATGCTTAACTGACGGAGCCACCCAGGCACCCTGGTGTCCTTTAATTTTAGTATGAGGAAGATAGTGATGAATTTTGAAAATGTAACTTTTTTTTTTACAAGGGAGGAGATAAGTTGGATTGGGAAGGTATGTCAGTTGATGTTCAATCAAGAAAACAAAAAGATCTTTAGTTTTTCCCATAAGGACTTGTGTATAAGTGTTGAAAAGGCTGGAGGAACAAAAGGTGGTATTTCCCAGAGATCAGTAAGTGCAGAAAGCCATTACTACCCCTAATTCCAGAGGAACAAAAGGGAAGGTAGTGTTAACCAGAGGCTGCATGTCCACACTCACAGCCCTCAACTGACTTTCTGAGCTTTTAACCCTCTGCAAAGCAGAAAGGTAGGAATGGGGCAGAGTTCCAAAAGGGGAATTAAGAATAAAGATAGCAGGAGCTCCTGGGTGGCTCTGTCAGTTAAGCGTCCAACTTCGGCTCAGGTTATGATCTCATGGTTTGTGAGTTCAAGCTCCACATCAAGTTCTCTGCTGTCAGCACAGGGCCCTCTTCAGATCCTCTGTCCCTCTCTCTCTCTCTCAAAAATAAATAAATAAACTTTAAAAAAACAAGAAGAAGAAGAAAGATAGCAATTAGAAACTACATAAAACTGTGTCTTCCAAAAGCTAGGCAGAGAATGACAGGATAGGTATTCCTGTGGCAGTTTGTATGCCTAAAAGGAATGTGGAAGAAAACCTCATGAAACTAACATCCACCAGGGGGAGCACATTGGCACGGTGGGCTTCTGTATTTGAGCTACGGGCCTTTGTGTATAGATTTTAGAATCTTTGTGTGTTGCTCCATTGGATGGCTTCAGTCTTTATCTGAAGTGACGGAAGAGAAGAGGCGATGATGATGGTGGTGCTAGTGATTGTGTGTGTCCTTTCACTTGGGCCTGATGCTGGTATGGAGTGATATTAATGTATATTAATATCATATTAATGTATAAAGATAAAGCTAAAAAATGCAAGCATACGTTTGCTGGAAGTCACCTCAGTGGCTAATGCTCTAATTTTTGCCACAATTTTTGTTTTGCTATTTTTGGTGGCTTCTTTATAATCCCTGATTTGCCAGATTTGTTCAGTGCCTGTGTTTAGAATTGCTCCTCTCAAATGCCTTTTGTAACTTCTTTGATGACCGATAGCCTCATTAGGAAGTGGAACAAAATGAGAAATACATGGGTGCTGGTGGAGTCAGATCGCTGCTGTTGATCCTATGACCTTTGAAAAATTACTTAAGGTCCCTGTAACTTGATAACTTTGCCTGTAACAGAGATAGCCATAATACCTACCTTGTAGGGTTAATGTGAGGATTAAAAATAATATGTCAATCAAGTATTATCCGGTGCTTAGTACAGTGTCTGGCACATAGGAAGTGTTTAATAAAATGTTCTTGCATTTTCTTAACCCTCCCTTTTCCACCTGTCCCTCCTAGATTCTGAACCTCATTCCAAGAAACGTGCTCGAGTCCAGTGGTTTATCAGATTCTGTGAAGTGCCTGTCAGTAAACGGCATTTGCTGGGCCGGAAGCCTGCAGCACAGGAGATATTCTGGTATGATTACCCTGCCTGTAATAGCAACATTAATGCTGAGACCATCATTGGCCATGTGCAGGTAGGTGATGCCTTGACACTCAGTTCTATCTTGAAGCTTATTTCTGGCTGCCTCCTAAACTGCATGACCTCAGAAATATTACTGGCTTTAATTTACCCTATGGAAATGCATTTTTTCCTGTTTGTCATCTTTTCTGCTTACCTGCCTACTTTATCTCAACAAATATTTATGGAGAGCACTTACTGTGTGTTAGGAGCCTCCTGGAGGAAGTGACATTTAGGTTGTGACCTGAGGGATGAGCAGGAATTAGCAAATGTATCTCAGTGGGAAATTATATTTAGCTGTGATTGTGGCAGACAAAGCATTGCAAGGGTGAATACACTTGCTTAAATGAGGACTTCACCTTGAGTAGATCAGTACAAAGAGTGTTAGTGTTAGTTGCTTAGGGCAAATTTATTTTACGTGATTTTGTGATAAATCAGGTTCCGATGAACTGTAGAATGAATTGAGACACTGGTTTGGAAAGTAAGATACAGGTTATTTTTTGAGCTACTTCAGGCCCCTAAAATGGGGTTAGATCATGATATGAAATAAGGTCTCATGGTGATTAAGTAGTTGGTTTATTTATTTATTTATTTTTTAACGTTTATTTATTTTTGAGACAGAGACAGAGCATGAACGGGGGAGGGGCAGAGAGAGAGGGAGACACAGAATTGGAAGCAGGCTCCAGGCTCTGAGCCATCAGCCCAGAGCCTGATGCGGGGCTCGAACTCACGGACCGCGAGATCGTGACCTGAGCTGAAGTCGACGCTTAACCGACTGAGCCACCCAGGCGCTCCTAAGTAGTTGGTTTAATGGTAGGGCAAAGAGACTTAGGTATGGCATGACCATAGTCTGTTTTCTCTTCCAGTCTGTGAGCCCAGCATAGCATATGCCTCAAAATAGTTTGTCTCTGGAGTTAAAAGAGTGAAGGAGTAAAAGGCAGATATAGAAGTTGAAGTAGCAAAATGGGTCAATTTGGAAAGGCAGAGTGGGAAGAAGGTATTTAGGTAGGAACATAATGGGGTGTGGGGGATAAGCAGGGCTGTGACAAGCCAAGCTCAAATAGTGATGGAAGGCCATTTGGAAGAATACTGAGCACTCAGGAGGTAGAGTGGGGCCAGATTTTAGAAGGTACCAAAAACCAGTTTAATAATCAGATCTTGCTGGAGCTGGGAGCCATTATGGACTTGAGCAGGGGAGCGTGCTTAGAGAAGTTGTGGGGAAATTTGACATGAGTGAGTAGATTGGACTGGGAAAGAAAACAGCTCAGTGTAGGAGTGTCAGCTAGGAGTCTGGAAATTTGCTATGCCATGTCTGTGCCTCTTTAGTTTGGAAGAGTGACATTCCAGGTAAGGATACAGATTAAATGATTTTTAATCATCACTCTCATGAAGAATTCCTTGGCTCATTTGGTTCACATTTCTTCCTGTTCACCTGTACATCCTAAATTCAGGTAGTAGCATTAGGCCCAGATGAAGTGTTACCTATGGATCTGAAAGATGAGAAGATACTCTTTGTGAAACTGTCTTGGAATGAGAAGGCATTCAGACCACTATCCCCAGAACTATTTGCAGAGTTTGATAAGCTACAAGAAGGCAGCCCGAGGAGCCAGAAGCCTGTGGGAGTCAAGACCAAGAGCATAGAAAGCCCTTCTAGGACCACAGCAGAGCATGCGATCAAAAGGATTGAATCAAGGCATTCTACCTCCAAATCTCGCCGAACTCCTTCTCATCCTGTCACCCCAAGGGCAAAGAAGAAACTGGAGCTCAATGGTAAGTGTGAGATGGGTCACAGTGGGCAATATTGAGACTAAAGGAATATGATAAAATATTAACTCATATAGTATTGAGTTAGTGCTATAGTATTGAGCAGTGGGCCAGGTACTGATTGGACACATGTTGAAACACACACAGTATAAAATTTACCATTTTAGTAATTTTTTAGTTTTTAAAAAATGTTTATTTTTTTTTTGAGAGAGAGGAAACGGGAGGAGCAGAGAGATAGGGAGACACAGAATCAGAAGCAGGTTCCAGGCTCTGAGCTGTCAGCACAGAGCCGGGCGCAGGGCTCGAACTCACAAACGGCGAGATCATGACCTGATGCTTAACGATCTCCCATTTTAGTCATTTTTAAGTGTACAGTTAAATGGCATTAAATACATTTGTTTTTGTGCAACCATCATCATCATCTTCTAAAACTGAAACTCTGCAACCATTAGACAATAACTCCCAATTCCCCATCCACCATCCCTGGGTGACTACCACCATTCTGCTTTCTTTTACTGAATTTGACTATTCTAGATACCTCACAGAAGTGGAATCATACAGAATTTACCCTTTTCTGACTGGTTTAAATTAGCATAATGTCCTCAAGGACCATCCATGTTGTAGCATGTGTCAAATTTTCCCTTTTTAAAGAAAATTGAGGTGTAATTAACATAACATTATATTAGTTTCAGTTATACAACATAATGATTTGTTAACATCTGTCACCACTCATGGTTCAAATAACTTTTTCTTGAGATGAGAACTTGTAAGATTTACTCTCTTACCAACTTTCAGATATGCAATAACTGTATTCTTAACAATAGTTGCTATTATATCTCCATGTACACTATATCCTCATGACTTACTTACTTTGCAACTGGAAGTTAGTAAGTTTTCACCTCCTTCACCCATTTCACCCATCCCCTGATTCTGGTGATCACCAATCTGTTCCCTGTATCTATGAGCTTGTTTTTTGTTTTCACTTTTTTAAATTTAGAGTCTACATATAAGTGAGGTCATAGGATATTTGTCTTTCTCTCTCTGACTTATATCACTTAGTGGAAAGCCCTGAAGCTCCATTCATGTTGTTGAAAATGGCAGGATTTTATCCCTTTGTTGGCTGAAAAATATTCCTCTGTGTGTGTGTGTGTGTGTGTGTGTGTGTGTGTGTGTGTGTTTATGTGTATGTATCTTTATCCATTCATTCATTGATGGATACTTAAGTTGCTTCCATATCTTGACTATTGTATCTAATACTGCATGGAGGTACACATACCTTTTCAAGTTAGTGTTTTCCTTTTCTTCAGATAAATACACAAAAGTAGAATTGCTAGATTGAATGATATTTCTATTTAATTTTCTGAAGAACCTTCATACTGTTTCCCACAGTGGTTATACCAATTTACATTCCTGCCAAGAGTGCATGAGGGTTCCTTTTCTTCCATGTCCTCATCAACACTTGTCTTTTTGATAATAGCCATTCTGACAGATATGACGTGTTGTCTTCTAATTTTGATTTGCATTTCCCTGATGATTAGTGATACTGAGCATCTTTCCATGTACCCGTTGGCTATCTGTATGTCCTCTTTGGAAAACTGTCTATTCAGATCTTCTGCCTATTTTTTAATCAGATTGTTTGTCTTTTTGCTGTTGAGTTATATGAGTTCTTTGTCTTTTTTGGATATCAACCCCTTATCCAATAAATGATTTGTAAATATTTTCTCTCACTCATAGATTTGCCTTTTCATTTTGTTGATGCAGAAACTTTTTGGTTTGATGTAGTTCCACTTGTTTATTTTTGCTTTGTTTTTGCTTTTGGTTTCAGATCCAAAAAATCATCTCCTAGACCAATGTCAAAGAGCTTACCACCTACGTTTTCTCCTAGGAATTTTATGGTTTCAGGTCGACATTGAAATTTTTAGTCCATTTTGAGTTGGTTTTTGTGTATGGTGGAAGATAGGGTCCCATTTCATTTTTTTTTGCATGTGGCTGTCCAGTTCTCCCAGGACCATTTATTGAAGAGACTATCTTTTCCCCATTGTATATTCTTGGCTCCTTTTTTGTAAATTAATTGACCGTGTGTGGGGAGTTATTTTGGGACTTTCTATTCTGTACCACAGATCTATATGTATGTTTTTATGCCAATACCCTACTGTTTTGATTACTATAGGTTTGTAATATAGTTTGAAATCAGGGAGCGTGATGCCTCCAGCTTTGTTCTTCTTTCTCAAGATTGCTTTGGCTATTTGAGGTAAAATTTCCTTTTTAAGGCTAAATAATAGTCTATAGTATATATATACCACATTTTGATTATCCATTCATCTGTCAGTGGATACTTGGGTTCCTTTCACCTTTTGGCTATTGTAACTTATTGCTATGAACATGGGTGTATAAATATCTGCTCAAGTGTCTGCTTTCATTTTGGGTATATACCCAGAAGTGGAATTGCTGGGTCATATGTTAGGTTGTATTTTTAATTTTTCTAGGAACCACCATACTGTTTTCCATAGCAGCTGCATCATTTTACATTTTCACCAACCGTGCACAAAGGTTCCAATTTCCCCACATCCTCACCAACACTTGCTGTTTTCTGTGTTTTTATAGTAGCCAGCCTCATGGATGTGAGGGATGTCATTGTTACATAATTGTTCCCTAATGATTAGTAATGTTGAGCCCTATATCTTTGAAAGCTTTGCTTATTAAGATGACCTTGCTTTTAGATCCTTGTAGAAGACATAAGAAATACGTATTTTAAAACTCTTAAATTCATACTGATACTTTTAATCTATACCACAGGGTTCTTCCTCACCTTCCCATATTCCATAGTTGTATCTCCCTTCTTTAAGAAGAGCCTTGGGGGGCGCCTGGGTGGCGCAGTCAGTTAAGCGTCCGACTTCAGCCAGGTCACGATCTCGCGGCCTGTGAGTTCGAGCCCCGCGTCAGGCTCTGGGCTGATGGCTCAGAGCCTGGAGCCTGTTTCCGATTCTGTGTCTCCCTCTCTCTCTGCCCCTCCCCCGTTCATGCTCTGTCTCTCTCTGTCCCAAAAATAAATAAATGTTGAAAAAAAAAATTAAAAAAAAAAAAAAGAAGAGCCTTGGTTCTCAGGAGCAATCCCAGTACAAAGTAATTTCACGATTGCTATACCAATACTACTACCAGTAGTTAACTTACCAACTAAAGTTCAAAATTTATTTGCAGTTCTTTATGCCTTTAGAATATATCCCACTGAGGGAGTAAAGTTATTTTGATTGTTTTTTTTCTTTTCCCTCTGATGGTTATATTATTGGTGATAGGCAGTTAGGTTCTTTTATGTCTGTTTAATTTTAGGGTCTTTCCCACCTGTGATTAATTTTTTTAAGCATGCAAAACAGTAAAATAAGAGTCAAAGCTATTTAAAACAAGTGTATTCAGAGAAGACCCATTCCTTTCTTTGCCCTTGTACCCTGTTTCCATTCCATCTTTTGTAGGTAATCAATTTTATTAGTTTCTGGTTTGTTTTTTCTGTGTGTGTGTGGTTTTTTTTTTGTTTTTTTTTTTTTGTAAAAATCAGATATCTGTGTGTGTGTATACACATACATACATATATACACACATACAGACAGACACACACATAAGCATATACTAAAACATGCATATAATTTTTTTTTCTTATCCAGTAGAGTAGCATACTGGATATATCCCTTTTCATCTTACTTTTTTCACTTCTAATGTATTTGAAGCCACTTCATGGCGGTTCTGAGAGCTCATCCTATTATGTGTCATTAGTCCTGAATTCTTTGTGTATGTGCCAAGTTTGTCGGGCATAAGTTATTTGTGTTCTTGATAGCCCCTTAGTACAGTCTATATTTAGGAGTTGAATATAAATTTGTAAAACATTTGGGAAATACCAGAATATTACTAAAGAAATAATTGGCAACATTGCCATTTAGAAATAAATGGTGGTATTTTTTTGACTTGAATTTGCAGGACCTTGACAGTTGGGGTAAGAAATTTAGACTTGACACAGTTACATAATTAGAGGAGAGAGGATATGATGAAAAATTTTTAGATTGTTTTTAACAGAAAGATGGGAAAATGAGGTATGAAGGAGACCAGGACATTGGAACATTTTTATATCAATCTAGATATGAGTTACCCTCATATTCATCACACAGGTATAGATGGCTTCCTTCACCTTACCTGCAGCTATTCCCAACAAAACCATGTGCTGTGACTAAAGTGAACTCCTCTGTGCCCAGTGCTTTCTTGCCTTGTTGTCTTCACTCACATCGATCTGATCTATTCTCTCCCTATATGCCCCCTTCCCTCCCCTTTCAACTCTGTTGAAATCTTGTCTTTTTTTCAAGGTCTATCTCAAAAGCCATATTTATTAGCACTTAGGTGCTTTAGGATGATTTTACTTCCTATTATAGACATTTACATGTATCATCTCCCCAGTTAGACTAGAACATCCTGTGAATAGGGACCAGGATTGAGTTTCATTCAGTTTTTGTTTTCTCCTATCACCTGGCACACACCCTGCCATTTTTACAGCTCTGCTGATATCTGAATGAATGGCTGAGTTCCTGGTGCCTTTGGTCATGGTAAAGGGGCAAATCCAAACGTGGGTCTGTGCATTTACAGAACCCATTTGATTGCCCCCAGGGATCCATCTCATCTCTATGGATAGATATAATCTGAGTTAAGAAAAATCTAGGCCTTGGTGTTATTGAATGCAGCTACTGATAGAAATTGTTTCAAATGCTGTTGAATGGGGGCTGAGAGGTTGCAGTATCACCCTTGGTTAAGAACCACTGTTTTGGTAGATTACTTCAGGGAAATTGCTGAATCACAAAAGCTGATTTAACAGTTGTCTTATGGTTCTAACCAGGAAAATCATCCATGGAATTTAGGAGAGACAAAAAATAATAAGAGCTTCCTGGCCTGGGGAAAGAAAGCATGCAGTAATTACAAATATGGACAGCGCATGTCTTTGTGTAACTTCAGGGGATGTATTTAGCTAGAATGAGATTGAGGGTGTTAATAGTGCTTATTACAAAATTCATACATCATCTGTGGTGATTTCTCTTGGGATTAGGTTTCCCTAGGACACCCAACACTAGGATTTCCCAGCAGAATTCAGGGGCCTCGTTGGATTCTCCTGGAAGAAGTAAACGAAAAGTGACCCTCTCTGAAATCACCTCACCTACTAAGAGGTCTCAGCCTGATAGACTTCATACCTCGTCTCCAGCTCTGAAAGCCCCGCAGAAAACTGGAGAGATTCAAAGCTCATGTGCCAAGGATGGCAAGAAGGCTTCACCTGACTGTCACAGGATCCTGAGAACCCGAGTCCCAGCTTTGAAAACCACAGAGATTTGTGAGGAAAGAACACTTACCCCTATCAGGGGGGGCTGGAAATCCTCGGTGCCTTCTGTGGTTCTGAAACCAGAAAACATCAAAAAGAGGTGATTGGGGGTGTTACCCTGCCTCCCACAGAGCAAATTGAGATCCTTCACATGATGTGAAATGTGTGGGACAGAGTTGCTAAAGTTAGAGCAGCAGATCTCATATCTGACTGCTGTAGAATCACCCAGGAGCCTTTCCAAAACACAGATTTTGGAGCGTCTTCCCAGACATTGTGAATCTCCAAGTGTGAGGCCCAGGAATCTGCATTTAGAAATGCTTTTTAGATGATTCTGATATACCTAGCTGTTATTTGGGGGGGGGGGGGGGTCACTGCTCTGGAAGATAATTTCCCAAACCTGGATTGCTTCACAGTCCTGGTATGGCTCTTCACCACATATTAACACTCAGTTTCTTAGTCTGTTGGGTTGGATTTCTTGTTGTTGTTGTTCTTGTTGTTTGAGAGAATGAGAGAGCACAAGCAGAGGAAGGGGGGGCGGGGAGAGAATCTTAGGCAGGCTCCACACTCAGTGCGGAGCCTGATGCAGCGCTTGATCCTATGACTCTGGGATCATGACCTGAGCCAAAATCAAGTGTTGGACGCTCAACCAACTGAGCCACCCAGGCACCCCTGTTGTTGTTTTTTTTAACTGGAAACCATTCTCAAATACATATAGTACAAGAAGATAATGCATCTAGAACAAACTTTACAGTTTGACACTAGACAATGTTTGTAAATAATGGGCTGCACAAATAATGTGACAAGACAGAAATTATACATTTCAATATTTCCTGCTCAGAGACTCCAGCACCTGGTCAATAATAGGTTTGCTTGGTAAATGCTTTGTATTTAATATGTAGCTACATTTCTGCTAACCTTGAGACTGGACAGGAAATCCATCAATACCTCAGAATCAACAAAAGACAAGAAACTGCCTGGGATTAGTATACTCTGGTCTGTAGTTGAGAAGGGCACAAGGCTGATTTAAATGATAAGCTTTAGTCAAACTTTGTTTTTGAGTCAGATTTCGATTATAAACATTTTCGCAGAGTGTTATTGGTTCCTCCAATGTAGCTGTAAAAAGAATAGGAACCCATTAGTCCCCTTGACTACTTTGGATGCTGCCACTGATTGCTAGTGCTCAAAACCATTTCTTGTAATCTTGCTGTAATATCTTGCAGGGAGGCAGAAGAACCAGAGGCTCAGGATGGAGCTACCACTACCCCCCATCGGATCCATAGAAACAGTTCTCTCTTGACTTTGAATCGGATTAGGCAGCAGCTTCGGTAAGACTTCCTTAGCAGGCAGAAAACGTTTATCACTACCATCTATGATATCTATAATCTTATTTCTTAAAGCCTGGCATGTTTTTTTGTTATTTGCTACTCTGTTAGATTTACCTTTTACTAAGTATGTCTGGGATTATGTTAATTTCACATAAATGTCATAATTTGAAAGCAGCAAGAAACACTACCCTGGGATCAGGTGGCTCCCAGGACTTCATAATTGCACCCAGCAAGACTTAGTGAAGTGCCTAAAAGAATGAACTTTGATTCTGGCAGCTTGGATTTGAACCTGAGCTTTGTTGTACTATGTAACCTTGGGAAGGTTACTTAACCTTTCTAAGCTTCAGTTTCCTCTTCTACAAGATGGGAATGACAAAATACAAGTCACAAGGTTGTTGAGGAATTTAACAAGATAAATAAAGCCCTTAGCAGAGCATCACAGTAGCAAGGGCCCAAGAAGCAGAGCACATCTTTTGTTACTTGGTTGCAGGAAAGACTGATACTTCTAATCCACACTGACCTACTAGGGAACTTCTTATTTAGACACTGAACATCAGAAAATAATGTGTCCCACCATTCAGGTTTTTAGGTAATAGTAAAAGTAACCAAGAAGAGGATGAGTTTCTGCCGGCAGCAGAGATTTCAGACTCTAGCAGTGAAGAGGAAGAGACTTCCACACCACCCCTTCCAAGGAGAACATCCAGTAGGTTGTCCAGGAACCTATGCTCTTCCATGAAGTCATCCTTACAGACCCCCTCAAAGACACCAAAGAAAACTGTAAGGTTCTTTTAGATTTGTTTTCCAAGGAAGCATCCTTCTCTTAATTTTAAAATTGTGATGGCTAAGGTCATACAGTTAGTAACAGCTGGATTCTGAACACAGGTCTGTCATACCTAAAGTTATTCCACTTGGAATATTCATAGAGGAAAGGACCTAAGTGAACCCTAGGACTGAAAATGAAACCAGTTGATTTTGAATCCATATTCCTTTTTTTTTTTTTAATTTTTTTTTAAAGAGACAGAGTGTGAGCGGGCAAGGGGTAGAGAGAGAGGGAGACACAGCATCCGAAGCAGGCTCCAGGCTCTGAGCTGTCAGCACAGAGCCTGACGCAGGGCTCGAGCTCACAAACCGTGAGATCATGACCTGAGCTGAAGTCGGTCGCTCAACCAACTGAGCCACTCAGGCACCCCTGAATCCATGTTCCTTTTAAAGTACAGAACCAGGGGTGCCTGGAGCCTGCTTCAGATTCTGTGTCTCCCTCTCTCTCTACCCCTCGCCCTCTCATGCTCTGTCTCTGTCTCTCTCAAAAATAAACATTAAAAAAATCTTTTTTAAAGATACAGAACCAAATATCCAAGGGCCAAACTTCTTGAGGAAGGAACAAGACTTGGCTCTATATCTACATTTTCCACAAACACTAGCAGAGTGTTTTATGCATAATATGTGTAGCTGGGACGCAGGGGTGCAAGAGCACCTGCCCGGGGGCCCCAGACAGACCAGGTTCAGCCACTCGCCGCTGACAAAATCTCAAAGGCAGAGAGAGGAATGTTGGTGAAACAGGAAAGGAATTTATTTCAGTGAGGCTAACACTGGGAAAACTGTAGACCAGCATCTCCAAGACTGTGTCCAAAACACCAGCAATACTTAACAGGTTCATACAAGAAAAATGTGGGACAAAAGTGAGTGGATAAGTGCAAGTGGGCAGTAAAGGTCAGGTGGATCATTGTCTCGGGGCCAGTCATGCAGGGTCTTGCTGGCATCAGAGCAGTTCTGATTGCTTTTGAGGGGTAGTTTCAGTTACTATCATGGGATACTTTGCCCACATTAAGAGATAAGCTAGAAAGACAACTAAATAAGGTCAAAATAGCAGTACAGTCCTCTTTCAGGTGTTTAGTGGGTATTGAATCCAGAGCTGTTGTTGGTTTGCTATGCCCCCTGATTCACCTGAGAAACAGGGAGCACTACTGAAGTGTTGGTAATGAGTTGTGTAAAGTAAGATGGAAGAGATAAATGGACATTTCTTCTGCTTCCTGGAATTGTAGCAGAATGTTGAAAGCTATTAAAAGAGGGTCTTCCCATGTTCAAATGTATTTGAGAAATGTTTGGATTACACAGTTAAATTGGCTCATTGTCATAGGACTTCTCAAGGCCATTAATTTATTAATGTTACTGTGATCTTTCGAGAGAGCATTAGTGTGTGAGTCTTTGATCAGGAAACTTTTTTCATGGAGCATATTGTTTTAAGGAAATGCCTGTTTCGGAGTCTTTTCCTAGAGGTGATCTCCATTTTTCCACATCAAGAGAAATGTGATTGGGCTTGGCTTAAAGTCAAAAAAGACCTCCAGGGAAGAAGATCAAGTAGATCTCCTTTGGATTAGGGGTAATCTTACCTGGAGTTCCTCATTATGCAAATAGCTCAGCAATGTTCTCATTGCATCTGCTGGGTCCCACCCAGAACAAGGGGTATTTATTTAATAGATATAAAACTGTTAGGGTCTTTCTGTCTGAGTAAGAGGTGGAGAGATTGTTATTACCCTGCAGTCTGGTGGGAAGCAGGTGGGTAGGTGAAATGCCCCCACAGAAGGGAGTGCTTTGTGGAAAGACCATAAAGATGGGGTGGCAGGCCTGCTCTAGTGAGCCAGTAGCAAGAAAGAAAAGAGACTAGGGCTGTTAGCTCAGACTGAACAGTGACCTTGGGGTTTGGAGTGGAAAAATCTGGTGGGGTCTCTCCAAGTCTGTGGATTATGGAAGTCCTGAGCTAAAGTTTGACCAAATTTTCAACCAAATCTAGAGGAGAAGCCTATGAGTCAAACTTGGTTTATACCTCTGACCCTACCCTGTATTGGGCAGAGTAGTTAGGGTTTCTTAATAACTTCTTGTCTTTCAGGATAAGATTTTAATAGTATTTAGTCCATACTTTAAATAGTATTTAATCCATACTTTCATTCAGTCTTTACTTAGATTGACATTTTCAAATCCTAATACTATGTGTAAATTAGAAACAAGAAATTGTATTTGGCCTGTGAACAGTGTATATACCATGTGGAGAGAGGGACAACCATGGTACTTTATACAGAAGGGAACCAAGAGGAATTCACCACCTCTCTTTTTATCAGATCATCAGGAATCAGATTTGCTGATGTGTCCTAGATGCTGTTTTGCTTTGTTTTTTTTCCTTCTAAAATATGTTATCTTTTTTTTGAATACAGCCCAAGCCTAGTATGCCACGTCATGCCACTCCCCGGATCCGTAGCCGAAACCTGGCTGCCCAGGAGCCAGCCAGCGTACTGGAGGAGGCCCGGCTGAGGTGACACTGCTCGTGGGCCCCTTTTAGATAGGCAGAAATGGGACTCTGCTTTCATTCACATAAAACAAATAATTTGTGGGGTGCCTGGGTGGCTCAGTCAGGTAAGCGTCCAATTCTTGGTTTTGACTTAGGTCGTGATCTCACGGTTTCCTGGGTTCGAGCCCTGCATCAGGCTCTGCACTGGTAGTGCAGAGCCTGCTTGGGATTCTCTCTCTCTTTCTCTCTGCCCCTCCACCACTCGCACTGTCTCTGTCTTCCTCAAACTAAATAAATAAAACTGAAAAAAAAATTTTTTTTTAGAAAAACAAGTAATTTGTAGTCATTTGTGTACATAATAAAGGTAGGGAATAAAATGAACATGTGTGTTTTAGAGAGAAGAAACCCTTCAAGTCTGGGTGAGCTAATGTGGACAGGTTCTTGAAAGAGTAACCTTCCAGTCTACTGCCACCACTTGCTCAGGGATAAAAGGTGACTGATGAGTCAGAACACTGCTTCTCAGTTTTGGTACCCTTTAGAACTATGCAGGGAACTTTTCAAAATACATAAGCCTAGATCATCAGAAAACAAGTAAATCAGAATCTCTTGTGGGAGATTCTGATTTGGGGAAAGCTCCCCATGTGATATGTACCCATAGTGAGAACCTATGAGTTAGCTAATTTGGATGGAGAAAGGGATTATGAGGCGAAATGAAGAGATTTGAGAATGAAGGCATTCCCATGGATTTGTGATTGGGGTTTCATGTGGAAACTATAGATAATCCTTTCCCATTTGTTACTGAGTATATGGTGACATATTCCTGAAGTCCTCCTTTTCCTTTATTTATCACCAATTATAGGCTGCATGTTTCTGCTGTACCTGAGACTCTTCCCTGTCGGGAACAGGAATTCCAAAACATCTACAACTTTGTGGAGAGCAAACTCCTTGACCATACGGGAGGGTGAGTCCTGCTGAGGCAGATAAGACGGTCAGGGGGAAGGCCCCTGCTAGCATATACCATCTCAGGTGGCACAGTCAACCAAATGGTCTCTCCCCAGTGTCACAACAGGCAAAATCGTTGCTCAAACTTAAGGCTTCTAAAGCAGCTTTTGTTGTCCACGTAATTCGATAGGAATAGAAATTCTGTCTTTCAGAGAAAATGAAAATACAGCATTGCTTGTAGAATGAATGATTCTGTATAACCAGGTCCTGTTCTGACTAGCTTCCAAGGATGGCCCTTATTGACCCCATCTCCCCATTTTAGGGGTCTGGGTCCTTCCCTCAGCACATATCCCCATACCTCTAACTGGCAATAGTGTGAGGCAGCTGGCACAGACCTAGCCCACAGGTCCTCCTTTCTTGCCATAGGTGCATGTACATCTCCGGGGTCCCTGGGACAGGGAAGACTGCCACTGTGCATGAGGTGATACGCTGCCTGCAGCAGGCAGCCCAAGCAAATGACGTTCCTTCCTTTCAATACATCGAGGTCAATGGCATGAAGCTGACAGAACCCCACCAAGTCTATGTGCAAATCTTGCAGGTGAGTAAAGCTGTTTGGGTTTTTTGGAAAGTACAGTTTCTTAGTGGCACATGAAAAAGGAAAGGTTTACTTAATTTTGTGCTTATTTCTATGTTTATGATGTGCCAGGTGTTGTCCTTTGTATGAGGTAGCATGGGCAAAGAAGGCAGGGACATCAGGGACCTTAAAGTCTAGGGGCTGGACATGAATTACTGCAAGCCGGGACTTATTAATATGGCAAAAACTGTTTGCACACAGGAGGTACTGTGGCAGACTAGAAAAGGGATTAGAGGTAGCTGGAGTTTGAACTTCACTCTCGTATTCATTAGTTGTTTTCTTGGAACAAGTAATATCCAGGTATAAACAGTCATGCCGTAATGATTTTGAAGAGGCTTCTGGGACCAGCCTGTGGCTCATTTGCATTCCAAACACGGACTCTGTCCTCTCTTTTGGTACCTTCTCGTCCCTCCAGGTTAAGGTTGAGACTAGACTAGAAGGCAGAGTTTAGGATACTAAAGTCCTCAGACTAAATTGCTTCCAGACTCGATTGCAAATTTAACATCAAGCTCAGGGGAGTAAAATCCTTACCATTTACCACACCTACTTTTCCCCCCATTGCAGAAGCTGACAGGCCAAAAGGCAACAGCTAACCATGCGGCAGAACTGCTGGCAAAGCGATTCCTCACCCGAAGGTCCTCTCAGGAAACCACCGTGCTGCTCGTGGATGAGGTACGGAGGTCCCCACGGGAGCACCGCAAAAGTGGCATGGTACTTGACTGTGGTGTTCCAGGGGCAAATGCTGGGTTGTGGGGGGAGTCCTGCCTCCCTTCTTTCATCCTTCATTCATCTGAGCCTGTTCTTTGGTGGTGAGAGGCATGTATTCACGGACTTCCTTGCTGCTTTCGTGGTGTGACCCTAGAAGCACATGCAGCTAAAGCAGGAGTAACAGAGCTTCACTCTGGGCCCTGGCTCTGTGTCTATGCTTGATCTTGACATCTCTCTCCATTTACTGGCAGCTCGACCTTCTATGGACTCAGAAACAAGACATAATGTACAATCTCTTTGACTGGCCCACTCACAAGGAGGCCCAGCTTGTGGTCCTGACCATTGCCAACACAATGGATCTGCCAGAGCGCATCATGATGAACCGGGTATCAAGCCGACTGGTAGGTCCTAAGGCTGTTCTCAAGCTGTTCTTAGAGATCCATAAGCTGAGTTCTAAAAAATGAATACACAGAAAACTAAAGTAAATGAGAAAAGTACAAAATGTGATTTCTGAAATTCTTACATTTAAATTAAATATGTCACCATTGCATGATTTTCTGCAAACCCCATCTTCTTGGGTATTCTACCTGGGCACTCTTAAACTGCACAGAGCCCTAAGGGTCTAATAATTTATTAAAAATATTGAAGCACTCAGGGTGCCTGGGTGGCTCAGCTGGTTAAGCATCCAGCTCTTGATTTTGGCTCAGGTCATGATCCCGAGGTCGTGGGATCGAGCCCCACGTCAGGCTCCATGCTGAGTGTGGAGCCTGTTTGAGATTCTCTCTCTCTGCCCCTCTTCCACTCATGCACTCTCTCTCTAAAATAAAAACTATATATATACACACGTGTGTGTGTGTGTGTGTGTGTGTACATATATGTATGTATATACACATATAAGCACTCACCCCTGCCAGGCAGTGTTCAAGCATGGAGCATAGCAGTGAACAAGGCAGACACAGCCTCTGCCCTCACAGACCTGGTGGTTCATCAGGAAGCACAATATCAAGTACTTACAAGGGTGATGAGTGAAGCCAGGAGCTGTGCCTGTGCTTATTGTAGAGCCCAAGATGGTCACAACCACTGTAATTAGAGCACCTCTTCCTTCATCTACTTCTAAATGATTCTGGTAGAGGGTTGCCTGGGCGGCTCAGTCGGTTAAGTGTCTGACTCTTGGTTTTGGCTCAGGTCATGATCTCACAGTTTTGTGAGTTTGAGCCCCGCATCAGGCTCTGTGCTGGCCGTGCAGAGCCTGCTTGGGATTGTCTCTTTCCGTCTCTCTCTGCCCCTACCCCACTCATGCTCTATCTCTCTCAAATAAAATAAGTAATGATTCTGGTAGAATAAAAGTTGTTTTAAACAAGATGAAAAAATACTTGAGAACTACTGTTGCCCTGCAGGATACCACTGGCCATTGTCAGTAGTGAAAGGAACTGGAATCTGTGGCAGTCCCAGGATGAAATGTGTCACGTGTTCTATGGGACTTGGGAACCAGTTTGGGAACTTGAGGGTGGCTGTCCATCAGGACTGTCAGAGTGGGCAATTAATGAACTTATTTGTCTATTATCTTGTCTTCCCCAGGGTCTTACCAGGATGTCCTTCCAGCCCTATACTCACAGCCAACTGCAGCAGATCCTAATATCCCGACTCAAACATGTAAAGGCCTTTGAGGATGATGCCATCCAACTGGTAGCTAGGAAGGTAAGTCACTTTCGGGGAGCTCCTGCTTGCACCTACAAACCAGGCGGCAAGTCTTTGCCGAGCACCTGCCTTGTGTTAGGTGCTCTGAAGATGAAGAGAAATTTACAAAGTCCTATAAAAATAAATACCAAAAGTAGAAACAAAATTGGGAACAATTCCTTAACCTTCTTACTGTATAATTAATTAGCAGGCTGTGAGTGTGGTGGGCTTATATACAAACGAAGATTAATTGATTCAGGTAACAGGCAGCTTTGTATAATGAAAAGGGTTGTATAGGCAGTCAGGTAGCAAACCTGGTTTAAGTTCTGGCTCTAATACTTGATAGGCATTGGAAGGTTATATGAAAGTTACTTAAAAACTTCCTGAGCCTTGGGGCGCCTGGGTGGCGCAGTCGGTTAAGCGTCCGACTTCAGCCAGGTCACGATCTCGCGGTCCGTGAGTTCGAGCCCCGCGTCAGGCTCTGGGCTGATGGCTCAGAGCCTGGAGCCTGTTTCTGATTCTGTGTCTCCCTCTCTCTCTGACCCTCCCCCGTTCATGCTCTGTGTCTCTCTGTCCCAAAAATAAATAAAAAACGTTGAAAAAAAAAATTAAAAAAAAAAAAAAACTTCCTGAGCCTTAGTTTTCTTTGAAAAAATGGAAATAATAATATGAAATAATAAATAAATAAATGGGAATAATAATAATAGGGAATTAAATGAGATCATGTCTGTAATGTGCCTAGTAAGGTGCACACTCCAGGATAGGTGTGAGGTATTGGACATGCACATCCTCCAAGCTCACTGGGAGAATGCCAACCAAGACTCTTCTCCAAGGCTGCTGAGGAATAAAGTAGTTTAAATGTCTGCTTCAAGCTAAGTGCAAGAAACCACACATCCACAGCATTTCAGCACTTAAAAGAAATACAAACTTTTTTCTGGTTCTTCTTGGTTGAAATGATCTGAATTCTGAGTGCCTATAGCAGCACATGTAATGCCAGCTCAGAGCTGGGTGCTGGGGTCAGAGGCAAGCCAGATACGGTGCTTGTCTCTAATAAGGTTTGCTTTCCAGGAGCAAGATCCTCAAAGTTACCATCTAACCTTTCTGTTAGGTAGTTTTTCACTTTTGCTATCATGCACTTTCTAAAAGTTCTTTTCTCTCTCTCTCTCTCTCTCTCTCTCTCTCTCTCTCTCTCTCCGAAGGGTCCTTTTTTCTTATGCTGTTCTGTTTATTTGAGGTTGTCTTCTCACTTTTCCTCCAAGATGCTTTTGTCTTTTGAATTTAGTCTCTGTCCTGCATGGTTGGAGACTTTCCTCAGATGTCTTGGTTGTCCACTCTGGTGTATGAGTAAAGATTAAAAAGCTTTTGGGAGCGCTGAGCATATGAGTGGGGCTTGTTCTCTGGGAGCTTCACTGTGGGGTAATCTGATTGGGCCAATTTCAGTATCTCCAGTTCTTTCCCATTAGGATAGGCAGATTTCCCAGACTGGGTGTCCCAGGTCCTGCCTGGAGGGCAGTATTCTGGGAGTGGGGGAGGTAGGCTGGAGTCAGGGTAGAGGTCTTCAAATCCAGCATGCAAACAGTAACCATTTATATCTAGTGAGAGACATCCCCTCCCCTGCAATAATACCTAGTGTTCCCTGGTTCAGAGACTTTTTATCTTTATTTGAGAATAAATCTCTGAACTCATGCCATGGCAGAAGAGGGATAATCTCCCAGGCAAAGAGTTTTATGGAAACAGTACAAATTACCAAGGCACAAAATTTTCCTACAGAGCCCTAAAACTTCCTCAGTGGCCCTAATGTTTACCCAGCAGCATGAAATGGGGGAGGGATCTAGGGCAAGGGTCAGCAAACTTTTTCTGTGAAAGTCCAGGAAGGAAATGTTGTAGGCTTTTTTTACAATGGTCTCTGTCACCACTATTCACCTCTGCCCTTGCATCTTGAATGCAGCCATGCACAGTATATTAAATGAATGCTCACAGTTGTGTTTAATAAAACTTTTTAAATGTACAAAAATGTATGGCAAGCTGTAGTTTGCTGACTCCTAATCTAGGGCATCAATTTCTTAACTTTCAACCAGTCCTCCTTATTTTAGCCAAACATCCCCCTTTACCTCCAGTTCCAGTATCACTATTGTCTGAGCATTTTGAAGATATATAGTGTAGCTTCGATTCGTTCTTGGATTCCTTAATACTGGCTTAGGAATTGGCTTTCTCTGGTCTGCAGAGTCAACCACTACTCTGCCAACTTACAGAATTGGCTATTCTGTAAGCCACTATTCCCCCTGTTGTTTCCCATCCTTTTAGGGTTCTTGGTTTCACAAGGCATCGAATTTAGATGCTTTTTTTACTCAAAACTCTTGCCTGTCATTTCAAACCTCTCTTCCATTTCTTTACACATAAAGAAACAAATGTATCTTATGTTCTGTATCTTACCTGAGTCTTTGTGGATCTAATCCTACTGATTACTGTTTCCCTGCATATGTGCCCTTGTTTCCTTATTTCTGGGTCTTGAATTTTTTTGTTGTTGTTGTTGTTTTGTTTTTTCTATTGTATGCTCATGTTCCTTAGGGCTTTCTCTAAGAATTGAGGACTGGGTTGAAATTAGTTCATTTAGAATTTGTTTTGTTTTTCCTTCTGTCAGTTACCAAGGGCCACTATCAACTGGGACCGTTTTTAAACAAAATTCTCCACTTGAGGTTTTTAGGAGACACAACAGAAATTTGGGCTTCAAATCCACGGGAAGGCTTGTAGTTATAGGTTGGTTTTTACACCTACCTAGCACCAAGGTCTAAACAGGCCATTTTTCTTGCCATCTCTTGTATGATGGGTCTTTCATTCACCCTCATGCTGAGGCTGTATTGGAGGTCACAGCCCAAGTTTATACAGGGTCTTCTGTTAGATTCCATATTGGATGGGCCCTAGCTTTTCTTTCGTCTCCTGCACCCCAGAGCAGTTAAAAAGGGGGATTTATGGTCATCAAAGTTTGTGGATAAGAACTGGGCAAGAACTGCTTTGGGTGTTTTCTTGCTTTCCAGGGTCACCTGTTCACTTTGTTCTTTGTTCTTTGAGGTAGCTCTTGAGTCCATGTTACAAGCCACTACACGGTGCTGCTTCACAAGGCAGTGGGAATGGTGATTGGAGGGAAGAAGTGATAGGTGGAAACATCCATGGGACATCTTTACCAACTAAATGGGAAATTAGAGAAAGGAAGAATATAAACTGATACTCCTGTTCTTGTCTTGGGTTACTAGAAGAGTGACCTTTAGAATGTCTTAAATTTGCATTCTGGAAACTAATATACACAAAACATTTAAAGACTCCTATATGGGGTGCCTGGGTGGCGCAGTCGGTTGGGCGTCCGACTTCAGCCAGGTCACGATCTCGCGGTCCGTGAGTTCGAGCCCCGCGTCGGGCTCTGGGCTGATGGCTCAGAGCCTGGAGCCTGTTTCCGATTCTGTGTCTCCCTCTCTCTCTGCCCCTCCCCCGTTCATGCTCTGTCTCTCTCTGTCCCAAAAATAAATAAACGTTAAAAAAAGTTTAAAAAAAAAAATTTGAGTTAAAGACTCCTATAATCTCACTTCCCTCAAGTGACTGCTTTTAATCTTGGTGTGTTGTGTATTTATATGCCTATACAATTTGCTCTTTTAAACTTAACATGGAATTTTGGAAGGAAGTAATCATTTCAGGATGTTGTCAGGCAGGACACCGTTACCTGTGATTGTTGTTGGGCAAGTGGTGGGGATTGCTGGCCGATATTGGAATACTGAGATCCTTGCAGGCTGCAGAGTCCAGGAATTCCCTCTGTGAAATTTAAAGTGCAAGTGGCTTTCTGAGTCAGTTTGGCAGAGTACAGGATTCCCTGTGAAGGGAATCTGCATGTGGAAAGAAAGGAGCAACAGTGGAGTTGCTGGCATTGTGGGTTGGTCTGATTCATCTAACCACAGAATCCTCTGTGTCCTTCAGCTTTGTGGCTCCCTTCCCTCTTTTTTTTTTTTTTTTTTTAAGTTTTATTTATTTACTTTTTTGAGAGAGAAAGAGCACGTGTGCATGTGCCACATGAGTGGGGAAGGGGCAGAGTGAGAGGAGACAGAGTCCCAACATAGGGCTGTAACTCACCAACCAGGAGATCATGACCTGAGCTGAAGTTGGACGCTCAACAGACTGAGCCACCCAGGTGCTCCCATATCCCAAATTTTAAATAAAGCTGAGAATCCCTGCCCTTTCCATTATGGATTTATCTGTAAACCCAAAATAAAGGTTTGGACTAAAGGAAGAGTCCCAGGTACGTTTTAGTAATTTATACCCGGGCTTCCACCAGGTTCCTACTGGGTCTAAGTACATAACATCAGGCTTAAGCCCATTCTCAGCGCTGCCTTTCCTTTTTAGCTGAACACAGAACCTGTTGGTTTTTCTCCTGGGCTGAGATGGTAAAGGGACCTCAAGGAATAAAATATTCCCTCTTGTAGGTAGCAGCCCTTTCTGGAGATGCACGACGCTGCCTGGACATTTGTAGGCGTGCCACAGAGATCTGTGAGTTCTCCTGCCAGAAGCCCGACTCCCCTGGCCTGGTCACTGTAGCCCACTTGCTGCAAGCAGTAGATGAGATGTTTTCGTCATCATATATCACTGCCATCAAGTAAGTTGCTTCTAATGGATGTGGATAACAATATTGTACTATGATTATGTAACTTGATAAGTATAGCTGTAAAGGCAATTATATTACAATATACAAATGTTTCAGAGTAACACATTTGTAAATCCTAAAAGTACATAATGTTATATGTCAAAATGTATTCAGTGTTTTAAAAAGTAAGATTCTTTTGCTTCCTGACCCTGGACCTTCCTTGGAAAACCTCTGGAGAGGTCCACATTCTAGGAAGGCCATAGAAGTTTCTAAGCTTTTACTCATTCAGAACTGCATTTACTGAAGACACTGTCCTTTTCCCTCCCTCCCCCACTTCTTTCTTTCTTTAAGTAGGCTTCACACCCAGTGCACGGCCCAGCATGGGGCTTGAACTCACGACCCTGAGATCAAGACCTGAGCTGAGATAAAGAGTCAGACGATCAACTGACTGAGCCACCCAGGTGCTCCAGACACTATCCTTTTCTTAAGGGGCATAGTCTACAGAGAAATAGAAATGCAAATCTGGGGCACCTGGCTGACTCAGTCAGAAGAATGTGTGACTGTTGATCTTGAGGTGAGATCAAGCCCCACATGGGATGTAGAGATTACGTAAATAAAACTTCTAAAAAAATAAAAGAGGGGCGCCTGGGTGGCTCAGTCGGTTGGGCGGCCAACTTCAGCTCAGGTCATGATCTTGCGGTCCATGAGTTCGAGCCCTGCATCAGGCTCTGTGTTGACAGCTCAGAGCCTGGAGCCTGTTTCAGATTCTGTGTCTCCCTCTCTCTGACCCTCCCCCGTTCATGCTCTGTCTCTCTCTGTCTCAAAAATAAATAAACGTTAAAAAAATAAATAAATAAAAGAAAAACTAAAGAAATGCAAACTTCGTACAGGAGGAGAACTGTGACCACTTACTGAGTGAAGTAAAGTGCTATTGGACTAGTCCTCTTACACTGAATGATACACTCTGCTCATGAAATGAGTGTGCTGGTGTATTTCCAGATACAGTTGCTGTGTTGCCTGGCTTCCAAAGTGGCATTTTCTATATCATTTTGAAACTTTAGGGGGTAGGAGAAAACTTGCTGAATAATATAGGAGAAAGTATTTCCCAGTTTTTTCTTCTCTTTTCTCTAAAGACAGAAAAACTTAATATTTGACTTTTCTCTGGGCTGGTGGTATAGCCACTTATGAGAATTCACATCTCATTTTCTTTGAGAAACTCCTCTGTTCTGGAACAGAGTTTCCTGAGAGCCATACTTGCTGAGTTCCGCCGATCAGGACTAGAAGAAGCAACATTTCAACAGGTAAGTGATTTTTTTTTTTTTTTTTTTTTTTTTTTTTCCAAATCCTTCTAGATTTTGGTTTTGGTGTTTCTTAAATGGGTGGGAATTTCAATCACTGTGTAACAGTTAGTCTTTATTTGTGCCAACCTGTTATGTTACAGAATATCAGACCAACACCTATTTTTATGTGATATTTTTATTTAGTTGTATGAGAAGAGACCTTTAGCAACTGGTTTCTGCATATTAGATTGAAGGAGTACTATGTGCCAGATACTGTTTTAGGAGTAAGAGATTTAAAGATGAGTAGGAACAAGAGATATTGCCCTAATAAAGCTTGTGTGGTGGGGATAAGGCTCTCAGAATGACCCATTTTTTTCTTTAATTTTAATTTATTTATTTTATGTGCTAGAGAGAGAGGGCGAGGGGACCAATGAATATGAGCAGGGGAGGGGTAGAGAGAGGGAGAGAGAGAGAATCTTAATTTAATGGAAAATTCCATTTTCCAGAGCCCCATATGGTGCTCTATCTCATGAACCATGAGATCATGACCTGAGCCCAAAATCAAGAGTCTGACACTTAACGGACTGAGCCACCCAGGCCTCCCCAGAATGACCCATTTTAAAAACAAATTAGACCAATCCAAACCTCCTTTGAGCATAGTTTCAAGTGTATCAAGTAAAAGGAATCACTAGGGCATGTGCCTTAGAGTTCTGTTGAAAACTAGTGTCCATAGGTAATGAGCTGCCTTAAAATATTATTGAAGGTGTTTGAGTGTATACCTGGGAGTGTATATGTTTGTGTGTGTGTGTCACTATGTTTTAGACATACAAATGGAGAGGTCAGGAAAACATTTTCCTTCCAGCTATTTCTTTACTTCCTTTCACGTTTTCTTTAAATTCTGTTTTAAACATTTAGGTGTTGGTTATGTTTGCCCATTATTGTTCTTCTAGGGCCTGAGACAGCTCTTCTGTAGAAAGCAGCCTTCATTTCAGTTTGTAAACATTTCCTGAACATCTGCAGTGTGTCAATCCTGTGATGTGATCCAGGAACCCTGAGCTGAATTGGTCAATATCCCTGGCTCCTGAGAAGCTCCCAGCCTGGATGGGAGTGGGGGTTGGGGTGATTTATAAATAGAATAAGAGTGACCAGGAAGTGCTTCAGACTTGCCTGACACACTGGGGCGCTTTAGGAATCTGTTTCCCATTATCTTCCTGCCTGTCTTGTGCAGCATTCTTCCTGGACCTTTCTGCTTTTCCAGAGGTCATGCTTTAGTACCTGTGTGCTATTATCTGCTAAGGAAAATACCCTTGTAGTAAAATTTAACCTGAATTATGAAAATCTCAATTGGAACTCTCAATTCTCCCTGGAGACTAGGATTGTTTGTATGAGTGACAATTACTAGATATTTTATATCCATTAACACATGAGGGATGTGGCAGTATATTTAATAGATAAAACTGAAGCTCAAAAAGTGAAATCACTTGCCCAGGGTTGCATATTTAGGTGAATGGTAGAATCAGGATTCAGACCTGCTCTGATTCCAAAGCCAGAATAGCATTCTGCCCCTGCATTTGTGCCCCATTGGGGCACCTGTTGATGCTTTCAGGGTATTGAGTATCCTGGACAAGAAGTGTCTGACTTTCCTAAAAGAAGAAATAAATGATCAGGTACAGAATCAGGACTACCTTTCCTCTTAAACTTTCTGACATTTGACCTCAGATTTGCTTTTTGTTTCTAGGTATACAGTCAACACGTGGCACTGTGCAGAATGGAGGGACTTCCGTACCCTACCATGTCAGAGACAATGGCAGTGTGCTCTCATCTAGGCTCTTGTCGCCTTCTCCTTGTGGAGTCCAGCAGGAATGACCTGCTCCTTCGTGTGCGGCTCAATGTCAGCCAGGATGATGTGCTGTACGCGCTGAAGGAGTGAAGAGCTTCACAAGGAAGGACTGTGATCAGATGTTTTCGAAGAGCTTGATTTCCTTTTTCTAAGCACATCAAATTGTAGCAAAGTATACTGAATGGAAATGGCTGTCTTGTATTTTGGAATTTTCCATTAAATAATTTGCTTTTTCTAGAGTGTTTGAGAAGTTTGCAGACATTACAAACATCAGATTATAAAACCAAACCATCCTTCCTACTATAAGCCCTCCTTGTGATTTTTATTTGTTAGTGGCCCTGCCATTTACTTAATGGTAAGGTGGTATATACACAATTATATGTATCTGTATAAAATAGTTGTGGAAGAATATGTAAGAAATTGGTTACATTGGTTCCCTCTGGACAAGAACTAGATAGCTATGGTCAGGGATTAGAGGAAGACTTACTGTATGTCATGTATCTTTTTAACAATGTAAATATAACAAACTTGGCTTATAAAAAAGAACTGCTGGAAATAATACCAGTGACAAATAATCCATACCAGCAAATAGCTAGAAAATATAATTTTTAAAAGTTATCATAAAAACAAATATTTAAATAAACTTAGAAGGCACAAAATATAAGGTATCAAGAAGTATATGTAATAAAGAGATGTAATTAATCTCTAAATACAGATCTATTGCAGTCAAAATCTTGGCAGGGTTTTTTGTGTTACTTTGCAATTCTCATATTTATATTTCCAGCCAACAGTGGAACGGACATCTAAAACCTCCTTATGATGTAATAATCATGCCAGGAGTGTTTGACCCAAATCTGCTGATGAGAAAATTATCAGATAAATCAAAATTGGGGGAAAATATTACACAAAGCAACTGTTCCTCTTCAAAAATAGTATCACAAAAGACCAAAAAACCATGGGAGAATAGGGAAATGAGACATGGCTAAATGTACTGTGTGAAACTTGATTGGGTGTGGACTTAAGAGATACGATTATAAACAAAACTATGGACTATATATTATGTAAGTATTATGTAAATGTGAAACTTTGTGAGTGGAAAATACCGTAGTTATGTAGGAGAATGCCCTTGTTCTTAGGAGAATTATGATGAAATATTTATGAGTGAAATAGAATATCTGCAAATCTCAATTCAGGAAAAAATATGCACATATATTTATAACTGCATATAAAGGAGGATCCGTATCAGAATGAAGAATTACATAATAAAAAGGAAAAATGAGTCATCTACAAAGTAAGAAACCTGAATGACAAAAAAAATGGCAACATAGTAAATGAGACTTGCAAGCCAAAACATTTCCACATGTTTTAGAGAAGGTTTCCATGACAATAAGGCAACAACTGGAACCCAAACGCCCCACTGATGGGAATATAAATTGAAACTACTTTGGACATAATTTGGTAATATCTAATCTGGAAAATGCAGAAATCCTATGAGCCAGCGATCCCACTCCTACCCTAAAAAACATGTGTACCCCAGGAGTTGTGTACAAGAATGTTCATTGTAGGGGTACCTGGGTGGCTCAGTCAGTTAAGGTCAGACTTTGGCTCAGGTCATGAGCTCACAGTTTATGGATTCCAGGCCTAAGGCGGGCTATATGCTGACAGCTCAGCTTTCCACTCTATTGTACTGTTTTTTTTTCTTTTCTTTTTTTTTTTTTTTAATTTTTTTTTTCAACGTTTATTTATTTTTGGGACAGAGAGGGACAGAGCATGAACGGGGGAGGGGCAGAGAGAGAGGGAGACACAGAATCGGAAACAGGCTCCAGGCTCTGAGCCATCAGCCCAGAGCCCAACGCGGGGCTCGAACTCACGGACCGCGAGATCTTGACCTGGCTGAAGTCGGACGCTTAACTGACTGCGCCACCCAGGCGCCCCAGTACTGGTTTTTTTTTCTTAAACTGTGGTAGGCACCCTCGTATTTATGTCAATTCACACAAAAAATAGGAACTATTTATTTTGAGTACCTACCATGTCCATGCATGCACTGCTCTAGGCACCGGAGAGAACTTGGGAGAATTTTACGCTTTTATGGAGCTTGCATTCAAGCAAATATTGTAGATCTGTGTATATATTAAATATTTCATTATAAAACGTTTAATGAGAAGAAATATGGGAGTGAAACTTCAACTTTTTTTATTTTTGAAACTTCAGTTTTAAAGTGGTAAAGACTGTCTCCTTGGAAAATCACCCAAAAGCAGTAAGGAGATGGAAAAGCCCTTTGTCCAAAAAAAACTGGGAGATTTTTTAAACCTCTAACTACAAACCGCAAAACAGTAATAGCTTAAAAGTTTGGAATTTAGGCAGGTGCGCGTTGCAAGATTTTAAGATGAAGATTCTCTTTAACGCCCCATCCACCCGCCATTTCATCGCCCTGCTGGTTATAGGCGTTATCTCGGTTTTAAACTGAAGCGACTTCATGAAGAGGTTCAATGAACACTGCCAGTCTTATCTTAGGTGTTCAACCCGCCTTCTGACTGGAAAAGGTACATTCAGTTGCTGAATGATTAGGAAACAAATGGTGAGCCCCATTTCTATTTCTCTAGACTCATTTACAAAGACAACACTGACGAGGGTGGCAAACAAGCCCCGCCTCCATTCAGAGTGGGGCGGGGCGAGGGCGTGAGGCCATGTAGGTCTGGAGAGTGTGCGCCCAGGAGCTTCATACTGGGTGTAGGGGAGGAAGCATAGCGAGGAACTTGTAAATACAAAAGGCAGAGGACGAACCTACTGCATTTGCGCCCTCAGCGCT
Source organism: Prionailurus bengalensis (assembly GCF_016509475.1). Lineage (NCBI taxonomy): Eukaryota > Metazoa > Chordata > Mammalia > Carnivora > Felidae > Prionailurus > Prionailurus bengalensis. Next base: position 42,287,064 of record NC_057345.1, on the reverse strand, counting down.
ACAACCCAACACCAACCAACGACCCTCTCCGCAAGCCTCGCCCTACCTGCCCAAAGGCGCCTGCGCGTTGGAAAACCTCGCCCTTGGAGTCACCTGTTGGTTCGTCACGCCCACCTCATATTGCGCATGCGTAGTGCGCGCCTTACGGGCCGCGGAGTCACGTGTGAGGGCGTGAGCAGTCTCCCGCAGAGTCGCTTCCTGTCACGGCAGCAGCTGTACCCGCTGCCACTGCGGCCGCCCGGGGGCCGCGGGAGCCCTAGGCGAAGCCGGGTGGATAAGGCCCGGGCAGGTTTTGGATCCGCCGCGAGGTATGCAGCGTACCTGCCCCTCGGCGAGGGGAGATACCGGGCGGCGGGGGAGATGGAGGCCTGGGGCCGGGCAGGGCTGTGCGTCCTGCCGCGACGGAGTGGGGTCCCTCGGCTTCGCCTCCCCTGCGGCTTCCGCTATCCGCTTCTCTCCAGAATCTGGGCCCAACACCGACGGCCCTACCCGTTGCCCCGGAGCCGCAGACTCGGCATGTCTGACTGACCTCGTCTCTTCCCCAAGTTCGCTCGCTCCGTGCCCCCCGCTCAGGTGACGGCCCGCCATTCACCTAAGTCAGTGAACTCTGACGCTTGGCGTTACCCTGAGCGCCCCATCCCGTGCGCCTACATCCAGTTAACCTCGGAGCCCTGTTGATTTTACTCTCTGACGGTGGAATCCATCCGCTTCTCTGCCTCCCGTGCTCCCTTTGCTCACCTCTTTTGCGGGAACGTTGCGAGATGTTCTGTACCGAGAAGGCTTCCAGCCTCCATTCTCCTCCTACCCCTTCCCCTCTTTCGCCAGCGGGAGTTTCTGAGTCGTTGACCTGGTCCCTTCACGTCCACTGCCCTCAGGATAATGCTAAACGTCCTTTAGGCGTAAAGGTTTTTCTGTTTTGCCCCCTGTAGAGATTACAAGCTTCGCTTGTGCCATTTCTTGTCTCACACTTTATGCCCCAGTAATCCCAGGTCTTCAGCTTTCTTGTGGAGACCACACTGTTTCTCACCTTAGAACCAGTGTCAGGTTGTTCCCTCTTTTTGGAATTCCATACCCCTTCCTTACCTCCAACTTTTTCATGAGGCAGCACAAGCATCACTTTCTCTAAGATGCCTTTTCTGTCTGTGCTGGATAATTGGCCACTCCTGGGGATCCCGGTTCCCTGGAGCTACCCTGTGCGGTTTTTGTCCACTGAAGAGGCTGTCCCCACCATGTAAATGTTCTTTGAGGGTTGAGACATGTCAGATTCATTCCTGCTCTCCCAGTGCCCAGCACAGATTTTCACATACTCCTGTGAAAGGTTGTGAGATCTCTGAATCAGAATGCTGAGTCAGATTTCTCTAGAGCAGAATGTCTATTAGGACTTTGTGTGGTGATGAAAATGTTCAGTGTTTGTGCTGGCCAGTGGTAGCCACCAGCTGAGGAGCTGGACTTTAAATTTTATTTAATTAATTTAAAGTTAAAAGCCATAGATGGCTATCATGTTTGGCACAGTTTTAGAGCCTTTTGGAATCCCACCCAGCTTGTACCAGCCCTGTTCCTGAATCTACTTTCCTATGCCACTCCCCCTCACTCAACCTCTTGGGTTTAATCCAAATTGGTCAATCAGTTCAGTAAGTTTTACTGTGTGTCCACACTCCCCGCTTAAACCCATTAACAGGTGGGTCCCATCCCTTCCATCTCCCATATTGCTTGCTTCATTGCTATGATTCCAGAGTTAGTATTTCATCCTTTGGTGTTAAACATTGCCTTTTTTCTCTGAGAGTTTACTATAACCACACCTTACCACAAGGTTGCAGTATTGGAGGTGGGGCTTATAGGCTGCTCCAGTCTGAGTCTCTTCCTCTCCCCACCAGACAGGTGTCTAGGCTGTCGAGATGCCAGGGCCAAGACCTCGGAAAGGCCCTCAGGCCAGTGGTCAGGGTGTGGCAGCTGCAAAGCAGGTATGGACACACACAGCCTCCTTCACTTCTCAGCCTGAGGTTGGGGGTGGGGGTGGGGGGTGGTCTCTAGACAGCTTGGGCAAACGGGGTCACCTGTTTGACTTCCCCATTAGTGCAGAGACTTTGAGCAGTTCCTCCTACAGTTGGCAGAGACCCTGTGACTAGCCCCTGCCACCCACCTGTGGGAGATGAGGCCTGAACTCTTTTGTGTTTCAACCCAGGCATCCTCCTGCCATGGCCATCTCCCTATGAGTGATCTGGAGGATTCAGGAACCACCAAATTTAGGGTGTTCTGATGGGGTGTCAGCACTGTTATGGGTTTCTCATTTACTGCCATGATTTTGCTTGCTAGCCAAGGATACCAGGGCTTGAGGACTGTGCCTGGAGAGTTTTGCTGCTTAGGGACACAGGGCTGTGGCCCAGGTGGGAGACAGAAGTCTATTCTCTAATCTGCTTCCTTTATTTCTTCTGGGTCCAAGTCCTGAAACTTCTTAGTCCATTCTTAATGTCTTAAAAGAGGCGAGTAAGGGAGGTTGTGGGATAAAGAGCATACACTGAAGTCATAAGACCTTTATTTTTAAATTCTAGGTCTGCCACTTACAAGGCTGTCTCAGTTTCATCTGAACTTGGAGATAAAAATAGGACTGCCTTTTCCTAGAGTAGTCAAATTCATAGAGACAGAAAGTAGAATGGTAATGGACAGGGGGAGGGGGAAGAGGAGAGTTGTTTAATAAGATGAAAAGAGTTCTGTAGATGGATGATGGTGATGGTAGCCCAACAGTGTGAATGGGCTTCATGCCACTCAACTGTACGCTTGAAAATGGTGAAGGTGAGAGGCACCTGGCTGGCTCAGTCAGTGGAGCAGGTAGCTCTTGATCTCAGGATCCTGAGTTCAAGCCCCATGTTGGGTGTAAAGCTTTAAAAAAAATGGTTAAGATGATAATTTGTATGTTAGATATGTTTTACCGCAATTAAAATAAAATAGGACCTACTTCTCAGGATTGTGAGAATTAATGAAAATAATTATATAGAGTGCTAAGTACAGTGCCTGGCATCTAGTGCTATTATGTTGTGAGTAATAATAATGGCAGTGTAGTCTTACTGGGTTCTTTATAGTCACCAGGGAGATAATTGTTCCAAAGGCTAATGTTTCAGGCCTCAGTTTCCCTATTTGCACATTGGGCTTCACACACAGTGAAGGAGTCACTGACTGCCTGAGACTGGCCCTGGGGTTGGGCCTCATTGTATGGTTCCTAAGAACCCTTCTCTGCTCTCAGCTGGGGCTCTTTGTGGAATTCAGCCCAGAGGACATGCTGCTGGGGATGGAGGAAACTGAAGATGATGGGGACCTGGAGGCTGAACTACTGGCCCTCACAGGGGAAGCAGGGGTCACTGACAAGAAGCCAGCACCCAAGGGGCAGGGTGAGTTTGTGTCATTGGGCTGGCTCAGTGCTGGGACCAGATGGGTTCAGGCAGGTAGAGAGGTTCTCTCCTCACAACTGGCAGGAACCCATTAGATATCCTGGTCCTTCTGATATCCATTCTTGTGCAGCATTCCCGCCAAGAGGCCATCTTCCCCTGTGTGAAGGGAAGCTCACTCCTCTTACTGCCCCCCTCCCCATTGTGGACAATCAGCAGTCTGATTCTCTGACTCAGGTCTCTGTCTTAGATGTAGCCAGGGCCCAGTATAGAGGAGGGGCTCAGCATGGACTGCATTGGGCACATAATAAATTCACAGAAATTGTGTCAAATGTGTAAGTAAAAGATTAGATGAGCCTGGGTTTGAGTCATCGCTCTGCCCCTTACTAGGATTGCACTGTTAGGAAGATTATCTTTGGTTTTATTATCAGTTCATTCTTTAAAATGGAGATCATATTATTTATCTTGCATAATTGTTGTGAAGCTTCAGTGGATGTTAAAAATCTTACATATGTGAAAGGTGTGGTTGGGGGAATGGATGGACATGTCTATGAATAACTACAACACAAAAATGCCAAGAAGGGAACAACTTATTGCTTGTTGGAGGAGCCAGGAAGCTTTCCCAGCTGAGGGTCTTTTGAGCTGGGTCACAAAGGAAGAGCAGGAATTTTCCAGGTGGGACTTTAGCTGTGGAAGGGAAGGAAGATTTCTACCTGGGTGTGTCTTGCTGTCACAGTGAATTGAAGACACTCCTCGTGGACTTTTTCTGAGTTGCCCTGAGCTTCTGTAACCCTCTTCCCTCAGCCCCCCTGCCTATGGCCCACATCGAGAAGTTGGCTGCAGACTGTATGCGGGATGTGGAGGAGGAGGAGGAGGAAGAGGAGGAGGAGGAGGAAGGGCTGGAGGACGATGCAGACTTGCTGGTGCGTCTGCCAGGCTTGTGTCTGAGGGCTCTGTGGTCAAACCTGTGGAGGAGGCCTGGGGTTTGTCTCGTGTGTTCTGAGGTTGAGTGAGTGCCTTGCTCTTTTGGGGCCCATTTTCCCAACTACACTGTGAGACTAATCCCCTTTGGTGTGTGGTCTGAACTATGCATTTGGGGATTTTTAGATTTGTAGTGTTTACTGTTTTTAAGGCTCTCCTTGGTCAGATTAATGGTAAAAAGGACTTTTAGGCACAGTGACTGATATTGGGAAATATCGCTGTGGGGAAAAGGCCCTTTATTCTTATATCCTATCATGTATATGGCTATGAGGCTTCCAAGCTCCTGAGACTTTTGTCTCCCCAGACTGAGCTGCAGGAGGTCCTGGGTGAAGGTGAGGAGGCTGGGCCACTGGATGGTGATAAGACAGCCAGCCCAGGTGTCTCTGAGGAAGAGAAGGGACAGGAAAACATTGAACCTCCAGGACAGACAGCTCTACTAACAGCTTCAGTCTCAGCAGCTCAGGTAGGTTCTGGAGGGATCTTGTGTGCCTTTGATGCCCCTACATGTCTGTGTATAACATGCATGTAGCGTGGTTTGCATAGGAAGGCTGCAATAACCCCTCCCAGGGCCCTCCAGCAGCTGCCCCAAGCAGAGACAAAGCCTGAGAAACTGCTTGGTGGCTGGCCAGCCTCAAAGGCCTCTCTGTTCTCCCAAACCACCCCCTACAGCCATTTCCTGGCTTCCACAGACTGTCCAGGCCTCTGTGTTTGCCTCTGACACAGACTCTCTGGCCTCTCCAGTGAGTCTTTGCCTCGTAGCTTGAGGCTTTTAGGCTCTTCCTTCTCCTTGAATCCAAGAGCTCCATTTTCTGGGGCAGCTTCCTTGCAGGGAGGGAGCAGCAGGGGCCTAGCTGGCCCTGGAGTGGCCATGCCCTGAACTGAAGTATCTACAGGCTGGAGGGCCTCGGGGACTGCAGGCTCTGCTGGAGGATCGGATCCACAACTACCGGGAGGCTGCAGCCAGTGCCAAGGAGGCAGGTGAAGCAGCCAAAGCCAGGCGCTGTGAACGTGGCCTAAAGGTGGGTTGGGCCTTGTCAGAGAGCAGGGCTGCGTGGAGTGGGGCAGAGGACAGTGGGTGAAACAAGAGGGGAGGCGCTTCCCCTCTGGCTTGTGGAGGTGAAGGATTCCTGGCCTGTCTTCAAGCAGGGTTCAGGCTAAGATGGCTGGCTGGATTTCTGGGTTCTCTCTCTCAGACTCTGGAGTCCCAACTGGCTGCTGTGAGGAAAGGCAGGAAGATCAGTGAGGATGAGATTCCACCTCCAGTGGCTTTGGGCAAGAAACAGCTGGCCGCCCAGGAAACAGCTGACAGGAACCCTGAGGCAGATGCCCCAGCTCCCTTCATGATGGAGCCAGGTATCTGGAGACCTTTAGGTTCTATCCTAGTTTCGAGTCAGAGCCCATGGCCCACCTCCCCATCCTGCCACACTGTCCATTGTCATCAGATGCACCTTCTCTGAAAGGTTCTCAGGCCAGCCAGATCTGTAGGCAGTAGGCACTGGGAACCCATGGTATGTACCTTCTTTGACCCTCATGCCCCGTCTTTGGCCTTTTTGTTTCTTAATAGACAACCCCTGCCAACCTGAGACAAGCCTCTTGGGCAGTCCTGGCATTTCTGCCCCATCTGATTCAGACCCAAACCCACAGGCCCTGTTGTCAGCCCGACAGAGAGAGTATAAATTGGCTGCCCTGAATGCCAAGCGGGCTGGAGACTTAGACCATGCCCGAGAGCTCATGAGGATTGGGAAGGTATGATGTCTGAATCAGAGGCCCTGTATTCAAGCCTTTGTTTCACATAGGGGGCCACAGTGACCTGGAGTAAGTCTGGTCGGGGGCAGGGAGGGAGGGGAGGAGGTTTCAGCCCAGAGTTTACCCTGGTTTTATGCCCACATCTGCTTTTCCTATTATAGAGATTTGGTGCAGTTCTGGAGGCCCTGGAGAAGGGGCAGCCTGTGGACCTGAGTGCCATACCCCCGGCACCTGAGGGTCAGTATGGAGCCAGTGGGGTGGGGCCTGCTCAGGGTGAGGTTGGGGGGAAATTTCAGGTCTGGGGCTGCCCAGGGACCCCCATCTACACCTCTACTCTGTGTCCCCAGACCTGAAGCCCCTCTCACAGGCTTCCAAGGCCCTCACAGCACCCTCAGTTGTACCCCCAGCAGTGGAGCGAGTGCAGCCAGTGATGGCCCCTGACACTCCAGCAGCCCCAGGTAGGATGGGATGGTGGGACTGTGGAGTGGGGGACCTGGAGAGAGGCAGCAGAACTGACACCATCTCCTGTATCCTTTCAAGTGGTCCCTGCTGAGCCACAGACAGTGCTGGATGCCCTGCAGCAGAGACTGAACAAGTACCGTGAGGCAGGCATCCAGGCCCGGGGCAGTGGGGATGAGCGCAAGGCCCGGATGCATGAGCGCATTGCCAAGGTGGGCCCACAGCTGCACAACCCCTGCCCCATGTCAGCCTTCTGTTGCTGCAGTTAGTCTTGGTCTTTGAGTCTCCATCTATCTGTCTCTCTTTCTGGACTTCCTACTGCCTCTGGGGTCTTTTTCCTTCTAGGACTGCTTTCAGTCTTCCTCTCCCTGTGTGGAGCCTGTAGACTGCAGCCCACTGTAAGTTCTCCCTTCCTTCCCTTGCAGCAATATCAAGATGCCATTCGAGCACACCGGGCAGGACGGAGAGTTGACTTTGCTGAGTTACCTGTTCCTCCAGGTGAGTGGGGCTTGGCCTAGGGGCTTTTTGAGGAGGTCTCTGAGCAAGAAAGGGGGAAGGGGAAATGATTTCTCCTGTATCTGCCTCTACTCTGTGGGAGCCACCTCTCCCAGACATGGCCAGGAAGACCCAGCCAAGGCCCACAACAGCCTGTGCTTCCCCAAGGCTACCTATCCTCTCCCAGCTGTCTTTTCTTCCACAGGATTCCCCCCCATTCCTGGCCTGGAGCCCATTGTGGGCACTGATGGGGATGTAGTGGCAGCTACTTTAGCAGCTGCCCAGAAACTGGCTTCCTCGGAGGATACAGCCCCAGCAGAGGAAAATGAGGATGAGGATGAGGTTTGGCTCAGGGCCTGGGACTTCCAGGGGCTGGTGGGGGGAAACCCCAGATGAGGGGTAAACCCAGACCCTGTTGTTATCCATACTAACAAGCCCGGGGAGGTAGGTATGCTTTCTTTTGCTTTACAGAGAAAAAACTTAGCCAAGGGTACCCAGCTAGGGGTTAGCAGAGCTAGATTCAAACCAGGTCTAACTCCAGAGCCCTGGTTCAGTCCACATAACCCTGTAAGTTAGTGCAGCCTTAGGAGGAGAGCCTGGGTGGGGAACAGATTCTGTGTGACAGCTTCCCGGGAACCTGCAGGATAAGCTCCCAGCCCAGGCCCCAGTGGCCAAGAAGCCAGCACAGCCTGTGGTCCCTTCATTCCGTGCCCTGGCAGAGACCAAGGCCTCGAGTTCTAAGGAATCATTGAGTCCCTCTGGTGAGTTGGGGAGAAGAGGGATGGAAGAGTGAAGACTGTAGTGAGGGACAGGCATGATTCTAACCATTATCCCTTGCCCTTCAGTGCGCGAGCAGCTGGCATTGCTAGAGGCACGGAAACTGCAATACCAACGGGCAGCCCTGCAGGCCAAGCGCAGCCAGGACCTGGAGCAGGCCAAAGCCCATCTGCGGGTAGCCAAATGCCTTGAAGCTCAGATCACCCAGGTACGACGAGCTGGCCGACCTGTGGACTTCTCCAAGGTGAGTTTCACTTGTTTAAGCAGCTGGACTTCTCAGGCAGAGGAGGCATTGGCAGGCTTGACAGGCAGGGCGGTGATGCGATGCAGATAGGATGCAGACAGAAAGAGCTTGTTGCTTATGCTGCTCTACCCCATTGCCCGAAGAGAGACCAGGGAAGGCCAGGCGGGCTGCCTGTGGTCAGAGATGACGAGGCATGGCAAGGCTAATGGAAAGCAGAGCAAAGCTTGGGATAGAATGGGGAGGCAATGAGTTCCCATCACTGGAGGTTAGTAGAAACTGGAGAAACATTTAGTTTTGCTTCTGCATTTGTTAGGCTCAGTAGAGGAATAATCTGATTCTTGGGGCCCCTGAGGGGCCTTGTGACCTGAGCAGGTCCCTTCACCCTTGACGGATGAGGAGGGTGACTTCATCCTCATTCACCATGAGGACCTGCGACTCTCCCAGAAGGCTGAGGAAGTATATGCCCAGCTACAAAAAATGCTTCTGGAGCAACATGAGGTCAGTGGACTGCTGGTCTGTCTTCCCCTTTCAGTGCCCACAGCATCCTTTGGGTAAAGTTATGGGGCCCAGATCAAATAGGCCTGGATTCAAATTCTAGCTCTTCCACTTACTGGTTGTGTGACAATGGGTAAAGTACTTTATAGACGGGAGGAAGAAAGTTTCAAGGGAGATGGATATAGATGTATATTTTTGTATGTGTATATCTATCTGAACTGCTGCCTTTAAGTCTGCTTGTGAAGTGATGTTTCTATTAGGTTTTGAAGGAAAAATAGGAGTTTGCTAAGTGAATTTTGGGGAATGGCTATCCTCAGGAAAGGAATGGCTATCCTCAGGAAAGGAAACAACAAAAACTTAGGCAGAAGAGTCTGATGGAACTTGGGAACAGTGGCCTTGGATATGGTAGGTGTTGGGAGAAGGAGGGGTGAGGCTACAGAAGAAGGTTGGGACTTTCAGAAGTCAGGCTTCAAATGCCAACCTAGATGTTCCACTGTGGGCTCTGCAGTCACTCTGGGCCCTTATTTTTAGAAGTGCCTGCTGTTCTCCAAGCAGTTCATGCACCAGGGCAATGTGGCCGAGACTACCCGGTAAGTGCAAGGCCTCGGGCTGGGGCTTATTGGGTGGGAAGGAGAAAGTGAGCCCTACAGTGCTGACATGCCCACCCATCCCTGTCAGGTTTGAGAAACTCGCTCAGGACCGTAAGAAGCAGCTTGAGATCCTGCAGCTGGCCCAGGCTCAGGGCCTTGACCCTCCCGGCCACCACTTTGAGTTGAAGACATTCCAGACTGTGAGGTGCCAAAGCCTAAGGGAAACAGTGGCTCCATGCAGGGATAGGACAAGGGACTGGAGACTTAGGCCCCTATAGTGAGGCTTCCCAGGCTTGGCCTGGCCATAGGCGCTGAGGTTGGGAGGAGTGGGCTTAGCTACCTGCCTGTGAGAAGCTCAGAGCTGGGTGGTGGCTGTGGAAGGAACTCTGGACTGGAGGTCATATAGGTCTGAGATCTATCTGTATACCAGCTCTGCCACCGTTAGCCCAGACAATCTTTGCTTCCCTGGGCTTACTCTCCTGACCACTTCTCCACTGGGCAGGCAAACAGGCACTGGAAGAGAGGACCTTTTCCTACCACCTGCTTCACTTTGTGCTTTCTCCTTGTTTCTTGGCTGTAGGATCTTCTCAGAACTCAACAGCACAGAAATGCATCTGATCATTGTCCGGGGAATGAACCTCCCAGCCCCTTCAGGTAGCCCAAGAGCCACCTTTACTTCAGACTGTTGCCCAGACACTTCACCCCCGGTCAATATAGAGAGGCATTGGCTCATCCTCCATATCAAGCACTAGGCTCCGTGGTACTTCTTCTGACCCTGACTCTCATTTCTCCTTCATAGGAGTGACTCCTGATGACTTGGATGCTTTTGTGCGGTTTGAGTTCCACTACCCTAACTCGGTGAGGTTCAGGGAGAGGTAGGATCCCCTGACACCCATCTTCCATCCAGGACCCTGTGCACAATTTCTCTGCATTCCCTGGGAGGTCTGGCTACAGGGAGCGGTTTGAAGACCCTTGGATGCATTCTTCACAGGGGGAAGTCACTTCCCTCAACATTTAGCCTAGAGTTCTTTGCCCTATACAGCTGTTTTTTCAAGCTATCCTTACCTCTCCCATCTTACTGCTCTAGGACCAGGCTCAAAAAAGCAAAACAGCTGTGGTGAAGAACACAAACTCTCCAGGTGAGGACCACTTTCTCTTCTCTCTCATTCTCTGATATGTGTGCAGCATTTTTTTTTTTCAGAGTGCTTTCAGATCTGTTCTCTTAGCTGGTTTACTCTACTTGGGAGATAAAAGTAGTTGGGGAAACTGAGGCTCAGAGAGGTAGAGGGACTTGCCTAGGGCCCCATAGCAAGGAGGTGGTGGAAATGGGAGTTGAATCCCATTTTGGTATAATCTGTGTCTAATAAGACTACAAAAATTGTCCGAGTGGACTTTCAAGGCCAGGACCTAGATGCTCTACCACCCTCTGATGCAGTCCCTTTGAATTGCTGGCAGAGAGAGGGGAGGCCAACTCTGGACCTCTGTTTCCACTTTCTCAGGAAATCCCTGGGAGCCCACGCCACTTCTTGTCTTCTCCCATTGCAGAATTTGATCAGCTCTTCAAACTAAACATCAACCGAAACCACCGGGGCTTCAGGAGGGTGATCCAAAGCAAAGGAATCAAGTTTGAAATCTTCCACAAAGGGTGAGGCCCTTGTCAGGTACATTGCCAAGATGGGCTGGGTGGAAGGAAGGGCTTCTGTTGCTGCCCCTATTGCTATTCAGTCTTCCTGCATTGGGCACAGCCGGCTCATTCCTGCCTTCCCTGCTTTTCCCAGTCCAATACCCTGCTGATTCTTGGTTCCCCAGATCCTTCTTCAGAAGTGACAAGCTGGTTGGCACAGCCCACCTGAAGCTGGAGCGGCTGGAGAATGAGTGTGAGATCAGAGAGATTGTGGAGGTAGGATGGGCAAACCAGACGACTTGGCAAATACCCTACATTCACTGAACATCCACTCCCTACTGTAGGTTTTTTGTGCCCATTAATGAAAAAATATCCACAAATGCGCTGTAGATTAGGTGCTATTCCTGTTTCACAAATGAAGAGATTCAGAGGATCTGAGAAAATTTCATAGCATCACAAGAAGCAGTGATACTCTTTCCACAATACTCTGAGTCATCTAAGCTCCCAGGTATGGTGGCTCTTGAGGGGTCTGATCATTGCTGTCAACTTGGCATACATAAATTCCTAGGTTTTCGGGGGCAGAGTTGTGGGTGGGGCAGTTGTCTAGCCATCATGAAGAAGTGGAATAGGCTCTGGACATAAAGCTGATGAGGTAGTTCCAGATTGGGGGCCCACAAGAATGCAGCTAGTCTGTGTTTAGGAATTGGCTCCAGACAGCTCCTTAAACTTGTATGAACTTACATGAATTTCATAGGCAGGGACTCTGAGAGCTTGTCTATGACAAGCTATGTCTATGACAAGCTTGTCTATGTCCAGTGACAAGGGTGTTCCGTAAGCACAAATATTGTGTTCCTGGCAGACCTCAGCCCAGATCCTTGCTGATGCATTTGTAGGCCAGGGCTTTTCCCTCTACAGTGTGCCTGCCCTCACTCCCTGCCTGCTTTGGGGGGGCCCGGTGGGGGGATGTTCTTAAGCCAGGTCTGCTCTGTGTTTGCCCAACTACAGGCAGACTTCTTGAGCCTGTAGTCCTGCTTTGTACTCTAGCAGCCCAGGCTCCTACTTGGAAGGAAGGGAGCAGTGTGATGGGTGGAAAGGAACTCTTGGCCTGGGTTCTAGTCCTGACCTTGCCACACGGTGGTTTCGTAGCCTTACCATTCACTACTTTCTGAGCCATCTGTGAAGTATGGGTTTGGGCTTAGTGGTTTTCAGGCTATAGCATGAAGCCAGAGCATTTTTTCCAGGAACTGTGAGGAAACTGAGTGGGCAGAGCTCTGGGTTTCTTGTCTCTTTAGAGCATTGACACTTCTTTGGATTTCCATGTTAGTTTTTATAAGACTTAACCTAAAACCACCAAAAAGCAGGAGGGCAGCATTGTCATGGAGACTCTTGTGTTGACACTGAAGGACAGTTGAGCTCCTTTCTTTCCTGTGAGCATAGGGAGCGGTCTGCTCCCAGCCCCTGGCCCATCTCACTTACCGTCTCCCTCTGTGGTCCTCACAGGTCCTGGATGGAAGGAAGCCCACTGGGGGCAAGCTGGAGGTGAAAGTGAGGCTGCGGGAGCCTCTGAGTGGCCAGGATGTACAGATGGTCACTGAGAACTGGCTGGTCCTGGAGCCCAGAGGCCTATAAGGTGGGCATCCATCTAAGTCCTCAAACTTCTGCCCTCAGAGATCCTTCCAGTACCCCCCTCCTATCTGTGGAGAAGACGTAGGAATTTCTCATCTGTGAAGACAACTAGGAGGCAAAACTGTTGGGTAGGGCTTGGGCTGAGTTTCTCATGATCCTCAAGAGAACTGGGAAGGGAAGTTAACCTTCCCAGGTCTGTCGCAGGAAATCTTTTCTAAACTGTTAGCACATTCACTGCGGTTTAGACTTACTGTGTATGCTTTGTGCCCTTGTGCAGGAGATTGTCAGTACTGGGAGAGGAGTCAGGCCAGCAACTGTGTGCAGGAGCATACTTTTCTCAGCTCTGCTGGCTACAGAAGCCTTTGTACATAGGAAGATGCTGCTACTCAAGCACCAAAGATCTGTTAAGTATGTGCATTACTGACACACAGCAAGGTCTTTCCTGTTGCTGGCCCCTCCCTGGACCTCCACAAAAGCAGGCTGGATTCCAGGATTCCCCTCCCCCCTTCCCTTGCCTCCCCCTCCCGCTGAGAGAAGGCAAGGATAGCCTCATCGCTCTGTGACTGAGTCTTACAGCCCCTTAACCCGTTTGGCAACTGTGTGGAGCTTACCACAGCCTCCAGTTGCAACGTTTCTGGATGTGCCTTTAAAAGATCTAACTAAGGGATGGGAGAACTTGAGGGTGATCGGGAAACCCCCTGCCTAGGGTGCAGGCAGGGTTCCGTGACTCCTGCTTAGTCAGTGGCAGCCTATCCCACATGACTCCGTTTACCCCAGCTGTGCCTGTGCCTTGGTTCCTGACTGCTGCTGCACTCGCCTCCCTGCTTCCCAGAGCTTCAGTGGAGGAGGAGGGAATGTGTGGTGGGAAATAAGGGTGAGGTTGGATCTCGGGTTTGGTCCATGCATTTAAGACTAAATGACTGTTAACTAGAAGAAAAAAAAATAATATATATATATATATATACACACACACATATACATATATGTATGTAATTTTACGTAGCCGTTTTTATTTAAGAAACTAGATCTAATTCATTATAGGGGTTTTACACTCTATATGAAGAGTGATCATCAAAGTCCTAAATAAAAGCCCTGTTCCCTGTCACTTTTAAAGCAGGAGTGGCAGTAACATTTGTTAATTGACAGAAACTGCTGCTATGGCTTCCTCTTTTGAGAGAGGGCAAGGGGAAGCCTTGTGTCTTCCGAGGATCAGTGAGAAGAATCCCTTAGTTCCTTCCTAAGAGATCCTCCTTTGGCTTTTTCTGAATGGATGGAGACGATGGAGGGATTTGTAAATTACAATAGATTTAATATTCAAAACTGCAATATTCTGCATTTCTTAGAAATAAACTTTAATATCTTATCCCCCCCCCCCACCCTTTTTTGAAGCATTAACTTAGGTTCAACAAAGCATTCCTCAAGATTTTTTAAAGGCTACGAGTGAAGCAAATACATTCAGCTTACTGGTCACTATAGTATTGCATAAGCACAGCTCAGGGATTGAGCTTTTATGTGTCTTTTCCCAGGATAGGGCTGGACCATGCTTCCTGCCCTTAAGAGTAGAGCTGTTAGTGGATAACAGGAATGACAAGACTGTTTTCTAAAAGCTTTCTGGCCAGTCTTACTTACCTATGTGTGAACTACCAACATTTCCACAGATGTGAGATTTAACCCTTCATTGCAATCCTATCTGTGTGTCAAACAAGCAGTAATCTAGAATGAAAAAGGATTGTTGGGCTTCTTAAGGTGACCTAGAGCAAAGAGGGGTGGTCAGGAGGGTTCCTGACCCAACCTAGTCTTCCCCTAAGGGTTTGCACCCAACATGGTGCTTACTAAGAGGGCCACATGGACAGCTGTGGCTATTTATCCTCAAAGGTTTCAACAACCAGCCCTAGGAATTTCTGAACCCAGGCCTGTGCTAGAAATGTCCTATTCCAATGTGATAGGAAGTTTTCTGTGCCTCAAGGATTTCCCTTCACAACCTGTTCTACTTCAGTCTGTTTCATTACCCTTTGCTTTTGGAAAACAGAACCTCCAGGCTAAGGAAGGCAAGACAAAGCCGCCCATTGGACTTGGAAACTGAGATTCTTAAAAGGCCTTTGTTGCAGCCAAGGCATGCAGGGGTCACTGGTAGTGGGAGGAGCCTACTCCGCCTCCTGGTCCCAAGATTTGTCCTAATGTAACAACCAAACATCAGAGATCAGTGATTCCTGGGCATTTGGGAACCAGCACAACCCAAATAGCTTTACATTTTAAATTCTTTTATCTAGCGCAAGACATGCTTTCTTCAGAATTACTGAAATGAACAAAATATGGAATAAAATATTTTTTTAGAAATTTATCTTATTAAAGGGCAAAAATATTTTGTGACTTTAACATTACTTCCCTTTCTTACAGCACCATTGTGAAACCTGCATTATTACTTCTAAATTCTGAGCATGTTTTCTAAATGTTTCTGGGCAGCTCCTAAAAGATTTTGTCCCTTAAGTAAAAGTAGTTCCTTTTAGGATGAAACTGTGGGGCTGAGACTGGTAGAGCCAGGAAGCTTGCACCTGGTCCAGTGCCATCACAGACAGATTCTTCCCTCTCAGGGCCTCAGATTCCCAAGCTCTAAACTGGGCATTATCATTCCTGCTCTATTCTTTGGCCCTTCTGGCCACACATTCAGTCCCTAAAAATCTCATTACCATTATTATTAAAATAGCAACCACTACCACAAACATGTTATAGAAACAGTGTTCACATTGCTTGATGACTGAAACACATTAGATGCAAAAATTATTCCCCAGTGGTTAGTTATGATAGAAGTAAATCCATTTTGAAATTTGGGGCCCACCAGCATTCAGGAACCACTGAATGGTTCCTGATGGATGATGGAAGACATTAGATGGGAACTTAGGGCAAAGTTTCTGTAGCCCTGGAGACCAGCAAGTGCTCAGAAAGTGTCAATAAAAATACATGGAGAAACTACACTGCCTGGCATTTGGTAAGAATTCAATAATTTTTTTTAAAATTTAGTAAGTTACCACAATGGCAATTCTTTTTTTCCTTACAAAGATCTCTATATCTCAGTCTTTTAAGTTTATATTCTAGAAAATTATCACTTATTTAGAAACGTGAGGTTTCAGTCCTCCACTTGATAGAATTCTTATATAATATATAGAAATAAAACAAGGGGGAAAAAGTAAACTAACTTTGGTTATTTTATGCTCAGCTCCACAAGATGATTTTACTAAACATAAAGGATATTTATATAGTTGAGAACAGACTTGACTCTGCAGGGCCAGAGCTTGTTGTTTAGTGGGAGAATTCAAAAGCTTGTACTGATCCAGAAGAAATAGGTACAACTGCAAAATGTACTGAGCAGGAAGATCAACTTCTATAGGAAAATCAAACCAGCTCCTATAGACTCTCTAAACTTCTAAGGTATATGTAGACCATGCTGGATGTTATACCCAGAATACCTGCCCCTATTAAGTGTTTTCTGTTTCTATCAGGTTTGGTGGGTGGTGGTTCCAGGGCTCAATCTTTGCAAGCTGGTGTGCTGTGGGCATCAACTTTTTTTCCCTTAGAAGCTCTTGAGTACTTTGAGTCTATGGGAAGGTCACAATCAGAGATCTGCAGCTACCATCAATAAAGGCTATGGAGAGACAGATGTAGATGTAGATCCCCACTACCACGGAAAAGGAATAAACCTAGCTAAACACACTTAAAAGGCCAGGCCTCTGGGCCGCTGTTTGGAAAACTGCTCAAATGTAGGATTCCACAGCCCATAATTGCCAAATGCTAAATCCAACTTTAGCCCCTGGGGAGAAGCCTCTCCCTGTCCCAGAGGCCTGCATGAACTTCTAGTGGATTCTTGGGAGCTGTCTTAGTGCAGAGGGACTGACTCCTGTTTCCGGCTTAGCTAGGGCTTCAAGAAGATGGCAGTAACAAAGGAGTTGCCCTAGACCGATATTTTTCAAACTGAGTTGCAAAATCCATTTGATCTGTGACTAGGAGAAATTTAAATGAAAAAAAATCAGAGTGCATCACATATATCAAGGGTAAACCAAATCTTGGATTCTAATACCACTCCCACTAAAAGAAACCATGGCTGATTCCAAAGCTGAGGCAGGGTAAGCTCAAGATGAGCTGGGAGCAAGCATCTTCTTAGGCCAGAAAAGGAAATGTTTAAAAAAAAAACAAAAACTGGTGGGAGCATATAACAAGGATGTTGGAGCTAGCCTGAAGGGGTTCTCTGGACAAAGCTGAGACCATATAAGCATGAAAATAATGAATGAGAATCACTCAAAAAGTGATCCATGAGTCCATAATGAAAATTAAATGAATAGATCGAAAAGAAAGAAGGGCTTTCGCTTATAGATGACCAAGTGTACCTGCTAAAGGTAGAGTGCTAGAACTAAAAACACCATTCTGTAGCCATCACAGTAAAAGATCAATCAGACAAGAAGCATCAGTGGATGCTAAATCTAAGGGATATTTCTGATAAAATATTTATATGATCTGAAAATGTCTCTACACATATTGGTTATTCATTCCAAGAGGAAAAACACAGTGGAGAAATTGGACCACACTCTGACCAGGTGACCAAAATTTACCATCATCAATGAGCAGAACAGATCCCACATGACCCTAGGTGTGAGGCCTTAAAAAAGGACACAGCAACTCTAAGGATTCTGGCCAAGAATGCATAAACATTCTAATTATGAGAAAGCACCAAACATAAGGCATTCTCTATTAAAAAATGGGGGGAAGGGGGTACTTGGGTGGCTCAGTCGGTTCAGCGTCCGACTTCAGCTCAGGTCTTGATCTAGCGGTTCATGAGTTCGAGCCCTGCATCGGGCTGTGTGCTGACAGCTTGGAGCCTGGAGCCTGCTTCAGATTCTGTGTCTCCCTCTCTGGCCTTTCCCCTCTCAAGCTCTGTCTCTCCCTCTCTTTCAAAAATAAATAAACATTAAAAAAATTTTTAAATGGGGTGGGGGATCCTATACTCACGAAAAATATCAATGTCACAAAGGTGAGTCAGGAAAGCTACTTGCCAAGTCTGATCCTAGGCGGGAAGCTTTACTGCAAGAGAAAAGGCTATAAAGGGCATGACTGGAGAGATGCTAGGTTCAAGTGTCCTATTAATGTTAAATTGGCTGAAATTGCAGTTATGCAGGAAGATGTCCTTATTTTTAGGAAATGAACATTATTTAGGGGTAAAGGACTATGATATATGCAACTTACTCTCAGATATCTTAAAGCAAATGTGACAAAATGTTAATATGTGAACAATAGGTGAATCTAGGTAAAGTGTACATAGGTTTTTTTATACTTGCAACTTTCCTGGAAGTTTAAATTATTTCTCAATAATTTTTTTTTTTAAAAACCTCTAGTGTATAACTAAAAATGTCTTGAATATATTCTATTTTCACAGAAAGACTCAATTCAGTACCTGCCATTCACTCGGGCAGATCTTGAGTAATCCTGAACTTGGCTCTGCTATCCAAGCGACCTCATTTACACTGAATCGCTTTTCCTTGGATAGAAGAGATAATCCGCTGGGTCTCTGATTCACTTCAGTGAATAATCTGGTAAAAAACAAATAGAAATCTAAGTGTAAATTCTACTTGAAGTCACTGTGATGTAAGCGGGACAAAACCAGTGGAATTCTCCTTTTTATATCAATTCTGTACAAAAAGTGCAAGACCAATGCTTCATTTTTTATTTCCCCTCTGCCCTCCCAGCCCCATCCTTGGTGATGGTTATACCCATTTGCGCATTTCTGAGCACAAGACCGTAAGTAAATCTTAAAACAGGAGCAGAATTTTTGTCTAAACAGTAACGGAAGGGGATTAGCGGCAAGGATAGCATAACTTGTGCAGTAACAGAAGCTGCCCAGATCTTCTTGGTGGACAATGCATAGAAGACTCAGAATTATGGAACATCTGTCCCCCCGACCACCCTTTCCCACCCTGGCCCCAACCCCCACTCCCACCCCACCCCCCCCCATTTAATAGTGTTAACAAAAGCTTAATCTTCCAGTTCTAAAGTGCAAATGATTTGGGTATGACTGCTGTTGTAACAGGTCTCAACAGACAAACAATGAAGTCCTCTGTCTATGCGATGTTTTCCAGAATATAAAAGATGAGTTCCATGACGATGGGGCCCTCACTGAGCTGGCAGGCCCCTCCATGGATCACCGGCACCAAAGCGCTGTCCAGATCATTCATGTACTGTGAGGGAAGGGGCTGGCCATTGCTCCCTGCTTGATAGCCAACCTAGAGCGCAGAAAGGAGGAGATGACAGGTTACTGGACAGAGAAGGCCTCTTGAGAGGGCTGAGGGCCAAGGAGGCTGAGCTGGAAAAGATGTCCTTTTTGGCCATGGACTAGACATACAGCAGTTAACACAAGGTTCTCCTTCTCTTCCCTGAATTGTTATTTATTATACTGTCGCTTATTCATCCTGACCTTGAGCTTGCTGCTTGGTAGCTGTGAGACTTGGGCAAGACACCTAACCTGTTAAGGCCTTAGTTTTCCAGGAAAGGGTAGAGGGTGGGGGGGGGGGGGGGCAGCATAGAGAGGTATGGAATATCAGAAATACCTAAACCTTTGGTTGTGGAAATTAAAATTAAAAATATACAAGGTACAACTAACTCCCTAACAACAGGAACTGAACATTTGTTCTCTCGTCCATCTGTTCACCCACAGACCATTTTCTGAGCACCTACATACACAGCAATTCTTGGTTTCCCCAAGAATTGGGGGAATGTTCCCCCAAGATAAATGTAACAGGACCCCCGCCCTCAAAAGGCAGAAAAAATGCCTGTTCTTTAATTGTTGCATGTAAGGTAATTCTCTAACAAGGTTATCAGTATCATTTGAGAAAGGACCATGATACCTCATTTGTATTACCCTGATAGGCGTATTAGTACCACGCTAGGCAAGACCTTGAGTAGAAAATACGTATGTTGATTGAGGACTAGTCAGGAAGTAGAACCAGACACATAACTTTTCACATTTTCCCTGATAGGGACACAACACTGCCTTAAAGCATGAGCAGTGTTGGGACATGTCACAACAATCCAAAATGGAGATTAGAGTTCAAGGCCACAGGAGAGAGACACTGGAACAAGGGACCGGGGGGGGGGGGGGGGGGGGGGGGGGGGGGGGGGGGGGGGGGGGGGGGGGGGGGGGGGGGGGGGGGGGGGGGGGGGGGGGGGGGGGGGGGGGGGGGGGGGGGGGGGGGGGGGGGGGGGGGGTAGGGCAGGTGTGGACTGTTATACAGACAGCATACAGAAACATGAAGTAAGACAGGAAGGAAAGCCTGGCCACAGGAGACCCGAGCTGACAGGAAAACTATTGGGGAAACACATCAAGTCCTCGCCCACTAACTGGCACAGAAATGTTAACAGAAAAACCTTAAGGAGTGAGAGGTGCAGAGGCCTAGCAGCAGAAGCCTGCTGCAGCTGGATTAAGAACAACAGGATAGGAGCGCGTGGGTGGCTCAGTTGGTTAAGCGTCTGACTTCAGCTCAGGTCACGATCTGAAAGTTGCATGAGTTCAAGCCCTGCGTCAGGCTCTGTGCTGGCAGTGCGGAGCCTGCTTGGGATTCTCTGCCCCTCTCCACTTGCGCATGTGCGCACTCTCCCTCTATCAAACTTACAAAACAAAACAAAACAAAACAAAACAAAACAAAACAAAACAAAACAGGATATGGGACAGCTTGGAACTTGCTGTCTAAAGGCTGCAGAGCAATTCCTGAAGAGTGGAACTGGGGAGTCTCAAAGAGGAGCACTGATGCCATTCATACAGGGGTGGGAAGTCCTCACACACACTTCCCCTCCTTACCCCACACTCACAAGTAAGTCCTTGGGAGACATTCAGGTGAGGAAGCCAAGATTCAAATGGTTCAGAGAGAGTCTCACTAAGCAGCACATCTAGGTACATGACTAACAGGCAAGGTCAGAAGGCCCAGAGAATTAAGGCCTCTGGGTTGATGGAGGAAAAGTCACATGTCAGAAAATACAGACACTGCTCAAGCCCACCTTCCAAGGCTACCTAAGACTCTTCTTACCTGATCTGAGTCAAGTGTCACACGTAGGCCTAGTTTAGTCATTCCATCTTCCTTCAGAAGCTTCAAGTGGGGACAGAGAGCAAGGCAAAAAGCCTTGGCAACGTGCTCAGTCAATCGGCTATGATCTGCAGGATCACTCAGGCAACTGTGCTGGTCATCGTTTTCTAGGAAAAACACCTGTTCCCCCAAACAAAAGAGACTTTAGCCTTGCGCCCAGGAGATGTGCATGAGCTCACTGTGTATGAGCACCCCAATCCCCTGCTATGCAGGAAGACCTATCTATCTCCCTGGTTTCAGCCATGGTCATAATCATATGTTCTACTCAAAACCAGAAAAGGCTTACATTTAGCACTGTGCACTTCTAAATGGTAATCCTTATACATGCACAGTCTCCTTAGGAAATGATCTTGGAATCTAAGAGGACAGCTCTTACAGATTATGTGACCCAACCCCTTCATGTTACAGATCACTCAGAGAAGTGACTTGCTCATGTGCACAAAAGTCCTGAGAGAAAGAGGCAAGGCCAAGCCAAGAATCTGAGTCTGCTGCCTCTCATTACAGAGTTCTGCCACATGGCCATGCCACTGCTGAGGCAGGAACTGAGTTAGTGTCCTTGCACCAAGCTGAGCAGAGGTGCAGAGGTGCCAGTGCAGAATCAGAAGCACTGCAAGATTGGAACTAAGAGACCCAAGTCCTAGTCACATAGAGGAGGGTTGTGAGCAAGTCCTTTGACTTCTAAATGTCCAATTATGCCTTTGTAAAATAGAAGGCACCTGTCTTGGGGCACCTGGGTGGCTCAGCCGGTTGAGCATGACTCCGGCTCAGGTCATGATCTCATGGTTCATGAGTTCGAGCCCTGCACTGGGCTCTCTGTGGTCAGCAAAAAAACCCACTTCAGATCCACTGTCTCCCTCTCTCTGCCCTTTACCCGCTCGTTCAATCTCTCTCTCTCAAAAATAAACATTAAAATTTTTTTTTTAAAAATGAAAGCCCCATCTTCTTGGTTATCGTAAATTATATAAAAGCATAATAGAGAAGATACAGATATGCACAAACACCATGCTTATACATACTGCCCCCTAGCTTACTGCTCAGTAAGTGGCTTATACAAAGAATACTACAAAGGGGACATCCCTGAAGCCCATGTACTAGTGAGAGTAGCACCGTGAAATGACAAGCAGAGCTCTGCACTGGGCATCAGAAGACCTCTGGTCCCTGCTCTGCCAGGTCTCTTGGAGCCTGTTTTCTCACATTATGCAAATGAGATGGGTCACACTGCTGCCTCACTGGGTTACAGGCAAGCAAAAGGGAGGGAAAATAGGTCAAATAGTGATAAGGAGCTCCACGTGGTCCAGACTGCACTACTTGAAATGTGTCAAAGGGATAATCATTACAAAGTAAGCTCCTAAGACCACTGAACTGCATATGAAAACACTGAGCCTGGTGGTATGAAGGATAAGTTACTTGGAATAACAGGTCGAGAAACGGAGAACAGTTTCTAGTCTCCTGCTCTCATAAACCAGCTATGTGAATGAACTTTGGTAAGGCATTGAACTTCTCTTGGCTTGAGTTACCTTGTGTGTAAAATGGAAAAGCTAGAAGTCAGAATTTTTTTAAAAAATTAAGACTTTTGGGTGCCTGGGTGGCTCAGTTGATTAAGTGTCTGACTTCAGCTCAGGTCATGATCTCATGATTTGTGAGTGTGAGCTCCGTATCAGGCACTCTGCTGTCAGCACAGAGTGCAATTTGGATCCGCTGTCCCCTTTTCTCTCTGCCTCTCCCCCATTTGTGCTCTCTATCTCAAAAATAAACATTTTTAAAAAATTAAGACTTTTAAAGCTGCAAGGAATTCTAGAGTTCTTAGAATTTAATGTATTATTTTTATACAGTACAACTGAGATTCAAAAGAAATTCAGAGATCTATGACCTCCCTGTTTATTCTCAGAGAATAAACTTCCCGATTTGTCTGATATTACACACATACAGGGTCCCTGCCCTGCTCCTCTCATTCCCAGGTTAGCCTCTCATACAGATTTCAAGTAAGGCAACACATAGTGCAAAAGAGCTTAGGAGCTGGCTGGATCTGGGTTTGAAACAGGACTTTGCCATTACTTATTTGCTTTGTTATCTTGGACAAGTTGCTGAGTATCTGAGCTTTAGTTTTCTTATTGGTGACATAAGCCTATTTTTAAAGAGTATGTTATCTAAGATACTTTTAACTGTGAGTACAGCATAACTAGTCCAGTATTCTAAAGAATAAAGCAAAAATGGTATATGCCATTCAGAGATGCATCCTTCTTGAATTCTATGCAAACAAATCTCTAAAAGCTCATTCATAAGAAAAAAGAGACATCAGATTGCTACAGGCTGTACTTGGTGGCATTTCTTCCTGGTGAGCAGAGACAGACCAGAGGGAATTGGAGTATAGAAGGTAAACAGAGAGCTTTTCTTTCCTTATCCTCCAGAATCAGCCCACAATGTATGTCTGAGCCTAACAAAAAGTTGTGCTCAAAGAGAATCAAGAATGCCAAGTTTCATGGCACCTGGATGGCTCAGTCGGTTGAACGTCTGACTCTTGATTTCAGTTCAGGTCATGATCTCACAGCTGTGACCCACTTCAGGCTCTGCACTGAGTGTGGAGCTTGTTTGGGATTCTCTCTGTCTCTATCTCTCTCTCTCTATCTCTCTCTCTCTCTCACTCTCTCTCTCTCTCTCTCCCTACCTCCCTCTGCCCTACCCCTGCTGGTGTGCATCTACACATTCTCTCTCTTTCTCTCTCTCTCTCTCAAAAATAAATAAGTTTTTCAGGCAAGCCTTTAAAAAAAAAAAAAAGAATGCCAAGTTTCATTTCCTTACCTCTGTCCATCTGATGACTTTTCCATTTGCTTTATACTCCGATCCATGGAATATCTTCACACTTGTTATAGACTCCATGGACTTCCCATCTATAGGACTTATAACACTACAATAGAGGCAAAGGAAAGAGATGGAAGCAGCTCCTGTAGTTAGAAGAATCACTTATCAAGTCTTGCTACTAATTACACTGGGTGCTTTGCTGAACACATCTGAGCAACACATCACAGCAAGAAAGACACTGCACAAAGATGTACATGAATAGAGCTCTCGTGGGAAGGTCCTGTGCAATGAAATAATTCAAAGAACACATATAAAAAAGGCGCCATGATTCCAGGAGCTGGTTCTTTCAATGTAAAAAAATCGTTTACTCAAACCTGCCCTCTTCTCCCAGCATTCCTTCCTGCAGTCAGTGCACGGCCACCCAGTCTTGCTCTCCCCTCTGCTCTGTCACGCACGCTGCTCCAGACAACAATCACATTCACACATGTTTGCAGATCTGCCTCACAGATGGACTTCAGATGAGGGAACATGATACACTCACCTCTGTGTGCTGTATTCCCAGTTCTGACATACTGCTTGGAACATGGGAGTTTAATAAATGTCTACTGATTGAAAGAATTACTTGACCAGTATGTTAATTATGACAGTGCTGTTGTGAGCTCATAAACAAGTATTTATACTATTATCACAACAAATTCCCTTTAGTGCTAAATTATCACTCCTAGATTCCTAAACAGAAAGGTCATTTTTTATAGTCATTTCCTCTCCAAAATATAGCAAGTATAAACAGGTGGAGATTGACACTCATTCTGATGAGGATTCAAAATAATTGTCACAAAGACTCCAAACTCTTCCCAACAAGATTCAAGTCTGTGTGTTTTCTAATCTCCATGTAAAAAGATCAAGTTGAACTTAAACTTCAGTATCAGGGATTTACTTCATTCACTTGAATTAAAATTATTTAAACAACACTGAAGTTAATTTCTAACTCATGACATGATGTCAAAAAGGGCCACTCTTAGTTGATTAGTACTCTTTTAGAGAGGATACCCAGACACTGAGGGACAAGCTGGAAAATACTCAATTTATACACTACAAACTAAACCCCTGAATTTGACAGTCCTCCCTAACTAGTTCTTGTCCTGTTTTCTAAGATGCTGCCACTGGCACTTGTAGGAAGGGGCAACCTGCTTGTTATCAGTTACTGATACCTATGGCATCAGATTTTCAGGTAATCAATTTTTTCGTCCTGATAACCATGTTCATTTCCAACTAAACACAAATTGATTTCGAAATTAAGATTTCCAATGAAGTATGGGAAGACAGAGGACTATTTGTAAAATAGGCAAATATACTCACCGATTTTTGTTTAATAACAAAAGCTTTAAAAGATTCTTTAAAAATCGGGTGTGCCATGTTGTCTATGCCCTCAATCTGCCTTTGCTCCTGCTATTCCCTCAGACTGGAATGCCCGCTCTGCCACAGCTATGTGGCAAATACCTACTCATCTTACCAGAATCAGAATAATCAGCGGCCATTTCTCTATGTAGGTCTTCTTGAATACCCTACCACCTCTACCAAGCTTCCTCTTTTCTTTCTTATCTTCACTGTGTTCCTACAGAGTTTTCTATGAGCATCTTCCATACTTTGATGCACTTATTTGTAACTATCTTCAAAATAGGACTGAACCACTTATCAGCAGGGAGTGTGTGGAATTCATTTTTGTATTTCTAGAGACCTACACATAGAATTATTGCCTGAAGGAAGGAATGAAAAAGGGATGGATGAATGGATAAAAGAAAGCTTAATACAATGATGTATAATATAGTCATTTTTTTTTTAAGCACCTACTAGATGCCTCATAGTGTTTTAGGTTCTGGAGATATAGCTATAAATAAACCAGATAAAAATCCCTGCCGTTATGAAGTTTATAGTCCAGGAGCAATATAATAAGTAAAAGTATATTTTATGTTAGAGAATTATAAGTTCTCTTGAGAAATGTAATGCAAGGAAGGGGGATAGGAAGTACCGGGGGTGGGAGAGAAGAAATATGTATGGGAGGGTTATAATTTAGATAGGTTGGCCAAGGGAAGGCCTTACTGAGAAAACACATTTTAGAAAAAACTTGAAGGTAGTGAGGGGGTGATTCATTTGGCTATCTTGTATCGAAGGCCAGAGTACAGGGTGAAAGAATAGTAAGAGCAAACGCCAGAGGGCAGAAGTAGAATTGACGTGTTCAGGCAAGAAGGCAGGTGTTGCTTCTGTGAAGTAAAAGGGTGGACAGGTTGTGTGAGGCCTTAGACACTTTGGCTTTTATGCAGAATGATACCGGAAGCTAATGGTGGGTTCTGAGCAGAGAAGTGACATTACTCTGGCTGCTGTACTGGAAACAGATTAGGTTAGGGGGCAGGAGGAGGTCAAGACTAGAAACAAGCAAGCCACTTCAAAGCCTCCTACAATAATCCAGACCAAATGATGGTGGCCTGAACCAGGATGGTGGCAGTAGAGGTAGTGAGAAGTAGTACGATTCTGGACATATGCTGAAGCAAAATATAACAGGATATATCAAATATATACTATAAAATATAACAATGCCAGGATTTACTGTTGAGTTAGGTACAGGGTGTGAGAGAAAAAGAAGTGTCAAAGGTGACTCCAAAGTGTTGGCTTGAGCCCTCAGAGTAGAGCGGGCCTGTAATGGGAAAGAGCGCAGGACTGGAAGCCCCAGGAGGTGGTTTTAGGTCCCAGCCCCGCCACTTCCTTGCTTTGTGGAGTCATTTAGCCTTTTGGTGCTTGTTTACTCATCTATAATATGGGGAAAACAAGGCTAGTTATTATAGCAAATGAAACAATGTTGGCAAAAGGGCTTTCTTTATAAAACCAGAAAGGGCTTCGGTATTACTATTATCTCAATAACTTCAGAGGCCTGTTTTGTTTCATCAATTCCTTCCCTCCTCCCCTCTTCAAAAACAGGCAGAGAAAGTCCTTCAGAAACTAAGCCAAGAAACTAGAAATTTAAAATTTTATCTTATATGTACACAACAGTCCTTTCTCTTTGGGCGTTCAGTAAAGTTATAAATACCAGTGTAGACAAAGCCCAGAGCCCAAACCATAACTAAATGCCCCAAGGGGGAAAGGGAGGAAACATTTACCCTTTGTTGACGTTCTTGTCATCATCCACCCACTGGATGTAGATGTGCTCCTGGGGGTCCTCGGCATCTGCCTTGCCACAGGTGATGGTGAAGTCCTTCATCTCTCGCAGTGCCTGCCTCAAAGCATCCATGTTCTCTGCTGTGATCTGGACCATAACGCCATCTGAGAATCAGCACCAAGATAATACAGATGGGAACAACGCAAAGCCAGGGAGGGGGCAGATGAATCACAGTGCCTGGCAGCTAGCAAATCCCTCTAGGATTATATGTAAAACTTTGCTCTGCTCTCTAAAGCTGACAGATAGAAAGAGGTTTTGTTCTTTGAGCTGAATTTCTTACTTTTCAAAGTGCTATGAGAAGCAAATGCCAAGATCGCTTCTGCCTAAAACACTTGCCTGCCGATTTCACTTCAGACACAGCTGAGTTCTCCTGAGACTGCTCAAGGGGAGATTTACACATGGTCACATCCCTCTTTTGGACTGACAGAACATTTTGTTCCTGTTCTCACTCTTGCATTTATCATGCTCTAACCATATTTCTGTGTTTGCACCTCTGTCTCTCTCACCTCACTATGATTTCCTGGCATAGAGTAAATGCCCAGGAAATGTTTGTTAAATAAATCACTGAATAAACAACAGTGGTGCGAGAAGCGATAAATCCATGTATTGGCTAACAACAGGGCAAACCTACCACATGTGCTTCACATGGGCCACCATGTAGTCAACACATGGTAACTATTTGGGGGCTGCTACCTACCCAAGTCAAAGGCAGACACCGAAATTCAGTGTGAAAGTTGTCACATGTGGAGCAACTGCCCTGCTTCACTGACACAAAATTTTGTCAACTAAGATAATTTCTAAAAAGCTTCATAAAAATTTCCTAGCAGCTAATTGCTCAACTGACACACAGAGTGAAATACAAGAACTAAAAATTTCCTAATCCAAAGATACAGACGTAACTTTTAAACACATCGCATTTGTAAGGATCTGTGTCCATTCAAATGATCATTTCCACAACATTTAAAAGGTGTTTTTAATCATCTTGTCAAGACACATTTTGAATGTAGTCAATACTTGATCACATAGGTACTAATTAGTCACTTAAGACCAAATGATTATTTAACTCCTAGATTTCTTAACTTTTTAACAGCATGCTTCTACTTGCTGGTCAAAGTTGTGAAATTTAGTTATAAATAGTAATGTACTTTGCTCTTCACTTGCTTTTTTATTAAGCTTACCAGTAAAGGAAGTCAAAGCCAGTATCTATTAACATATGTAAGATGGTCTATGTATTTCAGTTAACACACTGGACTCCACCCCCAGGAAGGACTGCTCTTAGGGGCTGGAGTTAGGCTACTTCGGCAATGAAAACATGTCATATGTGGCAGACTGTCCTTTCCAAAAGTGACCACGATATCTCCGACCTCACGTGCTTTTTCACAATGCTTCCCAATTCCCCATTAAGAAATGGAGTCTAATTCTTCTCCCCTTGAATCTGGGAAGGTTTATGACTATTTCCAACACTAGAATATGGCGGAAGTGATACGGTGTGATTTCCAAGACTGGGTCATAAGAAGCAACATGGCTTCTGCCCTTTGCTAGACGTGTGGCTGGAGTTAGAAGTCCAGCTACCCCCAAGGCTGCCATGGCATGCTAAGAGTCAAAGTGTGAGTACTCCAGTCACCACTCCTAGTCTTTAAATCATCCCACGGCCCTAGACATGGGAATAAATAAACCTTCAGACAGTTCTAGCTCCCAGCCATCAAGTCATCCCAACCAAGGCCCTGGACATATGGTCAAGCCGTCCCTACATTACCCTGTCAAGATTTCTGACCCAGAGCAATCGGTGAGCATGGTAAAGTAATTGTTTCAAGCCATTAAGATCTGGGTTAATTTGTTATACAACAAGAGTAACCAGATCAAAATATAGGAAGAATCAACTGATAAAGAAAATACACAGTATGCTCATCAGCCTTTCATTAACTCTCATTTAATAAGCTTTTTTCAGGATATGTGTCATGTCTAATCTAATTATAGGAAACCAGCAGCAAGCACATACCATTCTGCACCCCAAATAATGAATGCACATTCCTGTGAGTTAAGCCAGACTGAACTTCATCTACATGTTTACAGATATGAGCCCAGTGATATATTTGAACTCAGACTATGTCCCCTTGGGTACCCTCTCCCAGAGGTCTGAAAGGCCATCTCTTAATTTTTCTGTCACTGTCCCATGAGATCTGTACCACTTACTTCCTTCTTTAGAGACCAAAGTACCTATATGACAGTATTAATTAGCTGAAGAGTAAGATGCTATTGGATACATAATAGGAGTAAGAAGTCTACCGTAAAAGTGTTATGGTTTCACTTAACATCCCTTGTTTTTTATTTTTTTTAAACTTTTATTATTATTGTTATTTTTTGTGTAAGCTCTATGCCCAACATGGGGCTTGAACTTATGACTGGAGATCAAGAGTCGCATCCTCTACCAACTGAGCCAGCCAGGTACCCCAACATCCCTTGCTTTTTAAGTTGTATAATTAGGCCTGAACTAAACACAGGCAATAAATAACTTATTCTTTACCTTCCACAATACTGGACTTGGCAAGATATCCGGAAGAAGATTTCAGAGCACCACTGAACACAAAGAAACTGGCACCAGTCACTAAAATAGTAAAATAAATAGTTTAGTAAAGATAGGCCCTGAGATCAAAAGACTCAGAACAATACTGAAATATTTGGTAGTTGGTAACCCCAACCATCATCATACAGAAAACAAAAAACAACGACTCTATACACCACAATATACAAGTAACCAATAATTCTGATGCTTTGGGAATGAAGTTTTAAGATATACTCTCCATTTCGTTTTCCTCTCCCTCCAATCAAGAATTAAAGAATCTTACAAGCAAAGGAATCTTAGTGGTCCAGTCTAGGGCTCGGCAAACTACAGCCTGTTTGGCCTGCAGCCTGTTTTTGAAAATAAATTTTTATTGGAACACAGCCATTTCTACTCACTTACATATTGTCTATGGCAGTGCTTGAAGTATATCAGAGTTGAGTAATTGGGGACAAAGACCACAGGCTTGCAATAATACCTAATATATCACCTAGCCATTCACAGAAAAGTGATGGCTGATCTAATACCTTTATTTTTCAGATAAAATATATTTTGAAGATAGAGATATGGTTGGCAACCATTTTATTTATGAGTAGATTTCTTTAAAAAAATATATAATAAATAAATAAATACCTATTGAAAAGACCAACACATTACCATTACCTCTTCATGAAAAAAAGAATATTTAATTACATTTAGCTTTAAGAAAATTTCACTATGCTCCTCCATATCATTTTTTAAGATTTTAAAAAAATTATTTACGTATTTATTTACTTGGAGAAAGTACGCATATACAAACAGGGGAGAGGGAAGGAGGGAGGGAAGGAGAGAGAGAACCCTAAGCAGGCAGAGCTCAATGTGGGGCCTGATTCCATGATACTGGGATCATGACCTGAGTTGAAATCAAGAGTTGGACGCTTAACTGACTGTGCCACCCAGATGCCCCAAGATTTTATTTTTTTTTTATAGTAATCTCCACACCCAACGTGGGGCTCGAACTTAGAACCCCAAGATCAAGAGCTGCATAGCTCCACCAACTGAGCCAGCCAGGAGCCTCTATGTTCCTCCACATCTTAAATTGGACTAAGCTAATCCACCTTTCTGCCCATTGGCCCTGCAATATCTCTAATAGGTAAACATCCAGGCTTTGTCAAAGATTTCTAGTGACAAGGAGCCCACAATGGCACTAGGCAGCCCCTTCTACTTCTGGATAACTCTCAGCCTTACAGAATGTGCTCTCAAACTGAGTCTAGACCTAGATCCTTTTAACTCTCACCCAGTAGTGCTGGTTCTGGCCTTTTGTAGCTATAGAGAATAAGCTCGATGTTATTTCCACACACTGGAAAACCTTAAAAATAGAGACAGCTATTTTTCACCCTCTGCCAATCTATACTTTTCCAGATTACATATTCATACTATATTCAAAAGGTCTTCTTTTGACCTAGTTTCCAGATTTTTCACAGGTCTTGAACCATCCTTAGAAGAACCTGCAGTTTTATCAATGGATATCATCAATTACATTAATGATATCCAGAACTTATTTCAAATATTCCAGGTGTGATCTAACAGAGAGCATTGTGGATTTATCACCTACCTTATTTTGGATATATGCTGAATATACATGTGACAAAGACCTTTTATGCTTTTACTAAACAATTGATTTATAAAATATATTGGACAGTGACCTATGTCACTGTCAACTAGAGAAGTGTTTCATAAGGCATACTAAAGAAAGTTAGTTATGGAAGATGTTCTGAGGAAAAACCAGATTCATGGTCAACTAAATTTGCAAAGGGCCAGGCACTATCTTCCTTTTGGAAAAACGCAAATCATATCATCTTGTTAAAGGCTCTGAAAAGTCCTATAGTGAAGAAATCTGTTTAAACTTGTAACCCAGGAATATCAGTTAAATGTACTAATAAGCAAGACTTTCATTTATGTGAGTACTTTTTAACACCCTAGAACCTGATAAGACATCTTAAGAAATGCCACCTTAAACAGTGCTTCTTATATTTCAATGTGCATTTAACACAGGGACCTTATTAAAATGCAGATTGTAATTTAGCAGATCTTGGGTACAGATCCTTCATTTCTAACAATCTCCTAAGTGATGAGCCCACATTATGAGTGCCACTGAACCAAGAAGCCTTCTTTCAGAGTTCAGTCAACCTATTAATTAACATTCTTTAGATATGGTCATCCAACAAGTTTCAAACCTACCTAAGTATATTCTCACTAAGGGGCCTAGTCTTCCTACTTTCAAATACCAGTTCTGGCCATGACAATATCCCGATGCAGAATTTTCAATATGTTCTCCTCAATAATAGAGATTCCATGTGCAACTTTGAGTCTGGCTATTTGGGGAGTCAACATAATCTTGGAAAGTAAGGATGGAGAGGTTAAATTCATCAAAGTGAACTTAAAAATTCACCTCGCTAGAAACTGAGAGTTATGGGGCTGAGATAGCCAACTTCCCATGTCCAGTACAACTTTATATTCTTACCATGTCAATCACCTCAAATACTCACCCTTTCTGGGCTGATTGTGAATACTGATAGCCTGGGTCTGATAGTTTCCATCATCATTCTGTACACACACCAGATGAGAGTCTGCCTTCTCATTGAAGCAGGCACCTCCTGCCAGGACATGTTCATTGGACTTGTTCATGGCTTTCATCATCTGTAATCAAATGCAAGATTAACTTTCTTATTCTGCCAAAAATGGGCACTTTTGGGGGTCTCACACAGCACAACTCTTTTACCTTCTCAAAGGCAAAAAAACCAATATTATTATCTATTAAAGTGACAAAGAGGCTACTAAATAATGAAAACAAAGTGAACATCAGTCACCATTAATAAAAAAAAATTGGGGCGCCTGAGTGGCTCAGCTGAGCATCCGACTTCGCTCAGGTCATGATCTCGCGGCCAGTGAGTTCGAGCCCCACATCGGGCTCTGTGCTGACAGCTCAGAGCCTGGAGCCTGTTTCAGATTCTGTGTCTCCCTCTCTCTCTGACCCTCCCCCGTTCATACTCTGTCTCTCTCTCTGTCTCAAAAATAAATAAACGTTAAAAAAAATTTTTTTTAATAAAAAATAAAAAATAAAAAAATCAACATATAGGGGCACTTGGGTGGCTCAGTCAGTTAAGCATCCGATTTTGGCTTAGGTCATGATCTCATGGTTCATGGATTTGAGCCCCACGTCAGGCTCTGTGCTGACAGCTCAGGGACAGGAGCCTGCTTTGGATTCTGTGTCTCCCTCTCTCTCTCCCCCTCCCCACTCCTCGTGCTCTCTTTCAAAAATAAATAAACATTGAAAAAAAAAAGAAATCAACATATACAAAAATTCTCTTTACACTTTATAGGTGATTTATATTATAACCTAAATAAGCACAAGACATATTTGCATTCATTTTTTTTTTTTTTGGTCCTTTTGTTGCTGTACTGAACTCACGTAACATTAGTTTAGTTAATTACAGTAATTCCTCCTACCCACTACATTCTCTGAGGACATATTCACTGAAATTCTAAGTCAAAAGAATGTCCCATATGTAAGTGCATCTGCCTTATTTTTTCATATTTGCACAAAGGAGTGAGGGTTTTCCTCTAGAAATATACTCCACTGTTTCTTAGTTTTACTAACTTGTTTGAAATCTTCTAAGAAATCACTAATATGTTGCTTTGTTCTTTTTTTTTCAAGTTTTTGTTTAAATTCCAGTTTGTTAATATATAGTGTAATATTAGTTTCAGGAGAATTTAGTGATTTATCACTACAGATAACATCCAGTGCTCATCACAACTGCCATCCCTAATGCCCATCACCCATCTAGTCCATCCTCTTCCCACCTCCCTCCATCAATCCTCAGTTTGTTCTCTATTGTTAAGAGTCTGTTTTATGGTTTGCCTCTTTCTTTTCCCCCCTCTGTTCATCTGTTTTGTTTTTTAAATTCCACATATATGTGAAATCATATGGTATTTGTCTTTCTCTGACTTATTTTGCTTAGTATAATATTTTCCAGCTCCATCCCACATTATTGCAAATGGCACATTTCATTCTTTTCTTGATGGCTGAATAATATTCCAACACACACACACACACACACACACACACACACACACACACACTCACACCTTCTTTATCCATTCATCAGTTGATGGATGTTTGGGCTCTTTCCATAATGTGGCTATGTGTCCCTTCAAATCAGTATTTTTGTATCCTCTGGGTAAATACCTAGTAGTGTAATTGCTGGGTCATAGGGTAGTTCTATTTTTAATTTTTTTGAGAAACTTCCATACTGTTTTCCAGAGTGGCTGCACCAGTTTGCATTCCCACCAACATGGCTGTACCAGTTTGCATTCCACCAACAGTGCAAGAGGTTCCCCTTTCTTCTCATCCTCACCAACACCTGTTGTCTCCTGTTAGCCATTCTGAAAAGTGTGAGGTAGAATCTCATCATGGTTTTGATTTCTATTTCCCTGATGATGAGTGATGTCGAGCATCTTTTCATGTGTCTATTAGTCTTCTGGATGTCTTCTTTGGAAAAATGTCTTTTCATGTCCTCTGTCCATTTCTTAACTGGATTATTTGTTTTTTGGGTGTTGAGTTTGTTAAGTTCTTTATAGACTTTGGACACCAACCCTTTACCAACTATGTCATTTGCAAATATCTTCTCCCATTCCAAAGGTTGCTTTGTAGTTTTATTGACTGTTTCCTTCACTATGCAGAAACTTTTTATCTTGGTGAGGTCCCAATAGTTCATTTTTCTTTTGTTTTCCTTGCCTCCAGCAAAGTGTCTAGTAAGAAGTTGCTCTAGCCAATGTCAAAGAGATTGCTGCCTGTATTCTCCTCTAGCATTTTGATGGTTTCCTGTCTCACCTTCAGGTCTTTCATCCATTTTGAATTTATTTTTCTGTATGGTGTAAGTAAGTGGTCCAGTTTCATTCTGCACATTGCTGTCCAGTTTTTCCAATGCCGTTTGTTGAAGAGACTGTCTTTTTTTCCACAGCTAATGTAATCCTCCCTGGGGAAAAACTGAGAGCTTTCCCTCTATGGTCAGGAACAAGACTGGGATGTTCACTATTTAACATAGTAACGGAAGTCCTAGCCTCAGCAATTAGACAAAAAGAAATAAAAGGCATCCAAATCGGCAAAGAAGTCAAACTTTCATTATTTGCAGATGATATGATTTTCTATGAAGAAAACCCAAAGACTCCACCAAAAAAATTGCTAGAGCTGATACAGGAAATCAGTCAAGTCGCAGGATACAAAATCAACATACAAAAATCTGTTGCATTTCTATACATCAATAATGAAGCAGCAGAAAGAGAAATCAAGGAATTGATCCCATTTACAACTGTACCAAAAACCATAAGATACCTAGGACTAAACCTATCCAAAGAGGCAAAAGATCTGTACTCTGAAAACCATAGAACACTAATGAAAGAAACCGAAGAGGACACAAAGAAATGGAAACACATTCCATGTTCATGGATAGGAAGAACAAATATTGTTTAAATGTCTATGCTACCCCAAACAACCTACATAATTAATGAAATTCCTATCAAAATAACATCATCATTTTTCACAGAGTTAGAACAAACAATCCTAAAATTTCTATAGAACCAGGAAAGATCCCGAATAGCCAAAGTCATCCTGAAAAAGAAAAGCAAAGCTCGAGGCATCATGATTCCAAACTTCAAGCTATATTACAAAGCTGTGGTAATCAATCCAGTATGATACTGGTACAAAAAAAGACACATAGATCAATGGAACAGAATAGAAAACCCAGAAATGGCTCCACAACTCTATGGTCAACTAATCTTCAATAAAGCAAGAAAGAAAATCAATTGGAAAAAGGACAGTCTTTTTAACAAATGCTTTGTTCTGATCACAAGATTTAAGATAGTAATTCTGCACCTAACCTGAAAAAAC
Source organism: Prionailurus bengalensis (assembly GCF_016509475.1). Lineage (NCBI taxonomy): Eukaryota > Metazoa > Chordata > Mammalia > Carnivora > Felidae > Prionailurus > Prionailurus bengalensis. The sequence goes on along the minus strand of NC_057345.1, from coordinate 42,252,028 downwards.
TCACAGGCCACCATTTTGTATATAGTAAACAAATCTGAACTTAACATTATCTTGGTGCTAAACTCTGGCTTCTGGTTGAAATAGGATAGCGATAATTTGTTTTTTAGTTCCCTTTTTTCCTTCATGCCATGCATTTGTCCGCCTTTGTAGTCCAATCCTTTAATGGCTTTAATCTTTCAAAAATCTAGTCCAAAACTTTTGTTTTACTCCCCTCTTCCTCTTACATTACAAACTGCAGTACTAAGTGTGAAAAATACCAGATGAGTGTTCTGATACCTTTTTATATTCTTGTATCATTACACTCAAAACAAAATAATGTGAGATGAAATTCACATACATAAAATTAACCATTTCAAAGTTGAACAATTCAGGGCCATTTAATACATTCACAATGGTGTGCAACAGTAACCTTTATCTAGTTCCAAAACATTTCAATCACTCCAAAGTAAAAACGTCCCTCTAACCTGTTTCTCCCAATCCTAACCACCAACCTGCATTCTCTGTGCATTTATTCTGGACATTTTACACAAACGGGTCCATTTTACACAAACGGGTGACCATCGTGTCTGGCTTATTTCACTTTTTAATTTTTTTTTAACATTTATTTATTTTTGAGAAAGAGAGCAAGCAGGGAAGGGGCAGAGAGATGGAGACACAGAATCTGAAGCAAGCTCCAGGCTCTGAGCTGTCAGCATAGAACCTGACGCGGGGTTCGAACTCATGGAATGTGAGATGGTGACCTGAGCTGAGGTCGGACGCTTAACCGACTGAGCCACCCAGGCGCCCCTGGCTTCTTTCACTTTAACATAATGTTTTAGAAGCTCATCCATGGTGTAGCATGTATCATACTTCACTTCATTTTATGGCCAAATAACATTCCATTGTGTATGTATACACACACACACCACAATTTGTTTATCCATCCAACCAGGGACATTTGGGCTATAACCACCTTATGGCTACTGTAAATAGTACTACTATAAATGTATGTGTACATATACTTGTGTAACTGTTTTCAATTCTTTGGAATTGCGGGGTCATACAGTAATTCTATGTCTAACTTTCTGAGGAGCTGCCAAACTTTTTCATAGTGGATGAACCATTTTCCACCAGCAACACAAAAGGGTCCCAATTTCTCTACATCCTTGCTGGCGCTTGTTATTTTCTGTTGTTGTTTTATAGCCATCCTAGTAGGTGTGAAGCAGTGCCTCACTGTGGTTTTGATTTGCATTTCCCTAATGACTAATGATGTTAAGCATCTTTTTATTTGCTTGTTGGCCATCTGAATATCTTCTTTGGAGAAATGTCTATTCAAGTCCTATGCCCATTTTTAAAAGATATACAGTGTTTTATTAGTTTCAGCTGTACAATTTAGTGATTCAACAATTCCGTACATCACCCAGTGCTCATCACAAGTGTTCTCCTTAATCCCCACCACCTATGTAACCCATGCGTCCATCCTCCTCCCCTCTGGTAACCATCAGTTTGTTCTCCATAGTTAAGGGTCTGTTTCTTTCTTTCTTTCTTTTTTTTTTTAATGTTTTATTTATTTTTGAGACAGATGGAGACAGAGCATGAGCAGGGGAGGGGCAAAGAGAGAGGGAGACACAGAATCCGAAGCAGGCTCCAGGCTCTGAGCTGTCTCACAAACTGCGAGATCATGACCTGAGCCAAAGTCGGACGCTTAACCGACTGAGCCACCCAGGCGCCCCATAGTTAAGGGTCAGTTTCTTGATTTGTTTCTTTTTTTCCCCCCTTGCTCATTTGTTTTGTTTCTTAAATTCCACATGAGTGAAATCACACTGCATTTGTCTTTCTCTGACTTATTTTGCTTAGCATTATATTCTCTAGCTCCATCAATGTCCTTGCAAATGACAAGATTTCATTTGTTTTTATGGATGAGAAATATTCCATTGTAGTATATATATACCACTCTTCTTTATCCATTCATCAGTTGATAGACATTTGGACTCTTTCCATACTTTGGCTATTGTAAATAATGCTGCTATAAACATAGGGTGCATGTATCCCTTTGAATTCATGTTTTTTTTATTTGGGTAAATACCCAGTAGTGCAATTGCTGGACCATAGGGTAGTTCTATTTTTAACTTTTTAGGAACCTCCACACTGTTTTCCACAGTGGCTGTTATTCTAACAGGTATGAGGTATGAGGTAACAGGTATGAGGTAATCCTTCACTGTAGTTTTGATTTGCATTTCCCTGATGCTAAGTGATGAAGAGCTTTACATGCGTCTGTTGGCCATCTATATGTGTTATTTGGAGAAACGTCTGTTCATGTCTTCAGCCCATTTTTAATTGGATTGTTTCTTGGGTGTTGAGTTTTACAAGTTCTTTGTATATTTTGGATTCTAACTCTTTATCAGATATGTCATTTGCAAGTATCTTCTCCAATTTTGTAGGCTGCCTTTTAGTTTTGTTGTTTCCTTTGCTGTACAGAAGCTTTTTATTTTGATGCAGTCTCAATAGTTTATTTTTGCTTTTTGCTTCTCTTGCCTCAGGAAACATATCTAGAAAAAAAAGTTGCCCTTTGCCTTTTTTAATGGGATTGTCTTTTGTTGCTGAGTTAAAAGACTTCTTTATATATTCTCTACATATCAGACCCTTGTCAGATACATGATTTGCAAATATTTTCTCCCATGTGTAGGTTTTCACTTTCATGTTAATGTCCTTCAATACACAAAAGATTTTAATTTTTATTAAGTCCAATCTATTTTTTTTTGTTGTGTGTACTATTGGTATATTATTTATTGCTAAATCCAATGTCATGGAAAATTACCCTCATGTTTTTATCAAAGAGCTCCATGGTTTTAGCTCTTATATTTAGGTCACTGATCCACTTTGAGTTAAATTTTGTACACAGTGTGAAGTAGAGGTACACGTTCATTCTTTTATATGTGGAAATCCAGTTGTCCTAGAACCATTTGCTAAAGGCTATTCTTTCACCATTAAATGGTCTTGGCACCTTTGTCAAAATCAACTGGCCATAAATGTACAGATTTATTTCTAGATTCTTAAGTCTACATTATTTTGATTACTACAGCCCTGCAGATTTTGAAATTGGAAGGGTAACTACTACAATTTTGTTCTTACACAAGATTATTTTGGCTTGGGAGCCCCTTGCAATTCCAAAAGAATTTGAGTACTGGCTTTTTCTTTTCTGGGAAAAAAAAAAAGCCATGGGTATTTTGATAGGGCTTGCATGGGATCTGTAGAACCACTTTGAATAATACTGACAACTTAACAATATTAAGTCTTCTAATCCATGAACATGAGATGTCTTCCCATTAATTTAGGTTTTCTTCAATTTCTGTCAGAAATGTTTTATACTCTTCAAAGTATAAGTCTTTTACCTCCTTAGTTAAATTTATTCCTAGATCTATACCAATACAATTCTAAGATATCATCATCTCATGACTTTACTTTGTTATGTTTATAACTCTTGCAAAATTTAGTGTTTTAATATATTATTATATCACCAGAGGCATCCAATAGTAACTGAATATATTCCTCTCACACTGATATTTATCAATCTCACTAATTCAAACCACTTCTGTCAGGATTTTCCAAAGATTACATTTAAGTCTTTTGCAAACAGGGTAAAAGTCAGCAGGAAGATTCCTACTTAGCAAAGTCAACTCATAGACTAATTTAGGCTCTTACTTACAATTTATATTTGTATCACATGAAAGAAACTGATATAATCACATATAGCAATTTTTTTTTAAGTAAACTTTATCCCCAACGTAGGGCTGAACTCACGACCCTGAGATAAAGAGTCACATGCTATACCGACTGAGCCAGCCAGGCACCCCCATATACAGCAATTTTAAAGAATGTTTTTATCTATTATTTCTTCCAAATCATTAGGCTAAAGTGGTTTCTAACTTTGTCTATACTAAGCAGATTAAGAAATATTCTCAATTTAGATATTCTAAATAAATTAGCTACCCTCTAAGAAATCATTTCCTTAGATGTCAATTTCAAGCCCAATGAGATAAACAAACTTCATTTCTTTATAAAGGAATACTCTTACTTTCTTAAAATCATGTGGATTTACACCAAGAGAAGAATTTCCTAAGTATTTAAAGGACTTTGCTGACCATAAAATAAACTTAACATTTGTCATATAAAGTTATCAACACTCAACTTTCTAGTTGTGCTATTTCTCTATCAATTCAAATTCTGTAGTATCTCCTATATCTATCCTTATCTTCACCAGAATTCAAGATCTAACTACCTCTATTCTGGACATAATAATAACCTTACACCTGGTTTTTCTGCAGTCTTTCTCAATTCTGATTCATTCCACACAATGTTTCCAAATTCACCAAACACAGTTCTGATGGTATCAATCTTTTCTATTGTGTCCTCTCACTCCAAACCAGCTTTCCTGCCTTGCTTCCCTTCCTACCATATCCTTATATGCAGGACTACTTCCTGATGTGCCACCATTTCCCATCTCTGAGCTCTTGCATATGGTATTATTTAGCCTTCCTTTTTATCCCCCATATCCAAGCATCTGAAAAAGTATCCCCCAAAAAAAGGCCTAGTAAAAATACCAATTCCTACATTCAGCCTTCTTTCATTCCAGACACCAATATGACCACTTCCTTCTTTGAATTGCCATAGCACTCTGTATTTCTTATATATTGCATTATCAACATTCAGCTTTGTCTTATGGTTAATAGCAAAGACTGCTATTAACCAGACTCCCTGCATTTCTTGGCTTTGCTTCTAACCCCCCGTGTGCCCTGGGGCAAGTTACTTGATTTCCCTGTGTCTCAGTTTCCTCCTCTGTAAAGAGGATAATAAAAGTAACTACTTTATGCAGTTATGAAGATTAAGTAAATTAATATTTATAAAGTGCTTAGAACAGCACCAAGAACATAATAAGTACTGATGAAGTGTTTGTAAATAAAATTTGTATGCTTGTCTCCTCTACTCTGCTTATAAAATTGTAAAGCAACCTAAAAATCAGTAGCAGGTAACTCAACCAAGTATCTCTTATGAGATAATAGGATTCAGACCCTTCCTAAGAGCTCACAGCTAGTGAAATGACATACTGATAAAAGGGAGGGAAACAACTGCTGTGACAATAGTATGTGCAAAATAGCTAACATCTATGCAGTGTCAACCATGAGCCAGGAAATGAGCTAAATGCTATCTGGGTCTTATCTCAAAAGACCATTTTAACATACCAAGTGAAGCAGTACAGAAGCTTTAATCTTCCTGTGTTTCCCACCCCAGATTCTAACCATCCACAAAAATTCTAAGAGCCAGTTAAAAGAATACAGTTCTAGGAATGACTGTGTTGAAGGAATGGGTGAGGAGTTATAACATCGAATCCACCTCTGAATCAACATGCCATGTCCTTTAATTTCCTCTCTGCGATCACATGTTAAAAAATGACAGTTATTTAATCTTTTGATTTAAAGTGGAGACGAATTGTTATGTACAGAAGTTTGGGCAGGCCCTGACGAGCAGCTACAATTTCTATATAATTTGTCTGGCTTGGTATAAGGCCTGCCTACGGTAGATGCTCAATAAATATCTGCTGAATATACAAACTAGTAAATCATATTAAATACAGATGGATTTGGAGTTTGTCTTACTCCTGAAGTTATATTGAGAGTAAATGGTATTGGCATGATTTAAAAAAATTTTTTTGGTTCACATACAATTGCAGTGTCATATAGATGGGGTATCTAATAAGGTTTTAACAATTTAATTCTATAATATCAAGCAACTTAAAATAACGTTAGATAGAAAGACACTGCAAAGGCATGGAAAATTTAGGAAAGCACTGCACCAGAGATACAATGAAAAATGAAAGGCATACTCTCTGCCTTCAGAGGGCTCAAGATTCAGAGTAGAAAGGGTTTCATACTCTCTGCTATACAAGTTACATGAGTACAGAAAGCCAAGAAAACAGAAGAAAGAAAGAGTGATACTGTCTGGGGGATAGAGAATTCTAGGAAGGTTCCCTAAATGGTATAATATTTGAATTGGCTTTGAAATCAGGTGCAAAGGAAGAACACTTTGGATAAAGAGAAAGTGTGAGTAAAGGAACAAAAATAGAACTGAGTTGAAAATAGAACTGAAAAGAACACTGAGTTGAGTAATGATGGAATAGTAGAGGAATATCCTTTCCTGAAGATATCCTGGAACAATATAAATGACTACCATTTCCATCAGCTGGAGTTCACTTATGTCCAGAAGCTAGCACCCATGTTGAAGTCCTATGGGTCTACATGTCATCAAATATGAACCTTTGAACCTTCACTCATTCATTCAGCAAATATTTATTGAGCATGTAACCTGTACCAGGCACCATGTAAGTTTGTTCAGTAGGTATCTGGTTTGTTCAGTAGGGAACAAACAAATTCCTTCCCTCACAGAACTTACATTTTTGGGTGTAGAGGAGGAAGAAACAAAAACAACTAAGTAAGTAAAATATATGAAATGTTACACACGGATAAAGTGGTATACAGAAAAATAAAACATGGATGCAGGACCAGGAGGACAGGCAGGTGCCATTTTCAAATAGCATGGTCAGGGGAGGTCTTATTGAAAAGTGAGGGAAATGCCATGGGAATATCTAAGGAAGAACTTTACAGGCATTTAAAATAGCTGGTGCAATGGCCCTGGGGTGGTAGGATGATAGCAGGCCTGGCAGTTTCAAGGAACATTAAGGACAGTGTGGCTGAAGCTGAATGACAGAAAAAAGAGGTGTAAGAAATGAAGTTAGAGAGGCAATGGGTTAAGAAGTACAAATGGTATAGAGGTCTGCAGTTTTATTCTAAGATAAAAGATCTTTGGAAGGTTTTAAGGAGAGGACTGATGTGATCTACCTTGGTTTTAACTGGATCAATAGGATTGTTGTACTGAGAATAGAGTGATGGGGGAAAGGGTATTAACAGGAAGACCACTTAGAAGGCTACCACTCAAAACCAGAGCAGAGATGATAACTTAGACCAAGACTAGTCTAAAGATTGAGAGTAGTTGGGTTCTAGACACATCTGGAAGGCAGAGGTGGCAGAATTTCCAGGCAGATTAGACATGAGATATGAAAGAAAGAGGATCAAAAGTTTTGGGCCTGGTTAAGTGGAAGGATGGTAGCGCCATCAACTCAGGGAAGCTGCAAGAAGAGCAAGTTTTGAGGGAAGATCAGGAGATCAGAGTTATACTTGCTAAGCTTGAGGTGCTTATGCAGGCAGAGATGTCAAGTGGGCAGCAAGATACTCAAGCGTACACAACAGAGGAGGGATTCAGACTGGAGGAAAACATTTGCAAGATATCAGTATAGAGTTAGTACTTAAGGCCAGAGGACTGGATACATCACCATGGAAACAGAGAAATAAAATTTACAAAGACCGAGCCCTTGGGTTTTCCAAGATGAGAGATAGGGTCAGATAGAAATTAAACTGTGGGAGATGAGGGGTGCCCTCATCTTGCAAGAAGTCCGAGACTTCTTGTGGTGTTTGAATGTGAGATTAGAGCTGGTGGGAATGGATAAAGAAATTGTGGTTTATATACACAATGGAATACTACGTGGCAATGAGAAAAAATGAAATATGGCCTTTTGTAGCAACATGGATGGAACTGGAGAGTGTGATGCTAAGTGAAATAAGCCATACAGAGAAAGACAGATACCATATGGTTTCACTCTTATGTGGATCCTAAGAAACTTAACAGAAACCCATGGGGGAAGGGAAGGAAAAAAAAAAAAGAGGTTAGAGTGGGAGAGAGCCAAAACATAAGAGACTGTTAAAAACTGAGAACAAACTGAGGGTTGATGGGGGGTGGGAGGGAGGGGAGGGTGGGTGATGGGTATTGAGGAGGGTACCTTTTGGGATGAGCACTGGGTGTTGTATGGAAACCAATTTAACAATAAATTTCATATATTAAAATAAATAAATAAATAAATAAATAAATAAATAAATAAATAAACAAACAAACAAACAGCATGCACTAAAAAAAAAAAAAAAAAAAAAAAAAAAAAACTTTAAAAAAAGAAAAAAAAGAGCTGGTGGTTACCTCAGGGCCAAAAGTGGCAGCAAACTTGTGAGTATGGAGAGACAGGGAAAGCTAGGGATTTGGCTAGAAGCAGAGTGTCCTGCAGCCCTTGTTCACACCTATCAACAGTCACGCTGAGACATGGAAGAGGGTCTTAGTCTGAGCATAGAGAGGTCAGCAGTGACCTCCTGTTGCAGTCGGTGGAGGTACACTTCCTTTCTTGGGAATCCTTTCATTTTAATGTTTGGTTAAATACTGTCTTCTACGTTTAACACTATAAATAGCTATACCAATAGTCAATGGAACACTACCTCCCTTCCCTGCACTATTTTCTAGAGCACCTTTCACCAACTCCTTTCATTCTTTGGTTCCCCTTAACTTCTCTTTCTGCTAATTCATTATTAGTGCACAGAAATGTAACAGATTTCTATATATTGATTTTATATCCTGTGGCCTTACTAAATTCATTTATCAGTTCTAGGAGGTTTTTTTTGCTGGAGTCTTTAGGGTTTTCTATATGTAGTAACATATCATCTGCAAATAGTGAAAGTTTTCCTTCTTCCTTACTAATCTGGATGCCTTTTATTTCCGTCTCTTGTCTGAATGCTATGGCTAGGACTTCCAGCACCACATTGAATAAACGTGGTGAGAGTGGACATCCTTGTCTTATTCCTGATCTGAGGGGAAAAGCTCTCAGTTTTTTTGCCATTGAGCATGATGTTAACTGTGGGTTTTTCGTATATGGCCTTTATTATGTTGAGGTCCGTTCCATCTAAACCCACTCTGTTGAAGGTTTTTAACATGAGTGGATGTTGTACTTTGTCAAATGCTTTTTCTGCATCTATTGAAGTAATCATGTGATTTTTATCCTTTCTTTTATTGATGTTATGCATCATATTTATTGATTTGTGAATACTGAACACCCTTGAATCCCAGGAATAAATCCCAGTTGACCGTGGTGAATAATTTTTTAAATGTATTGTTGGATTTGCAACTCCCTTTCTTCTTTTGAACAGAGGACTATCAGCTCCTCCTTCCCTAAGAGAAAAGAAATGTATTCTTTGAAGGCCAGAAAATAAAACATCCCTCAAACAGATTTTAGGGCCATCTGTTCTTGCTAGTGCTACAATGAACCTTTGAAATTATGCTTTTGTAAGTTCACATTTCTCTGAAGAATATGTGTAGCCTTGAATTAAACCAAAACTCCTATTTTAGTATCTTAGAGTGGGAAGGATTCTCAAGAGGCCATTCAGCCTAATTATACTGCATGGGGAATTGTACAGACATGTGATTTCATGGACTCTTGCATTACAGCACAACCAACATAAATTTCTCTATTCCTTGGTTCTGAGTAAAGAATTAACAACCTTTATTTTGTTTGGCTTGAGACTTTGACATTAGGATAATTCTTTGGCTCTATTCCTCCAGTGACCTGATAATAGGTTGAACATCCACTACATGACTACAAAAAAAAAAGACTGCTTTATTTTTTACAGTTATATTTAAAATTGACAAAACATACATATTTAAAGTGTATAATGTGATGAATTTTTACATGTGTATACCCCCATAAAAACAGCACTTGAAATCACTCTCTATTCTGTCCCATTGATCTATATATGAATATAGATTATTCTACCTTTAAAATAAGCCTTAACATCAGGTAGTGTAAGTCCTTGTATTATGTTCTTTTTTTCAAAGTTGTTTTGGCTGTTCTAGGTTCCTTTTATCTCCATATAAATTTTAGAATCAGCACCTCAATTTCTACAAAAAAAGCCCTTCTAGCATTTTGGTTGGGACTATGTGTCCCAATGGATTAATAGCTATGGATTAATATGCTATGGATTACTATGGGGAGAACTGACATCTTAACAATATTGAATCTTTCAGTCAGTAAAATATTATCTCTCTTCACTTATTTGGATCTTTAATTTTTCTTAGCAATGTTTTATAGCTTTCAGCGCATAGGTATTGCAGATCTGTCAAATTTATCCCTAAGTGTGTCATATTTTTATGCTATTGTATTTGTTTTAATAATTTTTTGTGCTTATTATTTTTGAGAGAGAGAGAGAGAGAGAGAGAGAGTGAGGGAGGGGCAGAGAGCGAGGGAGACACAGAATCCCAAGCAGGTTCCAGGTTCTGAGTTGTCAGCACAGAGTCGGATGCAGAGCTCAAACCCACAAATTGCAAGGTCATGACTTGAGCTGTGGAGTCAGACGCTTAACCAACTGAGCCACCCAGGTGTCCCTAGTGTATTGTTTTTAAATTTAATTTCTGAGTGTTATTAGTATACAGAAATATGATTGATTTTTACACAAACGTCTTGTTAAACTCACTTATTAGACCTAGGAGCCATAATAAGTTCCTTAGGATTTCCTACCTAGTAGGCAATCATGTTATCTGTTAATAAAGACAATTTTCTTTTTTTCAGTCTGTATTCATCTTATTCTGCTTTCTTGCCTTACTACATTTGCTAGAAGCTCTACTGAAATGTTGAACAGAAAGAAGAGTAGACATCCTCTCCTTGCTCTTTTTATTTTTTTATTTTTTTTAACGTTTTATTCATTTTTGAGACAGAGAGAGACAGAGCATGAACGGGGGAGGGGCAGAGAGAGAGGGAGACACAGAATTGGAAGCAGGCTCCAGGCTCTGAGCCATCAGCCCAGAGCCCGACGCGGGGCTCGAACTCACGGACCGCGAGTTCGTGACCTGAGCCGAAGTCGGCCGCCCAACCGACTGAGCCACCCAGGCGCCCCTCCTTGCTCTTTTTAAAAAATATATACACTTTTTAATGTTTATTTGAGAGAGAGAGCAAGCAGGGGAGGGGCAGAGAGAGGAAAACAGAGGATCTGAAGTAGGCTCTGTGCTGACAGCATAAAGCCCAATGTGGGGTTCGAACTCATGAATCATGAGATCTGACCTGAGTCAAAGTCAGAAGCCTAACAGACTGAGCCATCCAGGCCTCCCACCTTGCTCTTAAAGTGGAAGCATTCATTCTGTCACCATTTGATACACTAATTGTATGTCTTTTTGTAGATGTATTTATTAGGTAGTGTAAGTCTCTTCTAATCTCAGACTGCCAAGATATACACACAGACACATCTTGAATGGAAGTAATGCTTTTTCTCCATCATGTGATTTTCTTTTTTTCATCCTAATATGGTGAGTTACAGATTGATTTTTTTTTAAATTTTTTTTCAACGTTTATTTATTTTTGGGACAGAGAGAGACAGAGCATGAACGGGGGAGGGGCAAGAGAGAGAGGGAGACACAGAATCAGAAACAGGCTCCAGGCTCTGAGCCATCAGCCCAGAGCCTGACGCGGGGCTCGAACTCACGGACCGCGAGATCGTGACCTGGCTGAAGTCGGACGCTTAACCGACTGCGCCACCCAGGCACCCCTGGATTGATTTTTAAGTGTTAAACCAACTTGGCATTCCTGGAATAAATCCCACTTAGTCATGATGTACCTTATTATGACTATTGGCTTATGTATCACTGGATTGGATTTACCAGAAGTGTGTTGCATTTTTTTTTCAAATTTTTATTTAAATTTCAGTTAGTTAACATATAGTGTAATATTGGTCCCAGGAGAACTCAGTGATTCATCACTTACATACAACACATAGTTCTCATCATAACAAGTGCCCTCCTTAACACTCAGCACCCACTTAGCCCATCCTCCACCCATCTCCCTCCATCAACCTTCAGTTTGTTCTCTATTGTTAAGAGTCTCATTGTTTGCTTCCCTCTCTTTTTTTCCTTCCCATATGTTCATCTGTTTTCTTTCAATTTTTTTTAACATTTATTATTGAGAAACAGAGAGAGAGCATGAGCATGCGAGGGGCGGAGAGAGGGGCGGACAGAATCTGAAGCAGGCTCCAGGCTCTGAGCTGTCAGGAGAGCCCAACGTGGGGCTCAAACTCACAAACCATGAGATCATGACCTGAGCCAAAGTTGGACACTTAACCGACTGAGCCACCCAAGTGCCCCATCATTTGTTTTGTTTCTTAAATTTCACATATGAGTGAAATCATACGGTATTTGTAGTTCTGACTTATTTCACTTAGCATAATACACTCTAGCTCCATCCACATCATTGCAAATGACAAGATTTAATTCTTTTTGATGGCTGAGTAATATTCCATTGTATATACATGTATACCACTCTTCTCTATCCATTCATCAGATGATGGAAATTTGTACTCTTTCCATACTTTGTTACTGCTTGTTGATAATGCTGCTATAAACATCAGGGTGCATCTGTCCCTTAGAATCAGTATTTTTGTATCCTTTGGGTAAATGCCTAGTAGTGTAATTGCTGGGTTGTAAGGTAGTTCTATTTTTAATTTTTTGAGAAAACTTCCATGCTGTTTTCCAGAGTAGCTGCACCTGTTTGCATTCCCATCAACAGTGCAAGAGGGTTCCCCTCTACTCCTCCTCACCTGTTGTCTCCTGTGTTGTTAATTTGAGCCATTCTGAAAAGTGTGAGGTGGAATCTCATCATGGTTTTGATTTCTATTTCCCTGATGATCAGTGATGTTGAGCATCTTTTCACGTGTTTATTAGTCTTCTGGATGTCTTCTTTGGAAAAATGTCTTTTCATGTCCTCTGTCCATTTCTTAACTGGATTATTTGCTTTTTGGGTGTTCAGTTTGTTAAGTTCTTTATAGACTTTGGATACTAACCCTTTATCAACTATGTCATTTGCAAATATCTTCTCCCATTTCATAGGCTGCCTTTTAGTTTTGTTGAGTGTTCTTTAGCAGAACAGAAGCTTTTTATCTTGATGAAGCCCCAATAGTTCACTTTTGCTTTTGTTTTCCTTGCCTCTAGCAACGTGTCTGGTAAGAAACTGCTCTGGAGGAAGCCAAAGAAGTTGCTGTCTCTGATTTCCTCTAGCATTTTGATGGTTTCCTGTCTCACCTTTAGGTCTTTCATCCATTTTTATTTATTTTTGTATATGTTGTAAGAAAGTGGTCCAGTTTCATTCTTATGCATCTTGCTATCCAGTTTTCCCAAAACCATCTGTTGAAGAGACTTTTTCCAATGGATATACTCTCTTGCTCTCCTGCTTTCACCTCAAAGATGAGTTGACCATACAGTTGTGGGTCCATTTCTGGATTTTCTATTCTGTTCCATTGATCTATGTGTCTGTTTCTGTACCAGTACCATACTGTCTTGATCACTACAGTGCTATAATATAGCTGGAAGTTTGGAATTGTGATGCCTCCAGCTTTGCTTTTCTTTTTCAGGACTGCTTTAGCTATTCAGGGCCTTTTGTGGTTCTATGCACATTTTAGGATTGTTCCATCTACCTCTGTGAATAATGCTGGGGAGGGGCGCCTGGGTGGCTCAATTGGCTAAGCGTCCAACTTTACTCAGGTCATGATCTCATGGTTCGTGAGTTTGAGCCCAGCATCGGGCTCTGTGCTGACAGTTCAGAGCCTGGAGCCTGCTTTGGATTCTGTGTCTTCTGCTCTCTGCGCCCCTTCTCTACTTGTGCTTTCTTTCGAAAAAAAAAAAAATTAAATAAACATTAAAAAAAAATTTTTTTAAGAAAGAACAATGCTGGTGGTATTTTAATAGGGACTGCATTAAATATGTAGACTGCGTTGGGTAGTATAGACATTTTAACAATATTTGTTCTTCCAATCCATTAGCATGAAAGGTGTTTGCATTTCTTTTTGTCCTCTTCAGTTTCTTTCATAAGTGCTCTATAGTTTTCAGAGTACAGAGTACAGCCTCTTTGGTTAGGTTTATTCCTAGCTATCTTACGGTTTTTGGTGCAGTTGTAAATGGGATCAATTCCTTGATATCTCTTTCTGCTGCTTCATTATTGGTGTATAGAAACGCAACAGATTTTTGTATGTTGATTTTGTATCTTGTGACTTGACTGATTTCATGTATCAGCTCTAGCAATTTTTTGGTGGAGTCTTTTGGGTTTTCTACAGAGTATTATGTCATCCGCAAATAATGAAAGTTTGACTTCTTCCTTGCCAATTTAGATGTCTTTTATTTCTTCTTGGTGTCTGATTGCTAAGGCTAGGACTTTCAGTACTATGTTAAGTAACAATGGTGAGAGTGGGACATCCCTGTCTTGTTCCTGGCCGTAGAGGAAAAGCTCTCAGGTTTTCCCCACTGAGGATATTAGCTATTGGTCTTTCTTATATTGCCTATATGATGTTGAGGTATGCTCCATCTATACCTATTTTGTTGAGGGTTTTCATCAAGAATGGATATTGTGCTTTGTCAAATGCTTCTGTGGTATATCACACTGATTGATTTGTGAATACTGAATTACCCCTGCAGCCCAGGAATAAATCCCACTTGATTCTGGTCAATAATTCTTTTATTTATTTATTTATTTATTTTAATTTTATTTTTTATTTTTTTTAATTTACATCCAAATTAGTTAGCATATAGTGCAACAATGATTTCAGGAGTAGATTCCTTAGTGCCCCTTACCCATTTGGCCCAACCCCCCTCCCACAACCCCCCCCCCCCGCCCTGGTAACCCTCAGTTTGTTCTCCATATTTATGAGTCTCTTCTGTTTTGTCCCCCTCCCTGTTTTTATATTATTTTTGTTTCCCTTCCCTTATGTTCATCTGTTTTGTCCCTTAAAGTCCTCATATGAGTGAAATCATATGATGTTTGTCTTTCTCTGACTAATTTCACTTAGCCTAATACCCTCCAGTTCCATCCATGTAGTTGTAAATGGTAAGATTTCATTCTTTTTGATTGCTGAGTAATACTCCATTGTATATACATACCACATCTTCTTATCCATTCATCCATCGAGGGACATTTGGGCTCTTTCCATACTTTGGTTATTGTTGATAGTGCTGCTATAAACATGGGGGTGCATGTGTCCCTTTGAAACAGCACATCTGTATCCTGTGGATAAATGCCTAGTAGTGCAATTGCTGGGTCATAGGGTAGTTCTGTTTTGAGTTTTTTTGAGGAACCTCCATACTGTTTCCAGAGTGGCTACACCAGCTTGCATTCCCACCAACAATGCAAAAGAGATCCTCTTTCTCCACATCCTCACCAACATCTGTTGTTGTCTGAGTTGTTAATGTTAGCCATTCTGATAGGTGTGAGGTGGTATCTCATTGTGGTTTTGATTTGTATTTCCCTGACGATAAGTGATGTTGAGCATTTTTTCACGTGTCGGTTGGCCATTTGGATATCTTCCTTGGAGAAGTGTCTATTCATGTCTTTTGCCCATTTCTTCATTGGATTATTTGTTTTTTGGGTGTTGAGTTTGACAAGTTCTTTATAGATTTTGGATACTAACCCTTTATCTGATATGTCATTTGCAAATATCTTCTCCCATTCTGTCAGTTGCCTTTTACTTTTGCTGATTGTTTCCTTCACTGTGCAGAAGCTTTTTATTTTGATGAGGTCCCAGAGTTCACTTTTGCTTTTGTTTCCCTTGCCTCCGGAGACGTGTTGAGTAAGAAGTTGCTGCGGCCGAGGTCAAAGAGGTTTTTGCCTGCTTTCTCCTCTAGGATTTTGATGGCTTCCTGTCTTACATTTAGGTCTTTCACTCATTTTGAGTTTATTTTTGTGTATTGTGTAATAACATGGTCCAGGTTTATTCTCAGTAATTCTTTTAATGTACCAATGGATTCAATTTGCTAGTATTTTGTTGAGAATTTTTGCATCCATGTTCATCACAGATATTGGCCTATAATTCTCCTTTTTAGTGGGGCCTTTGTGTGGTTTGGGGACCAAGGTAATCCTGGCTCACACAATGAGTTTGCAAGTTTTCCTTCCATTTCTATTTTTTGGAACAGTTTCAGAAGAATAGGTATTAACTCTTATTAAATGTTTGGTAGAAGTCCCCTGGAAGTCATCTGGCCCTGGACTTTTGTTTGTTGGGAGATTTTTTTATTACTGATTGAATCCCTTTGCTAGTTATGGGTCTGTTCAAATTTTCTATTTCTACCTGTTTCAGTTTTGGTAGTTTGTATATTTCTAGGAATTTATCCATTTTTTCCAGATTTCCCAGTTTGTTGGCATATAATTTTTCACAATATTCTCTTATGATTGTTTTATTTCTGTGGTGTTGGTTGTGCTCTCCTCTTTCATTTGTGATTTTATTTATCTGGGTCCTTTCTCTTTTCTTTTTGATAAGTCTGGCCAGGGGTTTATCAATTTTCATAATTCTTTTAAAGAACCAGCTCTTAGTTCATTCATTGGTTCTACTGGCTTTTTGTTTGTTTCTTTCTGTATCATTTATTTCTGTTCTAATCTTTATTATTTCCCTTCTTCTTGCTTTAGGCTTTATTTGCTGTTCCTTTAGGTGTTAGGTTAGAGGCTTTTCTTACTTCTTAAGGTAAGACACTTCCCCCTTAGGACTGCCTTTGCTGCATTCCAAAGGTGTTAGACTGTTGTGTTTTCACTTTCATTTGCTTCCATGTAATTAAAAAAATTTTTTATGTTTATTTATTTTTAAGAGAGAGAGAGAAAGACAGAGCGTGAGCAGGGGAGGGGGAGACAGGGAGACACAGAATCCGAAGCAGGCTCCAGGCTCTGAGCTATTAACACACAGTCCGATGTGCGGCTTGAACCCACAAACTGTGAGATCATAACCTAAGCTGAAGTCTGATGCTTACCCAGCTGAGCCACCAAGGAACTCTGCTTCCATGTAATTTTTAAATTCTTCTTTAATTTCCTGGTTAACCCTTCATTCTTCAGTATGATGTTCTTTAACCTCCATGTATTTGCAGTCTGGCCAAATTTTTTCTTGTGGTTGACTAAGTTTCATAGCATTGTGGTCTGAAAACATGCATGGTATGAACTCAATCTCTTTGTTCTTGTTAAGGGCTGATTTGTGACACAGTATGTGATTTATTCTATAGAATGTTCCATGTACACTAGAAAAAAAATGTATAGGAGTGCCTGGGTGGCTCAGTCAGTTGAACTTCTGACTCTTGATTTCTCCTCAGGTCATAATCTTACAGTTCATCATAAGATTGAGCCCCATGTCAAGCTCCCCAATGACAGTGAGGAGCCTGCTTGGGATTCTTTCTCTCCCTCTCTCCCTCCCTCCCTCCCTCCCTCTCTTCTCTTTCTCTCTCAAAATAAATAAACATGAAAAAAAATTTAAAAAGAAAAAAATGTGTATATTCTGTGGCTTTGGGATGAAATGTTCTGAATATATCTGTAAAGTCCATTCGGTTCAGTGTGTCATTCAAAGTCACTGTTTCCTTGGTAATTTTCTGCTTAGATGTTCGGAACATTGCTGTAAGAAGGGTGTTAAGGTCCCCTACTTATTATTGTCTAATTATTATCAATGAGTTTATGTTTGTTATTAATTGATTTATATATTTGGGTGCCTCACACTGGGGGCACAAATATTTATAACTGTTAAATCTTCTTGATGGATAGACTCCTTAATTATGATTTGGTGCCCTTCTTCATCTCTTGTTACAGTCTTTGGTTTAAAATCTAGTTTGTCAGAGAACCCAGAATTGGACCCACAAATGTATGGCCAATTAATCTTTGACAAAGTAGGAAAGAGCATCCAATGGAAAAAAAGACAGTCTCTTTAGCAAATGGTACTGGGAGAACTGGACAGCAACATGCAGAAGAACGAAAATAGACCACTTTCTTACACCATACACAGAAATAAACTCAAATGGATGAAAGACCTAGATGTGAGACAGGAAATCATCAAAACCCTAGAGGAGAAAGCAGGCAACAACCTCTTTGACCTCAGCCGCAGCAACTTCTTACTCAACACATCTCCAAAGGGCAAGGGAGTTAAAAGCAAAAATGAACTATTAGGACCTCATCAAGATAAACATCTTCTGCACCACAAAGGAAAACAATCAACAAAACTAAAAGGCAAGCAACGTAATGGGAAAAGATATTTGCAAATGACAAATCAGATAAAGTGCTAGTATCCAAAAATCTATAAAGAACTTACCAAAGTCAATAACCAAAATGCCCAGTCCAGTGAAGAAATTGGCAGAAGACATGAATAGACCCTTTTCTAAAGAAGACATCAAGATGGCTAATAGACACATGAAAAGATGCTCAATGTCACTCATCATCAGGGAAATACAATTCAAAGCCACACTGAGATACCACCTCACACCGGTCAGAGTTGCTAAAATAAACAAATCAGAAAACTACAGATGTTGGCAAGGATGTGGAGAAATGGGAACCCTCTTGCACTGTTGGTGGGAATGCAAACTGGTGCAGCATTTCCACTGGAAACCATGTGGAGGTTCCTCAAAAAATTAAAAATAGACCTACCTTATGACCCAGCAATAGCACTACTAGGAACTTACCCAAGGGACACAGGAGTGCTGATGCATAAGGGCATGTGTACCCCAATGTTTATAGTAGCACTCTCAACACTAGCCAAATTATGGAAAGAGCCTAAATGTCCATCAACTGATGAATGGATAAAGAAGATGTGATTGGCAAGATGGCGGCTTAGGAGGACGCTGGGCTCACCGCACGTCCTGCTGATCACTTAGATTCCATCTACACCTGCCTAAATAACCCAGAAAACCGCCAGAGGATTAGCAGAACAGAGTCGCCGGAGCCAAACGCAGACGAGAGGCCCACGGAAGAGGGGCCCCTCCTGAAGTGGATCACCTAAGGAGAAGCGATCTAAGCCTGCCCCTCCTGCCCCCGTGCACCTTGCCTACCCACCCCAGCTAATACGCCAGATCCCAAGCATCACAAGCCTGGCAGGGTGCAAGTAGCCCAGACGAGCCACACCACCTCACAGTGAATCCCACCCCTAGGAGAGGGGAAGAGAAGGCACACACCAGTCTGACTGTGGCCCCAGCGGTGGGCTGGGGGCAGACATCAGGTCTGACTGCGGCCCCGCCCACCAACTCCAGTTATACACCACAGCACAGGGGAAGTGCCCTGCAGGTCCTCACCACGCCAGGGACTATCCAAAATGACCAAGCGGAAGAATTCCCCTCAGAAGAATCTCCAGGAAATAACAACAGCTAATGAGCTGATCAAAAAGGATTTAAATAACATAACAGAAAGTGAATTTAGAATAATAGTCATAAAATTAATCGCTGGGCTTGAAAACAGTATACTGGACAGCAGAGAATCTCTTGCTACAGAGATCAAGGGACTAAGGAACAGTCACGAGGAGCTGAAAAACGCTTTAAACGAAATGCATAACAAAATGGAAACCACCACAGCTCGGCTTGAAGAGGCAGAGGAGAGAATAGGTGAACTAGAAGATAAAGTTATGGAAAAAGAGGAAGCTGAGAAAAAGAGAGATAAAAAAATCCAGGAGTATGAGGGGAAAATTAGAGAATTAAGTGATACACTAAAAAGAAATAATATACGCATAATTGGTATCCCAGAGGAGGAAGAGAGAGGGAAAGGTGCTGAAGGGGTACTTGAAGAAATCATAGCTGAGAACTTCCCTGAACTGGGGAAGGAAAAAGGCATTGAAATCCAAGAGGCACAGAGAACTCCCTTCAGACGTAACTTGAATCGATCTTCTGCACGACATATCATAGTGAAACTGGCAAAATACAAGGATAAAGAGAAAATTCTGAAAGCAGCAAGGGGTAAACGTGCCCTCACATATAAAGGGAGACCTATAAGACTCGTGACTGATCTCTCTTTTGAAACTTGGCAGGCCAGAAAGAATTGGCACGAGATTTTCAGGGTGCTAGACAGAAAAAATATGCAGCCGAGAATCCTTTATCCAGCAAGTCTGTCATTTAGAATAGAAGGAGAGATAAAGGTCTTCCCAAACAAACAAAAACTGAAGGAATTTGTCACCACTAAACCAGCCCTACAAGAGATCCTAAGGGGGACCCTGTGAGACAAAGTCCCAGAGACATCACTATAAGCATAAAACATACAGACATCACAATGACTCTAAACCCGTATCTTTCTATAATAACACTGAATGTAAATGGATTAAATGCGCCAACCAAAAGACATAGGGTATCAGAATGGATAAAAAAACAAGACCCATCTATTTGCTGTCTGCAAGAGACTCATTTTAGACCTGAGGACACCTTTAGATTGAGAGTGAGGGGATGGAGAACTATTTATCATGCGACTGGAAGCCAAAAGAAAGCTGGAGTAGCCATACTTATATCAGACAAACTAGACTTTAAATTAAAGGCTGTAACAAGAGATGAAGAAGGACATTATATAATAGTTACAGGGTCTATCCATCAGGAAGAGCTAACAATTATAAATGTCTATGCACCGAATACTGGAGCCCCCAAATATATAAAACAATTACTCATAAACATAAGCAACCTTATTGATAAGAATGTGGTAATTGCAGGGGACTTTAATACACCACTTACAGAAATGGATAGATCATCTAGACACACGGTCAATAAAGAAACAAGGGCCCTGAATGAGACATTGGATCAGATGGACTTGACAGATATATTTAGAACTCTGCATCCCAAAGCAACAGAATATACTTTCTTCTCGAGTGCACATGGAACATTCTCCAAGATAGATCATATACTGGGTCACAAAACAGCCCTTCATAAGTTTACAAGAATTGAAATTATACCATGCTTACTTTCAGACCACAATGCTATGAAGCTTGAAATCAACCACAGAAAAAAGTCTGGAAAACCTCCAAAAGCATGGAGGTTAAAGAACACCCTACTAACGAATGAGTGGGTCAACCAGGCAATTAGAGAAGAAATTAAAAAATATATGGAAACAAACGAAAATGAAAATACAACAATCCAAACGCTTTGGGACGCAGCAAAGGCAGTCCTGAGAGGAAAATACATTGCAATCCAGGCCTATCTCAAGAAACAAGAAAAATCCCAAATACAAAATCTAACAGCACACCTAAAGGAACTAGAAGCAGAACAGCAAAGGCAGCCTAAGCCCAGCAGAAGAAGAGAAATAATAAAGATCAGAGCAGAAATAAACAATATAGAAACTAAAAAAACTGTAGAGCAGATCAACGAAACCAAGAGTTGGTTTTTTGAAAAAATAAACAAAATTGACAAACCTCTAGCCAGGCTTCTCAAAAAGAAAAGGGAGATGACCCAAATAGATAAAATCATGAATGAAAATGGAATGATTACAACCAATCCCTCAGAGATACAAACAATTATCAGGGAATACTATGAAAACTTATATGCCAACAAATTGGACAACCTGGAAGAAATGGACAAATTCCTGAACACCCACACTCTTCCAAAACTCAATCAGGAGGAAATAGAAAGCTTGAACAGACCCATAACCAGCGAAGAAATTGAATCGGTTATCAAAAATCTCCCAACAAATAAGAGTCCAGGACCAGATGGCTTCCCAGGGGAGTTCTACCAGACGTTTAAAGCAGAGATAATACCTATCCTTCTCAAGCTATTCCAAGAAATAGAAAGGGAAGGAAAACTTCCAGACTCATTCTATGAAGCCAGTATTACTTTGATTCCTAAACCAGACAGAGACCCAGTAAAAAAAGAGAACTACAGGCCAATATCCCTGATGAATATGGATGCAAAAATTCTCAATAAGATACTAGCAAATCGAATTCAACGGCATATAAAAAGAATTATTCACCATGATCAAGTGGGATTCATTCCTGGGATGCAGGGCTGGTTCAACATTCGCAAATCAATCAACGTGATACATCACATTAACAAAAAAAGAGAGAAGAACCATATGATCCTGTCAATCGATGCAGAAAAGGCCTTCGACAAAATCCAGCACCCTTTCTTAATAAAAACCCTTGAGAAAGTCGGGATAGAAGGAACATACTTAAAGATCATAAAAGCCATTTATGAAAAGCCCACAGCTAACATCATCCTCAATGGGGAAAAACTGAAAGCTTTTTCCCTGAGATCAGGAACACGACAGGATGCCCACTCTCACCGCTGCTGTTTAACATAGTGCTGGAAGTTCTAGCATCAGCAATCAGACAACAAAAGGAAATCAAAGGCATCAAAATTGGCAAAGATGAAGTCAAGCTTTCGCTTTTTGCAGATGACATGATATTATACATGGAAAATCCGATAGACTCCACCAAAAGTCTGCTAGAACTGATACAGGAATTCAGCAAAGTTGCAGGATACAAAATCAATGTACAGAAATCAGTTGCATTCTTATACACTAACAATGAAGCAACAGAAAGACAAATAAAGAAACTGATCCCATTCACAATTGCACCAAGAAGCATAAAATACCTAGGAATAAATCTAACCAAAGATGTAAAGGATCTGTATGCTGAAAACTATAGAAAGCTTCTGAAGGAAATTGAAGAAGATTTAAAGAAATGGAAAGACATTCCCTGCTCATGGATTGGAAAAATAAATATTGTCAAAATGTCAATACTACCCAAAGCTATCTACACATTCAATGCAATCCCAATCAAAATTGCACCAGCATTCTTCTTGAAACTAGAACAAGCCATCCTAAAATTCATATGGAACCACAAAAGGCCCCGAATAGCCAAAGGAATTTTGAAGAAGAAGACCAAAGCAGGAGGCATCACAATCCCAGACTTTAGCCTCTACTACAAAGCTGTCATCATCAAGACAGCATGGTATTGGCACCAAAACAGACACATAGACCAATGGAATAGAATAGAAACCCCAGAACTAGACCCACAAACGTATGGCCAACTCATCTTTGACAAAGCAGGAAACATCCAATGGAAAAAAGACAGCCTCTTTAACAAATGGTGCTGGGAGAACTGGACAGCAACATGCAGAAGGTTGAAACTAGACCACTTTCTCACACCATTCACAAAAATAAACTCAAAATGGATAAAGGACCTAAATGTGAGACAGGAAACCATCAAAACCTTAGAGGAGAAAGCAGGAAAAGACCTCTCTGACCTCAGCCGTAGCAATCTCTTACTCGACACATCCCCAAAGGCAAGGGAATTAAAAGCAAAAGTGAATTACTGGGACCTTATGAAGATAAAAAGCTTCTGCACAGCAAAGGAAACAACCAACAAAACTAAAAGGCAACCAACGGAATGGGAAAAGATATTCGCAAATGACATATCGGACAAAGGGCTAGTATCCAAAATCTATAAAGAGCTCACCAAACTCCACACCCAAAAAACAAATAACCCAGTGAAGAAATGGGCAGAAAACATGAATAGACACTTCTCTCAAGAAGACATCCGGATGGCCAACAGGCACATGAAAAGATGTTCAGCGTCGCTCCTTATCAGGGAAATACAAATCAAAACCACACTCAGGTATCACCTCACGCCAGTCAGAGTGGCCAAAATGAACAAATCAGGAGACTATAGATGCTGGAGAGGATGTGGAGAAACGGAACCCTCTTGCACTGTTGGTGGGAATGCAAATTGGTGCAGCCGCTCTGGAAAGCAGTGTGGAGGTTCCTCAGAAAATTAAAAATAGACCTACCCTATGACCCAGCAATAGCACTGCTAGGAATTTACCCAAGGGATACAGGAGCACTGATGCATAGGGCCACTTGTACCCCAATGTTCATAGCAGCACTCTCAACAATAGCCAAATTATGGAAAGAGCCTAAATGTCCATCAACTGATGAATGGATAAAGAAATTGTGGTTTATATACACAATGGAATATTACGTGGCAATGAGAAAAAATGAAATATGGCCTTTTGTAGCAACGTGGATGGAACTGGAGAGTGTGATGCTAAGTGAAATAAGCCATACAGAGAAAGACAGATACCATATGGTTTCACTCTTATGTGGATCCTGAGAAACTCAACAGGAACCCATGGGGGAGGGGAAGGAAAAAAAAAAAAAGAGGTTAGAATGGGAGAGAGCCAAAGCATAAGAGACTGTTAAAAACTGAGAACAAACTGAGGGTTGATGGGGGGTGGGAGGGAGGAGAGGGTGGGTGATGGGTATTGAGGAGGGCACCTTTTGGGATGAGCACTGGGTGTTGTATGGAAACCAATTTGTCAATAAATTTCAGAAAAAAAAAAAAAAAAAAGAAGATGTGATTTATATATACAATGGAATACTACTTGGCAATGAGAAAGAATGAAATCATGCCATTTGCAGCAACGTGGATGGAACTGGAAGGTACTATGCTGAGTGAAATAAGTCAGCCAGAGAAGGACAGATATCATATGTTTTCACTCATATGTGGATCCTGAGAAACTTAACAGAAGGCCATGGGGGAGGGGATGGGGAAAAAATATAGTTACAAAAAGAGAGGGAGGGAGGCAAACCACAAGAGACTCTTAAATACAGAGAAGAAACAGGGTAGATGGGGGGGGGTGGGGAGAGGGGGGAAATGGGTGATGGGCATTGAGGAGGGCATTTGTTGAGATGAGCAATGGGTGTTGTATGTAAGCCAATTTGACAATAAATTATATTCATAAAAAATAAAAATAAAATAAAATAAAATAAAATATAAAATAAAATAAAACAAAACAAAATAAAATAAGATCTAGTTTGTCTGGTATAAGTATGGCTACTCCAGCTTTCTTTTGATGTCCGTTAGCATGATAGATGGTTCTCCATTCCTTCACTTTCAATCTGCAGGTGTCTTTAGCTCTAAAATGAGTCTCTTGTAGGCAGCTTATAGATGGGTCTTGTTTTTGTTTTGTTTTTTATCCATTCTGATACCCTATGTCTTTTGATTAGAGCATTTATTCCTTTTACATTCAGGTTGATTACTGATAGACATGAATCCAGTGCCACTGTGTTACCTGTAAAGTTGGTGTTTCTAGTGATGTTCTCTGTTCCTTTTTTGTTGTTGTTGCTTTTGGTCTTTCTTTCCCACTCAAAGAGCTCCCATTAATTTTTCTTGCAGGGTTGGTTCAGTGGTCATGAACTCCTTTAGTTTTTGTTTGGGAAACTCTTTATCTCTCCTCTATTCTGAATAACAGCTTGCTGGATAAAGTATTCTTGGCTGCATATTTTTCCCATTCAGAATGTTGAACATATCATGCCATTCCCTTCTGGCCTGCCAAGTTTCTGCGGACAGGGCTGCTGTGAACCTGATCTGTCTTCTCTTGTAGGTTAAGGACTTTTTTCCCTTGCTGCTTTCACGTTTCTTTCCTTGTCTGTGTATTTTGTGAATCCTACTACAATATGTCTTGGTGTGGGCTGGGTTTTGTTGAATTTTATGGGAGTTTTCTGCACCTCTTGGATTTTGAGGTCTGTTTCCTTCATCAGATTGGGTACATTTTCAGCTATAATTTGCTCAAATAAACCTTCTGCCATCTTTTTCCCTCTTCTTCTCTGGGACTCCTATGATACGAATGTTATTACACTTTAAGGAGTTGCTGAGTTCCCTATGTCTACATTCATGACCTAAGACTTCCCTCCCCTACCCGCCCCTGCTTCTTTTCAGCTTCATTATTTTGCATAATTTTATCTTCTATACCACTGATTCACTCCTGTGCTTCGTCCATCCTCATTGTCATTGCATCCAGTTGGTTTTGCATCTCAGTTACAACATTTTTTACTTTGACCTCACTAGTTTTTAGTTCTTTTATCTCTGCACTAAGGATTCTCTAGTGTTTTCTATGCTTTTCTCAAGCCCAGCTAGTATCCTTAGGACTGTTGTTTTAAATTCTAGTTCAGGTATCTTATTTACATTTGTTTTGATTAAATCCCTGGACATTCTGCTTCCTATTCTTTCTTTTGGGGTGAATTCTTCCATTTTGTCATTTTGTCTAGGTCACTTTTTTTGTGTGATTGTCAGGAGAGCCTGTTATATTCTTGCTTCTGAGAGTAATGGCTATATTAAGAAGAGGTTCTATACTGTCTTGGGACTGGTACTTCAGGAGGTGTTTCAGAGTGAGCACTCTGCTGCTGTGTTTTGGCTGCTCCTTCCCTCAGGTCAGTCCTCTGCAGAGTTTCTTCCTGCCTGCCGTGGGGAGTGTTTCAACCTTGTCCACTGTGTGGTGAACTTTAACTAGATGTGTTTTGGTCTGCTTGTTAAAAGAAGGTAAATCATATTTCTCCTAGAACTGAAGCTTTGCAGCATTCTACGATCAGTTCACTTGGTGTGTGAGGGATTTATGGGGTCTTCTGGGGGTTGGGCCTGCTGTGCTGATTCTCAGGCAGACTTGCCCCAGTGGAGATGCACCTGCAGAGGTCAGGGGGTCAGGGCTTGGTGTAAGTGGCTCCAGCCTCCACTTGGGTGGAGCGAGGAGCACTGTGCTGCTTACTGAAGTTGGTCACTGCTGATGGGCAGGAGGAAATGGCATCACCCTGCTCTCTTATCCTTGGAACAGGGAGATTATGCCCACCACTCTTCATGAAGCCCTCACAAAAGAGCAAACAATCTCCCCTCTTGGGTCTCTGGCTTCCATTAGATTCCTGCTTTCACCCTTTGTTTGAGCTGTCTGCCTTCCAGGCAGCACAGTACTCCTGTGTTTTATCTCAGGTGTGTGTTTCAAAACTCCAAATTTTAGGAACCTACTTGGTGCAGACCCACATTGATCCTCTGGGGGAGGGTCTTGTGATGCTGTGGCCGGTGCTGGTTTGTCCCAGAAAAGCAGTAGCACAACCACGCAGCAGTTCAGAATGTATGGTAAAGCACTGCAAGAGCTGGCAGCAAGGTCTACTGCCTCAGCAGGTGTCTCTGTTCCTATGCTAATGAACAGGGAAGTACATTGGTGCTTGCCAGCTCTTTTGTCTCCAGAGAGGTCATGCCACCACACTCCAAGAAGGGGAACTGCTTCTTGCCCTGCAACCCAGGGGATCTTCAAACCACACTGCCCACTCCCGGGCAGCCTTCCCCACAGGAGCATCGCTAAGCCCACCAGGCACTACCCTGGTGATGACATGGATTCCTAAAACCAGACTTTGAGCTCTGCTGCTTATGAAAGCTTGTGATAATTAGCCTCTCTGCCTTTCCCAATGGTTTTGGCAAATAGTTCTTCTTTTGCAATTCCCTGTGTACTGCTTTCACTCTTTCTCTCTCTCACTCCTCTTTCCATGACCAGGGCTTCCTCCCCTCTGGGGCACCTGCAATTCTTTTCTCCCCCAAATCAACTCCCTGTAGCTCCAACCTTTAATGACGTGGCCATTTTTCTACCTCTAGATGTGTAGTTTTTTCTCTCAGTCCTCAGATTTCTTGAGTGTTCAGAATGATTTGATATTTTCATCTAGCTGGTTCATGGGAGGAGGCAAGACTAAGGCCCTCTTACTTGTCCACCATCTTAGCTCCTCCTCTGCAATGTGTTACATATTTATGCAACTATCTTCATGAAGGATACTGGTTTGTAATTTTCATTTCTTGTAATTCCCCCCCACCCCCCAGGTTTTGTTACTAGTGTAGTGCTTGCCTCACAGAATGAGTTTCCCTCCTCAACTATTTTCTGAAAGTTTTTGTACAGAACTAGTGTTATTTCTTCCTTCGTTGTTTAGTAAAAGTCATAAGGGAAGCCATCTGGACCTGGGCTTTTCTTTGTGGGAAGGTCTGTGACAATAAATTCAATTCCTCCA
The DNA here is from genome assembly GCF_016509475.1 of Prionailurus bengalensis. Lineage (NCBI taxonomy): Eukaryota > Metazoa > Chordata > Mammalia > Carnivora > Felidae > Prionailurus > Prionailurus bengalensis. The sequence goes on along the minus strand of NC_057345.1, from coordinate 42,224,580 downwards.
GTAGATACAGGGCTATTCAGGTTATCTACTTCTTCTTAAGAGTGACATGAAAGTTTGATGCTCAAGGAATTTGTCCATTTTGCCCACGTTGAACATTTACTGGCACAAATATGTTCATAATATATCCTTGTCATTTATTGTCTACAGGACCTGTAGTGATAACCACCTCTCTCACATCTCATTAATGGCATTTTGTGCTTTTGGCTATTTACCTCATCAGTCTGACTATAAGTCTGTCAATGTAACCAATTTCAAGAACTAGCTTGTAGTTTCACTTTTCTTGTTTTATTTTTTGTTGTTGTTTCCTACTTTATGAATTGCTGGTGTTGTCTTTATTATTTTCTTTCTTCTGTTTACTTTGTATTTTATTTTTCCTTTTCTAATTCCCTAAGGTAGAAGATTAGGTCATTGATTCAAAATGTCTTTCCCGCCCCCCAATATAAAAGTTTAATGCTATCACTTTCCTTCTAACCACTGTGTTAGCTGCATCCCACAAATTTTGATATACCATATTTTCATTTTCAGTCAGCTCAAAATATTTTCTAATTTTCCTTTAGGTTACTTCTTTGACCCATGGATTATTGAAAAGTGTGTATATTTTCCCAAATATTTGGGAATTTTCTAGATATCCTTCTGATACTGATTTCTAAGTTAATACTATTATAGTAAGAGACCAAACTTTGTATAATTTGGATCAATTAAAACTTACCAGAACTTCCTTTACAACAAAGAATATGGTCTACCTTGTAATGTTCTGTGTTTGCTGGAAAAGAATGTGCACTATGCTGCTCTTGGGTGGAGTATTCTAAAACACTCAAGTCAGATTGGTTGACAGTGTGTTCAAGTGTTCTATATTCTTGATGATTTTCTATCAATTATTAAAACAGGGCTACTGAAATCTCCAAATATGGTCATGGATTTGCCCATTTACCCTTGCAGTATTATCAATTCTTGTTTCGTACATTTTGAAACTCTGTTATTAATGCATAAATGTCTAGGACTGTTATATATCCTTCTGATGAACTGATCCCTTAATAATTATGAAATATGCCTCTTTATCCCTGGTAATATTTTTTATTCTGAAATACACTTTGATATTACCCTATCCATTCAAACTTTCTTTTGATTAATATTATCATGGTATATAATTTTTCATCCTTTTACATTTAAACTATTTGTGCCATTATATTTCAAGTGGTTTTCTTATTCACAGCATATAGCTGACTCTTGCTTATTTAACCAACCTGACAATCTCTGCCTTTTTAATTGACCATTTCTACTCAAAGTGATTATTGATATGGTTAGATTTATACAAGTTTTAAAGTTTATTTTGAGAGCAGGAGAGAGAGAGCATGAGCAGGGGAGGGGCAGAGAGAGAGAGAGAAAGAGAGGGAAAGAGATGGAGAGAGAGAATCCCAGGGAGGCCCCACACATCAGCACAGAGCCTGACACAGGATTCCATCTCATGAACCACGAGATCATGACCTGCGCTGAGATCAAGAGCCAGACACTTAACTGACAGTCACCCAGATAACCCTGATATGGTTAGATTTAAATCTAACATCTTTTTTTTTTTGTATTTGTCCCATCTCCTGTTGTTCTTTTTTTCTTCTTTCTCAGTCTTTATATGATTCTAGCTCATCTTCTTTGTTGTCTTATTAGCTATACCTCTTTATTTTAGCTTTTCTAGTGGTTGCTTTTGAGTTTATACAACACATCTTTAACTTATAAATCTACTTTTAAGTAATACTATACCATATCTTTTATCATATAAGAACTTTACATCTGTATACTTTCATTCCCCCTTCCCGGCTTTTGTGGTATTTTTGTCATACATTCGGTTTCCATATATGTTATAAACTTCACAATATGTTTTTCTATTTTTGTTTTAAACAATGATCTTGTAAAGAGATTTTATATTTACCTGCATATTTACCATTTCTGTTGCTCTACACTCCTTTGTGAAGATTCTGATTTCCATTATTTGGTATTCTCCATGAAGGGCTTCCTTTAACACTTCTTGTACAATAGGTCTATTGGTAATAGCCTCTTTTAGCTCTTCCATTTCTGAAAAAGCATTTTGCTTTCGAAACATATTTTTACTACATATAAAATATAAGTTGATGGTTTTTTTCCAGTAATTTAAAGATCCACTGCACTGATTTGTGCCCTGAATTCTTTTGATAAGAAGTCTGCTGTTATTCTTATTTTTCCTCAGTATAAAATGTACATTTTCCCCCCTCTAGTTGCTTTTAAGATTCTTCTCTTTAGCTTTAGTGTTAAGCAATTTGATTAAGATGATTATAATGTTCCTTAATGTAGTTTTCATCATGTTTTCTGCAACTGGAACTCATTTAGCTTCGTGAACATATAAATTTATACTTCTCATTAAGTTTATAAAATTTTTGATCACTGAGTCTTCAAATATTTATTTACTCACCTCTCCTCTCCTTTCGTGACTTCAATTACAGAGATAGGCTGACGAACATCCCACGGCTCAATCATGTGCTGTTCATTTAATTTTTCAGTCTTTCCTCTTTGTGTTTCATTGTGGATAGTTTCTATTGCTGTGTTTTTAAGTTTACTAATTTTAATTTCTTCTTCAGCAGTGTCTAGTCTGCCCTTAATTTCATCCAGTATATTTTTCATTTCATTGTCATTTTCATTTCTTGAAGTCTGACTTGGTTCTTTTTATTTTCCATGTATGTCCTTAACATGTTCATGCCCTGATCCTGTTAAGGCTTTCTTTTAAGCTTGACAGGATCAGAGCAGCCTGAATTTATGAATAACCTGGAGCAGTAGAGACAATGTGCCTCTAGTTCACTCTAGCTGGTAAGAATACAAATTATGGGGGCACCTGGGTAGCTCAGATGGTTAAGCGTCTGACTTCAGCTCAGGTCATGATCTTGCGGTCCGTGAGTTTGAGCCCCGCGTCGGGCTCTGTGCAGACAGCTCAGAGCCTAGAGCCTATTTCAGATTCTGTGCCTCCCTCTCTCTCTGCCCCTCCCCTGCTCATGCTCTGTCTCTCTCTCTGTCTCAGAAATAAATAAACATTAAAAAATATTAAAAAAAAAAAAAGAATACAAATTATGTCTGGCCCTGTGAGAAGTGTTTTACCCGTACCTTTCCAGTGCTTTTCTCACGTACACACGCTGATATACTAGTCAGCTGAAGACACAGTGGGAACCACCGGCATATTTCCAGAGTTCTTTTATTTCCAGTAATTTGTTTGCAAATTCTAATCATCATGACCTTCCCCCATTCTCAACTCTGTCTCTTCAACTCAGGGAAACCTCTAGGTTCAGTTTTGGTTTCCCCTACCTGCACTATGGCCTGGAAACACCATACAGTAAAGTAGAGCAATCACAGAGCTCATCTTCTCTGCCCCACTGCCCTTTTTCTCTCTTGTTTTACTTACTTCATTTTGACATCTAGCTATTTAAAGCAAACCAATGTGTTAGTGTCGCAAAGCTGCTGTAACAACGTACCATAAACTGGGTGGCTTAAACAACAGAAATATATTGTCCCACAGTCCTGGAGGTTGGAAGTCCAAAATCAAGGTGTTGGCAGAACTGGTTCCATTTGAGGGCTTTACTGTAAAGGGAGGATTTGTTCTACCTTGACTTGTAGGTGCTCATCTTCTCCTTGTCTCTCTACATCATCTTTATGAATGTCTGTGTCCAAACTTCCCCTTCTTATGAGGACATCAGTTATACTGGATTAGGGCTCATTCTAATGGCCTCATTAAATTTGATTGCCTCTATAAAGACCCTAAAATCAGCCCTAAAATCCTATTGATAATTGTTAAATTGATGTCTATAAAAATCAGTTTAGTATAATGGCTAGAGGTGAGGACAGTGGAATCAGACTGCCTGGGTTTGATTATGGTGCTACCACTTCCTAGTTCTTTGTCTTAATATCCTCATCTATTAAAACATCTATGAACATACTAATTTTACAGAAATAGTGTAAAAATACATAGTGCCTGCTAAATAATATACCTTCACTAAGTGTTATAATGTTAATATAACTAACAATAAATGTTAGTTAACACAGTAGTTAGAAAAAATCTCATCATTAGAACATGAGTAGTTACCTAAACCAACAGAAAGCTTGAATGGCCTTGATGAAGGAGATTAGAGAATTTACATACAAAGACCACTTCATTGATTCCATTTTCCGTGATGTCAGAAGTACTATCTTCTAGCTTTTTAAGCTTAAAGTCTTTCCTTAGTGGCCCCCTCTCTCTACGTTTTTACATATAGCTGCCAAAGCTCAGTTTTCTAAATCTCACTTTAAGTCACTTCTCTGCTTCAGAATCTATAAAATCTACTCACAGATTGCCATATTAAAATCTAGATTCCTTTGCCTGGTTTCTGAAGACTTTTGAAAACCCAGCAGTGTCTTGGCACAACTTTATCTCCTAGTCTACTTTACACTTGATCTTAGAAGACTGAGAAGTAATCTCTCCTAGTCTACTTTAGCCTCTTCTTTACTGGGCAGGCTATTGTCTTCTATCCTCCTTTCAAGACATGTCCATTCCGGGGGGATTTCCAGCCTTATTTGCTGCAGGCATCTATCACCCTTTTCACTTGTTATTTTCCACCCTTCTCTTTCTAGTGCCTAAATAGCATTCATTGTCCAGTTCAAATATTTCATTCATTTACACTTATTTACATGAACATTTATAAACATGTCTTCCATGGAACATGCTGCTCTGGCTGTTAAGGATTCAGGATCAACTGGAAGTAAAGGAACATTCCTGACTGCTGCATTTACCAGAGCTCTCCTTTCTCTAAACCTTTAGTAAAATTGCAGTAAGTTTCAGTACTTATTTTTGTATTGTTTTATCTATATTAGTTCTGTTTCATGTCTTCATTCAATAGATATTTTTTGTACAATTATTCTTTACTAGGCAGTCTGCTAATGATACAGTGGTAAACAAGACAGACATAGTTCCTCATGGAAATAAAAGTCTGGTAGAGAAAACAGTGAAGAAGGTTCAATTACAGATGTAATGAGTATTACACAAACAATGTGTAGAATCTAGAGATGTTTGTAACAGGGAGAATTACCCCAGTTGCTTATCTGACAAAATGTCATCTAAGCTGATTCCTGAAAAATGAGTACGAGTTAGATAAGTAATGAATAGGGAAAGTATGCATCAATAAGGAAATAGCTTGTGCAAAGGCTTTAGGGCAAAAGAGAATATAATTGAGAGAATAAGGAAGACTATGGGTATCAACAAAGAATAATAAGTAAGAGGAAAAATGGAATAATGCCATGAATAAAAGAAATGACCTTTTCAACTACAAAGTGAAGCAGAATTATTAGCCACAACATAACTCAAATGTCGAAGAACTGTGAGAGAAAAAAAGTGAGACTTGAAATAAACAAACATAAAATATGACTTGAAATAAAAACTGAATTAGAAGGAAATCAGTCTGCCAAATCAGATAAGAAAAATAAGTGATATATAGCTGGTAAACTTTATTGAAAACAAACTGTAATAAAGAATAAGAAATACAGTTACTGTTTTTGAAAAAAGATATCTGAACCTGCACAACCGTAAACCTAGGGGACAGATAAAGACAGATAATATTAATGGCAGTTGTTGTCATAAATGTCTAGGTGTTACTGAAAAAACTATGGAGGCCTCACAGCTTTTTACAGATGTACCTTTATAAACAAATACAAAACACCATCTTGGAAACACCAAGGATGTTGAGGATGACATCTGATCATCTTACTTCTGGACAATATGCCACAACTTCTTGCCACAAGGCAAGCATAATGTTCTTATTCATCTTTGTATCTCACACCACAGAATATATTTAATGAATGTGAAATAATAAACGTTCAAATTTGAGAAATAAATGTATTTTCAAAGCATCTCTTTTAAGAGTATTAAGGGCACAAATATATGAAAATAGTTCATTTTAAAGATGTGACTCTACCTAACCTAGTCTAATAGTGTTTGATATTCCAAGATAGGACTATCTCACAAATAAAATCTGCTAATTGTATCACAGGTAAAAAAATAAATAAATAAATAAAGCACACATTCTAGCTACTATTTTCTAGTGTCCAGAAAAAAGTCATTGCACTAAATGCCATAGGTAAAATCTTCACATAGGTTGTTCTCATAATGGTAAGCCCTAAATTAATAAATCCAGTAAGACATTTACGTGATTCTAAGAGAAAGTACAAAATGTTTATCGAATGTACAAATGAATAAGTGGATAAAAGGCTGAATGAAGGGGAAAAAAAGAAAGAAGGAAAAAAATGAAAAAAAAAGAGAGGGAAGGAGGAAATTACTTTATACCAGGAAATAGTGGAAGGAGTAATTGGGAAGTTTCCATCCTGTCTAATAAAACAACAAATTTTAACCATTATTATAACAAACTAAGTTTCAAAATAAGATTTTTCTTTTCTTTTTTTTTTTTTAAGATTTTTCTTTTAAACCACAATGATAATACTATTGGACATTTTAGAATGGATTTTAAGAAATTTAAATTTAAGAAAGGCTTCACAGGGCAAATAGGCAATGAATAGTTTACATAAGTCTGTTAATGTATGTGTAGCATGCAAAATTTCATTTTAGTTATAAAACACAGCTTAATTCAAGACGAAAACATTCATTTGCTTTTGAAACCTTAATTAAAATTCATTTTGGGAGTTAATGGTTAGACGTTAAGTATAGTCCAAAACAAGGTATACTTACAATAGGAGGGGAAAATGAAAAGATCCCACCACTAATATTACAGATATAAAGTTAATTTTATACCTTAATCAAAATGTAAATCTATCACTGATTATCAAAAGCACAATCAATGATACATCTAATGACTAAGTAAATCACATATATAACATCTTGATTTTCTGTCATGAAATTCCTCATCCTTGATCTAAGTCATACAGTATTATGGGCTGATTTCACTGTCAATTAACTAAAAAATGAAATTTACATATAATAACAATATTTTTCATCTTCAATTATGTATTTAACAATGAAAAACATTCCTTCATGGTAAATCTTACCTCATTGTATCTGTTGCTGGGAATTTTGATACTGGTTTTCCGAACTTCCATATCAACCACCAGACCTTGAACTACTGGCAATGTATACTGGTAATTTCTGAAGTCCTGGGCAAAAGCAGATTGAAATGGAATAAAGAATTCATCAATGGTAAGATCTGACTGATAGTAGTAAAATCAGAACAAAAGGAAAGAATGTGAAAATTAAAAGAACTCATTTATTTAAATAATAAGGAAATGTATAATGAAAACCCTCATGTGTATATTCTAGCTCTCCAATTAGACTATAAACTCTTATAAGGAAGAAGACCAGTTGCATATACCCTCTATATATTATATTAAACAAATATTTGAATGCTTATTCTGCTTTAACACCACTTAACATTTTCTGGATGTTACCTGCCTCCTCCCTCTAAAGTAAGCTCCAAGAAGGTATGGACTCTCACTTGTCTTCTTCTTGTTATATCCCAAATGCCTGGAACAGCCTAGGCACCCAATGAATATTTGTAGGGTAAAACATACATATACACACACCACATCCAGTGTGGCTGAAGCAAAATGATGAAGAGTGCAAGGAGCTGATGTCAAAGTGACAGCATACAGCTAGATTTCATATGGTCTTGGAGGCCACCACAAACACCTGTGCCTTTACTGTGAGATTTTTGACCTATTTTAACAGATCTCTCTGGCTTCTCTGTAAATAGATGGTAAGGGAACAAGAATAGAAAGAAGGAGATCAGATAAATGTAACAAAAATAATTCAGGCAAGAGACAGTGATAATTTAGACCAAAGTGTTACCAATTCAAAAACTGGTGAGAAGTTATCAGATTCCGGGTACATTTTGAAGGGGAAACTGAGAATATCTGTCACTGGATTGAATATGGAATGTGGAAAAAAAAAGCAAAATCAAAGATGATTATGAATTATATGGACTGGGCAACTACAAGACTGCCATTTACTGAGAGGCAGAACACAGTGGGAAAGGGAAGGTAGCAAGTCAGAAGGCTGCAGGAGAAGAACCAAGAAAGAAAGGTGTCCAAAGAAACTAAGAAATGAAAATGTATAGATACGGGTAAGTTGGATGTAACTGTGTGAAAATTATCTTCTGATTGCTTCTATTTACTCAGGGAAACTGGGGCTGGGACATCAGCAAAAAGTGAGAAAAGGAGAGAAGACACTGGAAATTTGAGAAAACATGAGAATAGGAATGGGTTATGGACCAGGAAAGATTGTCAGGTAGGTCTGAGAGTTTCCTAATGGTATTGGTCATGAATCTAAAGCGAGACTGGGGGTGCCTGGGTGCTGAGTTGGTTGAGCATCTGACTTCACCTCAGATCATGATCTTGCGGTTTGTGGGTTCGAGCCCCGTGTCGGGCTCTGTGCTGACAGCTCAGAGCCTGGAGCCTGCTTCCAATTCTGTGTCTCCCTCTCTCTCTCTCTGCCCCTCTCCTGCTCACATTTTGTTTCTGTCTCTCAAAAATAAATAAATATTTAAAAAAAATTTTTTTTTAAGTAAGACCAGTAAATAGGTGACTCTTTTTGTCTTCATCCACATGCAGGCCTGGATAAAGTTACAAATGAAGGAAGAAGTAGATCCACACAGGTATGTCGACTGACTTTTGATAAGGGTGTAAAGGCGAGTAAATGAAGAAAGGATAGTCTTTTTAACAAACGGTACTAAAACAACTGGACATATGAACGAAGGGTTTCCAACAATGTCTCACAATCATAAAATTTAACTATAAAGGAACCACAGAACTAAATATAAGGCATAAAAATAAAACCATAAGCCTTCTACAAAAAAACATGGGAGAAAATATTTGTGATGTCATTCTAGTCAATAAGTTCTTAGATATCATATAAAAAGCATGCTCCATAGAAAATAAATTATACTTCAACAAAATGAAAAATTTTTGTTCTGTGAAAGACACTGTTAACAGAGTAAAAAGAGAGACCATAGACTAGGAGAAAATAAAACAAATGATACAAATCTACCAAAGGACTTACATTTAGAATACATGAAAAACTCTCAAAACTCAACAAGAAAACAACAACCATATTTTTAAATGGGCAAAATCTGAGTACTCACTAAAGAAGATATAAAGAGGGCAAATTAGCACATGAAAAATGCTCTGAATCACTCATCTTAAGAAGCATAGAAGTTAAAATCACAAAGGTTAAAACCACTCACCTCCTACTGGAATTGTAAAAATTTAAAACAAAAAAGAAATAAATACTGGGCAAAAAAAGAATTCTTGTATATTACTTGTGAATGTAAACTGCTACAGGCATGTTGGAAAACAATTTCACAGTTCTTTATAACAATAAATGTACAATATGGCAAAACTAAGGTTCACACAAAATTTCATACATGAATGTTTACAGCAGCTTTATTCATAGTCACCAAAAACTAGAAACAACCCACAGATCCACCTACAGGTAAACAGACAAACTGTGGTTCATAATGCAACTGAATACTATATAGCAATAAAGACAAACGAACTACTGATGCTAAGTTTACCAGAATATGCCACCCCAAAATATGCCTCTGTTATTCACTGTTTGGCCAGTCTAATTTTTAGGGCCTCAGCCAAAGAACCAAAGATGAGTACAGGAAAAAGATTTTTATTTCCTTAACAACATAAATAACAACAAAGATGAACTGGAAATGCATGATGATGAGTGAAAGAAGCTAGACTCAAACGGCTACATACTGCATAATTCCAATTATATGATAATCTAAAAAAGCTAAAACTGTAGGGAAAGAGGATCAATGGTTACCAGACATTAGGGGTGCACCAGCAAATTTTCTGGAATGATAGAACTCTTCTGTATCCCAATTGCAACAGTGGTAGTAACATAACTCTACATTTGTCAAAACTCTTAGAAGTATATACTCCATAAAAGGTGAACTTTACTGTATATAAATTTAAAAAAGTTTTTTTTAATTAAGAGGTAGATTTAACCAGGGTTTACATTTTGCTGGGCTAATAAAACAGAGGGTAAGATGCAGAAAGGGCCTGGAATCATTTAAAATAAAAGTGATTTTAATGATGAAACCATGGAATCTTAAGACAGGAAAGTAGAAAAATAGAGGGAGTGAGAGGTAGTAGAAAAGTGTTGGAATCAATAGATTGGTAAATTCTGTTAAACTAGAGACAGAGAAGGTGGTAAAAGGGTTCAAAACAAGTCTCTTCCATATGTGCTATTTTGGTATGTGGACTCTTTTGAGCTGAAGGCAATTAAGACCCTGCAGGGTCAAGAGAATTTTGCCCTGTCTTAACTACCTAGAAGAATCTAAATTGGGGGTCTTTCTCAGAATTAGAGTTATTATTAGAGATAAATTTTATCTGAGTGACCCATCTGTATGGTAGGGCATACATCTAATTGCCAAGCAGCTGCTCTTCTTATTGCCCTGTAAATTGCTCTCCTCCCTTTGGCAGCCCCAGGCCCCTACCCCATTCTTCAGCTCAGGAGGAATTTTACCTTTCTGTCTATGAACCCCTCATGTATGTGAGGTTTTCATATATACAAAGTTAGATTTAATTTTCTCCTGTTAATCTGTCTTATGTCAATTTAATTTTTAGACCAGCTAGAAGAATCTTTGAAAAATAGAGAAAAATTGTCCTCTCTGACAGTGGAGATGGAGAATAAGATGCTTCAGGAGATAATCCACCAGAAGTTTGTATAAATGAACTGATACAGGCAATAAAAACCATAGGCTTCTGTTACTGGATTACAGGATAAATAGCTCCTTTTCTTTCCAAAGCAGATTACAATCGGTAAAATAAATAAATAAATAAATAAATAAATAAATAAATAAATAAGTAAGTAAATAATCTTGTCAGGGTGCCTGGGTGGCTCAATTAAGTGTCCGACTCTTGATTTTGGCTTGAGTCATGATCCTACGGCTCATGGGATCAAGCACAGCATCAGGCTTTGTGCTAACAGTGAGGAGCCTGCTTGGGATTTTCCCTCTCTCTCTCTCTGCCCCTCCCCTGCTCATTCTCTCTCTCTCTCTCCCTCCCTCCCAATAAATAAACTTAAAAAAAAAATTATCTCATCAAAAATGTGACTAAAAACTAAAGTTACCAGGAGTGACAAAGTGATGGGGACTGAAGTAGAAGGAGGGAAATGGAGAGGGAGAAAGAGAGAGACAGAGAGACAGAGAGACAGAGAGACAGAGAGACAGGGAGGGAGGGAGGGAGGGAGGGAGGGAGGGAAAGGAAGATAAAGCGGGAGAGGGCGATCTTATAGATTAAAATATAATTTTAAAATTTTCACTTCTGGGAGTGCCTAGCTGGCTCAGTTGGTAGAGCATGTGACTCTTGATCTCTGGTCATGAGTTCAAGCCCAACACTGGGGATAGAGATTACTTAAAAAAATAAAAAATAAATTAAAAAAATAAAATTTCCATTTCAGGACAAAATAGAGAAAAGGGGACTGAATTTACCTTCCTGCCTGAAACAACCCAAAACTACACAGAACATATGAAACAATGATTTTCAAGACACTGAACCTCAGACAACAAAGGACAGTGATCCTTAAAAGGCAGGAAGCAAACAAGATGAGCTCTGTGATTGTACAGGTTATGCCTCTAGAGAGTTTTACAAGCTCAGGTGCAGGAAGGGAGAACCCAGGCAGAGGCTGACAGATTTCCTGAGTTGAGGAAACAAAACCAAGACTCCAGGAAAACCACGGTAGCTATACTTCACAGGACAGAGCATCAGAGAGGAAAAAACTGCAAAGAACTCCAAAGACTTGCAGAGGGTCTCACTCCAGAATTCAGAAAAGTTCTGATTAGCAAATGTGTCTGAGGAAACTTCTTGAGGCCGGTGAAAAAACTATTTGAAATGATTATCAGAAACACTGTCTGGTACACAGGTCTGGGAATAGTGCCTACTCCTAAAAACCACAGAGGAAAACCTCATATTCCATGAGCATTAGGTAGAGTATTACTGTATAATAAACAATTTCACTGGACTTTGCTCCTGGTTCCTGAGAGGTAGCCTCTAAACCCTTGGAATTTCCTGAGTGATAGGAGTGTCTGTTATTCAGTGGTGGATCCCTGATAGTCTATGTTAATTTAGTGAATCATAATAGGTCCCTAGATAGTTTATCCTAACAAGATGACCCAAGGTGGGAGCTAGCCATCCTAGAAAGATCAGCCATGTGATAAGAGGATGGGGCTTTGAGGCACATGTTATCAGGGGGCTCAAGACTGAGTTCAATCACATGACCAATGACTCAATCATCATGCCTAATAAGGAAACTCCAATAAAAACTCAGGACACAAAAGCTCCGGTGTTTATTCTGTGCATATTGTTATATATCAACATACCAGCAGGGTGACATGTCCCAGAGGGCACAGAAGCTTCTTGGGTGGGGCCCTCCCAGACTTTGTACTCTGTGACTCTTCTCTCCACTGGCCCTAATTTGTATTTCCTTTACTACAATAAAACTGTAATCTATACTATACAGTATAGTATATATACTTTGCTGAGTTCTGTGAATAATTCTAGTGAATTATCAAAACTGAGAGAGTAGTGGGAATGCTAACATTTGTATCCAGTTAGTCAGAAGTATGCGTAGCCTGGGACTTGACCCTGGTGTCTGAAGTAACAACAATCTGGTAAAGAAATGTGCCTTTAATCTGTGAAGTTTGGCCTAATTCCAAATAGGGCCCAAAGTCATTACAAGTACTCCGAAGGGTCTTGCCTTAGTGCTGAGGAATAATCAGCACTACAGTAAACAAGACTTTGGTTCCACCTTACAAATCTTAAAAATCAAGACTTGCAAGAATCAAATTTAAAAATATTGGGGCACCTGGGTGGCTGAGTCAGTTAAGTGTCCAATTCTTGATTTTGGCTTGGGTCATGCTCTTACTGTTTGTGAGTTCCAGTCCCACATTGGGCTCTGTGCTGATGGTGTGGGTCCTGCTTGGGATTCTCTGTCTCCCTTTCTCTCTGCCCCTCCCTGCTCATTTTCTCTCTCAAAAATAAATAAATAAACATCAAAAAAATTTTTAAGGGGCACATAGATGGCTCAGTCGGTTAAGCGTCCAACTTTGGCTCAGATCATGATCTCATGGTTTGTGAGCTTGAGACCCACATCAGGCTCTGAATCAGCTCAGAGCCCACTTCAGATTCTGTGTCTCCCCCTCTCTTTGCCTTTCCCCTGCTTACACTTGCTGTCTCTCTCTGTCTCACAAAATAAACATTAAAAAAAATTTTTTTTAAATACCAAGCATGCAAAAGCAGGAAAATACAACTCAAAATAAGAGGGGGAGGGTGCCTGGGTGGCTCAGCTGGCTAAGCATCCAACTCTTGATCTTGGCTCAGGTCATGATCTCAGCTCAGGTCATGATCTCACAGTTTGTGAGATGGAGCCCTGCGATGGGCTCTGTGCTGACAGCACAGAACCTGCTTGGGATTCTCTTTCTCCATGTCTCTCCGCCCCTCCTCCACTTGCACATGTGCTCACGCTCTCTCACTCTCTCTCTAAAATAAATAAATAAACTTAAAAAAAAAAAAGAGGGAGAATTAATCATTGGAAACTGAGCCAGAATTGATAGAGATGTTAGAATTACCAACAAGGACACTATAGTAGTTACTATATACTCCAGATATTCAAAAAATTAAGTACAAGGAGGATATAGAAAAAGACCTAAGTCAAATTTCTAGAGATGAAAATGACAATGTTTGAGATAACCCCCCAAAAAAGATGTACTTGACAGTTTTAACAAGGCAAAATAAGATTGTTGAACAATAATAACTGTCCAAAATGAAACACAGAGGGAAAAAAAGGAGTATTAGTGAGCTGTGAAACAATTTCAAGAGCCTAATATGTCTATAACACAGAGTCCTTGAAGGAGAAGAGGGAGAGGAAAGAAAATGTTCTTTGATGAAAATTATAAACTCACAAAAATAAGCAGCTCAACGAACTCCAAGTATAAGAAACATGGGGAAAAAAAAAACAACAACCCTATATCAAGGTACATAATCAAAGTGCTCAAAACCAGTGATAAAAAGAAACACCTTAGGGGCACCTGGGTGGCACAGTCGGTTAAACGTCCGACTTCAGCCAGGTCACGATCTCGCGGTCTGTTAGTTAGAGCCCCGCGTCAGGCTCTGGGCTGATGGCTCAGAGCCTGGAGCCTGTTTCTGATTCTGTGTCTCCCTCTCTCTCTGCCCCTCCCCCGTTCATGCTCTGTCTCTCTCTGTCCCAAAAATAAATAAACGTTGAAAAAAAAAAATTAAAAAAAAAAAAAAAAAAGAAACACCTTAGAGCAACCAGAGAAGGAAAAAGCATTATATACAGAGGAACAAAGAGGGAAAATAAAGTCCTCGTCTGAAACAATGCAAACCAGAAGAAACAGTAGAGCGATTATTATTCATCTTTAAGGCACTCAAAGAATACAACTATCAACCTAGAATTCTACATCCAGCAAAAATATCTTTCAAATATGAAGGTAAAATAAAGATGTTAGAAATATAAATGCTGAATTCCTCACCAGCAAACCCACACTACAAGAAATGTTACAGGAAATCTTTCAGGCAGAAGGGAAATGACACCAGATGGAAATACAGATTTATACAAAGAAATGAAGATCACTGGAAATGGCAACTACATAAGTAAAGCTACAAGAGCTTTTCTTATTATTTAAATCTCTTTAAAAGATAACTGAAACTACAACTACAACGGCAAGACAGAGTGAGGAAATAAATCCAGTCCCAAAAAGCAAGTAAAAAGCTGGGTAAATGTTTTGTTTTGTTTTGTTTTGTTTTGTTTTTTAGTTTACTTATTTATTTTGAGAAAGAGAGAATGAGTGGGGAATAAGCAGAGAGAGGAGAGAGAGAGAATCCCAAGTAGGTTCTGCACTGTCAGTGCGGAGATCATGACCTGAGCCAAAATCAAGAGTTGGATGCTTAACTGACTGAGCCACCAAGGTGCCCCTGGGTAAATGGTTTTTTAAAACACAATCATTACAATGCTCTGGAATTAGACCAAAAGCATATAACACACTGAGATGTGTTTCTTCATGAAAACTACCGAACTTCAAACAAGAACAGTAGAGCTGAGTCTGTGATCTTGCTTGGGGCTGTGCCCTAGCCTTCTTAGGTAGTTCAAGGTAGTCTATGAAATAAACTCTGCTACTTGAAGGATCTTACTTGATTTGGAGTGGTGTCAGCTACAGTGGTAATTTCAATGGTTAGTGAAAAGGGAGGGCCAGCAGCTCAGTTAGCCTGAGGTTTGAGGTAAGTAATGAGCAGGCACATTAGCCAAAGATTTAATGAGGAGTTCTGGGAGGTGAGATAGCCACAGAGAGCTTCATAAACTCTCCAAATACCCACAATTGTCCTTAGTCGGTGCACACATACAGCAGAGCCTGTGCATGTGCAAAGGAACATGGGAGATCCTAGCAGAAAGGAAACAAAGTATGAATCCCAGTCCATACACAGATTTATCATAAAAGAATGAATGACTTACTGGCTTGAGATATTTGAACACAATCTCTGACCAATCTTGAGCTAAACAATAAGCTACACAAAGAGGACACCTCTATGATGGCAAGCTTAAAATAAAAACAAAATAGAATGCTAGGTGCTTTAATTGTACATTACCTCTAGTCCTCACAATAATCCTGCAAGGTCACTTAGATAGTAAGTGTATATATAATCAAGGGCTGAAATCCTGTACTGTTTCACTCAAAAGCTCCATATATTTTCCAAAGAATATATGTATGTTTTTCGTTTCCTACAGCATAAATCTTCACCTGCCTGAAGCAGCAGAGGTATGGCTGTTAACAAAAAATGAAATCCTTCTCTTCCTTCTCCTGTACAAATTCCAGTAAGAAAAAGTAAATAAAAATTCCCAACTTACTGCAAGAAGATTCATGATGGTATGTCCCGTCTCTCCAAACAATGGCTTCCGAAATCTGACACTGAACAGTGGGCATGGATAAACTATGGAAATGAAAAATAATCAGACTAAACTTGACAGCTTAAAATTTTGGCAAAAGAGGTGTCAAAGTTCATAAAGTTTTCAAAATGTAACTGTAATAAAGCATATGAAATTTAGGGCTCAAAAGTATTTAGCATGGTAGCATCACAGACAAATTCTGAGCCTTCTACAATAAATGCCAAAGTAAATATTCTGATGACCAGATAAGCCTTTTGATGCAGCTTTCTCCAAAATGAACTATAACATCTTAGGAAGCACTCTTCTTCAAACTGGATTAATATGATCCAGGAAACAAACCTCTTCTAATTCCTCTGTATTCATTCTTATACTTCTCCCAACCAGGATCCTCCTTAGAAAAGCCAAACATGAGGTGGCCTATTAACTCGCTTACTTATTCCTTGAACTTTATGGAGTGAACTACCTATATAAGACAGGAAGATATACAAGTTCTTTCCTCTGGATACAACCCACTCCTTTCCCTACTTCATCTGGATAATTCAAATGCCTCTTTCACAATTCAGTCCAGAAACACTTTGTTCTAAGAAATATTTCTTATCCAACTCCTTCATTCTTGGTGAAGTTAGAGTCCATCTTCAAGCTCCAAAAGAACTTTGTTAACTTTGAGCATGTGTTTTAACACAATATACTACTATAATCATGATTTCTGTATGTCTTTCTTACAAAGGTTTCTAAGAGCCTGTAACGTATCTTAGCTATTTCTGAATTCACAGGATTTGTTATAAATGGTAGACCTTTATTAAATTCTTATTGAATGAGCAAGGGAAAGAATGAAGTTGACTTGCTGAAAACATAAAATATACTGTTTTATAGTTTACAAAATAAGTTTTCTTTATCGTTTTTGATCCTCTTAACAACCTTACATACTTACAGCTCGAGTCACTTGCCCAAAGTTACAGAGCTAGTAATTCACAGAGTTAAGAATCTTATTCAAATGGTCTGATTCCTAGACCTTGCAAGTTTGATTAGGTGAAGGTATAAGGTTTAAAAGAAAGCTTGCACTTAGGCCTTAATGTCTTAAAACTCCAAACTTAGTTGTACTGCTACCACCATGAGCAAAAAAGCTCTTCTACTGCTCTCTTTACCTAAAGTGATCTCTATACCATTAGTTTCCAGTATGTGTTACGTTATGCAAAATACAATTTGTCATACTATTTTCCAATAAAATTACCAAAAAATGTTCACTATAGATACTATAAAAAGTCACTTGTTAAATTCCAATTCATTTTTTCTGAAGATGAGCATATATTTATCAATGAACTATATAAAACCAGTAAGTCTACAAGGTAATAAATAATCACTAATTTCCTCAGTAGAGACTTTTAGTCCTTCACATTAGAGTCAAAATAAGTAAACACAATGGCCAAATTTAGCTTAGCTGTGTCAAAAGATTTCTGCTGAACTATATCACTGGGGGAGGGGGGGTTGCAGGCAGGGGGGGAATCTGAATATTTCAGGTCTTTATTTAGTCATCATGTCTTGGCCATATGGTGTAAAAGAAGCTATTTTACTACTTACGCCGATATTCAGCTCCAAGTCTCAACATTAGTCGGATGGGAAACACTTTAGCCCAAGGAGTTTCCCATTTCTGGATGAGAATCCCAAACAAGTAAGGTGGGGTTGGGAGTACCAGGTCTTGCAGTGACTGGTAGGTAGATGTCACATATAAGAATCCACCATGTTCTTTACTGCCAAGGAAACTCTGACTGAAGAAGGAATGTCCCAAGTTGCCCACAACATTTCCTAAAACAAAAAAGCTCATTAATTACTCCTCATCAATAAATCGATTATATTTTTTATAATCATTATTACTTAACACTGGGCCACACACTACCAAACACTAATTCCCAACCTTTCACTAAACATGAAAGACCCATATTTACAAAGTTTTTGAAATAAATGATATTAAATGAAAATTTTTTTCCAATTTTATAAGGGCCTCTGGTGAGCATAAAATAGCTTATATTATCACACTGTAGAAGTCTGTCTAGCTAAAAGTAAAAAATATTAATGTCTTCCTTAGATTGTACAGCTCTACTGTATGAACTGTATATATGAGACCTTTAGAGGTCTCAGGATAAGAATTATTGCCTCAAAAGTCATGAAAAAAATGTTAAGACTAGGTACCTGCTCTCACAGAGCTTACAATCTCATTGGGTGAATAAAGTCCATTCATGAACACAATGAATTAAGATAATAAGTACAGTTTTGTATGAGACATTAAAGGAAGAAAATCTATGGAGAAGGTAGGATTCATGCTTTGTACTTCTGGGTGAGACAAATATGAAACATAACTTAGGGCTTATTTAAATTCATATTAGTTTTTTTGTCTACTAAGCACCTTCTAATTAAAACATTTTTTAATGAAACAGTGACAAATCAGCTTTCATTAAGGAGACATTCTCCTCAGTTTAGAATTACAAAAAAGCAAAAAAGCTTCCCAACAGGAGCTGTTCCATAATGGAATAGTAGACATGTTCCCTAGATATGTACAAGCTCCCTCTGATATCTCTGAAAGAAATAACAGCAAATACAGAGATCCTCACCAGAAAACTTAATGCTTCCTTTCCTTGAAAACTACTATCTACTCATGCAACAGTTCAGTGATGGGTCACAGAATCCTTGAGTGAAGTAGGAAGCTATATGTTGACAGCAGGGTCCACAGTTGAAGGGAACACCTCCCCACAAAACTCACAGAAGCCTTGTGGCTGAGAGCCATGTTCACCTGCACATTATCATCTGCCAAATATATTTAGGGGCAGTACTCTCGCCCGAGGATTAACCAAATCTGGCTGCACATTTGAGCTGCTGGGCCAGATCTATAAAAACAAAAAAATCCCCGTATCAAGGAAGGAGTATGTACTCTGGAAAAAAAAAAAAAATTCACAGATTGTGGAGTCACAGAAATATGGGTTTGAATACTAGTTCAATTACTATTATGTGATTTGGGGGCAAGTTATTTGACTTCTGTGAGCTTCAACGTCTGTGTAAAATGGGGGATTATAAATTTCAGACCTGTTGTGAAGAATAAATGATGGAATATATGTAAAATGCCTAACAGTACATGGTACTGTGTTCTCAAAAAATTATAACTATTATTGTTATAATGCACATATACATATAATGATTAGCCAAACATTACAGAATTTTCTTTGCTTTATCAAAAATTTTAGAATAAGGTTTGTATAAATTTTCATCTTTTAACTTGGAGTAGAGGAAGAATGGGAGATAAAAGAGATAGGAGTTTTTTTTTTTCTGCCCACAATGGAGAGTACACAATAGCATTCCTCTAAAGTTCTAATGAGAGTACTCTAATGAGAGTATAATGTTTGTTTCGTAAGACAGCCCTAGTGCATACAATTCAAAGGTGACAACTATGTTGGCTTGGCCCACAAGGCATTCATTCATTATTCCTTTGGCATTTCTTTTTTTTTTTTTTAAATGTTTTTATTTATTTTTGAAGGAGAGAGAGACATAAGTGGGGAAGGAGCAGAGAGAGAGGGAGACATAGAATTTGAAGCAGGCTCTAAGCTGTTAGCACAGAGCCCGACGTGGGGCTTGAACTCACAAACTGTGAGATCATGACCTGAGCCGAAGTCGGACGCTTAACCGCCTGAGCCACCTAGGCGCCCCAGCATTTCTTTATTAGAGACTGGAATCTATTACTGGTTATTTTTCCACAGATATTTATTCCCTTTTTGCTTCTACGACCTAACAACCTACTCCTCCTCATCCCATATCCTAATCAAATTCAGATTCGTCACTATGCTCCTTTATATTATAAAATATTTGTTATCCTTTAAGCATCTACTTTCTTTAAAAAAATTTTTTTTAATGTAAATCTCTATCAATCCTAATGAGTGATTTAATTTAGACTCTCATTTACCATCTCATCTAAAAACAAGTAGCATTTCACAGGTGTTAATACCGACAAAAATAAAACACTGGGTATGAGAATTCGACAAAGATAAGCTTTCACACTGAAAACTTAATCCGGGGCTCTTGAACTCATAAAGCCTGTTATATGTTTGTTTACACAGGTACTTCTCTATGGGAACATTCAATACAATGAATCCACTGAATTAATTCTATACACCCCAAGACCACTGAAGAATTCATATAAATAAAATAGATACCAATTCATGCTTCTGTGTTTAAATGACCTGGCAAGGATGTCAAAGGTTTTGTACCAATAGTTTACAAGGCAATTTTACATGGCCTTAACCAGATAATCATCAGATCAGTGCCACTAGGTTAACAGAGCAGGTATCATTTCCCTGAACTTTGGGATTTTTATTTTACAGATGAAGAAACTGAAGCTTAGGAGTGGAAGTGAAGTGCCTTGCAATATCATAACTGTCTTTAAAAGTATATAGTAATTTCCAATTTTCCATCTTAATCTGTAATTTAAACTTTGTTTTTCAAAGTGCTTGCAAAGAACTATCTTTAAATTCAATTCAAAAACAACTTAAATATCTATGCAACAACAGCTTCCTTTTGTTTCAAAGCATATTTATCAATCCTCACAACTAACTCAAATGGAGTTTTAAAGAAAGAACTATGAGGAAAAGGAACCCCATCCTTCCCAGCCCCCGCCAATTTTAAAAACAAGGGCCTTCCCCTCACACCCCTCTCCCCTCCCTTTTCTTTTAAATCAGGAACGAGCTCACGGCCAGGGCCTCACTGGGGCAGGGACACCCTGGGATGAGTTTCTCTGGGGCTTTATTTTGTTTCGTAGATGTTTTTTTCTCCCACAGTGGGGCTGCGGAGGGGTGGGGACTTTACAGTCCTGCCCCGTCTCACTGCACTCTCTTCCCAACCCTACCCCTATTTTCGGTGATTTTTGTGTGAGAATATTAATATTAAAAATAAAATCAGAGAGGAGCGCCTGAGTGACTCAGTCGGTTGAGCGTCCAACTTCAGCTCAGGTCATGATCTCACAGTTTGTGTGTTCAAGCCTGTGTCAGGCTCTGTGCTGACAGCTCGGAGCCTGTAGCCTGCTTGGATTCTGTGTCTCCCTCTCTGCCCCTCCCCCACCTGCACTTGTTTCTCTCTCTCTCAAAAATTAACATTTAAAAAAACTTTTAATAAAAAGATAAAATCAGAGAAAAAAATTCCGAACAAATGCCTCACTTATTTTAAGAAATATTAATATTCATGAATATTAACATAACTAAACATCAAAAGAATTTAAATAGTCCCTTGGTGTTGTTTGTAATACAGTAAACCAAAATTAAGCATGAGTACTTCATTAAAGGTCATTTCCTCAGTTTAGAGTATCTGTGAGATTTACTATGTAACTTCAAAAAGTTCAAGAGGCAGTTTATTGCTTTTTTAAAACACGGGATTTAGAGATATAGCTGAATTCAAACCTGAGTTCAGCCATTTATCACGTATTTGATCTTTGGCAAGTTACTTATGCCCTCATTATGCCCTCAGTGCCTCTCAGTTTCCTCATATGTAAAACTGGGACAAGAACAAGAAGAATCTCACAGAGTTCTAGTTGAGAAGAAATCAAACAGTGCACAGAAAGCAATGAATATATGGCCTAGCATGTAGTAAGTGCTCAATAAATACAAGATATTAGTCTTAAATCACCTCTTCATAAATAATTCCATATTACTTCTCATTGGCTGAAAAATTACTTGCAAAGCAGCAATACCATGGCTCCTCTGCTCATAGAAAGATACAAAATTAATTAACCAAAACGATTCACAAGTAATTGCAAAAAGAGACTAAAAATCTGAACCATGACACAACATTCTTTAACTGGAAAAACAACGCAAAAATATTACTGATGATGAAAACACCAATGAAGTTCTTCCTTCTCTGGAAACACACTTGTTAGGAAACGTTTTTTATTTTTGTTTTTCTTATATTACAGATAAAAAAGTGACTTGCTTTAGAAATACTAAAGATTATAAGCAGTATAATTTTTATGGCCATGAGAAATAACAGCAAGCCACTAAAATCTGAAACAATTACTGGACACTGACTGATCAATCAAGCATTTACCATATAACATGTACTGCTAGAACTGGTCCAAAAAAGAGATACACATAATAAAATATTTTCTAATATGCACAAAAGACTTCCAGTCATTCCACAAACATTTATAGGATACCAATCATGTTTTCATAAATGTTTTATCAATTATTTATATTCTTTGACAGACTATTTAAAAATCTTTCCCCCCCCTCCTCTAATTCACCTATAATTTTTCTTCTAAATACTTGTGGGGATAGAAAATTGGCAAGAGACGGTGGTTTAAAAATATCTAAATACATCTTTTCTAACTTAATAGTGAGTATGCATATATATTCTTAGATTGAGATAAACTTTCACATTAAAAAATAAAAGATCAAACTCCATTGTATTTGAGGCCTATAATTTTATTAGTGACATTACAAAATTATTAAAAATAAAATTCATAGATGAATGAAATTTATTAATAACATTCAAATTAATAATATAGTACTTTAAAGTTTACTTTGTCTTTTGATAAACCTATGTAAGAAATTTAAATTAACCAAAAGTTTATCTGGGTTAACTCAGGTGACCACGATTTAAAGATACAAAGTAAGGAAGATTTTAGTAACAGAATAGGTGGAAAGGAGAAATGGCAAAGAGAGTGGCAAAGAGAAAACAAAAAAAAAATTTGTTTTTAAAGATATGAAATTTCCCAAGTAATCTGCTTGAGTGACCCATGGTATTTCTTTCTCAAGGACCAGAAACACTGGGCCTCAGAAACACTCTTTGGTTGACCTCAAAAGTATTTTACTCTGGTCTCCAAGTCCCAAAGGGAACAAGAAGTGAGAAATAATAAGCACAGCATTTTTATTAACAGAAGTGTTCTCTGAAGACTCCTTTCCTCCGGGTACTTTTCCATCAAATGACAAAAAAAGCACCAACATAGCTAAAGCAAACTAAGGAATAGGAAGAGAAAGGTCAAAGAAATCTTTAGGGATTGATCATATAAGTGACATCATGTCAATTTATTGATTCCTTCAATCCACAGGTTTTGTTTGTTTGTTTGGTTTTAATTAAGCTTATCCAATGTGCCAGACTGTTCTAAAGACTGATACACAGAATTGAGCAAGACAGGTAAATCTTGTCCTCATAGAGCTTATTTTCAAAAGGAGGAAGACAAACAACATCAGTTAGTAAAACCAGTGATAAATATTTTGAAGAAAATACAACAAGGCAAGTAATGTAAAAGATGATGGAGGGAAGGAAGAGAATATTTCTTTAGCTAAGAGGTTCAGGGAAACATCCTTTGAGGCAGAAACATTTGAGAACAGATCCAAATGAAGAGAAGGCACCAACCAGTAAAGATCTGTAAAGAACAACATTCCAGGTCTGGAAACAGTAAGTGCAAAAGCCAAGGTATTAGACTGAGTTTGATGGGTTCAAAGGTCACAAAGGTGATCAATGTAGCTAAAGCAAACTAAGGAGTAGTAAGACACAAGGTCAAAGAAATCTTTAGGAACTAGATCATATAAAATCTTGCAGGCCAAAGGCATTTGGAGTTTATTCTAATTGTAGTGGGAAGCCACTGGAAGGTTTAAGGCAGCTTCAATTGTGCCTTCATACCCATGACTATACTATATAAAAATGCTCTCAATTCTCAAGGATTAGATTTAGGATACCCAAGGAACAGCTGAGAGACGATAAACATATCTGCAAACATAAAATTGCAAATGACTGAAAGGGAACAAAAAGCAATTTTCAAAGGTGAAAATGACTTAACTTACAAGGTTAATATTTACATTCTGTGTTTATAATTTTAATTGTCTTCTTGCTTTGTTCCAAAGTTAAATCTAAATGGTAAAAATTAATAGCAGTGTACGGGGCACCTGGGTGGCTCAGTCTGTTGGACATCTGACTTTGGCCCAGGTCATGATCTCACAGTTTGTGGGTTCGAGCCCCGCATCGGGCTCTGTGCTGACAGCTCGGAGCCTGGAGCCTGCTTTGGAATCTGTGTCTCCCTCTCTCTCTGCCCCTTCCCTACTCACGGTCTGTCTCTCTCTGTCTCTCAAAAATAAACAAACATTGAAAAAAAATAGCAGTGTAAACCTTAATATGTCAGTGTAAATATTAATTCATATTAATATCTTCTTAATAAGTTTTTTGAAAACAGAATGTGCCCCAGGATCCAGCACAAAAAGCAAAGGAAAATTACCCAAAACAACAGTTCAGAGATATTGAAGACTGAGTTCAGAGGCTCCAACATCAAAAAGGAAGAAGACAATGTTGGGAATGAAACAGAAGTAATATTCAGAGATAATAACCTAGAGTTTTCCAAATTAAAGAAATGTGTTTTCAGATGAAAAGTACACTTTCAGTACTCAGCAGTAAAAATAAAACTAAATCCACATACATGTACACATACAGATCAGTAGAATAGAGAAAGAGACCCATATACAGAATATAAACTAATATTCAAAAACAGTATCAAGGTAATTGTCAAAATGATGGTATTTTTAAGTTTATATGTATTTTGAGAGAGAGAGCACAAGCAGGGGGTGGGGGCAAGAGAGAGGACTGCAAGCAGGCTCCTCGTTGTCAGCACAGAGCCCGACGCCGTGGCTTAAACCTATGAACCTTGAGATCACGACCTGAGCTGAAATCAGTCACTTAACCGACTGAACCAACCAGGCGCCCCCCAAAAATAGTCTTTTTAACAAATGGTGTTGAACAACTGGATGCCCATAAACAAAACCAAACAAAAAAAACCCAAAACAATAAAACTTAGAGCCTTACCTCTATAGGAGCCGAGGACAGGCTGCCCTAAGATGGGCCTTTGGCATGAAGATTATCTTGAGTTAACAAGCAATTAAAACCCAGCAGGTTCAGGAATAGCTCTTTACCTCCCCACAACTGCCTACAAAAAAATTAAATACGGGCACCTGGGTCGCTCAGTCAGCTAAGCATCAGACTCTTGATTTCCACTCAGGTCATGATCTGTTTGTGGGTTCCTGCCCTGCCTCGGGCTCAGTGCTGATGGTACAGAGCCTGCTTGGGATTCTGTCTCCCTCTCTCTCTGTCCCTCCCCTGCTTGCTCTCTAGCTGTCTCAAAATAAATAAAAATGAACTTAAAAAAAATTAAATAAAGGACCTGGTCTGGGAAGAGAGCTATCACCATAGATAACTTGATACTCTGAACTAGGTATGGATGATAGGGAGAAACCTACCAAGGCCTGTTTGATGGAAGTTCTTTATGTCCCATTGTTTCTGAGTGGCCGAGCAAACATTTGAAACATTTACTCTTTTTCATCTCCCTGTGAATTGCATTCCTTTCCTTTGAAGTTCCAGATCCCTACTACTCCTTTCTCCTTACTTCAGAATGACATATATACTTCATTTTGCCTATCTTTGGAATTTCCAAGTCTGTGTGGAAATTAAAAATCTAACCAAAGAGGTGAAAAATCTATACACTGAAAACTATAGAAAGCTTAGGAAAGAAATTGAACAAGACATAAAAAAAAATGCAAAAACATTCCATGCTCATGGATTGGAAGAACAAATATTGTTAAAATGTTAATACTACCGAAAGCAATCTACATATTCAAAGCAATCCTTATCAAAATAACACCAGCATTCTTCACAGAGCTACAACAAACAGTCCTAAAATTTGTGTGGAACCAAAAAAGACCCTGAATAGCCAAAGCAATCCTGAAAAAGAAAACCAAAGCTGGAGGCATCACAATCCTGGACTTTAAGATGTATTACAAAGCTGTAATCATCAAGACAGTATGGTACTGGCACAAAAACGGACACTCAGATTAATGGAACAGAATAGAAAACCCAGAATATGGACCCACAAACGTATGGCCAACTAATCTTTGACAAAGCGGGAAATAATATCCAATGGAATAAAAACAGCCTCTTCAGCAAACAGTGATGGGAAAACTGGACACTGACACGCAGAAGAATGAACCTGGACCACTTTCTTATACCATACACAAAAATAAACTCAAAATGGATGAAAGAACTAAATGTAAAACAGGAAGCCATCAAAATCATAGAGGAGAAAGCAGGCAAAAATCTCTTTGACCTCGGCCGCAGCAACTTCTTACTCAACACGTCTCCAGAGGCAAGGGAAACAAAAGCAAAAAATGAACTACTGGAACCTCATCAAGATAAAAAGCTTCTGCACAGCAAAGGAAACAATCAGCAAAACTAAATGGTAAACCAATGGAATGGGTGAAGATAATTGCAAATGACATGTCAGATAAAGGGTAAGAATCCAAAATCTATAAAGAACTTATCAAACTCAACACCCAAAAAAACAAATAATCCAGTGAGGAAATGGGCAAAAGACATGAATAGACACTTTTCCAAAGAAGACATCCAGATGGCCAACTGACACATGAACAAATGATCAACATTACTCATCATCAGGGAAATACAAATCAAAACCACAATGAGATACCACCTCACACCTATCAGAATGGCTAACATTAACAACTCAGGCAACAACAGATGTTGGTGAGGATGTGGAGAAAGAGGAACCCTTTTGCACTGCTGGTGGGAATGCAAACTGGTGCGGCCACTCTGGAAAACAGTATGGAGGTTCCTCAAAAGATTAAAAATAGAACTACCCTATGACCCAGCAATTGCACTACTAAGTATTTATCCAAAGGATACAGATGTGCTGTTCAAAGGGGCACATGCATCCTAATGTTTATAGCAGCGCTACTGACAGTAGCCAAAGTATAGAAAGAGCCCAAATGCCCATTGACTGATGAATGGATAAAGAAGATGTGGTATACAACAGAGTATTACTTAGCAATCAAGAAGAACGCAATCTTGCCATCAGCAACAACGTGGATGGAACTAGAGTGTACTATGCTAAGCGAAATTAGTCAGAGAAAGACAAATATCATAATGACTTCACTCATATGAGGACTTTTAGACACAGAACAGATGAACATAAGGGAAGGGAAGCAAAAATAATATAAAAACAGGGAGGGGGACAAAACATTAGAGACTCTTAAATATAGAGAACAAACTGAGGGTTGCTGGAGGGATTGCGGATGGGAACATGGGCTAAATGGGCAAGGGGCATTAAGGAAGATGAGCACTTGTGATGAGCACTGGGTGTTATATGTAGGGGATGAATCACTGGGTTCTACTCCTGAAATCATTATTGCACAATACTAACTAGCTTGGATAGAAATAAAAATAAATAATAAATTAATTAAAAAAATAAATTTTTAAAAATAAAAACAGCCCAGATAATCTAGAAAAAAAATTAGTGAAATGCAAACCATAATGAATACTATTTTATACTCACCAGATGAGCAAAAATTAAAACTCTGATGATATCAAATGTTGGCAACTCTTATATACTAGGGATGGGGACAGGTAGGCATAATTGGTAAACTACTCTGGGCAACAGTTTAACATCATCTAATAAAGCTGAAGATATCCATACCCTACAAACCAGCAATTCTACTAAGTGTACATGTACAAAAATTTTGGAGAACATGTCTGAATAATAATAAACTGGTAAGAACAGCAAATTATCCATCAGGAGAATAAATTGTGGTAAATTTATATAAGAGGTATAAAACAGTAGCTGCAAATGAAATGAACTAGAACACTAGAGCTATGAACATATGCCAGAAACATATGGTGGAATGAAAAAAGCAACCCACATAAAATATATACAGTGTGATACCATTTGTATAAAGTTTAAAAACATGCAAAACAATGTATTATAATCTTGTGATAAAATTACAGAGAAAAGCATGAAAACTACTAACACAAGACTGATGACAGTGGTTACCTAAAGGTTAGGAAAGTTTAGAGGGAAGATGTAATCAAGATTGGTCACTGATCAATGCTTCAAGGGGTTGGTCATTATTTCCTAAATTGGCTATTTTGTTTATGGGTGTTTATTTTGTTATTTTGCTTTACAACTTCCAAAATTATTTTTAAAATATATTTAAATGCTTTTATATATATCAAATAATTTTTTAAAGGTAAGTTAAAAAGTTCAGAAGAAGAGATTACTTCTATCTGGGAGGATTATTAGCGAAGAGTTCATGAAAAAAAGTCATCTCTGAGTAAGGCTTAAGACAACTGAGGGGCACCTGGGTGGCTCAGTTGGTTAAGCCTCCAACTCTTGATTTCAGCTCAGGTCATGATCTCACAGTTCATGAGTTCAAGCCCTACACTGGGCTCTGCATTGACAGTGCAGAGCCTGCTTGGTTTTCTTTCTCTCTTCCTCTCTCTCTACCCCTTCCCCACAGAAGCTCCCTCTACCCCAAAATAAATAAACTTATTTTATTCTGAAGGCAATATAAAGCTCATTAAAAGTTTTGAGTAAGAGAGGGAAACAACCAAACATTAACTCTAGAAATAATAATCTGGTAGATACAATTCTCATTTCATTCAAACACATGTTCTGAATGTCTATCTGCAAAAATCAAGTACAAAAGATAGAAGAAGGGTGGGGAGATGGCAAGAAACAATATATAATCTAGAATCTCCCATGGCATTATAATAACCAGAAGGCATGCTTAAAGTCTCAGAATGTTATTACTCACAAAATGTAATTTTCCCTCTCACTTTGGAAAGCATAAGCAACTATGCATGACAAAAAAAATTATATATGTTAAATAAGAAACACATATGTACACATTATTATCAAATATATATAGATTAAAAATACATAGGAAATTGTAAAGAAAGTTCATTCAAGGGCTTCTAAGACTTTTTTTTTATACTTTTTTTAATGTTTACTTTTGAGAGAGGGAGAGAGAGAAAGAGAGAAAGTGCAAGTGGGGAAGGGGCAGAGAGAGAGGGAGACACAGAATCTGAAGCAGGCTCCAGGCTCCGAGCTGTCAGCACAGAGCCTGACGTGGGGCTCGAATCCATGAACTGTGAGATTCAGTTGGACACTTAACTGACTAAGCCACCGAGGAGCCCCTGAGCTTTTTTTCTCTTAAGTTTATTTATCTTAATTTTGAGTGCATGTGAGAGAGTGAGCACGCAGGAAAGGGGCAGAGAGTAAGGAGAGACAGAATCCCCAAGCAGGATTTATGCTGTCAGTGCAGAGCCCAATGCAGAACTTGAACCCACAAACCATGAGTTCATGACCTGAGCCGAAATAAAAAATCAGACACTTAACTGACTGAGCCACCCAGGCATCCCAGGCTTCTAAGGCTTTTTGAGTGATTTATGGCAGAGTAACCACCATGCAAGTGATAGAGTATTCAAGGCTTTCACATTCAGGAAATTTTAAGACAGAATTTGCCAATTCCACGCAATGTGTTACATTTAGGTGTAAAAGATGTTTCCACTTATTAAAGATGTTTCCACTTATTAAAGAAAAATATAGTGAAATTATATATCAAGTTACTACTTTGATTTCTAAAATACAGGATTCTTAAAACTGGTATAACTCAGATGCATACCTGTTTTTTAAAACTGCTATGTACACATAGAGGCAACTGACATAATGTAAAGAATAGTAGTCTGGGAGCCTTAGTCCTAGTTCTGCCACCAACTAAGTCTGTGATTTAGACAAGCCACTAACACCTCTCATTTTCCTCATCTAAAAACGTCTCATTTTCCCTATCTAAAAAAATGAAGAGTTTGTACCAGATGATCAAAGATACCTCCTAGTTTTTATGAGCTGCAAAATGATTTCTATTTGAGGATAGACCCTTATAGATTACTTGTTTATGCCTTTGAAATGTCATTTACTTAGATATATATGTGCATGCCCTCATCCTATATTACAGATAATATTTAAAACAGCTTACATGTGTTATAATCTCACCTTAGACTTTCACTATTATCTTACTGTCGGTTCAAAGTAAGTTTTGTTGTAGAAATTTTGCATTCTAATATGATAGTTCAAAATGGTCTCTACTGGTATAGAAGGATACTTCTGGAAAATGAGTAACCACTTATGGTAAACATGTACTTTAATGACTCATGCAATGACCACAGCCTTTCCTTGTTGGTATTCCTCAGAGCTCCATTCTCAGCTCTAGTCTCTTCACACTGGCCTGTCCTATTCACTACCATAGTTTCAATAATCACATAAACACCGAGTCTCCCAAATCTGTATTTTAGCCCAGATCTACTTCCTGAGGTCCATCTATATCCACATATTCATCGTCTATTTACATATCGCCACTGTTGTCAATATTTCAAACTCAACACACTGAACAAAGAACCAATCTCCCACTCCTCTGCCAGATCTGCTCTTCTTCTATTATCTCGATGAATAAGAACACAGTCCACTCAGATGTCCAAGCCAGAAATGTGAAGCCACTGACTTGACCCCTCTTATCCCCCACATACAATTACCAAATCCTACTGAAATGACACATCACTGTCTTTTATCTTTCCGATACTCTTTATTCCCACTGCTATTATTACTAAATTACTTTATTAAACCCTGATAATTTCTTAATTTCTTGCTGGATTCTAACAATAGCTTTTTAAAAAACAACAAAGTGTTGGTGAGGATGTGGAGAAAAGAGACCCTCATGCACCACTGGTGGGAATGTAAATTGGTGTAGCCACTGAGGAAAACAGTATAGAGGCTCCTCAAAAATAAAAAATAGAACTACCAAATGATCCAGCCAATTCCACTCATGGATAGTTATCTGAAAAGAATAAAAATACTAACTCAAAAAGATATCTGCACCCTATGTTCATTACAGCAATATTTACAATAGCCAAGACATGAAAACAACGTAAGTGTCCATCAACAGATGAATGAATAAAGAAAATGTGGTGCACATATATAAAATGGAATATTATTCAACCATAAAAAAGAAAATCCTGTTATTTGCAACAACATGGATAGACCCTGATAGCATTATTTCAAGTAAACTAAGCCAAAGATAAATAAATAACATATGATCTCACTTATATGTGGAATCTAAAACAAGCAAACAAACAAAAACCCCGTAGTACTCATAGATTTAGAGAACAGATGGGTGGGTGAAGGATGGGGGTTGAGAGGGTGGGTAAAACCAGTGAAAGTGGTCAAAAGGTACAAAATTCCAGTTATAAATTAGTACTGAGGATGTATGTACAGCATGGGAACTATAATAATATTATATTGCATTGTATATTTGAAAGCTGCTAAGAGGGTAGATCTGAAAAGTTTTCATTGGTAAGAAAAAAATTGTAACTGTATGAAAATGGATGTTAACTAGACTTACCATGGTGATCATTTCACAATAAATACAAATATTGAATCATTATATTTTACATCTGAAACTAATGTTACAGTCAATTATATCTCAACAAAAAACTTTTTAAGTCAGTCTTATTGGGGTATATACAATTTCATGCAATAAAACCCAACAATTTTAAGTACATAGTTCAATGAGTTTTGACAAATGTAAACATTCATGAAACTACTATACCTAACACTATATAGTATATAAGTATTTATATAATCCCAGAAAGTTCCTAGGGCCCCTCTGTAGTCAGGGGCAACTCACCCCCAACTCACCCCAGGAAACGTTGATCTAATTTCTATCACCACAGACTCATTTTGCCTGTTCCAGAGAACCATGTGAATGGAATCATGTAATATGTAATTTTTTGTACCTGACTTTTTTGTTCAGCATAATGTCTGTGATATTCATCCATGTTGTATGTATCAGTTTATTTTTTTTATTGTTGAGTTGTAGTCTAGTGTTTAACCATGATAATTTTTTGCTTATTCACTGCTTCTTAGCTCAGTTTACCTGCCACGAGACACATAGACTTTGATCCATTTTCATACTGCCTCTAAAGTCATCTTTCTAAAATGCAAATCTGCTTCTGTCCCTCATTTTTTTCCAATTGTTCCTCATTGTCTGAAGAATAAAGGATGGACTTCTGAACAAGACCTTCATGAACCTCCCATGCCTTTGTCCCTAATTCCCTCTCAAACCCCCCAACTGCTTGGGCCCCCAATGTCATTTCTCTGTTTATAGTTTTTACATGTGAATACATCCAAACTGAGGAGAAAAGTGACTGTTTCAATTCATTTCTGGAAATAAATTTAGGTCCCAAGTATTACATGGCCTGACAGCTCCACCTGACTTCATATTAATCCCATACATTTTAGGACTGATACTTCATAGGTATGTGGTCAGTTGCCAATGTATTGCCTTGTCCTCATTTCATATTACACCTGAATGATCACAGAGACTAAGACATCAAGGTATAATCTTTTATGCATAAGCTATAATCACACTAAAGATGCCATTTATATCCTGCTTTTGTACCTACTTCAAGAGCATTTTTCATGTTGCTACATTCTGTTCATAAATATTATGTTTAATGGCTAAAAAATGATCTAAAAAAGATGCATACATCTCATCAGTATAACACAGTTAAACCTTTCACCTATAGCTGGGCATTTAGATTACCTCTAAATTTTTGTGTTAAATTTAAGTAATGTTGCAATAAACACCTTCCTGTACAAAGTGTATTTTACATTTTAGGTATTTTTGGGGGGGCATAGAATCCCACAAGGGGAATTACTGCATTCAGAAAGCATGAATAATTTATGGTTTTAATATATTTATAAAACATTATCAAGTAATACATGAAAATAATTTTAACAGCCTGGTCAACCTCACTCCCCTTTCCAAGGCTTGTTCCTCAGAGACAATCTCTTCTATTCATTTATTGTAGTTCTTATATTCTATTTACCAACTACAGATATTGTTTTCTTACTTCTGGTTATGATAATGAGGTTATAGCTCAACTACAACACTTCTTACTGCCTCTGTTAATTCAGGAGAGGTTAACTTTGTAATGCCAAATGTATACATAAACATATTTCTTCTCTCTCAACTTATAATAATATATCTTTCTATTAGTATTCTTAGTCTTTTCCAATAGCCATGCACATACTTTTACATTATTAGGGCTAACAATATTTATAATTTATTTTGAAACCATAATAAAGTTGTCCATGCTAGTGGCTTTTGAAACTATAAAATTAAATAAAGAGTATTTACGTTATGATTATATAGGTACTGTTAAGTGAAAAAACAAGTAGTAAGTTATGATTATGCTTCCTTCTACCAGGTACCAATATCATGACCCCTAAACCACTCAAAGGAAAATATTCTTACATCATCATGGTCAATGGATTCTCATACAACTTTGATTCCAGCCTCTGTAAAATAATAATGACTACACCAAGTAAAGCACTAAAATTTACATTTCCTTAAACCTTGGCAAGTTCTAACTTGCTACTGATACCAAAGTCCAATGCCAGGCTTCCAAAATTATGATTGTTATTTTGCATCTGACTCCAAAAATTTTTATCATCTTACAAAGGGTGCAGACTAAGTCATAAAGCGTCCCCACCTGCCAGAGCATCCCGATAAAGCTGCACAAAATGATTGAAGATATCCTTCGGCAAACACTTCTCATCCGGTAGACACTGTAGAAGAATGACTATCTCAGACTGACCCACTGCATGCATTCCCTTGGTTGTGAAACACCAGCACTTCCTGTTCACATCTATAAATGGAATAAATATATAAAAATAAAGACATTCTTCTTAATATTTTCCTTTAAAAATGCAGAGAAACCTGTGTTATAATACAGCAAAGAACAATATAGGTCATACTGAAACTATATAATTCAATTGTGCACTATAAATGCATTGAGCCAAAAAAACAACTGTAGAAAATAAAACATACCAATGCCTCTGGCTTTAAGCAAATACTTAGAAAAACAACTGGAAGGGAAGTAAAAGAAAAAAGCAAAAGAAAATGCAGTTAAAACTTTTAACTCCTATTATTGGAAGGTGTAATTACTAAAGAAAAACATTTCATTAAAAATAAAATAAATAAAACAAAACTAGGTATCCTAGGCTATAATGATTAAAGAATATATTCCCCCCCCAACCTGTATTTTAAAAAAGTCACTCTACCAAGGGAAATAATTATTTATGTAAAACTAGAAACAACAACAATAAAAGCCAATATTATAGCTTTGGATTCAGCTTGTGGCCTAAAAAATATATACTTTTACATATACTTTTTAAATTTAATCTGTGACTGAAAGATTATAGCTTTTTCTTTTTTTTTTAAGATTTTATTTTTAAGTAATCTCTACACCCAATGTGTGGCTTGAACTTTATAACCCCGAGATCAAGCATTGCATGCTTACTGACTAAACCAGCCAGTCCTTTTTGGGAGAAAATTCTAGATAAACAGAGATATGATTTTACTTGGTTTCATTCTGTAAAAAGTGGTGAAAGTGGTGGGAGGATGGCTCTTCTGGACTACTTACTTCCACTTCTTTACCTTAAGGCTTTGTGGAGAACCAATAGCACAAGCCATATGTCATTCTTTGACACTTTTATTATTTATACTCCAACACAATAGGATCCCCAAAGGAATTGAAATAGGATTCAAATGTAATTATAGATATCACAATGTATATCAAAACTAATAGATTCCTTTTTCTCACTTTAGGGAATGTTACTTTACGTATCTAAACAGGAAGCACCCAATCCAACTATATTAAGATGGTGTACACTTCAGGAATTCTGGGTTAGCTATTTTCTAAGTATAAATTATGAACTAGATACAGTCAACTGAAATTTCAAGCAAGTTATTTTAAAATATGATTCTAGAAGGAAAGGAGGCAAGCATTAATAACTGGCCAAACATACAAGGGTACAATTAACAAGTAAACCAGAAACCTATATTTTATTAATATAGAACCTCAAAGGAAGTAGCATATAGGTGTTTCTGGTGTCTGAGGTCAACTTAAAATAAGTATACAGTGAGAATGAGAGGATAGTTCCCCAGTGCTTCCCTCCTTTCTCCAAAACTCTGCCTATTAACATTCATCCAGGATAAATGCATTCTCTATTTTCCAACACCGTCTTAGAATCAAGATTCTAATTGTCCTCTAACTCATTCTGATGCCCAAGAAACTAGCCCCAAGAACTGAGAGGTTTCTGAATCTTAACTTACAAGGTACTGAAGTTTTACTATGTGTTAGCTAACTAACATTTCTCTCAAATAAGGCTTTGCACACAACTAAGGTGTATGAGATTTAAATCTAGCATGTAAATTGTTTGACCCTCCTGGATAATTTATCCACCTCCTCTACTCTGGTGGGGAGTTGTGACGTAGTACATCCATCTCAGGAAGAACTTAGATCAGTTCAACTTTTGTTTGGCTTTCCTCCATGGAAAATTCATCTATCTCATCTTAAGAGTTTCAGTTAGTCCCATAGTTGTCCTCTGGGATATATTATACAAACCAACTTCTTCCGTACCCAGTTTTCAGTAAGCTGTGGATCCATCCATATAAAAATACTTGTGTGTACCGAATTTGTAAGCTTTACTTATTATCTATGAGTCAGTAAAGTATCTCATTTTAATTAAAAAAAAATTCTAACTTACAATTTACAATTTTAACCATTGACAACAAATTTGCATTTAAAACAAATACAAGTGGGTCAGGGCCACCATCTTCTAATTGCTGCATTACTGAAATCTGTGATGGTTTCTCTTCCACAGCATAGTCTGTAAGGAAAAACAAACAAACAAACAAACAAAACATGTAAAGGATTAGTTAAAGGGAGAAACCAAGAAAGAAATCTGATGGAGGAATGGGCTGATTATCCATAGGAAAGAATTAAGCATTTGATTTGTAGTTAGGGTGAACATAGGTTTATACCTGCTGTCTTAGTGTCATGCTAATAGTGTCCCTTTCATTCTCAAAAGTAACCCAGTCCAGTTTGGATGAGAACATGGTTATCCTATGTATAGGCTTCTCCACAAAATGGTTTATGCCATAGTCTAAAGACAGCCCTTTAATTTAAAAAAATTCACCAACTATCATAAGAAGAATTTTACATATTACATGTTCTAAGGCCAACATTTAAAATAATCCATGACGGACAGAGGTGTGTAGGAGATGAGCTAGATGGGTGATGGGTATTAAGGAAGGCACTTGTTGTGAGGAGCACTGAGTGTATGTAAGTGATGAATCACTGAGTTCTACTCCTGAAACCAGTATTGTATTGTATGTTAACTAAAATTTAAATAAAAAATAAGATAAAATGAAATAAACCATGATATACAATAAAGTGGTAATAGAAGGTAAAATAGTTACCTCTGGATGAAAAGACATTGAGGGGTTGAGGTAGAGGAGAATCCTTTTTATTCTATATCCTTTAGTACTGTTGAAATTTTTTACCATTAAAAAATTAAACTTTAGGAGCACCTGGGTGGCTCAGTTGGTTAAGTGACTGACTCTTTATATCAGCTCAGGTGGTGATCTTGCTGTAGTGAGATTGAGCCCCACATCATGTTCCGCACTGAGCATGTAGCCTGCTTGGGATTCTCTCTCTCCCTCTCTTTCTGTCCCTTCCCCCCTCTCAAAATAAATAAATAGACATTAAAAAAATTAAACTTTAAAAATGTACCCAGATAATAAAAGTATCATAAAGTGACTGGTTTCATGACACACTTCCTCTAAGTCAAGAGTTCAGTACATATATCAATCACCAAATCACCAGTAAATCACACAACAGATTCCAAACAAAGACAAGTTATTGAGACCTTGCACAGAACCTTTCCCATTTAATCCCTGAAAGCACAGTACGTGATATTCAGCCATGCCATTTTGAATGACAGTAGCCTTCCCAGCTTGAAGTCAAAATCATGGATAACAACTATTGTAGAATGTAAAGATACAGAAAAGGAACTGAAAACCTGCAAGTTGCATGTTGTTTGATTAGTCATATAAAATGCATCATTATACTCAAACTTTCACTCTTCGCAGATGACATGATACCCTATGACATGATACTCTATGGAAAACCCAAAAGACTCCACCAAAAAACTGCCAGAACTGATCCGTGAAATCAGCAAAGTTGCAGGAAATAAAATCAATGCACAGAAATCGGTTGCATTCCTATACATGAACAAGGAAGCAACAGAAATAGAAATCAAGGAATCGATACCATTTACAATTGCACCAAAACCCATAAAATACCCAGGAATAAATCTAAACAAAGAGGTGACAAATCTATACACTGAAAACTATAGAAAGCTTAGGAAAGAAATTGAACAAGACATAAAAAATGGAAAAATATTCCGTGCTCATGGACAGGAAGAAAAAATATTGTCAAAATGTCAATACTACCCAAAGCAATCTACATATTCAACACAATCACTATCAAAACAACACCAGCATTCTTCACAGAGCTAGAAAAAACAATCCTAAAATTTGCATGGAAACAGAAAAGACCCCAAGTAGCCAAAGCAATCTTGAAAAAGAAATCCAAAGCAGGAAGCATCACAATCCCGGACTTCAAGCTATATTACAAAGCTGTAATCATCAAGACAGTGTGGTACTGGCACAAAAACAGACACTCAGATCAATGGAACAGAATAGAGAACCCAGAATATGGACCCACAAACGTATGGCCAACTAATCTTTGACAAAGCAGGAAAGAACATCTAATGGAATAAAGGTAGTCTCTTCAGCAAGTGGTGCTGGGAAACTGGACAGCGACATGCAGAAAAATGAACCTGGACCACTTTCTTATACCATACACAAAAATAAACTCAAAATGAATGAAAGACCTAAATGTAAGACAGGAAGCCATCAAAATCCTCCAGGAGAAAGCAGGAAAAAACCTCTTTGATCTTGGCTGCAGCAACTTCTTACTCAACATGTCTCCAGAGGTAAGGGAAACAAAAGCAAAAATGAACTACTGGGACCACATCAAAATAAAAGCTTCTGCACAGTGAAGGAAATAATCAGCAAAACTAAAAGGCAACTGACCGAATGGGAGAAGATATTTGCAAATGACATAACAGATAAAGGGTTAGAATCCAAAATCTATAAAGAACTTCTCAAACTCAACACCCAAAAAACAAATAATCCAGTGAAGAAATGGGCAAAAGACATGAACACATACTTCTCCAAAGAAGATATCCAGATGGACAACCGACACATGAGAAAATGCTCAACATCACTCATCATCAGAGAAACACAAATCAAAACCACAATGAGATACCACCTCACACCTATCAGAATGGCTAATATTAAAAACTCAGGCAACAGCAGATGTTGGCAAGGATGCAGAGAAAGAGGATCTCTTTTGCACTGCTGGTGGGAATGCAAGCTGGTGCAGCCACTCTGGAAAACAGTATAGAGGTTCCTTAAAAAACTAAAAATAGAACTACCCTATGACCCAGCAATTGCACTACTAAGTATTTATCCAAGGGATACAGGTATGCTGTTTCAAAGGGGCACATGCACCCCGATGTTTATAGCAGCACTATCAACAATAGCCAAAGTATGGAAAGAGCCCAAATGTCTATCGGTGGATGAATGGATAAAGAAGATGTGGTGTGTACACACACACACACACACACACACACACACACACACACACACACAATGGAGTATTACTTGAAAATCAAAAAGAACGAAATCTTGCCATTTGCAACTGTGTGGATGGAACTAGAGGGTATTATGCTAAGTGAAATTAGAGAAAGACAAATATCATATGACTTCACTCATATGAGGACTTTAAGAAACAGAACAGATGAACATAAGGGAATGGAAGCAAAAATAATATAAAAACAGGGAGGGGGACAAAACATAAGAGACTCTTAAATATAGAGAACAGAGGGTTACTGGAGGGGTTGTGGGAGGGGGGATGGGCTAAATGGGTAAGGGGCATTAAGGAATCTACTCCTGAAATCATTGTTGCCCTATATGCTAACTAATTCAGAATTAAATTTTAAAAAATGCATCATTATAGACAGGGAGAACAGATACCATTTCCTACTGACAAAAAGAAACGAAAAAACTATTTTTTGGATGTAAGGGGAAATGTCTACTCTGCCAATGAAAATATTTATTGAAAAGAGAAATACTAAGTGACTTTTATTTTTTTTTAAATGTTTATTTATTTTTGAGACAGAGAGAGAGAGAGAGAGAGAGAGAGAGCGAGTGGGGGAGGGGCAGAGAGAGAGGGAGACACAGAATCTGAAACAGGCTCCAGGCTCTGAGCTGTCAGCACAGAGCCCAATTCAGGGCTCGAACCCACGAACTGCGAGATCATGACCTGAGCCGAAGTCGGACGCTTAACTGACTGAGCCACCCAGGCGCCCCTAAGTGACTTTTAAAAAGAAGAAGATATTTGTACGAAGTTATTCTACTGGAATACAAAATTGCAAAATTCTGGTGAAGAGACAGTAATAACTAGTTGTTTCTTAGTAGGAGAGGTTTTGATAATTAGATTTAATGAGAATGGAACCTTGTACTCTTATTTACCAATAGAGTAGGCCAATTTAACTTATAAATCTAAGACTTACCAAAATAACCAAAATTTGAAACTTAAGTCATAATTTTACTAACAAAAGACTATTTTTAGAGGGTTGTAGTAAAGTAGCAAAGGCACTATATAATCAAAAGATGCTTAACTTTATATGAAAATTCATTGTTAAACTATTTGGGACATGGCATAATACCTTCAGCCAACGTTGCTGAGAGCCCACTCTAGGCCCAGCACCATAGTAGGAGAAGACAGAAACGTAAATTAAGACTGAAGGAATGCATGGTCTAAGTGAAAGAATCAGACCTATAAAATATCTAAATTACAATAAGAAAAGTGTTAGTACAGTAAAGGTCTATAAGAATTCAAATGGAGATGAATTAAAAATGCTACTACAGAGGTAGCATAGGTAAGAATTCAGAGAAGGGTTTTTCATTAATCTGGGATTCTGAAAAATTGAGGAGTTCTTCAAGGAGTCTCCATTATACAAGGGTATGCTAGGCAGAGAAAAGGAAGATAAGGAAAATATTAATTACATGAGTACTTTGCACCTGGCACTGTTCTTGCTATATAACTTCTAGTATGAAACCTGATTTAATATTCACAATAACTTTTAAGTAGGTGTAGTTACATAATTTTTTTTAAGACTAGGAAAAAGATTCAGAGAGGATAAATGACCTACCCACTGGATCACAGCTAGAAAATAAGGGTACTAGGATTAGAATTCAGGTTTGTTCAGTTTTGCAGCCCAGTCCATTCTCTCCCCACTATTCCACAGCATATGAAAAAATATGGAAGTGTAGAAAGTGAATATTCAGAAAGAGTAAATAATCTGGAGTATGCATGTAATATGCTGGGGTATTGGCTAGAAACAAAGTTAAAAAGGAAAGTTGAGATAAAGTTACAAGGAACATTGTATGCTAAAGTAAGTAATTTATACTGAAGGCATTGGGAATCCATTGAATGCTTCTAAGCCAGAGCAATATATGATAATATCTATGTTTAAAAAGATAATTGGCAACAACATGGAAGATAAAATAAAGGAGAGAAAGAATGAAGGCAAGGAGACCAGGTAAAAGACTAGGACAAAAGTGTGGAAAGATAATTGATAAATCATCTCCTAAAAATGTACTAACTAAATGCTGATCTGGATCTATCAACAACAAACTTTCACATAAAGATAGGCATTCCTTTGGCTGCATAGAAACTTTATTTCTTACCAGAACACTAAAAATGTTTTTTTAACAATAAAATTGCTACTTAAGTTCAGCGGTCTCTGCTTACTTTATGTACATTTCTGAATGCATATTATACTGCAAGACAAAAAGTTACATTAATGTCCTGACTTTATCAGGTGGGCCAATCCTACAACCATAAGCAACTCTTAAGAGTATTATGTGCTTTAAAATATAGAGAAAAAAGTGCCAATGAACTACATTTGTATAGTATATACTTCCAACGAATGAAATGACCTTATAAAAACACAAAATTTACTCTAAAACTATCAGTAACAGCAACAATTATTCTCATGCCACTGAGTAGCTGTTTTCTTTGTTGGAAAAGAAAAAGGTAGTTAAAACTCAAATTCTCTCTTAGAAGATAACATCTGGCATACTTGCCATTACTATGACTGTTTAAATGTTTCTTTTTTTTGTTTTGTTGTTATTGTTTAGTTTATTTATTTTGAGAGAGAGAGAGCATGAGCAAGCACAGCATGGAGCCCAAAGTGCAGCTTGATCTCACAAACTGTGAGATCATGACCTGACCGGAAATCAAGAGTCAGACACTTAACTAACTGAGCCA
Source organism: Prionailurus bengalensis (assembly GCF_016509475.1). Classification (NCBI taxonomy): domain Eukaryota; kingdom Metazoa; phylum Chordata; class Mammalia; order Carnivora; family Felidae; genus Prionailurus; species Prionailurus bengalensis. The sequence continues at coordinate 42,183,446 of NC_057345.1, read as the reverse complement.
CCCCACGATCCTTGTTTAAACATGTAAGTCCACATACCTCCTTTTACACCAGTGGAGATGAGAATGGGAGGAAGCCCATCTTCAGGAATTAGGTTCATTGCACTGCCAACAGGACTTCCAACCTGAGTTATACTCCCAGAGAACAGAGAAATATCCGCCTAGGAAAGCAAATCAGCAAAGTGAGCATTACAGACAAGTCAACACTTTAGCAGAATATAAATGGGATATAAATGGGAATTTAAGTGAAAATTTGCAATCCATACTTTTTGAAAAATAGCACAAATTTCTCATTAACCTGTGGTTTATTTCCCAAAGGACTGGGTTTATACTATGAAAATATTTCCAACTGTATAGTTTCTCTTTCTGGCATCATGAAATCAGAATAAGAAAAGAGGCCTTATAGCCTGGGTTAAAGCTTTCTTTACCCAGATCTTCTCTGCCATAAAAGAAAATATTTTTTAAAACCACAGTGGTAACAGAAACACAATTTCAAAATTATCTCATAATTTCTGAATCTTCAGTGAGTGCATTTGGGTCCATTTAAAGTCTCATTTTCATTGATCTTTAAAAATAGCTTTGAGAAAAGTGGTGATAGTTGTACAGCAATGTGAATGGACTTAATGCCACTGGTTTGTACACTTAAAAATGATAAAAATGGCAGATTTTACATTATGAATATTTTACCACAATAAAAAAATTAACAGATAAAATACAGAGATTAAAATAAGTCATTATTTTCATTTACTATACAATTAAATAAAACTTCAAGTTCATTTTTCTCTTCATTAATATGAAGATCATATTTACTACACTATTTAATAAAGTATAATGTTACAAAAAGACATTTGGGATAGAGTTAAATCCACTTAACAATTTAACAGAACATACTCAAAATCTATTAAAATAATATTCTCCATATTCTATACAACTTAAGCAAAAAGAAAAAAAAAGCCAAAGACTAGAAATAATCCAAATGTCCATTAACAGGAAAACAGATAAACTGTGGTATATCCATATAATGGAACACTATCCAGCAATAAAAAGATATTAATTTTTGGTGCACACAACATGAATAAATCTCATAGTCATTAGTTTGAGCAGCTAAACACAAAAAAGTTAGAAGCTACGTACAAAACAATATACACTATATGTTTCCATTTACATGAAATTTAAGAACAGTCAAAACTAATCTATGGTGACACAAGTCAAAATAATGGGGCTACCATGGAGAAAATTAGGCAGGTATTGACAGAAAAAGGGCATGAGGGAACCATCCAAAGTGATGGAAATGGTCCTGGAAAATACCCAGGTATTTCACCTGGGTAGTGGTTGCACAAGTGTGTGTGTGTGTCTATAAGTTCATCAAGTTGTCTCCTAAAGATTAATGCTCCCTAAATACTTTACTATCTAGATTTTATACCTGAATAAAGATTAAAACTATTTTTTTTAATTTTTTTTTCAACGTTTATTTATTTTTGGGACAGAGAGAGACAGAGCATGAACGGGCTAGGGGCAGAGAGAGAGGGAGACACAGAATCGGAAACAGGCTCCAGGCTCTGAGCCATCAACCCAGAGCCCGACGCGGGGCTCGAACTCACGGACCGCGAGATCATGACCTGGCTGAAGTCGGACGCTTAACTGACTGCGTCACCCAGGAGCCCCAAAACTATTTTTTTTAAATATGTCCATGTTGGGGCATCTGGGTGGCTCAGTCAGTTAAGCATCTAACTTCAGCTCAGGTCATGATCTCTCAGTTCATGGGTTTGAGCCCTGCATTGGGCTCTGAGCTGACAGCTTGGAGCCTGGAGCCTGCTTTGACTGTGTCTCCTTCTCGCTCTCTGCCCCTCCCCAGCTCATGCTCTGTCTCTCTCAAAAATAAATAAAACATTAAAAAAATTGTTTTAAATGTCCATGTCTTATTATATTTTTATCTATGCTATCTATAATTTAGGATGCTATCAGTTTTTAGTGGGGTTTTGTTAAAAATTTTGCAATGTTCTCAATACATCATATAAGAGGAAATTTGGAAAATTTTATTGGCAAACCATTATTACCTGATTTTAAAGTCTAGTACAGGAAATGATGCATAAAACCACCTTTTAATATCATAGAAAGTGGTCATTTGGCCTCTACGTACATACCACCTGTGAAAAGGAATTTATTTCATTCATGGAGTACCTATTAAGTGCCACACACTCTACTAGGCCATAAAGATGAGAAAAATATATTCTAGTCTGGCCCTAAAGATAACTATTATCCCAATACTTATCTGGTAAAATAAAAGAATTATTAATCTTAAAATGAAATTCTTCTAGTTTATCAGGTAAGTATTTTTTTATCAGATAAGTATTAAAAAAGTGTTGAATAATGTGAGAGACAAAAATAAAATAACTAACTTGGTTTAATTTTGCAAAATGAGCTGAATCTTGTTTCCTTGTAACAGTCATTCACTAGAGCTTCCTCTTGCATTCAAACAGAATTTATCTTCTAAAAACCTATCAGGGGCTCTTGGCTGTCTCAGTTGGTAAAGCATGCAACTCTTGATCCTGGGGTTGTGAGTTCAAGACCCACGTTGGTTGTAGAGATTACTTAAAAATAAAATCGTTAAAAATCTTACATGGCAACCAAAAAGTAGAACAGAAGAAAGTAGAGATGCTTGGTTGAACAGAAAGGAATAGAGGGACTCCTCAGCCACCTTTATATGGCCTGGCCCTTCCTCATCATGGCACTCCCAAAAGGTCACCACAGAACCTGTGAAACATTGTTCGAAAATCAATGTACAAAGGGGGCAGGATTCCCTCTGCATTAGCTCTAACTACAGCAGTAGCCTGAGCTCACTGAGAACAACCTTCATGAGAATCTTTCCCTGAAAAAAACCTTCCAAATACATAGCAAACAAGAACTGATTTTGCCACATTTACTTTACTCCCGAACCACACACATACATCCTAAACTGTACCTGAAACCTATAGGCTTCCACAGAAAGGTCACTCAACTTAGAAAATGGCAAGACAGAAGAGCACAATGCTGAGTAAACTAAGTACTCACTTTTAGATGCCGTTTTGTTTTCTTACCTCTGCCGGTAGAGGACTGGTAGTTACTGGTTTAACTGGGTCATGTGAGACAGCCAAGGTTCCTGCAGAGGAAGTTCCATTCACTGTTAATTTGGCTGCATCAGCAACTTCTCCATTAGGCAAGATCCCATCAGCAAACCAAACTCGCCTCTGCTCTCTGGGCTGAGCCACTTGAGGAGCCAGAAAAATAAAACAGGCATCACTGTGATATTGGTAGCGTTTCTAACATGAAAGAAGAGAAGGTCACCATTTCCAGAAGTACAAAGAAGTCACTATTTAGCATCTTATAATTATAAATATAAGAACTGTAACTGTGTATAAAAGTGGTTATAAATTAATAAAATACGAGTTTAAATATATTCTTTATTTCTATAACTTAAACATAAAGATTTAAAATACTTTGCTTTAAAATATTAAGAGTTTGTAAGTACACTTATAATTATGTCACTTATTCTGTTCCATATCACTGACAGAGAAACTAAGAAAGGTGTTTTAAGTGCCTAGGAAATAAATTAATCACAGGGAAAAAATATCTAGCAATAGATGTCCACATCTCCTAAACATATGAGGTTTCCGTGGGAATTAAATATCTGGAAAAGTGATATGGTATTTTTAAAGGGCAAAAGATGCCCTGAAGAATGTTGAAGAATTATTTACTAATAAAGGAAGAGTTAGCACAGATATGTAAGAGAATTGGGAAGCAAACTGACCAGATCTCTGGCTAAAGAGTAACGGAAGATGAAAAAAGACTGATCTGGCAGTGCAAAAGTGGTCTGCAATAGGGGAAAAGCTGGAAAACTAAGTCCGATGAAATGATCTCTTTAAATCCAATTCCAGAAATCAATTCCAAACAGCCAAAACAAAGAGAGACTAGGGAAGAACAACAAAAATGACAAATGAAGTAAAGAGAGTAAAGATTTTAAGAAAGAAAGCCTGAACTCATAAAAATACAAGGAGTATGGCTAAGGGATGATCTGAAGAGGGGAAAATGGGGAAGAACATGATAACATCAGTAGAAGTCTCTGATCTTCAAAAGGGGAGGAGGGCTATCTAGCAAGGGAAAGGGAATATTACTAGACAAAAAGACATAAAATTAATGAAAGAAGATTGATTTTAATTATCAAGGGAAACTTCCTGACAAGACCATTTTAAGGAAATACATAACTGTTATTTTTACTACTGATAATTTCCTGAACTTACAAAGTATCTTTCACCTGACAATATCATAATCATAAAGATATAAATAAACTAAAATAAGTTGAGCCCATAATTTTCTATCATATGATATAATCAAAAAGTTCTGGAGTTTATAAAAGTCTATGTACCTAACAATATGTTCATATTCTTATTTGGATAGATTAAAAATGAAAAGAGAAAATGGCAATGGGTTTTCAAAATGCAACACTAAAACGGGCTGCTCCAAAGAAAGAACTCTCCATTTTCATAAACTCCTACAAAGAACATTAAGGTAGGCATGAAGCTAGGATTTTACAGGCCAACTTCAAATTCTGTATCTCTTTTCAAGTAGAAGCAGTGGAATCACTCCATTCTTAAGTTGGAGAGAGTATTGGCATATTTTTGGAGGTGCCTCCAAAATATCAGGTAACACAGTATTATTCTTTACTTGCCCAGAAATAGTCTTGACACATTTCTCACCTTGTTCCTTCCACTTTAATAACCACCCAAAGGGACTTATCTACAGTGTTTTAAAGACTTGTGCTGTAAAATCACATCAGCACCTTTTCAGAGGAACTTGGTGAGGAAAAGGAGAGAGAAGAGCACATGATTCCCTACCTTCTGCTCCAGGGTGCTTTAAAACTCCCACAGGTACCATCACAGTGGGAGGTGGAGAGCTCAGGGCTCCTGAGGCCTGAGCTTGCTGCAAGGGAGGGATAGTAGAACAGTATTCAGCAGGATTGTTAGGGTTAGGGCTCTGGCTTGAGGCACTCATCATGTTCTCCCAGGCTTGAGCTAAAGCAAATACAGACAATCAATGTGAATGGATTGCAAAATATGGACATCAAGACCTCCTCAATATTGGATAAATAATGTAGCTCTTCCTCATTAACACTCATAGTACCACTCTCTCTTCCAACTAGTGAAAGTATTAAGGAGATAGGTTATTTTATTCAATAAAGGAGACCATTTAGTTAAGTAAACTATTTGGAAGCAACAAATAAGAATTAGGTGATAGTTCTGGTACAGACTAATAGCAGATCAGTCTCAGGTTAAAGACTAGGCCCCTGGCTTCTTTAAAGGAGACCATACATTCCCTTAAGAGGGAGTGAAACATCAAACTTACTAAGGGTTTGCAGCTGGGATGGCAATTTAGATATTTGGGGGTGGGGGGGCAGGTTTAACATTCAACACATTTTATAAAGTTCTTCAAAAATCAAAATTGGGCCTAAAATAGCATAATTCCATTGTATGATATTTTTGTTTCATTTACAGACTTTTAGGCTCTTCTTAGTTGAGGTAAAAATTTCACTTGAAAAATTCTAAAAGCTAACGCTGAAGAGAACACATCTCAACATTTTTGTGAATTCTGCTATTGTGTAATCATTACCTCGTGTAAAAGTATCCAGCAAAAACAACCAATTTACATCTTTGGTGTGTCTCAAAAGCATAGGACCCATCTGAACATGAAAATGTGCCAATATCATACAAGTGCCATCAACCAATATGAATGATTACAAGTGTGTTAAGATTCTGTATACTCTATAATTTTACTAAATATTGACATATCAACTATTGTCTTTAAAGTAAATAAGATGAAAGGAGCTACAGAAATGAAAGATACCAAATTTTATCTTCTAGGTTCAGGTAATACCACATGCTCAGGAATGGAAAACACCCAATTTTTTAAAGCATCTTTTTTAAAACTCTCATTCAATATCAAAGAATGATCCATAAGATCATGAATACTTATTGCCTCCAAACTTCAGGACAAGGCTAAAAACAATAGCTAAGTTCCTTTGAAAGCATTGGCAGAAAGAGGGGAGGAAGAGAAAAGGAGAAAGGGAAAAAGGGATAGGGAACACTGAAAAGCATCAAATTAAATATTCAGAAAAAGACTTCGCTAAGCCATGCGAGAGGAAAGACTGCTGGAAAAACCAGAAAAAGTAGATTACTTTAGGATTCCCTGGTAAGGGCATCCTTGGCTTAATAAAAATAAGTATTCCATATGAATCCTCTGCCATTTCCTTCATCTTTGGATATGCCAAGTTAAAAAACAAAAAAAGAAGCCATCAAGTTGAAAGACCTCATCAAATAAAAGAGGTACTGGGTACTATAATTAAGCAGCATGCTCTTTTCTGTGGATATATGTCTGAAAATGAAAGCAGGAATAAAAATCATCAATTGAACAACTGAGTGAAGTAACTACCATCTAAAAATTGACCCTTAAGAGTAGAGAGAATGAATTAATATTTTGATCAAAATTGTAAGAATTCAGAAATGGGAGGAAATTGGGTGGATCACAGGAGATCAGAACAGATCAGATTAACTGACATGCAGTAGTTAATAAGCCAGCAACAAGAAAACATCACTATGAGCAACGCAGACAGACAGAGCAGGAGGGGTCTTGAGCAGATAGATTCCCGCCTCCAGGAGGCACGCTACCCTGGCACAGGCATCAACTTTTGTCCAAGTTCAAAATTTTATTCGTAATTCTTCTGGCAACTGTACAAAGACATACAGAGAAAATACTATAGCCTGATTAATTTTCTTGTATCTCTTTACAAAAATACTTTTTTTTTTTTTTTTTTTGTAATTCTAAACTAAAATGCCCTTGGATTCATTTCCAGTCCCACAAAAGATGAACACTGGACAAGCTATATTTACCTTCTCCTGGCCATGTTCTTTTACCATATAACTAAATTCAAAACCAATATTCTTATAACAAATCTAAATAGTATTAAGGAGATTTCTGACAGAAAAATGAACTCCTCTACTTGATCTGAAACACTAAATAATTTATTTTTAACAAGATGAGTGACAACCAAGTTGTTAATAAGAATACACTTCAAGTTATTAAGGTATTTCCTAGAAATAGACAGCTTCCCTTGAAAGGAAAACCTCAGTCCAATTTTAATATTTCATCATCTGAGTGGTCAATTGCTTCCCACCCCCATCCCACTCCAGTCATTCCACAGGAGCATTAAAGCCACACAGCACCAGATTTCCATCAGAACTTCCATTCTTCCTGCAAAACTTACCTGACTTTAACATTTGTTTATTAAGTTAGGCACAGGGATTCTGAAATGCTACAATATTCTCAAAACATGGAAATTTGTTCCATATTTTTAGTTAAAGTTGTGACTTTTGAGAAGGTGAACAACTTATAGAGAAAGGCAGGAAAAAACAGTAGTCTTTTCATAGGAATTCTCTTGTTCTGTCTTGGTAACTGTGAATTCAACCTGTTTTAATACTTACCATTCATTAGCACTGAATGGCAGATTACACATACTCTAGCTTCCTTTCTATCCATGTATAACAGTTTACATTTCAGGCTACAGCAGGAAGCACAGAAAACCTGTAGGAATAAGAACATACTAAATTTATTTAGGGTAACAGTACAAAGAGAGCAAGCCAATACTGACCAACACTGACAGGAAACCATATTACTACAACACTAAAAACTTCAAAGGAAAATGCAGTTGAGGAAGCTGGGCCCCAAGACTCAATTCAAAAGCAAGAGTGAGATGACACGTCTGTCAGCAATAAGGAAAGTAAAAGTCTGGCTGAAAATAAAAACATTACCCAAGATCACACAACAAATACACAGCAGGAGAAAAAAAAATGACTTGCCCTTAGGCAAAATTCCTATACACAATATCACATAACATGGGCATTTAAAGATAACTAACTACATCTGCTATCTTTGTTTGGAAAGGCAATATAGCAGGGTGAAATAAACAAACATTGGGAATTCCAAGTTTGAACTTCTGATTTTTATTCATCTTATAGATGGAATAATAATAATACCAGCTCTTTTTACTGGTTTGCTATGAAAGCTAGGAAAGCTCAAAGTATACAACTCAATCATAAAAATAAGCACAGCCCTTGGGATGCCTGGTTGGCTCAGTCAGTTGAGTGCCGAGCTCTTGATTTCAGCTCTGATTACCATCTCACGATTCACAGCTCCCATGTCGAGCTCTGCACTGGCAACATGGAGATTGCTTGGGATTTTCTCTCTCTTTCTCTCTCTGCCTCCTCCCTGCTTGTGGGTACATGAGCTCCCTCTCCAAAATAAATAAATAGACTTAAAAAAAAATAAGCACAGCCTGCAGACAATCAAAAATTCATGAGGCCAATTTCCAGCACCTTATTTCCACCTTCCAGGGTTGGTTCTTGATAATTTTACTTTCTTGTCCCTTCCACATTAGACAACAAGAATCTCCTCAGCTCCCTGTTAAGATTTATTTTCTTGAGAAGTCATTAGTCATTTATCACAAAGAGCTTCATATGGGCAGAAAGCTGTTCCCAGTAAATTCTACTAGTCCAGTTTTTAGAGTCAAGAAGTATCCATCTTACAAAGACAAATCAAGAGATGAGGTCAGACTAAAGACAAAGTGAGAGAGATCATCGCCTCTCTTACTAGGTATGATTAATATATCTAGCTACCATGATTAACAATTTACAGTTTTCAGAGGCTTTACATTCTCAAAGTAACTCTGCAACAAACAGAGTACAGGAAATAGATTACTTCTATCAGAAGAAACTTGAGTTTGGGTGATTAAATGACTTGTTCAAGTCCACAGCAAACTGTATGAATACAAGCACTTTACATATACTATTTCATTTAACCTCTATGAATTCAGTCACTTACAATCAACAGAGTTGAATAAACAAATGTTAAGCAAAATCATTCAGCTGTACAGCTAGTAAGTTACATAGTAAGTCTCCAAAGGCTCTGTTCTTAACTACTATGTAATACTGCTTCATACTAATTCATATATGGTATTTCATTTTGAGACCTGACTTTTCCTTTTTCCTCACCATGACTATATCTCATCAATTGCTAAATCCTGTTGGTTCTCCCTCTTAATCTCTCCCTCTCCATCATTACTGCTGCTGCCTTTATTCAGGCCTCTACTATCTGAGGCCTAGAAGATGATCACAATCAATTATCTGTCCTCCTAATCTTCAGATGTGTCTTTCCAATTCATCTTTCACACAAACAGTAAATGACAGAACTTTCTAAAACAGTAAATCTAATTATGTCAATCTTCTTAAAAACTTTCAATAACCTTTCTAATCAAGAGGTAAATCCAAGAAGCCATCATTCACTCATTTATGCTACAAATATTTGAGCCCTAACTATGTGCTGAGCAGCAGACTACCCTATTAGGTGTAGCAGTGAACAAAATAGATATGGCCCCTGCCTTCATGAAATTCATAGTCTACAGAGGTTATTATCTAAAATTAAATAATTACACAAGTGAATAGAAAATTACTTGCTTCAAAAGAAGTACATTAGTAAAATAAGATGTAATCTAGGCCTTACCTAGATTGACAGGGTCAAGAAAGGTTTTATTTAGGAAATGACATAGATAAAATATGAGGTAAAAGTTTTCTATGCACAAAAGAGACAATAAGCAGAGGAAACAGAAAGTAGGTCCCATTAGGGGAAGAAAGCATGGCTCCATCAAGGAACTAAAAATAGTTAATATGGCTAAAGGCCCTTAGATTAAGGGAGGCATAGAATAAGCTGAGGCCAGACAAGACAAATATGTTTCCACTCATGTGTGGAATCTAAGAAATGAAACAAATGAACAAAGAAACAAAAAAAAACCAGACTCTTACATACAGAGAACTGGTGGCTGCCAGAGGGGAGGTGAGTAGGGGGATGGGTGAAATAGGTAAAGGGGATTAAGAGATACAAACTTCCAGTTATAAAATAAATAAGTCACAGAGATGAAAAGTATAGAGAGAATACAGTCATTAAGAGTAATGTACAGAATTATACAGATAAAAATACATTATACAAATAAAAATAACACTGTATATTAGTTATACTTCAATTAAAAAAAAGAAGGCAGACCAAGCAAAGTTTGTACAGGTTGTATTAATAATTTGGGTTTTTGGGGCACCTGGGTGGCTTAGTCGGTTGGGCGGCCGACTTCGGCTCAGGTCATGATCTCGCGGTCCGTGAGTTCGAGCCCCGCGTCGGGCTCTGTGCTGACAGCTCAGAGCCTGGTGCCTGTTTCGGATTCTGTGTCTCCCTCTCTCTGACCCTCCCCCATTCATGCTCTGTCTCTCTCTCTATCTCAAAAATAAATAAACGTAAAAAAAAAATTTTTTTTTAATAAAAATAAAAAAAAAATAATATGGGTTTTTAAAATTTTTTAAAAATCTTTACTTATTTTGGAGACAGACAAAGACAGAGCATGAACAGGGGAGGGTCAGAGAGAGGGAGACACAGAATCCAAAGCAGGCTCCAGGCTCCGAGCTCTCAGCACAGAGCCTGACACAGGGCTCGAACTCAGACTGTGAGATCATGACCTGAGTCAAAGTTGGAGGCTTAATTTTGTTTTTTTAATAAGAGCAGTGGGAAACCACTTAAATGTTTTAATCAAAGGGGAAGATATGGCTACAGTGTAGGGAAAAAATAATGGATTTGGAATTATTCAATATACAGAACTCAGTCTAATACACATTAGCAGAATGAAATAAACCCACATAATCATCTCAAAGCAGAAAAAGCATCTGACAAAATTCAACACGCTTTCATAATAAAAACATAATCAACATAAAACATAATAAAAACAGTCAAAAAAGTAGAAATAGAAGGAAACTACCACAACATAGTAAAAGCCATATACAAAAAAATCCATAGCAATAAATCTAACCAAAGATGTAAAAGATCTGTATGCTGAAAACTATAGAAAGCTTATGCAGGAAATTGAAGAAGATATAAAGAAATGGAAAGACATTCCTTGCTCATGGATTGGAAGAATAAATATTGTCAAAATGTCAATACTACCCAAAGCTATCTACACATTCAATGCAATCCCAATCAAAATTGCACCAGCATTCTTCTCGAAACTAGAAAGAGCAATCCTAAAATTCATATGGAACCACAAAAGGCCCCGAATAGCCAAAGGAATTTTGAAGAAGAAGACCAAAGCAGGAGGCATCACAATCCCAGACTTTAGCCTCTACTACAAAGCTGTCATCATCAAGACAGCATGGTATTGGCACAAAAACAGACACAAAGACCAATGGAATAGAATAGAAACCCCAGAACTAGACCCGCAAATGTATGGCCAACTAATCTTTGACAAAGCAGGAAAGAACATCCAATGGAAAAAAGACAGTCTCTTTAACAAATGGTGCTGGGAGAACTGGACAGCAACATGCAGAAGGTTGAAACTAGACCACTTTCTCACACCATTCACAAAAATAAACTCAAAATGGATAAAGGACCTGAATGTGAGACAGGAAACCATCAAAACCCTAGAGGAGAAAGCAGGAAAAGACCTCTCTGACCTCAGCTGTAGCAATCTCTTACTTGACACATCCCCAAAGGCAAGGGAATTAAAAGCAAAAATGAATTACTGGGACCTTATGAAGATAAAAAGCTTCTGCACAGCAAAGGAAACAACCAACAAAACTAAAAGGCAACCAACGGAATGGGAAAAGATATTTGCAAATGACATATCAGACAAAGGGCTAGTATCCAAAATCTATAAAGAGCTCACCAAACTCCACACCCAAAAAACAAATAACCCAGTGAAGAAATGGGCAGAAAACATGAATAGACACTTCTCTAAAGAAGACATCCGGATGGCCAACAGGCACATGAAAAGCTGCTCAACATCGCTCCTCATCAGGGAAATACAAATCAAAACCACACTCAGATATCACCTCACGCCAGTCAGAGTGGCTAAAATGAACAAATCAGGAGACTATAGATGCTGGAGAGGTTGTGGAGAAACGGGAACCCTCTTGCACTGTTGGTGGGAATGCAAATTGGTGCAGCCGCTCTGGAAAACAGTGTGGAGGTTCCTCAGAAAATTAAAAATAGACCTACCCTATGACCCAGCAATAGCACTGCTAGGAATTTACCCAAGGGATACAGGAGTACTGATGCATAGGGGCACTTGTACCCCAATGTTTATAGCAGCACTCTCAACAATAGCCAAATGATGGAAAGAGCCTAAATGTCCATCAACTGATGAATGGATAAAGAAATTGTGGTTTATATACACAATGGAGTACTACAGGGCAATGAGAAAGAATGAAATATGGCCCTTTGTAGCAACGTGGATGGAACTGGAGAGTGTGATGCTAAGTGAAATAAGCCATACAGAGAAAGACAGATACCATATGTTTTCACTCTTATGTGGATCCTGAGAAACTTAACAGAAACCCATGGGGGAGGGGGAGGGAAAAAAAAAAGAGGTTAGAGTGGGAGAGAGCTAAAGCATAAGAGACTCTTAAAAACTGAGAACAAACTGAGGGTTGATGGGGGGTGGGGGGAAGGGGAGGGTGGGTGATGGGTATTGAGGAGGGCACCTTTTGGGATGAGCACTGGGTGTTGTATGGAAACCAATTTGACAATAAATTTCATATATTGAAAAAAAATTTTAAAACAAAACAAAAAAAACCCCAAAAAATCCATAGCAAACATCATACAATGATGAAAGACTGAAAGCTTTTTCTCAAAGATTAGAAAAGGCAATGATGCCTGTTTTCACCTCTTCTACCTAACATAGGTACTGAGTTTCTAGCCACAATATCAGGCAAGAAAAAGAAGTAAAAGGCATCTAAACTGACGTAAAATTATCTTTGTTTGCAGATGATATTAAGTTATATACAGAAAACCCTAAATATTCCACACATAAAAACCATTAAAAAAAACCATTAAAACTTAGAAATGAATTCAGTGAATCTGCAAGATACAAAGTCAACACACAAATATCAGCATTTCTTTCTATACACTAAAAATGAACAATCGGAAAAGGAAATTACAAAAACCCTCCATGTACAGTGACATCAAAAAGAATAAAATAACAGACTAGATAAAATATTTGTTATACATAATGAACAAAGGGCTAAGATCCATAACATATAAAAACCTTCAATGAACTAAAAAGAAAAATACAAAAACTTCTAAAGAAAGTAAGCAAAGAACTCACACAGGTAAATTTACAGAAAAATAAAAGTCTAATAAGTAAAGATATAGTATCAGTTGTAACAAAATAAAAATTAAAAGAATGAGATTTTCTTTTTCTATTGTACAAATAATTTTTAAATTTTTTTTTCAACGTTTATTTATTTTGGGGACAGCGAGAGACAGAGCATGAACGGGGGAGGGGCAGAGAGAGAGGGAGACACAGAATCGGAAACAGGCTCCAGGCTCCAGGCTCCGAGCCATCAGCCCAGAGCCTGACGCGGGGCTTGAACTCAGGGACCGCGAGATCGTGACCTGGCTGAAGTCGGACGCTTAACCGACTGCGCCACCCAGGCGCCCCGAGTACAAATAATTTTTAAAAACTGGTATCCAATGGTGGTGAGGGTAAAGAGAAAAGAGGAACTTTCTCTCAAATCCTCCTGGTGGTAGTATAAATTGGTAGATTAATTTAGCGGGATCTTAAAATTTTAACTGTTCATTCCCTTTGACTTAGCACATTCAATTTGAAAGATTATCCTACAAAAAGAAAATCCAAATGTGCAATGAGATGTATACAAGAATTAGCTCTGTACCGTCATAATAGTCAAAAGTTATCAACAACCCAAATGTTCATCAGTAGAGGAATAATTAAACTGCAGTATGACCATTAAATGGAATGCGGTTAGCCTGGAAAAAGAATCAGAGAGTTCTATATGTAGTTACTCACATGGAAAAGTAAAGTAAAGTAGTCAAGTTGGAGGATAAGAATTGGATTGAAATAGGGCTTTTCCCCCCCTCTCTTTTTACTTTTATATAATTTTTTTAGGTGTTGGACTGGGATATTTTAATTTTGAGTAGAGCCTTTTCTGTATTCTAAAAAGAAAATAGAATTAAAAGGAGTATTAGTTGGTGTTTCAGGTTGAACTGTGTCTCCCTCAAATACATATATTTAAGTCTTAATCCTTAATACTTCAGAATATGACTCATTTGGAAACAGGGTCTTTATGGAGGTAATCAAATTAAAATGAGGTCATTAAGGTGAGAGCTCCTAATCCAATATGACTGGTAACCTAATAAAAGGGAAAATTTGGACATAGCATGTGGGAGAATACCATGTGAACATAAGATGGCCATCTACAAGCCAAGGAGAAAGACATGGAATAGATCTTCCATTACAACCTTCAGAAGGAACCAACCCTGTCACCACCTCAGTCTCAGACTTTTAGCCTCTGGAATTGTGACACAATAAATTTTTATTGTTTAAACCACCAGTTAGTGGTACTCTGTTATGACAGTCCTAGCAAACTAACATAGTTGGGGACTTTCCAAAGTAAATGACTTGCTCTGGGTAAAAAAATCTCAAGTGAGAATTGAAAAAAAACTCCAAAAAAACAAAAAAACAAAGATATCTTTTTTTAAAAGCAAGCTAGGGGGCAGCATTATGCAGTTAAACAGAGGAATCTTACCCATCCTTCCCAATATGCCAACAATAGTGTGGAGGGGGGATCTTTTGTTTCCAAGGGAATTCAAGAAAGGCACAGAAGTTAGTTAGAAAAGTGGATGACTTGCCAAGAAACTACCTAGAATGGCAAGAAAATAGGAGTCAGGCAAAGAGAGGCATTTCTGTGGGATCACCCATGCCAGAGAACTACATGGGATCAAATGTAACATACACCACAAAACCACCACCTGACAGTGCCTATGACTGACACAGACAGTGTACCACAACATAAAATAGAAGATTGACCTGGGAATGCTGGCTCTTGTTCTCAAAAAGACAAAGACTATCCTGTAACAAGCTTCACAAGTCATTAGAATTAGTGCCCTAGAAAAGATAGGCAGAATCTAAGAGATCTGAACCAACTGAGAATAGGTTAATAATCCTGGATTTAAAATTACCAGGTAACACTCAATTTGCCTGAAAAGACCAAGATGAAGTTGTTTGCCATGAGTCAGGTTAGTCAGTGTTTCTCAACAAGGGCATCCTTGGCATTTAGCGTGGCCAATTCTTCACAGCACCATTCTGATTAACACAGGACGTTTAACACAGGACGCCCCGGATTATAAAACACCAGCAGCAACCCCAATCACTGCAACAAAAATATCCCACCCCACATTCCAAGCGTCATCTAAGTACCTTCTCCAGTTCTCTGAGCTAGAGGCTCAGAGTCAAAAAGTCAGTTCTAGAAATAGAGAATTACATATTTGCACATACAAACTTTACTACCAAAATATCATGCCATATACTTTTATTATCACAACTAACACAATCTACTGCAATCTACTGCATTTATTCAACTTATTCTCCATTTTCCTGAACTAGGATGTAAACTTCATGGAGTAAAGGACTAAAGTATTTCAATACTGATATCACAGTACCTGAAATAAAATAGGTACTTGCCAAATGTTTATTGCTTCCTTAATTATAAAAAAAATCATTGCACAAATGAGCATATGAGAAAGAAACATTAATGTGGCCTTATCTGGAGAGGGCAATATCATACACAACTCAAATTTACATCTTCAACAATGACAAACACATTTTAAGCTGTTTATTAATGACAGTGACATCAAATGAGGTCAGTTCCTTTATTTTGTTGTTTATATATATTAAGGTTTATTCTTTGCAATGTAGCGTTTAACGTATTTTTTTTTAACTGAGGTAAAACTGAAACTAATTATGTAAGTTTCAGCTGTACAACATAATGACTCAGTATTTATATATATTGCAAAATGATCACAATAAAGTCTAGTTACAGAATTTTTCTTGTTATGACAACTTTTAAGATTTACTCTCTTAACAAATTTCAAATATGCAATACAGTATTATTAACAATAGTTGACATGCTGTGTATTACATCCCCAAGACTTACTTCTTTTATACCTGGAGTCAGTACCTTCTGACTCTGTTCAGCCATTTTGCCATTTTACCCTCAACTTACCCTCACTCTTTCCCTGCCTCAGACAACCACTCATCTGTTCTAACTATGAGCTTAGGGTTTGGGGGTTTTTGGTTTTCTTTTATTTTTAGGGTCTACATATAAGACAGATCATATGGTATTTGTTTTTCTCTAACCATTTGTGTGTTTACATGTAATTTTCTTTAATATGGCACTTTTGGATTCCAATCTCAACTTTATCATTCATTCACTAGCCAAACGACTTGGAGAATAATTTGAACTCTGTGAGCCTCACTTTTTCCTCATATGTAAAAATGAAATGTTAATATTCTCCTTATAAGGCTTTTATGAAGATAAAATGAGATAATACCTATAAAATGAAGTACATAATAGGGACTGAGTGAATGATGGTGCCTTTCTTATTTCCCTTTCCTTTTCTTTTCAAACTTCCCACTCATGGCTTTCCACAGGACAAACCTTACTGCAAATTTATGAATAAGCTTTATACTCAAGTACCATTTGTGCCTACTTATACCCCCTTACAGTGTGAATAAAGGTCCTTTACAATTCTTAAAAATTCAAATCATCAGTGTTCACTTATTTCGTCCCCAAATTACAAAGTGGAAAATGTGATATTCCAGGTCTTCAAAAAGCACTATATTTATGACAAAAATAACTGCCTTGCAAAAACAAAAAACAGGAAAGTGCCTGTGACTGACCAATATCCACCTATTCATAAAGACCAATTCTCAAGTACAGAAGAGCTTGTAAAAATTCTCAAGTACAGAAGAGTACTATATCCTTGCTTATTAACAAATACCAAAACCAGTGCAGTAAGAGCTACAGCAGTTCAGATTACAACTCTGCCTGTATCCAAACACCTGTTCCAACTTAACTATTATTAACCGAAAACAAAAATAATTATTAGGCATTTTAAGAGTATATATCACAGGAAAGGCTACAAAAGGTCTCTAATTTAATCTTGCAACTTTATTTCTAACCAAGGCTATACAAACAGATACAACACCAGAATTATAAGAAAATAAATGCAACATAAAATCTTAAATGTGTTTGGAGCCACCAGACTCATTTCTTTTAACATATTATAAATTAGGGGTGCCTGAGTGGCTTGGTCAAAACTCTTGGTTTTGGCTCTGGTCATGATTTCACAGTTTTGTGAGTTCAAGCCCGTGTTGGACTCTGCGCTGGCAGCTGGGAGCCTACTTGGGATTCTCCCTCTCTCCTCTCTCTGCCCCTCCCCTACTCATGCTGTCTTGGTCTCTCTCAAAGTAAATAAATAAGCTTTAAAAAAAAAATATATATATATATATATACACATATATATGTGTATACACACACACACACTATAAATTTTTTATATATCCTGTTATCTTTAAAAATTTTTTTTTAACGTTTATTTTTGAGACAGAGAGAGACAGAGCATGAACAGGGGAGGGTCAGAGAGAGAGGGAGACACAGAATCTGAAACAGGCTCCAGGCTCTGAGCTGTCAGCACAGAGCCCGACGCGGGGCTCGAACTCACGGACCGTGAGATCATGACTTGAGCCGAAGTCGGCTGCCCAACTGACTGAGCCACCCAGGCGCCCCTATCCTGTTATCTTTTAAATAACACACATTGTCTGTTAAGTTTTACGTATAGGTTTATAAGTGCTAATCTGTAAAAGGCAAGCAATTAAACCATATTCCCCCTTTTTCTTTTTAATGTTTTATTCATTTTTTGAGAGACAAAGAGAAACAGAGTGCAAGCAGGGGAGGGGTAGAGAGAGAGGAGGAGACAGAATCCAAAGCAGGCTCCAGGCTCTGAGCTGTCAACACAGAGCCCAAAGAGGGGCTAAAACCCATGAACTGTGAGATCATCACCTGAGCCAAAGTCAGACAGAACCACTGAGCCACCCAGGCACCCCAAAACATATCCCTTCTTTTTAAACCATATTCTGGCCATTCTGCATTTTTAAAACTTTTTGGTACAGAAATTTTCAATCATATAAAAGTAGACATAACAGCATAACAAACCCTTAATTGCCAGTGCTCAGGTGAAACAATTATTAAAGTTAATCCTCACCTACTTCTCCCTTATTTAATCATTTAAAAATAAATCTCAGATACCATTTCACTTTTTTTTTAATACCTTTATGTAGGCTCCACACTCAACCTGGGGCTTGAACTCAGAACCCTGAGATCAAGAGTCCCATGCTCTACCAACTGAGCCAGCTAGGCACCCCAAATATCATTTCATCTTCAAATATTTCAGTATAAATCTCTGAAACACAGGGACTATTTTAACAGAACAGTACCATTATCACATCTTAAAATATTAATAATTTCTTAATATCAAATATCTGAATAATGTTAACATTTTTAGTAGACAAATTTTTAATAGACTATTTTTTAGAGTAGTTTTAGGTTCACAACAAAATTAAGCAGAAGTTATAGGGCATTCCATATACCCCTGTCCCCACACATTACTAGCCTCTGCCATTATCAACATCTCGCATTGTATTCTAGTTTAGTAAGGTGGAAGTCTAGACGATTGACTTTAGATCTTTCTTCTCTTATATCCAGTGCTGTATTATTATTGTATAACTTTTAATTTTGTTTAGCTTTTTAATGTTATGCTTGAAGCAGAAATCAAAGAGGTCTTTATACTATGATTAGTGAATGTCTCAAGTCTCTTTTATTATATAGGTTCTCCTTCAAAAATACCTTATTGAAAAAACTGAGTCATTTGTCCTATACTTTCCCACAATATGGATTTCACTGACTGCCTTCTTAGGTGGTGATGTTTAATGCATTTGTCTAACTCTGTATTTCCTATAAATTGATTGCTAGATCTAGAAATTGATCAGATTTGAATACGACTTCTCCTGGGAAGACTATTTCATAGACCCTGAATTATTTTTAATTGAATCAATATTAAGAACCCCTGTAGGAATTAAAAAGGAAAAAGAGAATTACCCAGAATTCCACCAATTAAAATTATGTTTTCAATTTTACATGTTCCCTTTATGTACACGTTTTTATGCCTAAGAATAACTTTTGTAATTATAAACAAAGCAAAACTATGAGTTTGCATTTTATTCATAGATCATCATAGGCATTTGCCATACTGCTTTATCATATTATATTTTTAATATCTTTTTTTGAGAGAGAGAGAAAGAGTCCCAAGCAGGCTCCACACTCAGCACAGAGCCTGACATGGGCTCAAACCCATAACTGTGGTATCATGAGCTGAGGTAAAATCAAGAGTTGCATGCTTAATCGACTGAGCCACTCAGGTGCCCCATTATCATAATAATATTTAATGGCTGAGTCAAATGTATATATCATATTTAACTTATCATTATCCAGCTTTGGACAGAAATTATTTCTAATGTGCTTGCTATTTAAAGTAACACTAGGGGTGCCTGAGTGGCTCAGTCATTTGAGCATCCGACACTTGATTTTGGCCCAGGTCATGATCTCACGTTCATGGGACTGAGTCCCACACTGGGCTCCATGCTGACACTGGAGCCTGCTTAAGATATTCTCTCTCTCTCTCTCTCTCTCTCTCTCTCTCTCTCTCTCTCCCCCTCCCTCCCTCCCTCCCTCCCTCCCTCCCTCAGCTCCTCTCCCCTGGTGTCTCTCTCTAAAAAATAAAAAATAAATTTAAAAAATAAACAAGTAAAAAATAAAGTAACACTAAAATGAACATCTTTTTGTTTTATAGCTCTTGTTCTTTAGGAATTATCTTCCAAAGAAGGAATTATTGGCTCTAAGAATTGATATATATGGTATTTTAAATGTCTAAAAATGCTGATTTCAACTTAACATCAAATTGCAATGAGTATTATCAACATTTTCTATTTTTCACTACATAGGTATAAAATCCCTACCTCTTAATAGCCAATAAATTTAAATATTTCTCTAGTGATTACTCATCCACTTAAGCCTCTCCTTTGCCTATTTATATAATGAAAATGTGATGGTTTTAACAGAAGACACTTTTGTCAGCTGACATTCTGTAACCAACAACCAACTTCTGATTTGTTCTGTCAAAGGAAGCACTGATTTAAGATTGAATATCCTACTCTACCTTTTTCAAATAATTCTCTTCTGGCTTAAAGAAAATTGTGGCCAGGGTATCTGACTGGCTCAGTTGGTAGAGCATGCAACTCTTGATCTTGGGATCATGAGTTCGAGCATCACATTGGGTGCAGAAATTAATTAAAAAACAAAAACAAAAAACAAAAACTGCCACCAACCTAGATGAATAGACAAATTCCTACAAATATAAAACCTGCCATAACTGAATCAGGGAGAAATAGCAAATCCAAATATATCTATAACTAGTAAGGAGATTGAATCAGTAATCAAAAACCTTTCAACACAGAAACGCTCCAAATAAAACGGCCTTGATTGGTAAATGTTACCAAACATTTAAACAACACCAATCCTTCTCAAACTCTTCCAAAAAGCTGAAAAGGAAGGAACACTCCCTAACTCATTTTATGAAGCCAGCATTACCCTAATACCAAAGCCAAACAAGGCAATACAAAAAAATTATAGACCAATATCCTTTATGAACATTGATGCAAAAAATACTCAATAAAATACTGGCAAACCAAATTTAACAGTACATTAAAAGGATTATGATCAAGGATGCAAGGATGGTTCAACATGGAAAAATCATGTAATATACCACATTAATAGAATGGAAAGAAATCCACATGATCAATGATACAGAAAAAGCATTAACAAAATCTAACATCTTTATGTGATAAAAACATGCAACACACTAAGAATAGAAGGAAACTACCTCAACATAAAAGGCCACATTTAAAAAACTCACAGCTAATATCATATGCAACAGTGAAAGACTAAAAGCTTTTCCTCTAAGATAGGAAAAATCCAAGGATGTACAATTTTGACCTTATATTCAAGCTTAGTATTTGGAGTTTAGCCAGAGCAATTAGGAAAGGTAAACAAACAGGCATTCAGATTGGAAATGAAGAAAATTACCTCTGTTCACAGATGGCAAGATCATATATGTAAAAAACACTAAAGATTCCCACACAAAATTGTAAAAACTAATACATTCAGCAAACTTGCAGGATGTAAAGTCAACCCACAAAAATCATTTGTATTTCTATACACTAATAATGAACAAGTCGAAAATGAAATTAAGAAAATGATTCCATTTACAATAGCATCAAGAATAAAATATTTAGAAATTGGGGCACCTGGGTGGCTCAGTCGGTTAAGCATCCAACTTCGGCTCAGGTAACGATCTCATGGTCCATGAGTTCAAGCCCTGTGTCCGGCTCTGTGCTGACAGCTCAGAGCCTGGAGCCTGCTTGGGATTCTGTGTCTCCCCTCTCTCTCTGCCCCTCCCCCATTCACACTCTCTGTCTCTCAAAACTGAATGTTAAAAAAAAATTAAAAATAAGTAAAAATAAAATACTTAGAAATGAACCTAACCAAGGAGGTAAGAGCCTTATGCACTGAAAATAACAAAAGAATGCTGAAAAAAAATTTTAAAGAAGATACAGGGCGCCTGGCTGACTCAGTCGGTTGAACGTCTGACTTCGGTTCAGGTCATGATCTCACCGTTGATGAGTTCCAGCCCTGCATCGGGCTCTGTGCTGACAGCTCAGAGCCTGGAGCCTGCTTCAAATTCTGTGTCTCCCTCTTTCTCTGTCCCTCCCCCACTCATGCTCTGTCTCTCTGTCTCAAAAATAAATAAAAAATTTTAAAAAAGATATAAATACACTGAAAGACAATTCATGAATTGGAAAACATTATTGTTAAGATGTCCCTACTACCTAAAATTATCTACAGATTCAATGTTATCTCTGTCGTAACAATCTTCACAGAAATAGAAAAATCCATCCTTAAATTCATATGGAATATTTTTTTAAATTTAAATCCAAGTTAGTTAACATATAGTGTATCATATGGAATCTCCAAAATAGTCAAATGATCTTAACAAAGAAGAACAAAGTTGGAAGATTCTCACTTCATGGTTTCAAAATTTACTACAAAGCTACAGTAACCAAAACAGTGTGATATTAGTATAAACACAGACATCAAGAACAATGGAATAAAACAGTGAGCCCAGAAATACAATCTCACATATATATACAGTCAAATGATTTTGACTTGGGTGCCAAGACAGTTCAATGGGCAAAGGATAGTGTTTTGAACAAATGGTGCTGAAGAAACTGGATATCTACATTCAAAAGAATGAAACTGGATCCTTACACCATATACAAAAATTAACTCAAAGTGGATCAAAAACCTAAATGCAAGGGCTAAAATTATAAAACTCTTAGAAGAAAGTATAGGGGGAAAGATCATGACATTTGGTTTGGCAATGATTTTTTGGATATGACACAAAAGGCACAGACAGCAGCAACAACAACAACAACAACAAACAGGTTGAACATCAAAATTTAAAACTTTGTTGCATCAAAGGCACTACCAACAGAGTAAAAAGAACTTATAAAGAAAATATTTCCAAATCAGATATCTGATAAAGGATTGATGCCCAGAATATATAGAGAACTCTACAACTCAACAACAAAAAAATACTTCATAAAGAAACTACAGCCAGGGCACGTGGGTGGCTCAGTTGATTAAGCAACTGACTCTTCATTTCAGCTCAGGCCTTGATTTCAGGGTCATGAGTTCAAACCCCACAATAGGCTCCAGGCTGGGCGTGGAGCCTACTTAAAAAAAAAAACACTACAGCCAATTTTCCATAAAGACATAATTAAAATAAGAAGTTACAATTTAATGATAATCTACTACATACAGCGTTAGGTAACATTATTTATTACTTTTAAAACTGATAATTCATTCAACAGATTTTTTTTAAGTTTATTTACTTATTTTGAGAGAGAGAGAGAGAGAGAGAGCACACAGCAGTGGAGGGACAGAGAAAAGGAGAGAATCCCAAGCAGGCTCTGCACTGTCAGCACAGAGCCCAATGCAGGGCTCGATTCCATGAACTGCGAGATCATAACTTGAGCCGAAACCAAGAGCCAGACGCTTAACCAACTGAGCCACCCTGGCACTCCCAACAGATCTTTATTATGTATTATCACCTTCATTCTACGGATGATCAAAGTACCTTGCCTGAGATCATGAGGAAGCTAGTTAATGGCTGTGAGTTATTCTAAATCTAGGTGTTGAGAAATATTGATCCTTTTGCTCTTTAAAATGCTCTTCACATATTTCAACAAACTTTCTCAGTGTGAGAAATTACTACTTCTCTGCTTCCCAAGGAGCACAACCAGTCGTCATGTTTTCACACCAGATGACAAAATAAACCTTGAGAAAATTGATCTCTGAAGTTATAAACCAACATATTATCTTTTTTAAAAAAAGATTTAAAAAATATTTTTGAGGGTGAGAGAGCAGCAAATGGAAGAGCGGGGAGGGACAGAGAGAGAATCCCAAGCAACAAGCAGGCTTCATGCTGCCAGCACGTAGCCCAACATTGGGCTTGATCCCAGGAACCATGAAATCATGACCTGAGCCAAAATCAAGAGTCAGATGTTCAACCAACTGAGCCATCCAGGCACCCCCAAACCAACAGGTTATCTTAATGTGCTTGTTACTCAGGGTTCTATGAAGGTTATTCTATATTCACTACCAAAATTCTCAAATGTTAAACAAATTGACTGTAACTCAAGTTATTTAAAAGTAAATTGTGAGTATTTAACACGTAATTTTATTTAAAATAAGAAATTGCCATCTAATATAAGATGTACCAGATATTTTCCAACTTTCTTTTTGAAATAAATATATTTGCTTTGAAAACATGTTATAAATACAGACATTCCTCTAAGAAATGCTGAGGAAACAATATAAAAAACCACCATAAAACCTATTGAATTATTTCATTTTTATCCTTTCAACTATATTTAAAGGAAAAGACCATGTGTTATATAGCTAAGAAAGCACTGATTGGTTCATAGTTCTACTATCTCAGTTTCTTCAACCGGAAAGTAGTAATAACACACTTTTCACATGGGTTTACTAGGAAAATGATACACAAATTACAGAGTATGTACTAAACAAACGTTTATCTACCTTCTGTTTCCCTCTTATCTGGCTGCCTAGGAGCTTTGCGGTCATAAGTCCACATGCTCCTAAAGTGGCCCTTACTAACTTAAGGACCTCAACTTTATGACTCCCTTATTCGGTTCCCCCACCCCCCAGACCCTCTAAAACCACTGCATACTGCTTTGGAGTGTGGACTCTGTAAGTCAAAGAGCCTAAGTTTGAATCCTAACTCCACTTACTGGCTGTGTGATTCTCAACAAGTTACTCAATTTTTGTAGGGCAATTTCATCACTTATAAAATGTGGATTATAACACTAGCTACTTCGTAGGGTGTGTGTGTGTGTGTGTGTGTGTGTGTGTGTGTGTGTGTGTGTGTATTTTAAGTTTATTTATTTACTTTGAGGTAGGGAGGGGCAGAGAGAGAGGGAGAGAGCCCCAAGCAGGCTTCATGCTGTCAGTGCACAGCCAGATGTGGGGCTTGAACCCATGAACCGGAAGATCATGACCTGAGACAAAATCAAGAGTCAGACACTTAACCAACTGAGACACCTAGGTGCCCCTAGGGTGTTATACATATTAAATAAGATACTGTAAGTAGCATTTAGAAAAGTGCCTGGCACACAGTAAACACTCAATAAATATTAGCCATCTCATTATCCTCACTACCACTACCACCACCACCATCATCATCATCTATCTGCTTCCCACCACAAAGCATTTGCAGCTTTGTAATTGTTACTTATTTCACATATTTAAGTTCTGTGATCTATGGAAACATGAGTGGTATGTTTAAATAGAGTAGCTCAGCCATTCTACTTTCTTCTTTCATCTCTTTGGTTAAAAATAGTACACTAAGCAATTAGTATATGCTTGCTAAATGCTTCAATGAAAGAACAAATAAAATGGAAATGGATAGACAGATGGCAACATAGACTAGCCCTATAGAACTTTTGTTGCTTCTCCAATAATTGCTTGTATTGCAAAGATAATGCAACAAGCTCACAATGTCTCCAAAGACAAATACTGACCTTATCCCATGAAGTCAGGACTATACTAGCATAAAATGACTGAAAATTTGATACCTAGTTTCACAAGGCTATCAAAATTTCAATTCTCTAACTAGGTTTTACTTTCCCACTCCAAGGTAACTACCTCTCCCCTCTCAAACCCTCATCATCTATCCCTATTTCGTCTCTCTCTGTGTTTATATTTTCTTGTTTTTTAAGTTTATTTATTTTTGAGAGAGACAGAGACAGCCTGAGCAGGGGAGGGACACAGAGAGAGAGGGAGAGAGAGAGAATCCTAAGCAAGCTTTGCACTGTCAGTACAGAGCCTGATGTGGGGCTTGAACCCATGAACCACGAGATCATGACCTAAGTTGAAACCAAAAGTCAGATGATTAACCTACTGAGCCACTCAGATGCCCTGATGTTTATATTTTCTATATGAAGTATGAGCCAAGCAGATGTAAATTTTTTTCATGCTCTCACCAATAAATCCATAAACCTATCTTCATCTGTCCCCATCTTCTCTTCCTCTCTCCTGTTGAAGACCAAACCCTAAACATGTCATAAATCTTATCCATTTGGCCTTCTCAAGGGTTTTTCTCTTCCTCTGATCCCTTTTCTTCTAAAACAACCTGTCTATAGAATCATTCATTACATTAAATACAATAGTAAATATCTCCTATCCTTTAAAAAAAATTCATCTATAACCACCATCTTCACCTAGTAAGTGTTCCAATTTTTTTTCTGTTCTCCCTCACAGCAAAACTTCTTGAAAAAACCATCTCCACTTCCTTACTTCTCATTCCATATTCAACCCATTCCCCATTTTCAACCCATTCTAGCTTCTGTATCCACAGCTCTACCAAGTCTGCTTGTATCAAAGTCTGATGCAGACAAGTCCATTGGTCCCTTTCCTGTCCATATCTTATCTACCTCCCATCAGCACTTTATATAGGTGATAACCCCCTCCTCTGCCAAACTATTCTTCTTTTGAGTTTCAAGACACCACATTTTCTTGGTTTTCTGCCTAACTCTCTGGCCATGCATTCTCTGTCACTTGTATTAGGTCTTCCTCCTCTGCTTGACCTCAATGGCTCAGCCCTGGGCCCCTTTTCTTCCCTCTGTAAACTCTTCCCTAGGTAAGCTTGTCCATTCCCATGGCTTCCCACTGTATTCTTCACATGACCTGCAGAACACTACATGAGCTGTTCCCTGACTTCCTCTCCACACTCTTTTTATGGGACTCTTCCCTTACTATATTTTAACCATACTGGATTCCTTTCAATTTCTTGTATAGGTGCCTTCCTACCTTGGCCCATGCTGTTCTCTCTTCCTGAAGCATTCTTCTCTCTGTACTTTGAATGGCTGACTCCTCAACTGTCATGTGTCATCTAAACGGTCATTTCTTGGGGCTCCTGGGTGGCTCAGTTGGTTAAGTGTCTGACATCAGCTCAGGTCATGGTCTCACAGTTCACGAGTATGAGCCCTGCACTGGGCTCTGTGCTGACAGCTCAGAGTCTGGAGCCTACTTCGGATTCTGTGTCTCCCTCTCTGCCCGTCCCTGCTCACCCTCTGTCTCTCTCTCAAAAATGAATAAACATAAAGAATAAAAAATAAACTGTCATTTTTCAGAGGACTTCCCAGATCCCCTTCCCCCTCCATCTTTTATATTATCCCTCCTTGTTCATTTCCTTCATAGTCCTTATCACAATTTGTAATTATACATTTGTTTGCTTTTGGTTATTCCCACTAATCTTTACATAAGGGTAGGGATCATAATGTCATTAGTGTAAATTCAGCACCCAGCATAGTGACAGACAAATAACAAGCACACAATATTTAAGTAAATTAATGATCTGGCACTCACTTATTCATTCATTAACAGACGTTTGCTGAACAATTTGTAAGTGACAGGTACTGTGGGGCCTAAATGCTGGGAATAAAAGATAAATCAGAATCAATAACACGATCCTTATAGTCCAATGAGAATGACAGAGACAGTACTGTGTGACAAATGCTATGACATGGGTGAGGTGGACTTTCAGCCAACACAATTTTTTGAAGAATGTGAATGGAAAATATTGCCCTAACTTCATTAGAAACCAAGTTTAATCCAAAAGTTTTTCCTGTTTTACCATGCTGGAATGGTTCAAATCACAATGTGAATAATAAGACAAGTTTTTAGGCAGAGTATGAAGAAAACTGAATTACCAAGGAATATTCTATTTTTAAAGTAGCCATTTCTTACTATCCTATGTATTGGTTTCCATCAACAGGTAAGTAAATATGAAATCAGGAAAATAAACTTGTTTTGGGTTGAATTGTCCTTAAATAAGAGAAACACATGAATAATTTAAAATATTTCTGGGGTGGGGTGCCTAGCTGGCTTAGTTGGTTAAGCGTCCAACTTTGGCTCAGGTCATGATCTCATGGTTCATGAGTTCAAGCCCTGTGTTGGGCTCTGTGCCAACAGCTCAGAGCCTGGAGCCTGCTTCAGATTCTGTGTGTGTGTCTCTCTCTCTCTGCCTGTCCCTGTTTGCACTGTGTCTTTCTCTCTCTCAAAAATAAACATTTAAAAAAAAATCTAAAAATAAATAAATAAAATATTTCTGGGGTACCTGGGGGTGCTGTCAGTTAAATGTCTAACTCTTGATTTCAGCTCAGGTCATGATCCCAGGGTTTGGGATCAACAGGATTGTCAAGATCTGCACTGAGCATGGAACCTGCTTAAGATTCTCTCTCTCTCCCTCTGCCCCCTCCCTGGTTAACATTCTCTCCAAATGTCAATAGATGAATGGATAAAGAAGATGTGGTATATATATGCAATGGAATACTACTCAGCAATGAAAAAGAATGAAATCTTGCAATTTGCAACAATGTGGATGGAACTGGAGGGTATTAGGCTAAGCGAAATAAGTCAGTCAGAGAAAGATATCGTATGTTTTCACTCATATGTAGAACTTGAGAAACTTAACAGAAGACCATGTATGAAAGGAAGGGGAAAAAAAGTTACAGAGAAGGAGGGAGGCAAACTGTAAGAGACTATTAAATACAGAGAACAAACTGCTGGTGCGGGAGAAGGGAAAATGGGTAATGGGCACTGAGGAGGGCACCTGCTGGGATGAGCACTGGGTGTTGTATGTAAGCGATAAACCACAGGACTCTACCCCAAAACGAAGAGCACACTGTATATACTGTATGTTAGCCATCTTGACAATAAATTATATTTTTAAAAAATGTTTAGGGGTACCTGGGTGGCTCAGTCAACTAAGTGTCTGGCTCTAGATTTTGGCTCAGGTCATGATCCCATCGTTCATGGGTTCGAGCCCAGCGTCTGGCTCCATGCTGACAGTGCAGAGCCAGCTTGGGATTCTCTCTCTCTCCCTCTCTCTCTGCCCCTCCCTTGTTCATGCACACAGGTTCTCTCTCTCAAAATAAATAAATAAACTTTAAAAAAAGTTCTCATCCAAAAACTTGTAACTATGTATGGGAACAGATATTAACAACTTACAGTGGTGATCATTTCACAATATATGCAAATATTGAATCATTATCTTATACACCTGAAACTAACACCATATTGTATGTCAATTATACCTCGATTTTTTAAAAAAGACATGGAGGAAATGTAAATGCATATTACTAAGTGAAAGAAGCCAGTCTGAAAAGGTTACATAAATCCCAATTATAAGACATTCTGGAAAAGGCAACTGGAACAGTAAAAAGATCAATGAGGGACGCCTGGGTGGCTCAGTCAGTTAAGATTCCAATTTTGGCTCAGGCCATGATCTTGAGATTCGTGGGTTCAAGCCCCGTGTCAGGCTCTATGCTCACAGCTTAGAGCCTTGAGCCTGCTTCGGACTCTGTGTCTCCCTCTCTCTCTCTGCCCCTCCCCTGCTCGCACTCTGTCTCTGTCTCTCTCAAAAATAAACATTAAAAAATAAAATTAAAAAAAAAAAAACCCAGATCAGTGATTGCTGGCAGTTCCGATGGCAGGAAGGAAGGCACGCACAAGTGGGGCACAAGGGATTTTTAGGATAGTATAATTACTCTATAGGATACTATAATAGGACACATGTCATGCATTTATCAAAACCCACAGAACTGTACAACACAAAGAGTGAAGCCTAAAGTAAACCACAGCATATATTTCTTTTATAGGACTTTAGTTAATAACAATGTATTGACATTGGTTCATCAATTTTAACAAATGTACCGCACTAGTGGCAAGATGCTAATAATGGGGTCAACTACAGGTATGTGAGAACTCTGTACTTTCTGTTCAATTTTTCTGCTCTAAAAAAATAGTCTATTTGGGTTTTTTTGTTGTTGGTCGTTTTTTTTTTTTTTTAAGTTTATTCATTTTGAGAGAGGGAGAGTGCAAAGAGCAGGGGAGGGGAAGAGAGAGAGGGAGAGAGAAAATCCCAACAGGATCTGCATTGCTAGCACAGAGCCCAGTGCAGGGCTTGATCTCACAAATCACGAGATCATGACCTGAGCCAAAATTAGAGCTGGACACTCAACTAACTGAGCCACCCAGGTGCCCCTGTCTATTTGTTTTTTTAAGTGGGTATGTCTAGTAAGCTAAGCTAGGGACTAGGGATATGTAGAAGTAGACAGAAGATTGCCATCATAAATATTACTTTTTTTTAAGGTTTATTTATTCATGCTGAGAGAAAGAGAGAGAGAGAGATGGGGGGAGGGGCAGAGAGAAAGGGAAAGAGAGAGAATCCCAAGCAGGCTCTATACCATCAGCACAGAGTCCAACACAGGGCTCCATCTCACAAACCATGAGACCATGACCTGAGCCAAAATCAAAAGTCAGATGCTCAACTGACTGAGCTACCCAGGCACCCCAATATTATTTTATTTTATTTTTTTATTTTAAAGTAATATTAAAATACACTGTATTTTAACTACGTTGGGATTAAAACATTTTAAAAAGTGTGCCATGAACTGAGGAATAGGATTATTGATGCCTGGGTTCCAAAATAGGTAAAGTAAATCTAATATGAAATAAAAGAAATTTCTGCCCTTGTAGAGATGACAAAGCACACGGCACATCCTAGAGCTCTCAGAATGAAAACTCTTGTAATACCTGGATGAAGTCAATATTGACAAATGCCCTTGGAATCCTGCTAAAACATTACATAGGATATAATCAAATTTGGTTTCAGGCAAGTTTGTCATAACTTGCATGCAACAGGCACTAGTCATTCAATTAAAAAGGTCTTAATTGAAGACAGTTTCTGTGACTTATTCTCATGGCATTATACAGAGAGACACTGTTATAAAGAGAGTCTTACATGCTTGAAATGATCAACATGTACTTTAACACTGGCACATAACAAGGTGACAAGGGAAAGATTCTCTTATTTAGCTGCCTTTTACAATATAACATTCATTTACAAATATTTAACATTTCTGTAACCTCTATTTACAGTAAACAAAGTTGAAAATCTTCAATTCTGTCAAGATTCCTTGACCAAAGTCAGAGCATAAAATAACAGAGTGACAGCATAAACAGACATGATTTTGTGTATCTTGTCATCTTAGGTTATATACTGAAAAATGATTTTCCTATGATTAAAAAATAAGCAACATTGAGTACCTGGGTGGCTCAGTCGGTTGAGCGTCCAACTTCAGCTCAGGTCATGATCTCACAGTCTGTGAGTTCGAGCCCCACGTCAGGCTCTGTGCTGACAGCTCAGAGCCTGGACCCTGCTTCAGATTCTATGTCTCCCTCTCTCTCTGCCCCTCCCCTACTCATGCTCTGTCTCTGTCTCAAAAATAAATAAAAACATTAAAAAAAAATTTTTTTAAATAAACAACATCAAATTTTTTCATGCTCTGGAATAATGTTCTTTTACCCCAGATAGAATCATAACATTGTAACTCTTCCCTAATATTTCAGGTGAGTGTAACTGTTAACTTCTAAAAAATTATTTTTAAAAATGGTTTTATTCAGTATTAAATTTGAATAGTTATTTTAAATGATATTTTAATTCTTTAAAGTATATTTTCACTTAAACTAAAAATATGGTATAATGACATAAATATCAAAATATTATATAGTTCTGTTACATATCTTTATAGATAAAATTACTCCACCGGGTGCCTGGGTGGCTCAGTTGGCATCTGACTCTTGATTTCGGCTCAGGTCATGATCTCCAGTTTATGGGTTTGAGCCCCACTGCCAGTGCAAAGCCTGCTTGGGATTCTCCCTCTCTCTCCTTTTCTCTGCTCCTCCCCTACTCACATGCTCTCTCTCTCAAAATAAATAAACTTTAAAAAATAAAATAAAATTACTCCTGACATTACTGATTACATATTCAAATTAAAAGCAAACCTAGGGGGCGCCTGGGTGGCGCAGTCGGTTAAGCGTCCGACTTCAGCCAGGTCACGATCTCGCGGTCCGTGAGTTCGAGCCCCGCGTCAGGCTCTGGGCTGATGGCTCAGAGCCTGGAGCCTGTTTCCAATTCTGTGTCTCCCTCTCTCTCTGCCCCTCCCCCGTTCATGCTCTGTCTCTCTCTGTCCCAAAAATAAATAAACATTGAAAAAAAAAAATTTTAAAAAAAAAATTAAAAAAAAAAAAAATAAAAGCAAACCTAGATATTGACTGTATTTGCCATTTTATACATAAACATATGTATTATATAAATTATATAAACTTACAAAATATTTATATAATATACAAATATAAAATTATATAAAATGCTTTATAATTACATTTGTAAATAATATATGTTAAGTATCCATAATCCCTAATCCCAAGTGTCTGAAACAGGGAAGCTTTTTAGAACTATATTAAAAATTAATCTAGATAATTTTTCAATATGTCACTTTGACATTAGACATGTCATCAGGCTATTTTTTTTTTTAAACTGTGATAAAGATCACATGTCCCTAAAGGGATCTTGAAGAAATTAGTATGAGAAATGAATCAAAAAGGAAACAGTAATTGCAAAAAAGAAAAATGCTCACTGTAGCACACTTAACTGACACTTTGACAAATAGCATTCCAGTCTAACAGAGATGACTTCCAGAAAACACACTTTCAGCACAGTATGCTTCAAAATGTTTAATGATGGACTCTTCCCACATAGTGACCCTAGCTAATCAGTATTTAGTAATAATTTTACAGAGATAAATCAATGCTAGCACAATCTTTCCATTTCCTTTTCTATTTTTTTTAACCACAGAAATTCATATAAGCTCTTTCAGAGCTGCAAGGAAACAGAAATAAAGTCTATGCAATCTCCTCCTTTTACAGAAGAGGAAACAGAAGCCCACAGCTCTTTCATACTCATTCCAGTATTCTTTTCCACATTATCTACATTAGAGTTCTCTTCTCTGTTCCATCTATTCAAATCACTAATGCAATAAAAAATTGTCTACTCAAGTTATACTTTTAAAGTCAATTACAATGAAAAAAATAATTGTGAGTAAATTTGAATGGTATATGATACTGCCACCCTCCTCCTCGTCCAATGACTTGGTGCCCATATTGTTCTTTTTCTATTTTGTAGGTCAAGACCTGATAGGTAAAATCCTAAAATCCTGCTACTCTACCATCACCTGATAGCACCAATCACTCAGAATTTTTGTCTTCCTTATAAATTCAAATACTCAAATTCCCAGTCCTTTACTCCTGCCCCAAACTAAGTTAACTCAAAGACAATGACTTATATTTCTAGTAAGCAATTCAAGTACAGATAAATTTTGCTGCTGTGTCCAGTGTGGTAGAGCATCAGGCTTTGGAGTCCAACAGATTTGTCTTAAAATCAATGCACTCTCATTGTCAAACTCTGAGGATTTAGGCAAATTACTTAATCTTTCTGAGGTGCATTTTTCTCACCTGTAATTATATCTCAGAGAATTGTAATATTAAACTAGATAAGCTTAGCATAAAGTAGAAGTATTCAAAATGTTATTCTAGGGGCGCCTGGGTGGCTCAGTCGGTTAAACGTTCGACATGGCTCAGGTCATGATCCCAGGGCTCATGAGTTCCAGCCGCACGTTGGGTTCTGTGCTGACAGCTCAAAGCCTAGAGCCTGCTTCAGATTCTGTGTCTCCCTCCCTCCCTCTCTGCCCCTCCCCTGCTCACACTCCATGTCTCTCTCTCTCTCAAAAATGTATAAACATAAAAAAAATTTTTTTTTAATGTTACTCTATTTTCATCTTTCACATCATCTCAAACAAATACAAAATATCCAGGTAATAATTGTCAGTTAAACAGTTATACTTATAAAAAATATTTTTACGGCTGCTTCTGTTAAATAGTAAATAGAGCAGTCATTAACCAGCTGGCACCAAATAAATAATAATTGGACACATCAGTGATGATAAATGATAAAGTGTTACAAAGCCTTGAAAATGACCAAACAGAAGATAAACAGCTTTTTTTTCTTTTAGAAATTCTTCTTCACTTTAAAAACTCCTCTTTCCTTTACTCTTTTTTTTTTTTTAATGTTTATTTATTCTTGAGACAGAGAGAGACAGAGCATGAACAGGGGAGGGGCAGAGAGAGAGGGAAACACAGAATCTGAAACAGGTTCCAGGCTCTGAGCTGTCAGCACAGAGCCCGACGTGGGGCTGGAACTCACGGACCGTGAGATCATGACCTGAGCCGAAGTCGGACGCTTAACCGACAGAGCCACCCAGGCGCCCCTTTCCTTTACTATAAAACTCAATGTTTTCTTAGGCCTTTGAAGTCAAAGTCAAAACATTAATGGGAAATGGAGCTTGACAGAGGATGAATAACCACTATTTGCTGGAGTCAGTGATTTCCACAGGAAATGAATATGGGTTTATAATAATGGTGATAATTTCAATTTAAAGGGCACCTTTTGGGGAAAGAGTTCTCTGTATTCTTTCTACTCTATAATTTATCATCTATCATACAGGAGAAGTAGGGATTATACTGCTATATGGAGCAATTGTCTAAATTAATGTGTGAAATCATAAAACTCACATTTGCTGAGCATCTTAGAGTGTGACATACTTTTCCAATTAACAATGAAGACTGGAATCCAGATACTCTGATCTCCATTACAGCAATACAGAAATAAACTGCAACATTTTAACACTTTCATAAGTTCTAGTTTAATTATTTTATATTTTACTTAATTACATTTAACCAAGATGAATGTTATAACAACTCTACTGCTTATCAAGAATTGAATATAGGGGTGGTTGGGTGGCTCAGTCACTTAAGTGTCCCAACTTCAGCTCAGGTCATGATCTCACGGTTTGTGAGTTCGGGCCCCACGTGGGGCTCTGTGTTGACAGCTTGAAGCCTGGAGCCTGCTTCTGGTTTCTGTGTCTCCTTCTCTCTCTCTGCCCCTCCCCTGCTCGTGTTCTGTCTCTCCTTCTCTCTCTCAAGAATGAATAAACATTAAAAAAAGAA
Organism: Prionailurus bengalensis; assembly: GCF_016509475.1. Lineage (NCBI taxonomy): Eukaryota > Metazoa > Chordata > Mammalia > Carnivora > Felidae > Prionailurus > Prionailurus bengalensis. The sequence goes on along the minus strand of NC_057345.1, from coordinate 42,148,866 downwards.
TTTAAAAATTTTTTTAAAAATAGGGGTACCTAGGTGGCTCAGTCAGTTAAGCGTCCAACTTGGGCGCAGATCATGATCTCGTGGTTCATGAGTTCAAGCCCCGCATTGGGCTCTGTGCTGACAGCTCAGAGCCTGGAGCCTGCTTCGGATTCTGTGTCTCCCTCTCTCTCTGCCCTCCCTAGCTCACATTCTGTCTCTGTCTCTCTCAAAATATAAATAAACATTCAAAAAAATTTTTTTAATTTAAAAAAAAGAACATAAGCTTTAAACTATGCTAAATAATTTCCCATAATGTTCTATTAAACTCCTTCTATCATGTGTATTTTTATCTTGTCCCATTCTTTTGTGAATTTATTTCCCTTTTCCACCTGTACTCTGATGTGATCTCATTTATCTCACACACTTTAGAACCTTGCCCCATAAATTATACCTACTTTTTTATATCGCCCTCTCAAAATAGTCATTTTGTAACATGACTTTCCTGACTCCCTCTGCCATTCTTAGAAAAATTAAGCTCTTATCCCTCAATGATCCTAGATTATTTTCTTCATACCACTAGTATAAATGAAGAGACATGCTGGAAGCGATATGACTGAAAGAAAGGGTACCAGGGCTCTTGCAATATTCAAGCTATGAGATCCTAGGCATATTCCTTGACCATTCTGAGCCTCTGCTTCTTAATCTATCAAATAGGGAAAAATTAACAACCCATTCTACACGGGTATAATGAGGATTAATGAGAACAAATATAAGGCACATATAATTGGCTTTTAACACAATGTATATACTTTGTTGTAGAATGGTCTGTTTGTCTGTCTACTCAGATCCGTGGTTCACAATTTCTTTTAGAATTTTTTTAAACTCCGGGAAATCCAAATAGTCCTCTCTCAACTTACTGAAATCAGCGCCCTTGATTACAAACTCCATGAGGTCAATGAAGTCATATATTGCAATTTTTGTATCTCTGCATCTCCAATATCTAGCCCAGAACCTTTGATATATTAGATGCTTAATATATGCTCATAAGAGCAGAGTATTAAGCTATAGGTATTAAGTAGAGAAATTACCGGGTATGCAAACTAAATTTCTTTTTTCAGCAGTGAACAATATTTTACAAAATCACATTGTTTGGGGTATTTTTCTAGCTATTTCCCCAGTATAATCTCATTAGTAGCTAGAAAAAGTATACAATTGTTTATAAATTCTTTTCTTCCAAGAAGTTCAAGGATTTTTACAAACATTTCTCATCAATCCCTAGAACATCTCTGATGTAACTGGAGATAAAAAGGAAAAAAACAGAATATGAATCCATAATCCACGTGAATTCCTAAATTCATAAATTCCACTCAGCAAAACTTCCATCTAATTTTTCAATTTGTGAACATTTTGCCACCATTTCCTTTCTAAATCCACCTGAGTTACCTATTTACTCATTACATCTGGATATGCTGGTCTGGAACATTATTATTTGCTCAATAAAGCAAAATTTTCAGAAAGTATTCTACAGAGTAAGCGACACACAGAACTACATAAAAATGACAACTCTAATTCCTTAATAGAAAACTGATTATTCAGGCTACTGAGTTTATTTCAGACTACAAGATATTTAAGAATTAAACAAACTATTTTCTTCAAATTTTAATAATCAGAGACCAGTAGCCCAATCAACAGCTTTAACTTCTTTCTGCTCCCCATCATTTTGTTCTTTTGTACCCTTTCTGACTGCCCAGCCAGGAAACATTCTCTTCCTTCTCCATATTAACAGAATCCCACTTGTGTTCAGGCAACATTGGGCTCAGCCCCAGAGGATGAATCATGATTCATCTTAGCCAATCAATTCTGTTCCCCTTTATCAATAATTGGTATAAAATTGCACCTGTGGTCTAGACCTGACCAATAAACTGAAAGAAGTTGCCAGGGATTTTTTCCTCCTTCATGAGACTGCAGCAAGAATAGGCTCGTTTGACCCCAACCAATTTCCCTGTACTTGAGAAGCTGCCAGGTTGAACTTGATGCTTACAGCTATGCCACTCTCTTGAGATCATGAGTGGAAGACCAAGGAAACTTTAGAGATCCTCACTCTACGCCCAGACATAAGTGAGTCTCTATCTTCAGGCTTCCTGTTACATGAAATGCTGTTTTGTCTAAATCACAAAGAGTCAGATACCCCATTCCTTGAAGGTGAAAGCATCCTAATTAGCACAAACAGACCAATAAATCAGGCAAGAAGGGAAGTAGAGATTAATTACTGAGCACTTACTATTACATCTGTAATCTCATTTAATCTTCACAAAGCCAAATGAAAATTACTAATCTTTTGTTTTGTTTTTATAAAAACTAAAGCTTAATAAAGTATAGTTAAAAAATAACAAAGCTAAAAGCCTTTTTAAAAATATAAAATAACAAAGCTAAAAGTCTTTTTAAAAATATAAAATCCCTTCCTCCTAGTTCATAGCTCTTGTTAAAAAGACAAACCAGTAAGTTGATATGTTACAGCGAGGAAACTTAGGGAGACCTAAGGAATACCAAGTATTCTTACAACCTTGTCATAGGATCTGCAGCCCTCAACTCTATTTTGTATCAAAGTTAAAGGGGGAAAAAGACAAAAATATGTGTATATGTGTATAAAAAGTTCCAGAATGTCTAGTAGAGTGGCCAAAATCCTGTAACAAAAACTAGGATGGATTTTAAGTGTAATACTCAATTTTTCAAAAATTAAAAAATATGAAGTTAACTACAAGTATTTCTTAAACCAAAAAAATTACTTCCTTATTTCAAACTATTCCATTAACCAAGTATCTATCAATATAGAAACCACAAAGTTAACACTTCCTCAATTCTCATCTGTTCACGAAAAGTGATTCAGCTTAAATCTTGGCAACCAAAAAAATTATATAAATACTAAGATTCAATGAGGTCATTTTTTATTTAGAAATTTACTAGAACTGGGTGTTCCAGGCTATTTATAATGTCATCTCAACCAGAAGTATGTTCACCTTATATTGTCTTTATTAATTTCTAATTGAGCTTAATAAAATAGGCATGCCACATTTGTGACCTGAAACACATACAACTTACCTTCCCACATGCTCTGCAATGATGCCTCCTTTTGGTGAATGTGAACCTGGCTTCACATTTCATGCAATTTGGAGCCTGAGAATCTGGTACCCACACGGGAGCCACCTCACCCAGAGTAGTAAATGGCTTCCTGGCAGAAATTCCAAACTGACCAGCTCTGAGATCATTATCTGGGCTTTCTGGAGCTAATGCAAGGCACGGTCTACTGGATATCCCAGACTCGTAGCTTTCTAAATGTTCCCCATTTGTATCAGCAATAGTGATGTTTCCTAAAGAGGAATTGCATACATTGGTTGTTGAATTTTCCCCTAATTTTGCTTTTCCAAGAACATCATTTTTGTTTTTAATATTATTTCCACTATTTGTAGGAAGGTCATTTTGTAAGTGGTCAGACAATGGCTTTGGAATTTGAAGTTTAAGATTAGAAGGTTGCTTGGGTCTTGCACCACCAAAAGGAACACTGATAGACTGCAGGTTTGCTACTATCTTAGGTGAAGATTGCCCAAGCACTGATGGAACTTGGCTACAGAAACTGTGTAAATAATTTTTCTTCATTAGGTCACCAGTGCTGTTTAAATGTAGACCACTCCCTTCTGTGGCTTCATTTCCTCTCTGTTCATAAATATTTGAGTAGCATTCTGATTTGCTCTCTTCTATTTCCTTTTCTTCTGTTACTGAATCTTCTTTGGAGGGTAAAGTCTTTGGAACAAAACAAACAACTGGGCTCTGCATTCCATAGGAATCACAATTAGATACAGAATTTGCTGCTGGTGTATCCATAGTGGAGAAATCACATCCTTCACTTTCATTCATGCAAGTTCCTTTTAAATCTAGACCTGCTTCAGCCATTCTATCACACTCTCCTCCATTATCACTGTAAATGTCCTCAGGCTGATTCATCTGCAGAAACTTCTCATTTTCTTTATTTATTTGGCTGTCATTCATATCATTTAGCTTAGTCAATTTCCAATTAGTCATCTCCTGAGAATCAGAGAAATGCTCTGTCATATTAAGAAGTTCTGTAGTGTCAAGTATTTCTTCATGTTCACAACCTTCCTTTTCATCAGCTCTAACTTCACTGGACACAAGGCAATCTGAAAACTGTTCACAGTTATCATCCCTTCCAGACCCATTAGGCATGTCTGTTTTGAGAAGCAAAGGTAAACCAGGTCGGATGGATTCTTCGGTTGTTCTCTCCTCTGCTGGCTCTTTTGTCATCAAAATCCCCTCACTCAGATGGGAAAAGGAGTTTGGACTCCCTAGATCTGTCCTAGCAGAGCTGGTTTTGCAAGTGAGAACCTCATCTGGTATACAGTTCTCTTGCTTTTTAGCAGCAGAACCTTCTTCCTCTGTTCCCTGGGATGAGATTACTGAATCAATTGTTAAACTTGTAATCACAGACATGGAGGGATCTCTACCTATATTTTCATCATCCTTTAATTGTGAGGAGGAACAGACACTGGCTAGATTATCAGATGAAGTAGTACACATATGTTTAACAGAATCCCCCACTGCACTTGGTCTATTCAACAGATCCATTTGTTTCTCTGAATTCATATCTTTTCCAGTGGACCCATTTATACTAAAACTAAATTGATCAGTTTGTCTGCTTTCGTCATCCAGTGAACAGCTAAAAGCATCCATGAGGGACTGACTATTGTAATTATTACAATCCTGCAAATCACTCTGTAATGTCCTCTTATCACAATTATGCATGACGGCTACAACAAGAACATTCTTCTCATCTGGCAGACAAGCTAGATTTCCACATTTTTTTTCTCCCACTTCGACAGCACTGCGTTGATCATCTCGATTACAGTTCCTTTTAATTAACTGATCTTCTGCAACGGCATTTTCATCAATCCACATTGTGTTAATCTCTGGATTCAGAGGATACTCCTGTCCATTTGCACAATGGTCCTCTCCCTCTGTGGTCAAAGAAGCTGAATGAGCCAGAGAGAAGACTTTCAATTGTGGCTGTGACTCATTAGAAACTGCAGGTTCATTCACACTGGCCAATGCAGGGTTAAATGATAGTCGGTGAGAAGGGGAATCTAGAATCTTATTCCACTTGGTATCCAATAAAATAGGAGAAACTGTTTCATCTGAAAAAATAATTACAATAAGTTTGCTGGTGACACTGTAAAAGCTAGGACTCAGTTAATCAACTACATTTGCAAATACTCTGAAAATAAAATATTCCTAGGATATCTAAAAAGAGAATATTTCTAGAACACGAAGTTTCTAATTTTTAGCTAAGAACAAAAAAATATTATTAAGACTATTCCTGTATTACATGTCAGTTTGGAAAAGAGGTCATTCATAAGGGGAAACAAGTATAGCCCCAAACACAACAATCTGAGAGAGCAATAAGAAGTCAGTCAGTTTGGGTTGAAAAAGAATTAGGGTAAGGAAATAGTAAAAAGCAGCTAGAAAGGGCAGATTGGAAAGGCCATAAAACATCAGAATATGTGGAGAATGGTCCTGAATCCTCTGAGTGTTAAATCCTGAGTTGACCAAATGTAGGCTAGCAGAGACTTGAGATTTAGTAACATATGCTTCCTTTAAAAAAAGAAATCATTATTTCCAAGATGGTTCATGGAAATAAAAAAGAATTACCGCTTCTTACAAGAATATTTAATATTCAAACAAGAATGATCAGTTATTAAAATTTCATTATTTGACCACCTACCACATGGGCATACTGTTAATTATCTAGTGTCATCACCATCCATGTGTGCTGTATTTTTCATTTAAAGAAGGAAATTAACACAAAATGAAAAATCACTCTATTTAAAATATACTTTGAAAGACACCAGGCTAGACATTGTAGTTTTAATGCAACTTTAAATTTTTGGGGCTCCTGGGTGTCTCAGTCAGTTAAGCATCTGACTTTGGCACAGGTCTCACAGTTCATGAGTTCAAGCCCCGCATCGGGCTCTGTGCTGATAGCTTGGAGCCGGAGCCTGCTTTGGATCTGTGTCTCCCTTTCTCTCTGTCCTTCCCCTGCTTGTGCTCTGTCTCTCTCTCTCTCTCAAAAATAAACAAACATGAAAAAAATGTAAAAAAAAGTTTTTTAATTTTAGAATTTTTTCAAACTTAAAAAATTCTAAAATTAAAAAAAAAAATAGCTCAAAACAAATAAACAACATAGTTCCAAACAAGAATGTGGCTTCTGAAGTTCTTCTCCTTCTAGGGAGTTATTTTTTACAAGCAAATGCTGTATTTTTGAACTAAAAGACAATTTTTACTGATTCAATGAAAATGTATTCAAAATCAACTATATACAAAATACCCTACTAGAATCTACATTAGCCACAAAGAGAATCATGTAATGAACTAACAGTTTTATTAGAGTCAAAGGTATTCTAGAAGTATATTATTCATGTGATTAGGTGTAGCACCTGTGTAGATATCTTATGACAAATAACTATGATACACAGAGGGCCAAACTAAAGAAAGGATTGAGAAATTATTTGTATAAATGATTGAAACAGAGAGGAAAATACACCTTCTGCCTTGGTATATATAAAACCCATCTAGATCCAATAAAATCTCAAATTATTAATTTTTACATTTACATGAATCCTATGGCTATGGAGTAGCTTCAGGTCATCAACAGTAAAATATGAGAAGAGCACGCTATTCCATGTATCATTCCTTCTCCCTTTTCTTTCCTAACCCCCATAATCCCATATTCTTTTTAAGGCTTGCTCTATCATAGACCCAAAGCAGTAAAGTTAAAACTAATCTCTCTTCCCAACTACTATCAAAGAACAACCTGAATCACTGGATATAGTAAAGGTTTGGAGATCATTACTAAAATCATGGAGTTCAGATGGAAATATATCAAATTGTAAACTTGTTACATGCCATTTCCCCTTAGAAACAGAGAACACCAAGGAAGGAAGGCGAGGTAAAAGATATCGATTTAATTATGGCTTATCCATTCAAGTCATACTCAGAGGGAAATTTAAAGAAAAGTTTTCCCTAAACAAAGTGAATCTTAAGCTGACAGTTTATTTAACCATTTTGGCAGTAACTTAAAAATATAAATCTTTTAAAATTAGTTTAAAATGTATCTTTACTTTTTTGGTCAGTCAATAGGCAATAAGTTATTTTTCTTAGTTTAGAAATACAATCACACATTCTAAAGCTTTTCTTGATCATAAATTGGTTGTATAAAGAGAGTTTAGGCTCTAGTATCATACTGCCTGGATACTTATCATCCTGCCACTTATCAGCAAACTAACTTTGGGGAAGTTGCTTAATCTCTCTGTGCCTCTCATCTGTAAAATATAGATAAAATCTACTTTCATGGGATTATATTAAAGATTAAATAATACAGTCCATATAAATGCATTAGCATAGTGTCTGGCACATAGTGCTCAAAAATGTTCGTTCCTCCTCTGGGTATTAAAATATAATACTATTATCATTAAGCCACTTTACCCAGTTTTATTTTTTTTTAAGTGTTACATACTCTTAAAATCCCCCATTCTCCATATCATAAATATATTCAAACAGATTCACCAAAGTAAATTCTCACCTTCGTTTTGTTCAAATTCATCTAATACCTTGTCCAGGTTGTAAGCTTCTGCTTGGAAGTAATTCTCCATCGGTGAGGAAACACCACTTAAGAGACTTGTTTAAACTTTCTAGAAAGTAGATCAAATTTGTATTATACTTTCAATTACTAAAATATAATTTATAGACATTACAACTGATAACAGAAATACAAATGATCATGAGACTATTATGAACAATTATACACCCACAAATTGGAAAACCTGAAGGAAATAGATAAAGTCCTAGATGAATATAACCTACCAAGAGTGAATCATGAAGAAACAGAAAATCTGAAGACCAATTATTAATAAGGAGATTGAATCAGTAATTAAAAATCACCCAACAAAGAAAAGTCCAGGATCAGTTGGCTTTACTGATGAATTCTACCAAACATTAAAAAAAGGATTAATACCAATGCTTCCCAAACTCTTCCAAACAACAGAAGATGGGGGGAACACTTCTAAACTCATTTTATAAAGCCAGCATTACCCTGATACCAAAACCAGATAAGGACACTACAATAAAGGAAAATTACAGGGGTGCCTGGGTGGCTCAGTCGGTTAAGCGTGCGACTTCGACTCAGGTCATGATCTCGCAGTTCGTGAGTTCGAGCCCCATATCGGGGCTGACAGCTCGGAGCCTGGAGCCTGGAGCCTGCTTCGGATTCTGTGTCCTTCTCTCTCTGCCCCTCCCCCACTTGCACTCTGTCTCTCTCTCAAAAATAAATAAATATTTTTTTTTAATTAAAAAGAAAGGAAAATTACAGTATCACTGATGAATATATATACAAAAATTCTAAAACAAAATATTAGCAAACCAGATACAATAATACATTAAAAAGACCATATGCCATGATCAAGGGGAATTTACTCTGGGACACAAGGATGGGACACAATATCTGTGAATCAATGTAATACACCACATTACAAAATGAAGGGTAAATCATACGATCATCTCAATAGATGCAGAAAAAACATTTGACAAAATTCAATACCCAATTGTGATAAAAACCCTCAATCAAGTCAATCAAGTGGGTAGAGTAAGAACACACCTAATAAAAGCCATCTATGACAAGCCCAGAGTGGACATCATACTCAGCAGTGAAAACCTGAAAGAAAGCCTTTCCTCTAAGATCAAGAACAAGACAAGTGGGATGCTCACTCTCACCACTTGTATTCAACATAATACTGGAATTTCTAGCCAGAGCAATTAGGAAGAAAACAAAACAAAAAGCATCTGAATCAGAAAAGAAGAAGCAAAACTGTCTGTACTTGAAGCTGACATCATATTCTATATAGAACACTCTAAGACTCCACACAAAAAAACCTGTTAGAATAAATGAATTCATTAACTTTGCAAGATTAAAAAGTCAACACCCAAGGGGTGCCTGGCTGGCACAGGAGGTAGGGAGAGTATGCAACTCTTATTCTCTGGGTCATGAGTTCAAGCCCCATATGTAGAGTTACTTAAAATTTAAAAAAAAAATTTTTTTAAGTCAACATACAAATTTAGTTGGGTTTCTATACACTAACCCCAAATAATCAGAAAGAGAAATTAAGCAAACAGTATCATTTACAATTACATCAAAAATAATAAAATTTCTAGGAATAAATTTAACCAAGGAGGTGAAAAATCTGTACTCTGAAAACACAGATGAAATAATCAGAAGACACAAACAGATGGAAAGATATTGAGGCTCATGGATTGGAAAAATTAATATTGTTAAGATGTCCATACTATAGATTCAATGCAATCTCTATCAAAATTCCAATGGCATTTCTCATACATACACACACACACACACACACACACACACACACACACTCATCCAGCAATTTGTTTGAATCCACAAAAGACCCTGAATAGCCGAAGCAATCTTGAAAAAAAAACAAAGCTAGAGCCTTCATAATACCTGATTTTAAATTATATTACAAAGCTATAGTAATCAAAACAGTATGGTGTTGGCATAAAAACAGACACATAAATCAATGAAACAGGAAAGAGAGCCCAGAAATAAAACCACACATATATGGTCAATTAATTTATGACAAAAGAGCCAGGAATATACAATGAAGAAAGGATAGTCTCTTCAATAAATGGTGCTAGGAAAGCTGGACAGGCACATGCAAAAGAATGAAACCACACATAGAGATCATTTCAACAAGGGGCGCCTGGGTGGCTCAGTCAGTTAAGCGCCCGGCTTTGGCACAGGGCATAATCTCACGGCTCACGTGTTTGAGCCCTGTGTCAGGCTCTGTGCTAACAGCTCAGAGCCTGGACCCTGCTTCGGGTTCTGTCTCTGCCTCTGCCCTATGTCAAAAATAAATAAACATTAAAAAAAAAAAGATCAATTCAACTCAACATGGATTAAAGTCTTGAACATAAGGGCTGAAACCATAAACTTCCTACAAGAAAACAGGCAGTTAAGCTCCTTGACATTGGTCTTGGAGATGATATTTTGGATTTGACTCCAAAAGCAAAGGCAAGAAAAGCAAAAATAAACAGGTGGAACTACATCAAAGTAAAAAACTTCTGCACAGTAGTGGAAACCATCAACAAAATGAAAAGCAACCTACTGAATAGGAGAAAATATTTGCAAACTGTATGTCCAATAAAGGGTTAATATCCAAAATATATTCAGAACTCAAACAACCTGATGGCAAAAAACCCAAACAACCCAATTAAAAGTGGGCACAAGATGAGTAGACACTTTTCAAAGAAGACAACACATATGGCCAAGAGACACATGAAAAGATGCTCAACACAATGAATCATCAGAGAAATACAAATGAAAACCACAACCAAATCACACCTGTTAGAATGGCTAATATCAAAGAGACAAGAAATAACAAGAGTTGGTAAGGATGAAGAGAAAAGGGGACCCTTGTGCACTGTTGATGGCAATGCAAACTGTATGAAAAAGAGGATGGAGGTTCCTCAAAAAATTAAAAATATAACTGCCATATGATTCAGCAATTCCTCTATTAGGTATTTATTTTAAAAATGAAAATACAAACACCACAACTTCCTATATATATAAAATCATTATGTTATACAGCATAAACTAATACAATGTTATATGTCAATTATATCTCATATAATTGTGAAAAAAGTGAAAAGAATATAGATTAATAAAAATATTTATAATTTTTATATAACAAGTATCCTTGTATACTTAAGATGTTGGATCCAGTTATTTACTAATATTTTATATATAGTGACTATGAAATGCTGAGTATTGTAGGTATATGTTAAATGTGCTAGATTGTATGTGGTAAGAAATTTCATTTATGCTCTTACCATTGGACAGTTTAAATGTTCAGTCTTTATCAGAATAAAAAGTAATCTTAAGTATACAAGGATAAAATCTCTTATAAATCTATTCAGACCATTTAAAGTATAAAACCTATCATCCCACTAGAGGTATTCTAAGATCTTTAAGCTAATAAAGTCTAGAAACCTGTAAGCTAACAATTATCAAAATGTAATTGCAGGAGACAGACTTGGTGCATTTGAATACGATATGTTTCAAAAGATAAATTCCAGATGTTGAGAGAGGAAATCACTTCTTTGAGATAAAACTACATTTCTATTTAAAAAGAAAAGTTTTATTTTATTTCTTCTTCTTTTTTTATTTAGTGTTTATTCTAGAGAGAGAGAGAGACAGAGGGCGAGCAGGGAGGAGCAAAGAAAGAGACGGAGACACAAAATCCAAAGCAGGCTTCAGGCTCTGAGCTGTCAGCACAGAGCCTGATATGGGGCTCAAACCCATGAACTGTGAGATCATGACCTGAGCTGAAGTCAGACACTTAACCAACCAAGCCACCCAGGCGCCCATTATTTTATTTCTTTAAAGTTTACTTATTTTGAGAGACAGACAGACAGACAGACAGACGTGTGCATGAGCGGGGCAGGGACAGAGAGTGGGAGAGAGAGACAGAGAATCCCAAGCACAGGGCTCAATCTCATGAACCGTGAAATTATGAACTCTTGGTCCAAAAGCAAGAGTTGGACATGTAACCAACTGAGCCACCCAGGCACCCCAATAAATAAAACTTAAAAAAAAAACCTATTCCCAAATGGAAAATGATACAGTTCAAGCAAGCATGGGGATAAGGGACATCAGTTCTAAAATGTTAATGATAATTCTGACTTGGTTATTCTCTCTAGTAGGTTTTTTAAAAAATAATCTCTGGGGGCGCCTGGGTGGCGCAGTCGGTTAAGCGTCCGACTTCAGCCAGGTCACGATCTCGCGGTCCGGGAGTTCGAGCCCCGCGTCGGGCTCTGGGCTGATGGCTCAGAGCCTGGAGCCTGTTTCCGATTCTGTGTCTCCCTCTCTGTCTGCCCCTCCCCCGTTCATGCTCTGTCTCTCTCTCTGTCCCAAAAAAAATAAATAAACGTTGAAAAAAAAAAATTAAAAAAAAAAATAATCTCTGTACCCAACATGGGGCTCGAACTCATAACCCCGAGATTAAGAGTCAGATGCTCTACCAACTGAGCCAGTCAGGCGCCCCTTGGTTACTCTTTTTAAACCTCTTCTTTTCAAGTACAATTTCTTAGTCTTTCTTGGTGTTAATTGATCAAAAAGCATCCTATGAGCACATATACTAGGTGTATCACCCACTTAACAGAATGTCAAGAGTACACAGTAGTTGTTAAATAAATATTAGCCCATTTTTCCCTCTATTATCATAATCCCCATGCTTATCTCCTTAATTTCTCAAAATGTTCTTTTCAAACTGAAAATTTTACTTGGCTTCTTATTGGTATATAGAAAGGCAGATGGGAGGGGAGATAATTTTACAATTCCCCTAAAAAGTCTAAGTAAGGAAAACATGAAGAAGAGGGAAAATCAAGAATGTAATTATCCTGTTATTACAAATTTTAAGTTAAATATAAAAAGTGGTGAATTTTCTTTGATTTCTAGTGTTTCCTCTCTGAGGCATAAAAAAGCATCAATATTATTTCTTTCATTTTACCAATTAAAAAAAAAGCTCAGGGGATTAAATGGGTTTATTCAATCATTTCCGCATGATTATTCATTCAGTCAACTTTTATTTATTGATTGGCTCCTGTTAAATAAGTTTAAGTAGACAAATAGGCTACATAATCCCTTAATAGTTTTTCTTACCTATCTTTTGTGTCTCATGATTTATAGTTCAAAATAATTTTCATATTATGCCATTTTATTCTGATAAAGACTGAACATTTAAACTATCCAATGATAAGAGCATGAATTAAATTTCTCACAACATACAATCTAGCACATTTAACATATTCCTACAATACTCAGCATTTCATAGTCACTGTATGTAAGATATTAATAAATAATTGGATCCAACATATGTATTGTGCATCTCCTGTATGCAAGGTATTGCAATCATTTCAAGTCTCAGACATCATCCTTAACACTGAGAAGCTTATAACTTAATGGTAAACAATGCTAAAAAAGAAAAGTAACATAATAATAAATGATTTTAATAATAACAGTATAAGAGACCCAAAGTAGTACTTAATTACTTTGTCAGATCAAATTAACAGATAAGTGCTACAGAATAAGTATTATAAAAGTTCAAGAAACGCGCAGGATCACCATTTGAATAGTCAAAAAGGCATTATTTATGGATTTGAGCTGGGCCTAGAAAGGTGGATAAAATTTTAATGAATATTCCAGATGGCAAGATGCAGAAGTAAAATTTAAAACAGGCAGAGACATACAAGGAGTGACGTAAGGACAGGCAATTATTGAGGGATCAGTGAAACTGGAGCAAGAATTTATTCATATAGTTAACATTAGGACACAGTTGGAGAAGCAGACAGGCATTATATCATGCAAGCCTTGGAATGCCAGTCTGACAAAGATACTGCATATACTTTTAAGCAGTGGGAAGCACTATAGCACTTTCACAAACCTTTATTATAGTATATTGTTATAATTGTTCATTTTATTATTAGTTATTGCTATTAATCTCTCACTTTACCTAATTTATAAATTAAACTTTATCATAGGTATGTATATACAGGAAAACACAGTATATATAGGTTTTGGTAGTATCTATGGTTTTAGGTACCACAGGGGATCTTGGAATGTATCCCCCATGGATAAGGAGGGGGACTCCTGTGCAAACAGCTGGTCAAGAAGCTGTACTAAACTCCAATGATAATTACTGTTGCAGGCCAGCATCAAAAATCCTAAAATCCTAAATCCTAAATCCTAAAGCCCTTAGGTAAATGGTTACTAGGAAAGAAAATATTCACAGTGCCTCAAAGTATTAATCCACAGATTATTAATCACAAAGGAGAAAATATGTTTACAGTAAGAAGATATGATAATCACTACCTAAACCAAATGATCAAATTTAGGATTACCAAGAATTTAACAAGCTGCCATGATGGTGCTCACTTCGGCAGCACATGTACTAAAACAAGCTGCCATGATGTACCTCTTGATATGATGCAATGAGAAGTTTAAAACATTACGAACATAGTATTCTTGCCAAAAATGTTTAACCTGAATTGAATCATGAAGAAACGCTTTGACAAATCTAGAATGCGAGGCATTCTATAAGACAACTGTTCTGAACTTTCCAAAAGGTTCAATGTTACAAAAACATCATTCCAAATTTAAAAAGACTTAAGAGATTTAATAACCAAATTCCATGCATGAACACTGGCTGGATCCTAAGTCAAGAAAATACATATACACATACACAGTAAAAAATCCCATGTAGGAGACAATCCAGGAAATTTGGACTATGTATCAGATGATACGATAAATTAATAACCATTTTCTTAGCTGTGATAACGACATTTTGATTTTGTAGGAGAATGTCCTTACTCTTAGGAGATGTCTGCTGAATTATTTAGGGAAGAAGTGTTGTAATATCTATATTTAACTTTCAAATGATTCAGAAAAAGAAAAGTATGTGAATGTGTGTATGAGTGTAGGGGAGGAGGGGAAAAAGAGGAAGAGAGTGAAAGGAGGGAGAGAGGAGGAGAGGTGTTCAAAAAAGAAACAAGAGGCGCCTGGGTGGCTCAGTTGGCTGAGCATCCAACTCTTGATCTCAGAGTTGTGGATTCAAGCCCTATGTTGGGCTCCGTGCTGGGCATGAAGCCTACTTAAAAAAAAAAAAAAGAAGAAGAAGAAGAAGCAAAATGGTAAAAATTGATGAATCTAGGTGAAGGATATATGGGTCTTTATTTATATTATCTTTTTTTAAATTTTTTTTTTTAATTTTTTTTTCAACGTTTTTTATTTATTTTGGGACAGAGAGAGACAGAGCATGAACGGGGGAGGGGCAGACAGAGAGGGAGACACAGAATCGGAAACAGGCTCCAGGCTCTGAGCCATCAGCCCAGAGCCCGACGCGGGGCTCGAACTCACCGACCGCGAGATCGTGACCTGGCTGAAGTCGGATGCTTAACCGACTGCACCACCCAGGCGCCCCTATATTATCTTTTAACTTTTCTTTAGGCTTGAAATTTCTCAAAAGAAAAAAAAAGAGTATACTGAGCTGGTGGTAGGAAGCATTCCTTCCCACTATGAATATAGAAATTCTAGAAAAATAGATTATCTTAAAATAGTTTATACAGCCAAATTCAAAAGCAAGAAAGGGAAATACACAAATCCATAAACCAAAAAGAAACCAAGCCACAGCAATGAGTGAGAACTGAAGGGGTGGCAAAACTAGGCAGCAACCTTCAGGCCTAGGATCAAAAGTTAGCAGGAAAGATGGGAATTATTGGCTGCAAACTTAAAGAAGTTTCTACAGTGTAAGGGGCCAGACTGGGCTCTCTGAATAAAGCCGGGAGCTGGCGGAAAAAACTATCCCAGGTGGCTCCAAGACTGAGCAATGGAACAGGATGGAAGAGCACACCAGTAAAATCACCTTTCAGAAATTAGAATTCCTAACCTGCCCCTCACTCAGGATTGGGAATGATATTAAATCTTTCTATAAATGAATGTAACATGGTTTATCTCCATGGTTACTCAGCTTTTATTGTGACTTGTAATAATGTTTTTAATTTTTAAAAGTCATGAAATAATGGGATAGTGGGGAGAGGAGGGTGCATGTGACTATAAAGGGGTAGCACAAGGGAGATCTCTGTGGTGACAGAATCATGCTGTATCTTCAACTGCAATGGTGGTTACACAAACCTACATGTGACAAATGAGAGGGACACACATTCATGAATATGCTCACAGCAGCTTTATTCACAACAGCCAAAAGGTGGGAATAACCAGATACCTATCAACTGATGAATGGAAAATCAAGTGTCAATTTCCTAGTTTATGTTTTCTATAATTATGTATAATATGTAAGCAATGAGAAAAACCGGGTAAATGAAGGGTACACTGGGACTCTATACTATTCTTACAATTTCATGTGAATCTATAATTACTACAAAATAAAAAGCTGGAAAAAAATAAAAATGAAAGAGAAAAAGTTATTAAAAATTCAACAGACATAGGAGCAGGATGAAGAGAGCATCTGTGTAAGGGGGAGTCAGAACCCAAGTATAGTAAAGTAGATGTCCTTGTGTTGGGGTGGCCCAACATAAGATGTCAGAGACCCAACAGTGTAAGAAAGCTGTCTATGCAGAAGGACAGCCCAGGGTGGGGTATCAGAACCCAAGAGAGGCGAGGAAGGCATCTACATGAAGGGGATGGGGAGTCAGAGCCCAAGTGACTAAGAAGAGTCCACATGCAGGAGAGGTAAGGAGGAGATGTAAGAGCACAATCCAGAGTGGCAGGTCAGAGCTTGAGCAGGATAAGAAGGGTCAGGGGAAGGAGACAGTGATAGGAGATTGGTTACATGCAGAGACAGATCAAATAACTGACTACATGAAGAGCAACCAGGGCAAGGTTTCTCACTATTAGAGAAGGGAGTTAAAATGCACACAAAGTGAAGGCCAGAAAGAACCCTGCAGTGTTGGTTTGGAATTCGAGATATCAGTATGAACTCATAGACCTCAATAAACATAGACACTTATAGCAATAGATATAGATGTAAATGTGTGTGTGTGTGTGTGTGCACTTGCTTTAGCTCTCTGCAGAGAGGATCTTAGAGCAGCAAATCTCCATCTCTAATCCAAGTAGCAATGAGCATGTACCTAACACCAGATTTGGTATCTAAGTATTGTTATCCACTAAAAGGAAGCAGGGTTCTATGGAGAAATGGCTGATTCCAGAGCTAGAGTAGAAAAAACACAAGAGCTCTGATGAGGATATAGGGAAATATGAATTCTCACACATTGCTAGAAGGAAAGTAAAATGATGTCACAACTTTGGGAAATAGTTTGGCAGTTCCTCAAAAAGTTACACCTCATGGCATAGCTAGTCCACTCCTAGGCTTATGCCCAAGAGAAATGGAAATACAGTCACACAAAAACTCATTCATGAATGCTCACAGCATCATTCATAAAAGCCAAAAGGCGGAAACAACCCAAATATATATCAACTTATAAATGGATAAATAAAGTGTGGTATGGTATATCAACAAAATGGGATATTATAGGACAATTAAAATAGATGGTATACTGCTGCTATATGCTACAACATGAATGAATTTTGGAAATATTAAGGTAACTGAAAGAAGGAGACACAAAAAGCTATATACTGTATGATTCCTGTTGTATGGATTGTCCAGAATAGACAAATCCAAAGAAATAGAAAATTAATTAGTGACTGTCAGGTGCTGGGGGGAACTGGAGAGAAACAGGAACTGATTGCTAATGGATACGAGATTTCTTTTTGGGATTATAAAAATGTTTTGGAACTAGACAGTGATGATGACTAATTAACTCTATAAATATATAAAAACCCCTGGACTACATATACTTTAAAAGAGTGAATTTTATGGTATGTGATTATATTTCAATTAAAAAAAAAAGAGCCTTGAATATCTTGCATGCTGGAAAGCAAACATGTACTCCAAGAATAATGGAGACATGTCAAAAGGACACAGAAACCAGCCTGAAGGAGTTCCCACAGGCTAAATCAGAGAATCAAAATAATGATAGCAATGGATTACAACCCACTGAATAAAAAAGAGAACCATGAATCCTTGCAATATGAATAAATGAATCCCAAGTGTGATGAGGAAGGGGATATTTACATTGCTTCAAAGTTCTTCTCTACAAAAATATTTACTAATTACCAAAGAAAAAAAGAGGAACTTCAGAGGCAAAGCCTGACAGACATCACCTTACACAACTATCAAAGTAAGCATCATCAGTAATGGGACAAATGGAAATCTGTGCTCTCTGATAGGCTGCAGTGAAAAAGGACACAGCAATGTCAATACTGGGGGAGGCTAGATAGGGGTGGGGACTCCCTTTAATTTCTGCTCAATTTTGCTATGAAACTGAAACTGCTACATTTTTTTTGAGGGGGGGTGCAAGTGAGAAGAGGGCAGAGAGAGAGAGAGAGAGAGAGAGAGAGAGAGAGAGAATCCCCCAGGGGTAGAGAGAAACAGAGAGAAGCGGGACTCACTCGAAAACTCGCGCTCACCTGATGTGGGAGGACTTGAACTCACGAACCGTGAGATCATGACCTGAGCTGAAGTCAGATGCTTAACAACTGAGCCACTCAGGCACCAGAACCTAAAACTGCTCTTAAAAAAATAAAATGCGTTAATTTAGAAACAAAAACAGCACCACTCTGTGATATTCCCACAAAACTGCATAACCTGAATTTAGTCATAAAGAAACATCAGACAAACCAAAACTGAAGAACATCCTACAAAATAACTGGTCTGCAATCTTCAAAAGTGTCAAGGTCAAAAAAGTCAAAGACTGCAGAAATGTTCCAAACAGAAGGAGACTACAGAGACATGACTGCAACACATGACTCTAAACTAGATCCTTTTGATACAGAGGACATTATTTGTACATCTGGCAATACCTGAATAAGATCTAAGAATTAGTTGGTGGTAATGGATCAATGTTAATTTGCTGATTTTGATTAATATATTGTGGTTATGTAGGAGAATGTCCTTCTTTGCTAGAAACACAATTTCAAAGATCATGCGCTAGCAACTTATTCTCAAATGGTTCAGAGAAAAAAAAGTTCTTTGTACGTGACTTTTCTATAAGCTTAAGATAGTTTATAAAATTTTTTAAATACACCAGAAGTGTCTATCATATTTTCAATTTCCAGAGCACTTTCTTTTTCTAATGATTTTTACGTCATCTTATTTCATGCATATAACTTTTCTTATCTCTTCTCTTAACTTCTCTGATGCAATTACTAATTACCTACAGTTTGTTGGGCTTTCTTCCTCAAACTTTCTTCTATTTCCTGTATTATTTTCTTCCAAGTTCCTCTTTTGTACTTTTGTGTTTTGTTCTCTTTCCCCTTGGAGGCTCTCCCCAAATGCCTATTTATTGAATAAATGAAGTACTAAAGCCAACTGGAAGCTCTGCATGTCTGGCTTCTCAACCAGGAGGCTTCCACTGCATGGTGATCAGGTGGGAACATAGTTACTTCACTGGGAGACCTCTAAATGTCAGTATAGAGGGGTCTTTTCTTTAGACTTTAGAGAAGGCTCATATACTTTCCTACAAGGGGGTACAGAGAAATATAATACTAGGCAATTACCTTCTGAAAGAAAAGTAAAGGAAGGAGTGAGGGGGAAGGGTCTCACTTTTCAGTATAAAGGATTTCTCTTAATCCTCCTGCTTTCACTATGTATGGTTCCCGATCCCTCGTCAGTTATGTTTAATGTCCTCAAGTCTTGAGCATCTTTAGTTTCATCTTCCAAAGAAAACCCTGTGGTCTCCTGAGGGCTTGGGAGAGGAGCAGTCTTCTCACTGCATAAGCTGGGTATCCCAGAGGATTTAAACCCTGGAGCACCTGGGTGGCTCAGTCAGTTAAGCGTCCAATTTGGCTCAGGTCACGATGTCGCGGTTTGTGAGTTCGAGCCCTGCAATGGGCTCTGTGCTGACAGCTCAGAGCCTGGAGCCTGCTTCAGTTTCTGTGTCTCCCTCCCTCTCTCTCCGCCCCTCCCCCACTTGTATTCTGTCTCTCTCTCTTAAAAATAAATAAACATTTAAAAAAATAAATAACAAATCTGAAGTCAGGATTCTTTTTTTATTTTTTTAAGGAGGCTCCACTCCCAATGTGGGGCTTGAACTCACAACCCTGAGATCAAGAGTCCCATGCTCCACCAACTGAGCCAGCCAGGCACCCCTACATCAGGATTCTTTACCTGCCTTCTTATAAAAGCATCCATGTCTTATTCAAAATAGAAGTCACTAAATATTATACATGTATATCTCAAGAAAGAAACAGGGGCACATGACTGGCTCAGTCAGTTAAGCATCTGACTTCGGCTCAGGTCGTGATCTCATGATTCATGAGGTCGAGCCCCACGTCGGGCTCTGTGCTGACAGCTCAGAGTCTGGAGCCTGCCTTGGATTCTGTGTTTCCCTCTCTCTCGGCCCCTCCCCCTGACCATGCTCTGTCTCTCTCATAAATAAACATCAAGAAACCTTTTTAAAAAAAAAGAAAAGAAAAGAAATAGAACTACTTAATTTTGTACATTTTCTTCCTGAGGACCTCTTCGTTTGGCATTGTGCTTCTGGACCTCTTCTTTTTTATTCTATTGACCATAGTCCTTTTGGACATTCCCTTGAATCAACCTTAGGGGGTTCCACTTTTATAGCACTAATCTGATTGCTCCTTTTGTTTCCTTCACTGGTACTTCCTCTTTATGCCATATACTAATTAAAATGAACATGCATACATCTGTGCACCAAACATCATGGAGTATCAGGCACTGTCCTTGTCATTAGATTATAATGACAAATAAGACAATGTCCTTAGGGCACCTGGCTGGCTCAGTTGGAGGAACATATGACTCTTGACCTTGGAGTCATGAGTTTGAAACTCACATTGGATGTGCAGATTACCTAAATAAATAAAACTTACAAAAAAAAAATAAGACAATGTGCTTGACCTAAAGGTGCCTAATGTTTCATAGAGGAGATGGATGAATAAACTTAAATATAAAACATCGTACTAATTGATATATGTCCTGAGGGCTATGGAGCCAAAGAAGAGGTGAAGCTAAATCAGACTGAGGCAGGGATGTATTTGGGAGGTAGGGTAGGCTACTGTGACAAATATTCTAATAATTGATTACCACTGATTATTTTTTATTATTGTTGATAATTTTTTCAGTAGGTTGAAAACTTCCTAAAGAGGTAATACCTGAAGAATAAGATCTTGCCCAGTAAAAGCAAAAACCAGCACCCCCTTCTTATGCCTCTACATGAGGTGGCTAGGGTATAAGAAATACCCTTCCAACTGTAGGCCCAGAAGTTTTGATGAGGAAGGCACTAACTACTAAGGGCCTCTCTACTCCACTCTCAACTGAAAAGGAGCTCACTCTGCTATCACACACTGTCAGACTCATGCCTCTATTCTTAAAGCTTACATGGAAAATTAAACTCAGCCAGAGTATGCAACATGCCATTAGTGAATGGTATAATCAGTTTCTGAAATTCATCTTACCCACACATCCTCAACCCTCCCTACCATTTCCAGCCCCTTAAGTAATTGTATGACCTAAAAGAAATCAAACATGATTCCTAGTCAGGAAAAAAAAAAAATCAATGATTCCTGCTCTACAAGAATTAGTAAAATACTTCCAATTTTCTGCTGGAAATTATTGCTCTTCACAATTAGTCTAAAAATACAAAATAAAATAATGTAATTAAATCTATATTTGCTTCCCTGCCCCAAAATTAGCTTTAATTGCTTTGCTCTTACATGATGACTAAGAAATAGAAATAAGATTAATTGGATAGATATATCACTATTTTTTTTCTACCAACAATATTGCTCAAATCCGTGTTCTTTTTCATGCTGAAATTACCTTTTTATGCTCAAAGTAGAAGCTGACTCTAAAAGGAAAAAGCCAAGCACTGGCAGAAAAATTAGAATTTTGACATAACTCAACAGTAATTTTAAAATACCCTTCCTCTGGATTTAAGTCAAATCTTTTTTTAAAACTATACTCCTGATTTAACAAGAGGCAATGTTATAAATGAAGCAAGCAGCATATATACATGAGCATTATTTTCTGTAGATTTAGCTGTTTTCTTAAGTTCAATCTCTAACAGAAATAGAACATTGGTTTTCTTACCTTTTTCCCCTTACACACGTGATAAGGGACAGACTTCCCTGTGCTTACTCATGATGCTTGCTGCACCACCAGCCAGTCCTGCTGATTCAGTATGCCCTATTTGATCCTAAAGAAAAAAAAAAAAAAACACATTGCTCATTATATTTGCTAAAGCAATAAGCCCTAATTTTCTTCATATAAACCTATCACAGCCAGACAAATGACAGCTATGGGGCTTAAATAATAAATTACATCTTCAGATTCAAAGACCTGGCTACTATGAAATGCAGCAGACACATTTTACTGTCTAAGAAGGCCAAAGGTTAAACGTTGCATAAACAGTTAAGAATTTTTGAATATTTTTTATTCTCAGTGGATAATACAAAATAAAACCTCAGAGGCAGGCACTTTCTACTTAACTCTGTAAATTCATAAAAATACCAATTATTTTGTATTACAATAAGCCCTCCAAGAATCCAAAGCTAGCAAAACTGCTGCTTCACTAGAATGTCTTTTTTTTTTTCCTGTACATACAGATTTCTTAAATTGAGATTCAGAGGCTTCCTGTTGAGATTTTTATTGCAAAACAACTGTTTTCCTCCAAATGGAGTCTCTTAGGATTCTAGTCCTCCTCCATTGTTTAGAAGCAATGGATCTATTAGCCCAACATTATCCTTACTACTAGCGGTATGCAAAAGACAAAGCTTTCAAAGCTTCCTCAAATGTTATTTCCTTCTTCTGAATATATGACAATATCCATGAAGTTACAGTAGTCCAATTTAAATACTTCTGTAGCTGTTTAGAGAAGATTTGAAATTCTTTAGGAGCCTAATTTAGTCTTGAACAAGATTGGTAATTGTAATCCGAATAAAATTAAGAATCTCATATTACCCATATAAAATATCAAACATATGATCATAGCATTTCAGAACAGGAAAGTATCTTAGAGATGATCTAATGAACATCGCTTAATTTTAAAGATAATATGCACTAAAAGAAATTTTTCTGGCATTATTGTAAATTCAACTCCATTATCTGATGGAAAAATAATGTACTTATTAAAAAATAAGAGAATTTTTAAAATGCCGAAAATTCAAGTTTCCAGAAACCAATAAAAAATATAGAATGGGGGCGCCTGGGTGGCTCAGTTGGTTGAGTGTCCAACTTCAGCTCAGGTCATGATCTCGCGGTCTGTGAGTTCGAGCCCTGCGTCCGGCTTCGTGCTGACAGCTCAGAGCCTGGAGGCTGCTTCGGATTCTGTGTCTCCCTCTCTCTCTGCCCCTCCCCTGCTCATGCTCTGTCTCTCTCTCTCTCTCCCTGTCAAAAATAAAATAAACATTAAAAAATATATATATATAGAGAGAGAGAGAATGAAAATCTCTGGTGAGGGGCACCTGGGTGGCTCAGTTGATTAAGCATCTAACTCTTGATTTCGGCTCAGGTCAGAATCTCACAGTTCGTGAGTTCAAGCTCCATGTCAGGCTCTGCACTGGCAATGGGGAGCATGCTTTGGATTCTCTCTCTCCCTCTCTCTCTCTGCCCCTCCCCCGCTCTCTCTCTAAATAAATAAATAAATTTGGGAAGGAAGGAAGGAAGGAAGGAAGGAAGGAAGGAAGGAAGGAAGGAAGAGAGGGAGGGACGGAAATTTTCCTATCTTGAAAACTTGAAAAAAAATATGTATTTGTTAAAATTCTAAATGAGAAGTGCTGTTGATGCTAAGAACCAGGCTTACATCTATCAAAGAACTAAATCACATCAGAAGTAGGAAAGGATTATACAAGTAGAAGTACCAAAGTCAAAATGAACGAGGCAAAAGTAAGATCCTCTCCTCTAATATCTACCTAACTGAAGATTTTTTTAAACAAATAAAATTAACTCTATAGACTCCAAGTTAAATCCTGTATGTCTGTATCTATTGTCATGTGTGAGGCAAGTCCAATAATATTATGTAGCTATCTCAAACATCACAGGTTTTTCTTCTAGAGTTTTATTCTTTTGACCTTTAGCCTCAGCTGGCAAAGCCTCAAGTCTGGTTAAATCCAACTGTCTAACTCCCTGTGTTCCCCTAAGGAGCTTAAATGTGTCTAGAGGAAACTCACACAAGATGGAGACTGTTCTCAAGTTTACATTTATAACTTCACATTACATTTCCCTTAGTCAACCTACTTTCAACCCTGCACCTATTCCTACCTTTTGATATGCCTGGGATTTCTTAATGCAAAGCTTTCATAATTCAATTCTTCCAGAAAATAAACCTTTTGTCTCCTGCAGGACAAGGATAATGTTACTTAGCTACATAATTAGGACAGAATACCAGCATAACTAACCACTCCTTGCACAGACTACCAACCAATTTCTGTTTTCAGCACCACACCTCACCTAAGCCTTCAGAGATCCCTAGAACTTCCATAAGTTTCTCTAAGGTTCTGTGCAGGTGTAGACTTGCTTCTCATCACATCTACAATTTATTGCTTCTTCAGTTCTAAGACCTTTCTTTACTTTTTTCATTCACTCAAAGCTCCCATCCACTGTTGTTTTCCTTTTCTGTTGTTTCTTCCTATCATTTCAGTGCAGTTTTAGGAAGACAAAAATAAAGGGGGTGGGGGGGGTCAATCCTTCCTATTTAGCCACAAGTCTTTATTCTTATCTTTGAGAACTGACATATAATGGAATACAATATTGTATTCTTTCTCAAAAGTAGCCTTAAAAGTTGTCAATGTCCTAACAAACTAAGAAATAGTTTAGAAAAACAAAGGGAAAGATAAATAGACAAGCAACCAGTAGTGCTTTCCAGATAAGAAACGGTTATCTAGTACTTTTTTACCAGAATGAACACTTTATGGTAGAAGACTTTTCATTGTCTTTTGGCATTATGTAATTGCTTTTTGGAAGGAACAAAAGAAGTTTTGTAAGTGGATGGATATACCACATAAAATACAATATAAAATGCCTTAAATACAGTTCAAGATATGCAGGAAAAAAAACTTCAGAACTTCAAGATTCTGCTCAATGTCACCTCTTAATATGAAATTAATAATTGCTTAGTTCTCTATGCTCTCATAACGTACTTACACCTACAACATGTTTTACATTACATGGTAATTTCTCTCTTTGCAATCTGCTGCACTCTACATAACAATAAGCCACTCAAGGCAGGAAACCCTTTTATTCATACTTTTATCCCAAGACCCCAGCACAGTGCTTGTCATATAGCAGGTATTCAAAATATCCAGGATGTTTAATTAAGTATAGCATATAACACACCTCCCATGGCAAGGATTCCAAATAAAAAGCTCTTAATTACATCTACCTCCTTCTATTTCTACAACTGCCTTATTTTAGGCCCTCATCAGTTCTCACCTTATCCCCTTCCTATCTCACCTACTTAATAGACACATCTGGATGTCAGTGATGGGTCTTCATTTGTCACCACAACTACTACCCAGATTGACTGTGCTTTTCTAGCTAATGAATAAATCCCCTTACTCCTTCCCCTAAGAATTAAGTGTGGTTTTTTAGCATGGCATATAGATCCCTTCAGAACTTGGTCTCTGCTTCTTTTCCAAACTGTTCTCCACTACTTCCCTAAGCTCCAATCATACAAAAATACCCAATTTCTGGTGAGACGCTTTATCATACTTCTCTCTCACTGCATGCTCTATGCCCATATTGAGACACTTTTGCCACTCTTCTTTGCCTAGCTAATTTGTGTTACCACAAGGTTCAACTCAAACTCACTCTCAACTCAACCTGGGAAGCCTTCCCTGATTCTCTGTAGCCTGTTTTAGAAGAGTCACCCTATGCTCGTGTCATGCATGCTCTCTACTAATGGCAGCACTTACCAAATTAATTTACATTGTCAGTATGCCCATCTACCTCCCCCAATGAACTGTCAGTCCACTGAGAACAAGGATTGTCTTCACGGAGACTGATGAAGTCCATATTTAAGTAATCAATCTCATGATGAAGACTTCTTCCTACCTAATAAATATTTGTGGATGTGTGTACTGTGGGAAAAAGAGACAGTAAGCAAATGCAAGAGACAAACAAAAACAGAGAAATTCTCCAGTGGAAGAGGAAAAAAAAAGTGACAAGGATTTAAATAATTGGGAATTTTTTTTTTTTAAGTAGGCTCCACACCCAACATGGGGCCTGAACTCATGACCTGGAGATCACGAGTCGCATGTTCCACCAACTGAGCAAGCCAGGTGCAATAACTGGGAAATTTGATCATTACTATATAAACACAGGCCCTTTGACATAACAATTACATTCCAGAGATTTACCTCAAGGAAATAATTAGATAAAGAGAAAAGATATAAACTAAGTTAACTGTTAGACTGATGTTTAAAATAGTTAAATATTGGGGAAAAAATCTAAATGTCAGTTGAAAGCAGCCATTTTAATGGTACAAATTTTATTTCTTTATTTTAATTAATTAATTATTTAATTAACCAACTTAACTGACTGAGCCACCCAGGCACCCCAATGTACAAATTTTATAAATTCCCCATGTTTCGGGAAAAGTTTTAAGTCTCTTTTAAGATTTTATTTTTAAGTAACCTCCACACCCAACATAGGGCTCAAACCCACAACCCTGAGATCAAGAGTAGTCATGTGCTCTACTGACTGAGCCAGCCAGGTGTCTCAAAACCTTAAAGTCTTAAGAAATATATACTAAAATATAATACAAAAACTCTTGGTAGTGTTCAGGTGATTTACATTTTTTTCAATTTTCTGTAGCCCTAATTTTTCATGGAATGAATGTTTATTATTTCTGTTTTTTTAAACATTTATTTATTTTGAGAGAGAGCGAGCGAGAGAGAGCAAGGGAGGGGCAGAGACAGAGAGAGAAAGAGAGACAGACAGAGAGAGAATCCCAAGCAGGTTCCACGTTGTCAGCACAGAGCCCGACATGGGGCTGGATCTCAGGTACAGTGAGATTATGACCTAACCTGTAATCAAGAGTCAGAGGCTCAACCAACTGAGCCATCCAGGTGCCCCTATTTATTATTTGTTAATAATAGAAAAGAGGATTGAAGAGACATGAATTTCAATTACTAAGACCCATGCTACTTAAATTTTTACCTTTGACTATGAAAACTGAAAATGGAACAGGATAGGAAAAAACAAGGATTTTGGACGATTACTTTTCTGGGATTAAATTTTAATTATATATGGGAAAAGAGAGAAAGAAGAATCACTGAAAATTTAAAACTAAGTTTAAAAAAATAAACCTATAAGGAAAATGACAGGAATAAAACTGATGTTTAAAATATAAAAATGCAGGGGTGCCTGGGTGGCTCAGTCAGTTAAGCATCAGACTTCGGCTCAGGTCATGATCTCATGGTTGGTGGGTTCAAGCCCCACAACAGGCTCTGTGCTGACAGCTCAGAACCTGGAGCCTGGTTCAGATTGTGTCTCCCTTTCTCTCTCTCTGTCCCTCCCCTGCTCATGCTCTGTCTCTCTTTCTCTCAAAAAAATGAATAAACATTTATAAATAAATAAATAAATAAACAAACAAATAAATAAATAAATGCAACGATTGGGATGCCTGGGTGGCTCAGTCAGTTAAGCGCCTGACTCTTGATTTTGGCTCAGGTCATGATCTCACGGTTCATGGGATCAAGCCCCACATCAGGCTCTGTGCTGACAGTGCAGAGCCTGCTTAGGATTCTCTCTCTCTCTCTTGCTCCTCCTTCCCCAGCTCACATTCTCTCAAAATAAATAAACATTTTTTAAAATGCAAGCAATTTATAGGAAACCCTTGTATGGACATGTTTATAACAGAAGAGATGTATGAAGGTAATACAGATCTTTCTCAACTTACAATGGGATTATGTCCCAATAAACTAATCATAAGTTGAACAGATCATTAGGTCAAAAACACATTTAATACACCTAACCTACTGAACATCACTGTTTAGCCTAGCCTACTTTAAAAATGCTCAGAACACTTACATTAGCCTACAGGTGGGCAAAATCATCTAACACAAATCCTATTTTATAACAAAGTGTTGAATATCTCATGTAACTCAGTGAATACTGTACTGAAAGTGAAAAACAGAATGGTTGAATAGGTACAGAGGTTGTAAGTGTACAGGCTCATTATCCTTGCAATCACATGGCTGACTGGGAGCCATGGCTCACTGCTGCTGCCCAGCATCCCAAGAGAATATCATACCACATATTACAAGCCTGGGAAGGAATCAAAATTCAAAATCTGAAGTATGGTTTCTACTAACTGTGTACTGCTTTAGAATGAACCTAAAGTCAAAAAATCATTATGTCAAACCACTGTTAAATAGGGAAAAGACAGTAATTCCCAAAATCCTGGCCACAGGTTAAAATAGAAGAAGAAAACAAGGATAAACTAGAAAGTGTTCTCATTTAAATAATGTTTCCTATCTTGGCTCTCATTAATACTATTTACCATAGAACAAATTCAGTATCTGCTTAGTAACCAAACTTTTTAACATTTCCACCAGTAAGTCTGACAAGGAGTTAAACTCAGTATGTACAAAATTGCATTCAATTTTCCAAAGTAATTTTCTTTGTTCCCTATCCAAGACTCTCAAATTAGGTGTGGCAGATTGTATTTGCAAAGACAGCTGCTACATTATCTCCCATCCCACATGATCTTCTTACAGGAGTGGTGAAATCTATGTTCCCTTCTTCTAAACATGGGCAGACCTTCATGACTACCTTAACTAACAGAGCAAAACTTCCAAAGCTAGGTCACAAAAACACAGTTTCTGCCTGGTCTTTTTGGGATACTCACTCTTGGAATCCAGCTATCATACCAGAGAGACCACATGGAAAGGCCACACGTAGATGATTTTGCCCATGAACCTTTACATATATGAACAAGCCTCAAGAGAAGCAAACCTCAGGCAAGCCCCAGCCACTGTCTGACTACAACTTCATGAAAACCCTGAGTACCACCCAGCTGATCCCAGCCAATCCCCAGAAGCAAAAGAGATAATAATTATTGTTTATTGTATTTTATTTTTTTATTTTTTATTTTTTTAATTTACATCCAAATTAGTTACCATAAAGTGCAATAGTGATTTCAGGAGTAGATTCCTTAATGCCCCTTACCCATTTAGCCCATCCCCCCTCCCACAACCCCTCCAATGATCCTCTGTTTGTTCTCCATATTTAAGAGTCTCTTATGTTTTGTCCTCTTCCCTGTTTTTATATTATTTTTGCTTCCCTTCCCTTATGTTCATGTGTTTTGTATCTTAAATTCCACATATGAGTGAAGTCATTATGATATTTGTCTTTCTCTGATTTTGCTTAGCAAAGTACACTCTAGATCCATCCACATAGTTGCAAATGGCAAGATTTCATTCTTTTTTTTTTTTATTATTTTTAATTTTTTTTTTCAACGTTTTTTATTTATTTTTGGGACAGAGAGAGACAGAGCATGAACGGAGGAGGGGCAGAGAGAGAGGGAGACACAGAATCGGAAACAGGCTCCAGGCTCTGAGCCATCAGCCCAGAGCCTGACGCGGGGCTCGACCTCACAGACCGCGAGATCATGACCTGGCTGAAGTCGGACGCTTAACTGACTGAGCCACCCAGGCGCCCCATGATTTCATTCTTTTTGATTGCTGAGTAATACTCCATTATATATACATATATATACACACACACTATACATTATATATGTTAAATATGCATATATGTATAATATTCCATTTATATATGTATATACAATATATATACACATGTATATGTATATATGTGTATATATTATATATGTATATACATGTGTGTGTATATATATAATACTCCATATATATATGTATAATACTCCATTATGCACACACACACACCCCACATCTTCTTTATCCATTCATCCACCTATAGACATTTGGGCTCTTTCCATACTTTGGCTATTGTTGAAAGTGCTGCTATAAACATTGGGGTTCATGTGTCCCTTCAAAACAGCATACCTGTATCCTGTGGATAAATACCTAGTAGTGCAATTGCTGGGTTATAGGGTAGTTCTATTTTTAATATTTTGAGGAGCCTCCATACTGTGTTCCAGAGTGGCTGCACCAGCTTGCATTCCCACCAACAGTGCAAAAGAGATCCTCTTTCTCTGCATCCTTGCCAACATCTGCTGTTGCCTGAGTTGTTAATGTTAGCCATTCTGATAGGTTTGAGGTGGTATCTCATTGTGGTTTTGATTTGTATTTCTCTGATGATGAGTGATGTTGAGCATTTTCTCATGTGTCAGTTGGCCATCTGGATATCTTCTTTGGAGAAGTATGTGTTCATGTCTTTTGCCCATTTCTTCACTGGATTATTTGTTTTTTGGGTGTTGAGTTTGAGAAGTTCTTTACAGATTTTGGATACTAACCCTTTATCTGATATGTCATTTGCAAATATCTTCTCCCATTTGGTCAGTTGCCTTTTAGTTTTGCTGACTGTTTCCTTGATGTGCAGAAGCTTTTAATTTTGATGAGGTCCCAATAGTTCATTGTTGCTTTTGTTTCCCTTGCCTCTGGAGACATGTTGAGTAAGAAGTTGCTGCAGCCAAGATCAAAGAGGTTTTTGCCTGCTTTCTCCTCGACAATTTTGTTAAATTATTGTTTTAAGCCACTATGTTTTGGTGTAACTTATTTATTTTTTAATATATTTTTTTTAATTTTTAAGTTTATTTATTTGAGAGAGAAAGCATAGTGGGGAAGAAGCAGAGAGGCAGGGGAAAGAGAGAGAGACAGCGCAGCAGATGTGGGGCTCAAACCCATGAGTTTTGGTGTAATTTATTACATAGCAATAGACACATGTAATAAGTTAGTACTTTGATACTCTTCAACCCAATCTTATATAAATATTCTAAGGGAAAGGGTAAGAACCATAAAAAGGACAGGGAAAAAAGAAGATCCATTGATAGCCTCTTCTCTACTCAACTATTTAGCTGACTCTAAATTTGCATATACCTAAATAAAACAGTCTTTGAGCTTCTGAGAGTATAGTTTGGGAAATACCTCATTATTCAAGCAAGAAGCTAGGTGAGGGAGGGGATCTTACCTTCTTCCAAAGAAGCTTATTAAAGTTTTCCTCTAAAGGATATATAACATTCTACCAAGTGTTCTGGTAAATACATTTTTCATCTCATCAACTTTCCGGTGCCATTTTAGAACTCCTTACAGATCAGCACCCTGAAACCTATCTAGGTAGCCAGCTCCTTAATGAGTCTATGAATCATATCCACCCAGGTGACAAACTCAAAGCCTTGAACACCATTCTAGATACTATTTCTCCTCTCCTTCTACCTCTACATTCAGTCTAACACCAAGTTTTACCAATACTGCCTTTTAAGCTTCTCAAATCCATACATTTCTCTCCATTTCCACTGGCATATTCCATATCACTGACATCTTTCTGTTGCCCAGATTTTTGTAAGAATCCTAACTATTCTCCCTGCCCCCTGTTTTGTGTCCATCTAGCCTGTTCTCTATGCAAATGCAAAACACAAATCTGATTATATTATTTTTGTACTTAACACCACTCAATGGTTCCGACTGCCCTTAAAGTCCATATCTCTAAAACATAGTTCTGTTTGAGTTGGTTTCTGCTTACCTCTTTAGTATGACAACTTCTCTTTATTTTCAGGTTCTTACTCTATGCACTGGTCATTCTAATCAACCGAACTTTTACTTCTTAATCTTGCCCATCTCCATGCCTCCAAACAGACTTTCTACTAATACATGCTACAATATAGATGAACCTTGAAGACATTATGCTAAGTGAAAGGAAGTCAGTCACAAAAGACTGCATACTATATGGCTCTATTTATATGCAGTGTCCAGAACAGGCAAATTCTTTTTTTTTTTTTTAATTTTTTTTTTCAACGTTTATTTATTTTGGGGACAGAGAGAGACAGAGCATGAACGGGGGAAGGGCAGAGAGAGAGGGAGACACAGAATCGGAAACAGGCTCCAGGCTCTGAGCCATCAGCCCAGAGCCCGACGCAGGGCTCGAACTCACGGACCGCAAGATCGTGACCTGGCTGAAGTCGGACGCTTAACCGACTGCGCCACCCAGGCACCCCAGAACAGGCAAATTCTTAGAGACAGGAAGTAGATTAGTGGTTGCCAGAAGCTAGGGAGAGTAGAGAATAGGGAGTTACCTCTAATGGGTACAGGGATTCTTTTCAGTGTGATAAAAATGTTCTGGAATTGGACAGTGGTGATAGTTACACAACTCTGTGAATATACTGAAAACCACTGAGTGTATACCTTAAAAGAATGAATCTGGTGATAGGTATGTCAAATATTTATATCTCAGTAAAGCTGTTATTAAAACAAAACATAACAAAATAGACCTTCATACATTTAGGCCTAGAATACTCTGCCCCTTCCACTGTTACTTTACTAATTCTTACTTATCCTCCTTATCCTACCCTACACATTAAATTTTCTATGAAACCCTTCTGGGGGTGACTGGGTGGCTCAGTCAGCTGAGCAACTGACTCTTGATTTCAACTCAGGTCACGATCTCATGGTGGTAAAGTGGTAAGATCGAGCCCCACATCTGGCTCCATGCTGGGCATGGAGCCTGCTTGAGATTCTCTCTCTCCCTCTTCTTCTAACCCTCCCCAAATTGCATGAGTGTACACATGCGTGCACTCTCTGCCTCTCTCTCAAAAAAAAAAAAAAAAAAACCTTCTGATCTAAGCCTCAAATAGGTGTCCTTTCTTTTTTAATGTTTATTATTATTTTTGAGAAAGACTGAGAGAGCATGAGCAGGGGAAGGGCAGAGAGAGAGAGGGAAATACAGAATCCAAAGCAGACCCCAGGCTCTGAGCTGTAACACAGAGCCGGATGCGGGGCTTGAACCCATGAACCGTGAGATCATGACCTGAGCTGAAGTGGGACACTTAACAAACTAAGCCACCCAGGTGCCCCATGTCCCTTCTTTCTTGTATAGCTTTTACTTCCTCTATCATAGCACCTTATCAACTGAATTATGAATTTTTTTAAAACTGTTTTGGGGCGCCTGGGTGGCTCAGTCGCTTAAGCGGCCGACTTCGGCTCAGGTCATGATCTCGCAGTCCGTGAGTTCGAGCCCCGCGTCGAGCTCTGTGCTGACAGCTCAGAGCCTGGAGCCTGTTTCAGATTCTGTGTCTCCCTCTCTCTGACCCTCCCCATTTGTGCTCTGTCTCTGTCTCAAAAATAAATAAACGTTAAAAAAAAATTAAAAGAAAAAAACTGTTTCTCTCTCCCTTCCAGCCTGCTGTTTCTCAGGATTGGGACTGCTTCTGTCTTATTTATCACTGTATTCATAATATATAGCACAATAATTGGCACACAGTAAGTGTTCACTAAACACTCAGATGCAAAATAAAATAACTAAAGGACTAACTTTCAAAGCACTTCCACCTAGAAAATTTTTCCACACAAAGGAACCCAGAGCTGTGCTTAGACTGCTAAGCTCTTATGTACTTATTATTTGAAAACCTGTTAATGCTAACATAAAATTATGAATTTGCATATTGAAGAACAGTTCAAACTTTAAACCATGTTTTATCAAGGCTTTCTACCCATGATCTCAACTCTTCAGACGGCTCCCATTAGTTCGATGACTTACCTTTTTTAACTATAATTTTATTTATTTATTTTGAGAGAGAGAGAGAGCGAGCGAGCTTGGGTGGGGGAGGGGCAGAGAGAGAGAGAAGACAGAGAATCCCAAGCAGTCTCTGTGCTGCCAGCGCAGAGCAAGAAAGTGGGGCCTGAACCCATAAATGGCGAGATGATGGCCTGAGCCAAAATCAGGAATCAGACATTTAACCAACTGAGCCATCCAGGCGCCCCTGATGACTTTTACCTTTTTTTAAAAGAAAAAGTGCGATTCAAGAGTATCTATGAATACAACCATGGAATGTCGAGCAAAACTGGAACTGGAATTTTATTCCTTGTTATTTTTTTTAATATAATTTATTGTCAAGTTAGCTAACATACATTGTATACAGTGTACTCTTGGTTTCAGGGAACTAGAATTTTAAAACAACCATTACCAAAATATAATAGACTTGCTCCTCGGATGTTTAATTCAAAAACATATTTTATGAGTAGTCAATACAGTTTGGTGAGACACCATTTACGCAGAACTCTGGCAAATCCAGGTTCAAATTCATGCTCTAGCACTTAACAGCTATCCATTGCAGGACAGTTTTAATGATGAAGAATGACTTCATATAACATGCCTATTTATCTCATCTTAC
The DNA here is from genome assembly GCF_016509475.1 of Prionailurus bengalensis. Lineage (NCBI taxonomy): Eukaryota > Metazoa > Chordata > Mammalia > Carnivora > Felidae > Prionailurus > Prionailurus bengalensis. The sequence continues at coordinate 42,114,846 of NC_057345.1, read as the reverse complement.
ATCTGATATACAAGTGCTCAATAAATGGTAGCTATTATTCATCATCAAAAAGCTATTTGTGTGCAAGAATTATAAGAGAAAGGAAGAGTATGATTTGAACCACAACACCAACCAGCAGGCTGGTTTGTTTCTACAATTAATAATCCATTAGGGCCACTGATCTTAAGTGATCAACTCAAGTGTGAACAATGAAAAGAAATACAGGAACAAAAGTAACAGGAACAAAAAAAGTAACCTGACAGTTAAACTTTCTGAAGAGCCTAAGTATATTTGATCCTTAAAAAGCCCATTGAATATCAACACACTCACAGTGGCAGAAAAAAGAAATGAGATAATCTTTGAGAAGAGCTTTATTCTTGAAGATCAGACCAAAGTACATTAAGAGGGCAGGTTCGGGGAGCTGACACTGTTGCTATTCCACATTCACACAAGGCTTCAATTTCCAGGATATCAATCTGGCATCTTTCACAAACATTGAATTCTCAGTCAAGAGCTATTAGAACCAGGTGGTTGTTTTCCTCTGGTACACACTAAACAAAAAAGTACAGTTTAAAAAATATTGGGAAATGTGATGGTAACAGATGTACCAAATATACATATGCACTGAAACCCTAAAACAGCAACTGATTTGAGATTGGCACTAAAACAAGGAACATGAACAATTTTCATGTCTGCAGTAATAAGACTCAAGACCATATACACGAATTTGTGTATACATGATATAGGGCAGAAACTATTAAGATATACAACATCGCTAAAGTAGCACATAGATTTTTGTTCCATGACTGGAACCGTTAATTAACTCTATATTAGCCCAAGTCCATACCTTGACTTTCTATTTATTTGTTTTATTTTATTTTGCTTTAGAGAGAGAGAGTGTGTGTGTGTGTGTGAGAGAGAGAGAGAGAGAGCAAGCATATGAGTGGGGAGAGGAACAGAGGGAGGATGAGACAATCTTAAGCAGGCTTCAGCTCAGTGTGAAGTCTGACAGCGGGGCTTGATCCCATGACCCTGGGATCCTGACTTGAGACAAAATCAAGAGTTGGACACTCAAACAGCTCAGCTACCAAGGTGCCCCATACCTTGACTTTCTAGACAGTATGTATCCATTTGATTATCTTGGCCAACAGAATTCTAGACTTGCCTGCCTCTCACCCCATGCAGACATGTAAATTTTTATTACAAGATTAAATACCATGTTCCAGGAAAACTTATTAACCTGACTAGTTTACTAACCAGGTGTGCACTCCTGATCTAAGCTAAATTAATTAGACCCTTCTACACTATTCCTGAGAGATACAGCTGCAATATCTACCTTTAGATTCTGTGAAATATCCTGATATATTTATATAACTCTTTTTTTCTTAAGCAAATTTTAACTTGCAACAAGAGTATTAACAAATATACCCCAAATAGTTTGACATAAATTGAGACAATGTGAAAATCATAGTTTCAACCTTAACTGCATACCGAAAATTTCCAAAATCAGATACTAACTCAGATATTCTATAATCTACAAGTAGGTAAGAAACAAAAGACAAATTCACTGGGAGGAAGGTCTTATCTTTTGGATCACTGTAGGTAGCAGACTGACAAAATGTGTATCACCATTTGTATGAACCAAGAGTAATAATAAGAATATATGTAACACTGGATGACTCACTACTAATACTGTCACTACAAGTAATATATTTTGCAAAATACCAACTACTGGAAAATTAGCCAAATTGGTAGGTTCTTAAAATTTTATCTTAATACTTGTGGTAAAACTAGATACCATGTATGCTCTTGTTTTGACAACTCTTTGTGAGCATTTAGAGTACTATAACTTGCTTTTAACAACATCAAATTTAAGAACAAAACATGCATTATCTCAGCCAAAGCTCAGAACAACTAAGTTGGATGAAACAAGCCCATGCTCAAATTATTTATTCTAATTATGAATACCATGATATTATTTAATGACAATCCAAAGAGACTGTAGGTCTCTACCATTTCTATCTTTGGCTCCCTTTTTTTCTGAAGTCTTCATCTACTATCTCCATACGAATGACTCTCAGATTTCTCTAACCCTTACCTCTCATTCAAATCTCAGGGCCACAGCTTCACCAATCTGAAATACATTACTTCTCCACTGGATATCTCACTCCACCTCAACGTTCAAATGGTGAACTCTTCAAATCCAAAAAGAATGTAATCTCAAAAGAACTATGTACTCTTAATGTCTCTTCCCTCCCACTCATACCCCATTCTTTTCTGGCTTCTTTCCCCATGTTATCAACATTCAATTAATTATAGTGAATCACATCTTCATCCCTTATAAAAATCTTTAACTTATTTGCCATTAAAAACTCTGATTTTTTCCTATTTCATCGACTCTTCCCTCTCAACTTCATTCCTGACTCCTCTCCTTCTACACAATCCTAAATGTTGAAATTCCTCAGAGTTCTGTACTTAGTCCTCTTTTTTTTTCTCAATATATATGCATACATATGTAATACACTATATATACGTATAGTATACCATATATATGTATGTAAACTGAGAATATGCATACACATATATATTTTTTAAGTAGGCTTCACACCGAGCATAGAGCCCAATGTGGGGCTTGAACTCACAACCCCGAGTTCAAGACGTGAGCTGAAATCAAGAGTTGGACACTTAACCGAGTGAGCCACCCAGACGCCCCTCAATTTATATTCTCTTTTAAGGGGATTCTATCTACTACCATTGTCTTAACACCATCTGGTAACAAGTCCCACTTTCCTTTTATCCACTTCAAACCTCTTTTCTGGGTTCCAAACCTACATATACAAGTGTCTATTCATGTCTCTGTGTCTCATAGATATCTCAAACTCCATAAGCATATCTACTATGATACTTATCAATGCTGTTTCTTCTCCATTCCTTATATCATCATCTACCCAGTTGTTCACAATACAGTCATTCTCTATCCCTCCTTCTCCATCATGCTCACAATCGATGGACATTCAACCATCACTTAAAATTGATGACAATCCATTTACTCTATCCATAATCACTACTGAGTCCCTATTATCCCACATCTGGATTACTGAATTAATCTTTTCAATGATCTTCTAAAACTATTTTTGCTACCTCCTTTCCCAATCCATTCTCTACTCAGCAGTTAAGGTAATCTTTCAAAAGAAATAAACAAGGGTCAGCATGGAAATGAAAAGAGAAATTTTTAAAACTTTGAAACAAATGAAACACAATATAGTTTATAGGGGCAGCAAAAGCATTACTAAGAGGGAAGTTCATAGGGATACAGGCCTAGCTCAAGAAATAACAAAAATTTCAAATAAACAATCAAACTTTACAATTCATGGAAGAAGAAAAAGAAGAAAAATAAGACCAAAGTTTGTAGAATGAATGAAATAAAAAAGATCAGAACAGAAATAAATAGAGACTAAAAAAATTAAAAGTGATCAATGAAATTAAAGTTGGTGCTTTAAAGATAAACAAAATTAACAAACCTTAAGCTAGACTAACCAAGAAAAAAAAAGAGAACTCAAATAAATAAAATCAAATATGAGAGAAAAAACAGTACAATCAAAACCACAAAAATAAAAATTATTATAAGAAACTATCAACACTAGGAGCACCTAGGTGGCTCAGTCAGTTAAACATATGACTTCACCTCACATAAGAAGTAAACTTTCTAAAAAAATTTTTAAAAATAGAGTAGACTAGGAGCACCTGGGTGGCTCAGTCGGTTGAGCATCTGACTTCAGCTCAGGTCATGATCTCATGGTTTGTGAGTTCGAGTCCCACATCAGGCTCTGTGACGACAGCTCAGAACCTGTAGCCTGCTTCAGATTCTGTGTCGCCTTCTCTCTCTACCCATCCCCCACTTGTGCGCTCTCTCTGTCTCTCAAAAATAAATAAATAAATGTAAAAATTAAAAAAATCTAAAAATTTAAAAAATAGAGCAGACTAATTACTAGTAAGGAGACTGAATCACCAATCAAAACCTCCCAACAAATTTACAACCAAGAATATTATACCCAGCAAAATCTCACAGCTGGTGGGCTCAAGCCCTGCAATGAGCTCTGTGCTGACAGCTCAGAGCCTGGAGCCTGCTTCAGATTCTGTGTCTCCCTCTCTCTCTGCCCCTCCCCCAATCACACTGTCTCTATCTCTCAAAAATAAAGAAATGTTAAAAAAGAGAGAGGGGAGGAGCAGGGAAGACGGCAGCGTAGGAGGACGCTGGGCTCACCACGTCCTGCTGATCACTTAGATTCCACCCACATCTGCCTAAATAACCCAGAAAACTGCCAGAACACTAGCAAAACGGATTCTCCGGAGCCAAGCATAGACAAGAGGCCCACGGAAGAGGGTAGGAAGGGCAGAGAGGCGGTGCGTGCTACACGGACTGGCAGGAGGGAGCTGGTGCAGTGGAGGGACAGCCCACCCTGCAAGGCAGAGCCTCCGAGTCTGGCTTGCAAAAGCAGAGGGGCCAGACTGCATGAGTTCTGACAGCCAGTGGGACTTGACATCTGGAATGTTATAAGTCAACAGCTCTGCTCCGAGAGCGGGAGGGCTAGAGGACAATGGGAGGGAGAGTTGTTGAGCCCAGGAGGACAGAGCTCAGCTTGGTGGGGAACAAAGGTGCTCGCCAGCACCATCTCCCTCACCCATCCCCCAGCCAAAATCCCGAAGGGAACCAGTTACCGTCACAGAACTTGCTTGCACCGCACAAATACACAATGCTGTGCTTCTGTGGATCCATCCCTCTGAGGGTCTGCCTCCCTCACGGTGCCGCAGGGACCTCCTGAAGCAGACCACCAAAGGCAAAGCGAGCTGAGTCTGCCCCTCCTGCCCCTGTGCACCTTGCAGATCCACCCCAGCTAATACGCCAGATCCCATAGAAGCAGCACCACAAGGCTGGCAGTATGCAAGTAGCACAGACATGGACCACGCCACTCCACACTGAGTCCTGCCTCTGGGAGAGGGGAAGATAAGGCACACACCAATCTGACTGTGGCCCCAGTGGTGGGCTGGGGGCAGACATCAGGTCTGACTGGGGCCCCGCCACCAATGCAAGTTATTCCAGACAGCACAGAGGAAGAGCCCTCCAGTTCCGCGCCACTCTAGGGACTCTCCAAAATGACAAAACGGAAGAATTCTCCTCAAAAGAAACTCCAGGAAGTAGTGACAGCTAACGAACTGATCAAAAACGATTTAAACAATATAACAGAAAATGAATTTAGAATAATAGTCATAAAATTAATCGCTGGGCTTGAAAAAAAGTATAGAGGACAGCAGAGAATCTATTGCTACAGAGATCAAGTGACTAAAACAATCAGGAGGAGCTAAAAAATGCAATAAATGAGTTGCAAAATAAAATAGAGGCGAACACAGCTCGGACTGAAGAGGCAGAGAAGAGAATAGGTGAATCAGAAGATATAATTATGGAAAAAAAGGAAGCTGAGTAAAGGATTAAAAAAATCCAGGAGTATGAGGGGAGAATTGGAGAACTAAGTGATGCGATAAAATGCAATAACATACACATAATTGGGATTCCAGAGGAGGAAGAGAGAGAGAAAGGTGCTGAAGGTGTACTTGAAGAAATCATAGCTGAGAACTTCCCTGATCTGGGGAAGGAAAAAGGCACTGAAATCCAAGAGGCACAGAGAACTCCCTTCAAACATAACTTGAACTGATCTTCTGCACGACATATCATAATGAAACTGGCAAAATACAAGAATAAAGAGAAAATTCTGAGAGCAGCTAGGGATAAACATGCTCTAACATATAAAGGGAGACCAATAAGACTCGTGACCCATCTCTCTACTGAAACTTGGCAGGCCAGAAAGGAATGGCAGGAAATCTTCAATGTGATGAACAGAAAAAATATGCAGCCAAGAATCCTTTATCCAGCAAGTCTATTATTTAGAATAGAAGGAGAGATAAAGGTCTTCCTAAACAAACAAAACCTGAAGGAATTCATCACCACTGAACCAGGCCTACAAGAGATCCTAAGGGGGATCCTGTGAGACAAACTACCAGAGACATCACTACAAGCATGAAACCTGCAGATATCACAATGACTCTAAACCCATATCTTTCTATAATAACACTGAATGTAAATGGACTAAATGCTCCAACCAAAAGACATAGGGTATCAGAATGGATAAGAAAAACAAGACCCATCTATTTGCTGTCTACAAGAGACTCATTTTAGACCTGAGGACACCTTCAGATTGAAAGTGAGGAGATGGAGAATTATCTACCATGCTACTGGAAGTCAAAGAAAGCTGGAGTGGCCATACTTATATCAGACAAACTAGACTTTAAATTAAAGGCTGTAACAAGAGATGAAGAAGGGCATTATATAATCATTAGGGTCTCTCCATCAGGAAGAGCTAACAATTATAAATGGCTATGCGCTGAATATGGGGGTCTCCAAATATATAAAACAATTACTCACAAACATAAGCAATCTTAATAAGAATGTGGTAATTGCAGGGGACTTTAATACTCCACTTACAACAATGGATAGATCATCTAGACACAGGATCAATAAAGAAACAAGGGCCCTGAATGATACATTGGATCAGATAGACTTGACAGATATATTTAGAACTTTGCATCCCAAGGCAACAGAATATACTTTCTTCTCGAGTGCACATGGAACCTTCTCCAAGATACATCACATCCTGGGTCACAAAACAGCCCCTTATAAGTATACAAGAATTGAGATCATACCATGCATACTTTCAGACCACAATGCTATGAAGCTTGAAATCAACCACAGGAAAAAGTCTGGAAAACCTCCAAAAGCATGGAGGTTAAAGAACACTCTACTAAGGAATGAACTGGTCAACCAGGCAATTAGAGAAGAAATTTAAAAATATATGGAAACAAATGAAAATGAAAATACAACAATCCAAACGCTTTGGGATGCAGTGAAGGCAGTCCTCAGAGGAAAATACATTGCAATCCAGGCCTATCTCAAGAAACAAGAAAAATCCCAAATACAAAATCTAACAGCACACCTAAAGGAAATAGAAGCAGAACAGCAAAGACACCCGAAGTGCAGCAAAAGAACAGAAATAATAAAGATCAGAGCAGAAATAACAATATAGGATCTAAAAAAACTGTACAGCAGATCAATGACACCAAGAGTTGGTTTCTTGAAAAAATAAAACTAATAAATCTCTAGCTAGGCTTCTCAAAAAGAGAAGGGAGATGACCCAAATAGATAAAATCACAAAAGAAAATGGAATTATTACAACCAATCCCTCAGAAATACAAGCAATTATCAGGGAATACTATGAAAAATTATATGCCAACAACCTGGAAGAAATGGACAAATTCCTAAACACCCACACACTTCCAAAACTCAAACAGGAAAAAATAGAAAGCATGAACAGACCCATAACCAGTGAAAAAATTCAATCAGTTATCAAAAATCTCCCAATAAGTAAGAGTCCAGGACCAGATGGCTTCCCAGGAGAATTCTATCAGACATTTAAAGCAGAGATAATACCTATCCTTCTCAAGCTATTCTAAAAAATAGAAAGGGAAGGAAAACTTCCAGACTCATTCTATGAAGCCAGCATTACTTTGATTCCTAAACCAGACAGACACCCAGTAAAAAAAAGGGAACTACAGGCCAATATCCCTGATGAATATGGATGCAAAAATTCTCAGTAAAATACTAGCAAATCGAATTCAACAGCATATAAAAAGAATTATTCACCATGATCAAGTGGGATTCCTTCCTGGGATGCAGGGCTGGTTCAACATTCGCAAATCAATCAATGTGATACTTCACATTAATAAAAGAAAAGATAAGAACCATATGATCCTGTCAATCGATACAGAAAAAGCATTTGACAAAATTCAGCATCCTTTCTTAATAAAAACCCTCGAGAAAGTTGGGATAGAAGGAACATACTTAAACGTCATAAAAGCCATTTATGAAAAGCCCACAGCTAATATCATCCTCAACGGGGAAAAACTGAGAGCTTTCTCCCCGAGATCAGGAACACAACAGGGATGTCCACTCTCACCGCTGTTGTTTAACACAGTGTTGGAAGTGCTAGCATCAGCAATGAGACAACAAAAGGAAATCGAAGGCATCAAAATTGGCAAAGATGAAGTTAAGCTTTCACTTTTTCCAGATGACATGATATTATACATGGAAAATCCGATAGACTCCACCAAAAGTCTGCTAGAACTGATACATGAATTCACCAAAGTCACAAGATACAAAATCAATGTACAAAAATCAGTTGCATTCTTATACACTAATGGTGAAGCAACAGAAAGACAAATAAAGAAACTGATCCCATTCACAATTTCACCAAGAAGCATAAAATACCTAGGAATAAACCTAACCAAAGATGTAAAAGATCTGTATGCTGAAAACTATAGAAAGCTTATGAAGGAAATTGAAGAAGACATAAAGAAATGGAAAAACATTCCATGCTCATGGATTGGAAGAATAAATATTGTTAAAATGTCAATACTACCCAAAGCTATCTACACATTCAATGCAATCCCAATCAAAATTGCACCAGCATTCTTCTCGAAGCTAGAACAAGCAATCCTAAAATCTGTATGGAACCACAAAAGGCCCCGAATAGCCAAAGTAATTTTGAAGAAGAAGACCAAAGCAGGAGGCATCACAATCCCAGACTTTAGCCTCTACTACAAAGCTGTCATCATCAAGACAGCATGGTATTGGCACAAAAACAGACACAAAGACCAATGGAATAGAATAGAAACCCCAGAACTAGACCCACAAAAGTATGGCCAATTCATCTTTGACAAAGCAGGAAAGAATATCCAATGGAAAAAAGACAGTCTCTTTAACAAATGGTGCTGGGAGAACTGGACAGCAACATGCAGAAGGTTGAAACTAGACCACTTTCTTACACCATTCACAAAAACAAACAAAATGGATAAAGGACCTGAATGTGAGACAGGAAACCATCAAAACCCTAGAGGAGAAAGCAGGAAAAAACCTCTTTGACCTCAGCCGCAGCAATTTCTTACTTGACACATCTCCAATGGCAAGGGAATTAAAAGCAAAAATGAACTATTGGGACCTCATGAAGATAAAAAAGCTCCTGCACAGCAAAGGAAATAATCAACAAAACTAAAAGGCAACCAACGGAATGGGAAAAGATATTCGCAAATGACATATCGGACAAAGGGCTAGTATCCAAAATCTATAAAGAGCTCACCAAACTCCACACCCGAAAAACAAATAACCCAGTGAAGAAATGGGCAGAAAACATGAATAGACACTTCTCTAAACAAGACATCTGGATGGCCAACAGGCACATGAAAAGCTGCTCAACGTCACTCCTCATCAGGGAAATACAAATCAAAACCACACTCAGATATCACCTCACGCCAGTCAGAGTGGTCAAAATGAAGAAATCAGGAGACTACAGATGCTGGAGAGGTTGTGGAGAAACGGGAACCCTCTTGAACTGTTGGTGGGAATGCAAACTGGTGCAGCCACTCTGGAAAACAGTGTGGAGGTTCCTCAGAAAATTAAAAATAGACCTACCCTATGACCCAGCAGTAGCACTGCTAGGAACTTACCCAAGGGATACAGGAGTACTGATGCATAGGAGCACTTGTACTCCAATGTTTATAGCAGCACTCTCAACAATAGCCAAATTGTGGAAAGAGCCTAAATGTCCATCAACTGACGAATGGATAAGGAAATTGTGGTTTATATACATAATGGAATACTACAGGGCAATGAGAAAGAATGAAATATGGCCTTTTGTAGCAATGTGGATGGAAGTGGAGAGTGTTATGCTAAGTGAAATAAGTCATACAGAGAAAGACAGATACCATATGTTTTCACTCTTATGTGGATCCTGAGAAACTTAACAGAAGTCCATGGGGGAGGGGAAGGAAAAAAAAAAAGAGGTTAGAGAGGGAGACAGCCAAAGTATAAGAGACTCTTAAAAACTGAGAACAAACTGAGGGTTGATGGGGGTGGGGGGCGGGGGGAAGGTGGGTGATGGGTATTGAGGAGGGCACCTTTTGGGATGAGCACTGGGTGTTGTATGGAAACCAATTTGACAATAAATTTCATATTAAAAAAAAATAAAAATAAAATAGTCAAAAAATTAAAAAAATAAATAAAACCTTTATACTGAGCAGAGGAAAAAAAAAGAGAGGGGGGAGGAGCCAAGATGACAGAACAGCATGGAAATTTTTGTCTCGCATCCATGAAAAACAGCCAAATCAACACTAAACTATCCTGCACACCTAGAAAACTGATTTGAGGATTAACACAACAATCTGCACAACCTAAACTACAGAACTCACCAGGTACACAGTGCAGAAAGATGAGCTGGGGGAGAGAGGTCGTGGAGGGCAGGGAGCTGTGTTTGCTTGTGGAAAGAGGATGGAGACTGTGGGTGGGGGGGGGAAGAGTATGGGAAAAGCACGCCCCCAAAAGCAGCTAGACAGAAAGTGGGAACAGCCGCAGGGACTGAACTAAAAAGGGAGAAAGAAAGGAGGGGGCTTAAATTCCATTAAGACTCTATAAACAGGGGGAGTACAGAGTCTAAAACTCTGCAGTTAGATACCAGGCAGTGCTCTGGTGAGAAGGGAGAATCCCCAGGAGCAGAGTGAAGTCCAGGGGTCCTCAGGACACACAGGAAGAGGCAGTTCCCCTGCTGGGAGGAAATTTGGTAGAGGCTGTGTTCCCCGCCCCCCCCCCCCCCAGCCACAGGCAAAGGCCCCAGTGGACCCCAGAGAACAACCACATTCGCTGGTGCTGGAACATGGTCGTTAAGGATGAGGCCTGGTGCCAGATGTGTGTTGTGATTTACCATAAGCACTGAAACGCTGCTGCTACATGATCACATGAGTTTTTCTGGGCATCCGCAGTCTCTGGGCATCAGCAGCAGCATGGTCGCATAAACGTTCCCGGGTGCAGCCGGCACCTGGCCACTGCTTGGTGAGACCGTGTCACAGAGAAGCAGAATGGGTCAAAGCCACAGTCCCTCATAATTAAAGGGTCAGAAAAACAACCCCATCTGAGATAAAACTCAGGAGGGAGATGCCACCTGGGGCTTGGTCACAGACAGTGTAAAAGCAGGGACTGGATGGAAGCTGGAGACAAAGAATGGGTGCGCGATTGCAGATCGGGCAGAAGAGAGTTCCGATACTAAAGACTGAGTAGTTGGAGGACACCATTTTCACCCTTCCCAACCATGTGTATACACACCTACAAGCGCCACAACAATCCACCCCAGTAAGCTAAGCAGCGCCATCCAGTGGAGAATGGAGCTGTTAAACTAAGCCCCGCCAAAGTGGGCCAAACTCGCTCTTCAGGAACACCACAAGTTTCCCTGCCTAGTTTATGGACTATAAAGTGCTTCATACTTTGACTTCTAGGGAAAACAATATAACTTCCATCGTATTTCAGTCTGTTCACTGGTCCATCTATTCAATTTTTTTCATTTCTTGTCTTTTTCTTGAATACAGAAAGAGAAGAGTTTATACTTTCAATTTTTATTGAAAATATTTTTAATTTTTTCCTACTATATTTTTATTTTTTTGTAAATTTCTCAAATTCTATTTTACTTCAATCATTTCATTCTATTTCACTGCATTCATTTTTTCAAATATTCAAACATTTTCCTTTTTCTCTTCCCCCATTTTTCTGTAATCTATCAAGCCCCTTTCAACACCCACACCAAAACACACCTAGGATCTAACATCATTTATTTGATTTGTGTTCGTGTGTGTTGTTTTCAATTTTTTAATTTTGATTTTTTGTTTAATTTTAATTTATTTTTTACCTCATTAATTCCTTTTTTTCCTTCAAAATGGCGAAACAAACAAATTAAACCCAAAAGAAAGAACAGGAAGAAACGACAGCCAGGGACTTTACCAACACAGATACAAGCAAGATGTCTGAACCAGAATTTAGAATCACGATAATAAAAATATAACTGGGGTCAAAAATAGATTAGAATCCCTTTTTGCAGACATAAAAGAAGTAAAAGCTAGTCAAGATGAAATAAAAATTCCTATAACTGAGCTGCAATCTCGAATAGATGCTATAGCAGCTAGAATGGATGAAGCAGAGCAGCGAATCAGCGATAAGGAGGACAAACTTACAGAGAATAACGAAGTAGACAAAAAGAGGAAGACTCAGACAAAAGAGCATGATTTAAGAATTAAAGAAATCAGTGACTCATTAAAAAGGAACAACATCAGAATCATAGGGGTCCCAGAGAGGAAGAGAGAGAAAAAGGGGTAGAAGGTTTATGTGAGCAAATCATAGCAGAACACTTTCCTAACCTGGGTAAAGACGCCAACATCAAAATTCAGGAAGCACAAAGGACTCCCATTAGATTCATCAAACACCAACCATCAACAAGGCATATCAAGTCAAATTCACAAAATACTCTGGCAAGGAAAGAATCATGAAAGCAGCAAGGGAACAAAAATCCTTAACCTACAAGGGAAGACAGATCATGTTTGCAGCAGACCTATCCACAGAAACTTGGCAGGCCAGAAAAGGGTGCCAGGATATATTCAATGTGCTGAACTGGAAAAATATGCAGCCAAGAATTCCTTATCCAGCAAGGCTGACATTCAATATAGAAGGAGAGATTAAAAGTTTCCCAGACAAAAATTAAACGAGTTTGTGACCACTAAACCAACCCTGCAAGACATTTTAATGGGGACTCTCTGAGGGGAGAAAAGACAAAAGAAAAGAAAAGAGAAAAAGAAAAGAAAAGAAAAGAAAAGAGAAGAGAAGACAAAAAAGAAAAACAAAAACAAAAAGAAAAAGAAAATGACAAGAAAAGAAAAGAAAAAGGAAAAAAAATACCAAAATCAACAAAGACTAGAAAGGACCAGAGAACACCACGAGACACTCCAACTCTCCAAGAAACATGATGGCAATAAATTCATATCTTTCAGTATTCACTCTAAATGTCAATGGACTAAATGCTCCAATCAAAAGACACAGGGTAAAAGAATGGATAAGAAAACAAGATCCATCTATATGCTGTTTACAAGAGACGCACTTGAGACCTAAAGACACCTTCAGATTCAAAGTAAGGGGATGGAGAACCATCTATCATGCTAATGGCCAACAAAAAAAAAGCCAGAGTAGCCATACTTATATCAGACAATCTAGACTTTAAAATAAAGACTGTAACAAGAGATGAAGAAGGGCATGATATCATAATTAAGGGGTCTACCCACCAAGAAGACCTAACAATTGCAAACATTTATGTGCCAAATGTGTGAGCACCCAAATCCAAAGTATATAAATCAATTAACCACAAACATAAAGAAACTCATTGATAATAATACCATAACAATAAGGGACTTCAACACCCCACTTACAACAATGGACATATCATCTAAACAGAAAATCAACAAGGAAACAATGGCTTTGAATAACACATTGAACAGATGGACTTAACAGATATATTCAGAACATTTCAGCCTAAAGCAGCAGAATATACATTCTTCTCCAGTGCACATGGAACGTTCTCTAGAATACATCACATACTGGCACATAAATCAGCCCTCAAGAAGTACAAAAAAATCAAGATCATACCATGCGAATTTTCAGACCACAACACTATGAAACTTGAAATCAACCACAAGAAAAAATTTGGAAAGATAGCAAATACTAAGAGACTAAAGAACATCCTACTAAAGAATGAATGGGCTAACCAAGGAGTTAAAGAGGAAATTAAAAAGTACATGGAAGCCAATGAAAATGATAACACCACAGCCAAAATCTCTGGGACGCAGCAAAGGCGGTCCTAAGAAGAAAGTATATAGCAACTCAGGCCTTCCTAAAGAAGGAAGAAAGGTCTCAGATATACAACCTAACCTTACACCTTAAAGATCTGGAAAAAGAACAGCAAATAAAACCCAAAACCAGCAGAAGACAGGAAATAATAAAGATTAGAGCAAAAATCAATGTTATCAAAACCAAAAAAGCAACAGAACAGAGCAATGAAACTAGAAGCTGGTTCATTGAAAGAATTAACAAAATTGATAAACCCCTAGCCAGTTTGATCAAAAAAAAAGGGAAAGAACCCAAATAAATAAAACAAGAATGAAAGAAGAGAGATCACAACAGACACAGCAGAAATACAAACAATAAGAGAATATTATAAGCAATTATACGCCAATAAAATAGGCAATCTGGGAGAAATGGACAAATTCCTAGAAACATATAAACTACGAAAACTGAAACAGGGAGAAACAAAACTTGAACAGACCAATAACCAGTAAAGAAATCGAATTAGTAATCAAAAATCTCCCAAACAACAAGAGTCCAGGGCCAGATGGCTTTTCAGGGAAATACTGCCAAACATTTAAGGAAAAGTTAACACCTATTCTCTTGAAGCTCTTCCAAAAAACAGAAAAGGAAGGAAAACTTTCCCAAAATCTTTCTCCAAAGCCAGAATTACCTTGATTCCAAAACCAGACAAAAACCCCACTAAAAAGGAAAACTATAGACCAATTTCCCTGATGAACATGGATGTGAAAATCTTCAACAAGATATTAGCCAACTGGATCCAACAATACATTAAAAAATTATTCACCACAACCAAGTGGGATTTGTACCTGGGATGCAGGGCTGGTTCAGTATCTGCAAAACAATCAATGTGATTCTTCACATCAATAAAAGAACGGACAAAAACCATATGATCCTCACAATAGATGCAGAGAAAGTGTTTGACAAAATACAGCATCATTTCTTCATAAAAACTCTTTAAAAAGTAGGGATAGAAGGATCGTACCTCGAGATCAGAAAAACCATGTATGAAAGACCCAACGCTAATATCATCCTCGATGGGGAAAAACTGAGAGCTTTCCCCCCAAGGTCAGGGACAAGACAGGGATGTCCACTCTCACCACTGTTATTCAATAGTATTGGAAGTCTTAGCCTAACAATCAGACAACACAAAGAAATAAAAGGCATCCAAATCGGCCAGGAGGAGGTCAAACTTTCACTCTTCACAGATGACATGATATTCCACATGGAAAACCCAAAAGGCTCCACCAAAAAACTGCTAGAACTCATCCATGAAATCAGCAAAGCTGCAGGAAATAAAATCAGTGCACAGAAATCAATTGCATTCCTACACACCAATAATGAAGCAACAGAAAGAGAAATCAAGGAATCAATTCCATTTACAATTGTACCAAAAACCATAAAATACCTAGGAATAAATCTAACCAAAGAGGTGACAAATCTATACACTGAAAACTACAGAAAGCTTAGGAAAGAAATTGAAGAAGACAAAAAAAATGGAAAAATATTCCATGCTCCTGGATAGGAAGAACAAATATTGTTAAAATGTCAATACTACCCTATGCAATCTATATTCAATGCAATCCCTATCAAAATAACACCAGCATTCTTCACAGAGCTACAACAAACAATCCTAAAATTCGTATGGAACCAGAAAAGACCCTGAGCAGCCAAAGCAGTCTTGAAAAAGAAAACCAAAGCTGGAGGCATCACAATCCCACACTTCAACCTGTACTACAAAGCTATAATCATCAAAACAGTATCGTACTGGCACAAGAACAGACACTTAGATCAATAGAACAGAATAGAGAAACCAGAAATAGACCCACAAACATATGGCCGACTAATCTTTGACAAAGCAGGAAAGAATATCCAATGGAATACAGGCAATCTCTTCAGCGAGTGGTGCTAGGAAAACTGGACAGCAACATGCAGAAGAATGAACCTGGACCACTTTCTTACACCATACACAAAAATAAACTCAAAATGGATAAAAGTCCTAAATGTAAGACAGGAAGCCATCAAAATCCTCCAGAAGAAAGCAGGCAAAAACCTCTTTGATCTTGGCTGCAGCAACTTCTTACTCAACATGTCTCCAGAGGCAAGGGAAACAAAAGCAAAAATGAACTATTGGGACCTCATCAAAATAAAACGCTTCTGCACAGTGAAGGAAACAATCAGCAAAACTAAAAGGCAACTGACAGGATGGGAGAAGATATTTGCAAACGACATCTCAAATAAAGGGTCAGTAT
This sequence comes from Prionailurus bengalensis, assembly GCF_016509475.1. Taxonomy (NCBI): domain Eukaryota; kingdom Metazoa; phylum Chordata; class Mammalia; order Carnivora; family Felidae; genus Prionailurus; species Prionailurus bengalensis. The sequence goes on along the minus strand of NC_057345.1, from coordinate 42,098,781 downwards.
CCAAAACCTACAAAGAACTTATCAAACTCAACACTCAAAAAACAAATAACCTAGTGAAGAAATGGGCAAAAGACATGAACAGACACTTCTCCAAAGAAGACATCCAGATGGCCAATTAACACATGAAAAAATACTCAACATCACTCATCATCAGGAAAATACAAACCAAAACCACAATGAGGTACTACCTCAAACCTATCAGAATGGCTAACATTAACAACTCAGGCAACAACAGATGTTGGTGAGGATGTGGAGAGAGAGGATCTCTTTTGCATTGCTGGTGGGAATGCAAACTGGTACAGCCACTGGAAAACAGTATGGAGGTTCCATAAAAATTAAAAATAGAACTACCCTACGACCCAGCAATTGGACTACTAGGTATTTATCCAAAGGGTACAGGTATATTGTTTCAAAGGGGCACATGCACCCCAATGTTTATAGCAGCACTATCAACAATAGCCAAAGTATGGAAAGAGCCCAGATGTCCATTGATGGATGAAGATGAATGGATAAGAAGATGTGGTATATATACACAATGGAGTATTACTCAACAATCAAAAAGAATGAGATCTTGCCATTTGCAACGACATGGATGGAACTTGAGGGTATTATGCTAAGCGAAATTAGTCACAGAAAGACAAATATCAGATGACTTCACTCATATGAGGACTTTAAGACACAGAACAGATGAACATAAGGGAAGGGAAGCAAAAATAATATAAAAACAAGGAGTGTAACAAAACAGAAGAGATTCTTAAATACTGAGAACAAACAGAGGGTTACTGGAGGGATTGTGGGAGGGGGGATGGGTAAAGGGCATTAAGGAATCTACTCCTGAAATCATTGTTGCACTATATGCTAACTAACTTGGATGTAAATTAAAAATAATGAAATGAAATGAACTGAATTGAAATAAAATTAAAATTAAATAAAACAAAACAAAATAAAATAAAAAGGAGAGACTATGAACAATTATACACCAACAAATTGGACAACCTAGAAAAACAAGATAAATTTCCAGAAACATACAACCTTCTAAGACTGTCATGAAAAATAGAGCAGACTGGGGCACTTGGGTGGCTCAGTTGGTTAAGCATCCGACGCCTGGTTTAGGTCAGGTCATGATCTTGTGGTTTCATGAGTTTGAGCCCCACACAGGACTTTAGGCTGGTAGCATGAAGCCTGCTAGGGATTCTCTCTCTCTCCCTCTCCCTCTCTCTCTCTGCCCCTCCCCCACTCCCAATCCCACTATCTCTATCTCTCAAAATAAATATGTAAACTTTTTAATGAATTTTTTTAAAAAAACAAAGAGTAGACAAATCACTAGTAAGGAAACTGAATCATCAATCACAAACCTCCCAACAAACTTACAACCAAGAATATTCTACCCAGCAAGATTATCATTCAGAATTGAAGGAGGGATAAAGAGTTTCCCAGAGAAGCAAACACTGATGGAGATCATCACCACTAAATCAGTGTACAAAAAATGTGAAATTATCTTCTTTAAGCAAAAAGAAAAAGCCATAACTAGAAATAAGAAAACTTATGAAAGAAATCTCACTGGTGAAAGCAAATAAAAAGTAAAGGAACTTGAGCAGCCACTTAAAAAGCTAGTATGGGAGTGCCTACCTGGCTCAATTAGTAAAGCATGCAACTCTTGATCTTGAGGTGTTGAGTTCAAACTACAAGTGGGGCATAGATCTTACTTAAAAAAATTTTTTTAAATAAAAATCCAGTATGAAGATTAAAAGATAAAAATAGTAAAATCAACTATAACTATAATAAGTAGTTAAGGGATATGCAAAATAAAAAGATGCAAAATATGATAACAAAAACTCAAAATGAGAGAGGAGTAAAACTGTAGTACTTTTAGAATGCATTCAAACTTTAGTGACTATCAGCTTAAAATAGACTGCTGTATATTTATGTAGATATATATGAATCTTATATATCTATATATAGGTAACAAAACCCAGCAAGAGATACAAAAAAAAAAAAAAACAGGAAAGAAAAAAACAAAGGAATACCAACATAACACTAAAGAAAACCATCAAACCAACAAGGGAGAAGACCTAGAGAATAAGAAAGGAATGAAGAAAAACTACAAAAACAACCAGAAAACAATGAACAAAATGGCAATAAATACATACCTACCAATAATTACTCTAAATGTGAATCGACTAAATGCTCCAATCAAAAGACATAGGGTGGATTAAAAAAGAAGACCCATCTATACATTGCCTACAAGAGACTCACTTCAGATGTAAAGACACACACAGTAAAAGTAAAGGGATGGAAAAAGATATACCAGGCAAATGAAAACCAAAAGAAACTGGAGTAACAATTACTTATATTAGGCAAAATATGTGATACACATTTATGACAAAAACTCATTTATGACAAAAACTCAACACAGTGGGTATAGAAGGAATATACCTCCACGTAATAAAAGCCATATATGACAAACCCACAGCTAACATCATGCTTATCTTGATCTTAGAGGAAAAGCTAAAAGCTTTTAGATCAAGAACAAGACAAGGATGCTCACTTTCAATGCTTTATTCAACAGTGTTTATTGGTAGTCCTAGCTACAGAAATTAATCAAGAAATGAAAGGTATCAAATTGGAAAAGAAGTAAAACTGTCACTATTTGCAAATGACATTACACTACATATAGAAAACCATAAAGACTCCACCAAAAAACTGTTAGAATAACTGAACTTAGTAAATAATTGAATTCTGTATCACAGGATACAAAATAAACATACAGAAATCAGTTTCCATTTCTATATACTAATAACAGTCCTGGGGCACCTGGATGGTTCAGTTGGTTGTCCTACTCTTGGTTTCAGCTCAGGTCATGATCTCATGGTTTATGGGTTCAAGCCCTGCATCAGACTCTGCGCTTAGTTCAGAGCCTGCTTGGGATTCTCTCTCTCTCTGCCCCTCCCCCACTGGCGTGCACGCGCGCACGCTCTCTCTCTCTCTCTCCAAATAAATAAACTTAAAAAAAAATCTATCAGAAAGAGAAATTAAACAATCCCATTTATAACTGCATCAAAAAGAATAAAATACCTAAGAACAGAGGCACCTGGGTGGCCCAGTCAGTTGAGAATCTGACTTCAGCTTAGGTCATGATCTCATAGTTCATGAGTTCGAGCCCCACATCGGGCTCTGTGCAGTCAGCTTGGAGCCTGGAGCCTACTTCAGATTCTGTCTCTGTCTGTCTGTCTGTCTCTCTCTCTCTCTCTCTCTCTCTCTCTCAAAAATACACAAACTTAAAAAAAAATACCCAAGAATAAACTTAACCAAGGAGGCAAAAGATCTGTACTCTGAAAACTGTAAGACACAAATGAAAGAAACTGAAGACAACACAAATAAATGGAAAGATGTATGGTGTTCAAGAGTTGGAAGAATTAATATTGCTAAAATGTCCATACTCTCCAAAGCAATCTACAGATTCAATGCAATCTCCATCAAAATTCCAATGACATTTTTCACAGACCTAGAACAAAGAATTTATTTGTATGGAACCACAAAAGACCGCAAACAGCCAAAGCACTCTTGAGAAAGAAGAACAAAGCTGAAGGCACCACACTCCCAGATTTCAAACTGTATTACAAACCTATAGTCATCAAAACAGTATGGCACTTGCATGAAAACAGACGCAATGATCAATGAAATAGAGAATATTTGGTCAATTAAATTATAACAAAGGAACCATGAATATACAGTGGAGAAAAGGCAGTCTCTTCAGTAACAGGTGCTAGGAAAGCTGGACAGTCACACGCAAAAGAATGAAACCAGACACCAGATAAACTCACCATGGATTAAAGACTTGAACATAACACCTGAAACCATAAAACTCCTACAAGAAAACAGAGGCAGTAACCTCCCAGACACTGGTCTTGGAGGTGATTTGTTGAATTTGACTCCAAAAGCAAAAACAAACAAGTGGGACTAGATTAAATTTAAAAATTTAAATTTTTACACAGCAAAGAAAATTTTCCACACAGCAAAGAAAACCATCCATGAAATGAAAAGCAACCTATTGAATGGGAGAAAATATTTGCAAATCATATATCCAGTAAGGGATTAATATCCAAAACATATAAAGAATTCATACAACTCAATGGCAAAAAACCAAACAATCCAATTATAAACGGGCAAAAGATCTGAACAGTCATTTTTCCAAAGAAGACAACAGATGGCCAACAGGTACATGAAAAAGTGCTCAACATCACCAATCATCAGGGAAACGCAAATCAAAACCACACTGATATATCATCTCACACCTGTTAGAATGGCTATTACAAAAAAAGAAATAAGTGCCAGCAAGAATGTGGAGGAAAAGGGTTTCTTGTGCACTGTTGGTGGGAATGTTAATTGGTGCAGCCACTATGGAAAACAGTATGGAGGTTCTTCAAAAAATTAAAAGCACCAGGAGGGGCACCTGGATTGCTCAAATAGTTAAACGTCCAACTCCTGGTTTCGGCTCATGTCATGATCTTGCAGTTCATGGGATAGAGTCCCCCATCAGGCTCTGTGCTGACAATGCAGAGCCTGCTTGGGATTCTCTCTCTCAACCTCTTTCTTTGCCCCTTCCCCCACCCACCTAACTCTCTCTCTTTCTCTCTCTCTCTCTCTCTCTCAAAAATTAAACATTAAAAAAAGTTTTTTTTTTAAGTTAAATAATACCGGGAACAACCTAAGTAACCATCAATGGATGAATAAAGAAAATTGGTGTGTGTGTGTGTGTGTGTGTCAGAGTATTATTCAGCCATAAAAAAAAAATGGAATCTTGTCATTTGTAACAACATGAATGGAACTTAAGGACATTATGCAAAGTTAAGTAAACCAAACAATAACAAATACTGTAAGATTTTCTTCATGTGTAGAATCTGAAACAAACAAAGCTCACAGACAGACTGGTGGTTGCCATAGGCAGGGGTATAGGAGGTGTGCACATGGGTGAAGACAATCAAAAGATACAAACTTCCTGTTATAAAATAAACAAACAAACATCATGATGACTATAGTTAGTAACACTGTAATTGCAGAGGCACTTGTGTGGCTCAGTCAGTTAAGCATCCGACTGGATTTCAGCTCAGGTCTTGATCTCAGGGTTGTGAGTTCAAGTCCTGTGTTGGGTTCTTGCACTGTGTGTGGAGCCTATTAAAAAAAAATAATATTGTAACTGCATACTTTTAAAGTTGCTAAAAGAGTCAATCTCATAAGAAAAAAGTTATGATCATAAGAAAAAAAATTCTGTAACTAAATAGGGTGACAGATGTTACCTAGATTGATTGTAGTGATCCTTTTCCAGAATAACAAATACTGAATCATGTTGTATACCTAAAACTGATACAGTGTATGTCAATTATGCTTCAATAAAAAAAATAGAATTGTAAGGGCACCTGGGTTGCTCAGTCAGTTAGATATCCGACTCTTGGTTTCGGCTCAGGTCAAGATCTCATGATTTATGAGACTGAGACCCACAATGGTCTCTGGGCTAATGGCACATAGACTGCTTGGGATTCTCTCTCTCTCTGTCCCTCACTCTCAAAATAAATAAATAAGCATTAAAAAAAATGGGAATTACTATATGACCCAGCAATTCCACTTCTGGGTATTTATCTAAAGAAAATGAAAAATCCAATTTAAAAAGATATCTGCACCCATGTTCATCAGAGCATGAAAACCACCAAAGTGTCCATCAATAGCTGAATAAAGAAGATATGGTACGTATTTACAATGGAATACTATTCAACAATAAAAAAGAATGAAATCTTGCCATTTGTGACAACATGGATGGACCCTGAGGACGTTACAGTAAGTGAATTAAGACAGAGAAAGACAAATACCACATGACCTCACTTAGATGTGGAATTTAAAAACAAAAGAAAAATCCAAGCTGGTAGATACCGAGTACAGACTGGCAGCTGCCAGTGGAAGGGGTGGGGGATGATATGGGTGAAATGGGTGAAGGGCGGCAAATGGTACAATTCTGGTTATAAAATAAGTAAGTCAAGGGGATGTAATGTATGTACAGCATGGTGATTAGTGTTAATAATACTGTATGATACATTTGAAAGTTGTTAAGAAAGTAGATCTTAAAAGTTCTCATCACAAAAACACATTTTAGTATCTATATATGGCAATAGATGTTAACTAATTGTGATCATTTCACAATACATACAAATACCAAATTATCATGTTGTATATCTGAAACTAATTTGTTATATATCAATTACACTTCCATCTAAAAAAGATTTAATCAAATGATTTTTTTAAAGGTATTAGTATCAGATAATCATTTATTTATCTATTTTGAGAGAAAGAGAGCATGAGCAGGGAAGGTGCAGAGAGAGAGAGAGAGAGAGAGAGAGAGAGAGAGAGAGAATCCCAAGCAGGCTCCATACCATCAGCATGAAGCCCAACATGGGGCTTGAATCCATGAATCATGAGATCCACAACCCAAGCTGAAACGAAGAGTCAAGCGTTTAACCAACTGAGCCACCAAGGCACCCCTCAGATGATTCTTCATCTTGAAACTCTTCCATTGTTTTCCATTGCACTTAAAATAATACCGAAACTCCTTACTATGACTTTACAAGGTCCTGAATAATTTAATCCCTGCCTAACTCCTCAGCTCATTCTTTGGCCATTTTCCCTCCTATTTACTTCTCTACATCCACACCTACTGTTCCTCATGAGTATCATATCATTTCCCACCAGTGGTCCTTTATCCATGCTGTTTCCCTACCTTTGTTTGTTGTTTCCCACTCATTTCTTATGCCTCTCTCCTTCTGGCTAATACAAACTCACCAACTTTCAGGTCTAAGATTAAAGTCCTTTCCTCAAGGAAGAGCTCCTTTGACCCCTCAGCATATGTTTTATGCATAGCTCTCCTATAACTCTATAATTATTTTTGTAACATTGTAACCATCAGCTGATATGAGGACAGATTACATGACAATCTTCTTCACCAAACAACACTTAGCAAGTATTAAATATTCTTCTATATACATGCTGAAATTTTATAAATTCACTAATAAATACAACTACAACATGTAATTTCTCCTACTAAATGCTATGTACTCACTGGTCAATCCTCCCAGGCTTCACTGATATTTATGATGACCTTCAATTTACCAATCTTAATGATCTGTTATTATCTCTACCCTCTTGATTTCTCTACCACTTCAACCAAGATTCCTTAAAGGAACCCAGATAAACTTTGCACTTTCAACATCTAGCACACTCAAAATAAGGTGGAAGAACACTCATTAGATAAGAGCTTTTGCAACATGGTATGGTAAGGTTCATCAGCCAATAGTGTATAATACAATCTGCCAAGTTAGAGCTCAGTGACTGAGAGTGTAGGAGGTGTTCACTCAGAATGTGAACAAAGGTAAGAATATAGTGAAACAGATTGTTATATACATCCTTTAATGTTGTTGAATTTAATACAAAACTTCCATAAAACAGTTAATAATCAACACCCTGTGTGTCCATTTTTTAGAGAGGGGGAAAATAATATTATCTATTGTCCACTTACTATGTACCAGACACTGCTGCCAAGTGTTTTATAGGTATTAAACCCTTAATCCCCTTAAAAACCTAAATAGTAGGTATGGAATTAAACCCTCCACAATGTACATATACTACAAGAGGCCACAGATTTTGTCTTAATCCTCCCTGTTATGTCACTGGAATTCAAATACTGTCTGGCATATGGTAAGCACTCAAATATTTACTGAATGAATAATGAGGAAATGGAGGCAAAAAGAAGTTTAGTAACTTGCACAAAGTCACAGAGTGGCAGAGCCAGGATTAGAACTCAGGCAATCCGGTTTCATATCCCAGACTCTTAATTACTGAGTATGTACATATTTGGAAACTACATTACTCCTTCACTTCTCTTTACCATTCAGGAGTAAAGGCAATGTAGAAATGCTTCCATGAGCCAAAAGTCGTTCTCACTGTTTTGCTAGAAAAAGAAACTCTGGTTTAATAATATATAAATACTAGATTACAGTATGTCTTAATTTATGAATGCTCCCACTGCAGATAATAGTACTCAGAGCAGAAGAAATACAGATCAACAGGTTACTATAACAAGATTTTTTAAATATACGTCGACTGTTATATTCATACACATTATTTAACACAGCATTATAATCAATTAACACTATAAAGAACAGTGTGAAATGAGGCATGCATTGGGGCGCCTGGATGGCGCAGTCGGTTAAGCGTCCGACTTCAGCCAGGTCACGATCTCGCGGTCCGTGAGTTCGAGCCCCGCGTCGGGCTCTGGGCTGATGGCTCAGAGCCTGGAGCCTGTTTCCGATTCTGTGTCTCCCTCTCTCTCTGCCCCTCCCCCGTTCATGCTCTGTCTCTCTCTGTCCCAAAAATAAACAAACGTTGAAATGAGGCATGCATGTACCTCTAGAATTGCCATAGTCTCTTTAAACAGCTAAAGAGTATTTCATTATATGAATATATTAAAATTTAATTCTCAAAAGTATCAGGGGACATCTAGATTGTTTCCATATTTTTATATCTATACACAATATAATGATTATCTTTATACATGTATCTTTACACTTTAACATACAACAAATTCCTAAAAGTGGCCATGAGACAAAGGTACTATACATTTTTTTTTTTTAATTTTTTTTTCAACGTTTTTTATTTATTTTTGGGACAGAGCTAGACAGAGCATGAACGGGGAAGGGGCAGAGAGAGAGGGAGACACAGAATCGGAAACAGGCTCCAGGCTCCGGGCCATCAGCCCAGAGCCCGACGCGGGGCTCGAACCCACGGACCGCGAGATCGTGACCTGGCTGAAGTCGGACGCTTAACCGACTGCGCCACCCAGGCGCCCCAGGTACTATACATTTTAAATTTTAATAAAAACTGTCAAAACTTACACCAAACATGCTGTTTATATTTCCTCCAAGATTATGTAAAATTTTTTCTATATATTCTCATCAGTACTGAGTATTATCTTTGCCAACCCCACAAGTAGGAAATGGGATGTGATTTTCTAATTTCTATTTTTAATTATGAGTAAAAGCTGAACATCTATTTATATCTTTTATGTTTATCAGCCTTTCTACAACTTGCCTATAAATGCTTTATATGTGTCATGTTTAGAATCTTAATGTTTGTTCTTTTTTTTCTATGTGGAAATCTTCCATTTTTGTGTAGTCAAATTCATCAATCTTCTTTATGGATTCTACACTCCATATCATGCTTAGAAAAGCCTCCCTCATTCCAATATAATAAAAATATTCACCCATGTTTTCTCTATTATTTTTCTTTTTTCTTTTTGCTTGTTTTACTCTTCATCATCTAGAATCTATGTTGGTAAGAAAAGTTCTGTAACTTGCTTTTCTCATTCAATGATACATCCTAAATATCTTTCCAGATCAACTACTTTGTTTATTTTGACTGTGCACAATAGAATTCTAAAATATACTTATATCATAATTTATTTATATTTATATTTCTAACTATATATAACTATTTATAGTAGTAACAGCACTTACACTTTCCCCTATTTTTCCATAATTACCAAGAATGCTGCCACAAATACCTGTGTACATGCCTCCTCATACACATGCTTTTTTTTTTTTAAGATACACATTAACGGGGTGCCTGCATGGCTCAGTCAGTTGGGCGTCCAACTCTTGATTTCAGCTCAGATCATGATCTCACGACTGTGAGATCGAGCCCCATGTCGGGCTCCTCACTGGGCGTGGAGCCTGCTTGGGATTCTCTCTCTCTTCCTCTGCCCCTCTCCCCCACTCACTCACACGCAATCTCTCTAAATTTAAAAAAAAAAAAAAAAGAGTGAAGGCCCTAGAAACAAATTGCCCGATTTCAAATTTTGGCTCAACAAGTACCAGATGTCTGATCTTGGGCAAGTTACTCTATCCTTATGCCTCAAGTTCGTTATCAGTAAAGCAGTAATAATAGGGGTGCCTGGATGGCTCCATCAGTTAAGCATCAGACCCTGATTTTGGCTCAGGTCATGACCTTGCAGTTGATAAGATCAAGCCCCACACTATCAGTGCAGAGCCTGCTTGGGATTCTGTTTCTCCCTCTCTCTCTGCCCCTTCTCTATGTGCTCTCTCTCTCTCTCTAAATAATTTTTTTTTAAACAACAATAATAGTACCTACCTCACAGGATTGTTGTGAAGACTGCTGTGTGTGCCATAGAAAAAGTACTCAATAAAGTTTTCTTATTGTGACTACTTAAATTTGTTATTATCAACTTTTATTTTTGCCAATGAGAGGTAAAAACAGTATTTTATTATTTAATGATCATTTCTCTGATTACTAGTAAGACTGACATATATTTTTCCTTTTTTATTTCCTACTCTGTTATCTCTTGTTGATATCCTTTGTCCATTTCTGTTGGGATGTTTGTACTTTTCTGAATGATTTGACCGGTAAATATGATGCAAATATTTTTTAGTATGACACCTAACCTCTGACAAATAGGTTACTGGGTTTTATTTGTGGCCAAATCATAAGAATAACAGTACTGACTACTGTTTTGGTAAGAGAATTTCAGATCCTATTCTCCACTTTCAAACGATTCTAATTGCTTACACTTAGGGGAAGGAAGTAAAGAAATACAAGCAATGAGAAGTGTATGCTAAAGGCTAAGGGGCAATTTCTATCTTACCACTTTTGTCTCCTAAGCACCTGATACAGGGTCTGGCACATAACAGACTCTAGATGAACAAGTATTGTTTGAATGGATGCAAAATCTCCTTACTAGGTTACAAGCACCTTCTGGGCAAGGATGGTGTCATATTTGACACTGGTATCACTCCCACAATGCCTAACAGTACTCTTACACAGAGGCATTCAAATGGTTTTACCGACTAGATCACTATCTCCGTACCTGTATGAAAGTAACTGAGGTAATCCATGTAAAAGAAGCAATCCCTTCCTCATATAAAGATTGCACTCTGATTTGTAGCTGTGGGTAGCTCTGTACACAGTCCAGTGTTGTTTGAGTCTCTTCGTACTAAATTGTTCAAGTCTTTGTTTTAGGGGAAAAAATGCCCCAGGCAAGTTATTGTGTCCTGAGCCCATTTAGGTGTTGCTTGACCACATCTGTGCAATATTTCTCTTGTTTTAGTTATCTCTCCGAAGCATTTTTTCTCCCTGCATTATTTAAGAATCAGTCCACTTCAGCACTCTAGACAACAGCTGTTTGGGTCTCCTGATTTCTCTTCCCACACACTCTGTCCAATAGAGCTCTGTTTTGCAAAGTGTTACTAGACTGGTTACTTTCTAGAATATCACTCTTGGTGATCTAGGCTTGTAGTTTTTCGTGTGAAACAATGAGACAGTGTGGTATAATGGAAGAACTGCAGGATCCTTAGAGTCAGATGACCTGGGTTTGAGTACTAGCCCAGCCATTTGCTAACTGTAGGACCTTAATATCCCTAAGTCTCAAGTTTCCTCAGTTTTCAAATGAAGATATCTTCGATAATATCTAATGCATCTGCGTTACAAGACTGCAAAATAAAAATTATAAAATTAGATAACGTAGAAATATTTTATAAATATATGTCACTACCATATGAAATATGGCTCAAAACCTCAGTAAACGGATTCCACCAGACAATTCACTTCCTGAAAGCAAAGATCACATCTGTCTGGGTCATGACTACATCTCCAGAGCTTTGTGTTATTTGTCGAAAGACTAGAAAAATGATAGAAAATGAAAAAAAAAGAAAAAAACACCAGTGACTTTAGTCAAAGTAATAAATCTCTGAGTTTCAATCTGCTCATCTGTAAAGTGAGAGCACCACTGTCGATGGCAAAAGATTGCTAGGAGGATTAAAAAGAAATCATATCAGGGCACCTGGCTGGCTCAGTCTATGGAACATGCAACTCTTGATCTCAGGGTTGTGAGTTCAAGACCCATGTTGGGTGTAGAGATTACTTAAAAATAAAATCTTTAAGGGCACCTGAATGGCTCAGTCAGTTAAGCATCCAACTTCAGCTCAGGTCATGATTTCACAGTTTGTGAGTTTGAGCCCCAAAACAGGGTGTCTGCTGTCACTGCAGAGCCCACTTCAGATCTTCTGTCCCCCTCTTTCTGCCCCTCCCTCACTCTCTCTCAAAAACAAACAAATGTTAAAAAAGTAAATAAGTAAGAATAAAATAAAACCTTAAAAAAAGAAATAATAGGGCCGCATGCGTGGTTCAGTTGGTTGAGTGTCTGACTTAGGCTCAGGACATTACCTCACAGTTCAAGAGTTCAAGCCCACATTGGGCTCTGTGCTGACAGCTTGGAGCCTGGAGCCTGCTTCAGATTCTCTCTCCCTCCCTCCCTCCTTCTCTCTGTCTCTCTGCCCCTCCCCCTCTTGCACGCTCTCTTTCTCTCTCTCAAAAAAAAATAAAAATTAAGAAAAATGTAAAAAATAGGGGTGCCTAGGTAGCTCAGCCGGTTAAGCGTCTGGCTTTGGCTCAGATCATGATCTCATGGTTCATGGGTTCAAGCCCTGTATCTGGCTCTGTGCTGACAACTCAGAACCTGGAGCCTGGAGCCTGGAGCCTGCTTCGAATTCTGGGTCTCCTTCTCTCTGTGTCCCTTCCCCGCTTGTGCTCTCTCTCTCTCTTTCTCTCTCTCTCAAAAATAAACATTAAAAAAATTAGAAAAATGTAAATAAATAAAAATAAAATAAATTAAATAATATCCATAGATGGGGAGCCTGGGTGGCTCGGTTAAGCACTGACTTCAGGTCAGGTCATGATCTCACAGCTTGTGAGTTTGAGCCCCACAGAGCCTGGAGCTTGCTTCAGATTCTGTGTCTCCCTCTCTTTCTGCCCCTTCCCTGCTCATGCTCTGTCTCTCTCTCTCAAAAATAAAACAAACATTAAAAAACCATTTTAAAAAATCCATAGAATATAACATAATGGATACTTTTCTATTTGTTTCTTTCCAAGTCAGATATGATTTAGAGGTTGGCTGTATAAAAGGTAGACACTGTTAATAGTTTAATAATAATGGGTACTAACCCAAATCATTCTATGTCAAGGAACATTATAATATCACTGCCCTTTAATCTCAATAAAAATTAATATATTGGCAAAGCCATTATTTAAATACTTTCTCTCAGCCATCGTGAAACAGCTATAGTTCATGTGACTCACATGCACATAAACCTTTATAATGAACCACTGCCCCAGTGAAAAAAGTCTTCTCAGAGACAAGTGCTTCTTTATATTATCTAGACATAATAATTTATTATTAGTCAAAATCACTTAAGCATCAAAACTGTATCAAACAAATTCCATATATTGGTCATAGAATATAAGATAAGGATAATGTTTTATTTAGTTATCAATAATGTTCACATCCCTAGAATCCAATCCATACTATGCCTCAGAATTAAAGCTAATGTATGTAGGGAGCATGCAACTCTTGATCTCAGGATTGTGAGTTCAAGCCCCATGTTGGATGGCTTTAGAGATTACTTAAAAAATAAAATTAAAAAAAAAATAAAAATAAAAAGCTAAAGTATGTGACAACAGAGCCCCAAAATACATAAAGCATAAAATGACAGAGATGAACAAAAAGACAATTTAACAATAATATTTATAGGCTTCAATACTCCACTTTTTTTTTTAATGTTTATTTTTGAGAGAGAGAGAGACAGAGCACGAGCAGGGAAGGGGCAAAGAAAGAGAGGGAGACACAGAATCCAAAGCAGGCTCCAGGCTCTGAGCTGTCAGCACAGAGCCTGATGCAGCGTTCGAACGCATGAACTGTGAGATTATGACCTGAGCCAAAATCCGACACTTAACCAAATGAGCCACCCAGGCGCCCCAATATTCCAATTTCAATAATGGATAAAACAACTAAGGAGAAGATTAGCAAGAAAAAAACATGAACAACACTGTAAGTCATCTAGACCTAGCAGATATTTACAAAACATTCCATCCAACAGCAGCAGGATTCACATCCTTCTCAGGTTTTATGTTAAGCCATAAAACAACTCTCAATAAAATAATTTAAAAGGATTGAAATCTTACAGCAGAATGAAATTAGAAACCACTAACAGAGGGAAATTTGAGAAATTCAAAAATATGTACAAATTAAACAATACACTAAATAACCAAGTAATAAATCACAAGAAAAATTAGAAAATACTTTGAGACGATTAAGAATGTCAGCACCTGGCTGGCTCAGTTGGTAGAGGCATGTGAGTCTTCATCAGGGGTGTTAAACTTGAACCCCACGTTGGGTGTAGAGATTACTTAAAATATTTTTTAAAAAAGGAAGCAAACACAACGTATCAAAACTTTAAGGATATTGTAAAGACAATGCTTCAAAGGAAATTTATAGTTTTAAACACCTACACATTTTTTAAAAGCAAAATTTCAAATTATAATCTAACTTTCCACTGTAAGAAACTAGAAAAAAGGGGCCCCTGGGTGCCTCGGTTAGTTAAGTGCCTGATTCCTGATCTCAGCCCATGTCATGATTTCATGATTCCAGGGTTCGAGCTCTGCACTGATAGGTTGGAGCTTGCTTGGGATTCTCTCTCCCTCTCTCCACCCCTCCCCCAGTTGTGTTTTTCCTCTCAAAATAAACTTAAAGAAAAAAAAGAAACTAGGAAAAAAAAAAAAAGGAGCAAGCTAAGCCCAAAGTAAGGAGAAAGAAAGAATGAAGATTAGAATGAAAACAAATTAGACAAAACAACAAAACCAAAAGGCAGTTCTTTGAAAAGATTATAAAAATTGACAAACTGTTATATAGCTAGACTGACCAAGAAAAGAGAGAAGATTCAAATTACTAAAATCAGAAATGTAAGTGGGAACATTATTAATGGAAACAAAAGATGACAATACTATGAATAACTGCACACCAACATATTAGACAAGCTAGATGAAATGGACAAATTCTTAGAAATAAACTACCAAAACTGACTCAAAAAGAAACAGCAACTATGAACAGACCTATAAATAAGAGATAGAATCATTAATTTTTAAACATCCTATCCAAACCTAGGTGGTTTCACCAGTGGCTTCTACCAAATATGCAAGGAGGAAATTAATGCCAATCTTTCACAAAAATTAAAAAAAAAAAAGAACACTTCCCCATTCATTCTATGAGGCCAATATTACCCGGATACGAAATCAAAGACATCCTAAGAAAACTACAGACCAATATCCTTTATGAACATACATGAAAACTCTTCAACAAAATACTAGCAAACCAAATCCAGCAACATATAAAAAGAATTACATAGTATGAATAAGTGAGATTTATTCCATACCTGCAAGGTGGGTTCAACACATGAAAATCAATGTAATATATTAGTGAAAGGAAAAAAACTACATAATCTCAATAGACACATCTGACAAATACAGCATCTGACAAAATCCAACACCCTTTTACAAAAAACAAAAACAAAAACAAAAAAAAAAACACCCAACAAACTAGGATATAAGAGAACTTCCACAACCTGATAAATGCCACCTATAACAAACCCTAAACCTAAATGTAAGAGCTAAAAGTTTTAAAAGAAAACACAAGAGCAAATCTTCTTGACTTTAGATTAAGCAGTAATTTCTTGAGTAAGACATCAAAAAAACAAGGGATGAAAAATAACTAGATGAATCTTCATCAAAATTTCAAACTTTTAGTGGCGCCGGGCTGGCTCAGTCAGTGAAGCATGTGACTCTTGATCTCTGGGTTTTAAGTTCAAGCCCCACACTGGGTATAGAGATTACTTAAAAACAAAATCTTTAAAAAATTAAAAATTTTTGTGTTTCAAAGGATACCTTCATGAAAGTGAAAAGACAACCTACAGAATGGGAGAAAATATTTGCAAACCGTAGCTGATAAGAGACTTATAAAATCTATAAAATCATATAGGATATATTCAAAAACTCCCTCAACTATGGGGCATCTGGGTGGCTTAGTCAGTTGAGCGTCCAACTTCGGCTCAGGTCATGATCTCATGGTTGGTGGGTTCGAGCCCCACATCAGGCTCCATGATGACAGCTCGGAGCCTGGAGCCTGCTTTGGATTCTGTGTCTCCCTCTCTCTCTGCCCCTCCCCTGCTCACACTCTTGTCTCTCTCAAAAATAAACAAACATTAAAAATTAAAAAAAAACAACTCACAAACAAAAAAACACCCAAAACCAAAAACTCCTGCAACTCAAATAAAAAGGCAAATAATAATTTTAAAAATGTTAACTATACTGGAATTAAAATAAAATAATAAAAAGAGACAAATAACCTAATTTAAAAATGGACAAAGAATTTGAAAGGCATTTCACCAAAGTAAATATGCAAAAAGTCAATAAGCACCTGAAAAAATGCTCATTAGCATCAGTGAAATGCAAATCAACACCCTGATAAGATATCACTTCACAACCACTATGATGGCTAGAATCAGAAAGACAAACAATATCAAGTGATGGATAGGATGTGAAAAAATTGGAATCCTCACACATTCCTGATGGGAAAGTAAAATAGTGCACCCTTTTGCAAAAACAGGTTGGCAGTTCCTCAAAAAAAGGTGAATATAGAGATATCATATGACCCAGCAATTTCATTCCTAGGTAAATACCCAAGAGATTATGTCTATACAAAAATGTGTACACATATGTTCAAAGCAGCATTATTTACAGTGACCAAAAAGCGGAAACAACCCAAATGTCCACTAACGAAAGAATGGATAAATAAAATATGGTATATCATTTAGTAATAAAAAGAAATGAAGTACTCATATATATTACAATATGGATGAACCTTGAAAATATTTTGCTAAGTGAAAGAAGCCAGATGTCATTTATATGAAATGTCCAGAATAAACAATTCCATACAGACAGAAGATAGATTAATGGTTGCCAGGGGCTGAGGAAAGATGATGAAAGGAAGCAGGAAGTGGCTAGTAATGGGAATGGGTGTTTTTTAGGGGGGTGATGAAAATGTTTTAAAATTAGATAGTGGTAGGGGTGCCTGGGTGGCTCAGTCAGTTAAGGGTCCAACTCTTGGTTTCAACTTAGGTCATGATCTCACAGTTCCAGAGCCACATTGGGCTCTGCACTGACAGCACAGAGCCTGCTTGGGATTTCTCTCTCCCTCTCTCTGCCCCTCCCTGGCTTGCCCTCTCTCTCACACAAAAAATAAACATTTAAAATAATAATAATACAATTATATAGTGGCGATACTGTATTGAATATACCAAAAATCACAATACATTTTAAGCAGGTGAATTTTATAAAATGCGCATTATATCTCAATAAAGCTATTTTTTAATGAATTAAAACTAGAAAAAACTATTATTTCTAATCTGCCTGAACTTAATATGCATGCTTGGCCATGTCTGTCAATCTACCTTATAAAAACCATTATCATGAATCTTCAACTTTTAAATATTTCCTTTTTTTTTAATGTTTATTTATTTTTGAGAGAGAGAGAGGACAAAGCATGAGCAGGGGAGGAACAGAGAGAGGGAGACACAGGATCTGAAGCAGGCTCCAGGCTCTAAGTTGTCAGCACAGAGCCTGACGCAGGGCCTGAACTCAAGAACTGTGAGATAATAACCTGAGCCGAAGTCAGCAGCTTAACCAACTGAGCCACCCAGATGCCCCCATGAATCTTCAACTTTATTATAAGATAGAAAAATTAGCAACCAGACTTCTGGAAACAAATTCACTTTAAGGGCGATAAAACTATTATTTTTCAATGATATCATATTTTTCAAAATATTTGTCAAACGCCAACTATAATAAAATTGCTTAGTTTCTTCAGTTTTTTTTTCTAAGTTTATTTATTTTCAGAGAGAGAGAGAGAGAGAGAGAGAGAGAGAGAGAGAATCCCAAGCAGGCGTCACGCTGTCAGCACAGAGCCCAACACAGGGCTCAATCCCATGAGCCACAAGATCATGACCAGAGCCAAAATCAAGGGGCAGAGGCTTAACCTGCTAAACCACCCAGGCGCTCCAGGAGTTTTCAACAAAGGAGTTTATAGTGTTTAGCAAAACTCTGTATTAGGACTTCCAGCTCAATAAATGGCATATTTTACTTGTTTGGTTTGTTAATCAGGAACTAATACTCTATAATTGCCCGATAGAGCTAAGCAACAGAATTTTAGACATTCCTGAACATTTCCCAAGCTTGCGGTTTCATAAGAACCTACATTAAGCATTGACATTTTTGTCAAAATTAGGCTTTCCACAGGAATTTACCGTCTTTTAGCATGGTGTGACTATACAAAAGTTGCTAGCTAACTTCTTTTTACCTATTTTTTCCTCCTCCAAACGGGATAAGAAAAATATCTGCCCTAACCCTGATTTGATCGCTATGAAAATCAAAAGAAAAAGCACTCTGTAGGATATAATTATTACCTCCCCAAATGAAAAACCTGGTCAAGGAGACGATTAAAATATCAAACAGTCTGAAAAAAACATAAACCTGGGATGGGTGTGGCGTGAGGTGCTACACTGGGGAAACAGATATGAAGGTTTGTTTCCTTCAACAACAAAAAGTAGTATGTCATTGGATTTGTAAAGCTTTTTATCAATTATTTTATAGCAAACATTAATAGCTCTTTAAATCTAAAGGATCATTAACAGTGATAATCTTCCTGGGCAGTTAAGAATTTGTTTTTGTGCAAGACAAAAAAATTGAAAAGGCTGACTTCAAAATTATTTTCCTTAAAGCTTTCTAAGTAGTAAGTCACAAAAATGTCATGTTGACCTGCTTAATGTTATTTTTGAAATACTACTAATAATATTTAGGCAAAGTAATGCCTTCTCTAACATACCCTAAGCAAACTATACTAAGAATACCATGCTAGGAAGACATCCACACTTGTCATTAAAGAAACACCAAAAAGACAAATAGAACCATGAGGTAACCTAAAGTTGCCAGCTAAAAAGGTACATTCCAGGGGTAAAGGAACATTCCATATATCAGATTACCTGACAGTTACATGAATTTATAAAACATCATGATGTCCTGTCTGCATCCCCACTCCACCCCTACTTTAAATATCTTATAGGGGCGCCTGGGTGGCGCAGTCGGTTAAGCGTCCGACTTCAGCCAGGTCACGATCTTGCAGTCTGTGAGTTCGAGCCCCGCGTCGGGCTCTGGGCTGATGGCTCAGAGCCTGGAGCCTGTTTCCGATTCTGTGTCTCCCTCTCTCTCTGCCCTTCCCCCGTTCATGCTCTGTCTCTCTCTGTCCCAAAAATAAATAAACGTTGAAAAAAAAATTTAAATATCTTATAAAAATTATTTTTGTAAAAGGAAAAGCTCTGACAAGATTGTATTGAAGACAAAATTGAAAAAATAACAACAGAAAAGGGAACACACCTAACAATAAGGGAATTCTGGAAGTATGTTCACAATTCAAAAACTCAAACATATTTTCTGGTCAATCTTCACAATCAAAGACAACCCATAAATGGTAAGGAAGACACTGGTTTACATCAATTGTATATTCAAAACATCCAATGAAATAAAGTCAGGGGCTAAAGGTAAACAACTCAAAAAATGCAAAATTGTGATATTTCAAAGTAACAGAAGGGAAATACACCTAAATACCGAAAATAAAGCTCATAAATTCAAAGACTGTTGAAACTCATCCAGGGCAAGAATGTTACACTTGTAGATGTAGGAAATTCCTTCCCTTGGGCACTTGTAAATTTATGCATGAACAGAAGGAAAGTCTATCTTTTTGACCAGTCTATGAATTCATTCAAGCATGTATCTATTCAAACATATATTTACTAATCACCTATTATATATGCTCAAGAGCTGTGCTAAGAGCTCTGAAAATCAGAAACTTCCAGCCCAATGCAGGGAGGGACAAACAATACAATATAATGCATGACAGGTGGGTGCTAAGAGATACAGCATTTAATTTTTTTTAAGTTAGTTTGTGTAGGTATGTGTGTGTGTGTGTGTGTGTGTGTGTATGTATGTCATCTCCATACCCAACATGGGGCTCAAACTCAAGACCCCAAGATCAAGAACTGCATGCTCTCCCAACTGAGCCAGCCAGGCACCCCTGACACACACCATTTAACTGAGAGGAAATAAGAAAAATCAAGACAGTACCTGAGGTGAATGTGGAATCTAAGAAATGAGTTTGCTGCCTAACCCATTACATTTAAGCTTCTCATGTTGACTGATACAGACTAGTCTTTTATTGATGCTATTTTTAAAAATTACATAAGTAAGTAAAATGTCTTAAGGGGTGTCTGGGTGGCTCAATCAGTTAAGCGTCTAACTCTTGGTTTCGGTTCAGGTCATGATCTCACAGTTTGTGGGCGCAAGCCCCACATCAGGCTCCATGCTAAATTTGGAGCCTGCTTGAGATTCTCTCTCTCTTTCTCTGCCCTTCCCCCACTCTCACATACAGTCTCTCTCTCAAAATAAATAAACTTTAAAAAATAAGCAAATAAAATGTCTTAAAAACTGAATGTACTGGGGCGCCTGGGTGGCGCAGTCGGTTGGGCGTCCGACTTCAGCCAGGTCACGATCTCGCGGTCCGTGAGTTCGAGCCCCGCGTCAGGCTCTGGGCTGATGGCTCAGAGCCTGGAGCCTGTTTCTGATTCTGTGTCTCCCTCTCTCTCTGCCCCTCCCCCGTTCATGCTCTGTCTCTCTCTGTCCCAAAAATAAATAAACGTTAAAAACTGAATGTATTTTGGGGCGCCTGGGTGGCGCAGTCGGTTAAGCGTCCGACTTCAGCCAGGTCACGATCTCGCGATCCGTGAGTTCGAGCCCCGCATCGGGCTCTGGGCTGATGGCTCGGAGCCTGGAGCCTGTTTCTGATTCTGTGTCTCCCTCTCTCTCTGCCCCTCGCCCGTTCATGCTCTGTCTCTCTCTGTCCCAAAAAATAAATAAACGTTGAAAAAAAAAAAAAAAATTCCAGAGTGGGAAGAGCCTTAAAAAAAAAAAAAAAAAAAAAAAAAAAAAACTGAATGTATTTTACCTAAACAAGCATATGTGTAACAAAGATTGGTCTTGAAAAAGGAAATTCAAGTATATAACCTTGTTTGTTTTTAAAAAAATTTTTTAATGTTTGTTTATTTGAGAGAGAGAGACAGAGCACAAGCAGGGGAGGGGCAGAGAGCGAGGGAGACACAGAATCCAAAGCAGGCTCCAGGCTCTGAGCTGTCAGCACAGAGCCTGATGCGGGGTTCAAACCCACAAACCGTGAGGTCATGACCTGAGCCGAAGTTGAATGCTCAACCGACTGAGCCACCTAGGCATCCCTGTTTGTTTGTTTTTTTAATATTTTTATTTTATTTTTGAGAGAGGGAGAGAGACAGAGTGTGAGCAGGGGAGGAGCAGAGAAAGAGGGAGACACAGAATCCAAAGCACATTCCAGGCTCCAAGCTGTCAGCAAAGGGCCCCATGCAGGGCTCAAACCCACAAACTGTGGTATCATGACCTAAGCCAAAGTCAGACACCCAACGAACTGAGCCACCCAGGACCCCTAACCTTCTTGATTTAAATAATTTTAGATATGGGGCACCTGGGTGGCTCAGTTCATGGAGTCTCTGACTTTGGCTCAGGTCATGATCTCACACCTCTGGGTTCAAGTCCCATGTTGGGCCCTGTGCTGACAGCTTGGAGCCTAGAGCCTGCTTGAGATTCTGTGTCTCCCGCTCTCTCTCCCCCTCTCCTGCTCACACTCTGTCTCTCCTCACTCAAAAATAAATAAACATTAAAAAAATAATAATTTTAGATAAATAAAATTAATAACTTAAATGACCAAAGTACCAAAATATGTCTCAATACACTAATCTATCCAATGAAAGGACTAGTTTATAAGATCTCTAAGTACTCTATGACTTCTAAAATTGACTTTGAGGGGCATCTGGGGACTCAGTCAGTTGAATCCAACTTCGGCTTGGGTCATGATCTCACAGCTCATGAGTTCCAGCCCTGCATCAGGCTCTGTACTGACAGCATGGAGCCTGGAGCCTGGAGCGTGCTTTGGATTCTGTGTCTCCCTCTCTCTCTGCCCCTCCCCCACTTGTGCCCTGTCTCTCAAAAATAAACATTAAAAATTTTTTTCTTAATAAATAAATAAATAAATAGAATTGACTTTGAATGTTCTATCTGTTGGTTGGTCATTATTGGTTTTTGTTTGTTGTTTGCTTGTTTTTTTGAGAAGTCTGTGCCTTTATTGGCTGAACAGACTACTTCAGAGGGATAAAGCAGGAGGAGTGAGTGGTGAGTGGCCCCAATGCCAGGCCTGCTGTGCTTCACAGGCTTGTAGGTGATGGAGAACTTGCCCAGGTAGTGGGCAATCATCTCAGACTTAATTTCCACCTGGCTGAAGGTCTTGCCATTTCAGGTACGGCTGCTGTTCTAACAAATTACAAGAATATATCCCAAACATTTATAATTAGTATGCTCAACTGGAGATTAATTTATTTCCCAACACACACATTAAATTAATTTTGAAATCGGTCTATATTCCAATATACACTGAGTGCTTATATCCTGTCTTTACAACTTCTCCCTCTCATAGCCTATAAATACCTTCAGGTATCTTTTAGTATGAGCTATCTTTTAATCTTTTTTTTTTTTTTTCAACGTTTATTTATTTTTGGGACAGAGAGAGACAGAGCATGAACGGGGGAGGGGCAGAGAGAGAGGGAGACACAGAATCGGAAACTGGCTCCAGGCTCTGAGCCATCAGCCCAGAGCCTGACGCGGGGCTCGAACTCCCGGACCGCGAGATCGTGACCTGGCTGAAGTCGGACGCTTAACCGACTGCGCCACCCAGGCGCCCCTATCTTTTAATCTTTTAATATTAACCCTTCTCCTTCAACTCTACATTCTCTTTAAGTTATTACCTTTTGCCTTCCCTTCACAGCCAAGTTCTTAAAAATAAAAAATAAAAAATCTGCGGATCTATACTCACATTTTCAATCCACTGAAACTCATCAAGTTCATCAGACTCTAACTGCCAAGCCCAATAGATCTTTAAATCCTCACTGGAACCAACACAGCTGATCACTCCTTTTTAAAACTCTCCTCCCTCTCTTCTTTAAAACTTGATACTTTCTACTGATTTTCCTCCTCTGCCTTTGCCTTCTCTGTCTTCTTTTGTGGGCTTTCCCCCTGTGTGTCTCTTAAATATGATTTTTATCCATACATGTTCTCAGACCTCTTCTCTCTTCACTCATTTTCACTGGATGGTCTCATCCACTCTCATGACTTTAACTATTTCTTCTTAAAACATATTATCTTTTCTGTATTCCCTCTCTAAATAAAGCTTTCACCATACATTCAATAATCCATGGCCAGACACCTAGGAACCATTCTCTTCATAAAGTATGTCCAATCAATGTCAACAATTCTGTTAATTACTTCTCACATCCATTCTTTCTTCTTTTCTCCAGATATTATAACCCTAATTCATACTGTGATCTCTGGCTTAAATTTATTCAATGGTTTCCCAAATGGTATACCTGTCTCCATTCTGGCCCACCTCCAATCCATCTGTTACACTGACACTGAGCTTATTCTAAAAGCTCAAATATGGACCAATTGGTCCACTATTTTAAACTCTTCACTGGTTCCTCAGGCCCCACTTAAAAAATGTAGCTCCTTTAAATAGTATATGAAGCTTTTCTTCATCTGGCCTCATACCTAGGTTTCTACCTCAACTGCTGGCCTCATCCTTTTCAACCTACAAAACTACCATGCCACACTATTTGCAGTTCCCCAAATATGACATGTTGCTCCACATACTTCCACATATTTTTGCCCAGACTTTCCTTTAAGATATCCCTCTCTTTATTATCTTCATGGAAAACTCCTGCTAATTATCAATCTCTTCAGTAAGTTCTTCAGTAAACAAGCATCATCTCTTCAGTAAACTCTTGGTAGAACTGATAATCCTCACTAAATCTGGTGCATTTACTTATTCACATGATCCCCTTTCCCAAAAGTCCTTTAATTTCCTGATGGCAAGAATGTCTTATTCCTTTTTCTATCACCAGCACTTAGGCACAGTCTTGCCAGAGTGAAATGTCAATAATTGTTGCTAAATGAATAAATGAATGAATTAAATACTTCACAGGGCCCTACTAAGAAAGATAACTATTCCTTCTCAAAAACTTATTGATTAGGGGGCACCTGGGTGCCTCAGTCAGTTAAGCATCCAACTCTTGGTTTCCTGCTGGGGTCATGATCTTGCAGTTCATGGGTTCAAGCCCCAAGTCAGGCTCTGCACTGACAGTGTGAAGCCTGCTTGTGATTCTTTCTCTCTCCCTCTCTCTCTGCCTCTCCCCTGCTCTCTGTCTCTCAAAATAAATAAACAAACTTTAAAAGGTTGGGGGGGGGCAGGCTATGTGGTTCAGTCGGTTGAGCGTCTAACTGATGTCCACTCAGGTCATGATCTCACAGTTCCATGAGTTCGAGCCCCACTTGAACTGACACTCTGCACTGACAGCACGGAGCCTGATTGGGATTCTCTCTCTCCCTCTCTCTCTGCCCCAACCCTGCTTATGATTGCTCTCACTCACTCTCCAAAAAAAAAAGCTTACTGATATGTAGTAAAGGATGAGAAAGACATATACTCTTGAAAAGTTAAATAACAATATAAAGTACAAGTCAGAATTTTAAAAAAATTACAGAATATTAAAATGGAACAGATGTACAAATATAACTGTTATAAAAACTCAGAGGAAACAAAAATCATTGCAGCTTAAAATAATCTGAGAAGGCACCATGGAAAAGAGTATTTTGAATACTTTGAGATGAGTATTAAGAGAGAGGGGAGCCTGGGTGGCTCAGTCCATTTAGTGTCTGACTTTGCTCAGGTCATGATCTCAGCTCCTGAGTTCGAGCCTCCCTGTGGGCTCTGTGCTGACAGTTCAGAGCTGCCTCAGATCCTGTGTCTCCCTCTCTCTCTGCTTCTCCCCTGCCCATGCTCTATCTCAAAAATAAACATTTTGAAAAAATAAAAAAAAATTTAAAAAGGAGAGAGGTAGGAGTTGGGGAAAAAAGAAGGGGAAATGAATCTTTTTTAATCTATAAAAATCGAAACTAATCCTAGGCTGTTTCAATGTATACAATTGTTATATCATAAAACAAAAGTATGTTTCTGCAGGAAAAAAAACTGAGCTTTCCTGATTGACAAATCCATTCAATGAATATATATTTGAGCTTACTATAAGGCCAAGAACAAATTGAGAAGAAGAAGACAGGGAGCTAGGATGAAAGACTTCATAAGAGCAAGATTTGGGGTAAAATCTCATAACAAACATAATTATAATAAAAAAACCTCGGGGCACCTGGGTGGCTCAGTTGGTTAAGTGTCTGACTTCAGCTCAGGTCATGATCTCATGGTTCGTGAGTTCGAGCCCATCATCAGGCTCTGTGCTGACAGCTCAAAGCCCGGAGCCTGCTTCTGATTCTGTGTCTCTCTCTCTCTGCCCCTTGCCTGCTCACACTCCGTCTCTGTCTCTCAAAAATAAATAAACATTATAAAATTTTTTTAAATAAATAAATAAATAACCTCTACAGAATTCATACTTATAATAGGATATAAATATTTATCTCACCAATATCTGAGCACCTGTTTTGTTCTCAGCACAAGTCTAAGTCTTGGCAAGCACACAGGCAAAATCCTGGCCTTCTTGGAGCTTACATTCTAATGGATAGAAATGAATAATAAACAACAAAAGAATGTAAAATATGTGACATACAAAATGATAAATGCCAAGGAGAAAAATTTTTAAAGAAAAGGAAAAGAAAGGTTATAATTTTATTTTTTTTATTTTTATTCATTTTTGAGAGAGAGAGAGAGAGAGCTAGACAGAGTGTGAGCAGGAGAGGGGCAGAGAAAGAGGAAGACACAGAATCCGAAGGAGGCTCCAGGCTCTCAACTGTCAGCACAGAGCCCTACGTGGGGCTCAAACTCAGAAACCATGAGATAACAACCTGAGCCAAGGTTGGACGCCCAACCAACTGAGCCACCCAGGAACCCCAAGAAAAGTTATAATTTTAGACAGGGCAGTCAGAGAAAGTCCCACTGAGAAGGTGACATTTATGTCAAAACCTAAATGTCAGGAAACAACTCTAAAAATATCTAGGGGAAGAGAGTTCCAAGCAGAGGGAATACCAAGGACAAAGCAAATTAAGGGAGGAGAACACTAGATAAGCAGGAGGGGTTAATGAAAGGGATCAGATTAAGGCTGGCCAATGCCAATTATTTCAGCAAAAATCAATACAATAAAGTTTTAATATACTAAAAGAATCTTGATTATCCATCTAGAATTTGCTATTAAGGAATTTAATCTGTAACACAAACTTATTTCTATTTTCAAATTTCACTTATAAGGGATTTTAATAATGGACTACACTAAATGAAATCAGTCCCACCTCACTCCAAAGGCAGCCCCAAATTTCACACAGAAACTACTGGATGATAAGACAAATGTACATAATACTACAATGCTATTAAACTTCTAACTGCTTTCAAGAGTCTTCTGAAAATATTCCACCAATCCTAAATTTATTTACTGTTTCCCAAAGGAGCTAGTCAAAACAAAGATTTTTGTTGCAAGAATCTCACAGAATTTAAATGTCAAAGATCAACTGCTATGCTTTTTTAATTTAAAGAGATTTGTTCAAAGTAAAAAAGTATGGAATGTTAACCTTAAAACTATTTTTTTAAGTCACCAGGGTATGTATGAGTAAGCAGTAAAATATTCAGACTAAAAATAAGAACAGGTGCACTATACTATTAAAACATTTTTTAACGATTAAGTCAGTTAAACATTCAGTGGAGTTTACCTAACCAGGCTGTTGAATTTATGGAAGTTTAAAAACCAGGTAGGTAATTTTATAAGGTTAAAAGTTCAGGTTGCTTGAAAGCATCCAAGCACAAAATGGATGAGTTCTCAAAGTGTGGTCCCCGGACTCCTAGGGATCCTCAAAACTCTTCTAGGAAGTATGAGGTCAGAATTATTTTTATACATATATTGAAATCATTATGTTGTACATATGAAATTAATATAGTATAATGTATTAATTATATCTCAATTTTTTAAACTATTTTCATAACACTAAAACATAACTTCTTAGTATGTTTTTTTCATTGTGTTGACATCTGCATGATATACATATTTGCACACTGCAAAAGCAAAGGAATGTAGAAACGCTTGCACCTTTGCACGAATCAAGGCAACAACACCAAACTGTACTAGTAGTCATATTCTTCACAGCCACACACTCTTCAGTTTTAAAAAATGCCAGTTTCAATTGGTCAACAAAGCAATAAAAATTAATTTTGTCCAATTTTAATTCCTGAGTAAATGTGTTTTTAATATTCTGCATGACAAAATGAGAAGTACCAATAAGCCATGTCTGCAGCATACTAAAGTGTGATGCCTGTCTCAAGAAAGCACCTGCACAGTCACTTAATATTTGAACTCAACTAGCCAATTTTTCTGTGGATATTATCTTGACTTCAAAAAAAAAAAAAAAAAAAGAGGGAGTAAGAAAGAAAAGTAAAGTAACAGAAGGAGGTTCAAAGAAGATAAATGAAATATAAAATATGCTTCTAACCCTTCAATAATTGATCACACATCCTAGAAGACATTTAAACTTAATCTTATTTAGGGGTGCCTGAGTGGCTCAGTCAGTTGAGTGTCCAGACTTCAGCTCAGGTCATGATCTCACAGTTGGTGGGTTCGAGCCCTGCATGGGGCTTTGTGCTGACAGCTCAGAGCCTGGAGCCTGCTTTGGATTCAGTGTCTCCCTCTCTGCCCCTCCCCTGCTCACACTCTCTCTCTCTCACTCTCACTCTCAAAAAATAAACATTAAAAAACATTTTTTAACTTAATCTTATTTATATGTCTGTCCCTTCAGTGACTCATAATCTCAATCATCCTGCTGTGTTCTAGAACATGCTGACTACTAACCCCTGAACCGAACCTGAACTGTTAAGCTTTTCTGTTGGAAGAATCCATAGGGTTCTAGACCAATGTGGTAGTATTAGCAGCAGAGCCTCAACAGCATCATATGGAAGAATAAGTCCTCAGATTGAAGTGAGTGGCCAGAAGATCACTATGGATATACAACCCCATGAACTCACCTTGCATCTCTCCTTTACTTACTCTCAATAGCGATTCCTGTGGACCTCATTGACCTAACTCTATCAAAAATTTTCCAGGTTTCAACTGATTCGTTTCCTTTTATGCATGCACATGTATGTAAACACATAGGCACACACACAACACCCACCTGAGCAGACTGTTCAGGGCTCCCACAATCTTTCCAGAGAGACTTTTATTTCTCGAATGCTGAGTCAAGGAGATCAATGGGGCTCCTTCATCAAATTGCTTGTCTTTTCTTTTTCCCCCAGTGAGTCTTTTATTCTTCTCTTGTCTAATCATATCATTAATTCTCCCATAAGTGGTGATAATGAACAATTTATTTCTGACGTTAATGGGAATTGTTTAGTGTTTCACCATTAAGCTTGATATGTTTTTTAATTATATGCATATAACTAAAAACAAGAGGCCCATAGCTCCTAATGAAAAATAAGAAGAGTCCAGTACTACTTAATATTGTTATTACTGTCCAACATTGGCTTATTCTTAATTTATTTTTTGGATTCCTTTTTTTTTTTATTATGGAAATATGGACAGTCCCTGGCACAAGCTGGTAGCCCCAATGCTAAAATTTTCTTAGGAAAAATGCTAAAACTTTCTTAGGAGACTATTCCCAAAGAAGAACACTCCGGTATAAAGATTCTGATTTTTGAAATGTGTGAGAACAATGCATGTAAGCACAAATGGAAGTGGCTAGCTGTTATACTGCACTTACTCCCTACAGAGAGAAACTAATAAACAATTAGAAACTAAGTGTCAAAGTCAGAGGGTTCCCTGGTAGCTGAAAAGAGGTCCTTATCATCTACAGCAAGAGAGTTCCAAAAGATAAAGACAAATTCAGGATAGCTAATGCAATGCTTCAAAGATGACTAAACTTAGCCGGGGGCAGGTTTGTTATGCGAAGGTCTGGGTCCTGGTTTGGAAAACATGGAAGCATGATAGATGGGAGAGGGACATCTAAAATGGTTGCCCCAGGGGTACCTGGCTGACTCTTGATTTCAGGTCAGGTTTCTCATGATTCATGGGTTCAAGCCTCACGTGCACTGTCAGTGCAAAGCCTGCTTGGATTTTCTCTCTCCTTCTCTCTCTACCCCTCCCCTGCTGGTGTGCTCTGTTTCTTTCTCTCTCAAAATAAATAAATAAACTTTAAAAAGTAAAAATTAATTAATTAATTTAAAAAATGGTTGCCCCCAGAGATTTTGATTCTCCAGACTCCTCTGAACTCTCAGAATCTGTAAAAATGACATTAGTACTTTCCACTCCACAGGAACACACTTCTGAGGCCTCCCACCTGCAAGGCAACAAAGGTTCCCTCTCAGGAGGTACCCCCCACCTCCACTCCTGGTTTCCATGATAATAACTAATGTTAACGCTGCCAATGATATCTTGAGCCTGATAAGGGAGAAAAGAGACAACAGCCCAAAGTTACTGAAAGAATTAGCCAACATATACCAGCAGGATCAAGGAGAACACAGTGCTGGATTTTAAGGGTACTTAATCAAGGAGACAAGAATATTAGACTTATAAGGTAAAGTTTGGAGGTGGGGACACCATCTTGGGATATGGGAAGAATCTAGGGTATGGCATAAATTCACTGCTACAGTGACTCCTAAAAGCCTGGAAAAAATGGTCCACATTGAGTGAAACTGAAATGCCTGAATTAACACAGCAGAGGGTGGGGCACAGGAGTAAAAGGCTCAGGAAAGTGGGTATGCTAGACTGAATATATTATGTGAGGCCAGAAGACCTACCAGAAGATTACATTCCATAAGAGGGTGCATGAGACACTCTATTCACCAAGACTCTCAGGAATATACTGGTGAGAGAGACACAAGCATCACAAAGAAGTAGCGGCTCTCCTCTAAAGTATACACCGTCACAGTTTTGCTCATTGATGGCAATTGGGATAATGAGGCTCCAAAGCAACAGCAACCTGGTGGTGGCACTTAAAACCAGAAGCTAGTGAGGGCGCCTGGGTGGCTCAGTAGGTTGAGCATCCGACTCTTGATTTTAGTTCAGGTCATGATCTCAAGGGCATGGGATCAAGCCCCCACATCAAGTTCTGTGCTGAGCATGGAACCTGCTTAAGATTCTCTCTCTCTACCCCTATGTCCCTCTCTTTTGGAGAGAGTGTGTGCGTACTCTCTCTAAAACAAACAAACAAAAACAGAAGGCAGTGGACCACAGTTATCATCATAACTGGCAAGATGGAAAACAGCCAATAAACCTTGACCCACAGGGAGCTGTGAAGATAGTTAACAGAACACAGTGTCATTAAAGCAAAATAGGCAGTCAACAGTGCTGCTTAATACACAACAAAATAAAGCAAGATCATATAAACACAAGGCTGAGAGTGGTTGCCTCATTAAAATAATACTATCCCTTGCCTAATTCCTGTACTTGATCCAGTTTTCAGATCCAGACCGACCAGCTTAAAGAGATGGCTGGTTCCCTAGGAGTAAGGACCCTGCAACATATGTATTATATAGATATAATACACAGGAACATTATAGATAGATAGATAGATAGATAGATAGATTATCTATATTATATAGATATACTACATTATATAGATATCTAATATTATATAGATATAATACACAGGAACATTATATATATCACTTATCATTTATATATATCATTATCCTATATAATCATTTATATCTATATATAGATATAATTTATAAATATATAATTTATAAATATAGATATATAGATATATATCTATATAAATATAGGTTATATAAATATATATATAATTGATTATCTTGATATATATTATCTATATTATATACATAAAGATGATAATATATATAGATAGATTATATTATATAGATATACTATATTATATAGATATCTAATATATAGATATAATACACAGGAACATTATATATATATATATATATATATATACACATATATATGTGTGTGTGTGTATATATATATATATATATATATATATATGATAATAAATGATTCCCCCCAAGTCCTTCTCCAATGAGACCTATGCCTATGTATTCAGGTGACTATATAGTGGGAAAATGAAAAAATCCAGACATTTAAAAAACTACTGGTCACAGAGTCTGAGTTGATGCTGATATCTAGACACCTAGAACATCATTATTGCTCTGTTACAGGAAAAATATAGGAACTAGCAAAAAATGGAGTTCTGGCCAAAGTCCACTTTGGTCCATAGGTCATTTTCCCAGGTCCTGAATATAACAATGAGACTGGCATCCTTGGAAGTTGGGGTAATGTCCACCCTGGGTCCTTGACCTCTGAAATAAGAACTACCATTGAGGAAAAGGCCAAACGAAACCTGAAAATATCTAAATGTCTCCCCACCCCTTGGCCAAAATAGTAAATCAAAAACAGTACTGTATAGAGGATGGCAGAGACTAGTGCCACCCTTAGGATCTCAAAGATGCAAGATTCATGGTCCCTTTCATATGTTGTTCATATGTTTGTTCAGTGCCTCTGCAGGAACCAGATGGATCCTAGAAAATGATTAGAGACTACCACAAGCTCAACCAAGTAGTAGCCATGACCACAGCCACCCATACTGGATATAGTATGTTTGCTCTAACAGATAAATATAGCCTCAGGTATATGGCATACAGCTACTGATTTGGCAAATGAGTTCTTTTCTATCCCAATCAGAAACAGTCCCATTCACATGGAATAAACAACAGTATAAGTTCAGTTTTATCTCAGGGCTATATTAATTCTCTTACTCTATCATAATAAACTCTGAAGAGAACTGGCCTCAGAATGGCACATTGATCCATTTAATCATGCTGATCATGCAAGATGAACAAGAGATGACTAGCAAGCTGAAATACATGGTAAGATACATGTGCTCCAAAGGGCAGGAGAAAAACTACAAATATCTGAGGTTCTACCACTTCAGTGAAGTTTTAGGAGTTCAGCAGTCAGGGTCATGCCATCCCATCCCCTCCAAAGCAAGAAACAAATTACTGCATCTTGCATCTCCCACTACAAAAAAAGGAACCATAACTTTTAATAGGCTTCTTCATATTCTAGAGGCAACACATTCTATACATAGGAATATTATGGTAATCCACATACTGAATGATATGAAAAGCTCACTGCCAGCTTTGAGTGGGGAAAACAACTCTGCATCAGGTCGAGGTTGTAGTACAAGCAGTCCCCATCCTGTTGGAGGTATAAATGTTGGGAAAAGTTGCAGTAGAGTTTATAGCAAGCCTTAGTGGGAGAATCACAATGCAGGAACCTAGAGGTCTGCAAGAGAGTCATGCTATTACAAAAACAGCTCCTGGTGTGCTACTGGGCTCTGGAAAGAGATCACTTGACCACTGGACACTATACATCCAGAACTGCCCATAAGGAGCTGCATTCAACAAACTCTCCAAGTTATAAAGTCAAGTGAGCTCAGAAACAATCCATTATGAGATGGAAATGGTACATCAAAAATCAAACCCGGGGCACCTGAGTGGCTCAGTTTGTTGAACACCTGATTCTTGATTTAAGCTCAGGTCATGATCCCAGGATTGGGGGACTGAGTCCCATGTCAGGCTCTGCACTGAGCATGGAGACTGCTTACGATTCTCTCTCTCTCTCCCTCTGCTCCTCTCCCCTACTCACACTCTCAATATCCCTAAAAAAAAAAAAAAAAAAAAAAAAAAAAAAAAAAAATTCAAACCCCATAGAACCAAAGGGCACAAAACTTCCCTGACACCTACCAAAATTGTACTAGCATCCTTTCCTCAGTTCACATCTATAGCTGTTTGGGTGATCCTATATGACCAATTTAAGGAAGAGATAAAAGCCAAAGTTTGGCTTATAAATAGCTTATAAATGGCTCAGTATGTGAATGCAAGCTGGAAAAAAAACCAAACAAAACAGCTTCATTACAGCCATACTTAGGACTGACCTTGAGAGTGGAAAGGGAAAATCTTCCTAAAGATAGAGCTTCAAGTGATGTACTTAGTCATTAACTTTGTGTATGAAAAAAAAAGTAGCCAGAGTTGAGAATATATACAGACTCATAGGCAATTGCAAATGGATTGGCTAACTGGTCAGAGCCCTTTAAGGAAAAAGTCTATACAATTATTACAAGAAGTTATGGGTGGAGGCAAATGAATGCACATATGGGAGTGCATAAAGTGTGAAAATTCTTTTCACGTGTTAATGTCCCCCAGAAAGCATCCAATATAGAAGAGACACTGAATAACCAAATAAACAAAATGACTCAGAGAGTTGACATTAGCCACCCAGAAAATGGCATGATGGGGAAATGAATAAAGGAACCAGTGTGGCACAAAGAAGCAAAGGAGGGCTGAACTCCCATTTACCAAGGCCCAATCAGTCTACCAGCCCCTCTGAACATCCAACCTATGAGTAACAGAGACAAACACTGAGCCCCCAATATAGCACTGTACCTCAAGCTGATCAACCACACACCACATCGTATTCCTTCCATCTTGGAAAGGCCAGCAGTTGATCCCCACAGGCATTCAATAGATACTTATTCCAGGTATGGGTTCTTCTTTCCTGTCCACAGACCTCCAGCTACACCACTAGAGAAGGGCTTACAGAGTACCTGATCCACAGACATGGAGTCCCATATAACATAGCATCCAACCAAGGGAATGAATTCACAGTGAAGGAATTGTGGCAATGGGCCCATAACCAGGGGCTCTAGTGGTCTTATCACATAACAGCACCATACAAAATCATCCAGCCTTATAGAGTACTAAAATGGCCTACTGAAGACACAGATGATATACCAGCTCAGAGACAAGGATGCAGTATATGCACTGATTCAGAGCTATGCTCCTAGTAGAAAAAACACATGGGTCTGAGCACCAAAAGGTGGAAGGAGAAATGGCCTCCACTTAGCAAAATTTCTAGTGATCTACTAGAGGACTTTGTGCTTTCCATCTTGTTAGAGATCCTGGGCATACTTTTGCCAGGAGACATGTCAAGGATCATACTGAGCTATAAATTATAGCTGGAGCCAGTGCATTTGTGACTCTTTGTGCCCCTGAACCAAGAGGCAAGAAAAGGAATCACTATCATGGCAGGATAAATTAACCTTCATCCTCAGAAGGAAGCAGGTATGCTGTTACATAATGGGAACAACAAGGAGTATGTGTGGAACTCAGATGACCCACATGGGTACCACTTGATACTCCCCTGCCCAATTGTGACTGTGATCCCTCAAAAATGACGGGTGGGTCTAGGTAAACCACCAAGACCAACAAAATTATAGCTGATGTCAAGCGGAATTTAGACTGAGTAGTGGAAGAGACCACGAGAATCACTGTGGCCCTGAGACCAGGTACACAGATGGGGACTGAAACCTGTCTCACAAACCTATTTTTTGAACTTCCCCATCAAGAAGAGAAGTCCAGGGTGCCTGGCTGGCTCCAGTTGGTGGAACATGCAACTCCTGACCTCAGAGTTGTGAGCTTGAGTCCCACATTGGGTATGGAGATTATTTAAAAATAAAATCCTTCTCCCAACAAATAAGAGTCCAGGACCAGATGGCTTCCCAGGGGAGTTCTACCAGACGTTTAAAGCAGAGATAATACCTATCCTTCTCAAGCTATTCCAAGAAATAGAAAGGGAAGGAAAACTTCCAGACTCATTCTATGAAGCCAGTATTACTTTGATTCCTAAACCAGACAGAGACCCAGTAAAAAAAGAGAACTACAGGCCAATATCCCTGATGAATATGGATGCAAAAATTCTCAATAAGATACTAGCAAATCGAATTCAACGGCATATAAAAAGAATTATTCACCATGATCAAGTGGGATTCATTCCTGGGATGCAGGGCTGGTTCAACATTCGCAAATCAATCAACGTGATACATCACATAAAAAAAAAGAGAAGCGCCTGGGTGGCGCAGTCGGTTAAGCGTCCGACTTCTGCCAGGTCACGATCTCGCGGTCCGTGAGTTCGAGCCCCGCGTCAGGCTCTGGGCTGATGGCTCAGAGCCTGGAGCCTGTTTCCGATTCTGTGTCTCCCTCTCTCTCTGCCCCTCCCCCATTCATGCTCTGTCTCTCTCTGTCCCAAAAATAAATAAACGTTGAAAAAAAATTTAAAAAAAACAAAAAAAAAAGATAAGAACCATATGATCCTGTCAATTGATGCAGAAAAGACCTTTGACAAAATCCAGCACCCTTTCTTAATAAAAACCCTTGAGAAAGTGGGGATAGAAGGAACATACTTAAAGATCATAAAAGCCATTTATGAAAAGCCCACAGCTAACATCATCCTCAACGGGGAAAAACTGAGAGCTTTTTCCCTGAGATCAGAGACACGACAGGGATGCCCACTCTCACCGCTGTTGTTTAACATAGTGCTGGAAGTTCTAGCATCAGCAATCAGACAACAAAAGGAAATCAAAGGCATCAAAATTGGCAGAGATGAAGTCAAGCTTTCGCTTTTTGCAGATGACATGATATTATACATGGAAAATCCGATAGACTCCACCAAAAGTCTGCTAGAACTGATACAGGAATTCAGCAAAGTTGCTGGATACAAAATCAATGTACAGAAATCAGTTGCATTCTTATACACTAACAATGAAGCAACAGAAAGACAAAGAAACTGATCCCATTCACAATTGCACCAAGAAGCATAAAATACCTAGGAATAAATCTAACCAAAGATGTAAAGGATCTGTATGCTGAAAACTATAGAAAGCTTATGAAGGTAATTGAAGAAGATTTAAAGAAATGGAAAGACATTCCCTGCTCATGGATTGGAAAAATAAATATTGTCAAAATGTCAATACTACCCAAAGCTATCTACACATTCAATGCAATCCCAATCAAAATTGCACCAGCATTCTTCTCGAAACTAGAACAAGCAATCCTAAAATTCATATGGAACCACAAAAGGCCCCAAATAGCCAAAGGAATTTTGAAGAAGAAGACCAAAGCAGGAGGCATCACAATCCCAGACTTTAGCCTCTACTACAAAGCTGTAATCATCAAGACAGCATGGTATTGGCACAAAAAATAAAATCCTTAAAAAAAGGAGAAGTCCATGGACCCCTGAAAGAACTGCTCTCAGAAAATGTTTGGAGACCTAGATCCTGCAGCACAAGAAATGGACTTGTGGCAATCACTTGGATCTCCCTTGAAGAAAGAACTTGCATGTAAGGGAGGAGGGGAACAGAGGAAGGAAGGAATGAAGGAAGGGAGGGAGGAAGGGAGGGAGGAAGGGAGGAAAGAAGGACTTGCAATCAGATGCAAGGAGTACTGTTAGTTAACAGCCTCCAGGTGCAGCATGTTCAGAATTCATCTCAGCTTTCCAGTTGAGGCCATACTCCTCCTGGGCAGCTCCTAGCCAGTAACAACATGGTAGGTGTACTAGAACCTGGCCATTTCTTCCCAATGCAGGACTCCTCTAACAGGTGATTTTTGCTCTGGAGCTCCCCGTTGGATTGGCTGAGTTTTTTGTGTTGTTGTTTTTTTTTTTTGTTGGTGGTGCGTTTTTGTTTGTTTTTTTTAAGATCTGCATCAAAGACTGAGACTCTTGTAGGTCAATTCAGTTTGCGCTCCCTTTCCTTTCACAGGCATTCTATTACCTACTCCCCATAAAATCTCCTGCACTAACTCCATCTCAATATCTACTTTCCAAGGAACCAAACCAACACACTACATAATCAGCTCTTTTATGAATCATGTCATTTAACCCATTAAAGTATTATGGCTAGTCCCATTTTACAGACAAGAAAAGATCACACAGTAAAAGCAGTAGAACTAAAATTTGTACTCAGGCAATCTGACTCCAAAGCCTGGGCTTTTAATCTCTATGCTAGCCAAGGCATCTTCGGATATTAAGATGAGAGTAATTATTTATTTTGTACAATTTTAGGAAGCAAAACAATGAAACGATAGATATTAAAGAAAAACATTTGGCCAAATACAAAAGATTTTTTTGTAATAATTATCAGTAATGAACAATAGAATGAGGTCCTTCAGGAAGTAATCAGGGCCTATCACCTGAGGGTTGAAATAGTCATGGATATTTTGAGAGTGAGGCTTTATAAAACAGATAAAAGTTAACCTAGATCAGTAAAAGATGTACTACTAAGTATTATGTGGAAAAAAAGGGTCCCCAGCCAATAAGTTGGGTAATATACTGCTGAAGAAAGTTAAACCAGTTTCTTTACTTTTACTTCTAAGTTTTTAAAAATACTAAAGTGTATTTATAAATCTCTATCTGAGGGCTACAGTATGCTGAAAAAAACAAACTTCTCTAACTAAAGGACATTTCCTTGCTCCTGGCCTACGATGATTTAGTCCCAAACTCAAAATTCACTGATCTAAGGTCTCCAGAAGCTAACAAGGAAACGAATGACAATTTTCTATGCTGGTTAACAATTTTCCACCTAGTCAAACCATCACCCGTCTATATGTCAATATAAGCATCTCTAATACCTTGAGGGTAGAAAGGCTATATAAAAGTTTTGTCACTAAGAGGTATTTCATCCTTTTTGAATGCAAAATATGCCCTCCTTTGCTTTATCAACAAACTCCGAAGATCTACAATAATGGGTTCACATTTTAATTACTGAATTCTCACTTTATGAACAATATGAAAGCTATAATTATTTCAAGTGTGCTACTGATGACCTGGTTATTTTCATATAACACAGCTCTAGGTGCATTTTTCTCAAACATATTATACACCATCACAAGAAAGGACAGAAGAATGGGGGTAACAGGTAGGGAGAAGGAGGCATCAGTTACAAACTACTCAGCCAGCTAATTCCCAGAGTCTCTATGTTTTCATTTAGAAAGATATTCTCTTTACTTAGTGCAGGGGAAACTTTTATGGAAATTACAATCCCTTAGTCTTAATTCTCCTGTTTTCCTTAGCCACCACCCATACCTCATTGTTCCCTATTCTGGTTCTTCATTACTGATACTGTCATCATTGCCTGGAGCTGTCCATATGCCATCTTTTCATTCAGTTCTTTAGAAACCTGAATAGAATATTAAATGTGGAAGGGGCATTAACATCTAGCCCACCACTCATTTTCAGATCAGAGAAATGAGGCCCAGAGATCAGTTATTATATTTTTCTAACAGCAAAGCAGGCATTTAACTACTTCAAAAATACATATATGAAAGCTGAAATGCCTAAAATATATGCACATACACATCTTTTTCTTACACAAAATGCTACATGCCAATAGTATACTTCAAAGGCAAATTCCACCAAAGTCCATCAACTAGAGTTGAGCTCTGCTAATAATAAATACTTCCTAAAGCACTATGAAAAATCTTAAGATAAACAAATACAGAATACATGGAGAGGTTCACATGATGAAAAAGAATGGACTCTGTAGTCAGAGATATATGGTTTGAATCATGGATGTGGGCTTAGGAAAGTCAATAAAAATCCCCATGCCACAGTTCCCTCAGCTATAAAACATGCATGACACTATGAATATTATAGGATCAGTTTAAGAATTAGAAATGACATACATGAAACACCTAGCAGAAAGATGCCACATAGTGGTCTATAAAGTTTTTATATTATACAAGTAATATAAGGTAAAATAAATTAAGAAAAACTCCATAAACCTGGAATCTTTAAAGGACTGGATAGTGGGGCATGCAGAAACAAGTGAGGAACAACGATGTTGGAACCAAATCATGAAGGGCTGTGCCATGTTAAAGAATCAAAAAAAAAAAAAATCTCAACCTTTATTTCTAACAACAGATAATTTATTAAAAAGGCTGATTTAAGCATCTGTAATAGTGACTTCGACATTGACTCCTGGCTCAATACTGATGAAAGTAATTTGTTTAACAATCTCAGAACTGGGCACCTGGGTGGCTCAGTCAGTTGAGCTCCTACTTTTGATTTTGGCTCTTGGTTTGGCTCAACCTGTCTCATGGTTGGTGAGAACAAACCCCACCTGAAGCTCTGTGCTGACAGCACAGAACCTGCTTGGAATTCTCTCTCTCTCTCTCTCTCTCTCTCTCTCTCTCTCTCTCAGGTCCTCCCTTGCTCTCTCTCAAAATAAATACATAAACTTGGTTGGGGGGGGGGGTAAAAAAAATCTCAGAAGGACTGAGCAAACCAATGAGTCACCTGTGGATCCTCATCTTCAAACGATCTTCACCACAAGGAAGTATTTCTTATAGTGATTCTCAGAGTCTTTCTTAGTGGGCATCTGAACCGGTCCTTTCATGATTCTTTTCCTTTGTGCCTCTCTGATCAAGTCAGCACATACCTTCTCCAAAGACTTTTCATATTGTGGCTGGTTAGAGTAATTCTAATTCATTGAATCACCACCTCCAATTCCACAGGTATCTTCTCAGTGTTTTTAAAAGACATGGTTGCAGTGTGGCTTCCTGACAGACTTGTTCTTCGGCAAGAGCAAACAGTGGTGAGTCAGGAGCAGGAGCCCAGAGCTCCACTGTAGCTGCGATCGCATCTTCCTCCCAGAGCTCAACCTTGTTGTTTAGACGTTGAGCAAAAACTTCCAAGAGTTGATCTCATAATTTCAAAAACAGTTTACTTCAGCTACTAATTAAAAACAAAAACAAAAAACCTATGGGCAGTTATTACATCACCAGAATCACTAAAAGATTTAGATGATGTATTCTGAAATTGTAAGGTTTTTCTCAAACCGGCAGTGTTTGGCTTCAATTGCTTTTTAGGAGTTGTTTCTCTGGATCAACTGAAAATGAGAAATGGAGACTAAAATTTACATAAGCCCTGACAGAATGTTTTCACAAAATTTTGATACTGCTTGCTCTTTATTTTAGTAAGGAGAATTTTGAGATAGGCTGTGTTCTGCTTAGATATAATAACAAAAACATAAAAGTTTGGCAGATGAACTACCAAACTGTAACCATGAGAGGTTAGAAAAGAACCATCCTACAGGGGCACCTGGGCTGGCTCAATCAGTGGAGCATGCGACTCTTGATCTTAGGGTTGTGAGTTCAAGCCCCACAACGGGTGTAAAGATTACACCATGTTGGTTGTAGAGGCTGCTTAAAATCTTAAAAAAAAAAAAAGAAAAAGAAAAAAGAAAAACACCTTTAAAAAAAAAAGAACCATATTACAAACAGAAACGCATACCTCTTCATTAATCCTACCTAAAAGGCTCCAGATCTGTCGCTTTTTGTAGTTTTATATAGAAATTATGACATTCAAAAAAACTAAATGGGGCGCCTGGGAGGTTTAGTCGGTCTGTTAAGTGTCCAACCATGATCTCACGGTTCGTGGGTTGGAGCCCTGCATCGGGCTGACAGCTCAGAGCCTGCAGCCTACTTGGGATTGTGTCCCCCTCTCTCTGTCCCTCCTCCGCTTGTGCTCTGTCTCTCTAAAATAAACACTACAAAACAAAAGACTGTAAAACAAACCAGTGGAGGCCTTTCAGCTCACTAACTTGAAAGTCAGAATTAAATTCTTTTAATGTTTATTTTATTTATCATTTATTTTTATTTTTTAATTTATATCCTGGTTAGTTAGCATACAGTGCAATAATGATTTCAGGAGTAGAATCCAGTGATTCATCCCCAACATATAACACCCAGTGCTCATTCCAACAACTGTCTTCCTCAATGCCCCTTGCCCACTTAGCCAGCCCTCCGCCCACAACCCCTCCAGCAATCCTCAGTTTGTTCTCTGTATTTAAGAGTCTCTTATGGTTTGTCCCCCTCCCTGTTTTTATATTACTTTTGCTTCCCTTCCCCTATATTCATCTGTTTTGTATCTTAAATTCCACATACAAGTAAAGTCATAAGACATCTGTCTTTCTCTAATTTCACTTAGCATAATACACTCTAGTTCCATCCATGTTGTTGCAAATGGCAAGATTTCACTCTTTTTGACTGCCAAGTAATACTGCATTGTGTGTGTGTGTGTGCGCGTGTGTGTGTATATATATATATATATACACACATATATATATACATATATATATGTATATATATGTATATATATGTATATACACACACACACACACGCACACACCACGTCTTCTTTATCCATTCATCTGTCAATGGACATTTGGGCTCTTTCCACACTTTGGCTATTGTTGACACAGTGCTGCTATAAACATTGGGGTGCATGTGTCCCTTTGAAACAGCATACCTGTATCCTTTGTATAAATACCTAGTAGTGCAATTACTGGGCTGTAGGGTAGTTCTATTTTTAATTTTTTGAGGAACCTCCATACCATTTTCCAGAGTGTCTGCCCCAGTTTGCATTCCCACCAGCAGTGCAAGAGTTCCCTTTTCTCCACATCCTTGCCAACATCTGTTGTTGCCTGAGTTGTTAATTTTAGCCATTCTGACAGGTGTGAGGTGGTATCTCATTGTGGTTTTGATTTGTATTTCCCCAATGATGAGTAATATTGAGCATTTTTTCATGTGTCTCTTAGCCATCTGGACGTCATCTTTGGAACAGTGTCTATTCATGTCTTCTGCCCATTTCTTCACTGGATTATTTGTTTTTTGGATGTTGAGTTTGATAAATTCTTTATACATTTTGGATATTAACCCTTTATCTGATATGTCATTTGCAAATATCTTCTCCCATTCCGTTGGTTGCCTTTTAGTTTTGCTGATTGCTTCCTTTGCTGTGCAGAAGCTTTTTATCTTGATGCAGTTCATTTTTGCCTATGAGCAAAATGTCTCTGGAGATGTGTTGAGTAAGAAGTTGCTGCGGCTGAGGTCAAAAAGGTTTTTGCCTGCTTTCTCCTCTAAGATTTTGATGGCTTCCTGTTTTACATTTAGGTCTTTTATCCATTTTGAGTGTATTTTTGTGTACAGTGTAAGAAGCGGCCCAAGTTCATTCTTCTGTATGTCGCTGTCCAGTTTTCCCAACACCATTTGCTGAAGAGACTGTCTTTATTTCATTGGATATTCTTTCCTGTTTTGTCAAAGATTAGTTGGCCATATGTTTATGGGTCCACTTCTGAGTTCTCTATTCTGTTCCATTGATCTAAGTGTCTATTTTTGTGCCAGTACCAGATTGTCTTGATGGTGACAGCTTTGTAATACATCTTGAAGTCCAGGATTGTGATACCTTCACCTTTGGTTTTCTTTTTCTTTTTTTTTTTTTTTTAATTTTTTTTTTTTTAACGTTTATTTATTTTTGGGACAGAGAGAGACAGAGCATGAACGGGGGAGGGGCAGAGAGAGAGGGAGACACAGAATCGGAAACAGGCTCCAGGGTCCGAGCCATCAGCCCAGAGCCTGACGTGGGGCTCGAACTCACGGACCGCGAGATCGTGACCTGGCTGAAGTCGGACGCCCAACCGACTGCGCCACCCAGGCGCCCCTGGTTTTCTTTTTCAAGATTGCTTTGGCTATTCGGGGTCTTTTCTGGTTCCATACAAATTTTAGGACTATTTGTTCTAGCTCTGTGAAGAATGCTGGTGTTATTTTAATGTTTATTTTTATTTTTTGTATTTAATATTTTATTTTTAAAATAACATATTATATGTTAATTATTTATATTATAATATGTAATCTTTTTATGTTAATATTTATTTTTGAGAGAGAGAAAGAGAAAGGCAGAGCACAAGAGGGGGAGGGGCAGAGAGAGAGGGAGACAGAATCCAAAGCAGGCTCCAAGCTCTGAGCTGTCAGCCCAGAGCCTGATGTGCGGCTTGAACCCATGAACCATGAGATCATGACCTGAGCTGAAGTCAGATGCTTAACCATAAAAGTCAGCATTAAAGGACCTAAAAGTGATCCTAATCAAGTGGGAAAATACTGTGGGAAATCCACTGTATGTAGAATGAAGGTCCAAAACTTGCACTTTGTTTGCTCAAACAATAGCTCCCTGCAGTATTTCCTAACTAGTTTGAAAAAAATTTTTTAAATGTTAGCAAGTCATTATTGCTGACTTTGAACTATGTCCTACAAAATCTCATAGAAAAGCTTTAATATCTTTCATGTGAACAAACAATAGAGGACCATACTATGTACAAGAATAAAGAATAGGGGTGCCTGGCTGGCTCTGCCCATGGAGCATGCAACTCTTGAACTTGGGGTTGTAAGTTCGAGCCCCACGTTGGATGTAGAGATTACTTAAAAATAAAATCTCAGAGGGAGGGGGACAATAACTAAACTGTATTTATATAGAATTATATATCATGGAGAGGTAATGGCAATCCTAAAAATCAGACCGGAGTGCTTAGAAATGTTAATGGGTAAATATGCTATTGGACTCTATCTTTTTAGAAACATTTTAGCAATGAAAGGAAAGCTAAACATAAGGTTTACAA
This sequence comes from Prionailurus bengalensis, assembly GCF_016509475.1. Classification (NCBI taxonomy): domain Eukaryota; kingdom Metazoa; phylum Chordata; class Mammalia; order Carnivora; family Felidae; genus Prionailurus; species Prionailurus bengalensis. Next base: position 42,055,368 of record NC_057345.1, on the reverse strand, counting down.
CTGCCTTTTGTTAAGAAATATTCTTAGAAGACAACCTGTCAGTTGGAAGTCCCCATACCACTGTCCCCACTACCACCCAAAGTGGTTAACCAGTTCCATCAAGTTCAGTATTTACTAAACAGAAAACTAGAAAGTTCACAGCTTTTATCCTCAAGCCAAAAAGACTCCTTATCCTCAAAGAATCTGGCAATGTATCTGCAAGTAAAAACTTGAACAATTTACCTAATGACTGTTAATGAAAGTTACAATCCTCAAATAGAGACTTAACTTACCACTTCACACCCACTAGGATGGCTCTAATCAAAGAGACAGATAATAACAAGGGTTGGTGAGGATGTGCAGAAACTGGAACCCTCCTACACTTCTGGTGGGAATGTAAATTGGTGGGGTTCCTCAAAAAGGTTTGAACAAAGAGTTATCTTTTGACTCTGGCAATACAACCCTAGGTATATACCCAAGAGAAAGACAAACATTTGTACATGAAATGTTCATAGCAATATTATTCATAACAGCCAAAAGAAAAAAATAACCCAAACTGATGAAGTTGGATAAATAAAATGTGGTATATCCATATAATGGAATACTATTCAGTAGCATAAAGAAATGAAGTACTGATACACGCTACATGGACAAACCCTAAAAACATTATGCTAAAGGAAAGAAACCAGTCACATATCCTATGATTCCATTTATATGAAATATAAATCCATATGGGCAGAAAGTACATTAGTGGTTGCCAAGGGCTGGGTAGATTGGGAGGAAATGGGGAATGATTTCTTTCTGAGGTGATAAAAACGTCTAAAATTACATAATGGTGATATCTGCATAATGCCAAATATACTAACAGCATTGAACTGTGCACTTTAAATGGGTTAATTGTATAGTATTTCAATTATATCTCAATAAGGCTGCTATTAAAAAAAAGGGTCTTGCCTAATATTTTAAATTTAATTGAAATATATATATTCTTCACTTTGTATCTTAAACTTAGTATTATTTCTCTAAAGTTAAAATTATTTCAAAGAGCCAGAAGAACCCAGGACTGAATATACCCAAACTTTTCCTAATTGGTGAAAAATTCTAGACTAATTTTACCATTTCCTTAGGTCTTACTTCTTAAGACTCCTTCCCTCAAAAGGCACTACATTTTCATTTAAATTTAATTAATCCTTAAAACCTAGGGCATGAATTTACTACTTCTGTATTTAAAAAAAATGCAACATAACTACCATTATAAATATTAAGTCACATATCCTCAAGCATATATTATGATAAATAATCAGAAAAAAGGTAAGTCACTACAGAATTATCAATTAAAGAAACTATTATAGTCCAAAGCCTTGGGCCACAAAAGCATTTTTTAAGCTTAAAAAACGAGTGTAAGAATTTTCAACTAAAAGATAATTTACAGAAAAAAATTTAAGATTTTTACAAATAGTTCTATAATATAAAATCCAAATGCCTCAAGATACTTATCAACATGAATTAAGTTCTCCTTCTCCCTTGCCCAATATGAATTCAACAACTTTTTCTTGATATCAACATGTCCAGAGATTTCCTCATCTTTACCTTATTTTATTAAAGGCTATCCAGAAAATATTTCATAAGTACAAAACATTACATACTGTCCTCATTTTTCCAATAGTTCAGCTCTGGAAATGAGCTATTTATAATAATTCAAGAGAAAAAAAATTAGGTACCACTTAATATGTAAAATAGGAAATACTTTTATAAACAGTATTTTCAAATTGTTTTATTAAATAACATTTATTTATAAAGCATAAAGCATTCCACTAACTATGCCATTAAAATACTAACTCTAGGGGCATCTGGGTGGCTCAGTGGTGAAGCGTCTGACTCTTGATCTCCGCTCAGGTGGTGATCTTATGATCCATGAGTTTGAGCCCCACACTGGGCTCTGCACTGCAGAGCCTGCTTGGAAGTCTCTCTCCCTCTCTCTACCCCTACCCATGTGCTCTCTCAGAATAAATAAATAAATTTAAAAAATAAAATAAAATACTAACTCTACTGACACCCTGGTTTCTCCTTAATTTAGCAGTCTTATTCATAATTCAAATTGATCATACTGACTTTATTTCCTGGTTGTAAACTATATAAATAGTGATCTTTCAAGTTCTTTCAAACAGAAATAAACAAGAAGTATATTTTCCACTTTCAGGGTAACAATGATTTGCCAAGATTCATAGAACTAAATTACAGTTCTGATTTATACATTATATCATTTAATCCTCACAATAATTCTGTAAAATGGGTATTATCAGCTTCATTTTATAGAAGAATAATTGAGGCATATGAGAAATGTGTCCAGGGTCCTGCAGGTTATTAGAAAAGACTAGATCCCATATCTGACATATCTATAAAAATCTAGATCTAATCTACTACAGTTTATAAGGAAAAGCCTATGTTTTGAAGATTCTTCAGTTTTTAAATAATGTAAGTTTAATAAATTGATATCATTTGTTGAAAACGAAGTATATGAACTATTTCTATTCAATAACTGTCACCATTTATCTTTCGTTGATTATTATATACTAAGAATGTTGCTCTATATAGTGCAATGCAGCTAAACACACAAGTAAAATAAAGAATCATGTAAAACTCTGAAAATAATGGAAAATGAATAAAACTCAGATAATGTAACAAGCGTACTCTATACAAAGAGAATAGCTCATTTATTCAGTAAAAATGAATGGAGAAATATGTATAATTAAGATCAAAATTGTTTTCTATCAAAAAAATTTTTTTTATTTTTTTTTAACATTTATTTATTTTTGAGACAGAGAGAGAGAGCATGAACAGGGGACAGTCAGAGACAGAGGGAGACACAGAATCTGAAACAGGCTCCAGTCTCTGAGCTGTCAGCACAGAGCCCGACACGGGGCTCGAACTCACGGACCACGAGATCATGACCTGAGCCGAAGTTGGACGCTTAACCGACTGAGCCACCCAGGCGCCCCTCTATCAAAAATTTTTTAGAATTCCAAAAGTAGACTCATTCTTTAAAAAAATTAAAGCTACCACGTTTTAACTCACATAGAAATTCCAAAGCCTAATTTTTGTTTTTGTTTTTCCCAAAAAGAGGAATGGATGTGAACATTTATTGGGTACCTTCTATGAGACAGACCCTGAGCTAATTGCTTTTTATTATTTTTATCTCATGCAACCAGTTCTACCTCCCTGTGATGGGTACTATTACTCCAATTATTACCACACAAGAAGAAACTCAGGATCTAAATGTCACACCACTCAGAGTTGCAGTAAGGATTCCTGCCCACATCTGACTCCATACTCTGCACCACATCATGCAATTGACAAGCATAATACACCCCTCTCCCTGCCGGCCCCACACACCATCCCTTTAAATTTTAAGTTAAAATCCAGGCAATTAGCTCTTAAACAAGCTTTGTGCCTTGCAACTCTTCTGTGGCCAGCACATAACAGGTGCCAAATAAAAGTTTACTGAATGGGATGAACACCAGTAGCTTAGTAACAGAAGAAAAAAATAGGATCATCTTCATTCATTCTTTCTAAGGGAGTTAATCTACAACTACTGGTTACCAGGCAAAATATACAATTTTCTCCTTACAGAATAAAACAGTGAATCAGGAATTAGAAGAAAAGGCAATCACCATATATAAAAATTATTAAAGTTCTTAATATTATATTCTTATATATTAATATAAGAATAAGAATATATTAAGAATATTAATATTCTTAAAGGACAAGCTATTGGATTAAACATTAGAAGCCTTAAAGAGAGAGCTAGCATGTTATACTCAATTGCAACAATTGAGTTTGATCCTGCCTTGAAACAGTTAAACATGTTCTGCTTCCAAAGTTGGCTAGTTGCTAGCAGTGACCATGGTCATTTTTGTGTTTCTTAGAACATCAAAGATAGGACCTGGCACTTAATATTAATAGCTAAAATTTTATAAAGATATTCTACAAATTACAAAACTTTGTCAGCTGAATTTACTCTAAAAGCCTTCCAAGGTAAGTATAATAACTATCTGCATCTTATAGACAATGTCCTCAAAGTCCAAGGAGAGATTAAATGCCAACATAAGTGGCTAGGTATCCTTCTATAACACCACATCTACCAGAAAAAGCTCTCAATATATGTTAATTGAATCACTATCCCTTGAAATATCATTTTTCTTTCTAATATTGTAACACCATCATCTGTTGCTATGAGGAATGATTGTAATGCTGCTTAACACTGATAGCTTTGCTAGAAAACAGATACTGTCATTAGCCTTGGCAAGGTTAGTTAAGCTTTAACTTATTATATCAGTGATTCTCAAACTTTACGACTAAGAATTGGGGAGCTTGATAAAAATAAAACATCCCTGAACTACCATCATCCCTAGAAATTGTGACTCAAGGGACCAGGAATCTGCAAACTTTAATAAGCACTCTCATCTGATTGTAATGTTGGTAATCTTTAGAAACACATTGAGAACCGAACTAGACTTTTTGAAACTTAAACTACACCCCCCCCCGGCAATTTTTTTTTAATCAGGCCAAGTTTTTACATTTATAAACATTTAAGCAAAACCTTAACAGAAACAATCCAAGGCCAGCGCATCTAACTAACAGAACAGGTCCTCAAAAATGTTTACTACACCAAACCTCCCTAGACTTCAGGAGCTTCCCATGCTGCACAGGAGGTAAATCAGGGGTCTTTTAGACAGTTACCCATGTTATTCTGTTTAAATTGATGAATTCAACTATGACTGCAATGTAATTTAGTAAAACATTTTTATAGGTCTTAAACAAATGACTGGATGTTAAACAGTAAAATCGAACAGTTAACTCAACCTGGTAGACAGAAATAATAATAATAATTAAATAGTAATAACTTGAATAATTAATAATTAAATTAATCATAAATCGATAATTTTAAAGTCGCCAACAATACAAGCCCATTTAAAACTTTAAGTGACCATCAAAATGTACTAACTGTAAGATAATGGGTGACTTTTCCCTCACTATTAAATATTTACTGAGAGTTGACACGGTACGATCCTGTACTTTCCGAATTTCCTACAATAAGCATATTTATTTTATTCATGATTATGAAAGTTTCAGAAGTACTTATTAATCCTACAACCTTCATATACATAATAGGAAAACAAGAAAAACCTGTAATCATATTGATCGATCATAAACCATAAACACCCCAAACACCTGACTTAAGTTATCAAACTGTAATCATCACTTCCTTTTTTTCACATTAATACCGAGCAAATTACTTAACTTCTAAAATTTAGAATATGTCCCATTTCCATCAGTATCTGTTACTAAGATAGTTAGCACGACTTTTTAAAATTCTCTTGTCATCCAGTCTATGGATCTATTTAGGTGTAACATTTTTATACCTAGAACTGAGGTATTAAGATATTTACACTCTTTTATTGGGGAGAAGGGGAACAGACCCTTGTTTAAAAACCAAAAAGATATTTTTGTAATTGTATTTATGTAGGAAACTTAGCGCAAAGCTAGGATAGGGCTTTCTCTAAGGCAGACCACTCTCAGGGGCAAAATGTAATAGAAGGCGGCAGGGATGAGCTACCTGCAGGTGATGAAATTTCAGCTCAAATAAAACGCAAACGGTTGTTTTCAACCCAGTCAGATCCGTGAATGACACTCGGGAGTACCAAGGGCTCTCAGGGCCCCGCACTTTCCGCACTCCAATTCTCACCAGCCCTCCCACCCCTCCCCCCGGGACTCTGCGGGACTCGCTACCGGGGCGCGGAAAAGCGGAGGCTGTTTGCAAACAGGCGTCCTCTGCCTCCCTCCTGGATGTAGGTGCCGGGCCCGGGGTAAGAGGCTGAGCTCGGCCCGGGTCCGGGGCCAACCCGAAAGGTGCCAGTGCCCCCGCCAGCAGTGCCGCTCCACACACACCGGGCCGCGCAGGAACCGAGGCCAGGCGAGAGCTTCCCGGCGGCGCGGGGCCTACTCACCCCCACGCGCCTCCCGGGGGACGCGGAGAAGGGTTGAGGGCCCAGAGCCGCGGGGTGGGGGAGGGGGCCGCAGCGGCAGGACGCCCCGTCCGCCCGGCCCGAAGGCTGCTGCCAGGGCCCTTCCCCGTGGCGGAAGGCCAGCGAGCCCGGGACCGCGCCGCGCCACACTCACCTCGAGCAGTGGCCGCCGCCGCCTCAGCATGGCCGAGGGGGTCGTCCCTAAGCCGACAGCCTCCTCCGGAGGGCACCGGCGCGGCCCCAGGCGCCGCTGCGAAGCCTCCCGCTCCTGAAAGGGCTGTGGTCACCGCTGCTGCTAAGGCCCAGCGCCCGCCGAGCCGCATCGGGCTCCGGGACCGCCGCAGCCACGCGGATCCCGGAGGAGCGCCGCTGAACCGGGCCGGGGGCTCAAGGCTGCGGCGGGACGACCGAGGTGCTGCAGGCGGGGATCCTCGGCGAAGCCTCCAGCGTCGCCGTGGCCGCTCCTGCCGCCGGCGCCGCTGGGCCACAGCGCCCCCTGGACCCCACGCCCGGCTACGGCGCCGGGACTGCGGCGGCCGCCCGGGCACGAGCCGCAGGGAACGCGGGGGAGCGCGGCCTGGGGATGGCGGGGGCCTAGCGCTCGCTGCGCTGCCCTCGGCCCCCGGCCCGCCCCCGACGATTCCTCCTTGGAGGCAGAAGCCCCTCGATCCCCACCGACCGTGGCGAGCCCCCGCCCCACTCCCAGCCCTCAGGCCCTGAGCGCCTTTGCACCTTTTCCTTCTCTCCAGAAGGTACGTGAACGTTTCTGTCGCTCGGACGTTCACCTGAGAGCAGGAGGTGAGGGAATATGCTCGTTTTCATCTCTCATGATTCAAGAGGGATCCCTTCTAATCCCTTCAGTGTGTCTGGGTGTAACAAGAGCGACCCAGAACCAACCTTTTACACACACATACACACACACACTCCTTTCCCAAAACAGATGAAGGAATTGTCTTTGACCTTAACTTTTTTTGGATTTACTGTGCTGATCGTTACAGAAATGTCCTACAGATACTAAATCCTTAATCCCAAACCGCCCCCAAAATTAGAAAAAAATAATATGCCGAGCAAGAGAATAGCCAACGGGTTGTCCTGAAATTCATAAACAACTTAAAGGTAAGAAAAAACCATCCATCTTTTCTAACGAACCCCCTCCCCCACCTCTACCTCTACTCTTTCATCCCAACCCCTGCCAAATCCCAGGTAAGGCTCTGAAGGAAGGAAATTGTTACTGAGCGGGGACTGTGGAATCATTCTGTTTACATATACCCCATATTCGATCCCATTCAAGCTCTAGAATGCAAGCATCAGAACCAAAAACAATAGAAACAAAAAGACCAGTTAGAGGGGAAATAAGTAGGGAAAGAAATTCTTCAAATCCTCTGGTCCCAAATTTCCCAAATAACAGTACATTATTTTATCATAGAGTGCTATAGTAGAATGAACAGGGACTTTGGTGGTGGACTGTTCCTGATCCTACCAATTCCAGCTCTGTCATGGTTAGCTTTATGACCCTGGGCAAGTTACATAATATTTCGGAACCTGGGTTTTCTAATGCCTGCCTTGCTGCTTGTTGTGAAAACTGGAGATAATTTATGTGAAAGAACTGGCCTAGAGAAGATACTCAATAAATGTTAGTTCCAATTATTGTTGGTTCCAAAACACCCTTTCAGTCTTTCTTAGATTCAAGATTGTTCTCATCTGTGTTCTTTCTCTCTTAATCTCTGTATGTAAATATATTCCTATCAAAAGATGAGTGCATCAGAAAAGAAAAAAAATGGATGCATTGTTCTTTATCATCCCTAGTCTGGGTAAAATTTCCCTAATGGATTTATATAACATAACTCTACTGTAGAAAAATAGAGTTTAATACACTGGATGCTATAACATTCTATTGCATAGCAGATGTTAGCATAAAACTAGTATATTTTCTGTATATAAAAATTATAAGGCAATCTCACCTTACCTTAGGTTATGTCCTAATAATAATAAATCTTAATGAGAACATTATATAAGGTCTCTGGGAACTTTCAAATAATAATTGAGCAGCCACCTTAGAGAAAATATGACCTTACAGCTCTCTTCCAATCAATGAAAGCTGTTCCTGTTATTGTACAATCCTGAGCGTGCCTTCACCACCTACTTCTGAGTCACATTACAAAAAAAAAAAATCACTATCCCCTTTTTATAAAAAGAGAAACTGGGGCTCCGAGGGAAACTATGATTCATCCTCATAACAACTCTGAATTAAGTACTATACTACCACCATTTTACATGTGAAATACATCTACCTAAGGGAAAGCTGGAAGTATACCCTGAATTCCTTCATTCTCCCTTCTGATGCCCCTAATAGTCCTTTCTACAATATTCAGAAAATGCTGTAAGAGTAAGTTACTGTTGCTAAAAATTTTCAATCTAGAGAAATGGGCCCTTTCATTTAGATTAGTTTGGCAACCCAACATTAGTACTGCTTTCCAGGCTTGGTTCACTACCACCACAGGAAATCTGCATTTGTTTATGAATAATCATGCTACCCAGGGTGTAGCTACTGCTTGAAGATGATTCATTTGTTCCCAGGACCAGTTTCCTCTTGCTTCACACTTTCTCCCCTTCTATGTTGCTGAAAGAGACTGTCTTTATCATCACTACCACCTCCCAGATCATAGTAATTACTATAAATCCTTTCATCTATAATTTCATTCTGTCATTCAACTCTTCCTACCCAGTGTGCTCTCTGCTCCTGAAATATCTCTCATCTGTTTTCCCCTCTTCTGTTAATTTTAATCTTTTACCTGCCATCAATTGCTTTAGTTACCCCACTCTCAATTTTGTTTTGATTTCCACAACTATACAGTGACTCTAAAATACCTCTTTATTTGTAACCTGGTAGACCTTCCCGCTTTCATTTTTGTGCCATATCCTATAGAAAGCCAGTATTCTAAAAATAGTTTCTCCACATGAGTTAAAGCTGTAGCACCCCAATCAAAATTTTCTTTGCCCTTTAAAATTTGTTCTTAGGGGCGCCTGGGTGGCGCAGTCAGGTGAGCGTCCGACTTCAGCCAGGTCACGATCTTACGGTCCGTGAGTTCGAGCCCCGCGTTGGGCTCTGGGCTGATGGCTCAGAGCCTGGAGCCTGTTTCCGATTCTGTGTCTCCCTCTCTCTCTGCCCCTCCCCCGTTCATGCTCTGTCTCTGTCCCAAAAATAAATAAACGTTGAAAAAATAAATAAATAAATAAATAAAATAAAATTTGTTCTTAAAAATTAAGGCCTTGGGGCACCTGGCCAGCTCAGTTAGAAGAGCATGCAACTCTTGAGCTCAGTATCCTGAGTTCAAGCCCCATGGTTGGTGTAGAGATTACTAAAAAAATAATAATAAACTTAAAAAAAATTCAGTTCTTTTACTTGTCAATTATACCTCAATAAAACTGGGGAGAAATCAGGCCAAAAAGATACCCATTTCCTGGCTTTGTCAATGGCAAAGGAGTGATCCTTAACTCTTGTTTCTGTCCTGGACAATTGGTTGTTGAGCCTGATAAATTCTACTTCTTGCTTTTATTGAATTTTTCTCTTCTCCAACTCCACTGCCACCCACTATGGTCTAAGGTATATGCTCAACAAATTATATGTGCAGGGGTGCCTTGGTGGCTCAGTTGGTTAAGCATCTGACTCTTGATTTGGGCTCAGGTCATGACGTCAGGCTCTGTGCTGACAGTGCAGAGCCTGCTTGGGATTCCCTCTGTCTTCCTCTGTCTCTGCCCGTCCCCTGCTCACACTCTCTCTAAAAAATAGATATATAAACATTTAAAAAAATAAAATATATGTGCAATGAATGAAAAGAAGGAAAGGATGGAGGAAAGAGGAATGAATGAATATTATATTTGTGTATGAGTAGATACTGTATAAAAGTTTGTTTAAAAGAAGGCACAAAACCTCTTTGATGCTCCCAATAATCTTTGTGCTTCTCAATTTGTAAGTCGTCATCACTACACTGTCAGTCTCTGTTTACCTGTATGTCTCTCCTATGAGATTTTGAGCCCTGTGAGCCAGGTTCAGTGTTTGATTCATCTCTGTGTCCCCACAACCAGTCTCTACACAGAATACAGCTCAGAGAATATTAAACTGGACTAAGCTGTCTTAGCCTGATGTGCATCAAGCTAGTGTATTCCACTCATTCAGTGAGTGACTTTTTTAGGCCTTTCCTTTTAACTTCCAGGGGCCACCAAAGAGTAAGACTCCCCTTCAACCAGTGATTGCCCTGCACCCCAGCCTGCTGCTGCCAGCTACAGCCCTCCACACCCATCTACAATCACCAACCACAGCCAGGAGTCAAACCCAGAATTCAGCCTGTTACCAAACGAGCAAGCTTTAGAGCAAGCCATAAGTCAGTAAAGCAGCACAAACTTAAAAAGGAAATCGGGGGCATTTAGGAGTTTGTTAGGTCACTTGAGTCATTTAAAAAACAACAAGCCAATTCCCATTTTGGGAATCAAACATAAGTAAGTAATTAAATATGTGAACAAATATGTGCAAAAAGAAATTTATTATATATTTTACTGTAGGTTTATGACAAAAATATAAGGGAAACTAAATGTATTAAATGAATCACAGTATACACATTAAAATATTATTCATTAACAGTTGTGTTTTTAAAGAATTTCAAATGGCATTGAAAACTGCTCATGATTCAATATCAAATTTAAAAAAACAGTGTTAAGTAAAAAAGACCATTATATGATCCCAATTATGTTTTTATATATTTATTAAATATATAAATTAAATATTTAGAAGGAAATAGTGGAAAATATTTATGGGATATTTAAACTTTTTAAATAATTTCAGATTTAGGGGGCACCCAGATGGCTCAGTCGGTTAAGTATCTGATTCTTAATTTTGGCTCAGGTTATTATCCACAGGGTTGTGGGATTGAGCCCTACTTAGCGTGGAGCCTGCTTAAAATCCTCTCACCCTCTGCCCCTTTCCCCCACTCATGCTTTCTCTCTAAAAAAAAGTAATAATAATAATAATAATAATAATAATTTCAGATTTAAAGAAAATTTGCAAAAAAACTACAAAAAATTCCTGTATATCTCTCACCCACATCTAACCACATTGGCTTTATTATTCTTGCTCACTTTATGTGTGCACTTGCTGCCATTCTTGCTTTTTCTTCAGTCTCTATAGAGAGATATACATAGTTGTATAAACAAACTATTGTAATTATTTTCTGACCCATTTATTTTTTAGTGCATTTCCTCAAAACAAAGTACAAATATCACAGTACAATTAGCAAAATCAGAAACTTATCATTGATACAATATTATAATCTAATCTATGACTTTATTCAGATTTTGCCACTTGTCGCACCAATATTCTTACAGACACACGCACAAAATAATAATTGTTTTTTTCTGCTCTAAGATCCAGTGCAAGATCACACATTATAGTAGGTTGTTAAATCTCTTTCATTTTCTCTAATCTGTAACAGTTTCTCAGTCTTTGTCTTTTATGACCTTGACGCTTTTAAAGAATACAGGCCATTTATTTTGTTAAATATCCCTCAATTTGTGTTTGTCTGATTTTTTCTTCTTGATTAGATTCAAGTTATGCATTTTCGGCAGGAATACCACAGAATTGATGTTGTGTCTTTCTTAATGCATCATGAGGCATGTGATACCTGTATGTCCCATCACTGGTAATAACTTTGGTCACTTGGTTAATTAAGGTGGTATCTGCCAGGTTTATCCAGTGTAAAGTAACTAGTTTGCTTTTTGTAATTAATAAATATCTTGTGGGGAGATTTTTTGGGATAACACACAAGTTTTAACATTTACTGATAATTCTTGCTTGAATCAGTTATGACAATAGAGGTTGCCAAATGATAATTTTCTAGTTCCATCATTATCGTTCCTTACACATTTTTTATTTGTCTTCTTATTATATGGGAGAGCTTCTTGCTTCTTCACCATTTATTCATTTATCAATGTATTGATTTATATCAGAATGAGCTCATCAATTTTTATTCTATGAATTATATAATCACTATAAAAATACTTTCAGGTTTGGCTGGGTTCTGTGTTCTTTTATCATCTCCTCATTATTTTTTAAGCATTTCCCTTAGTTTCTGGCACTACATCCCAGGATCACTTTGTGCTTTCCCAGTGACTAGAATCACCCATTTCCTCTCACAGCCCTAGTTCTATTTAGTGGAGGATGGTATTTAAAAATCAAGATCTAGGTAGTAGGTGTGCTCATTGCCACTACAGGGCCATCGCTTCTGAGCTCTCTCAGTGAGTAAAGCTAGGAAACACACACACATCCCTCGCTTTTATTTGAACATCATTTTTACTTTAAAGAAAAATAGACTATGGTTATTCAGATGTGGGAATTTGGCAGACATTTTCTGGAAAGTAAAAATGAAGCATGTCACTTCAAGGAAAAGGAGTAATAGTATTTGTTGCCAGTAATAAAATGCAAGCTTTCAAGTAATAATTAGAATTTTGGAAAACTTATATTCACCACCATAAACTCAACATCTTCCAAACTTTTCTGAAGACATGGGTGGTGATATTAACAAATGTTGTGGAGTGTTGGTTTTTTTTAATTATATAGTGAAATGTGTCAACATTGGTAGGTCTACATAACTCAGCTGGTATTTTTTTCAAATGACCAATGCATGATGTTACAAAAACATATATGGATCAAATATCCCGTTAAAGTGTACTATAGACCAAAGGATCTTAATGAGACAGAGTACAAAAAAGTTCATTGATAATGGTTTCAGATTCCACATTGCAGCAACCTTTAAGGAATTACCACTTGTCAAGTTTTGATGTAGTATCAAAGAAAATATCCGCAAGTATCTGAAATGGCTATTAAAATACTCCTCACTTTTCTAACTACAGGACAGATTTTCTTCATATACATCAACTAAAACAACATATCCCAACAGATTGAATGCAGAAGCAGATTATGATAAGCCAGCTGTCTTCTAGTGAACTAACTTTAAAGAGATTTGCAAAAATGCAAATAATACCATTCTTCTTACTATATTTTTGTTTTGGAATATACAGTTACCTTTATTAAAGTGAGTTATTTATGTTAACACACAATGAGTTCACTATTGTTATTTTAAATGAATAATTGCCTTAAAATGTTTTTTTAGTTTTAATTTCAAAGATGATAAATATCAATAGATATAATCCATATAAACAAAGAACTGTGGGGTCCTTGATAATTTTTAAGAGAGTAAAGGGGGCCTGTGACCAAAATGTTTGAGAACCACTTCAAGTTTATTCAACCATTCTCCTATGTGAAGATATTTAGGCTGTTTCCAGTATTTTGCATTACAAACAATGTTGCAATGAATAATTTTGTACATGTGTGTTTTTCTATTTTTTTTTAATTTTTTTTCAACATTTATTTATTTTTGGGACAGAGAGAGACAGAGCATGAACGGGGGAGGGGCAGAGAGAGAGGGAGACACAGAATCGGAAACAGGCTCCAGGCTCTGAGCCATCAGCCCAGAGCCTGACGCGGGGCTCGAACTCACGGACCGCGAGATCGTGACCTGGCTGAAGTCGGACGCTTAACCGACTGTGCCACCCAGGCGCCCCAATGTGTGTTTTTCTAATGTTGAAGATGTATCTTTAGGGTAAATTCTTGGAAGTGAAATATCTCAGTCAAAAGATAAATGCTGGGGTGCTTGAGTGGCTCAGTCAGTTGAGTGTCTGACTCTTGATTTTGAGTCAGGTCATGATCTCACAGTTGTGAGATCCAGCTCTGCATTGGGCTCCACATGGAGCCTGCTTAAGTTCTCTCTCTCTCCCTCTGCCCCACCCCCCTGCTCATGCATGCTTTCTCTCCCTCTCAAAAAAACAAGCAAAAAAACAACCCAAAAGATAAATGCATATGTAGTTTTGTTAGCTCTCACCAAATTCCCCTTACCAAGGGTTGTGCCTCACTGCTATCATTGCCTCTATCCCCTACCAACACAAATCCTTTCTGTCAAACTTGATATAATAAGAGATCTAACACTTTCAAGACTATGTAGTGGACAAAGCTTTGGAACAAGACAGCCATGGATTCACATCCTGAGTAATTACTAGATATGAACAGAAGGACCTGTTTTCTCATCAAAAAAATGAAGCTAATGTGTGTTATATATACAAGGAATTGGCACATAGTAGGTGCTCATTAAATGGTAATGGTTGTTATTATCTGAATCTCTCTGGGCAAGTAAGTGTGGTTGTCAGGGTCGACCAGCACAGATATCCTATATTCCTTGAGGCATTGGAACTACAGAAGATGCTAACAATAAGAGAGAATATAGAGTTGCCTTGGGAGATACCTAGGGTGCAAGAAGAAAACAGGTCACCTAAACCAGAAAAGAGGCCACAAGTAGATGCTAAAACCTAGAGCACAAAGCCAAGAGTCTGGGCAATGAGAGCAAAGAACGGTTTGTTAATTCAATCAGTTGCTCAACTATTTACTGAACACTACTATTTACCAGGCACTATGTTCTATGGTAAGCAAGGTACTGCCTCTGCACTTAAGGAATTATCATCTGCCTGATAGAGGCAGATGAGAAAATAGTTATGATTTTAGAGGGTAAGCATAGTGTGCTATAGGAACACAAATCAGGGACATCTGACCCAAACATAAGGGTTGGGCAAGACTTTTTAGAGGAAATGATACCTGAACAGAGATCTGAAGAGTGGCTAGGACTTAGGTAGGTAAAAATTGGGTGGAGGAGTAGGAGGGGAGTAGATAGGGAAAGAACACATTCCGGCAGCAGAAATAAAATGTGCAAAACTTAGAGGCAACTATATGGCTCAGTTGGTTGAGTGTCTGACTTTGGCTCAGGTCATGATCTCCCAGTCTGTGGGTTTGAGTCCTGCATCACTCTGAGCTGTTGGCACCGAGCCTGGAGCCTGCTTCGTATTTTGTGTCTCCCTCTGTCTCTGCCCCTCCCTCACTTGTGCTCTGTTGCTCTCTCTCTCTCAAAAATAAACATTAAAAAAAAATAATGTGCAAAATCTAGAGGCAAGAGAAAGCATGATGTGTTTGGAGAACTGTGAGAGCTGTTTTGGCTGAGACAGTAAGGGCAAGATTGGGAGCAGTGACAGCTAAGGCAGGGACCAAATCAGGAAAGGCCTTATAATTCATATAAAGGGCTTTATATTTTATCTTATGGGTGATGGGAAGCCATTAGAGCTTTAAGCTGGTCTAAAATGTTTGCTTTTAGAAAAGATCACTTTAACTGTTGTAGAAACTAGAAAATACACATTTGGAGACAAGGAAGCCATTTATAAGTGTCTCTTGCAGTAATCCAGGCAAAAGTGATGGTGACCTGAGTTAGGGTAGTGTAGGGAGAGTGGTGATCTCGGGAGACAAAATCATCAAGCTGTGACTGGGTTGGCATGTGAAAAAGAGGGCGAAGTCAAAGGAGACACTTGGGTTTCCGGCTTGGGCAACTTGGTAGTCAGTGGTATCAGAGAGGGAGACAGTAGGGGAGGAGGAGGAGGCTTGGGGGAAAAAATGATAAGTGCTGCTTTAACATGTTGACAGATTAGGAAACTGAGGTTTGGAGAAGTGAAGTTATTTGTCTAAGGTGATTGTAAGTGGCAGAGCTAAGATTCCAGCTCAGGTCCATCTGACTACACATTTCCTTGTTGCTTCAGCATGGCCACACCTCCTCCCACACTTAGAATGGGAATGTGCACCAACCACCAGGGAGGGGAAAACCACTGCAAGCATTTATAATGTGAGTGCAATGCTTTCATATACATCAAATTTGACTGAATAATAACACAAGAGTGTGTTTGCATAAGCATAAACATTATTATTAACACTGTTCAGGGTGACTCACACTGCCATCCTCTGGTCCCAGAAGGGAAGTATTAGGATACACTTGACATTGGGGAATATTTATGATGTATTTTTCTTAAGAATTACATATGAGGTAGCATGGCATTTATGGTACAGTAGAAAGACCCTGGGTTAGAGACTAGACACCTGGGTTCTAATGATACAGATAATCTACTGGACCGAGGAGGAAAGTTGTTATTTAGGCGTTTGAATCTCTGGACATTTCCTTAGGGTGTCCAGTTCAGTCAGGGCTCCTTTAGCCTACCAGCCTATACCACACTACAGAGATGGTACAGTATAATGGAAAGAGCTTGCACTTTGAAATTAAGCGATATGAGTTCAATTCATAGCGCTACCAAATTCAGGCTGTTTGACTGAAAGAAGTCACTTATTCTTTCTAAGTCTTATTTTTCTCATTTGTATGGTACATGATTACATGTGTTATCAAGAAAGTGCCAGGTACATGGTAGGCACTCAAAGTTAATTATCTTCCCTTGCCCTTTCTCATCTTTTCCACCTTAAACACTATCTCTGAAGCTCTAGAAAAGAATTAACAGCTTCTTTATACCCTTCCCTATTCTTTCCAATATACACATATTCTCTCATAATCAAAAAACCAAGTAAACAATATTTGGGGGCACAGAGTAGATCAGTCCATGTAGTCAGCATTTATTACAACCGGATGATTCATAGGTGTATTTTATTTGGACATGCTGTACCCAAAATGTGTATATGAGGAAATAGCTGAATATGTGTGTACATTCTTGTATGAATATGAATTCACCTGAATTCTACAAACACTGAGCTCCAACTATGATCCAGACACTATAAGAATACACAGTTGAAACAAAAATGTTTTTCCTCATTTTTAAAGTATGTATATGTATGTGTGTCTGTGTTTGGGCTGTAAATGGAAGAATTGGATTCCTAAAATTGAAGACTCAGTGATGGGCTGGGGCCAGCTTGTATTGGGCCATGAGAGCCAGTTATTAAATTTTAAGAAACTTTGTGAGCCAATTGTTAAACACAGCAATTTTTAAAAAGCTAAATTATATAAAAGTATAATTAAATATATTAAAAACAGTTAAATACAAGCAGCCCTTGCTTTGCGCAGTTCTGAAACATGCAAATTTAGTTACCACAGATTAGTGTAATAACACCCCCCAACAACACAATTCAAGTTTCATTTTTTTAAGATTTTATTTTTAAGTAATCTCTACACCCAACCTGGGGCTCAAATTCACACCTGCAAGATCAAGAGTTGCATGCCGACTCTTCATGTATCATATTAGCTGTAAGTAATGGCATAAAGTACAAATTTTGCTGCTGTCTCTTCAATCCATGAATGTCACGTTCAGTGACCAGTCACATCACTGCTTCTTTCTTTCTTTCTTTCTTTCTTTCTTTCTTTCTTTCTTTCTTTCTTTCTTTCTCTCTTTCATTCTTTTTCTTTTCTTTTCTTTTCTTTTCTTTTTTTTTTTTTTTTTTTTTTTTTTTTTTGTAACCTCTGCACCCAACATGGGTGTTCTCTCTTCTCTTAAAAGTACGCTTTTGGGAAAGCATCTTCTATCAGTTACTTTCATTTTGGCATGAATTAAAAAGAAGTAAATCCTAATAAGGCAAGGGTGCTAAATTCTTTTTTTTTTTAATTTTTTTTATGTTTATTTTTGAGAGGGAGAGACAGAATGGGAGCAGGGGAGGGGCAGAGAGAGAGGGAGACAGAATCTGAAGCAAGCTCCAGGCTCTGAGCTATCAGCATAGAGCCTGATGTGGGGCTTGAACTCCCAAACGGTGAGATCATGACCTGAGCCAAAGTTGGACGTCTAACTGACTGAGCTGCCCAGGTGCTCCAATTCTTTTTTTTTTTTTTTAATGTTTATTTATTATTTTTGAGAGAGACTGAGAGAGCGGGGAGGGGCAGAGAGAGAGGGAAACAGATAATCCCAAGCAGGCTCTGCAATATCAGCACAGAGCCAGAGTCGTGGCTGGAACCCAGGAACCGAGAGGTCATGACCTGAGCCAAAAACCAGAGTTGGATGCTTAACTAACTGAGCCAGGTGCCCCAAGGGTGCTAAATTTTGCCTCTCACTGCTGTGTGACCCTTGGGCAAATCACTGCTCCTCTCTAAGCCTGTTTCCTTATCTGTACAATGAGAATACTGGACTTCATTTCTGGTCCTGCTGGTTCTGATCTTGTTAGTTCTTATAACTCTAGGTCCCTGGGACAGCATAAGTTCCCCAGAGCTCTTGGCTACCTGGTGAGGTGAGACTTATCAGGTAGAATGCCATCCACTGCTGCGCTTATTGCTTCCCATCCCTGTCATTGCTCCCCTAGAGTCTCAGCTGATGACTGGAAGCTCCCAGGATTCAAATTTATTTTCTTCTCTGCATTCAAGGAAGGAGCCCCAACCCCCCACCCTTGGTCCTCACACTCATACTCTTTGAGTATAATTCCAGGGAGGCATCTTCCCGCCTTAAAATATCTCCTCTGCCCACTGGGAGGAAATGAGTTGTGGATGAAAGAGGAAGGGCACTGGAGTAAATAAACTTGGGTTTGAATCTTGGCCCTGCCATTTTCCCAGCTCTGTGACCTTGGGCAGTTTATTCCTCTGTCCTCAGATCTCCATACCCTGCATGCTGTGAAGATAAGAGATAACATCTGTAAAATTCCTGTAGAAGAAAAGCATATAACTTCCTTTTCGCTTAAGGGGGGAAAAAAATCACATTAAAAATAGAATATTAAGCCTGGGTGACTCAGTCGGTTGAACATCAACTCTTGATTTCAGCTCAGGTCATGATCCCAGGGTTGTAAAATAGAGCCCTGTATCAGGTTCCACCCTGAACATGGAACTTGCTTAGGATTCTCTCTCCTCTCTCTCTCCTCTCTCTCTCTCTCTTCCCCCCCACCCCCTCTCTCTGCCCCTCTCCCCTGCTTCCATGCTCTCTCTCTCTTAAATAAAATTAAAAATATGTATATTAATATAACTGTCCTTCTGTTTTCTTCCTATGAGTTTTTTTTTAATTAGGTAATGCCATCTAACAATTTATTTTCTAAAAACAAAATGCAGTGCAGTTTTTCCTCCTTCCACATGCCTAATACATAATTAGTGCTCAATACCTTTTTATTATCATGAGAAATCCAACTGTTGATTGTAAGTCTAGTGAATCTACTCAGAAGGTTCTGAATTCTGTCTAAAATAGAAATCTGATTTGGGGTGCTTGGTTGGCTCAGTTGGTTAAGCATCTAACTCTTGGTTTTGGCTCAGGTCATGATCTCATAGTTCATGGGATTGAGCCCTGCCTCAGGCTCCATGCTGACCATGCAGAGCTTGCTTGACTTTCTCTCTCCCTCTACCTCTTCCCTGCTCACACTCTCTGTCTCTCAAAATAAATAAATAAACATTAAAAAATAAAATATGGGGCGCCTGGGTGGCGCAGTCGGTTAAGCGTCCGACTTCAGCCAGGTCACGATCTCGCGGTCCGTGAGTTCGAGCCCCACGTCGGGCTCTGGGCTGATGGCTCAGAGCCTGGAGCCTGTTTCCGATTCTGTGTCTCCCTCTCTCTCTGCCCCTCCCCCGTTCATGCTCTGTCTCTCTCTGTCCCAAAAGTAAATAAACATTGAAAAAAATAAATAAAATAAAATAAAATAAAATAAAATAAAATAAAATAAAATAAAATAAAATTAGGGGAGCCTGGGTGGCTCAGTCAGTTGAGTGTCTGACTTCAGCTCTGGTCATGATCTCATGGTTTGTGAGTTCAAGCCCTGCATCAGGCTCTGCACTCTCAGCACAGAGCCTACTTTGGATCCTCTGTCTCCCTCTTTCCCTGCCCTTCCCTCACAGTCTCTCTCTCTCTCTCTCTCTCTCTCTCTCTCTCTCAAAAATGGATAAATATTTTTAAAATAAAATAAATTAACATAAAATAGAAATCTGATTCAAAACTCTCTCCTGCTGAAAAATCTTCTATGGCTCCCCATAAACCTATATGGTATAAAGCCCAAACTCTATACTGTCATTTAGAGCTCTTAACACTCTGGTCCCAACCTGCTTTCCTACTTTTGCAATCTGGAGTCTCTGATACAGGTTTAAAAAAAAAAAAAGCATAATATTTGGCATCTTATGTTAGCCACTTAACCTTTTTCCTCCTCTGTTGTACTGGGATAATATGTTCTACCTATTAGATTAAATAATAGGGGGTGCCTGGGTGGCTCAGTCAGTTAAGCGTCTGACTCATGGCTCAGGTCATGATCTCATGGTTTGTGGGTTCAAGGCCCATGTCAAGCTCTGTGCTGGCAGCTCAGAGCCTGGAGCCTGCCTTGGATTCTGTGTGTCCCTCTCTCTCTCTGCCCCTTCCCTGCTTGTGCTCTCCCTCTCTCTCAAAAAATAAATAAGCATTAAAAAAATAATAGTAGCTTATGTTAGCTACTAATTATTGCAGTTTTTAAGTGCTGGCTAGTGTATAAGAATTTGACCAATGTATTTAATCTTGACAAGAATCCAATGAAGTGGGCATTTTTATTTTCAGAAGGAAAAACTGAAACTTAGGTTAAATAATTACTAAATGGCTCAGTTATCAAATATAACACAGCCTTAAACCGGGATCTAGCTGGTATCACAGTCCATGGTGTCAACCATTGTACTATAAAGCATGCGTTGAGGGAATACGTTTAAAAGGACTTTGTACACAAGGAGACTGTGAATATTGACTATTAATCATTGTTATCACTTCCTTCTTCCTTGGACCTAATGCTCTGATTATACAGAGAAATTTACCATTCTCAAAGACATTTTAAATATTTATTTATTAAGGTTTATTTACTTAAGTAATCTCTACACCCAAAGTGGAACTTGAACCCATGACCCTGAGATCAACAGTCACATGCTATTCTGACTGAGCCAGCCAGGGGCCCCTCCCAAAGCACATTTACAGTTCTGTGCCTTCGTTCATATTGTTTTCTTTGCGTGGAGTGCTCTTATTCCCCTCTCAAAATTCTACTGCTTTCACGAGACCCAGGTAGGAAATCACCTGGGTCTCGTGAAAAATCACCATTTTAAAATTAAAACAAAATTTTTTTTTAATGTTATGTTTTTGAGAGAAGAGCCCAAGTTGGGGAGGGGCAGAGAGAGAGGAGACAAAGAATCTGAAGCAAGCTTCAGGCTCTGAGCTGTCAGCACAGACCCCAATGCAGGGCTCTAACTCACAGACTGTGAGATCATGACCTGAGCCGAAGTCAGACACTAAACCAACTGAGCCACCCAGGTGCCCCAGATCACCTACTCTGTGAAGTCTTCCCTAACACACTTGCATATCCCTCATTCCCTCAACTCTGGTCATTAAGACTTCTCCATCTTTGTCTCCTTGGTCCTTTCCACTTGGTAAATGTTCAATAGGTAATTGTTGAACCCATTAATCTCAAATAATTTATTATAAATTCAGTGAAACCAATCAAGGGAGTTTTCTTGTTTTTTGTGGCTGTGTTTTAATTTTATTTTTTTAATTTACATCCAAATTAGTTAGCATATAGTAAAACAAAGATTTCAGGAGTAGATTCCTTAGTGCCCCTTACCCATTTGGCCCATCCCCCCTCCCACAACCCCTCCAGTAACCCTCTGTTCTCCATATTTAAGAGTCTCTAATGTTTTGTCCCCCTCCCTATTTTTATATTATTTTTGCTTCCCTTCCCTTATGTTCATCTGTTCTGTGTCTTAATGTCCTCATATGAGTGAGGTCATATATTTGTCTTTCTCTGACTGATTGATTTTGCTTAGCATAATACCCTCTAGTTCCATCCATGTAGTTGCAAATGGCAAGATTTCATTCTTTTTGATTGCCGAGTAATACTCCATTGTATATATATACCACATCTTCTTATCCATTCATCCATCGATGGACATCTGGGCTCTTTCCATACTTTGGCTATTGTTGATAGTGCTGCTATAAACATTGGGGTGCATGTGCCCCTTTGAAACAGCATACCTGTATCCCTTGGATAAATACCTAGTAGTGCAATTGCTGGGTCGTAGGGTAGTTCTATTTTTAATTTTTTGAGGAACCTCCATACTGTTTTCCAGAGTGGCTGCACCAGCCTGCATTCCCACCAGCAATGCAAAAGAGATCCTCTTTCTCCGCATCCTCACCAACATCTGTTGTTGCCTGAGTTGTTAATGTTAGCCATTCTGACAGGTGTGAGGTGGTATCTCATTGTGGTTTTGATTTGTATTTCCCTGATGATGAATGATGTTGAGCATTTTTTCATGTGTCAGTTGGCCATCTGGATATTTTCTTTGGAGAAGTGTCTGTTCATGTCTTTTGCCCATTTCTTCACTAGATTATTTGTTTTTTGGGTGTTGAGTTTGATGAGTTCTTTATAGATTTTGGATACTAACCTTTTCTGATATGTCATTTGCAAATATCTTCTCCCATTCTGTCAGTTGCCTTTTAGTTTTGCTGATTGTTTCCTTTGCTGTGCAGAAGCTTTTTATCTTGATGAGGTCCCAATAGTTCATTTTTGCTTTTGTTTCCCTTGCCTCTGGAGACATATTGAGTAAGAAGTTGCTGCAGCCAAGATCAAAGAGGTTTTTGCCTGCTTTCTCCTCAAGGATTTTGATGGCTTCCTTACATTTAGGTCTTTCATCCACTTTGAGTTTATTTTTGTGTATGGTGTAAGAAAGTGGTCCAGGTTCATTCTTCTGCATGTCGCTGTCCAGTTTCCCAGCACCACTTGCTGAAGAGACTGCCTTTATTCCATTGGATATTCTTTCCTGCTTTGTCAAAGATTAGTTGGCCATATGTTTGTGGGTCCATATTCTGGGTTCTCTATTCTGTTCCATTGATCTGAGTGTCTGTTTTTATGCCAAGGGGAGTTTTCTTTCTAATGGATCTTCAAGTGTGTCAGAGAAAGTCTAACGCGATTGTTGGACATTGCTTAGGAGAAAAATAGCAATGTAATTCAAGCCATGTCCAACACGTGGCACAGCAGTCTTGGTCAAAGCAGCTAGGGAGTGCTCTTTAGAAAAGAGTGAGGGAGAGAGGCAATAACAATAACCAACACTGCATAATTGCATAATGTTCACAAAGCTCTTTTATATAAATTATCTACATAAATATTTATCCCCATTTAACAAATGGTAATGGAAACGAGACAACTTTTCCAAACCCCAGAATCTTTTTGGATCGTAATATAGACTCTCCAGGTAAGGTGATTGATTACAAGGGTCCTCCAGAGGCCCTGTGATTTTCTTTCCAAATTACTGCTCTCATTTCTTGAAAATATAGGAAATGTCACTTTAGGAGCTTCAACTCTCTGGGTGAGGCTTTAAATTGTAAATATTTAAATGGAGGAGAAGGGAGAATGTATAAAATACTTTAATTCATTTTTACTTTAGTGTAAAAAGTTTCAAATAAATTATTGAGAGCCACTTACTTGACTGAAGTGGATTGGATGGATGCATTGGGAGTGCATAAGGGAACTGGATACCTGAGGAAGAGCCTCAAACATGAGACAGTAGGTGGGGGAAAGGAAGGAAAACTATGGGAAGTTTCATTAACTTAACAATTTTGTCATGGGCTAACTTTGTTCCCTATTACTGTAGCCATTGTTAGAGGACTCCATTCATCAAGGAGTTTGTTATCTCAGGAATATGAGAGCATGATTCAGACAGTGTATAATCAAGTAGTAATGCCTAGGAAATTCTCAAGAAACCTTTCTCAGCATCCACTAGATAGAAGCTAGAAAATGGAGACTCAAATCTAAGGTTAAAAGAATGAAATCTGGAATAAAATAGTAAAGTCTGCCATTCCAAGTTTGGCACCTGTAATTTAATGTTAGAATATCAGACTTTGATAGAATTTGGAGGTCAAAAATAAAATGTAAAAGTAACAGATTAGAACTTGGTATTCTAAATATAGATCTTGGGTTGCCATTATTGAAATTCCTAAAGTAGAATTTCTGGTTGGGGTTTAGGAATCTAATTACAGGATTCTAGTTCAAAGAGTAGATCCTATACTTTCAGTAGTAGAATTTTGAATTCCAAATAGCAGCTGAGTTCTAGTGGTAGAATGCTCAGGTTCACAAAATAGAATGTGAAGTTTTTGTAGTAGATTTTATAATTTAGTATCCAAATCTCAGGCTCTGAATTTTGAGCCTGAAGTTCTAATAGTAGAATGTCAGGTTATGAGAGTAAAATCTAGAGGTTCAACAACAGAATTTCAGTTTCAGAGAAAGAACCTAGAGTTTCTGAACTAGAACCTGGAGTTCCAATATTAGAACATGGAATTATATAATTAGAATCTTTGATTTTGAGGTTAGAACTTTAAGTTCCAATAATATAGTGCTGAAGGTTGAAGGCTTAGCCTGAAATACAAGTATAAAGTATGAGATTCAGATAGCACAACTTGAGTTTCAGTAGAGAATCTTGAGGTGCCATAATGGTGCAATATTAAATTATGAAATTTTGAAATTGGAATATAGTTTATTAGATTACTGTTATAATCAACCTTCAATAGTGATGATGCTAGTAGCTAACTATGTGCTTACTATGTGCCAAACATTGTTCTAAGTGCTTTGCATGTATTATTATTATTATTACATTTAATGCTCACAAAAATTCTATTATTATTCCTGTTTTACAAATAAGAAACTGAAGCACAGAGATTAAGTAACTTTCCAAGGTCACACACCTGGGAACCACAGAGATAGTATCTGACCATAAGCTGTGTACCTCTATAGCTCATGCTTCCAACCACATGATAAGTATCTCTAGATACTAGAGTCTAGAACTTTGAATTCCATTAGGAAAACTTGAGGTTTAACAAATAGCACCTAGAGTTACCCTAATTGAAACTATAGTTCCGGGTGCCTGGGTAGCTCAGTCGGTTGAGTGTCTAACTTCAGCTAAGATCATGATTTCACGGTTCATGGGTTCGAGCCCCACATCGGGCTTACTGCTGTCAGCATGGAGCCTGCTTCAGACCCTCTGTCCCCCTTTCTCTCTGCCCCTCCCCAGCTCATGAGCACTCTTGCTCTCAAAAATAAACATTGAAAGAAAGCAAGAAAGAAAGCAAGCAAGAAAGAAACTATAGTCCCAGTAGCAGCATCTTGAATAATCTTTATGTCCAATGATAGAATGAGGGGCTTACACAATAGAATCTGGGGTTTCAAAAAAAATTATTCATTTCTGAAATTAGAGTTCCAGATGAAGAATCTTGATTTAATCTCAATATGAGATTCCAAAATTCTGCTTCAACTCTGAATTGTCACATCTAATCCCAATAGTAGATTCTGTGTTTCTGAGACTAAAGTGTAAGTTACTAAAGTAGAATTTTAGTTTCTGAGAATGAAACCTTGAGTTTTAATAGTAGAAACTTTAGGGGAGACAAAACCAAGGCATTTTAATAATAGAATCTAGAATTATTAGATTCTTGAGTTCCAAGATCAAAAACTGGGATTCCAATAATGAGATCTTAAATTGGAATAGCAGAATGTAATATCCAATATTAAGATCTTGAGTTCAAAGAGTACAACATTTTGTTCCGAAAGTGAGATATGTGATTCCAAAAATAGAACCTGGAGTTCCAATGTTAGAATCTTTTTTTTTTTTTTTTTAAGTAGGCTCCACTGCCAGCATGGAGCCCAACATGGGGCTTGAACTCACAACCCTGAGATAAAGATCCTGAGATGAGGAACTGAGCTGAGATGAGGAGTCAGATGCTTAACTGACTGAGCTACCCAATTGCCCCCCAATGTAAGAATCTTGAGCCTTGACAATAGAATCTGGGGTTGTTAGAATATTAGAATCTGGAATTTAAGAAATAGAATCTCGAGTTGCCAAAATAGAAGCTATAATTCTAAAAGCAGCATCTTGGGTTCTAATAGCAGAATTTGTTTGTCCAATGGGAGAATGTGGGACTCAAAGAATGCAACCTGGAATTCCAAACATAAATTATTAGGTTCCTAGAGTAGAATCTGTAGCCCAACAGTAGAATTATGGGAGAATATGGATTCCCAATAGTAGAATCTGATATTCTCAGAGTAGACCTGGATGTCCAATATTAGAATCTGGGGTTGATAGAATAGAACCTGGGAATTCCAGTAGAACAATCTAGAGACACTAAATAATTCTGTGACTGAAAGTAGAACTTGGAGTTATATTGGTGGGATCTTGATGTAGTTAGTTTCCATCTCTGTTTTCAACCCTTATCCTATATTAATAGTGAATTTATTGTGCCTCAGCAACAATTCCTGTTCAATGAGGGAGGACTCTTTTTTATTTAAGATTTTATTTTTAAGTAATCTCTACACCCAACATGGGACTTGAATCCACCACCCTAAAATCAAGAGTCAGATGCTCTACTGACTGAGCAAGCCAGGCACCCCTCAGTGAGGGAGGACTCTTAATCAGAGAATAGGATTTCAACTGCTAATCTCAGAAGTCTATAGAATTGAATGTAACGTCCAGTGTTACTAAAGGCTATTTGGCTCTAGATGAAAGAAGTATTCCAATCAATAAGCCATGTGATTACTCCTATGTTATGTGCTCTGATGCATTCCAAAGAGAAGACCCTGTCCTGAGACGGTAGCTATGAATAAGACCGTACAGGCAATATAGGGCAGAATGCAATCCAGTGCTAACATGTATGGGCTGGCATTATTCAAACAAAGAGAAAGAGATCAATATAGGCTGCAACAGTCAGGGAAACTCCAAGAAGAGGCATTTCAAAGATAGATAGAGTTTAAATAGGCAAAGAATAAGAGTATTTCAGGTGGGAAAATACTCAAAGAAAACACAGAAGTATGATCTAACATGGTTTGGACTAGCAATTTTTCAGCAAAGAAATATTTATGGCATGGCTACTACTCACAGGCACAATGTAGGCCTTAGAAATATAAAAAGAAATCACAAGTAGTTTCTGCCCCTGAGGAAATCATGTGGAAAAACAAATAAAATGACTTTGGCATTAGACATACCTCAGTTTGAAAAGCAGTCTCCTTAAATTACTAATTATGCGACTAAGCTAGTCCCTTTTTATCTTTGAGCTAGTCTCTTCCTTTACACAAAGAGGATAATGATGCCTTCCTTAAAGGATTGTTGTTGGGATTGTGTTCTTTTTTCGCCACACCCTCACCAACACTTGTTGCTTCTTGTATTTTTTATTTTAGGCTCGTTGTATTATTATTATTTGCTGAACCATTTACAAATTAGTTGCAGACATCACAAACCTTTACTCATAAATACTTCAGCATTTATTTCCTAAGAAAAAAGGCATTTTCAAATAGAGTAAAACCTTGGATTGTGAGTAACTTGTTCTGCACGTGTTCCACAAGATGAGCAAACACTTCTAACAAATTTTAACTTGATAAATGAGCGAAGTCTTGTAATACGAGTAGTTTGTGACACCAAATGTCACATGATCACAACTGAGCCAATTGTTCTTGAAATTCGCTTTGATACACAAGTGCTTTGGATTACAAGCGTGTTTCTGGAATGAATTATTCTTGCAAACCAAGGTTTTACTGTATATATTAACGCAGTGATCAATTTCAGGAAATTTAATATTCGTTCCATATTTTTGTCTAACATATAATCCTTATGTAATTTTCACTCATTGTCCCACTGATGTCCCTAAGGTCAAAAAACAATTCTCCACAAATACTTTTACATTTCTGCATGGTTAGGGCTTTCTGAGAAAAAAAAAAAAAAAAATTCTAGTTTGAATAGAAATCCTGAAGAGAAAGATTTCTGGAGTGACAAAAAGTCTTACCTTCCTCCCTCCCCAGCCACTTGTTTACATTCCAAAAAGGTGAATTAGAGATCTTTTCTACCTTTTCCCACATAGGCTTTGTTTACATTCCAGAGCCAGGATCTCTCTGTCCATCTTTGGAAGGAAGGATGGGCAGCTGTGAAGGCCATGCTAGATAAGCTCTGAGACCAATAATTTTAGACTTATTTTTATGTAGTCTGTACATGTAGGTGACACCAGGCCCTTTTTCTGTCACCCCATGGGAAAACGGCATAGGAGACTGGGACTAAGATTGCTGTATCAGTAAAAGCAGTTTATCTCTGATCCAGATCTGGAGGTTTCATGTGTGTAAGTGTGTTTGTGCAACTGGGGTAGCATCTCAGACCCTTTATAATTTAGGACTTAACACTTGATAACTTTTTTCCTCCTTAAATCCAGGATCTTATTGGGGAATCCCATGTTGCATTTACTTTGTCAAGTCTCTTTAGTGCCTTTTAATATTCACCCTTTAACCTTTCTTTGTCATTCATTACACCAACACTTGTGAAGAGTTTAGACCATTCTTTCTTTTTTTTTTTTTAATTTTTATGAAATTTATTGACAAATTGGTTTCCATACAACACCCAGTGCTCATCCCAAAAGGTGCCCTCCTCAATACCCATCACCCACACTCCCCTCCCTCCCACCCCCCATCAACCCTCAGTTTGTTCTCAGTTTTTAACAGTCTCTTATGCTTTGGCTCTCTCCCATTCTAACCTCTTTTTTTTTTTTTTCCCTTCCCCTCCCCCATGGGTTCCTGTTAAGTTTCTCAGGATCCACATAAGAGTGAAAACATATGGTATCTGTCTTTCTCTGTATGGCTTATTTCACTTAGCATCACACTCTCCAGTTCCATCCACGTTGCTACAAAGGGCCATATTTCGTTCTTTCTCATTGCCATATAGTACTCCATTGTGTATATAAACCACAATTTCTTTATCCATTCATCAGTTGATGGACATTAGGCTCTTTCCACAATTTGGCTATTGTTGAGAGTGCTGCTATAAACATTGGGGTACAAGTGCCCCTATGCATCAGTACTCCTATATCCCTTGGGTAAATTCCTGTCTCACATTCAGGTCCTTTATCCATTTTGAGTTTATTTTTGTGAATGGTGTGAGAAAGTGGTCTAGTTTCAACCTTCTGCATGTTGCTGTCCAGTTCTCCCAGCACGATTTGTTAAAGAGGCTGTCTTTTTTCCATTGGATGTTCTTTCCTGCTTTGTCAAAGATGAGTTGGCCATACGTTTGTGGGTCTAGTTCTGGGGTTTCTATTCTATTCCATTGGTCTATGTGTCTGTTTTTGTGCCATAGACCATTCTTTCGATAGTTGTCTTCCTTTTTACACATAAAAAAGTATATATATTCTTCTGTACCTTGCTTAATCACTTAACAATGTAGCTCTGAGATTATGCTCTATCAGTGTATTGAAATATTTCCTTCTTTTTTTTTTATGACTGCACAATATTTCATTGGTTGGGTATCCTGTTTCCCTAGTATGTAGCATATACAGTAGGTATTCAGTGAGCGTTTGTTGAGGAAGTGGGTGGTTCCAAAAAAAAAGAAAAGAAAAAAAAAAGGAGGACGAAAGAAGTGGATGTGGAAAACTGAGCAGAAGAGCAACATATGGCCTGGACAGAGAATAACCGGGGTCAGACAGACTTGGGATATGAATCCAGTTTTCCTGGCATTAGGCAATTTGGCACAGTAGTTAAGCAAATGAGCTCTGAAACCAGAGCACCTAGGTTTGTCTCCCCACTTACTTAGCTGTATTCCCTTGAGAAGGTTACTAAATCAATTGTTCTCCAGTTTCCTCATCTGTTAAGTAGAGATAAGAGCACCTATTTCATACAGTTGTTGTGAGGACTCAAGAAATATTAGCTATAATTTATACATGGAGCTCAATGAATGTTAGCTGTACCTTATAATTACTATATTATTAATAATACTTTGTAATTACTCTATAATTTTTCCAAACTCCAGTCTCTTCATATGTAAAAGAGGGCTAGTAATACCCATTCAACAGGGAAGCTGTTGAGGACTAGGTGATGCAATGCCTGTAAGGCACCTAGCATAGTGATGAGCAGAGAAGCAATCATTAAATACTGTCATTCAAGGCTGGGGGGCGGGGGGCAGAGGAGAAACATGATTACTGGGATGATTATCAGTACAGCTAATTCCCTGAGGATTGTACTAGTTATCTTATTCTTTTTTTTAATGTTTATTTATTTTTGAGAGAGAGAGAGAGCATGAGCATGTGCGCAGCTGGGGAAGAGCAGAGAGAAGGGGGACGGAGGATCTGAAGCAGGCTTTGCACTGACAGAAGGAAGCCTGATGTGGGGCTTGAACTCGAGAAGGGTGAGGTCATGACCTAAGCCAAAGTCGTACACTCAACCGACTCAATCACCCAGGGGCCCCTTGTTTACTTTATTCTTAACTCAAGCCCAAACACAAACCTCTTGGCTTTGGAGTTCCACAAACCTATTTGTGTTTAAATTCCAGTTAGGACACCTGCAAGCTGTGTGATCTTGGACAGTTTGTACCGAGTTTATTGAAAATACACTTGGACAAGTTAATCAAACTTTCTGATCCGTATTTTCCTCACTGATAAAACAGGTGTAACAATAGTACCTATCTCAAAGTTGTTGTAATTAAATAGAATGATGAGTGTAAATCTATCTGATCTCACCTTAGATGATGATTAAAACAAAAAAAGTAAAGCAGACCCCTGCCTATGTATGTATGCATTGCAAAATATTTTTCTGATTACCTCCCCGTCGAGGCCACAGGAATGTGACTTGCAAGCCTCCAACTCAGTGCCACTTCCAATTTTGCTTCTAAAACAGGACTTTTAAAGTGCCTAGAGATCTGTATATGTAAAACTGAAAGCAAAAATAGGTCAAGATTAAATTCTTCTAATTCACTGAACAAGATCATCAGTGATATAAAAAGTAAATCTGAATTCATAAATTTGAGGTCATGATTGGATAATGTTCTGGGGGATAGGACATAATCAAAGCTGTGGAAAACTTCTTATCTTTAGGTTTTAGTTCTATTAGGCTCAGGCAATAAGGTTAAGGAAATAACTCTCAGGAGCAACTGCCAAATGAAAGTTTCATTGTTCTCTTTTATTACCACCACCCCAAAACATCCCTCAGGCCTCCAAGGGAAGGAAGAAAAGTCAGATAAAAGGCAAAATAATACAAGTGGCAAGGTAAGAATCCTCTTGTACCCTTCATGAATGTCACCTCTGAGTAGCCCCTGGTGCAGGCAACCAGTGCCTGTGGTGGGTAGCGGAGTTTCATTGAGGAAGCCATGTGTCCTAGTTGCTGTCCCATTTTTTCCAGGAGATGGGGGCGGGCAATATCCTTATAAGGTCTAATTAGATAATATGAGCATTGGCAAGTTTATCAATGACCTAGATTCTGGCTCCCTGGATTCAGTCATAGTCAAAATAACCTGACCTTGGTGGTCAGTCATTCCACAAAGAATACATAAGATATGAATGTTCTTGGGACTCCTGGGTGATTCAGTCAATTAAGTGTCTGACTCTTGATTCCAGCTCAGGTCATGATCTCATGGTTTGTGAGTTTGAGCCCTGCATCAGGCTCTGCGTTGACAGTACAGAGCCTGCTTGGGATTCTCTCTCTCTCTCTCTCTCTCTCTCTCTCTCTCTCTCTCTCTCTCTTTCTCTCCCTCTCTCTCAGCCCCTCCCCTGCTTGCACTCTCTGTGTCCTTGTCTTATTTAAATAAATGAACTTAAAAAAAAAAGATATGAATGTTCTTATATTCATTTTGTGAAAGGAAAATGTCACACTTTCACATTTTTTATTAGCTGCAGAAAGTGACTTTGATTTATTGCTTCGTATATATTTGGTATATATTTTGCTAACATTAGGAAGACATATATTAAAATCCAACATATGGGGGCGCCTGGGTGGCGCAGTCGGTTAAGCGTCCGACTTCAGCCAGGTCACGATCTCACGGTCCGTGAGTTCGAGCCCCGCGTCGGGCTCTGGGCTGATGACTCAGAGCCTGGAGCCTGTTTCCGATTCTGTGACTCCCTCTCTCTCTGCCCCTCCCCCGTTCATGCTCTGTCTCTCTCTGTCCCAAAAATAAATAAACATTGAAAAAAAAAATTAAAAAAATAAATAAATAAAATCCAACATATGATATTCAGTCATAATAGAAACCTGACAGTAAAATAGAAGTCTGACGTCTAAGGACCAAACTTGTTCCTTGTGTCTCACAGTGACGTAGTTCCTTTGTATGTTATTGAGTGAATGAAGTAGCAAAAACCAGATTTGAATTTATGTCTAACTCCCAAACCCATTTTCATTTTATTTGGGCATGATGTACTTATAAGCAGTCCTTTCTAAATCCCATGAAAATTATCCTGTGAGAAGAATAAATGCTAATGAGTAAAATAGCTAGCTGTCATTTTTGTAGTAGCCCACCAGTGGCAGTGTGCTTAGAATTACAGAATCACACAGAATTCCAGGGGGTAGAAAAGACCATTAACGTTATCAAATCTAGGGATTTTCAAATATGTTCAGGTAATAGAGCTCCTAGAAGTCACAGTGCTCTTTGCAAAACATCACAGATTACTGAGAGCTAATATCATTACATAAACAAGAAATGATTTCACTAGCAGACACAGCATGGTGTAACGGGAAGGACCAGCCTTTGAAGTCTCACAGATTTGACTTTTCCATTCACTAGCTTGTGACTTTGAGTAAGTTAATTACTCGAGTTAGTTAACCTTTTTGTACCACTGATGCCTCATGTGAAAAATGAGGAAAGTAAATCCCTGTTTCAGGGTTGTTAAGGATTACTTTTAGCACATGTAACTGTTTACACACTGACAAATGGTAGCTATAGGTCCATAATTTTGTATCCAAAGTACTCCAAGCCAGATTTACTTCAGAATTGGGATTTTTTTTGGATTTAGAAAATGTAATATAGGAAATGGGTCATATAAGTAAGATCCAGTTGAGTCTAAGGCAGTACTCTATAATCTAACATATCTATGTTTCTGCAGTTTGTACCAAGTTTATTGAAAATACACTTTTTTCAAACCATCTTGCATTTAGTTTGGGAATTTGGACTTGTGGATAAGGAATTGTAAACATTATTTGAAGATAATATGACTGCTATATATAGGTAGATCTCCAAAGTTTAAGAAAATATGTATTTTTTTTTGATGAAAGATATATTGGTGCCACATTCAAATCCTTTTTCCCAGTTGATGCATCCAATCTCCAGTAACTACCAGTGTTGGTTGATAACAACTCACAGTTTTTCCCCTTCTTGGAAACTTGTCCTCAACCAAACAAGAGCCATCTCTCCCAGGGGCAAAGGAAGTGGGGAGAATTGTCAATGGCTGTCTGACATAGTCCCATGTCTGAAGATAGTAATTTTAGAGTATAATTCTTGTTTCAGAGTTTCCCTGTGGGATTAGATTGAAGCTGGTCTTCAAATCTACACTGTTCTGGGGTGCCTGGGTGGCTCAGTCATTTAAATGTCCAACTCTTGGTATTGGCTCAGGTCATTCATGAGTTCAAGCCCCTTATCAGGCTCCACGCTGGAAGTGTGGAGCCCGCTCAGGATTCTCTCTCTTTCTGCTACCCCCCCCCAAAATAGATAAATAAACCTAAAAAAAATCTACACTGTTCCTTAGTTTTTCTCCCCTCTCTACTACTGCTTATCTCTCTCCTCTTTTCCTAAGAGCAAATCCCTCCATAAGTCACTTGAACTAGAACCCCTATCTCAGGCTCTGCTTCTAGGGAACCTAAGACATTTGTTGCCAAGAATGCTCCTCAAAAGCAGATACTAAATGATGGAATTCTGGAGTTGGATCATACAGACTGTGGTAGATGGAGCATGAAATTCTCTGGCATACTGTAGATGCAATTGCAGTCTTTCGCCTGTAGTGAATTGGGGTGGGACACAGGTAGAAGGCAGGGGATGCTCAGTGTAACAGGTACAATGTCTCAGGCATTTGTAAGATATTTGGGAAATAACAACTATAAGGATTGTGGAAGTGGGTGACTATTGCTAAGAGCCATTGGTTAACTGATGAAAGAAAATGACAGGCTCAGATCTGTTAATCAACAATTCAAAGCAAAGGACCTCACTGTTAGCATTTAAAGAAACCCTCATCTTTTGCAGCCAATGGTCAGAGACAGTTAATTATAAAGCAGAATAGTGAGAATTGGAGAATTGTTTTATTATATATATTTTAATTATTTATTTTTTTTAAATTTTTTTTTCAATGTTTATTTATTTTTGGGACAGAGAGAGACACAGCATGAACGGGGGAGGGGCAGAGAGAGAGGGAGACACAGAATTGGAAACAGGCTCCAGGCTCTGAGCCATCAGCCCAGAGCCTGACGCGGGGCTCGAACTCACGGACCGCGAGATCGTGACCTGGCTGAAGTCGGACGCTTAACCGACTGCGCCACCCAGGCGCCCCTTTAATTATTTAATATACAGTAAAATATTGGTTTCAGAAGAATTCAGTGATTCATCACTTACATACAACATCCAGTGCTCATCACAACAAATGCCCTTCTTAATACATATCACCCATATAGCCCATCTCCCACCCACATGCCTCCATCAACCCTCAGTTTGTTGCCTATTGTTTAAAGTTTATTGTAGTTTGTTTCCCTTTCTCCTCTTTTTTTCCCCATCTTCCTATATGTTCATCTGTTTTATTTCTTAAATTCCACATATGAATGAAATCATATATTTGTCTTTCTTTGGTTGACCTATTTTGCTTAGCATAATACATTCTAGCTCCATCCATGTCATTACAAATGGCAAGATTTCATTTTTTTGATGGCTGAGTAATATTCCGTTGTATATGTATACCACATCTTCTTTATCCATTCATTGGTCGATGGAAATTTGGGCTCTCTCCATAGTTTGGTTATTGTTTATAATGTTGTTATAAACATCAGGGTACATGTACCCCTTCAAATCTGTATTTTTGTATCCTTTGGGTAAATACATAATAATTTAATTGCTGGATCATAGGGTGGTTCTATTTTTAGTTTTTTGAGCAACCTCCATACTGTTCTTCAGAGTGGTTGCACCAGTTTGCATTCCCACCAGTAGTGCAAGAGGGTTCCCCTTTCTCTGCATCCTCACCAACACCTCTTGTCTCTTGTGTTGTTAATTTTAGCCATTCTGACAGGTATGAGGTGGTATCTCATCATGGTTTTGATTTGTATTTCCCTGATGATGAGTGATGTTAAGTATCTTTTCATGTGTCTGTTAGCCATCTGGATGTCTCCTTTGGAAGAGTGTCTATTCATGTCTTCTGCTCATTTCTTAACTGGGTTATTTGTTTTTTGGGTGTCAAGTTTATAAATTCATTATAGATTTTGGATACTAATCCTTTTTCAGATATGTCATTTGCCAATATCTTCTTCTGTAGGCTGCCTTGTAGTTTTGTTGATTATTTCCTTTGCTGTGCAGAAGCTTTTTATCTTGATGAAGTCCCAATAGATAGATAAAGACCCCCCCCCAAAATGAAA
Organism: Prionailurus bengalensis; assembly: GCF_016509475.1. Classification (NCBI taxonomy): domain Eukaryota; kingdom Metazoa; phylum Chordata; class Mammalia; order Carnivora; family Felidae; genus Prionailurus; species Prionailurus bengalensis. The sequence goes on along the minus strand of NC_057345.1, from coordinate 42,020,175 downwards.
ATTACAGGCCAATATCTCTGATGAAACTGGCTGCAAAAATTCTCAATATGCTAGAAAATTGCATTCAACAATACATTAAAATAATTATTCACTATGACCAAGTGGGATTTATTCCTGGCCTCCAGGGCTGGTTCAATATTTGCAAGTCAAGCAATGTGATACATCACGTTAATAAAAGAAAGGATAAGAACCATATCCTGCCAATAGATGCAGAAAAAGCATTTGACAAAATATAGCATCCATTTTTGACAAAACCCCTCAACAAAGCAGGAAGAGATGGAACATACCTCAATATCATAAAGGCCATATATGAAAGACCCACAGCTAATATCATCTTCAGTGGTGAAAAACTGAGAACCTTTCCCCTACAGTCAGGAACAAGACAAGGATGCCCACTCTCACTATTATTATTTAATATAATACTGGAAGTCTTAGCATCAGCAATCACACAACAAAAAGAAATAAAGGGCATACAAATCACCAAGGAAGTAGTCAAACTTCCACCATTTGCAGATAATATGATACTCTATTTAGAAAACCCGAAAGACTCCACCAAAAAAATTACTAGAACTGATACATGAATTCAGCAAAGTCACAGGATGTAAAATCAATGCACAGAAATTGGTTGCATTTCTACACACAAATGAAGAGGCAGCAGAAAAATAAATCAAGGTATCAATCCCATTTACAATTGCACCAAAAATAAGATACCTAGGAATAAACCTAACTAAAGAAGTAAAAGATCTGTAATTTGAAAACTATAGAAGACTTATGAAAGCTATTGAAGAAGACACAAAGAAATGAAAAAACATTCCATGGTCATGGATTGGAAAAATAAAAATAGTTAAAATGTCTGTACTAGCCAAAGCAATCTATACACTTAATGCAATCCCTATCAAAATACCACCAGCATTCTTAGCAGAGCTAAATCAAACAGCCCTAAAATTTGTATGGAACCACAAAAGACCCTGAAGAGCCAAAGCGATCCTGAAAAAGAAAAACAAAACTGAAGGCATCACGATTCCAGATTTCAGGCTATATTACAAAGCTGTAGGGATCAAGACATTATGGTACTGCCACAAAAACAGACACATAGATCAGTGAAACAGAATAGAACACCAGAAATTGACCCACAACTATATGGTCAACTCATGTTCAACAAAGCAGGAAAGAATATCCAGTGGAAAAAAGATAGTCTTTTCAACAAAAGGTGTTTGGAAAACTGGATGATGACACACAGAAGAATGAAACTGGACCACTTTCTTACACGATACACAAAAATAAATTCAAAATGGATGAAAGACCTAAATGTGAGATAGGAAATCATCAAACTCCTGGAGGAGAACACCCGCAGCAACCTCTTTGACCTTGGCCAGGGCAACTTCTCAATAGACATGTCACGGAAGGCAAGAGAAACAAAAGCAAACGTGAGAATTGGAGAATTTTAGAAAAGACTGAATTTTCAGTATAGGAGAGTCTCCTCATAAAACTTGGGTCCTGATAGGGAAAAAGTAGAACCCCGAAATCTGAGGCAAAGATATCTAAGTAAATGTCCTTGAGAAATTTGAATCCCAAGATTCCTCTGAATCCTCTAGTAACCGAACTAACATGAGTTTGCTTCTTGGTGAATCACGGATAGAAACTACACCAGGTGAGTTGTTGCATGAATGAAACTATTTGCAGCAAATAAGGAGATCACGGGGAATAACTTCCAAAGCCAGGACTCCCTGAGCAAGGGTGAATGGGCTCCTTTCATTAAGGATTAGAATGAATATTTAAATAGGGAAGTCTTGTCATATATGTAGAGGCAGGCATAAGGTCATGCATGCTCCTTAAGGAAACATGCCTGTACATACAGTATATGTTATGTAAATGAAGCTTGTCCTCCTCCTTGGGTGGAGATTTTAGTATTATAATGAGGTAAAAGTAATTGTCGGTCATTCCAGAGGTCACTCCATGGCTTATCTGCGCAGGCGCAAGTTGGGGAGTTAGCTCAAACTGGTCCGGGTGATCTGGGCCACCACAGCTCTTCCTCTGAGTAGTTGTTATTGCCTGTGGGATGGTTTCAGTTTCCATCATGAGATGTTATGCCTGTAGGGTCTTTTGTCTGAGTTAAGAGATGAGCCAGAAAAAAAAGCTTAAGGGAAAATGTGGAACAAATGTCAGTGGGTACAAGCAGGTGAGCAGTAAACATCAGGTCTTGGGGTCTAGCTGGTGACACTCTGGGCCTATATAAGTGACTGTCTCTCAGGAAGGAAGATAAAGACTCATCCCTCCGCACTTTGTAGGTACCTTATAAAACAATGCAAGTCCTCTTGAGGATATGCCCTGATTTCTCCTCCTGGTCACGGATCCATAACTAGGATCAAATAGCCCAATGAGGCAAGATTATATCCCAGAGTAGCTATAGGACCTGACTTCCATATAATGGCAAGTAGTAGGGGAGTATAACTGAGAGTTCGATAAATGGGTGTGGGATTTAAGGCTGGATAAGGGAGAGTCATCAGTATCAGGGCACTGTGCTATGACACAGGATTTAATACTCTGCAAGGACCCCAAGAGATGGTTCTACACTACTGGGATGGTTCTTTGAAGCTTGAAAAAAACGATAACCCATATCCGCATTAAATCAAACAGACATGCCAGAACTGCCAGGAAAAACTGTGGCTAAAGGAATCAAAAGGTTCAAAGAGGTAGGCTTGCTATAATGGGTCTATTATCTAAGACTGAAAAATCCACCAGTTGATTGTGCTTTTTTGGAAGGGCCTGGAAGATACTCCATTTATTGAAGCACCAAGGAATGCACTAGGTAAGGAAAGCACTAGCATCATTGAGAATCTTGTAGCAACTGTTGTCTCTAAGTCAGGACTGATGGTAGGAAGTGGGCTCCCTAGTAGCAGTGGGGATAAGACTTCAGACTAGAGGCCAGATGGCAGTACTTAACCCTCAGAAGGGTGGACTTAATGTCAGAATGGTAGCCAGGAAGGTCTGGCTGACAGATTTTGGAGATAGCTCAAAGAACATGTTGTTCTCAGAGCCAATATAGATTGACTGCCTATTATATATAACTAAAAGAGATCAAGAATGGATAAGTAGACAAAAAAGACAATTAATATATTATTCTAGTTATATGAGGCATCTAAAGTAGTCAGATTCATAGAAATAGAAAATAGAATAGTGGTTGTCAGAGGCTGGGGAAGGGGTAGATGGGGAGTTACTTAACAGGTATAGAGTTTTAGTTTTGCAAGATGAAAAAGTTCTGGAGATCTCTTGCACAACAATGTGAATATACTTAACACTACTGAACTGTACACTTTTTAATTTTTTTTTTGCGTTTTATTTATTTTTGAGACAGAGAGAGACAGAGCATGAACGGGGGAGGGGCAGAAAGAGAGGGAGACACAGAATTGGAAGCAGGCTCCAGGATATGGGCCGTTGGCAGAGCCCGACATGGGGCTTGAACCCACGAACCGTGAGATCATGACCTGAGCTGAAGTCAGACGCCTAATTGACTGAGCCACCCAGGCACCCCTGTCATATTCACATTTAATTCACCAGTCTGTCCTCTGCAAAAATTGATGGACCATGGCAGATAACAAGAAGACAAACACAAATTTGATCAAGAAGTGGCTCCAACTACACCTGCTATGCTAGATGTGATAGCTTTCTAGAAGAGTTTAACAGGTACATGGTGTGCAGTCACTGATCTGGCAAATGTATTCTTTTCCACACCCATCTGAAAAGATGATCACATAGGATGGGCAACAGTATACATTCATGGTCTTGACCCACTGTCATGTTAATTCACATGCTCTCTGTCCATAAGATAGTCTAAAGGGACCTGAACTTTTTGCAAAACATCATATTGGCCCAGTATGCCAATACCGTCATGTTAATCAGACATAATAAGAAGTAAATGTCAATTGGTCTGGATGTCTTAGTAAGTAAGGCACATGTACTCCAGAACGTGAGGCAGAAACTACACAAAGATTAGAGGCTTACCACATCAGTAAAGTTTTTAGGGGTTCAATGATCTGAAATTTTCCAGGACATTCCCTCCAAAGAAAAGAACAAGCCATTGCACAAAGTACCTCTTACCACCAAGAAGAAAACACGTTTGGTAGACCTATTTGGGTTTTGGAGGCAGCATATTCTGCACTTGGAAAATACTGCTATGACCCATTTATAAGTGGATACAAGTTGGTACCTTTGACTGGGGCCCAGAGCAAGAACGGGCTCTGAAAGGTCAAGGCTGAGGCATAAGCAAATGCTATATAACTCAATAAATCCCATGATACTTGAGCTATCTGGGGTAGACAACAACACGGTATGAAACCTCTGGCTACCTACCAGTCAATTCAAATATTTGGTCATGCATGGTTTTCTAAATTAAATTGATTCAAGTTTACCTCATATGTGCTTACTGTATTCCAGGCCCTGTCCTGGACACCAAAGACACAAAAATGTAATAAAACCCATCCCCTGTTCCCAAGTAACTCAGAGTCTATTTTACTCTTACTATTGTATGCTGTTTGATTCATCCATTCTTCTATCCTTCCTGGCATTTGCTAAGTAAGATTCAGGTAGTAACAAAGAGGGGTCAGATGGGGAAAAACTTGAGAACAATTCTATTAATTAAAAATATACTACACATTAGGCCAAGACCACCATGATTTGATTTGAACAATCCATATTAGTCATGATTTATTTTTAAGTTTATTTGAGAGAGAGAGAGAGAGAGAGAGTGAGCATGAGCATGAGAAGGGGATGGTCAAAGAGACAGAGAGACAGAGAAAGAGAGAATCCTAAGCAGGCTCAGCACTGTCAGTGTGGAGCCCAATGCAAGGCTCAAATCCACAAACTGTGAGATCATGACCTGAGTGGAAACCAAGAGTTGGATAGTTACCCGACTGAGCCACCCAGGCATCCCAGTCATGCTTTAACAATAAAATCTCATTTACTGAGTCCATACTATATGCACACACTTCATATACATTTATTTTCCCCAATAATTCTGGAAGGTATTATCATCTCTCACTCTCCACATGGAAAAATGGAGGATTGTTAGGCAATTAAGTAAAACATCCAAGTCACATACAGAGTGGTGGAGCTCAGATTTGAATATATGACTACTGCTAGCACCTCAAACCCTCTTTACCATTACACCTTACTACCTTCGTGCTACTTCCAGCAGTCCACAGTGGTCTAAAAATATCTTAATCTGTTCCAACTCTTTCATTTAACATATCTGCCGCCCTCCAGTGACCAGAGAGCTCTTCAGAGCACTCCTTTTCATCTGTGATCAGGAGATTCTTATAGAGGAAATGCAAATGTCTTCTCTCTAGGATCATTTAAAGGGAACACTCACTCAAGCTAGCTTAAACAAATAGTAATGGTGGCAGAGGGAGGTATTTTAACAACAAAGGAATGGAAGCTGAAACAGAGCAGACCTGAGCTGAAACCAAGAGTCAGATGCTTACCCACTGAGTCACCCAAGCACCCCTGATTCGGCAAAGTTTTGTAGTTTTCAGGGTAGCAGTCTTTTGCCTCCTTGGTGAAGTTTGTTTCTAAGTATATTATTCTTTTTGATGCTATTGTTAAGTGGAGTTGTTTTCTTAATTTCCTTTTTGGCTTGTTCATTGTTAGTATATAAAAAAACAACTGATTTTTGTATGTTGGTCTTGTACCCTGTAATTTTGCCAGATTTATTAGTTCTAACTATTTTTGTAGACTTTTTTTTTTTTTTAAAGAACAAAAAAATCTCACTGGCAAATAAGCAACCCAGGGAAAGGAAAAGGGTAACTAGGCTTCATGAGGACAGGAATGTTGAAGCTGTTTTCTGAGGTTGATCTCTCTCTCTAGGGTTATATAACCTGTCAAGTCCACTTCATTCTTGCCAGCTTCCCCAGCTTACACATGGCCCACTATTCGTGCTCTAGTCCCATGTTGGGAGTAGTTTACTTAAAAAATAAATTAAAATATGGGGTGCCTGGGTGACTCAGGTGAACATCCGACTTCAGCTCAGGTCGTGATCTCATGGTTCATGGGTCTGAGCCCCATGTTGAGCTCTGTGCTGACAGCTCAGAGCCTGGGAGCCTGCTTCAGATTCTGTCCCCCCTCTCTCTGCCCCTCCCCTGCTGGTGCACTGTATCTCTCTCTCTCTCAAAAATAAACATTACAAAAAATTTTGTAAAAAATAAAATAAGACTGGAATATCTGTCCCACTGGACTGTTAAATAACTCTGTATTCAATACATATTAGTTATTATGAGTAGACTACATGTTGGGCACTATGCTAGATATTGGGGATAAAAGATGTATGACACCCCATCTGCCATCAGGGTGTTCATGATCTAGAAGGGGAAAATATAATTTACAAATAAAAAGGGGAAAATCTATTTACAAATAAACTAATATTACAGTAAAAATGTGTGTAAAGGAATGGAAGCTTGAAACAGAATGGCATGTTGGAGATAAATGTAAGGATGGGACATGCTCAGATATGAGATTTAGGTAGTTTGTGAACTGAAGGGAGTGACTCCATAGGGAGGCTATGATAATTCAGGCAAACTCATATGTGACAGAGCAAAAAATGTTGAACAGTGTAGAATAGAGCCTTGCTGTGCCTAGAAACATGAGCTCCTTTCTCCCATGGCTTGAGACACGACACACCTTAACCATTTAGGGGGTTCTAAGGAACCCTGTTCAGCCATTTTTCAGGCATCACTTTATAGAGGAGAAAACAGGCTCAGAGATCAAGGCCATTATTGCACTATTACAGGGGCACTATTCACATTGTATTCTATGAAAATGGCCCTCCCTGGAAGACAAACATGAATGATGGCCCCTGAAGTTGTGCATTGTAGCAGCCATGTTGTAAAGGTTACAGCACGGTAGGTAATGGAACTGATTTCCAACTAAAAACCTGTGCATTTCGTGTTATGTTATACTATACTATACTATACTATACTATACTAGGTCTTACTATTTATGGGTATATTGCATAGTTAGGTTAAACACTGAATTACAACAAAGAAACAAATCAAAACACCCCAATATGGGTCTTCACAGGAACCTGGTAAACATATTAAAATTAGTTTAATGGAATCCCACAAATACTAGTTACTTGACAACAAATCAAAGTGCTTGTTGTATTTTTTTATTTATTTTGAGAGAGAGAGAGAGAGGGAGAGCGAGAGCACAAGCAGGGGAGGGGCAGAGAGAGAGGGAGGGTCCCAAGCAGGCTCCGCACTGCCAGTGCAGAGCCCATCGTAGGGCTGGGCTCAAACCCACGAACTACGAGATCATGACCTGAGCCAAAAACAAGAGGCAGACATTTGGCCAACTGAGCCACCCAGGCACTCCTTGCTTGATGTAGTCTTAAACCATTACTTAATAGGAAAAATAGGATAAAACAAGTATGGGTCCCAACAATTTACTTTGGGCTTCCCAAGACAGATAAATGACTAGCTTTACATGATTGGAAAGGACTAATCACAAAAATTAAGACCATGAATGAATTTCTACAGACGTTTAATTATCCCAAAATTTTAAGGTGAATTTCCCCAGAAAATACTTCTATAGTTATCGCGGCAATAAATACATGATCTTAGTAAAAAGTATACATTTAGTTATGCTTCATATATTAAAAACTATAGAACTAGTATTTATGCCAAGAACACTACTTACAAAAGTTTCATCCATACTCTTACCTATGCCTACTCACTCTAAAGGCAGGAACAATTTCTTTGGATTGAGTTAGGATCTCAATATGCTTTGTCCAGGAAAGGGGAAGGTTTGAAAATATAAAGCAAAAAAGAATATTGGCTCTTTGCACCCAAGAGAGGCCAGCCATTCAGAGTTGTTGTCAATAGGATAAAAGGAAATACTGACTGGAGCTCCTCTGGGTCAGTAGTTAAAATGTGATCAAAAGGAAAAAGAGCAGTGTGTGTGTGTGTGTATATATATATATATATATATATATATATATACACACAGTACCATTGTATGTACAGTATCACTGTACCACAGTACAAAAAATGGCCAATACCATTTCATATATATATATACACACATATATATATATATATGTATATATATAGTTTTATGGATCTTGATAAAAACAGACATTTCTGAAAACATAAAATCACTTCCTTGAGAATTTTCAGCAATGAGATTCACCAAACTGCAGGAGCAGAAAAAACGTTAAGATTTAGAAACATCTCACTTTCTTGATGATGAAATTCAGAGTAGTTAGGTCACCTGCCCGAGGTCACACAGTTAATGGCACAGTCTGGACTAGGACCCAAGTTTCCTGACTTCCAGACGAGAGCTCTGTTTTTAAAAATTTGCTATACTATCTCTTATATGTCCTTAACCACTTGGAAGTATCCATAACCCTCTCTGCCCCACAATGTACCCCTTAGGGACAGTCAGAAGAACAGAATTCTGGACTATGTAGAATATTTAGAGCTACTGATGTAACAATGGATGAAACATTATGTTAAATAATGACTAGGCTAAAATTCATCTGGGGGTGGGGAGTAGAGAGGAAATACAAAAGAAGGAAATTCTGTAGACAATAATAAGAGAAGCACAAGAGGAAATATTATCCTCTTTTGTTATTTTATTACTGTTACTTTATTTTGTAGTTAAGTCCATATATTATATAAAACAGAACAGGAAAAATGAACAAATTTATAAAATAAATTGAAGTGTCTGGATGAAAAAAATACAAGAGTTTTGCCTTCTTGTCTATAGATCTCTTGATATGTTGTTGGTCTTGCACTTTAGATATCAAATAAAGATATCTAGCTTGAAACAAAAGCTGATATGCTACAAGGTTAAGCCACAGTTAGTTTGCTGGTAGGCCAGGAAATGACAGGTTTTCTAAATCTTATCCTTAAATATTGGCTATAACAAATGCTGATATGGCAAAATGCAAGCTTTTATCATCAGACAGCAAGAGGGAATCTTGAATTAATGAATGCAACTTACCTCCAAGTCTTCTGAAAGGAGGTGAAAATAAATACTGTATTTTACCAGTGTCCCCCCAAAAGCATTACTCTAAGCATGCAGGAGGATGCTGTGAGCAGCTACAACAGTAAGATCCAATCCAGAGGTAGGTTCAAGACCAATAGTAGGAGAGTGGTTGAAGAAATCCTCCTGGGGCCAGTACCATTTCATAGAATGACATTTTGTGCTGGGGAATGAGTCTATGGCCTATCTTGTTCTGACTCAAAAGAACATTCCTCATTTTAACCTTGCTGGAAACAGGTATTTTTGCACCTGCTATTAAGAACAGCTAGTATACAGGATAAGGCTGGCATAAAATTATTTAGCAAGCACATGCTAGCTATTCCAGTTTGAAATCTACCAAACTATGAAATTAATGGGGAAATAAAAAGTTGAAGATGGAGCTGTTGTTCCTCAAGATGGGGGGAAAATGTCTTACAAAAAGAGGGGATTAGGCACTCACTTAACTCTATATGGAGAACATCCTTCTCAGGCTAAGTAGAAGATGAGGAAGAGCATTACCAAAGGCTGACCAGGCCACTGGGAGACCAAAGGGAGAGGGAAAAAGGCATTTAGGAAGAAAGCTAGAAGAAAATCTTCTGGGTCTGACTAGGTAAGTGAATCTAAGGCAACCACACCAAAGATATGCTATCCACTATGCCAACATGGAGCTGGTGGCAAAATATCTCAAGACATTTTAAACCCAGAGAAATGTATGAAAAATATGTTAACCAAGCAAATTAACCAAACTTCCAAGGGTAAAATCTCCTCAGATCTGAAATCCAAGATACTCACTTTTCATTAATTCTCTGCATTATTAGAAAAAAATAAAAAGTAACAAATGTAAAGATTTGTTTTATTTCTACTGGGGGAAGAAGGAGGATAAATAGAACTGTTTTCCAATTTGCTCTCCACTGTATACACACATACCCACACACATACATACACATACACACACCAAAAATACTCCAACAAAAAACAAAACAAAAAACTGAGAATCAAACACCAAAACACCCTCAAACTGCACCAATACTTCGTATTTTGACCAAAAGAATAGATCCTGGGAGGAAGTGCAAAATGCAAAATCAAATGACCGAAAAATGCTGAACAAACAGCATTATTAATATACAAAATATTTATATTACTGAACTAGTAACAGTTGATGTTCTCCATGTCTGTAAAACTTTGGAACCACATAGCTGATTTGTTAAATCTAGTCCATGCCAGCTTCCAAACACCAGAAAAAATTTTTTAGTTAGCTTCATTCTTCGATGCCTCATCAAAATTTTCTACGAGATCTGGAAAAAAATAAAAAAGGAAATGAGTAAAAGATACAAGAAAAAAAAAAGTGGTAAATTAAATTCCTAACTTCTAATCCTAATAAAAACAAAATTGTTGCTACTAGAATTAGCCTGAAAACATATAGGACAAGAGGCAGAAATGAACTGGTGGCATTTCACTTATTAATAATGCTTCCTTTATCTGCTTTTTTTTTTTTCTATCTCAAGCAGGCTCCACGCTGAGTGTGGAGCCCAACACGGGGCTCGATCCCACGACCCTGGGATCATGACCTGAGCTGGTATTAAGAGTTGCATGCTCAACCGACTGAGCCACCCAGGCGCCCCTCATTTATCTGTTTTTAAAACAGTAATCCTAACGAAACGTAAGTCTTTTTTTAGTCTATGCAAACTACTAAGGTGAACAGCATTTTTATATGCTAATCATAATTCCCACAGAAATGTAACAATAACTAAGCAAATTTATAATCACAGTGATTCTAATTTAATAAACACAGGTAGCAGAGCTTTGTGTTACAATTTCTGATTCTAAGTTCTAAATGGGAGGGCTTTTTTTCTTTTTCATTAGATGTATCCATATTGTCGTGAATCAGTTTAAATTTATGAGCTCACCATCAACAAAAACTGAAACTCATTATACAATGAATTAAATGTGATAAACAGGCTGCTAAAAATCTTAAAGCTAAAGAAATGTCACTTACCTGGAACATCATCATCCTCCTCATCAATGTCTTCTGGTTTTGGTGCTTTGCTATCCAACACTATGAAAAGTTTATTTTAAAATTAGTCCTGAAGAATAAAGGCCTTCATAGAACACTTGAAATATTTATTCTGTCTAAATCTTATATAGTTGTTTGGAAAATGCTAAAGATTGTCTGATCTAATACCATATTTTTTACTTAATAGTAAAATCAATAAAACTTTAACTTCATTAGGCATATACTAAATATAGCTGGCAATTTCAATGGGTAGTGAAGGTAAAATTTATATGAAAAATGAAATAATTCAGGATGAGTTGGAATAAAAACACATTACAGTTAATTTATTCTTTAAATTCCATATGCTCCAAGTCAAAAGTCGATATTCAAGACCTTTTCCATCTCTTTCGGTGTAAGAAAGTATCTAGTTACTGAAATAACAGGCTCTTTGATTTTTAGGGGTGAGAAGACACATTTGAAACCAGGACTATCTTGGAAATTCAGAACTTCTGGTTGCTGCACCTATAGTACAATCAACAATATTAAACAAAAATATAGTTCTGTAATAACAGTATCTTCTTGTCATTAGTCAGAAGTGAATAGTAAATATTGTCCATAAAATGTGGTCTGCAGATCCTGGCACCTTCCTTTTAGGTAATTACCTCTCATATCTGTATTACTACCAAAATGTATCTGAATATTCAGTATGCTACACTGCATAATTATTAAAGAAACAAACTCAAAAAATTATGAAGCATATAAGCAAAGCAACATTTTTAAAAGTAAAATTTACATGCAAGCAAATCCTTCCAGTATAAAATGGAACACCTTTTAAATCATTAGGTTCTTTAAACAGAGGTGGAGAAGGAAAGACACTAAACTGAAATACCTACCTTGCCGAGGGAACTGTTCAGCTAACTTCCTAAGACTTGTTAAGCTGTCAGCACCAAGCTGACTTAATATTCCAGGAAGCATTTCTGTGATTGGTTTGGCTTCTGCATGACCAGTAATTGCAAAGGTGTTAGCAGAAAGGGAAGCTTGGACTTTGGGATTGTTGAAATGGATAACTGTCCCATCATCTTTAATCATGTTCACCTGTATGATCACAGAAGCAAAATGTACATCACATATTTGGTACAACTAAAACAGTATCTGTTTAAAGAACGATTTAGCCAATTACATTTGTTTTTTGTTTTTTTTTTTAACAATCCCAAGGTAGTAAGCAGTAGATATGGGTGGAAAAAGACCCTAATGACAAAGTAAAATGGTGTAGGTGGCACAGATTACATTTTATTATAGAATCTAGATTTTAAATTCAAAGACTTCTACTATGAAAAAGAAGTTTATGACCATATTTTAAAAATAATGGAAGTTATCAGCCAAGAACTGCCTTGTTAATGAAATTACCCAGTATCTTAATCAATTTACACTATCAAACTAAATTGGTACAAATACCATTTGGTGGGGTAGCATCTTACTTAGGCAACAGGTTGTAAAGGGGTAATGGCGTATGGTAAAAATAACCACGGAAGATCCATAAAGAGCATCAGAAATTTAATCAGGTGTTTCACTCCTTTGAACACTTAATAAATTTACAAAAATTTCAACTTGTTCTCACCATGTCATTCTGTGAAAAGGATTTTGTCAGTTCCTCTAACTCCTAAATGTAGCTTCTCAACAACCTTTAATAACCCTTGTAAATGTCAAAGAAGCTCTCCAAACTTGCCTGGCCACCTGAACATGCTTTATCAATTACCAGGAAATTTTTAAAACCAACCTCACATTCTTTCGGTAGCTTTCACCAACATGAATCAACTGTTTCAGATTTGATTTTATCCATTGCCTGGGACTTGCTGAAAAGGAAGGTTAAACATGTGCTATTTAAAATATTATTTTTCTCTCTCACTCATGTACTTTCTTATTTGTGTTTTAGTGGTGTTAAATTTGTATAAGTTAAAAGTGTAAATAATGTGATTCCACTATGTAGTTGATTCCACTTGGATAAGTTACCTTGGTGGTAACATGCTTATTATATAAAAAGGCTAGGGGAGTTAACTCTTGGCTAATTTAGAAGCATTTCATGATCCATCCAAAAACTACCCTTGTCACAATCAAGCAGAGATGCTGTGTATTCTCCATGGTCAGTGGAAGTGGGCTTTTCTTCCTCAAAGGTGATCATCACCACTGATAGCATCAGAAAGGAAGGGGAACAAAGGGGCTTCTAAATTTCAGGAAAGACCTGGAACACAGAGAAAATAAAGGCATATCCCCTGGAAAATTATAACTAAGCTCCACAAATAATTTCCCAAATTTTCTCTGACAAAAATTACTATTTGAATTCTTTATCTTTCCCAGTATCGGTATTGTACTTAAGGTTCCATTATTGCATATTACACACAGTAAGCATTCAATCCAACTGTTCTGAACAAATACCATTATGAGTTAGAAATAATTTATACTGACTTAGAAAAAGATAAAATTACATAGTTCTGAAGGTATAAGTTTAGGTAGAAACGTTTTTAATGTTAAAGTGGCTGAAAATTTGGAAGAGGAACGGCTTGAGAAGGAGGTGGCATAGTGGATATGAAATGGGATGTTGTTCTGTATCTATCCTAGAATCACATAATTCTAGTTGGGAAATGAATAAAGATATGGTAGGACTCCATTTTCCAAATCAAGACCAAATCACATAATTTTAATAAAGGATTTCTTTTTTTTTTTTTAATTTTTTTTTTTAACGTTTTATTTATTTTTGAGACAGGGAGAGACAGAGCATGAACGGGGGAGGGTCAGAGAGAGAGGGAGACACAGAATCCGAAACAGGCTCCAGGCTCTGAGCTGTCAGCACAGAGCCCGACGTGGAGCTCAAACTCACGGACAGTGAGATCGTGACCTGAGCCGAAGTCGGACGCTTAACCGACTGAGCCACCCAGGCGCCCCTAATAAAGGATTTCTACAATATTTCCAGGACTGAAAAGTCTGAAATACTAGCATTTGAGATATTTTTTATTTACAGATGTTAAAGTCATAAGAGATTTTGAAATCAATATTGTTCCAAAAGTCATGCCATATATTTGTTGAACTTAAGAGGTTTTCTAGTTCAAATCTCGTGAGAGAAATAAATACTAAAGGCAAGAGCTCTTGGCTAAGCAAATATTCAAGGATAAATAGTTACATGCAAACCTAGAACTTGAACCTGGGTTCCCAACTTTGTTTAGTTTCCTTCCTACGATGTCATTCTTTTATTTTTTTTAAAAATTTTTAAAGTTTTCACTTAATTTTAATTCAAGTTAACATACAGTGTTATATTAGTTTCAGGTGTACAACATAGTGATTTAACATTTACATACATCACCTGGTGTCCATCATAGCAAGTGCCCTCCTTAATCCCCATCAACTATTTAACCCATTCCCCCATGCACCTCTCTAGTAACTATTAGTTTGCTCTCTATAGTTAAAAGTCTGTTTCTTGGTTGGCCTCTCTCCCTCTGCATGTGTCACTCTCATTCTTAAAATTGTTTATTTGCCTTTAAGAATTCAATTCTTTGGCCCCATGAATGCTTGCCAGCAATTATTTATCTCAGAATATAGGCTAAGTGGAGAATGTAAAAGAAAACTGACACAGATATATGGATAATATATATCTTGCTAGCTACCAAACAAAAAGCTAACACAGGGCCAAAAAAAAAAAAAAACCATGATTTTTCTTCTGTTCAAGCTTCTTTATCAAAGGCTAAATATTAAGTCATATCTTAGTAGTTTAAAATATGCTGAGTTTAGTGTGAAAAGCAGGATGAATTCCATCTCAGACTGTAAAACAGAAATAAATTTATAAATGGTTGTTTTATTTAAAAAAAAAAATTTTTTTTTCAACGTTTATTTCTTTTTTTGGGACAGAGAGAGACAGAGCATGAACGGGGGAGGGGCAGAGAGAGAGGGAGACACAGAATCGGAAACGGGCTCCAGGCTCCGAGCCATCAGCCCAGAGCCTGACGCGGGGCTAGAACTCAGGGACCGCGAGATCGTGACCTGGCTGAAGTCGGACGCTTAACCGACTGCGCCACCCAGGCGCCCCTATAAATGGTTGTTTTAAATGGGGTTGCACAAAAGATGTAGCTCCATGAAGAGAAAGGTCCAGAAAGGGGTGAAGAATTTAGTTAATTTAATTTTTTTAATGTTTTCATTTATTTTTGAGACAAAGAGAGACCGAGCATGAACAGGGGTGGGGCAGAGAGAGAGGGAGACACAGAATCTGAAGCAGGCTCCAGGCTCTGAGCTGTCAGCAAAGAGCCTGACGCGGGGCTCAAACTCACAGACTGTGAGATCATGACCTGAGCTGAAGTCGGATGCTTAACCGACTGAGCCACCCAGGCGCCCCAAGTTTAGTTAATTTTAGAATAGAAAATGAAGTACTTTAAGTTAAAGAAGGCCAAAATATTTTATTTCTATCTACCATTCCTTCCTCTCTACTGAGCAAATAACATGATTATATAAGGCTTCTAGACTCAAGCTATTAGAAACTATCAAAGGATGAATTGTTGGGTTGAGCAAGATCAGACACTTCCCCTACCCTTTTAGAAGCAAAAGAAGGGATTAAGGACCTTGTTAAATTCACAATACAAATTGTACACATTTCATAAGGAGACTTCACCTTTTCCAGTTACCACTGCTTAGTCAGAATAAGTCATACATAGTCTATATAAAAATAAGGAGCAGACAAGGAAACAAAGACTATTAAATTAGCTACTGTGCCAGCACTCAGGTCAAACAAACCCCTTATGGGTTTCAATCAAACAACCCCTTATGTCAAAATGTTTTTTCCACTTTAACAGGTAGTTTAAGGTAAAGGATGCTACTTGAGCTATGGAGGAAGTAGAATTTTCTTTTTTTTGTTTATTTATTTTTGAGAGAGAGAGCATAGGAGCGAGCAGGGGAGGTGAGCAGGGGAGGTGCACGGGGGGGGGGGGGGGGATGGGGAGTGGGACAGAGGATCTGAAGCAGGCTCCGTGCTGACAGCAGAGAGCCCAACGCAGGGCTGGAACTCACAGTGAGATTACAACTGGAGCCAGAGCCGAAGTCAAATGCTTAACTGACTGAGCCACCCAGGCACCGGGTGGTGCTTGGACAGTACTGATGTGTCTTGTAGTTATTAAAAAATGGTCTCCCATGCCTAGTGCATTTACATATGCTGTTTTTACTGTTTAGAACCTTTTTATGCTTCTGCACCTTGCAAATTCTCATTTATCCAAGACTTGAGTCAGATGCTTCTTTGTGAAAATTTAAGGTTGTTTATGCACTTTCTGTACTTCATGGGTATTGCAATTATATGGAATTGTCTTGTACGATAATTGTGTTTGCAAGTCTTTGACCTTACTAGAAGGTAAACATCTTGCCATCAGAGACCATGCCTTACTAGACATAGTATGCCCCTAAGTGTCCAATACATAATAGTCACTCACATTTGCCAAATGAATGGACACCTCCAATACAATTTCAAATCTTGGATACTGTCAGAATTAAACTCCCCAAATGCTAGATGAGGGGTCATCTGAAGTTTTAGAAATAACTCCAGTAGTGGTCTTGATGAAAATGCCCAGAACCCGCTGAGCTGCATCTTTGGCTGGACTTTTCCTATTGTTCTGACTTTTCATAATCAGCCTGAATGCCTGACAGAATTCAGGGGAATTTTAAGTAATTCCTAGCAACTGCTGAGTGGCCCCATTATGCTGCTATCAAAATCTTAACAACCCCTACCTTTGCTCACCTCTGAGTAGGGCACATATATTAATCACAGCAACCCTTCTAGCTGGTAAATTTGATGCTTGCTTTATTCCTACACAGCAGTAAATTGTTATGGCTCTAGGAGGCTCACAAAGTTATACTAGACTCTACATCTCTTGCTGACAATTGCCCTCACAGTTCAGAAAGGAAGCTTAAATTCTTCCTTTTTTTTTTTGTTGTATCCAAGTCCCCACTAGGTCAGGTAGTTGCACTTCTAAGAATTGACAATTGTCTTAAAAATCAAGTTTTTCTGCTACTCCTTCCTGTATGTAGTAGCATTTATGTATTTATTTTTAAGATTTTAATTTCAAGTCATTGCCACATACAACATGGGGCTCAAACTCAGAACCCAGAGATCAAGAGTCGCATGCTTTACTGACTGAGCCAGCCAGCTGCCCCTGTAGTAGCATTTAAATGTTTATCAGGTACTTCACCTTTTATTGCCTTCCTCCTATATCTTAATAAGGTGAAATAGTAAACATTTTAAGAAGAGGACACACAAGTGTGGGGTTTTGTAAGGCTAAGGGATATACGAGTTTGAAGATTATGGGCTTGGGGCGCACTCTCATAAATCAGTATCTTTCACATTCAATGCTTCTAAGCTCAGCACCTGCTTATTTCTAAAGCGTAATATGAAGCATAATCTACTATTGTTGATATGAGCTAAAGCTAACAGCTGTCATTAAACTGTATGATAAGCTAGGATCATTTTCTCTTATGTTCTGGTGGCAAGAGTCTGATGAGATGTGATTCTCCACAGCTATGCTATAGAGTAAGATGGCATAACCTTTTTGAAAAGCAATTTGGCAACATGGATGAAGAATTCTAAAATGTTCATGCTTGTTCAGCCAGTAACTACATTTCCAAGAATCTCTCTGAAGGAAATCAGAGATGAAGATACATATTATGCATATTGAAGTCCAACATATGGTTCTCTTATTATGAAAGCATTTAATGTACTATAAATTAAGAAATACTAAATTGTGGTATATCCATTTACTGAATATATGTAGACATCTACAGTGATGATTAAGAAGAGTTTTTAATGATACGAAACAATTTTTATGATATAATGCTACTTGGGAAAAAAAGATTCTAAATTGTGCTCCCAGCTGTAGTCTCAAATGTTAAAAATATATGCATATAAAGATGGGAAAGAAATGTAAAACTAATAGTAGTCCCTTCTGGGTAGTGGGATTATGATTGAATGTTAACATTCTTCACATTTTCTATATACCTGTAATTTTCTACAATGATAATATATTTTCATATTGGAGGGGGGAAGCTATTTCAAAATCAGAAAATGTTCACCAACAGATGAATGGATATATGTGGTATTATCCAAACAATGGAATATTATTTGGCTATAAAAGGAATGAAGTTCTGATACATGCTAAAATGTGGATGAACCTTGAAAACATTATGCTAAGTGAAGTAAGCCAGATACGAAAGGACAAATATTGTATTACATGAAATAACTACAAGAGGCAAATCCACAGAGACAAAAAGTAGGTTAGAGGTTATCAGGGGCTGGGGAAGAGGGGATGGAAAGTTACTGCTTAATGAGTACAGAGTTTCTGTTTGGGATGATGAAAAATTCTGGAAATAAATAATGATGGTAGTTGAGTAACAGTGTGACTGTAATTAGTGCCACTGAATTGTACTTAAAAATGGTTAAAGTGGCAAATTTTATGTTATATTTTACCATAATAAAAAAAGTAGTAAAAACAAAACACAAACCCAAAAAGCAGGATCTTAAAAGATAAAGTAAGGCTGCTATGGAATAAGGTGAATGGGACATGGTGCTTCCCTTTTACTCTCCGGTACTCAGAGCTGTCCACCAATTGCTATCTGAGGCTCTAGTTGGAAGGAGAAGAAATTGTAGTGAAGAGTCACCAATAACTTTAGGTCTTCCTTTGGTATAAGTGGTTCAGGAAAAGTAAGACTCAGGAAGAAGAAAATATAAACAGTAACACTTATGTGTACAATTACAAAATCTACATTTCTTAGCCTTATGCATTCTCCTGAGCTCCAGTTTCCTATGACTACCTTTTTAAAAAAAAAATTTTTAAGTAATCTCTATGCCCAACGTGGGGCTTGAAGTCACGACCCTGAGATCAAGCGTCACATGCTCCACCAACTGAGCCAGCCAGGTACCCCAATGGCTAACTTCTTGAGAACAATTCCATCTCAAATAATCAGTATCCCTTAAACTTAATGGACCCCAAACAAATTCATCATGGGAGCCAGCATGCTACAGACTATAAAATGATAAATAAACACAATCCCTGCTGTTAAGACTCTTATAATCTGGGGGGGGGGGGGGGGGGGGAATGACACTAATTGGTGGTTAATAAGTAACCATTATATCCCACAATATGAGGTTGTCATAATAAATGTATTATAGCAGAGCAATTTAAGGTAAGGGCAGTGGAAGTATAGAGAAAAGGGTTGATTAATTATGCCTGGAAAGATAGGAAAAGTTTCATAGAAGCAGAATTATATCCTAGGTACAAGAGAAGATGTCCTCTGAACATAAAACTCTACAAAGCAACTAGGCCATCTGAATCTGAAATTCAGATTTTTGGTGATGTTTCTTACCAAATCTGATAAAATTAATCATTTCCGAGAAATGCAACAGATCCCACTGTTTGATAGATTTAGGTTATCAGATGAAGACAGGTCACTATATTCAACCAGAATACCAAATAAGAAGCACATCCAAATACCTTCAAATGTCATAGAATATAAACCATTTTTAGAAATTTAGTTCTGGGTTATAAATCTTTTGGAGTCTGCCTAGGAATTCCCTCCAAAAACCTGGTTATTTACTTGGTTTTTGTATGAGACAGTCTCTGACACTCCCCTGCCCCTTACTTTTTGACAGCTGTGTATTTTTCTTTGGTAACATGTAAAAGATCTATAGATGACCAATTTATTACACCAAATCAATAAACTAGTGAATACATAAAAGACAAGAGACTCATAATCCAAACAGTCCTTCAGTTTTTAAAGTTTCTAAAGACATAAATTAAGCTTTGAGGGGGGGAAAAGTCACCAATACCAACAGCTTAGAAAGTAAGATTAAAACTTTACTTGGCAGAAGTATATTCCATGAGTTTTTGGAACCCACGGTCAATCTTCCTCTTCCCCACCCAATAAACTGAGTACTTTCTACTTGTTTGATGTTTTGAATGTCTAAGTACAGAAAACATAGTAATATTATTTTTGTTCTACAACAATGGCAGTGGTGTCTTATCTTTTTGAAAGTTTTTATCTGCTTTTCTTAAACTGCCAAAAAACAAAAAGACAGCATATTCCTCACAGTTCAGCACTTTTTTTTTTTTAATGTTTATTTTGAGAGAGAGAGAGAGAGGAAGAGGGAGAGAGAGAATCCCAAACAGGCTCTGTGCTCTCATCACAGACTCTGACATGGGGCTCATTCTCATGACCACGAAATCAGGACCTGAGCCAAAATCCAGATCAGATACTTAACAGACTGAGCCACCCAGGTGCCCCCCTGCATTGTTTTTATTTTAATAGTAAACTCTATAGTTTACTGTTTATGAGTTCAAGCCCTGCATTGGACTCTGCGCTGACAGTGCAGAGGCTGCTCAGGATTCTCTCTCTGCCTGCCCTCATCCCCTCTGTCTCTCTTTTTCTCTCAAAATACATAAACTTCTTAAAAAATAATAATAAAGTAAAATCTACACCTAAAGTGGAGCTCGAGTCACGCGCTCACGTGCTCTACTGACTAAGCCAGCCAGGCACCCCAGAGTTCAGCACTTTGAAACAAGTTTCAAACATTGTTTGAAACTAAAGAAACTAAAGATAACAAAATTGTAATCAGTAATGTGTTTCTTCTATTCTAAGATATATTTTTTCACATCTTTGTGTTTCTGAAAACTTCTGTACATGTTTTCATGTTTACATTGAATGCAGTAGTTTCTTTTCTCCCTCTGAAGAGCTGTTTTTAAACCCAGTATGTGTCATCATTTTGTTTAAAAAATTTTCTTGAAAAAAAACTCTACTTTAAATATAGTAACAAAAAACATAATGTTTGAGGCAAACCATGTTATATATAGTATAGTAGATATTCCTACACAAAATCTGCAAAGTGTTATATAAAGTACGAATATCTTAGTTCTCAAAAAATCAATTTTAGAAAGAGGGAGAAGTATAAAAAAAGTAAAACTCCTTCCCATCTTAGGTTCAAATACTCAGAAATTTTATACCTGTTACCTTGCATTGTTAATTATTTTTATACATATTTCCTCTGTATAATTAGTCTGTGAGGGCTGGAATACATCACACACACACACACACAGGGTAGGGGTGCAATGAAAGTAGTAATGCTTATTATGTAGCATCAATTTTCTGTGAAATGTTTTGGAGCTATGACTCCTCAAAAGGTTAGAATTGTATCAGTAGTACCAACAAAAAGGAATTCACACTACAGTTTAATAAATGCTATAATGAAAGTATATTATATAAAATAAAAGTATATTATGTAAAATAAAAGCATGTTACGAAGGCACATAGAAAAGGCATCTAACCCTTCTTTACACAAGTGTATATGGGTACTAACAACAAGGTTTCTGGAAGAAATAATGTCTGCATTAAGACCTGAAAAAAAGAGAAACAGCAATGTCCTTGGAAATACTGTTGGGGATTTATCTGTTATGGTGTAACTAATGAATTCTCCATGGTAGGTGCTCAATATTACAGGGTATAAGGTGGGAAGGGGGTGGGTGTTGATGGACAGGGAGATAGGAGAGGAAAAGGCCAAGAGTGGATATAAGAAAGTACAACTAAAAAGACCAAAAGCAGGATAAATTGATGAACAGAATGAACTCTGGTTTTAACACACTTTAGTTCAAATCTGGAATCCAATACTTACTAGCTATGTGATCTTGGGCAGGTACCTAATTCTGTCTCAGCTTTCTCATCTGTAGCCAACAACAACTGATTCAAAGAGATATTGTGAAGCTGAAATGGGATAATTTGTATTTGTCTAGTTAACCAATTAGTTTCCCTACTAGATCATAATAAGCTCCACTACTGCCTAGCAAGTCCTTGGCAAAATGTTTGGCACACAGTAGATGTTCACTAAGTGTTGACTATCATTAAATATTTTATTAAGAAAATTTCAACTGCAGTAATACCATCAACTCAGCACAGCATTGTAACAAGTTTAGCTGTATACTGAAAAAATCAAAAACTGTTAGTTGACTGATTTCCTTATTTTATTATAAAACATTTATAAAATTAATGCTATCCAACCATGAAAAGTTTTATTAATTATAAGAACCATAAAGTGTCCCAAATCTGAACAAAACAAACATTTAGAAAAACATGCCCTTGAGGGTGCCTGGGTGGCTCAGTCAGTTAAGCATCTGACTCTAGATTTCAGCTCAGGTCACGATCTCATGGTTTGTGGGATGTAGCCCTGCATCAGGCTCTGGACAGTATGGAGACTGCTTGGGATTCACTCTCTCCCTCTCTCTCTGCCCCTCCCCTGCTCACACTCTCTCTCAAAATAAATAAACTTAAAAAAGAAAAAAAGAAAAAAAAGAAAAACATGCCCTTGGAGATATTACATAGTTAAATCTATACATCATGGTGGTATAAATGGAATCTTTTCCTCTCTAAAGAGTTATTTTTCAACCAAGGATGACTTTGTCCCCCAGGGAATATGACAAAGTCTGAAGATATTTTTGGTTGTCATAATTGGGGGGAGGGCTTGGGGGGGGCTTACTGGTATCTAATGGGTATAGGCCAGGGATGCTGCTAAACATCCTCCAATGCACAGGACAGTTCCCTCAATAAAGAATTGTCTGATTTAAAATATCAGTAGTGCTGAAGTGGTGGGGTGGGGTGGGTGGTAGTTGGGAGAGTAGAAATGTAGGCGAAGATGGAAGACTGCCAAAACACTTACAAATTCAAGTTGTTTAGGTTTAGCATTATTAGAGTTATTGTCTATTATCGCAGCTTATTGTGTATTTTTTTTTAGAAAAAAAAGACAGCAAGCTGGGGAGAGGGGCAGAAGGAGAGAGAATCTTTTTTTTTTTCATTAAAAAAATTTTTTAGGGGCGCCTGGGTGGCGCAGTCGGTTAAGCGTCCGACTTCAGCCAGGTCACGATCTCGCGGTCTGTGAGTTCGAGCCCCGCGTCGGGCTCTGGGCTGATGGCTCAGAGCCTGGAGCCTGTTTCCGATTCTGTGTCTCCCTCTCTCTCTGCCCCTCCCCCGTTCATGCTCTGTCTCTCTCTGTCCCAAAAAATAAATAAACGTTGAAAAAAAAAAAATTTAAAAAAAAAAAAATTTTTTTATACATTTATTTATTTTTGAGAGAGAAAGAGAGACAGAGAGAGAGACAAAGCATGAGTGGGGGAGGGGCAGAGAGAGAGGGAGACACAGAATCCAAAGCAGGCTCCAGGCTCCAAGCTGTCAGCACAGAGCCCAACGTGGGGCTCGAACCCACAAACCATGAGATCATGACCTGAGCGGAAGTCGGATGCTCCACCAACTGAGCCACCCAGGTGCCCCTAGGAGAGAATCTTAAGCAGATTCCATGCTCAGTGCGGAGCCTGACGTGGGCCTTGATCTCACAACTGTAAGATCGTGACCTGAGCCGAAATCAAGAGTTGGACGCTTAACCAACTGAGCCACCCAGCCAACCAACTGAGCCACAAATTGTTCTTTTTTACCAAGCTTTAGATTTTTTAAGAGAGGCTGAGATTTTTTTTTTCTCTCATATATACCCCAGATAAAGAGAATGATCTCTCTGAAAATTATTTTAGGTCAATAAAGATATATAAAAGTTTTCAATAACTCAGAAGGAAAAATGCATATAAAATGCTTAATTTCAAGACTTGCAAATGAAGTTCTTATCTTTATCAGAGTAAGAATGCACAGGCACATCAAGCTAAAAGGAAAAAAAGATACATGTGGCTTACATTTTCTACTACTTCAGTACACTAATTTTGAAAGTACAATGCAGAATTAAATAGTGTAGTAATATTTATTCATACATGCATATTAGAAGGAACATGTGGCCATTTCACTGCCTTTTCTTTGGTACTCTGCTATTTCTTAGTGATTCTTGACTCCACATTATTTCTGATCTGTTTTACAGCACGTGTGCATTAACAATCTGTTAAAAATTGTGGGGTGGTACCATACAAAGTAATGATATCATTAAGTATAATTTAAACATTCAACGTAATTTATGGCAGCGAAAATTTAAACATTGATTACTATGGGAAATGAATCATCAGGCAGAAGTGACTCTAGATGGTAACAGATCACAAATAGTTGATGTTATCATCATTTTTCTTGAGTATCTTTTGAAATAACATCAGTCTTTGGTTTCATATTTGAGAAAAGCAGTATCACAAACATATAATAAAATGATTTAAAAAATGTAGCCAATAATTTCTGGAAAGGGTCTCATAAGAAATCCAATCCATGTAAGGCTATTACTAGAGCTTCTTGGCTGAGGTAATTAAAGAGATATTGTTGAGTAGAAAGGTGCTCTTATGGGAAAAAAGTCCACCTTATTTGAAGAAATCTTGGAGTTTCTTTATTTCTATATTATTAGAAAAAAATGTTACTTTGCATGAAAATTCAAGAGCAGTTCCATAATTTTGTCATATGTGCAAATTCTGAGTCCAAAAAGTATGATGAATTCCTTAACCGTCCACTAAAATTATTTTTTTTACAATCAGCCATTTTTATACAATCAGCAAATTCAACAGCTAGTTCTTTAAAGCTACCTGAGTGACAAC
This sequence comes from Prionailurus bengalensis, assembly GCF_016509475.1. Taxonomy (NCBI): domain Eukaryota; kingdom Metazoa; phylum Chordata; class Mammalia; order Carnivora; family Felidae; genus Prionailurus; species Prionailurus bengalensis. The sequence goes on along the minus strand of NC_057345.1, from coordinate 41,995,596 downwards.
ATCAGATTCTTCTAAGCTGATATTTTACATTCAAAAAGTGTGGATATTTGTGAATGTGCCATATGTCCACACAATTTAACAATTTACAAAATGACCGTACCTCTTCAATACCAGCTATATTATTCACAGCCAGTTTTTTTAGAGAACTCTGAAGTTTTTTGTCATCAGCTGTAGCTGTTCTATGTACCACCTTCTTCTTTCTGCGAGCTGTACCCTGAAAAATAACCAAACAGAAGTGTTAAGATGCTTGCATCTGGTAACCGCAGTCATATGACTTCCTATTCTAATTAAAATCCATGTAAGAAATTGCTGACTTAATAGTAACAACTAAGAAGACTTTTCAGAATTGTGACTGTCAACCTAACCCAGATTTCTGAGGGTCAGTTCTAGCCAGTTCTTATTCTCTAAATATCCATTTATCATTTCAATGTTTCAAAAGTTTTCTAATAAAAATAATTTATAACTTCAAGGTAATTTAGTGTTTTATAACAACTTCCAAACATTACAAGGAATATTTTTTTACAGTACCTACCACCCCCTGACAATGAAAAAGACAAAGTTCTTACTTCAAGGAGCATACATGAGAGGGAAAAGTCAATAAATACATAAACAAATCAGATCCTTTCAAATGGGATAAGGGTAGTAAGGGGGAAAAAAAAAACAGTGATAAGAATATTTATTGGGTGAAGGCAAAGCACTATTTTACTAGAATGTTCAGTGAAGAGGTGACATTATGAGCTGAGACCCATGGGAAGATCTAGGGGAAGAGTGATTCAAGCAGAATGAAACAAGAGTGAACCTATTGTTTCTACAGAGAGAAAGCAGGTCAGTTATGGCTAGAGCAGAGTGAACAAAGGAGGAGGAGGAAAATGCAATCAGAAAGACAGGCAAGGGCCAAATCATGTAGCCTAGAATGCCATGGGCAGCAGGTGGATTTTATTCCGATTGCAATAGGAAGGTTTTAAGCATGGGAATGATTTGATCTCATTTATGATTTTTATTATGATTTTTACAGATGGCTGAAGTTGCTGTAGAAAATGGACTACAATGAGATCAATCAGGAAGCTACTGTAGCAGTCTTGACGAGAGATGAGGGTTCTGGCAGTGGAGATGGTGAGATCTTAGACTGTCAGAAGAACCAACATACTAATAGACTGGATGTGGGATATGAGGAAAAAAGGAATCTAGAATGATGCTTAGAAATTTGGCCTGAGCAAATAGGTTGAAAATTACACTATTCACAAAGACAGAAAGAACTCATTTCTAAATGGATACTTTGAAACTCTTAATATAGATTTCCATTGAAAAGTTATTTAAAATAATGGATTAAATTCCTGGGCCAATTTACAAAAATGTAACCTACAGCAAAAATAAAACATTACCAAAAGAAGCCTACGTCTTGAGGGCTAAATCTTTCTGACACCTGGCAGGAGTAAGGGGAAAGGAAGAGAGATTTAATTCTCTGGGTAGTTCCCGCAGTACTCAGGGAACCAGCCTTATACAGTAGGCAGGGGCTACCGTCTCAGCAATGCTGATGGGAGTGAAAGAGAGCTCTGTGAGTAGCAGCAGAGGATGTGACAAAATCCAGTTGCTGGAGGATGGACTAGGAGGACTATTTTCATAGATCCTTGTTTATTTGTGAAACATTCCTGACTCAGGGAAAGCTCAATCGCTTGCTCAAATGAAATGATCCTCAGTACCTCAAATTCAATATGTCTAAAAGCTTACCAGTCCACCAAACTATTCTTCCTAGATTTGTAGCTGGTAGTACCACCATATATTTAGTCTTTAAAACCAGAAATCTGGGGGTCATCCCTCCTCTGTATTCTGAGTCATGTCAATTCCAACTCCTAAATTTGTGTTCCATATACTACAGCAGCAGCCTTTCAATCATTCTCCTCTATGCCAGACTTCTATTTCATTTCCATTTTCCATGTTGTTAGCACCTACCTTTCTAAAATGACTATTCTTCTTAAAATCCTTCAATAGTTGCCCCTTGCCTATAGGATAAAATCCTAACCTCCTTAATATGGCATATAAGACTATGATATAACCTTGACTTACCTGGTTGTTTAGTTTCCTACCATTCTTTATCCATTGGATAGTCTAAACTCTTAACTGTACCAAACTAAAACAAGCCATTCCATTAAGCACCATGTTATCTCAGCATCTTAGGTGCCTTAGCATGTATGAGAATAACAATCCCCTCGTCACCTCACACCCTCACCCTCACCAGTCTACCTAGTGATAAATTCTTGTTTGTTTTCCAAATCTCGGCTCAGTGATGACTTCCTTGTCCCTCCTAGGCAAAAGCACCTTGTACTTCATTTTAACATTTACTACCCAGTAGTGTAACTGTGAGCACGTCTCTCTTCCAAGCTTAGTTATGTCAAGAGAAGAAAACCCTGACTAGGTTATCTACTATGTGCCAAGCACATAGTAGGTGCTCAGTAAACTAGTTAAATGAATGAATGTGTGAACCATCTGGTTTAAAATGTGTAACAGTCATGTGCTGCATCAAGCTCTTCCAGGTATATTCTATGGTTCCTGAATATCCCTAGTTTTTCCATTTGTACATTGCATTAGACTTGATGCTACCATGTGACTACTTTAGTTACATGAGTATGTTAATATGACTCCAGAGTCCTATACCTGTGTCACTATGGAAGAAGGAGAAAGTACTAGTCACTTCTTTCCTTCCCCTTTTATCTCCATTCTTAGGAGTTGTGGTAATCATCAAAGTAAATGACAGGTAGACTTGCTACATAGTGTCCTACCTACCGCCTTCCAGGTCTGAGCTAAGTACTATCTCTTTTCCTTTTACAAATATTGTACTAGGCAGAGATAAGGGCAGAGTATTCTCCTTAAGCCTGGGGCAAGAGCTGAAGGGAATCAAAGATTCTCAGAACAAGCTTTTCTTTGGGCTTCAAAATACATGGAATAAGAATGTTCATGCTTATATTGACCAACAAAGAACAGACAGGAATTTGGGAGGAAAACCCAGCAATGAAAAAAGTATAATCAGTCTGAGCATCTCCAGTTAAACCACTTATAAGCCTAACTGTACAAATAGGTGTATCCAGTCAAGATAAGGTAACCTCAACATCTGGGATGCCCTGTAAATGAGTCTAACATAATAACAGCTATCATTTATTAAGTATCTATTCTGTGCCAGATAGGTGTTTTGTAAGTATTACTCTAATCTTTAGATGTATCTTATGCAGGATTTTTTCTATTTTGCACATGCGAAAATGGAAGCTTAACAAGGTTGGGTAACTTGTTCATGTCACATAACTACCAAATGTTAAGAGGATTCAAACAAAGGTGGCTATTAACATTGTACCACCAGAGAGAGAAGTCTTCTAGTTACCTATATTAAATCTAGACAAGTTTTTTCAAATTGGAATGTGGTTTGATCTTGATTATTGAAAAGATTTTAGATTTTCAATGACCACAAATCCAAAATAATACTACTTTCTGATAATACATTTTCCTATCAATTTTTCTTATGCCACACTCACCTTGCCCCCTATCCGGACCTGAGCCTGAAGTTTGGCTAACTTTTCTTGATTCATGCTGTTGGTAAATCTAGGGGGGGAAAAATACATTTGTTAAAATCACTGTTTTACCAAAATAAAATAACTGTTTATGCAACAATACCTTCTGGTTCACTAGGCTTGCAATAGGCATTACCACTGTGATCATATTAATACTGTCTATATAGTCTTAATAAATATTAATAACTTGTTCTCGCTTCATAAACCAGATATTAAGAGAATGAAAATTAAATAAAACCACCAGGGAGTCAAATGCACAAACATAAAATAGAATAGGATTCAAAGTTACCTATTTGAGGATCCCTCCTTAAATGCATAATTCAGTTCTTGGGCATTCAGTAAAACCTAACCAATTAGAAAATCTCTATAGACAAGCCAGTTTTTCCCCCAAAGGTTTTTACAACAGAGAGCAGTTACCAAATGTTACCAGCACAACCTTTAAGTAGATTTTTTTCTCTCCAATAATAAATGAGCCATAAATAACCTTGTGCCCATAAATAAATAGAAAAAAAAAAAAAGAAGAAGAAGAAGAAGAAAAAGCAGGACAAAGAAGAAATTCAATAATAGGCTCTCTAGCTGTCAAGATATGAGGGAGTCACATCTTCTATTCAAGGTCAGATGGTATGTTAATAACAGGAAAAGAGAGCCAGATTTTCAGACATTCAGCACTTCAGCAGCCCTTTCCACAGAGTTCGTTCAGTACCTTGCACTGATATAGTATGTCAGACTTGTCAAGATATTCTTGCACACTGGGTAAAATTCCTCACTGCACAATTTGACAAAAACATCTCTGCTACATTAATACTAAATTTTTGTGAGTGCTTAGTGGGGAGGAGAGTCTTAGAAATAGCCTTTTTAAGGCCAATTTTGATTTTGAAAACTCTTAAGAAAATTATAAAGCCATAAAGCCTAATCTGGTCAGTGATATTCCTGACTAGAGAAAAAAAGTTAAGTTTATAATGGGTTATAACATTCCACACTATATAAACAAATAAAAGCCAAGGTTAAAAGTCTTGTTTTACTTGTTCTGTGGAACAACAGATCATTACCAAGATGTGAGAGAGGGAATAAAGGCTGTTCTCAAACCTTTTTTGGCCAATTCTCTAACCTCTTTATCATTCACATGAAAAAGATAATGTCTTCATTTGAGAGATGAAAGAGAATAAAGATTATATAAGTACTAATTGTTCTGTTTTCTGACACTACTGGAGCACTAACCTGTGTGTGTGTGTGTGTGTGTGTGTGTGTGTGTGTGTGTGTGTGTATACACACACACACACATACACATGCTTCAAGGCCAAATAAAGTCCAGTTCCCAAATAACATTCAGAATTTATAGTTCCTCAATCTTTACTCAGCACTGTATCACAATGCTCAAGCAGCTAAAAACACGCTTTTACAGGAGGAGTACAAAGCCAGAAGGCTTAGGTGTAGGTCAATCTCAACTCTGCCAGACTTAATTAAATTTGCTGATGCAAATCCCAATGTCTATACTCAATATCCATAGAAGAGGACCAATATTCACTTTTCTCAAAGGAATGTGGCCATGAAAGTATAGTGAACTTAGTATAGAGCCTAAGGAATTTTTTTTACAAAAAAGGGAGGAAGTGAAAATATTAGAACTAGATACAACGTAAACCTTAGGGGCTCTTCTGCATTTTGAAGTAACAATCCCCAAGAGAAGAGATGGAAAACAAGAGAATGAAGTCAAGATAAAGAGTCTTGACTTGTTTGAAACAAAAGCAAAAACAAAATTAACTCTTTATATCAATGTGTTGATGAAAGAACAGATTTCCATTCCAGGTAATCAGTGTAACAGAAAACTTGTTCCCAAGAATTATCTCAGAGAAAAAGCATTTTAGGGAGGTTCTCAAGGGGGAAGGGGAGAAAGAAAGATGGTCCTTTGTCTATTAGCAGGTTGGGGTATGTGGAATTGAAGGAGAAAAGAGGACTGGACTCAGTCTATGAGAGATGAGGTGTCACGCTCAGAATCTGGACTAGACCTCAAAGATCACCTGGCTTAATTCCCTATTCTTCGACCAACCTTTACTTCATTGTACCCATTATTCCTGTCTTGTATGTGAGGCCATCTCAAATACCTGCAAGCAGCAGCAGGGTATTAAAAAATTATGAACAAATAAAACAGTTCACCTCCCTCCTAATTTAACAGATTTGGAAATGAAGGTCCAGAAGGGACAAGTCACTGCCTAGACCCAAAAGGAAGAACTTCCTAAGAACATAAATTACTGCGTTCTTCCTTGGGGATCCTAGGATCGGTTAGCCCTTTACTCAAGGACTCAAGAAAAGTGTAAATAATGAGGTTCTGATCAATATTTATTGAGTCCCTAAGTTCCAAGCATTATGCTAGGCACTTTCTTTTTGTTTACACAGATAAAGTAACTTCAATCCTTTGTCCTGACTTTTTATTATGTGGGGTTCCTCTAACAGAGGCACAAGTTTTGTAATCAAAAGGATCAAGGTTCTACCCCTTAAGACTTCAAAAAGGTATTTTACTTTCTGAACTTGTGTTCCTTCTGTATTAGAAAAGGTTTAACACTACACAATTCATAGGGCTGTTTTAAAGGTTAAAGGTTAAGTTAACAAGCACAGGGTATGGCTCACAGTATATATTCAAAAACTGGTAACTATTGTTACCACTCCCGAGGGAATATCTATGGTATAAGTGAAAGAACGTGGGAACGGAAGTTGAAACCGCCATTCACTAGCTGTGTAACAGGGTGCCCGTCGGTCAATCATCTGTTTCCTGACAGCCTACTATGCATCAGGCAGTTTGATGGGGCTATCGAGATGGACAAGGCAATGTCTCAGAGAGGGAATCAGAATTGTAAATACTGCCATTGCGAGGTGAACAGAGCTGCAACGGAATTCAGTCCCAAGCGCTTGGGGGCCGGGGGCTGCTAACCTCAGTTTCCCTATCTGTAGAGTGGGACGATCAAACGAGATGACAACAGATAGGCTGTTGTCACAGCATTGTTGTTGTGAATAGAGTAACAGGAGAGAGGCGGGGGTAACCCGCCTCCTGGGACTGGATCTGGGAGGCAACACCGCGGGTCCCCGCTCGCCCCCATAGGGGGCGATGGTGCTGGGGACCTTCCCTCAGGTGCCGACCCCCAGCTGCGCCGCCGGTAACCGACAAGCCAAACCAGCCGCCTCCGCCCCCACTCGGCCCGCCACGGCGGAAGTGGCAGCCCGAATGGTTGGCGGGTGTCGGAAAAAGAGGGCGGGGGGAGACCGTGCGCAGCGGCCTATGGCCGTGGAGTGGCGGGACCGCCGGGGGTCTCACCTGAAGCAGGGAGGGTCCTCCAACAACAGCACGCGGCAAGAGCAAGATGGCTGCCTCAGTCGAGACAGAGAAAGACGACGGCAGCAGCGGCGGCGGGAGCGGGGCCCACGTGACACAACCGGCTCCGCCTCTCTTTCTCTCTCACCAGAGCAGCCTATCGTGGAGAGCGCATATACGAACTACAAAACCCAGCCTGCTCTGCGCCTACCAATAGAAATGCGGCAGGTGCAGGTGGCCGCACTGCATTCTGGAGCCTGCAGTCTCCCGAGGATTCCATTGTGCCTACAATTTTGTAAGGGTACTAATAAAAAGGAGGTGTGTATTTTTGTTTGAGGATGTATTTTTGTCTCATGTCTTTCACTAATTAAGTACGCACTGTCGGAGTCAACTAGTGCGGACTCACTAGTGTATTGACTCAACTAGCTTCTACTGGGAGGAGAGACGGGAAATTTTACCGTTTGTTATGTAAATCAGAGAGGAAAACTTGAGGAGAAATACTCAACCCACAAAGTTTAAAAACAAGTCAAGTAGATTTAACCAGAAGAAGTTTTACGCTTTAAATGTCTGCAGTGACTTTTGTCCTCGTTCCCTGAAGATCTGGGTTAGTTTTGCAATAAGGGATTCGAAATTTGGTTTTCTGGGAGCTTGTATCGGTTGGTTGCATCATCCCAGAGTGGACGAATTGCGGCTGCAAGGAAAAATAAGGTCCAGCGCTGCTTCTCCAGCAGGAAGGGGCATTCTTGCAAGGCACGAGACAATACACTGCAGAACAGGTTTGCCAGGTCTCCTCGTGACCAGAGCAGGAACCTAAGAATGAAATCGCGTAGTCTAGGTTTTTGGGATTTTTTTGGTTTTGTTTTGGTTTGGTTTTTTTTGCGGAGGAGGAAAGGGGAGGCCAATGGGCAACGCGCCCACTGTAGGGAGCAGCTGACTTCACCGATCAATAATTCGCGTTGTGAATATTAAGTGCAGCGGTTCTTGGGGGGAGGGGCTAGCTTGCAGGCTGAGGCAACCAGCAACGGTTCTCTTGAGCCCTCTCCCCACCCCCACTATCTCGGCCCACCTTCTCCTTCTCAGTCTTCGGACTGAATATCCAGAATCGAGGGGAAGCAGGTCGCGCAGGAGAGCAATTCCCGCACCCTTCTACGTGATCTGCACCTTTAAACTTACTCCATCTCAAACCAGACCCCGGAGGCACCACCCACATCCGTCTAACATCACTTCCTTCACGGTTAGGAAAAAAAAAATCTGGGAACGCGAGGGGTTGGGCTGAGCCGCACTTGGGGAACGGCACGGACCTTCTGCTAGGACTCTGTTCCTCCTCCGTCTGCTCAGCCCGGTGGCTCCGCGCACCTACCACCATGGAGCTTCGGTCTCATCTCGGGGCCACTTGTTTGCTGAGCTTCAGTTTCCTGCTTCTCATCACCTCTTCTGATGGACATATTGGGCTTGGAAAGGGTCAGACTGCCTTCTTATATTAATCTTTACTCATACTGGGCCCCAGCCCAGTATAATCCTCTTCTTATGCTAACACGATCCCCCTCCCGTTCTGTCTCTTAGGCCACGCCAGGTTTCTTTTTATCCTCTCTAACCGCTCCTGGATTTTGAGGATTTCTAGGGGATGAGGAGTAGCGGGTCTGGGAAATGGTGAGATGAGGAAGTTGTGCTTGAGGCCTCCCTAAATTCTTGGGTTGGAGGTAAGGAACGACCCTAAAGCAGGTTTAAGAGCCAGCATAGGTGCCTAGCACTTGGTAGGTCCTCAGGAACAATCATTTTTCCTTTTGGGAGAAATATGGTCTTTGGAGACCTGCACATGCAGAGACCCTTTCCCTGGCTATGAAGATCCCCCTACTCACCTTCTCCCTGAAGAGTTAGGTTACTGCTTCTTCCGGACCTTGGGGAGAACAGCACCTGCATCCCAGGACTGGTATATAAGGAAAGGCCAGGTGAAGGATAGAAGGTCTGGTGTTAGAGGGTCACCAACAGTTGTCCTTGGTGTGCTTCAGTCAATGTGTCTGAAGAAACTGATTTTTTTTGAGGAGTTGAGGGGACAGTGGTTATGAATGGGAGATCGGTGTGACCTCCACCCCCACCCCATCCCCTTACCTACATCTCCTTTGGAATTCAGGGTTTATGCTTTTTCTAAGTAGAAAGAGTGGTAGCATGGATTCTCCTCTCCTTTTTTTGTACCAACCTTACTGGATGGAGTGATTCTGATGCAGTCCTGATGTTTTAAACTTTGCTTTATCCTTCCAATTTGCATATTTATTGGCAGGTGATGAGGTTGGGTGGTCACTCCTTCAGTAAATAATTAATTTTTGATCACCTACCATATTCCAGGCACTGTACTAGGCACTGGGGATCTTGGAATAGACAGGACAGATAAGGGTCCTGCTCACAGAGTTCATATTCAAGTCAGAGATACAGAGAGTAGACACGTGAACAAGAACAAATGTAAGAAGCAAGAGAATTTCAGCTAGGGATAAGTATTGTGAAGAAAATGAAATCGTGATGGAGTAGAAAGAATGGCTGGGGAGGGTGAGGGAGCTGGCATTACTTGAGCTAGGAAGGTCAAAGAAGACTTCTGTGAGAAGGTGATATGTGGATTTCCATCTCAGTGATGAAACTTCATGGTGAATTCTACTGGGCCAGAATATTTTCAGTACTGACAATCTCATTTTGAAACATTACTGTATATTTAGCACAAAAATGTAAGTACCAAGGGAGACAGAGTATGGTGTTATGAGTGTGGGTGTAGATCTGAGTTTTAATTTATTCTGCTATTGGCCAGCTGAGAGGCTTAGGGCAAGTTGCTTCACCTTTCAAAGCTCAGTTCCTCATCTACAAAATGGGCATAATAATAACTACCTTGGACACTCAACAAATAATTTACTCTGTTCCAGTTACCGTTAGGTGTAGGCAATACCTTAGAGTCATGTGTTCAGTATCTTTACTCCTTGGTAGATATTAAGCCATATATTTATTAATGGTTGTTCCAGTTGCCATTACTGCATAATAAACCACCCCAAAATTTAATAGTGTAAGGAACTCATTTTATTATGCTCATAATTCTGTGAGTCAGGATTTCAAACAAGGTACCGTGGGGAAAGTGTGTCCCTTGGTTCCATGTCTGGTTACTTTTCCATGTGGTCTTTCTTCATGGGCCAGGTGTGGGGTTCCTCAGTATGACAGCCAGACTCTTAAGAGGGTCCGTCCGAAGAGACCAAGGTGGAAATGCATTGCATTTTTATCATCTAGCCTTATAAGTCACATAGCATCACTTCCATTGTAGTCTGTAAGGGCGTGTTCAAGGGGGAAGGACCTCCATGGAAAGAATGTTGAGGACAGTTTGTAAGAAAAGCATGTGGAATGAGATATTGCTACAAGTATAGTCTGCTCCAGTAAGCCAGGACCATTTCTGTCTCATTCATGCTCAGGAATATCTGTTGAAAGAAGAAATGAATGGTGTATCTGATCATTGAGATCCCTGTCTTTTTTCTGCTTATAGTCTGAGGACTGTCAAAGCAAGTAAGCAAGCAATTGCATAAGCTGTGATATGTATGGTGAGCAAGGAAAATACCAGTAACTGTAGCAGTATGTAAGAAGGCAACTTGAGGAAGGGGGGCTGTGCTCTAAGGATTAAAAAAAAAGGCATGTAATATTGTGTTATAAACTTAGAAAGGATTTAGTTAATATTTATTATTATGCCCTCCTAAGGAAGAATATTTAATTGTTCCTGAAAGGAATTAATAATGTTTCAAATTTTTGTTTTTTGTATCTCTTGGGTATGGATTCTTGGGAAATAAATTATAGCCTACCTACGCTACCTCCCCCAAAATGTGCTACCTGAAGCAGTATTTCCTGAAAATTTTGATGAGTATGATTTCTTCCCAAATGTTTTCAGAGCTCTGGCTCTTTCCAGAAGATGGCCTGTTGGTTTGCAGAGAGAAAAGACTGAACGACCCTACTATTTTCATTAAAAATAGGAAATACAGAAGTGTGAGCACTGGATAGGAATCAGGAGACCTGGTGTTTTTGTTTTGTTTTGTTGTTTTAAAATTTTTTTTAATGTTTATTTTTGAGAGAGAGAAAGAGAGACAACATGAGTGGCAGAGGGGCAGAGAGAGAGGGAGACAGAATCTGAAGCAGGCTCCAGTCTCCGAGTTGTCAGCACAGAGCCCCATATGGGGCTTGAACTCACAAACCCCGAGTCATGACCTGAAGTCAGACGCTTAACCGACTGAGCCACCCAGGTGCCCCAGGAAACCTGGGTTTTAATGCTGGTCAGACCATGTAGCTCTGGTCTTACCAGGGCACTATTAATTGAATGAGAGTGTTGAACTAGAAATGATTCCTAAGAGTCATTTCAGCTCTAACAGTATGGTATTGGAGTGGTTTTAACAAATACAGTTGGTATTAACAGTATGGTATTAACAAATACAGTTGACTCTTGAGCAGCACAGGGGTTAGGGATGCTGACCCCTGCACATCCCACAGTTGAAAAATCAGCATATAACTTTTTTGACGCCTCCAAAACTTTACTGATGATCAGTAGCCTTACCAATAACATAAATATTTGATTAACACATATTATTGTGTTCTATATATTATATACTGTTTTTATATAATAAAGTAAGCTAGAGAAAAGAAATGTTAAGAAAATCACAAGGAAGAGAAATATATTTATAGTACTGTACTGTCAAAAAATCCATGTATAAGTAGATGCATTCAGTTTGAATCCATGTTGTTCAGGAGTCAACTATAATTTTGTTCTCTGTGTCCTAAAAATTTGGGATATATCATCTATGGGGAGAATTGTAATGACTAACATTTTCTGTACATTTACTATATTCCAGGCACTGTTCTGTGCATTTTTCATGTATTAACTAGTTTAATACAATAACCCTCTGAGATGGATAATATTTTTTCTTATCATCCTCATTTCACAGATGAAGAATCTAAAATGGGGCAAGGGAGTCACACAGCTGGTATATGGACTCTCTGGTTTAGAAATCCTAGAGCCCGTCCTCTTAACCAGTATACCATTGCTGTCTCTGAGTGCAGAAACTCCTTTGAAGACTTCACAGGAGAAATAAGAAAGTTGTCAATGGGGGTGGTTCAGATGCTGTCACTGCCTGAAACAGAGATAGATGACTTTGTTGGGTCTCTGGAATAAAAATTCGGCACTGACACATGAAGTGTCAGTGTCCTACGCACATTCACAAGAATCCTATGGGATAGATATTTTTCTTAGCCATATTTTGCATTTGTGAAAATGCCAAGAGGGTGGAAGTGGGATTCCAGTCCAGTTCTGCTCTACTGTAGTTGGACTTTGCTTAGCTACTGTGTTATTCTATCTCTCAGGTACAGTGTTGCTTGTTTTAGAGGCTTGGCTGCCAGCTCTGACACTTGACCTTTTGTTTCAACAGCAGGAGTGGGTGGATAATACTTTCCTGATGTCTTTCACATACATTCATGAAAACACTTTCAGGATGAAGGGGTTGGAATTCTGCTGTAAATGCTGTGTTTAGAAATGGTCCTCTCCAACCCCACTTTAAAAATTAATGTTTTAGGGAAAGGGCTACTGATGTGGGAGCCTTCAGCTCACTTTGCAGATAGCGGCATAAATTAGGTGGCTGTGCATGTGACACTTCAGGAAGTTGGACTGTTTTCAAATGTTCCACGTTGGCATGGGTGTATAAGTGTGGGTGGGTGTCAGGAGAGTAGGTGATTTTAATAACAAAGTTAACACTGTACCCTTTCAAGTTATATTTGAAGTGAAACAAAAGGACCTGGTTTTCCAGATCTGAAGTCAGTGTTTTCATTCTCCTTTGGTGAGACTGTATTCTTTCATTCGTTTGTTCATTTAATCTTTGCTGGAAAGGCAGTATAGCGTGTGGTTAAAATACAGACTCTAGAAGTTGGCCACCTAAGTTCTAATCCCAGTTCTGTCATTTACTGGCAGTGCAACCTTGGGCAAGGTGTTTGACTTCAGCTTCCATATCTGTAAAATGGGGATAATTAGAGTTTCTACCTTGTAAGTTTATTGTGAAGATAAGTTAATATGTATAAAAGTATGGAAAACAGGACCTGACATACAATGAATGCCATGTGAGTATTAGTCATTACTAATATTGTTGTTATCGTTGTATTATTGTGATCATCACAAAGTAAGCATTCAGAAAATGATGGTGGTGATTATGACTCTTATGAAAAATTCCAGTGTACTTTTTATTTTTATTTTTTAACAATTTTATTTTTAAGTCCTCTCTATACCCAACTTGGGGCTTGAACTTAGAACCCACAATTAAGAGGTGCATGCTCTACCGGCTGAGCCAGCCAGGTGCCCCTCCAATGTACTTTTTTTTTTAAGTGTATTTATATTTGAGAGAGGGAGAGTGTGCGTGTGCGAGCAGGAGAGGGGCAGAGAGAGAGGGGGACAGAGGATCCGAAGCAGGCTCCGCACTGAGAGCAGAGAGCCTGATGTGGGGCTTGAACCCCCAAGCTGCGAGACCATAACCTGAGCCAAAGTTGGATGCTTAACCAACTGAGCCACCCACAAGGCCCTCCAATGTACTTTTTAATACAAATTTTCAAAGCAATTTTGTACATGTAGTGAATTGTTTCAAATAATACCTCTAGACTGACTCTTAGGGATGATGCAGTAAGGCAGGTTGGCACATGTTGGGATACTGGAAAAGCATGTTAATTAGGAATCAGGAGACCTAAATTCTGGTTGTGATTTTGTGGTTTTGGGTAGCCTCTTCCTTTTTCTAGGCCTTCCTAGTATTAAAGGATTGGACTAATCTCTTAAGTTTGTGCTGTCCCAATACAGTGGTACTAGTCACATGTCACCCTTAAATTTAAACTAATCAAAATAAGAAATTCATCTTTTCAGTTGCATTAGCCACATTTCAGGTATTCAGTAGCCACTTGTGGCTAGTGGCTACCATATTAAATAGTGCAGATCTAGAACATTTCCATCATTGCAGGAAGTTCTATTGAATGGTGCTGCCACAGGGTCTCTATTCTTAGCCAGAACCTCCTATGACCTTTAGCTGTGTCAGCTAGCTTCTTAGTTGCCCCAGTTTATGGAGAAATTAATTTTACCTGATATTTATCTAGCTTCTTTGACTTTCTTTTGGGTGACATTTGCCCGACACATACTTTTCAATCAACTTACTTTAGACTTTTTCAAGTCTGTCTGTTTTAGGTGCTCTTTTAAATGTTATAGAGGTAGGTTTTGGTTTTTTTTTTTTAAGTGAAATCTGACAATTTCTATTTTTTAACTTTAACTGGCAAGTTTAGTCCACTTATATTTATGGTGATTATTGCCAGAGCTGGTCTTATTTCTGTCATCTGGTTTGCATTGCTACTGTTTTTTCTTCTTGTTTACTTTAGGGATTTAGTATTTTCTTATTCTCATTTTGTTTTGTCTCCTTTATTAATGTAGAAGTTGACAGTCTAGTTCTTTTCTTTTGGTGATTACTTTTGAAATTTTACTTACATACTTACAAAATCTAATATTAGTATCTTAACCGTCCAATGGAAAGGGGTCTTAGAACATTTCAACTTCAGTCACCTCCTCTTTACTTATAAGCAGTTGTTCGGTGTTTTGTTGGTTTTTTTTTTAACTCTACCAATTGAGCACTAACATTCTTTGTACAGATAATATTTAGATTTATCCACATGTTTCCCAATTTATTTGTTCACTGTTCCTTGTATCTAGGCTTTCTTCTGGAATCATTTTCTTCCTGAAATGTGACCTTCACTTATTCTTTTAGTTTCTCTGGTTCTTCCCTCCTAGGGGACTATTTTAATTTCCCTTTGTCTCTTCAAATCTCCAATTCTTTCTCCACAATCTTTGCTGTCAGCTGGTGACCATGTTTCCTCTTTAACAGAAGATAGAAGCAATTGGGAGAGGCCTTTCAAAAATTGTTACCACTATATCTACCCACCTTCTAGCACCAATGTCCATATATTCTTCCTCCCCTGTCTACTGGATAAACTATCTGTGCTCCTAGCAAAAGCTGATCCCTCTATTGGAGTACTAACTCCTTTCTCCTTTCACCTCCTCTAGATATTTTTGACTCATCTTTCTTGTCCTGTATCAGCAATTGTCCTCCCTTTACTACATCATTTCTATCAGCTTTCAACATCTCTATACTTTCCTCCATATTGAATAAAAACCCTTCCTCAACTCACTGCTCCCCCTAACAATTACCCCCTATACGGGAAAATTCTGTGCAAGAGTTGTAGGTACTCCTCTGATTCTTCCCCTGGGCTATCTTGATCTTGCTCTAATCATGCTTTCATCCCACTCGTCTAATTGAAACTGATCTTATCAAGGTCAGCATTGCTCTCCAGTTGCTAAATGCTGAGGTCATTTCTGATTTAACAGGAACATTGGAGTCAGTTGATCATCCTTCCTTCTTGAAACATCTTGGAAACACTTGGATTCCAGGACTCCATGCACTGCTAGTTTTCTGCCAGTCTCACTTGGCAGTTCCTTCTCTTGTCCTTGTCTTGTTCTTCTTTATCTCCCCTGACCTAGGAGTCCTCCAGGGCTCTTAGACTCCCTCTCCATCTATACTCACTCCCTTGGTGATCTTATTCAGTCTCATGACTTTAATAACATCCACATTCTGATACCTGTCCCTTGAATTTCAGCCTTAGACATTTAGTCGCTTATTCAGCATCTATACTTAGATGTCTAGTAAGCATCTCAAAGTGAACATACCCAAATCAAATCTCTTAATGTTTCTTTCCAAAACTCACTCTAATTGCTCCCTTCCCCAGTTCTGTTAATGGCAACTCCATTTTTCCAGTTGCCCAAGCCAAAAACCTTAAGAGTTGTCCTCAACTTCTCTCACCCCATATGCATAGCAAAATCCTTTTGACTTTGCCTTCAAAATATATCCAGAATCCGGTAGTATCTTATACCCTCTATCATCTCTGCTAGTCCAAACCATCATCATTGTTTGCCTGGATTATTGCAATAGCTACTTTACTAGTCTCATTTGCTTTTCCTTTTCCCCCCTATATTAGTTTACTAGGGCTGCAGTAACAAAGTACCACAAACTGAGTGGCTTAAACAACAGAAATTTATTGTCTCACAGTTCTGGAGGCTGGAAGTTTGAAATCGGCAGGATTGGTTCCTTCTGAACAGTGAGGGATGGATCTGTAGATGGCTATGCTCTTCCTGTGTGCATATCTGTGTCCACATTTCCCTTTTTAGATAGAGACCAGTCACATTGGGTTAGGGCCCACCTCGCCAACCTCATTTTAACTTGATTACCTCTGTAAAGACCCTATTTCCAAATAAGGTCACAAGTCTGGGGGTTAAGACTGCAACATATCTCTTTTTAAGGGATACAGTTCAACTCATAACACCGCCTATAGTTTGTTTTCAGCATAGAAGCCAAAGCAATCCTGTGAAAACATAAACCACATTGTGTTACTACTCTGATCAAAACCCAAGAGCCTAATAAAAGCTAGAGTCTTTACAGTGGCCTAACAGGCCCTGCATTGTCTGTTCCCTCCTCTTTGTTCCCTCTTTGTTCTTACCTCCCTCTAGTTTTAGGGACACCACTGTGTAGTGATTAAAAGCAGGGAGTCTGGACCTTGATTGCCTAGGTTCAGATCCCAGCTCTGATACTCATTAGTGATATAAACTTGGGAGTTATTTAGACTTTGTGCCTCAGTTTTCTCATCTGTAAAATGGGATTAATAAGAGTACCTACCTCTAGGGTTATTATGAGGATCAATATTCATAAAGTACTTAGAACAGTGCCTTGCATGTTATATTAATAGCGGGTACTTGTAGCAATTCTCCAGTCCCAGACACTGTTCAGAGTTCTTTAACGTATTCATTTTTTCAATCCTCACAGCAACCCTAACAGGTAAGTACTGTTGTAATCCTTGGTTATCCACAGGTGAAGAAACTGAGGGTAAGAAACTTGCCCTAAGTCACACAGCTAGTAAGCTGCAACTAGGATTCCAACCTAGGGAGTCTAGGTCCAGAGTTCATGCTCTTAACCACTATGTAATACTACATAGTAAATATTTATTCATTGAAATAATAATGAGTTGTGAATACGTGATGGTGGAAAAGTTTCTTAGTTTTTCAGAAGATGTCTGTCTTGCCCTCGTTCTTGAAAGATAGTTTTGCTGGGCACGTAATTCTAAATTTAGGGATATTTCCTTTTCAGTATTTTGAAGATGGTATTCTGCTTTCTTCTGATTTCTGGTTTGCTCCTGTCAGTCTAATTATTGATGTTTTGTAGGAAATATGTCATTTGTCTCTGAAATGCTTTAACGATCTTAATATTTTTGCTGCTCTGCAGTTTCACTATGGTGTAAGTGTATGTATTTTGATTTTGTAATTTGTCTCAGTTGCTATAGATTGTGTTTTGTGTACCTGCAAATTCATGTTTTCTCTAAGTTCTTGAAAATTCTCAGCCATTCTTTCTTTCTTTTTCTTTTTGAAAGATGCAAATGTATTTTAAGTAGTAATACATTCACATGGTTTGATATTTCAAAAGGTATTTTTTTCCTCCCATTTTTGTTCCCCAGTCACCCAGTGCCCTATCCCAGTGATATTGTCTTTTCAAATATATCCTTTTCTCTCATCTTTTCATTCTGAAACTCCAATTCTTTTTATACTAGCTCTATTAATCTTCTCAATATTTCTTGGCCTCTTCTTCACATTTTCTATCCCCTTATCTCTCCATGCTGCATTCTGGATAACTTCTAATTTATCTCTCCACTGGTCTCTAATTTGCTGTTTTAACCTATTCATTGAATTTTTTTATTTTTTAATTAAAAAACATTTAACATTTATTAAAAAATACAAAGTTTACTTACTTATTTTTTTAGTAATCTCTACATCCAACATGGGGCTCAAACTCACAATCCTGAGATCAAGAGTCACTCACTCTTCTGACTGAGCCAGCCAGGTGCCCCTTCAAAATATCTCCAAGCTCTGAGTTGTCAGCACAGAACCCGACACGGGGCTTGAACTCACAAATCACGAGATCATGACCTGAGCCAAAGTCGGATGCTTGACCAATTGAGCCACCCAAGTGCCCCTCATTGTATTTTTTTTAATTAATAGAATTTATTTTTTTGAGCAGTGTGAGGTCTGTAGAAAACTTGAGTGGAAAATAGAGTTCCATGTCAGCTGTCACCCCTCCACTTTCCCCCTCCCCGGGTTTTCCCTATCATTAACATCTTGCATTGATGTTGTTCATTTGTTACAATTGATGAGCCAGTATTGATACATTATTATTGACTAAAGTCCATGGTTTACATTTGTGCTATATAGTCTCTGGGTTTTGACAAGTGTATAATGACATATATGTTAATTTGCTAGAGGTGCCATAACAAATTCTACACACTTGTAGAAATAAATTAATAATTAATTAATAAATTAACAAAAATTTATTTTCTTACAAATCTGGAAGCTAGAAGTTCAACATCAAGTGGTTGGCAGGATTGGTTTCTTCTTATAGATGGCTGTCTTTCTGTGTCTTCACATGGTCTTTCTTTTTTTTATATGTGTCTGTCCTAATCTCTTTTTAGAAGGACACCAGTTATAATGGATTAGGACCTATACTAGTAACCTCATTTTAATTTAATTAACCTCTTTAAAGACTGTCCAAATACAGTCCTATTCTCAGGTATTGTGGTTTAGGACTTCAACATACCAATTTGGTGGGGTAGACACAATTTAACTCATAACAACATATATCTGCCATTACAGAATCGTACAGAATAGTTTCACTGCTATAAAAATTCTATGTTCCACCTACTCATCCCTCCGTCCCCCGTGAACCCCTGGCAACCACTGATCTTTTTATAATCTCCATAGTTTTGCCTCTTCCAGAATGTTATGTAGTTGGAATCATATATTATGTAGCATTTTCACATTGGCGTCATTCACTTAGCAATATGCATTTAAGGTTCCTCCATGTCGTTTTGTGGCTTACTAGCTCATTTCTTTTTATCACTGAATATCCATTGATATTATATTTCAACCATTATTTTTTTTTAAGTAGGCTCTATGCCCAAGGTAGGGCTTGAACTCACAACCCCGACACCAAGGATCAAATGTTCTACCAACTGAGCCACCCAGCTGCCCCTATATATTTAATTTCTAGAAGTCCAGGTGCCTTTATAGATTTGCCTATTTATTTCATGTGTTGCATGCATTTTTGTGATCCCATGTGTTACTTCTTTATGTGTTTTTAATTTAAAAAAATGTTTATTTTGAGAGAGAAAGAGTGAGCGAGTGGGGGAGGAGCAGAGAGAGAGGGAAAGAGAGAATCCCAAGCAGGCTCTGCACTGACAGTGCACAAACCATGAGGTCATGACCTGAGCCAAAATCAACTCGGGCGTTTAACCAACTGAGCCACCCAGGCACCCTCCATGTGTTATTTCTTTAAATGTTCACACGTAGTTATCTTTGTGTTCTATGGCTGATAATTCTAATATCTGAAGTCCGTAGGGGGTCTAAATCTATTTGTTGCCTCTGCTGATTCCTACTTGTGGTGGCCTGTTTTCTTATGTGTTTGGGGGAATCTATGATTGTGAACTGTTCATCTTTGGCTATTCTGGAGGCCTAAAGTGGGGAGTACTTTCCTCTAGAAAGGTTTAAAATTTGACTTATCTGGAAAACTAGGGGTATTATCATTTCAGTCTTTTTTTAAATTGTTTAAATATGGAATCTCAGATTTATCTCCATTTTGCTCTATTGTAATAGACATTTGCTTTCAGGTCAGCTTTCCCTTTTATTTGTTGCTCACTATTTGGTTTTAGCTTACTTTAGCCCAGTGAGTACATTTTGAAAGTCTGTTTTATCTGGGATTTTATTATTTTGTAGGTGGATACCGCCCCAAACTGTCTACTTGGGCAGTCCCGCCAAGGCAGGATTAAGTTGCCTGAGTTTAGGTATTGACAGGTGGAATGATGGTGATCAGTCACATTAGGCACCTTCCAGTTCTCCCAGTTTCACTCTCACTTAATCATTAACCCTTCAGGATTAGACTTTGGGCCTTAGGCAAGTGACATATTTCTCTTGGCTAGCAACCCACACTGTTGGAAATGAAAAATGATGATGATTAGTTGGGATACTGCCTCTGTGCACTAATCTAGATGAGCTGTTTATTTCCCTGTGGTAACGCTGATGGAAATTTGAATTTCTTCTGGGAAAGGAAGGTCTGCAAGATAGTATCATAACTGAAAAGTCATAGAATTGAAGTTTAAATCTCAGCTTGGCCATTTACCAGCTATGTGACCTGGTACAGCTTATGTAACTTCTCAGAGCCTTAGAAGTCTCAAATGAAAAGCATAACAAAAGCTGCTATTTACTGATCATTTATAAATGCTAAGCAGTGTGCTAAGGTACTATATATTCTTATTTCTTATGTAATATCCAGTAGCAATCTTATGAGATACAGCTATTATTTTACCTATTTTACTGATGAGAAAACAGAAGTTTAGGGAAATATAGAGAGGGTTATTGTTAAGGCCAAATTAAAAAAAATTTTTTTATGTATTTATTTTTGAGGTAGAAACAGAGCATGAGTGGGGGAGGGGCAGAGAGAGAGGAAGACACAGAATCCGAAGCAGGCTCCAGGCTCTGAGCTGTCAGCACAGAGCCCAATGTAGGGCTCGAACCCACAAACTGAGATCATGACCTGAGGCAAAGTCGGATGTTTAACCCACTGAGCCACCCAGGCACCCCAAGGCCAAATTTAGATGAGATAACGTGTAGTTAACATGAGCACATATAAAGGGGCCAATGAATGACAGTATTACTGTGATCACTCAACATTTTTCAAGTAATAAAACTAAGTCATTTACATGGTATGGCCTAAATAAGATTCATTTACTCAAAAAATATTTTATGGAGCACTTACTATGGCCATGTATAATGCTCAATGCTGGAGAAACAGGAGGGAATAAGACAGATATGATCTCAGCCCTAAGGTAGTTCCCTTTAGTGTGAGGGAGACAGGCACATAAACATTTATAGTTCAGCCTGGGAAATGCTGTGATGGAGCAAGAATAGGCTGCTTTGGGAGTCAGGGAAGATTTATCAGATGTAATGATGCCCTCTGGGTTTGTATTTGAAGAATAAATTGGAAGTGAGGATGGAAGGAAAGGCAGAGGAGGCAGTAATTATGAAGGCTGGAGGGGAGACAGTACATGCCGAGTTTAAGGAAATGAAAATAGTTTTGTGTAGAGGATTTTAGAAAAAGTGTGGAAAGTGAGCCTGGGGAGATGGACAGGTGCCATATTTTGAAAGGCTTTGTAAGCCCTGCTACCAGAGTTTGACCTTTCTTTTTAGGTAATTGGAGAGCCTCTGAAAGGTTTTGACATAACAGAGGTATGATTTTGGTGGAAGTTAGGGGAATAATAAGAGTAGCTTTGGATACATTATCTCATTTAATCTTTACACCAACACTTGGAGGTAGGTATTATTATCTTGATTTTAAAGATGAATAAATTGGGACTTGGAGAGTTCACTACATTTACAAAATTCACACATTTAATAGGAAGTGGAGTCACATATCCTTGCATTTTTTTTAACGTTTGTTTATTTTTGAGAGAGAGAGAGAGAGAGAGAGAGAGAGAGAGCATGAGTAGGGGAGGGGCAGAGAGAGAGGGAGATACAGAATCCAAAGGAGGCTCCAGCACAGAGCCCGAGGCAGGACTCGAACCCACAAACCATGAGATCATGACCTGAGCCACCCAGGCATCCCATACCCTTGTATTTCTGACCCTAAATCTATGTTCCTGTATTGTCACCAGCTAGTAATGATTTGTTATGACCTATTTTGTGTTTACCCTGTGGAAAGTTCTCATTCATGCTTATAGTGTTATTTGCATACTCAATGTTAAAGAATTTCACAACCATTATTTGCTGTTCTTAAAAATTATGAATTAGGTCATGTTTTCTCTGTTTTATATATATGAAAGTAAACTGAGGCTTGAGGTATGGGACCATTCATGGTCCCATACACCTAGAAAGTGGTAGAGCTGAGACTTGAACACCATGTTCTTGACAGAGGAAAACTTTTTTATGGCTACCTTGTGAACATGCCACATTTCTTTTTTTGGGTCTTTGCCTCTATTCACGGGTGAATGTTTATAAGGCTCTTTCCTTCCAGGTTTTGGAGATCACATTCATTGGAGGACACTAGAAGATGGGAAGAAGGAAGCAGCTGCAAGGTACAAGATATGGTTTTAGGTTATTTATAGTGGAAGGGGCGCCTGGCTGGCTCATCAGATAGAGCATGCAACTCTTGATCTTGGTGTCACAAGTACAATCCCACATTGGACCTAGAGATTGCTGTAAAAATAAAATACATTCAGCAGGTTATTTATGGTGGTAAAACACTTTCCAGCCATCAGCTTAACATTAATTTCAGGTGAAGGATTATGCCAAAACAGAGCCAAAACTGGGGAGTTGCCTGATGATAACAACAACAACAATACTAGTCGAGGTGCCTGGGTGGCATAGTTGGTTGAGCATCGGACTCTTGGTTTCACCTCAGGTCATGATCTCACAGTTCCTGGGATTGAGCCCCACATCAGGCTCTGTGCTGACATTGCGGAGCCTGCTTGGGATTTCTCCCTCTCTCTTTCTGCCCCTCCCCTGCTCTCTCTCTCTCTCTCTCTCTCTCTCAAAAAATAACCAAATATTAAAAAAAAGCACTACTAGTTAACATTTAATAAGTGCTTAGTATGCACCAGACACTGAATTATGTGAATTAACTCATTTAATTCTCACAAGAATTCTTTTGAGGTGGCTAATGCTGTTACCTTCATTTTAGAGATGAGAAAACTAAGGCACAGAGCAGTTAAGTAACTTCCTCAAGATCACATAGCTAGTAAGCGGTGGAGCCAAAATTCAGACCCAGGCACTATGGCATTAGAGCCTGCACTCCACCAGTAAACCACACTGCCTTACAGTCTCAAGTTGAATAGTCTCGAATTTCAGTTAGGTTTAGTCTATGCACTGATGCAAATAACTGATGCAAAGGAGAAGAAAAGGCAGAGCAGGGGAGGGAAGGCTAAACACTGATCTAAGTGCTTTACATACATTAATTTATTTAATCTTCATAACCTATGAGGTTGGTTCAGCCTGTGAAATAAGAACTGTTGTTATTGTATGGGAGAGGAATTGAGACACAGAATGATTAAATAATTTGTCAATTGATTACACAGCTACTAAGTGATAAAGCCAATACTTGAATGTTCTCTATTGTACTGTACTGGAGAGATACAAAGACCCAAAATATGTGCATCTACTTTATTAAAAAAATGTTTTAATGTTTATTTTGAGAGAGAGAGAGAAAGAGCAAGCATGAGCAGGGGAGGGTTGGAGAGAAAGGGAGAGAGAGAATACCAAGCAGGTTCCGCGCTGTCAGTGCAAAGCCTGACATGGGGCTCAAACTCATGAACTGTGAGATAATGATCTGAGCCGAAATTAAGAGTTGGACACTTAACCAACTGAGCCACCCAGGCGCCCCTGTGCATCTACTTTATACACACACATACTTGCACAGAAACTCTCACACTTCTGCACCTACAAAATTATAATTGACCCTAAACAATGCTGGGATGGGGGCTTAGGGATGCTGACCACCTGCTTAGTCAAAATCTGCATATAACTTTTGACTCCCCAAAAACTTAACTACTAATAATCTGTTGACTGGAAGCCTCACTGATAACATAAACAGTCCATTAACATATTTTGTATGTTATATGTATTGCATATTGTATTCTTACAACAAAGTAAGCTAGAGAAAAAATATTAAGAAAGTTATAAGGAAGAGAAAATACATTTATAGTACTGTACTGTAAAAAATCTGCATTATAAGTGTACCTGTGCAATCCAAACCCCTGTTTTTCAAGGGTCAACTGTATAGTGCTTGCTTTTGCTGGAACACACCCTACAGCTTAATGACTTTGAGTCTTACACTTTCTGTAGAATAGGGTTGCCAGATTTATTTATTTTTTTTTTTAATTTTTTTTCAACGTTTATTTATTTTTGGGACAGAGAGAGACAGAGCATGAATGGGGGAGGGGCAGAGAGAGAGGGAGACACAGAATTGGAAACAGGCTCCAGGCTCTGAGCCATCAGCCCAGAGCCTGATGCGGGGCTCGAACTCCCGGACCGCGAGATCGTGACCTGGCTGAAGTCGGACGCTCAACCGACTGCGCCACCCAGGCGCCCCTAGGGTTGCCAGATTTAGCAAATAAAAATAAGGATGCCCAGTTCAATTTGAATTTCGGGTAAATTGTAAGTAATTTTAAATATGGCCCATTCAATATTTGAGACATATTAAAAACATGTTGCTTATCTGAAATTCAAATTGAACTAGGCATCCTGTATATTATCAAGCAACCTTACCCAGGAGAAAAATTTATGTTAGTTTCTCAAGTTCTTTTTTTCTTTTTTTTAATTTTTTAATGTTTATTTATTGTTGAGAGAGAGAGAGAAAGAAACAGAATGTGAGCAGGGGAGAGGCAGAGACAGGGAGAATCTGAAGCAGGCTCCAGGCTCTGACGTGTCAGCACAGAGCCCCACCCTGGGCTGGAACTCAGACTGGGAGATGGTGAGCTGAGCTGAAGTCCCCAGCTTTACAGACAGCCACCCAGGCGCCCCAGTTTTTCAAGTTCTAAATCAAATGACTGTTCCTAGATGAAGTCTTAAGTGACTTTGGGGGGTATGTTGTTTTTTCTCTTTTATACTTTTATATCCCAACAACGTATTCTATCCATGTAAGGTGCTTTATTTTTCCCATTCGGACTTCTATGGGGAAACTTTTATGTTCATGTGAATTCCCAATCATGAAGAAGTTGAATGATTGAAATGGTTATTGAGTAAACAGTTACTGAGAATCACTGGGTGTAAGGAAAGAAGGGGAACTAGCATTTGTGAATGGTCTTTGTATGATAAATATGGTGCTCACTGCTTTACAATGTTTAATGCTCATTAGGGCCCTATTATAAACGGTTGGGCAGTCTTTGGCAGATCACATTCTCTTGAGGCTTATTTGACATAAATAACTGATGTCATTCTTATTTCCACCTTTTTTCTGAGAGCAGATCCTGGGTTTAGTTGGGGTAGATCTCATGTTTCCACAGCAACAATAAGTCCTTTAAGAGTAGAGAGGGACAGGAAGTGCACTTTGCCCTTCCGGTTTCCGCCGGAGAGTTCAGCAACCCGGAAGTGACGCTACCCGGTTGCACATGGCCGCGTCCCGTAAGGATGCCGCTCGTAGTGTTTTGCGGGCTGCCATACAGCGGCAAGAGCCGGCGGGCGGAGG
This sequence comes from Prionailurus bengalensis, assembly GCF_016509475.1. Taxonomy (NCBI): domain Eukaryota; kingdom Metazoa; phylum Chordata; class Mammalia; order Carnivora; family Felidae; genus Prionailurus; species Prionailurus bengalensis. The sequence goes on along the minus strand of NC_057345.1, from coordinate 41,970,391 downwards.
AGCTCCGTGGGGCGTTAGCGGCCGAGGGCCGCGCGGTGTACGTAGTGGATGACGCGTTGGTGCTGGGTACGGAGGACGCGACGGCGTATGGCGATTCGGCCCGTGAGAAGGCGTTGCGCGGGGCCTTGCGAGCCGCAGTGGAGAGGCGCCTCAGTCGCCACGATGTAGTCATCCTCGACTCGCTTAACTACATCAAGGGCTTCCGCTACGAGCTCTACTGCCTGGCGCGGGCGGCGCGCACTCCGCTCTGTCTGGTATATTGCGTACGGCCGGGCGGTCTGAGCGGGGGACCTCGGGTGGCTGATGCGGTGGACCACCGAGGCCTGAACCCCAGTGTGAGTTGGAGGCCGCGCACTGAGGAAAGAGGGAGACCTCTGGCGGTGGGCACCCCTGTCCTCAGGGAACCACAAGCAGTGGACTCTGTAGCAAGCGGGAGAACCCAAGCAGTTGTACCTAAGGAACTGGAGCCGGAGGAAACCGGGGTGCCAGATCTTCCAGCTCCTGTGACTTCAGAATTTGATACATGTGAAAAGCGTATGGTCAGTACCTTTTACTCTCCTGAACTTATGGAGGCACTAACGCTACGCTTTGAGGCTCCCGACTCTCGGAACCGCTGGGACCGGCCCCTGTTCACCTTGGTGGGCTTAGAGGAGCCATTACCCCTGGCAGAGATACGGGCCGCCTTGTTTGAGAACCAGGCTCCCCCACCGCATCAGTCTACACAGTCCCAGCCCCTTGCCTCCGGCAGCTTTCTGCACCAGTTGGATCAGGTCACCAGCCAGGTGTTGGCAGGACTGATGGAAGCTCAGAAGCGCGCGGTCCCTGGAGACTTGCTTAAGCTTCCTGGCACCACGGAGCACCTGCAGTTTACCCGGCCTTTGACCATGGCAGAACTGAGTCGCCTCCGACGCCAGTTTATTTCCTACACCAAAATGCATCCCAACAATGAGAACCTGCCTCAGCTGGCCAACATGTTTCTGCAGTATCTGAGCCAGAGCCTGCACTAAACAGAGGAGGTGTGGGGGGAAAGCCCTGGCTCCTTGTCTAACCTCCACTGCTCTCTGTGTTTCTTGATAAAGTAATCTGAAGGTCTACAGAGCATGTTGATGTGTCGTACTATAGCTGTTGTGACTGATTTTACTCACATTTTCCTCTGAGTGCCTCTGTTGTGACAGGCCTTGAGTTACAGCATAAATCGAGACTAGAGAAAATGGAGAACTGGCTTGGAGGATCTTGGCAATTTTCTCCAGGACAGAGCTCAGGTGGACAGGATTTGTTTAGATTGGGTTCTACCTGTGGTGTCACACGCCCAGGATTTCCCCCATCTGAATTGTAGGAGAGCAGACTGGATGGATGAATTTTTTTTTAAACAATTGTGAGTGGAAACTGAAGATGAGACAGTTCTGCATCTGCACTGGCCTTTCTTTCATACCACAGTTTTTAAAGTACTGTGTCTACTTTTTGCTAGTCTGTCCTGGGGCCAGGGGTCACCGATAAATCCACTGGTTTCTGTCCTTGGGAAGCTTTGGTTCTAGTGGAAGCAAAAGACATAACTATTAGAGTTTACATCTAATAAAATCTTTTAGAAGAAAGTCTGCTGGAATCTCTTTTGCTTCGTGTAACTTAATGTTCTTCATGTAATTTACTTAATGTAACATTTAGAGACACATGTATCACTGTTATGCCTTTGACCAAAATAGTACTTTGACAGTGCTTGATGAGAGACTGGATATTTGGTCTAACCTAGAGTGATGATGACAACTTCCATAAGTGTTGTGCTTCATTCTTTATTTCAAGGCAAATATCACTTTAAGCTTTTTCATTCTTTCACTGATTTTATTAAATAAAAATCAGCACTTGTGATTTTCAAAGATGAATTAGATACTGTCTTTGCCCTTGAGAAATTAATAGTTTGGTGAGAAATACAAGTAAACATGATTATGGTGTAAAAATGTCGGTGTTTACAGGATAATGACAGAATGGTTTGGGACCCCAGAAAAGGAAAGGACTAATTAGCCGTTGAGAGAAGATAGTTTTGGGAAGGCTTGTAGAGGGGTTAATATTTGAGCTGTTACTGTAGAACATGTGTCAGCAAAGCATCAAATAGTAAATGTTTTAGCCTTGTGGGCCATAGGGTCTCTGTTATAGCTTATTAGCTGTAGCACATTTTAGCACAAAAACAACCATATACAATAAGTATACAACTGAATATGAGTGCATATGTGTGTGTGTTTGTGTTTATTTAAGTGATTTCTACACCCAAGCGGGGCTCCAACTCATGACCCTGAGACCATGAGTTGCATACTATTACAGCTGAGCCAGCCAGGCACCTCAGTATAAGTGTGCTTGAATAAAACTACACCAAAATGTGTATTGTATTTAATTTTCACATATCACAAGGGGGACTATTTTTAGATTTGTTTTCAACCATTTAAAAATGAAAAAAAAAAAAATAGCTTGTATCTTACAGCTCTACAGAAGCAGGCAGTGGCCTGGATCAGGTCTGCAGAGATGTGCTGATCTCTGCTCTAGAAGGATAAATAAGAGTTTACTAGAGAGGGAGGAGGGAGCAAGGCATTCCAAACTGCTCTGTAAGTGCATGGAGCTATTGAAAGGTTGGGCTACCTTGGTGGTGGGTTTCTTGCTCATTAGGCAGTCTGGACCACCTTTTGTTATATTTGATATAGTGGATGTATTATAGTTACATATGCTATATTAGATGATATATATTAGAATTCCTGTGTGAAAGGAAGGTTTGGACTAGGCAACTTCTAACGCCTTTTCCAACCTCTGTTCTCAGATTCAAGGTTAGTTATTGGTTGTGGATTGTGATTCTAAATTGAAGTAGACAGTAATGGTCAGAAAGAACATTGGGTTTAGAGTCAGACTTAATGAATTAGGTCATAAATGACAGAACCTAGATTTTATGTGGCCAAATATTTAATCTCTTGGGAGTCTCAGTTTTCTTATTTCTATTATGAGAATGTTAGTAGTATATACATTAGGATTGTGAGGATTTAAATGAGATAATGCCTGTAAAGCACATAGCACAATATATAATAAATGGGTAGCATATTTTGGTTATTATTATCATTATTATTATTATGGTTACTTAGATCCCACTTCTCACATAAGTTTTTCCTGCTTATTCGGTTTTTACGACTATTAGAGGTACAAATCCACCCCGGATTTGTAGTAGGCCTCTAATGAGGTACTGAATAATTCATTTGACAATTATGTGTATTTAGAATAGTGTCTAGTACATAGTAAATGCTATGCATTTATCAATATATTCAATAGTACCAATAATATTCTATGTGCCACATGTAAGGCATGTAGGGAGAGTTGAGTTCTTTGCTTTAGGGAACTCCCGAGTCTATTGCAGGGAGATGGGTAAGTAATAGAGTAAATATAGTAAATGCAATGATTGTATTATGTAGTGTGGTGTTACAGGGGTTGTATGATTCAGAAAGCCATGGCTGCTTACACAGGACTTTCCTACAAGTTGGCATTTAAGCCTTGAGAGCTTAAGGACTTCATTTGGCCAAGACTGGTTCAGGTGGTTGATGTTGCTCATCATTTTATTTTATTTATTTATTTATTTATTTATTTTTTTAACGTTTATTTATTTTTTTGGGACAGAGAGAGACAGCATGAACGGGGGAGGGGCAGAGAGAGAGGGAGACACAGAATCGGAAACAGGCTCCAGGCTCTGAGCCATCAGCCCAGAGCCCGACGCGGGGCTCGAACTCACGGACCGCGAGATCGTGACCTGGCTGCAGTCGGACGCTTAACCGACTGCGCCACCCAGGCGCCCCAGCTGCTGTTGCTCATCATTTTAAAAAAGAAAAAGTTTTTTCCTCCCTGATTATAAAGATTACATTTAATTGTAGAAAAAATGGAAAATATAGAAAAAGTATAGTAAAACCCACAATCCCATTATCTAGGGATAACTATTATGTTTTGGTATATTTCATTTCATTTTAGGGTCTTTCCTCTGTACATAGTTGTACAATTAAATCCAAACTGTAGATGATAATTTTATATTCTAGTTTTTTGTTTTTTTGTTTTTTTTAAAGTAAGCTCTTCACCCAACGGGTTTAAATTCATGATCCTGAGATCAGGAGTCACATGATCTACCGACTGAGCCAGCCAGGCACCCCATTCTGTTTAATTTGATGTACCAATGAAAAATTTTAACATTTTCAATGATTATATAACCATAACATTTAGAAATACTGTAATTTGATGTTTCTTCTACAGTCTTTTCTCCCTAGCTTTAAAGCCCAAATTTGCAGAATTTATAGGAATGTCAGAACTTACCAATAATTTTATTATAATCTATTATTGAATATTTATGTTGCCTAAAAATTTTCTTAATCCAAATCGTACTACCTGAACGTCTTTATACATTAATCTTTGTCTTTATATATGGTCATTTTATTAGGATAGACTTAAAGAAGTGGAATTACTAGATTATAATTCCTTTGTTTTCTTTTCAAGTGGCTTGCCCCTAATGGTGATCATCCATAAGTCCTGGTGTGGAGCTTGCAAAGGTAAGTACAAATAATCAAACCTCAAATGTGTTCTTAAATATTAACATTTAGTTAAAAAATTAGCACAGGGGTACCTGGGTGGCTCAGTCAGTTAAGTGTCTGACTTCAGCTCAGGTCATGATTTCATGGTTCATGAGTTTGAGCCCCACATCAGGCTCTACTGACAGCTCAGATCTGGAGCCTGCTTCGGATTGTGTGTCTCCCTCTCTCTCTGCCCCTCCCTTGCTCATGCTGTCTGTCTTTCTGTCTCTCTCTCTCTCTCTCTCTGTCAGAAATAAACATTAAAAAAAAATAAAAAACATTGGCACAGACTTTTCCCAGCAGTACTGATTGCTCTAAGGAATACCAAAGAAATATATATGACATAGATTCCCTGCCCTCAAGAAGTTTGCAGTTACCTTTGCAAGGGGTTGGAGAGTAAAGCAATTGAGATATGGTTAGGGAGAGTATAGTATCAGTGCTATAGTAGTTGTATAGACAGTAAATACAGGAAGCTGAAGTGTACAGAAACATGAGAAGTGGTTAGGGAAGTCTTTCTGGAGGAGGTGGGAATGAAATTTAGAACCCAATGTTATTTGTGGCACCTATTCTTTCTACTTTGCCATCTTGCCACTTCCCGGTCAGGTTTTTCCTTTTGTTTGGTATGCTACACTCAGCAGAATCCTAGTTGGAAAAGGAATAGAAAATTAGTGCGAATAGTGTAATATATATATATATATGTATGTATGTATGTATATATAAACACACACACACACACACGGTAATGTTACTGTGTTTTCTGTTATTTCAGTAGAAGTTACTGACGTGGCTATAAAAAGTAAATAGAAATATTTTTTTCATTTATATGCCATTATCTATATTTTATAAATGAAGTAAAAGTTTCAGAGAAATAAAGTCATTCACTCCAGGTGACCTACCTGTGTGAGTAAGTAGCAGAAACACAGCCAGAATTCAGGTGTCTTGATTCTGGTTCTTAGGAGTTTAAAACAAAAAAGAGTTCAGTTATTTGAATCAACTCTGCAAATTAGGGTTTGGATATGAAAATGATGTTTTCTTATATTTCAAACTCTTTTTTTCCCTCCTAGCTTTAAAGCCCAAATTTGCAGAATCTACAGAAATTTCAGAACTTTCCCATAATTTCGTTATGGTGAATCTTGAGGTAAGACTTTGGGGGGTTCTCCTTTCTGCTATGATTTTAAGTCTTTGCTGTTTTAGAATTAACATCATTAATGGTGTAAAATCATATTTAGCAGAGCAGGCATCCTGTATGTATGTGTTTTCCTCTTCACTTCTAATAGTAAAGCTTGTGTCAGGTGTAAAAGGCCATCCAGCCTCCACTTGTGGGAGGAAGGGGAGGAGAGATTAGCTAAGAAGACCACATTGTAAGGTCCTTCAGTCTTAGTCTATAATTATGACATGTTTTACATCTTTGTATTGCTGAACTAAAGGTATAGTAACACATGCAGGACACAGATCTCTGCAAAATGTGATTCATTTGAGCACCTTGTCTGTGCTGGGCTTGTATGTACAATGTTTCTTCATTAGGTATCCTTTATGCCCTCATTGAAATTATATATGGGGAATTGAATATGGTGGGACAGGTGAAACAAAATATGTCAGATGGTGGTAAATGCTATGGCTTAAAATGAGGGATGGAGGGGATACTTCGCAATTTTAAATAGATAGAAAAGAAGGTGACATTTGGGCAAAGATTTGAAACAAAAGGAGTGAGCCTTGTGGATAATGGAGAAAGCATGTCCTGGCAGAGGGTAAGAGTAAGTACAAAGGCCTGAGTGAGGTGCATGCCTGGCTTAATGCCTTGACAACAAGGAGGTTAGCATGGTTGAAAAAGACTGAACAAGGGGTAGAAGGACATAAAGTTAGAGAAGTGCCCAGGTGGCAGATTATGTAGGGCCTCTTAGGCCAATGCAAGGACTTGGGGTTTTACCCTGAGTGAAAGGGGAAGCCACTGAAAGGTTTTGAAGAAAGAAAGGACATGCATGATCTGACTTAAGATTTATACTTAATAGGATGAAGAAGAGCCCAAGGATGAAGATTTCAGCCCTGATGGGGGTTATATTCCACGAATCCTTTTTCTGGGTAAGGTGAAAGACCTTAATCTGGGGATCTGTGATGTGGAAGGACAGGTAAAGGAGTCAAGGCGCTTACTCCATCTAGTGAAATTGTAGTAGGATGGCTGAAAACAAAAACAAACAAAAACCAGTTTCAAGAGAGTAGGGGAGTTCTAAATGCTAGAACTTCAAATTGGAAGGAAAATTTTTTTTTATTAACTAACTGTTTTTGTGAGCAATGACAGAGTACTGAGCATCCATTCATTCATTCGGGTATCAGCCACAGGTCAAGCCCTGTGCTAGGCACTACAGGGACAGAGAGAAGCCATAGTTCCTACCCTTGACTTCATAGTGCAACTGAGGCAGTGGAATACTATAACCTAACAAGTGTCTTTCCACAAACAACTTATAAAAGATACTAAATTTAATGACCATCTAATCTTTGCTCAGCATTCTGCTGAATTCTGTGGGGGAGACAATAGAAATGCAGAATCCCCCCATCATCAAGCAGAAAAGAAACATGCCAGGAAAAGAGAACAGCATATGCCAAGGCATGGGGGACTTGACTTCAGGGAGCTGCAAGGAATTCATTGTGATTACAACATAAAACACAAGGGGTAGAGTGGTGAGATAATGGGCTGCAAAGATGGGCAAGTATTGTTTCCTAGAAGGCCTAATATACTATATAGCATTTGAAACACCTCTCCGTTATAATTACTGCAATCCTTGTGGCATTATGTCTATAATAGATCCCAGTGGCAAGGTGCATCCTGAAATCATCAATGAGAATGGAAACCCCAGCTACAAGTATTTCTACGTCAGTGCTGAACAAGGTATGTTATGTTGAGAGAGAGGAGGAGAATTGCTGCTAAATTTAACTAGCTCTATGGTAGGAGACTCGATTCAGCATGTTAGCTCAGCGTCTCCTGCATGACCAGCTTTTGGCTAGGATCTGTATAGAATATAGGAGAAAGATGAGACTGAGCCCTATCCCTAGCTGCTTAAATATAGTTTGGAGCTAACTGAACCACAGGAAATAAGAATTGAGGCTTACAGAGATAGTCACTTGCCTGTGGTCTCACAATTAAGTCACAGCCAGGATTTCAGTCCAGAACTTAAGTTTTTTCCCACGGCACTAATGCCACTCTTCCTGTAAGAATTCAGAGGAGGGGGAATGCTGTTAGCTGATGAGGTCTAAGAGGTTTCATACATCGTAATCTCTAATTGGACCTAGAAAGATAAGAATTTGTCTCTATGGACAGATATGAGGACATTTCAAGCTATGGAAGCAAGGGGTGGGAGGTGTAGCCCAACATGGAGTACGTAAGGCTTGCTGGAGGACACAGTGACTGGATTGAATCTTGAAGAGTGAGACCTAGCCAGCAGAAGAATGCAAAAAGCGTGTTCCAAGCAAAGAGAACAGCATCAGCACAAACAGGTGAAGGAAGGTTGAAATCATGTCAGTCATGCCTTCTTGTTCTCTAATCCTTGAGCACAATCATTCTAGAGGCAGAGATGGAATTCATGCTACGTACTGCCCCTGTTTTCCTTCCAAAGTTCCCCTGTGTCATCTATAAGAGGGGGTTGTTTGCTGAGTTGCCATGTGTTCAGCATTGCCATGCTGTTGTTGTTCATCACTTTGTTTTGAGTCCTTGGAACTCTTATTTCTTAGAATAGGGAGAGGAACAAGATCTGGAGAAGTTATCTCCTTCCCATGGGTAAGGAGAATGTCATCTTCCTTACCCAAATGCAGATCACTAAAAGCTGGAAATTTCCCTTATGGGAAGGGCAGCTAGATTTTAGGTCCCCAATTCTTGAACCTTGAGATCCACATTCCCTTTAGAATTTCATCGAACTTACCATTGCCATCTCCACACTGCCATCATCTTTTAATACATTAGTCCAAATGTGGACACAAAACCTTTGCCTGAATCCCCCATGGCTCAGCTGACATGAAACTGGAACATTCAAACTTGGCTTTACTAAAGGCTTAGGGAAAGCAAAAGGGATGTAACCAACTATCCTACCTGGCTCTTATGAGGTTACAGGCTTGCTTTCTGAGATTTACAGACTCTGGCTCAATCTAGCTCCTGGCCTGTCACTGTATTAGAGAGCCTGTACCAAAACACCTGCTCTCCTTGAAGTTAAATCTACAAGAGAGATGTCCTGAGATAAACACGAAGTTTCATGTCTCATCTATGTAGGGCCCTCCTTCCAGTCTACTCTTTCTTTGAGAACCTGCCTTCTTCTATGGTTAGGTGATACTAGAAATGACTACCTACTTCATTGAAGACCACTCCCCCTTCTAGCACATGCACACACATGCCTGTAACTTCCACAGCACGTGAAATAAATGCAGCATTCATCAAAACGATGTGATGGGGATGGTAGGAAGGTGTTTTCTACTCCTTTAAGGTCAAGTGAACATCTGTAGTCTATGACAGGGATTCAGTCCTAATCCTGGATGGTAAGCCATAGTAACTAGTAATATTTTTGTAGTATTTCATAAATTATAAAGCTCTTATTATTTATTTAATTTTTATAATAAGCCTGTGTGAAGTAAGTAGTGTTAGCTCATTTTATAGATAAGCTATAAACAGATTCAAAGAGGTAAATGACTTTCCAGGCCTAAAATCCAGAACTAGATCTCAAGTCCAGATCCTGTCATATTTCTCCTATAACAAAAATCTGTGTTAGTTGTCAAATGTCGGATATTAAAAACCTACTTCATACTCCCCCCACCCCCACCTTTATTTCACAGTTGTTCAGGGGATGAAGGAAGCTCAGGAAAGGCTGACTGGTGATGCCTTCAGAGAGAAACATCTTGAAGATGAGTTGTAACATGAATATATCCCTTCTTTCATCAAAGTTAGTGTTCTGGAAGGAAAGCAGCAGGGGAGGGAACATTGAGAAATCACTCAGAACAATTAAACCAACCAGGAAACCTTGCTCCTGCCTACATGGGAAGGAGCGCTGTCACTGTGGAAGACTTCTGCTAACAGAAACTGGTCTCCGTGCTTTGGATCCAGCAGAGTGTGGCAGACTTCCTTTTCCCGCACCCTCTTAAAGATGTCTATTTGTCATTGAATGTAAAGGATGACACTTTTGACACAAAACTTGAGCCATTTGGAGGTTTATTCCTCACACTTCAGTATTTGAATCTTTTTCCATTTCCTCCAGCTTTATTCACCTTGGTGGTGAAAGGAGACAAGTAGCATCTTTTCTACAATAGTAAAACTTCAGAAATAGTTTATCATTTAAAACAACAAACCTAAATGTAAATCAGTAATTTTACCCCACCAAGGAGACCAGCCTGTTTCTTCTCATTTTCTCCTGGGAATAATCTCGGGCTTCTTCCTGAATCCCAGAAACTTCCATCCTCTTCTACTGCTTGGGCTTCCCTGTTTGCACGCATGTGTGTGCAAGAATGGCTGTGTGCTTGGACTCAGCCCCAGCTGGAAGCATGCTTTTCCCTGTTACTGTTATAGAAACAGAAACCTTCAAGCCCTATGTGGAGCCATTTTTGTCAAGTCGTCAACTGTATTTTTGTACTGAGGTTAACAAAAAAATTAAAAGATATTAATTGTTCCATTAAACTTTAATAAAACTTTGAAAGGAAATGTGTTGTGATGGCCTTTTTGTTACTAGAGAATGGAGGGAGGGATGGAGATCACTTCAGGAAGAAAACTAGGCTTGAGGGCCTAATCTAGGACTCTTCCCACTCCTGCTTCTCCCACATTCACATGGGCATCAGAACTCATGTCTTCTGCTAGTTAAATAGCTGGATTCCCTCTCTCCTCACTATCACTGTTTTCAGGTAGAGCAGGCTTTTTCTACTTCGTAGATGATTTATTGTGACAGGCTCTTAACTTGCCTACTTACCTCCAGTATTCTCTTCTCCTACAGTCCATCCTCCTTGCTTTCCCCAGTGATCTTTCCAAAATGCAAATGTGACAGTGTCACTCCCCTGCTTAAAGCCTTTCTTGCCACCTCAAGAAAATAGTATTAACATAAGGAAATATTTGGGCCTCAGTATGTGCCAGGCACTCTTCTAAGTGCTGTGTGTGTATGTTATCCCAGTTCATGTGTTTATAGTCCTAACAGCCTTATGAGAAAGGTATAGGGGCACCTGGGTGGGTCAGTTGTTTGAGTGTCCAACTCTTGGTTTCAGCTCACATCATGACCTCAACGGTTCATGGGTTCAAGCCCTGCAGCAGTATAGAGCCTACTTGGGATTCCCTCTCTTTATGCCCCTCCCCTGCTTGCTTACTTTCTCAAAATAAACTTTTAAAAAAGAAAAGATCTATAACAATCCCCATTTTACAGAAGAATTTGAAATATGCAATGAAACCAAGGCACAGAAGAAAGAATCTTTACCATGGCCTTTAAGAAGCTGCCTGCTCTGTCAACCACATTTGTTCCCATTCATGTCTTTGCATTTTGTGTTGTGGTGACACCAAATTGCTTCAAATTCCCCCCAGGATATGCTTTTTTATGCTTTTGTGTCTTTGCTTGGCTTGCTTCCACTGCCATCTCTTCCTGAGAGTCTTTCCTGACCCTACTCATGAGAATAATGTGTCCCCGTATCCCCCCACAAACACATCTGTCCCGGCACCACACTACATTATATTATAATTCTCTATCTGTGGCTGTCACCAGGTGGTCATTCTTCTCCAGGGCAGAGATCCTAGGCCTGTAGCCAGGTCTCCAAACAATGTAGTTTCAAGTGAATTGTCAACGTCTTATGGTAGGTTCTTTTTATCCGTTCTCTTTATAGTTCTATAGTACAGGCATTGTTAGCCTCATTCATGGAATAGGAAACTATGGAGAGGGAAATGGCTTGCCCACAGTTTCTAGAGTTAAGTAAATACTGGATTCTCACTACACGTATCTTATTCCAAACTCCTGCTTTTTCACACCACACATTGTATTACCTCCCTTATATTCTAAGGTATGACTCAGAACAGGAGTATTTAATCTGGGTTACATAAAGACTTTACAAGAGAGACATGGACACAGAAACTTCAGTGAATTGATATCCAGATCTTCATTTTCTTAAAAGTGATTTCCCAGGAGTCCTCAAAAAATTAAACATAGAATTGCTATATAATGCAATTCCATTTCTGGCTATATACTCAAAAGAATTGAATGAAGGGACTTCAATAGATAATTTGCACACCCATGTTCATAGCATTTTTCACAATAGCCAAAAGATGGAAGCAATTCAAGGGTCCATCGATGGATGAATGGATAAACAAAATGTGATGTATGCATATAGTGGAATGTTATTCAGTCTTAAGGAAGGACTGATGCATGCCACAACATCAATGAACCATGAAGACATTATGCTAAGTAAAACAAGCCAATCACAAAAGGATAAATATTGTATGATTACACTCATGTGAGATACCAGTCAAATTCATAGTCAAAGCAGAATGTGGTTCACAGTGGGGAGGGGGAATGGGGAGCTAGCATTTACAGAATTGCAGTTGAGAAAGATGATAAAGTTTTGGAGATGGATGTTGGTGATGGCTGCACAACAATGTTAATGCACTTAATGTCACAGAACTGTACACTTAGAAGTTAAGTGGTAACTTTTATGTATATATTTTATCACAATTTTTAAAAAAGATTTACCAGGAAATATCATTCCCACCTCCCTTTTCACTATTCACCTTTCCCCATTACAGAAAAAAAGCACACCTCTCACCTTGAATATTAATGTGGTGCATTGCTCTGGTATGTAAAACCTCGGGGGTGCTAAACAAAGGAGAACTGAAATAAGACTAATAAGTTTCCATGATTAAAGGCCTTTTGTCCTGTCAGTTCTGTCTTAAGCATAGTTCTGTTGGGAGCAAAACTTGACATTAGAAATGGACAGTTTGTACCATTTGCAAGTGTTTCAAATTCAGACAAGTTGTACAGTGAAGTGTTGAAAATTTGCTTCTTCCAATCCCCAGTTATTAAAGAAGGGATCTCTCCCGAGGGAGATTTCTAAGGGAGCATAGAAGGAAGTTTGAAGTCATCCAGATGACAAATTCAGGACAAGTCTTCACCTCTTAGAATTCAGAATTAATCTTAGGCATGCCTGGGTGGCTCAGTCAGTTAAATGTCCGACTCTACATCTCAGCTCAGGTCTTTGTTTTGTTTTGTTCTTGTTTTTAATTTTTTTTTTAAACATTTATTTATTTTTGAGACAGAGAAAGAGCATGAACAGGGGAGGGTCAGAGAAAGAGGGAGACACAGAATCTGAAACAGGCTCCAGGCTCTGAGCTGTCAGCACAGAGCCCGACGCAGGGCTTGAACCCACGGACCACGAGATCATGACCTGAGCCGAAGTCGGACGCTTAGCCGACTGAGCCACCCAGGCGCCCCTCAGCTCAGGTCTTGATCTCAGGGTTGTGAGTTCAAACCCCGTTAGAAAAAAAGAAAAAAAGAATTCGAATTAATCTTAGAAGTTGGACCTAGGATAGTTGTCATAGAGATTCATGTTAACACATTTACTTGAATTGGAACATGGAGTTACAATGTTGCCTCTGGGCAAAGACTTAAATGGATACTTCAAAAAGAAGATAAATGAACGGCCAATAAGCATATGAAAATGTGCGATATTATTAGGCATCTGAGACACGCAAATTAGAACTCAGAGATACCATTTCCTACCTGCTGGAATTGCTGAAATTAAAAGGGCTGATGATACCAAATGTTGAAGAGGCTATGGAGCAACTCTTACATATTGCTGGTGGGAATGTAAAATGGTAAACCACTCTGGTAAACAGTCTGGGAATGTTTGTAAAGTTAAAAATGCACTTACTTTGTAACCCAGCAATTCCAAGATTATGACTATGTAGATTATATGAAACAGGTCTGCAAACAAAAAACTTGTACAAGAATGTTCATAACAACTTCATTCATAATATCCCAAACCTGGAAACAACCGAAATGTCTATCAACAAATAAATGGATAAATTGTGGTATATTCATACAGAGGGGTACTTCTCAGAATAAAGAACAAACTACTGATGCATGAAAAAATATGGATGAATCTTAAAAACATGTTGTGTGGGGGGTGCCTGAGTGGCTCAGTCTGTTAAATGTCCAGCTCTTGGTTTGGGCTCAGCTCATGATCTCATGGTTTGTGAGTTTGAGCCCTACATCGCGCTCTGTGGTCAGCACAGAGCCCGGTGAGGATTCTCTCTCTCTCTCTCTCCCTCTCTCTTTGCCCCTCCCCCACGTGTGTGTGTACGCTCTCTCTCTCTTTCAAAATAAATGAAAATAAAAAAACCAAAAAAAGAGTACATTTATATAGAAGTTTTGGAACAGGCAAAACTTACCTATAGTCTAAGAAATCAAATAGCGGTTATCTGCAGTTGGGAGTGGCAGGGAGGGAATTAACTTGCAATGGCACAGGAGGGAACCTTATGTGGTGATGGAAGTATTGACTGTGATGGTTACATAGGTTTATGCATTTGTCAAAATTCATACTGTAAACGTACATTTTTGTATGTAATTTATATGCCAATACATTTGATTTTAAAATACCTATTCCAACTCTCCAAACTGAAGTCTCTGAAAGAGGTCTGATGTGGCTGATTGATTTAACAGTAAAGGCCGATGTGGCCAGTTAGGTAATATATAAGATTTTTCCCATAAATTGAGTGAAAGCCGAGTGTTTGATTAAAACATACTTAAATTACATGAGAAGATACATTTTATGAAAGTGTATTGTGTTTTTTTAAAGTTTTTATTTATAGTCCAGTTAGTTAACACAGTGTCATATTAGTTTCAGGTGTACAATATAGTGATTCAACTATTGCATATAACACCCAGTGCTCATCACAGCAAGTGCATTCCTTAATCCCCATCACCTATTTTACGTTCCTTCAAAGTATATTGTATTGGCAAAGATTTTCTTAGCCCTTTGTGAGGAATTGGGTTATACAGTATATCTCAAAGGCAAGTGAAAAGGTCTGAGATTTGGTTAATGAGTATTTGATAAGTCTTTGTGGTACATGTCTTAGAAATTGAGAAAATAAATGATTAATGAATGGGCAACAAATTCTTTCACTAAGTAGATATTTTCTACTTCTTTGCTTACAATGTGATTTAAAGATGACCTAATTGAATTATCAACTCATCTATCATTTGAAATTTTTGATGTTACACCAGTGTGATTTTGGAGTATATAACTCAGTTGAGAGTTGAAAGAATTTAATGCCATGGCAATAACAAAACTCCTTCCATTCCCATGTATTTATTTATATGAACATTTCTCAGCAATTATATCTCTAAAAATAATAACTAAATAATAAAAGTGTGAAACTTTTATTGTTTTTGTAGAGCATTGTTGTAACAAGCTTGCATAAAGGGTTATGTGACTTTCTAGGAGAATATTACTTAATTTAATTCACCATTTACTATTAATCAGGGTACAGACATTTTACAACTCTATGAATTATATGTTAACTTAAAAAAAACTAATAAGATGAAAATGATTTCTTTCCCAGGGAGAAAATAACCTTAAAAGTGTTGGCTCTATTACCTTTTGGTCATTAACCAGTTTTATATCTGATTTAGCAATCTTATCTCAGGATTCCTTTTTGTTACTGACGATATGTATATACATTTCTTGTATCCTCTTTTGAATTAGTTTTGTCATCTTGCTGGTCCTCATTAATCAGTTAAAATTTTGGCATGTGCTCAGAAATTTAGAATTAAGTTTTTAACATTCTAAGAATTACTTTTGATATAAAAAAAAATAGAGTTAATGCTGAGTCCTGCTAGCCATAACTAACATTCTTCCCACAGATACATGAATGACATTTTTAAAAAGTTGTGTCACTAAGAGATGCACTTTCAGTAAAGTTTTGCTTTTATATTTAATAATTATCAGCATTTGTAATGTTTGTTGTTCTGATTGACATATTCATGATTCTTATAGTGATAACTGAATCTGGAAGAAAAAATTTAACTCATATGTTTTAGTTTAGGTTCCCCTAAAAGCAGGGCCTGAGATAAAGCTTTCTGTACAGCTCATATATTTTAGGAAGATATTCTAGGGAACAAGAGTGGGGAACTGGGGAGAGTGAAGCATAGGAGGGATAGTCAAAATAGGGTCTACTGTTGAGCTGGTTATCCTTGTCGGTCAAGGATTGCCTCAGAAGAGTTAATTTCTTGAGAGATCATACACGAAAAAGTGACAGAGAACCTTGAGGCAGACAGCAAGAGATAAGGGAATGCAGTTATAGAGAGTTGTCTTCAGCTTCTTATTGTAGCTGGTCACCAGAGTGACAGCTGAAGGGGAAAAAAGAGGTCAAAAGATTGTAAAATAAGGTATGAAAGCTATCTAACATAGCTTCTTACAATCAAAGGAAATTTTAGCATTTTAATACCAATTAAGTACATATTTTTACTACAGAGAAGTATGGCATGATGATCAATAAAAGACTTTAAAGCATATAAAAGTATAACATTAGGTTAAAATTTTCTAAGAATGAGAGAAATACAAATTTAAGGGGAAACTATGATACAAAATTTCCAATTGTTAAGAAGAGCTTGTGCATGTATTTTAAGTGGATAAGATGGGTATAAAATTTCTATGGTACTTAGATTCTAGTGGATACATTCTAGAAAATGACATAAGTTTTATTTAATTTATTGATTTGTTAGAGGGTGCAAGTGAATGAGGGGCAGAGAGAGAATCCAGGAGGGGCAGAGAGACAGAGAGAGGGAGAAAGGGGCTCACCCAAAGTGGGACTTGTTTTTACTGGAAGCAGGGCTCCTGTTCACCCAAAGCAGGGCTGAAGCTCACCAGATGTGGGACTTGAATTCACGAACTATGAGATCATAACCTGATCCGAAATCAGATGCTTAACTGACTGAGCCACCCAAACACCCCTAAGTTTTATTTTTAAATTTTAATATTTACAGTATGCCAGAAATTATGTCCTTAGCAGTTATTTAAATAATGAAACTTGTAAATATCAAGCTAAAAGTGTCATCTTAAAAGTACATAGTTTTCCAAAATTCTTTCAAGGATTATTCAACCTAAATTTCTTTCAAGACTACTGATTTCAAACATTCCTCATCTGATAATGCAAATATTTATATAGCACTATATGCCAGGAACTGTTCTAAACCTTCAGTTACATTTGCTCATTTGATCCTAATAACAACCTAATGGATTTGGTTCTATTATCATCATTATCATCTGTTTTATACACATGAAAACTGAGGCACACAGCGAGAAAGTAACTTACCCAACCTAGTAGGTATTAGAGCTGGGATTTGAATGTGGGCAGTTTGGCTGGTGAATCCATACTTTTAACTGTTATCCTATCTGATACAGTTTCTGGTCAACCAACTCAGGGAATGCATCAATGCCTTGTGCTGTGTAGCTGATCTAAATTTTCAAGATAATAAATACAGTTACAAAAAAAAAAAAGAGGGAACAATTGTACATTCCAATAATTATTTCTCAAGCCTCCCTTCTCATGAAAACAGAGAAATATTTTATGTAGTCAATCCAAGGTTTTTTAGGTATTTGAAGTTTTAACTCTGTCAGCTTTTAAAATTTTTATTTTCTTCTCCCTTGGGTGTGGCATCTAAATCTCAGAAAATTATGCAGTGTCACGACATCAGATAGACATTGCCCAAGCTGCCATCTTCCAAGATGTAAGGCATCCTGCCTGGTCCTGGCACTCCTATGAAAGCATCTGCTGAGATGTCTATTTTCCTATCAGCCTCCAGTGGTCAGTCCACTCACTCTGTTCCTTTATCCTGTCAGCAAGACCCCTCTGGCTCCATCAGCTCCTCAGCACCATTTTCTACTCCCTTCTGTGGGCAGGACAATTTGGTTGCCCTCCTGGGCCACTCAGAGCCATGAGGAGCAGTACAGCATCAGGGCTACTGTTCGCAGTTACACTGCTTCTCCAAGTCTGACACTGTTGAGTCACCTGGCACTGTTGAGTGTCCACTAGGCCAGCAGCAGTAGCAACCAACACTGAAGCTCCAGTCAGGCACTGAATCAAAATCCATTTGATTAAACCGGTTTCTTCCTATCATGGATCAAGTAGTGATTTGACTTTATTGGAAGAGAATCTTAATCTGGATTTCTCACCCACCAAGCTCCTGCTGTCACATTGCCCTCTGTGGATTTACAGACTGCTTTATATATCATCATGCTACCTCGCTTAATATTGCCTTTGAGCAGTGAACTCACTTTACAGTGATGTTTGCCTGTGATACCTGAACTGGGAATTGTGGGGGAAAGAGTTGGTAGAGTATGAGGCCACCATTTTGCTGGCATGACCTTGCAAGTGTGACATGGTTCTTGAGCTAACAGTTCTGGCAGCAGCTTCCTCATCCCAGGTTGTAACTATGTCAGTGTATTCCAAGAGGACAATGGCTTCCTTATTTCCAGATTGTGGCCAAGGTTGTATGATCCTGGAACCAGAACCTGGAGGGTAATAAATTCCTGATGTGAAACTTTCTTTCCTTTTTTCAGGATAGTCTGTGATGTTCTGGGAGTCATTCCTTGAGGCCCAGCCCAGTATCTTTTCCTCTAACCTTCAAACCGATTTTTTTTAGTACCTAATTCTCTGTATTAAATGCTTTGCTGGGGTGCCTGGGTGGCTCAGTTGGTTGAATGTCTGACTCTTGATTTCGGCTGAGGTCATGGTCCCAGGATCATGGGATTGATCCCCATGTTGGGCTCCATGCTGAGTGTGGAGCCTGCTTAAGATTCTTTCTCGGGGCGCCTGGGTGTCTCAGTCGGTTAAGCGTCCGACTTCAGCTCAGGTCACGATCTCGCGGTCCGTGAGTTCGAGCCCCGCGTTGGGCTCTGGGCTGGTGGCTCAGAGCCTGGAGCCTGCTTCCGATTCTGTGTCTCCCTCTCTCTCTGCCCCTCCCCCGTTCATGCTGTGTCTCTCTCTGTCTCAAAAATAAATAAACGTTAAAAAAAATTTTTTTTTAAGTTTCTCTCTTTCTCTCTCTCTGCCTCTCCCCTCTCTCTCTAAAATAAAAAAAAATTAAATCGTTAAAAAAAATGCTTTTCTGATTATAATAGTTAGAATGGCTCCTAGTAACCACAAAAGAACCTTGATGGTTATAGTGGTGAACTTTCTAATTCAGATATCCTATGTACAGACATAACTCCCAGGTCATTACTTAGAGGTTCTAGATTTGTAACTGGATGTAGTGAACGAAGAGACTTTGGGTTGCACCATCTTTAGTGAGTGAGTAATTGCAACGTTGAGTTGCACTATGTTAACTGGGATTTTTCTGAAGCATAAATATGGGGGAAGGGAGAAAGGTTATAGTTCGTGGAGGGCAAATAAATTAGTGAATTATATGGACATTTAAAAATTCTTTTTACCTGTTGCATTAAAATCTCATTCTTAGATTTAAGAAATCTTTCACCTTATAAATTTGGAAGGGAGGCAAAACCCCCTTTCCATTTTAGAAGTTGGAAGTGCCAGATAATTGCTTTCCTGGCCTCCTCTGCAGCTAGACTACAGGCGCATGACCTAAGCTCAGCCAATCAGATACACCTGCAACTTTTTGCAGCAGAAATGTGACAGTTCTTGGGCGAATGGTGGTTGTAGTGCCCATGGTGGTGTGCAGTGTTGGAAGCTAGTAGTGTTGGCCATACAAGCTTAGTGCTTAGTGGTGACAGAGGTAGTGTCTTTCCCAGCATGTCTGCAACATGTACCCCCAAACCTGGTTCTCCAGCCTCCCTGGGTATTTCATGGTCTATTCAATATTATATAATAAATTCTTTTCTTCCATATATAAGCCAGAGTAAGTTTCTGTGGTTAGCCACTAACTGTGATTGATATAATTATCAATACCATCATTTAAAAGGTTACAGCAGCTCCATCCACACTGTTGCAAATGACAAGATTTCATTCTTTTTGATCACTGACCATTGTATATATATACTACATCTTCTTTATCCATTCATCAGTGGGTGGGTATTTGGGCTCTTTCAGGGTTGCTGGAGGGGAGTTGGGTGGGGTGATGGGCTAAATGGGTGATGGGCATTAAGGAGGGCACTTGTTGGGATGAGCACTGAGTATTATATGTAAGTGATGAATCACTAAATTCTACTCCTGAAACCATTACTACACTATATGTTAACTAACTTGGATTTGAATTTAAATAAATAAATAAGAAAAAAAAACAATTGGGAACAGCTTAAATATCTACTGAGAATTAGTTAAGTAAAAGATATGCAACGATCTAAAAAAAAAAAGGTTATAGCAGCATCTTCAAAAGTCTATTTCATGGAACACTAGTTTCTCAGAAAGAGTCCACGGCTCAGTAAGTTTGGATAACAATGTATCTCTTAGAATGATTCATAATTCAAAGGAATACTTTAGAAATTCTGAGAGGTCTCAGAAGAAAGATTTTTACTTGTTACCAGACTGACTGTGAAGTTGACTTATGGTAGGAGGGAGTATACTGAGAAAACTACAGTGAAACATGGTGGGAGCCAGGGAATTAAGTCAACTTTGAATTCCACATTGTTTTTGGACTTTGAGATATGTGAGGTAACATTCCCTTATATTTAATACTGTTGAAGCTCAGCTTCCCATTACTTGCCATGAAAAACTATGTAAAACATCATCTAACATCTTAACCTCTCATTTATTTCACTTTATCATCACCAATGACCTACACTCTATCTCAGCCACTCACTCCAATGGTCTCATCTTGTTATCACTCAAAACTGTTCTACTTTTAAAATCTTAAATTCAGAAATTCTTTTGACCACAACCACCTATTTGTCCTTTCTTCCTAACTGATCAACATCTTTTATTACACTTTGACCTTATCTAAATCTTCTGCTGAAACTTGCTCAACTTTCCACTGGTAAATCTATAGACCTTCCCTAAATCTGTCCCATCTTCTTCCCTCTTGTTCAGTGGAGGAGATGACTCCTACTTATCAGAGGCTAATCCTTCCACTGAGCTCTGGAGCCATCCCCTCTTTGTCCTCATATTTTTTTTCTTCCATCATAAATGTTTCTTTTTCCCTCTTTTATATCATTTGTCTATCTTCATTGGATCATTCCTATACACATTTAAACAAGCACTGTTTTTCTCATTTAAAACCGGACCATCTAGGGGAACCTAGCTGGCTCAGTCGGTAGAGCATGTAGCTCTTGATCTCGGAGTCATGAGTTCGATCCCCACATTGAGGGTAGAGATTACATAAAAAATAATAACAAAATCTTAAAAAAATAAAAAGTGAAAAAGAAAAGAAAAACAAACCATCTGTAGACTTTATGTGTCTCTTCAACCTGACCCAATGCAGTCAACCTTTCTTCACCTCTTATTCTCTCTTCAACCTTCTACCTGCTCCACTCTGGCCTATCCCTTTACAACTCTATGGGAGAAGATATTGAGAAGTGAGTCAGGGGAGTTTGGCTGATCAAATTATTTTTGAAAGTTCTCTTTCTAATTCAGACTTGCATGGATAATGCTTGATACAACCTCCCATGCATTTGTGATGTTATGTGCCAATAAATGCCCCAATATGTTGCTGGCCAAACTACTGTATTTTTATATGTTGCTTTACAACTTCCAAAAGATCACAACTACTGAAAAAATAGGAAATGGATCCCAATGGGCCTAACAGTGAACTTTTCTACAAAGTTCCTTATCAAAGTAAATAGCACAACCCTCCACTGTTTTACATGTCAGAAAACTGACACCATCCTTCACATCTTCTCCCTTACTCCTTAATCATTAATTACTGTTCATTCTTTCTCCTAAATATTTTAAAAATTGATTTGCTCCTTGTTATGGACTGAATTATGTCCCCCCTCCATTAATTTGTTGAAGTCCTAACTCCCAGTACCTCAGAATGTGACTATATTTGGAGATGAGGGCTTTAAAGAGGTTATTAAATTAAAATTATGTCATATTGAGTAGGCCCCAATCCAATTTGACTGATATACTCATAGAAAGAGATTAAGGCATAGACACACAAAGAGAAGACCATGTGAATATTCAGGGAGAAGATGGCTATCTATCAGTTAAAAAGAGAGACCTTAAGAAACCAACCCCGATCTCAGACCTATAGCCTCCAGGACTGTGAGGAAATTAATTTCTGTAACTTAAGCCACCCAGTCTGTGGTACCTGGTTATGGCAGGCCAAGTCGACTAATACATTTTCTTCATCTCTATCCCCATCACCACAAACATTTGCTGCCTAGATTTTTGCAGTGTAAGATCCATCAGGGAAGGGCTTTATCTATCTCATTTGCTGCTATATCCTCAAAGCCTAGGACAGAATCTGGCAAATAATAGGCATTTGATAAATATTAATGAAACAGCTAAATAATCGAATAGCTATTTAGATGGTATCCTTGCAACCATCCTTGCCCCTCTTTTCAACTGTTCTCCACAGAGACTATTCTCTTTATATAAAAATTCTGGTTATATCATTTCCCTGCTTGAAACTCTTTATTGTCTCTCTTCCATTATTCTCAGGATAAAGTCCAAAATCAATAATACTGTTTAAGTGGATGGCATAATTTGGCCCACAAGTCTCCATCTTTGATGCATATTATTCTCTCATTCTATCATGAGTATTCCAGCCATTCTTCAAAGTTCCTCATGGCCTTTCCACATGATATTCCCTCACTGGAGTAATCTTCCCCAGATTTTTGCCTACTTCATTCTCCAAAAATCCCACCTAAATACTACTTTGTGAAAACTTTTCTGATCATGACACCCATATCCCCCACTTCTTTTCATACAAAACAATTATCACAATGTTAATTAATTATTGATGTGATTATTTGTTTAATGTCTGATTTCCTCATTAGAATGCAAGCTCTGGGAGAATGGACTATATCTGTTTTGCTCATTATTGTATTTCTAGTGCTCAGACTGCAACCATACCTCTGTACCATAAATGAATAGTTGTTGAATAAAAGCATGGCCAGTGTTAATTTCTTAGGACTGAATGTTTTACTTTAGCTCTCATGTAACAACAGCAAGCCTAAGGTCCAGAAGTAGTACAAAGGAAGGTGATTAAGTTATCTCCAAGTAAGAAGGATAGGATGGATTGCAGGATGAGTAAGGAGTTTTCTAGATAAAGGAGGGGTATTGAGAAAGACACTCAAGGTAGAAAAGGCCTGTGAAAAGTCACTGTAAAGAAGTTTCTGGAAGCTATAAGTCATTCTTTGTGTCCACAGAGCAAGGAGCAAAAAGCATTAGTGATGGGAGATAAAGATAAGAGTAAAGAATCTGATCAAGTTTGCTAAATAGGTTGAATTTTATTTTATAGTGCAATAAACATCACTGATTTTTACAGTTCTTTCCTTTGTTTAGGTCTGCTTTGTCTTTTATCCATGGACATTTGGGAAAGTCATTTAATCTTGCTGAGCTTCAATTTCCCTTCCTGTTGAATGGCTGGTGAGAGACGTGAGATAAGGCATGGACGGTACTTCAGAGGTTCCAGGAATATGGTAGATGCTTATCAAATGTGAGTTCCCTTTTGGGGTGCCTGGCTGGCTCAGTCAGTAGAGCATGTGACTCTTGATCTCCAGGTCATGAGTTTGAGCCCCAGTTGAGTGGAGAGATTACTTTAAAAAAAGTTAGCTCCAGAGCATCTGGTTGGCTCAGTCAGTTAAGCATCAGACTTCAGCTGAGGTCATGATCTCGTGGTTTGTGGGTCTGAGCCCCATGTGGGGCTCTGTGCTGACAGCATGGGGCCTGGAGCCAGCTTTGAGTTCTGTATCTCTGTCTCTCTATGCCCCTCCCCCACTCATATTCTGGCTCTCTCTGTCTCTCAAAAATAAACATTAATTTTTTTTTTTTTTTTAATGTTACTTCCCTTTCTTTCATTCCTATGATTTCAGCACCATGGCTTTTGGTCAGTCCTGAGAGAATGCAGTTCCCACTTAGAGCACAAGAGGGAGTATGAAACCAAACCTTTCCAGAGGTTCACAGGGCTGACTTAGCCTCACTTAGCCAACCTTCTGAGAAAGACAAAATAGATGTTTTTCCAAAACTAGAAAGGAAACCTGACTAAGTAGTAACTGCCTTTAGGTTCCTGGACATGTATATGAAGGGGGAAACTATTGGCAAGCATGATGGATTTAGTTATAAGAGCCATCAGATCCTTTAAAACAGCTGATATTTTTAAATATCCTATTATACACCACCTATTTTACATATATTATCACTTTTAATTTAACTCTCACTCCCTTTTTATAGATGAGCAACCTGTGTGATCAAGAGAAAATTAATCACATAACTACAAATGGTGAAAGTTGGATTTGAACCTAGACCTTATGTGCTTTTGGTTATTCCACACTGGTTTACCTTAGAAAGTCTTGGGGTTTATTTTAATTCAATTTCCTTATTTAACAGAAATGGTCTAGAAGGAGAAATGGTCAGTGGTGAGTAGTAATGGAGGAGACCAAGGGGGACTTTGTGTCCACAGTGGGCTTGTGGACACAAAGACCCTGACCACAGACCATTGCTGTGCCCATGTTGCTGCTGTATAAACATGCTGGAAGATGGGAAGTTTTGATTTGGTTATTTAGCCGTGGTCTCACCCTAGGAGAATTGCCTGTCTTGTCTGGCTCTTAATTTCCTCATCTCTAAAATGAGCTGGTCTCCAACTGGTCTCAACTCAGATGTCACTTCCTCAGAGAGGCTTTCCCTATTTAATCATTCTAAAATAATCCCCTCCCCTAGTTACTTTTTATTCCATTGTCTTGTTGGAATGTTTCCTTAAAAGTGCTCATCACTAACTGAAATTATCTTATACATTTTGCTTACTTATTTGTTAGTCTCCCCTCCTAGGATTCATAACCTCCCAGTGAGTAGGGTTCTGTTTGTTTAGTTCACTGTGTACCCTGTGCCTAGAATACTGCTAAGTGATCAATAACCTATGTGGAATCAATGAATGAATGACATAATGATAAAGACCTGGGGCCAGAGGGTGAAAGCTATAAGCAGGCATATTTCAACAAAGAAGAGGACTTCCTAACAATAAGAGTTGTTCAAAGACAAAGTCTGCTCTGGAGGAGGTAGCCTTCTCATTCTGAGCGTGCCAAGGCTTAGGGGAGGCTTCCATGTTGGGTTGGAGGGAAGGGCTGATTTGAGGTTCCTTTGGCTTCTCAGTAAAATCTTAATTAGATTTTGAACTAAAACCCTGATAATAGTATGTGGTCTAGTTATTGTTGGTATTTAATTGTGAACTGGGTAGGGGCGCCTGGGTGGCTCAGTCGGTTGAGTGTCTGGCTTTAGCTCAGGTCATGATCTCACGGTTTGTGAGTTTGAGCCCTGTGTCGGGCTCTGTGCTGACAGCTCGGAGCCTGGAGCCTGTTTCGGATTCTGTGTCTCCCTCTCTCTCTGCTCCTCCCCGCTTATGCTCTGTCTTTCTCTCTCTCAAAAATAAATAAATAAATAGACATTAAAATTTTTTTTTTTTAAAAATTGTGAACTGGGTATTTTCTCTTAATAACTAGGGGAAGATTAGCCCAGAGGATAAGGGAGGCAGAGACAAGGGAATTGTCAATACTAGCTCCTTCTTCTGGGCTTTGTGGCAAAGGCCTAAGGCACTGGTGGGCTTGCTTAAATTTGAATAAAATAAATGAAAACAATTATGAGTAATCATTTCCAGCTCAGTTGCTGCTTTTACCACTGGTCTTATGTTCCCTTCTTCCGGACCTCACTTCCCCCTTGGCTGTCTCTTCTGTTCCCTTTCTCATAGGGAATGCATCACCCATGTCAGAAAGTTCTCCTAGTTGCCTCAATATTCTTTCTCCCCATCTAATCCAGTTACCAGCTCTTATATTTTCATCCCTTTAATGTTCAACTGCACCTCCCAGATCAGGTCTCATAATCTCTTTTGAAGTCACTGCACCAGTCTTCTCTCTGGTCTCCCTGTCCTTTGTCTCTTGTAGCCTCCAACCTGTCTCCCATTGAGCAGGCTGAGATCTTTACAAAGCATGAGTTTGGCTAAGTCTTCCCTCTGGATGAAGCCCTGTAACAGCTCCGCATTGCCCTGATCAATGAGTCCGTCATCCTTAGCACGCCTCTCCCCTCCTCCCAGGCCTGGCCAGCCTCCAGCTCTGACTTACCTCCCACCTCACTCATCACCTCTACTGTGCCTGTCATGTCTGTGCTTCCAGCAACTCACAACCCCTGCAGTTCCCCCAAAGACTTCACACATCATTCCAACCTTTGGGCCTTTGCTCATGATGCCCCATCTTCCTGGGTTGCTTCTCTATGAGTTTAACTCCTATTTATCCTTGGGGTGCCTGGGTGGCTCAGTCAGTTGGGTGTCCAACTTCAGATCAGGTCCTGATCTCACAGTTCATGAGTTTGAGCCCCGCATTGGGCTCTGTGCTGACAGTATGGAGTCTGCTTGGGATTCTCTCTCTCTCCCTCTCTCTCTCTGCCTCTCCCCCACTTGCACTCTCTCTCTCTCAAAATAAATAAATAAACTAAAAAACAAACAAACAAAACAAACTCCTACTTATCCTTGAAGGCTCAGCTTAAGTCTCAACTCTGCATTCCAGCTTGGGGCCTAACCTAACTCTCAGGCACCTCCCTGCTGACACATCCCACAGTGAGAATACAGTCCTGTCTTGTCAGATTTATTATTGTGGCTGATTTTAGTCCTGGCTTTCCCTACTCTCAGTAGCTAAGAAACCATGGCCTAGTTATTTCTTCTTCACATCCAAGATAGTATGAATTAGTCTCTACCTTATAGGTTTATTGTGAAAGTTCAATGAGATGGTGGGTGGGAGAAACCCTTTGTAAATATTTAATGACTATTTTTCAGCAAATATCCCCTGACTCCTTCTAAGAATGATCCAGGAGGCACCTTGTTGAGTACTATGCCCTTTGCCCTATGGAACTCAGACTAGCTGGATCTTATAGCTTGCTGTACTGCACCGGACACTGAGCCTCTTTGGGGTCAGGGACTGCTTGTTATTCACCCATCTATATAATAGGTACATAGGAGATATTTGCTGTGTGAGTGAGTGAATGAATAAATGAATGAATGGCATTCCATGTAGAAGACCCTGACACAAATTCATGGAGGTGTTATGGATCAGGTCACATTCAGGGAACAGTAGGTAGTTTAATGTTGGTACTTAGGATATGATGGGGGAATTTTTAGGAATAAGTCTAGAGAATAAGTGAGGCTAGACCACAGAGGGCCATATGTGCATATTAGCAGATGGACTTTGGAGGAGGGCAATGTGGTGAGGGATTTTAAACTAGGTTTAGGGAGAGCCCTCTGCTGCAGCATGGAGCTCAGATTACAGGGGAAGATTGGGAGCTATGGTGGCAGTAGGACAGTGAAGAGGCTACGGCACTGGAATGGAGAGGAAGGAATGGAATGGAGAGTTCTCAGGAAGTAGAATGGATCAGCTTCTGTGAAGGATTGGCAGAGTGGGTGAAGGAAGAGGGAGGAGTGGTGGGTGGTATCTGTGTCCTGACTATTCACAATTGAATGTTTCCCTGTGTGTCTCAGATTCCACTCCTGCTGACAGTGGTGTGCCCTGATGATGGGGGCAGTGTCCTCGATGTGCATTTTACCGAATTTCACTTACAAACTTATACTAGTGGGGAGAATGCCCATGCACATTCATTTACTTTACAGTTGAAGAAACTGGAGCACAGAGAGGGAAGGAATGATTAGTGCATGAAGTGGCATTTGAGATACTCATTATCTAAATCTGGTCCCACTCCTGCAGTAGATTGGTTAATGGCAATAGATTCTTCCCTTCCCTGTATCGATGCCCCCTTTGCAATGTGACTTTGCTATTCTTTCCCATCAGAAGTTGATTTCTCCATTCCTTGAAATCTGGGCTGTTCTTGTGACTTGATTCGGCCAATAGAATAAAGTACACGTGATGCTATGCAATTTCTGAGGCTAGCCCTTAAGAGATTGTATCTTCTGCATTTATCCTCTTGGCATACTGCCTGGAGACCACCAGGTAAGCTGATCTAGCCTACTGGTGGATTAGAAAGTGGAGAAGAACCATGGCGCTCAGCTCTCAGCCAGAACCAATTGCCAGACCTATTAGTGAGGCCATCTTAGACCTCCTAGTCCAGCTGAACTTCCAGCTGAATGCTGCTCAGAGTGATCTCAAACAAAACCAGCAGACTAACCTATTCAGCCATCCACTGAACTGGGAGAAAGAATACAGTATTGCTGTTTAAGCCATGAATTTTTGGGAGTGCTTTGTTATGCAGCAATAGGTAACTAAATCAGCTTCTGGGCTCCGGTTGTCAATAAATAGCTTCCTTGTCTACCTGGTTAGTTATGCCAGTTCCCTTTGCCTCATATCTCACATTTAATCCTTCCTAAATACATATCAAATCTCTCTACTCTTCATTTTCCCCACTGTTAGGACATGAGTTCTAGCCCTCTTCATCTCTCACCTGGATTATCAGAGCAATCTCTAATTATATTCCCTGTTTAGTGAATGTTGTCGCCCTGCTCCCTACCCTTCCCATTCAATCTGTCATACCCAACACAATCAGAGCATTCTTTATTTTTAAAAAATGTTTATTTATTTTGAGAGAGAGAGAGAGAGAGCAAGTGAGCGGGGGAAGGGCACAGAGAGAGAGAGAGAGAGAGAGAGAGAGAGAGAGAGAAGGCTCTGTGCTGTCAGCACTGAGCCAGATGCAGGGCTCAAACTCATGGCCCCGAGATCATGACCTGAGAGGAAGTCAAGAGTCGGATGCTCGGAGTTGCGGCAAGATGGCGGCTTAGGAGAACGCTGGGCTCACCGCACGTCCTGCTGATCACTTAGATTCCATCTACACCTGCCTAAATAACCCAGAAAACCGCCAGAGGATTAGCAGAACAGAGTCGCCGGAGCCAAACGCAGACGAGAGACCCACGGAAGAGGGTAGGAAGGGCGGCGAGGCGGTGCACGCTCCACGGACTGGCGGGAGGGAGCCGGGGCGGAGGGGCGGCTCGCCGGCCAAGCAGAGCCCCCGAGTCGGGCTTGCAAAAGCGGAGGGGCCGGGCGGACTGTGTTCCGACAGCAAGCGCGACTTAGCGTCTGGGAGGTCAGAAATTAACAGCTCTGCTCGGAAAGCGGGAAGGCTGGAGGACAAAGGGAGGGAGAGCTGCTGAGCCCCCTGACAACAGAGCTCAGTTTGGTGGGGAACAAAGGCGCTCGCCAGCGCCATTTCCCCCGCCCATCCCCCAGCCGAAATCCCAAAGGGAACCGGTTCCTGCCAGGGAACTTGCTCGCTCCGCGCAAACACCCAACTCTGCGCTTCTGCGGAGCCAAACCTCCGGCAGCGGATCTGACTCCCTCCCGCTGCCACAGGGCCCCTCCTGAAGTGGATCACCTAAGGAGAAGCGATCTAAGCCTGCCCCTCCTGCCCCCGAGCACCTTGCCTACCCACCCCAGCTAATACGCCAGATCCCCAGCATCACAAGCCTGGCAGGGTGCAAGTAGCCCAGACGAGCCACACCACCCCACAGTGAATCCCGCCCCTAGGAGAGGGGAAGAGAAGGCACACACCAGTCTGACTGTGGCCCCAGCGGTGGGCTGGGGGCAGACATCAGGTCTGACTGCGGCCCCGCCCACCAACTCCTGTTATACACCACAGCACAGGGGAAGTGCCCTGCAGGTCCTCACCACGCCAGGGACTATCCAAAATGACCAAGCGGAAGAACTCCCCTCAGAAGAATCTCCAGGAAATAACAACAGCTAATGAGCTGATCAAAAAGGATTTAAATAATATAACAGAAAGTGAATTTAGAATAATAGTCATAAAATTAATCGCTGGGCTTGAAAACAGTATACAGGACAGCAGAGAATCTCTTGCTACAGAGATCAAGGGACTAAGGAACAGTCACGAGGAGCTGAAAAACGCTTTAAACGAAATGCATAACAAAATGGAAACCACCACAGCTCGGCTTGAAGAGGCAGAGGAGAGAATAGGTGAACTAGAAGATAAAGTTATGGAAAAAGAGGAAGCTGAGAAAAAGAGAGATAAAAAAATCCAGGAGTATGAGGGGAAAATTAGAGAATTAAGTGATACACTAAAAAGAAATAATATATGCATAATTGGTATCCCAGAGGAGGAAGAGAGAGGGAAAGGTGCTGAAGGGGTACTTGAAGAAATCATAGCTGAGAACTTCCCTGAACTGGGGAAGGAAAAAGGCATTGAAATCCAAGAGGCACAGAGAACTCCCTTCAGACGTAACTTGAATCGATCTTCTGCACGACATATCATAGTGAAACTGGCAAAATACAAGGATAAAGAGAAAATTCTGAAAGCAGCAAGGGGTAAACGTGCCCTCACATATAAAGGGAGACCTATAAGACTCGTGACTGATCTCTCTTTTGAAACTTGGCAGGCCAGAAAGAATTGGCAAGAGATTTTCAGGGTGCTAGACAGAAAAAATATGCAGCCAAGAATCCTTTATCCAGCAAGTCTGTCATTTAGAATAGAAGGAGAGATAAAGGTCTTCCCAAACAAACAAAAACTGAAGGAATTTGTCACCACTAAACCAGCCCTACAAGAGATCCTAAGGGGGACCCTGTGAGACAAAGTCCCAGAGACATCACTATAAGCATAAAACATACAGACATCACAATGACTCTAAACCCGTATCTTTCTATAATAACACTGAATGTAAATGGATTAAATGCGCCAACCAAAAGACATAGGGTATCAGAATGGATAAAAAAACAAGACCCATCTATTTGCTGTCTACAAGAGACTCATTTTAGACCTGAGGACACCTTTAGATTGAGAGTGAGGGGATGGAGAACTATTTATCATGCGACTGGAAGCCAAAAGAAAGCTGGAGTAGCCATACTTATATCAGACAAACTAGACTTTAAATTAAAGGCTGTAACAAGAGATGAAGAAGGACATTATATAATAGTTACAGGGTCTATCCATCAGGAAGAGCTAACAATTATCAATGTCTATGCACCGAATACCGGAGCCCCCAAATATATAAAACAATTACTCATAAACATAAGCAACCTTATTGATAAGAATGTGGTAATTGCAGGGGACTTTAATACACCACTTACAGAAATGGATAGATCATCTAGACACACGGTCAATAAAGAAACAAGGGCCCTGAATGAGACATTGGATGAGATGGACTTGACAGATATATTTAGAACTCTGCATCCCAAAGCAACAGAATATACTTTCTTCTCGAGTGCACATGGAACATTCTCCAAGATAGATCATATACTGGGTCACAAAACAGCCCTTCATAAGTTTACAAGAATTGAAATTATACCATGCTTACTTTCAGACCACAATGCCATGAAGCTTGAAATCAACCACAGGAAAAAGTCTGGAAAACCTCCAAAAGCATGGAGGTTAAAGAACACCCTACTAACGAATGAGTGGGTCAACCAGGCAATTAGAGAAGAAATTAAAAAATATATGGAAACAAACGAAAATGAAAATACAACAATCCAAACGCTTTGGGACGCAGCAAAGGCAGTCCTGAGAGGAAAATACATTGCAATCCAGGCCTATCTCAAGAAACAAGAAAAATCCCAAATACAAAATCTAACAGCACACCTAAAGGAACTAGAAGCAGAACAGCAAAGGCAGCCTAAGCCCAGCAGAAGAAGAGAAATAATAAAGATCAGAGCAGAAATAAACAATATAGAAACTAAAAAAACTGTAGAGCAGATCAACGAAACCAAGAGTTGGTTTTTTGAAAAAATAAACAAAATTGACAAACCTCTAGCCAGGCTTCTCAAAAAGAAAAGGGAGATGACCCAAATAGATAAAATCATGAATGAAAATGGAATGATTACAACCAATCCCTCAGAGATACAAACAATTATCAGGGAATACTATGAAAACTTATATGCCAACAAATTGGACAACCTAGAAGAAATGGACGAATTCCTGAACACCCACACGCTTCCAAAACTCAATCAGGAGGAAATAGAAAGCTTGAACAGACCCATAACCAGCGAAGAAATTGAATCGGTTATCAAAAATCTCCCAACAAATAAGAGTCCAGGACCAGATGGCTTCCCAGGGGAGTTCTACCAGACGTTTAAAGCAGAGATAATACCTATCCTTCTCAAGCTATTCCAAGAAATAGAAAGGGAAGGAAAACTTCCAGACTCATTCTATGAAGCCAGTATTACTTTGATTCCTAAACCAGACAGAGACCCAGTAAAAAAAGAGAACTACAGGCCAATATCCCTGATGAATATGGATGCAAAAATTCTCAATAAGATACTAGCAAATCGAATTCAACGGCATATAAAAAGAATTATTCACCATGATCAAGTGGGATTCATTCCTGGGATGCAGGGCTGGTTCAACATTCGCAAATCAATCAACGTGATACATCACATTAACAAAAAAAGAGAGAAGAACCATATGATCCTGTCAATCGATGCAGAAAAGGCCTTCGACAAAATCCAGCACCCTTTCTTAATAAAAACCCTTGAGAAAGTCGGGATAGAAGGAACATACTTAAAGATCATAAAAGCCATTTATGAAAAGCCCACAGCTAACATCATCCTCAACGGGGAAAAACTGAAAGCTTTTTCCCTGAGATCAGGAACACGACAAGGATGCCCACTCTCACCGCTGCTGTTTAACATAGTGCTGGAAGTTCTAGCATCAGCAATCAGACAACAAAAGGAAATCAAAGGCATCAAAATTGGCAAAGATGAAGTCAAGCTTTCGCTTTTTGCAGATGACATGATATTATACATGGAAAATCCGATAGACTCCACCAAAAGTCTGCTAGAACTGATACAGGAATTCAGCAAAGTTGCAGGATACAAAATCAATGTACAGAAATCAGTTGCATTCTTATACACTAACAATGAAGCAACAGAAAGACAAATAAAGAAACTGATCCCATTCACAATTGCACCAAGAAGCATGAAATACCTAGGAATAAATCTAACCAAAGATGTAAAGGATCTGTATGCTGAAAACTATAGAAAGCTTCTGAAGGAAATTGAAGAAGATTTAAAGAAATGGAAAGACATTCCCTGCTCATGGATTGGAAAAATAAATATTGTCAAAATGTCAATACTACCCAAAGCTATCTACACATTCAATGCAATCCCAATCAAAATTGCACCAGCATTCTTCTCGAAACTAGAACAAGCAATCCTAAAATTCATATGGAACCACAAAAGGCCCCGAATAGCCAAAGGAATTTTGAAGAAGAAGACCAAAGCAGGAGGCATCACAATCCCAGACTTTAGCCTCTACTACAAAGCTGTCATCATCAAGACAGCATGGTATTGGCACCAAAACAGACACATAGACCAATGGAATAGAATAGAAACCCCAGAACTAGACCCACAAACGTATGGCCAACTAATCTTTGACAAAGCAGGAAAGAACATC
This sequence comes from Prionailurus bengalensis, assembly GCF_016509475.1. Lineage (NCBI taxonomy): Eukaryota > Metazoa > Chordata > Mammalia > Carnivora > Felidae > Prionailurus > Prionailurus bengalensis. Next base: position 41,937,382 of record NC_057345.1, on the reverse strand, counting down.
CAATGGAAAAAAGACAGCCTCTTTAACAAATGGTGCTGGGAGAACTGGACAGCAACATGCAGAAGGTTGAAACTAGACCACTTTCTCACACCATTCACAAAAATAAACTCAAAATGGATAAAGGACCTAAATGTGAGACAGGAAACCATCAAAACCTTAGAGGAGAAAGCAGGAAAAGACCTCTCTGACCTCAGCCGTAGCAATCTCTTACTCGACACATCCCCAAAGGCAAGGGAATTAAAAGCAAAAGTGAATTACTGGGACCTTATGAAGATAAAAAGCTTCTGCACAGCAAAGGAAACAACCAACAAAACTAAAAGGCAACCAACGGAATGGGAAAAGATATTCGCAAATGACATATCAGACAAAGGGCTAGTATCCAAAATCTATAAAGAGCTCACCAAACTCCACACCCGAAAAACAAATAACCCAGTGAAGAAATGGGCAGAAAACATGAATAGACACTTCTCTAAAGAAGACATCCGGATGGCCAACAGGCACATGAAAAGATGTTCAGCGTCGCTCCTTATCAGGGAAATACAAATCAAAACCACACTCAGGTATCACCTCACGCCAGTCAGAGTGGCCAAAATGAACAAATCAGGAGACTATAGATGCTGGAGAGGATGTGGAGAAACGGGAACCCTCTTGCACTGTTGGTGGGAATGCAAATTGGTGCAGCCGCTCTGGAAAGCAGTGTGGAGGTTCCTCAGAAAATTAAAAATAGACCTACCCTATGACCCAGCAATAGCACTGCTAGGAATTTATCCAAGGGATACAGGAGCACTGATGCATAGGGCCACTTGTACCCCAATGTTCATAGCAGCACTCTCAACAATAGCCAAATTATGGAAAGAGCCTAAATGTCCATCAACTGATGAATGGATAAAGAAATTGTGGTTTATATACACAATGGAATATTACATGGCAATGAGAAAAAATGAAATATGGCCTTTTGTAGCAACGTGGATGGAACTGGAGAATGTGATGCTAAGTGAAATAAGCCATACAGAGAAAGACAGATACCATATGGTTTCACTCTTATGTGGATCCTGAGAAACTGAACAGGAACCCATGGGGGAGGGGAAGGAAAAAAAAAAAAAAAAAAAAGAGGTTAGAATGGGAGAGAGCCAAAGCATAAGAGACTGTTAAAAACTGAGAACAAACTGAGGGTTGATGGGGGGTGGGAGGGAGGAGAGGGTGGGTGATGGGTATTGAGGAGGGCACCTTTTGGGATGAGCACTGGGTGATGTATGGAAACCAATTTGTCAATAAATTTCAGAAAAAAAAAAAAAACTTCTGATGATAAAAAAAAAAAAAAAAAAAAGAGTCGGATGCTCAAACAACTGAGCCACACAGGTGCCCCAGACCATTCTTTATTATATGTATATGTAGCCAGGTTACTCCATTGCTTAAATCCTTATGCTTGCAAGGTAAATTCTCAAATCTTTGCCCTGATTTATGAGGACTTAAGATCACCTGGCCCCTGCCTCTTCCCAGTCCTGTCTTCCAACACTCCTCTCATTGAACCCAATGTTTCTAAATCTGCTTTACAGATTCTGGTGACCTTCCGACACCTGCTTAAGCTCCCTCATTGCATGAGGAAGCTCATGACCCATAGAGGAGGTCAGATGAAAACACTTTCTTAACCTGTCAACACATCTAGGTTGGTCATAAGGGACTGGCACTGGGGTGTGGATTTGAACCTTGTAAAGATTTGAACATTCCAAATGATATACACACTTATGATATTACCTTTTCTAAGTGACTAATTCTCATTCAACAGAAAACATCAATTTTATATTTCATGTAAAAAATAGGAGCTGGAAAAGGATGATTACTCTGGAAGTTAGAAAAGATTTAAGGAGATTTTATTTGTAGGACTCTAAACCACGGTGGTGACCATTGACCAACCACAATTCTGGGGGGGGTCTAATAGAAGGGTCTTAGAGCTGGAATCAGACAGACTTGTATCTGGTTCTGCCATTTACCAGACATGTACCATTGGCAAGTCACTGGAACTTTCTGAATTCTGTTTCCTCATTTATAAAAAGGGGATGACAATCCATACATTGCATGATTGTACTGAGAACTAAAGGAGATAAAAGATGTGAATGGGCCCATCACATGTTAAGGTCTTAATGATCATAGTTATTAATCAATCTAATCAAAGACAAAGACTAGACTTTTGGGATAGAATAGATCTTTCTTCCTGTTCTTATTTGGGCATTTGGATCTGGAAGTGAAGGCAGTTCAATATAATTTGAACTGGTGGTAACCTGCTAGTTAATAATAGGGAGGTAGCTATCGGGGGGCATAATTGATACAGTCCAAATGCCAGAAGTGGCCTCTCTGCCCCCTTAAGATCTAACTGCAATGGACTCGAACCTCAATTTTTACATTTTATAATCCTTATATGTTCTAAGTCTTCCTGGAAATTTTTGTAAATTCTACGAGGACTGTGTTCTTATAGTCTCTGCCTCTAGTCTCCTTTTTCAACTCAGGAAAACAAAGCCCATTGCACAATTTCCCTGCTTACTCATCCTCAGTATGCCCCTGTCTCAGAAAGCATTCCTGAGTTCCAAAGTCTCGAGAGTCACAGAAAGCAGTTACATCATATGTATGACAAACAGCATATCACATTTTATACATTCTAGAACTTAAACACTCTGTCCATCTGTTATGGGAGGGTTTTTTCTCAGCTTTCACCCATGTAGCACCTACCCTTACGCTGATTTTCGTACTCATCTTTTTCCTTTCCCCCTTCAAGTTCTCTTTATTGCCTCTCCCTTCCATTTTGCCAAGTGAATTCTAAATTCTCCTCCCTTTCCTACCCAGAGCAATTTAGTATTACCCGTTCTCCTCCTACGCTTACATACCCACACTCCTCAAGGCCCCAAGTAGACAAAAGATCTTTGTACATTAGGGTCAATCCTTCTTGGGAGGCAATTGTGGCTAAAAATAGCATTTTTTTTCTGGTATAATAACCACAGTGTTTCCTCTTTATTGAGTGCTTACTATGTGCCTGGCGATCTATCAAGTGCTTTCCAGTAGCAATCTCATTTTCTTTTTTTTTTTTTTTTAATTTTTTAAAAATATTTTTTAACGTTTATTTATTTTTGAGACAGAGAGAGACAGAGCATGAACGGGGGAGGGTCAGAGAGAGAGGGAGACACAGAATCTGAAACAGGCTCCAGGCTCTGAGCCGTCAGCACAGAGCCCGACGCGGGGCTCGAACTCACGGACCGCGAGATCGTGACCTGAGCCGAAGTTGGACGCTTAACCGACTGAGCCACCCAGGCGCCCCTCTCATTTTCTTATTTAGTCTTCACAATGACCCTAAGAGGTACCTCTCCTTATTGCGATTAATACAAATGAGGATGAGGTGTGTGTATCAGAAAAATTATGTAATTTGCATAAGATCACATAGCAAGCAAGTGGTGGAACAAGGATTGAAAACCAGATCTAGCTGGCCCCATGCCTGTGCTCCTTCCACTTTACTACATGGTCTTCCAGGGGAAGCAGAAAGAGAAAGTAATCAGAAGACCTGAGGCTACATAAACACAACACCATCTGTTCTCATATTGTTTCACAACTTTAAAAGAATGTGTTTATATGTTAACTCATTTTTCCTGTGAAGAATGAATCGTAATTATTATGATACCTACTTTGAAGTGAGTAAACTAGGGCCTTATGGGAGACAGGAAATGAGGGAGCAGGTCGTATAGGATATTGGATTTTGAGATCACAGAAGCACTAGTTCCAGGTTAGTAAGAAGTTCAGGGTGTGCCATGGGAGCCAGTGGCAAAAGTGATGTGAGAAGTAGACCAAGGACTGAAGGATCAAGAAATCATATGGCTACTGAAGTCAGGAAGGCAGGACAGGGGTTAATAGGGATAACCACAAATCGGCGGTTGGGATTTTCAATGCATAAGGAGCAACTAGGGGGGTCAGTGATATTTGCAATGATGAAGAGTAGAAGGTGGTATGGTTGAAGAGCAAAGGAGAAGGAATTTTTGTACAAGGGTAAATGTGGCAATGCTGACTTTTAGCTTTTGGTGTGTGGGGAGTGGGAAAGTGAGAAGTCTTCCTGCAGAGGACTACAAGAAGAGTCCTGGAAGAAGGTCAAGTTTCAACAAAGGCAAAGAAGAAAACTCACTGAAGAAGCAGAGGATGTAGGAGAGTGTATTGAGAAAGGAACAGGGTTCTAGAGGGCACAGTGGAAAGGTCTGCCAGGGAAGTGGACAGGGAGAAGGTGAGTGAAAGGGAGGAAGATGGAGAAATTCAGAAATGTGTAATGATGAGTCAGAGAGAAGTTAGACAACCAGAGGCTATCAATTGGGTGGTTTCCCATGTTGGGGAGACAAATTATAGATAGGGTCATAATAGAACTTGAGGGAAAATGGTTTTGATATCTGATTCAGACCTATAAGATTTGGGTTGGAGGAAGAATGTGGAAAAGGACAATGATTCTAAACCAAAGCTGGCAGCTGACTCCTATGACCTTGGGAAGACTTAAAGTGAAGTGCAGGTCAGGATGGGAGGTCAAATTGCCTCCTATACCTGCCTCCTCTGACAGAATTGGGGCTTCCTAATGACTAGGAAATAACATTTTCTCACTCTAATGGGGAGCCATTGAAACTTTGTTTTGTTTTAACTAGGTTGATGGTAACACGGTGACATGTAGAACAATCACTCATGGTGCTGGTATAGAGGATAAATTGGAGTGGAGGCAGGGACATCTATTAGGAGGCTGTTACATTAGCCTAGGCAAGAAGTGATGAGCCTGAACCAGGGTGAGAGCAGTGGTGATGGAGAGGAAGGGCAGGGATAGGGTATGGTAAGTGGGTTTTATTACCAGACTGATGGGATGTGGGGTGTGAAGGAGTGCATAGGGAAGAGGACAGTCCCCAGGTTTCTGACTTAGTTTCCTCCTGTAGTCAGCGGTCCAGGTTCTGCTTCTCTCCCTGGGCTTTTGTGAGGATGAAGCAGTATGACAGGAGAGTTCTTTGGAAATGGCAAAGCTGGGTACCAATCATCATCTATATTATTATCAAAACTCTCAACCACCATAGCAGTAAGTTCAGTCTATGGAACAAGACGTGACAGTTAAGATAAATCACTGTAGTCACTCAGATATCCGCGAACTCGTGGGAAGAAGCCTGGGGGGCCCAAGATACCACTAATTTCCTGCACCTGCAGGCTGCGGGGGCCCGGGGAGGAGCGAACACGGACTACGCCCCTGGGCGGGGCGTGGGTGGGGCCTGGACGCTGCCGTAGCGGAGCAGAGCTGTAGCTACAGCCTCAGCCCTAAGTAGCTGCGGTGGGCGCCAGACCCGCCCCGCACCTCCCCGCGTCGCACGGCACCGCACCGCACCTCCCTGCTCTGGGAACCCGGCTGCACATTCCGCCGCGTACAGCTAGATCTCCAGTCCCATTGCACTGCCAGGAGCGAGCCGCTCGTCCCACACCCGAAGTCCCAGGTAAGGGGCGCGGCCCGGGCGCCCCGCCCGGGGAGGATGTGGGACCGACCGGGCTAGGGGCGCTGGCGACACCGGGCGGGCGCTAACGAATGCAGGGCAGCAGAGGGGACACCGAGGAGAAGGGGCTGGGGGAGGCCGCTGAGGAGGGGGTGCCACGGCCGGGAGGGAGGCGCGTAGCTTCGGGAGCGGCGCTGAGGGTGGGGGGGAGTCTACCAGACCGTGAGGGCGGGGAGGGGAGCTCCGAGGGCAGGGGGCGGCAGGAGGTGGGAAAGGACAAGCGGCCGCTGGAGCGCAGTAGGGGCTCTCTGGGGGGAAACGCGGAGCGTTGGGGGAGGGGAGATGTAAGGAGGGACTGAGGGGCAGTGCGAGAAGAGGGTGCCAGGCAGCCGAGGAGCATGAAGCGGGAGCTGAAGCGAGGGCATTGAGGACAGCTAGGGCAAGGGGGTGGCTGGAGGTGGAGAGCTAAGGGCAGGGGACGGGATCCGCAGGGGTCGCTGTGAGCTGGAGAGGAGTGAGGGGATGAAGGGAAGGGGCGCTGGGCAAAGGGGGGGTGCTGGTCGGGGAGAGGGGAAGAGCACGAGGGGATGTGAGTGGAGCGAAAAGGATGCGGAGCCAGAGGCCAGCCTTGTGCGGCCACGGGGCATAACCGTGAGTGGGGACTGGGGGGTGGGGCTCGGAGGCGGGAATCCTGGAAGAATGGGAAGGTGGGAGGCAAAGCTGGATCTACCCGGACTGCAGAAGAAGGGTGCGGGGAGCTGGTGGAGGGAGAGGGCAGTGGCCTTGGATATGGGCAGTGGGCGCCTGAGTTCTGGCTAGGGGTGGCGGGTGGAGAGGCACTGGAATAGAGCAGGGGTCTGGCGGCTGGGAGTGGAGGAACTGTTTGAGAGCCTTGGGAAGGTTAGGGCAGTGCTGGGTGTGCTGGGTCAGGCTGGAGAGGAAGCCAGGTGTGGGTTGTGGTGTGAGGGTGAAAGGATGATGTGGCCCGTAGTGGAGTCCACAGGCACCCAGGTGCTAGCTGTGTCTCAGCTACTCAAGAAGGCTGAGGAGGGGGCGCAGTCACTGAACTTTGTTACACCAACATCTGGGATCACAGACAAGAAGATAATTTTGGAAAGAAAAATTCATCCACTGGCTCCCTCTGTTCCAGAGTCCAAATGTGGGAGGGGACTTCAGGGATGGCAGGATGGCAGCCTCTGGAAGCTAATGCAAGTGTGGAGGGGGGTGGGAGAAAGACAGGGCCTCCATCCCAACTTTCTGGAATCCAGATAGAAAGGGGTGGGGGAGGGTAAAAGGAGTGTGTGTGTACAGGTGGATGACCACGTGTTCTGTGCCTATAAAGAGAGAAAAGTCATGGAATGCCATGAAAAGCCCTGGCTATGGTAGTGGGGAAGTCCTGGCCCTGTGTTTGCCAGAGGAGACATTTTGCTAGAAGACAATGGGTAAGGGAAGCCTTTCTGGTAATGAAGAATTTAGCTAGCAGTGGAGAACAATGTGTTTCTGTCAGAGGAAACACTGTGGGAAAAGCCCAAACTCTAACATGATCTCCAGTCCACTAAATGAATCTCCAGTTTCTTTTTTTTTTTTAATTTTTTTTTTCAACGTTTATTTATTTTTGGGACAGAGAGAGACAGAGCATGAACAGGGGAGGGGCAGAGAGAGAGGGAGACACAGAATCGGAAACAGGCTCCAGGCTCCAAGCCATCAGCCCAGAGCCTGACGCGGGGCTCGAACTCACGGACCGCGAGATCGTGACCTGGCTGAAGTCGGCCGCTTAACCGACTGCGCCACCCAGGCGCCCCTGAATCTCCAGTTTCTTAAGGAATATGTTGTGAAGAGAGATACCAGTAACCTATAGAGGATGTTTTGAAGGATTTCCCTCCCTAAACTCAGAACTCCTTATAGTTCCTCTCCCTCCCTCTAGAGTACAGTACAGGTGTGGTACACAGTAGGTGTTCAGTGAATATTGATTCAGTGAAGAATTGACCTGTGCTGGTGCTCGTGCCTCAATTCACTTACCACTACCACCCCCCACCCCAGGCAAGAATTGTGAGAAGCGAGTATAACATGGGTGAAAAGAGCTTCATAAGCTATAAAGCACTGTACAAAAGAGAGAGGCCACTAATATTATGCAGGTGTGCCTATATTCTGTGCAAGATAGATTGCATTGAAAGCACTTAATAGAGTGCCTGGCATTTAGTAGGTGCTCAGTACATGGTAGCTATTATGATACTGTTTTTGTGGCTCTGAGAGACCCGGAGAAACAGTGAATAGGTGGCCTAGGCTGGGCTGGTGGTGCTGCATTGGGGAATGGTCTAAAGAAAGGTGGAATTAGAAAAGTTAGTAGAGTTTGGCTTTAGGGAGGAGGCTGGATATAATAGGATGAAGTCCACATTTGCCCAACTCCCTTTCTATTCTCACTAAATGTTCCCAATGAGAAGATGGAGTCACATTTATTGAGCACCAGCTATGTGTCACATATTACCTAGATGCTTTACCAACATTGACTATAATTTTCCCAATGATGCTTGTTTTACAAATGAGGAAACTGTGTCCTAGTTACATAAAATTTCTTGCCAGGGTCTCAGAGCTAACAAATGACAGACCTGGAAACAGAATCTAGTTTGTTTGGTTTGGAACCCCAAGCTATTTCCACTACCTAAGATGACTTGGTAGAAGAAAGTATGAAGCAGACAAAAAAAAATTTTTTAAGGGGTTTATAAAGCACTCTTCCATATAGTAGTTTTAATTCTTATAACAATTTGCCAGGAAGTCTTTTATTAACTCATTTTATAGGTGAGAAAATTGATCTGCCTAAGGTTTTACAAGTGCTGAGAGAGCCAGAGCTCAACTCAGGTGTCTCGGACACAATCTTGTTCTCTTTCCACCAAAAGAGAAGTTCATATGATCACTTGTTCATTACGTGTAATGAATTGATCTCTTGCTGGATTTTAGGGCTTTCTCCTCCTCTCTCCCCTCTTTCCTAGCTGAAGTTGGCTTCTTCCGTGGGTGCTTATTTTTGCTGCCTATCAGACTGAAAGCCTTGTTTTTCATACCAATCCTTGCAGGGGCCATTTCCTTCTTTCCCCCAGCTTGGGACTAGAGATGCCTTCCCAGATGGTCCCTGGACCTTCATCTTTATTGTTTGTCATGGAGACAGTGAGCTACCCAACTCTATCATTTATGTGACTGTCACAAAAGACAGGAAGATCTGATTGATGCTTATCTCACAAATGCGTTCTGCACTCGCTGCTGTGCAGTGAGTGACCTGTCTGCTCATATCTGCCTCAGGCGGTTGCCTGCTGGGATGCTTTTTGCCTCCCTTCCAACTGTCTAAGTAGCCCCTGCCACCTTCCTGAAAACATCTCCTTGGGGGCTTCCATCTGAATGTGCCTTGCAACTGAACCTCTCTGCCCTCTGCCTCTCCCTGTTCTCACACCACCTACTGGGAATGCTGTGCTGTGTGCACATAAACAGATGTTGATAGTACAGTATGGCAAGCACCAGGAAAGAGCTGCAGGGCGCTGGAGATGCTTCTTTACTCACGCTAAAGTTACTGAAGTTTTTAATTTCCCTAAGCCTCATCTAAACTGGGAGTCATTAAATAACAGAAGGTTTAGTCATGATACTCCAACTGACTTGCTGTGTGACCTTGGACAAATCACTTCTCTTTATAGAGCCTCATTTTATTTTTATTATTTTTATTTTTTATTCTTTTTACCTGTGCAATGAAGGGAAGTGGATCATATCAGGAATTGAAACTAGTTTTTAGTCTTGTCTCACTCCTTGTGGCAGGCATAGCTCGTAAAGGCAGGCACTTTTCCCGCTGATTCTCCAGGAGGCCCCATGTGTTTTTCTCAACACAGTGTATGATGCACATTTATATGCATTCTCTTATTTAAAATTCACAGCAGCTTTCTGAGGTAGGTAATATTTTCATATCATAGATGAGGATAATGAGGCTCAGAGTTTAAGTGACTTGCCCAAGTTCATACATTGAGTTATGGGAAAGTTGGGACCAGGAGTCAGGGTTTTTGTTATGGTAAAGCTGCCACACCCAAATCTCTTCTTATTCCAAAAATCTAAGTGTGTAAACAGCTGCCTCAGAAAAAACGAAGATGACTTTTACATTAATAGTCTGGCACATGGCAAATGCTCAGTAAATGTTTATCAAAAGGAGTAACATAGGGTGCCTGGGTGGCTCAGTCAGTTAAGCATTTGACTTTGGCTCAGGTTCTGATCTCATGGTTGGTGAGTTCAAGCCCCATATTGGGCTCTATGCTGACGGCTCAGAGCTTGGAGCCTGCTTCAGAATCTGTGTCTTCCTCTCTCTCTGCCCCTCCCCCTTTTGTGCTCCGTCTCTCTCTCTCTCAAAAATAAACATTAAATAATAATAATAATAATAGGGACGCCTGGGTGGTTCGGTTGGTTAAGCATCCGACTTCGGCTCAGGTCATGATCTCACGGTCGGCTCAGGTCATGATCTCACGGTCCCGGTCTGTGAGTTCGAGCCCCGCGTCGGGCTCTGTGCATACGGCTCAGAGCCTGGAGCCTGTTTCAGATTCTGTGTCTCCCTCTCTCTCTGCCCCTCCCCTGTTCATGCTCTGTCTCTCTCTGTCTCAAAAATAAATAAACGTTAAAAAAAAAGAAAAACAATGTATATTTAAAATAATAATAATAATAATAATAATAATAATAATAATTAAGGGGTAGCATACCCTAAAGATTTGCTTTAGGTCCAGTGTTGCCAGGCTGGATAGATAAAACTCAGATGAATCCAGAAGAAGAAGCAGACAGCTAATTGTAAAACAAACTCCAATAATGTAGCCCAGATTAGGGAGAGGGCAGTTGAACAAGATCTGACTATGGAAGTGAATTAAAGGGGCCAGTGAAATAATGTTTATTGAGTACCTCTCATAGGCCAAGAAACTATGCTAGATTAATTACATATGGCAACTGCTCATTCTATATGTACCACAACTCTGTGAAGAGAGAGTATTTTCTCTATTGTAAAGTAAAAATGTTGTGACTTAGAGAGGCAGTACGACTCACCCAAAAATTCAGCTGAACAATAAATAGATCAGGGATTTTGAACTCCCTATAATAATGCACAGTACTAGGTCTAGTCTCAACTGTTAATTGTAACGCCTGGGCAAATCCTCAATTTCTGGTTCTCAGTTTCTTTCTTGATTAAATAGGAATTATAATCTCTCTTCTTCCAATTTTATCTCCCAGGTTTAGAGAATAAAATAAGGTAGAGGACTTGCAGTTGAGGTAAGGATCAAATCTGTGTTTCAGTAAAGTTACTCTTTGACCAGCAGTCCCATTTTTAGGGATCTTTCTTAAGGAAGTAATAGAAAACTGAACACATATTTATGTAAATACATGACCACTTTGATTTAATTTATAATAATTAAGAATAGAAAAGTAAAGGTACAATATTAAAGAATTGGTCATATGACACATCCATAAGATGGAATACAATGTAGTCAATTGAAATGATACTTCTGAAAAGTTTTAAAGGTCTCAATTGTAAATAAACTATTGTGGCTGTTAGTTTTTGAAAAAAAATGAAAAAATAGAAGTCTCAGAAAAAATATTTATGATATAATGTTAAGTGAAATATACATAGAAGTTACAAACAAGGATATATGGTATGCTGTCATTTATATATAGATAAAAAGTATAAATAGATTTCTATGTTTATATATACAAAAACTATCTCTGAAGGGTGCATAAATTGGTAACATGTTTGCCTTTGAGGAGAGGACCAGAGACTGGAAGTCGGAGTGGAACGCACTATTAACCTTTACATATTATTTATTTTTTAAGTAAAAATTAAAATAATGCCAACTACAGATGGTGATAAGATAATGCTTGCAAATAGTAAAAGTTTGAATTATTTTCAACATATGTATTACCATTTATTTATTTGTTTGTTTGTTTATTAAAGGAGATAGAAGTTTATTGAATACACTGCAAGGGAGAGGTAGGCAGGACAGCAAAGGAGAGGCTGTCTGCCCGTATTACCCTTAAAATCAACAAATAATGAGATATAATTTAAAAACAGATGGTACTTTGTTGCATAAGAAAGTAACAGAGGAAAAAAAGGCAAGGGCACCTGGGTGGCTTAGTCAGTTGAGTGTCTGACTTTTAATTTTGGCTCAGATAATGATCCCTGGGTCGTGGGATCTAGCCCACAGAGGATCTAGGCCTTTGTGCTGAACGTGGAGCCTGCTTAAGATTCCCTCTCTTTCTCTCTCTCTCTCCCTCCCTCTCTCCCTCCCTCTTCCCCTCTGCCCCACTCATGTGCACTCTCTCTCTCTCTCTAATAAGAAAGAAAGAAAAGAATAAAGAAAATAAGGGAGAGAATACACTTAACTGTTAATGATGGCTGTTTCTGAGTAGATGGGGTATCTTACAATGTAAAACTTTCTGTTTTACACTCTTGTGTTCTTTTCTTTTTTCTTTTTATTTATATATTTATTTATTTTGAGAGAGTGCAAGCATGAGCTGGGAAGGAGCAGAGAGAGAGGAAGAGAGAGAGAATCCCAAGCAGGCTCTGTGCTGCAAGTACAGAGCCTGACTTGGGGCTCGAACTTACAAATCATGAGATCATGACCTGAGCTGAATGAAATCAAGAGTCAGACGCTTAACTGAACCACTCAGGCACCCCTCTTGTGTTCTTTTCTAATTTTTTATAGTGAATTTATACTTTCAAAGCAAAAATTCTGTCTTGTAAACAAACAATAATGACTGGCAGCAGAGTGGAGGATGGTGTGAGGTTGTTGTGGTTGCTTCCCTTGTTTTAGGTAGGAAAAAAAGCATAATTCCTTTGAATTGCCAATTCTGGAAACAGGCTCTCCATCTGGTACCATGAAAAGCTGAAAAGTTAGGGCTATGAGACAGTTTAAGCAAGCAATGGCATCCTCCCCTCTAATCTCACTTTCTTCTTCCGTGTAAATGCTCCAGGTGTCCTGGGCACGTTCCACACCCACTAGTGAGTGTTGATCTGGGGCAGATTGATTATGGGAGTGGGGCCAAGGGTCTCAGATAAGGGCTTGAGAGCTGGGAGAAAAGAGAAAGGAAGAACAGAGGCCACCAGAGGCTAGTGGTGGCATATTTAAGAAAGTATTATTAAAGGGCTGCTATTAGGGGCACCTGGGTGGCTCAATCGGTTAGGCATCCAATTTCGGCTCAGGTCATGAATTCGTGAATTCGAGCCCCACACCTGGCTCTGTGCTGACAGCTTGGAGCCTGGAGCCTGCTTCGGATTCTGTCTGTCTGTCTGTCTCTCTGTCTCTCTCTCTCTGCCTCTACCCTGCTCGCATTCTGTCTCTGTCTGGCAAAAATAAATAAACATTAAAAAAAGTTTCAAAGGACTGCTAATAATCCCATATATTTCTTTGACCTTTCTTCAAGAGAGCTTTAAACCTTCTACGTTTGTCAGTTCCTTGTCCTTACAGCTCACCTGAGAGGCCCATAGACTTAAACCCACCAGCCAAACTCTCTTTCTTTTCCTTTGAAGAACAAAACCAGGAATTCCCAAAGAGAGTGACACCCTGGACATTATCTCATGTTAGGGCTGTGTTCCCACCCTCCTTTGACCACTTATACAGCCTGCCCAAGAACCCAGTGCTGAGCATAAGGGGTGACTGCAGGTAGAGAAGTAGGGTACTTACTTATTCCAATAGGACTATGGGACCAAGTGCTGGATTATGGGGTTCAGATCCAAAGTGTTCTAGGAAAAGAGAGGATGGTGGCAGGTGTGAGGGAGCTGGGGTCTCAGGGAAGGCCTGGCACCTAAATAAATACTTGCTGATGAGTATATGGATGAGTGAGCAAATGAACAAATAAATAAACAAAGGATCTGGGCTTTAAAGGATTTGGAATAATAATAACTCATGTTCACAGCTGTGAGAGCTTTATCAGTTTATTAAGGTCTTCCTCAGTGTTATCTCATTTGTGTCCTATAACAGCCCTGTAGGAAAAGCAGGGCAGAAATTGTCCTCTCCATTTTCCAGATGATGAGATTGAGTCCCAGAGTGATGAGTGACTTTTATTAATCCAGCACACATTTACTGAGTGCTGATTATGTACGAGTACTTATGCTAGAAGCTAGAGATGCAGAAATGAAGTACATTAAGTCCAAGATGCTTGGTCTAAAGGAGGAGCTGGAATAGTAAACAGTTTCTAAATGACACCAGTGCTGTTAGTGTGGTCTGGGGGCATAGAAGCAGGAGTGCGTGCCTTTATCATGCACAACGGAAGGTGAGATTTCATTTGGATCTATAAGGATGAATAGGAGTTTATTAAGAGTCTTGTAAACAGAAAGAATACATGTCTAAAGGGATAAAGCAAGAAATAACATGGCTTAAAGTGTATAATTTGGTATAAAAGTGGCACTGGTTGGTAGAGAGAAAGCCTAGAAGAAGATCAAGTTTATTTTTTGGTAAGTTGGTTCTTTGGGCTTGATTTTTAGAGTTGTGGGGAGCCATGAAAGTTTTTAAAAAATTTTTTAATGTTTATTTATTTTTGAGAGAGAGGGAGAGACAGAGCGTGAGCAGGGGAGGGGCAGAGAGAGAGGGAGACACAGAATCCGAAGCAGGCTCCAGGCTCTGAGCTGTCAGCACAGAGCCTGACACGGGACTCCAACTCACGAACTGTGAGATTATGACCTGAGCCGAAGTCAGACGCTCAGCTGACTGAGCCACCCAGGCGCCCCTTTGAAAGTTTTTGAAACAAGGGAATGATAGCTCCATGCTGGGCCTTTCCTGGAATATTCATATGTTTACTGTTTTGACTTTTTCTTTTCAAAACTCAGCTCAGGAGCTGCCTCCTACAAGAGACTCTTCCTGACCACCATGCCTCTAGGTTGGGTTAGATGTTAGATGTTTCTTGTGGGCTTCCTGGGCCAATCCTTCCCTCTGTCCTATCACTTATCTACTGCCTTGTTACCCTGTGTTTACATGCTTTTCTACTCTAATCTGTGGCCACTCAGAGGTTATAGCACCATGTCTGATTCATATTTGTATTCCCCATACCCAGCACAAGGCTTGACCCAGAGCAACGTGCTCAGTAAATATTTGCTGAAAGAATGAATGGGAGGAACCGGGTTCCACCCCAGTCCTGAGACAACATTTGGAGCAGGTGTAGTACTGGGGTGATTCTATGGTGTGTGTGTTTCTTCAGTGATGCTTGGGTGGAGAGAGTGTATGTGAATGGTGGAGTAACCATTAAAGATTGGTGACACTGGAGGTGTGTTCCTCCTGAGTGACCACAGGTCTTTCCTATAGATGGCTTCTGTGACTGATGGTAAAGCCGGAGTCAAAGATGCTTCTGACCAGAATTTTGACTACATGTTCAAACTGCTCATCATTGGCAACAGCAGTGTTGGCAAAACCTCCTTCCTCTTCCGCTATGCCGATGACACCTTTACCCCAGCCTTTGTCAGCACTGTGGGCATCGACTTCAAGGTGAAGACAGTCTACCGCCATGAGAAGCGAGTGAAGCTGCAGATCTGGGTGAGTCCTGAGCATCTTGCGCAGGATTGTCTTGGGGGGTGATTGGTCTGCTAGTACAAGAGCTGGGAGGCAGGCCAGTCTGGAACTTCTGGGTCTTATGGCATCAAGCACCAGTGCTGTTGAAGGCCTGGCCCCTGGACTGCCCCTTGCTGCTTTGATAGAAGTTTGCTCGCTTCTGGGGCCTCAGTTGTTTCTGCTACTTAACTTTCTAAGAGGCTTTATCCTGCCTATACAAATGAATGACCAAGAATTTGGGCTTTGGGGTTAGAAATTTGGATTCAACTTCCAGTTCTGCCACTTATTAGTTATGGAATCTTAACTAAATATTTATCTTCTCTAGGCCACCCTTTCCTCTTTGGGGGTGTAGCATCGACATCATAGGGCTGTTGGTGCTTAGCATACTTTGTGGAATGCAGTAAATGCACTGTAAATGTTAGCTCCTGTGTCCATAATCTATTACTGTGTAATAAATCACTTCAAAACTTGATGGCTTAAAATAACAGTAATTAATTATTACACAGTTTCTGTGGATGAAACATTTGGGGGTGGCTTGGTTTCTGTCTTGTTGCGTCTTATGAGGTTGCAGTCAGATATTGGCTTGGGTTGTCATCTGAAGGCTTGAATGGGGCTAGAGGATCCCATTCCGAAGTGGCTTACTCATGTATCAGGTATTGGCTATTAGCAGGAGGCCTTAGTTCTTTCCCATGTGGTTCTCTCCATGGAGTTGTGTAAGTGCCTTCATGGCATGGCATCTGGCTTCCCCCAGGAGGAAAGATCCAAGAAAGCAGAGAGGAAGTGACAATGTCTTTTATTACTTAGCCTTAGAGTATCTTTTGGTCACTGATTCAGTGTAGGAGGAAATTACATAAGGGTATGAATCCTGGGAGGTGAGGATCATTGGGGACCACCACAGCTACTATTATTGGTATTTACCAGTGGTACTAATAAAATATATACATCTTTGAGATGATATAGCAAAATGTAGATCATATGCTTTTCAATAATGAATTATTGCCAGGATTAGATGTTTTGAAAATTAGTGATTTTTAGTATTCAAAGCATGTGTTGTTTATGATCTCTCCATTCAACCTGATACATTGTGCACATATCTTATTGGCTATATACAGTACTTTTCTTTTTATAAATTATCTCCATATGTTATTATCTTCTGATTAACCCCAAGGGACAGATATTATTTTAATTCACTCCTATTTTACAGAAGAAAAAAAGTCAGACTCAGTAATTAACTTGCCTTAAGTCAACCACACAATTGCAAAGTGGGATTCCAATTGAGGCCTTCTGATTCCAAGTTTTGTGCTCTTTTCTCTACACTGTGCATGTTAGGTCTTATAGAGCCCTTATTTCCATTTATGATAATGTTAAGTATTAATTTATATAGAGATAAAAGTTTATTTTGTTCATTTAGTCTTTGTTAAAATCACTGAGGAATTGTGAGTTATTAGAAATATGAGAAGCTAAAAAGACCACTCAGTTCGTTGGTTCTAGAAGTGTGGTCTTCAGGTCATCAGCATCAGCATTACCTGGGAATTTATTAGAAATGCAAATTCTCAGGCCCCTCCTCAGACCTACTTAAATGAGACACTTTGAGCTATGGCCTAACAATGTGTATTAATTATAACAAGCCTTCCAGGTGGTTTTGAGGCAGGCTAAAATTGAAGAACCACTTTGGTTTAACTACCATTTGGTTTAACTGTCTTATGGTGAGAATCAATAAGCATTTATTAAGTACCTATTATGTGCCAACTGCTTCCACTTGTGTAATCTGACATCCTCTTGGCAGCCAATGCACAGAGAAGTGAAAGCACAGGATATTGGGGGGTGGTGAGCAATACAGGGGAACTGGAACGAGGCTGTGAAGAGCAGGGAGGGGTACTAAGAGGGAAATTTGCTGGAGAGGCTGTTAGGCAGTGGCTTGAGGGTAAGGGAGACCTTGCACAGCAAACAGAAGTTTCTTATCATGGGCCAGAGTTTACATACCTGACGATTCTTTAGAGACCTGAAGAAACTATTAGGAGTTGTTTTTTTTTTTTTTAAATCTATAAACATAAGATAAAGGTTACTCATATTTCCTATATGGATTGACACAGATGTCTTCATTTGATCTCCACATCACGTGGTCACATATCCTACACTCAAAAAATCTTCAGGTAGGAGAAGACAGTCTGCCCTTCTAAGGGATTTGGCAGTGGTGGCTCCCTCAGTCCTTCATTTATGTTCAGTACATTGTGAACTTTTGCAGTTTCTCTGTCCCTGGTTAAGTGGATTTATTGATTATACTCCTAATTTTAACTAAATAAACCCTCACAATGGATATGTGGCTTTAAAAGAGTCCTGCGAAGAAACCTCTGCCTGAAGACTATACTAATTATAGTGAGCCCAAGTGACCATGGAAAATGGCTGAACTGATGTTTCTCAGACTCCCAGCATAAGTTCATTGTCAGCCATGTTTTGAGGTAAAATCAATGATGATCTAATTAGATCTGACATAGTCAATCACATTGCTTTTGCTAAAAAAAAAAAATTAGCAAAGAGATTTTGTGCGTCTGTGCATATGTGCCTTTCTATAGCAGAGAAAAAGTTTACTGTTCATAAATACATTAAAATGTAAAGATTTAAATATTTGTCATTTTTATGAGTTTTAACATCTTTTGTGTACAGATATAGATCTATATGTATGTGTAATCTAAATAAATATACAAATATTGTGGGTATGTGCTCACATTGTTCACATGGCCTTACTTAAAGGGTATAAATTTGGAGACCATTACCAGACCATGGGGAACCATAGAAGGGTTTTAATAAGGTCAGATTTGCATTCTAGAAAAATCCCTTCTTTCAGTTTGGAGAAAGGATGGAAATAAGGCAAAGAAACTAGTGGTTCAGGTAAGTTATAAGGGCCTGAATTAAGTGTATTAGTCTGTTTGGGCTACCGTAACAAAATACCATAGACTGGACGGCTTAAACAATAGAAATTTATTTTCTTCTAGTTCTAGAGGCTGGAAGTTCAAGATCAAGGTGCTAGCAAGGTTGATGTTTGACAAGAACTCTTCCCTTGTGTTGCAGATAGCTGCCTTCTAGCTACGTGCCCACATGGCCTTTCCTTGGTGCTTATATATGGAGAGTGAGGGAGCTCTCTGGTGTCTCTTCTTATAAGGACACTAATCCTATCAAATCAGCCACCCCGCCCCCCGCTTATGGTCTCAATTAACCTTAATCACTAACTTAGAATCCTCATCTCCAAATATAGCCACACTGGGGGGTTAGGACTCCAACCTATGAATTTTAGGAGAATGCACACATTTGGAACATAATATCATGACAGCGACAAAGTGACCAAAGGGATGGAAATGAGGAGAGAGATTTAGGACTAGAATTTACAGAATTCGATGATCAATTAATTGTTTAGGAAGAAGGAGGAACACATATCTGCTTATATATATCTGCTTACATATATTTACTTCTGTAAACAAAAGTTCTGTGATTTTTTTTTTTAAATTATGTGAGCTTTGGTAAGTCACTCTATTTCTATGAATAGATAATATCCTCAACTGTAAAAGGCTCACAGGTTTGTTGACGGGGGGTGCTACATGCGATAACATAGTATTGTGCCTAGCACATATTAGGAACACAATAAATGTTAGGTTCCTTTTTCTCTCTGTTCCTGATCTAAATGCAAAGTGTGACTGGGTTTCTTGCCAGATTTTCCACCCATGGTTCCAGGAGTGCTGGAACATCACTAGCACTGTCTGAAATGTTCAGTTAAATTTCTCTGGTCAATTTGATCTCTCAGGGGATTTCAGAAAGCCATTGTCAGGTTGGAAGGTGGAGAGGGAGGAAGAGGAGGTTATGAGCATTGCTGAGCAGGACCATTCGCAAAAAGAGTTTCTATCATCTCTGGAGGATGTTGGATGATGAAGGTATTGGTAGTGCTTTGTTCCCTGGGGTCCCTGAATACATAGGTCCCTAAGAGACCCCTCTGTTTCATGAGAGGTTAATTATTGTGGATCAGAGATGAGAATCTTACTGGGGAGGTGGGGGTAGGGGAGAAGTCTCATTAATAGAGAGTGAGAGCATGCACAGGTGTGAAGGG
The DNA here is from genome assembly GCF_016509475.1 of Prionailurus bengalensis. NCBI lineage: Eukaryota > Metazoa > Chordata > Mammalia > Carnivora > Felidae > Prionailurus > Prionailurus bengalensis. The sequence continues at coordinate 41,918,267 of NC_057345.1, read as the reverse complement.
AGAGAGATTAGGTAACTCCACAGCAACAGACCTGACTAGAGGCCATTTACTGCTTGGTGCTGGTTGCCAAGCAACCACTGGAGGCCTGTGGGAAGAGATGAGCAGGAGAGGGCCTTTCACTACTTCCATTTTGAGCCCATTGCAGGGACTGTTGGGTCTGGTGCTGGTCAAGGGAAGAATCTGGGTGTGTGTGGGAGGACTCAGCTGACCTAGGACTCTGGAGTCCTGGGTTCCAGTCCTGGCTCTGCCCTCCAGTCATGTGAGCTGGAGTGACCTTTCTCCTCCATGGGCCTTCCCTAACTATCAAACGGAGAAAATAATCCTTGTTCTTCATGCCTCATGAGTTGTTGTGAAGATCAAGTGAGGAAATGCAAAGGAGAGCCTAAAGAGAACTATGAAGCTTTGAGATCAGAGGATCATGGATATTGTCCACTATGTGAATTCTTCTTGTATATGCTTTCAATCATTCTTTGTATCTTTCCCACCTGCCCTCTGACCCAGGGAAGTATTGATCTCCTTAAAAGAATTGGTGTTTAAGTCAGAGATGTGAAGTTACTTGTGTAGAGCCAAACTGTAAACTTCATTCTTTAATTCATTCAGTAGATATTTACCTGGTGCTCACTCTATGCCAGGCATTATACTAGCTATGAGGAAACACCCTTCCTACTTACATGGAGTTTACCCTCTAGGAGGGGAGATAATTACTAAGTACATGAATAAAAAATACATAATTTTATCTGTGGTAAGGACCCTGAAGGAAAAGAATAGACTTGTTTCAAACCCAGGCACTGGGACTCCGAACTCTGGAATCACTGAACTGTGACTTTAATCTCATCCCTGGGCTTGCAGCTAGCCTTCAGGGTCAAATTCTATTCACAATTTAAATTTCTTTAATGTTTTATTTTTATTTTTGAGAGAGACAGACTACGAATGGCATGGTGGGGGGTGGTGGGAGCAGAGAGAGAGGGAGACACAGAATCTGAAGCAGGCTCTGAGCTATGAGTACAGAGCCCAACATGGGGCCTGAACTCACGAACTGTGAGATCATGGGCCCGAGCCAAAGTTGGATGCCTAACTGACTGAGCCACCCAGGCGCCCCTCTATTCACAATTTAAAAGGCTAGCTTAGTTGATGACCTTCACCATACCAGTTCACTTCAGAACTGTCTCTGTTAGAGGACATGGTGGCAGGGGTCTCCATTGTGGAAAGATAGTATCTCCTGCTTACATCCACCAGTGAGGCTTTGGGTGACCTGAATGTCCAGAAAGGTTTAAAGATAGGAGTACCTCACGTGTTTGGGTTTACTTGTATAAAGATTGGGGAATATACTGGCTGGCCTGTCCAACATTCTTCTGTTGGCTGTTTTAAGAACTCTGTCTTGTGAAGGATTTATAGGCCACTATCCTTACTCCTGGGCCTCTTGTGGTATCACTGTTTCCTATCATCTTTCTTTCTCCGCAACTCATTCCTCTGAAACCCTCAGTTACTAAGGCCCTTGTGTGTACTTCCATTATTCTATTTCTTTGTTGTGGTAGTAGTGAAGTGTATAAAGCACCAACATATTGCCTGGCATGGGGGAAACACTCAACAAACAGTGGTATTTATTAAGGTTCCCGGGTGATCAAGAAATGATATTCATTTTCCTCCCCATTTAAGTTTGGAACCAAGTGAGAGATAGATGCAGGAGTCAGAGAGATGGGGAGTAATGTGACAGCCTTACTACTGATAAAAGCTAGGATGAAGCACATGGCCCAAGTCCTCAGGGAAGTGGAGCTTGCTAATACTTCACTCTGGAGTCGGATAGATGTAGAAACCCAATCACAGGCCAACATGGGGAGCTAGCTGCAATCTGCTCATGCAGTGTACACCCAAGGTCAAAGTCCATGTGGCCCAGACTTACTAATGCTTCAGACCTAAAGCATCCCACTCAGGACGATAGTAGATGCCTCTATGTCCATGTTCAGTCTTTCTCATGGAGGAAAGGAGGGTGCCTCCTCCAACAGCTCTTTTTGTATTAAAGAGATAGATGGAAGTAAGCATTCACTCCAAAAGGAGGTTGAGTACAATAATGAAAGCCAGGAAAAATAGGAGGAGTCTTAACAGATTTCCTGGGAATCCTGAATTTCACAGTTACACGATTCACTTCCTATGTAACCAGGAGCTGAAAAAGTAAGACTAGTTGAGACAGGGCTGTTGGGAGTCAGCTAGGTTTACTCACTAGCCAACTGCCTTATTCCCACACAGCCACCTCAATGAAATTTAGGTTACCACATGATTTTAGAGTCACTTGTAAATATTAAAAGTAGTGAATATTAAATCTGGGAATGCAAAAAACTTATATCTTGGAACCAGTAAGATAACAATAAATGGAATGGGGTTTAGGAATATGGGGAAATATAATTATACCAGAAGCCTAGACTAAGAAGGATTGTGGATCTTAAGTAGTCTTTAAAAAAATTTTTTTTTCAATCTTTAGTTATTTTTGAGAGACAGAGAGACAGAGTGTGAGCAGGTAAGGAACAGAGAGAGAAGGAGACACAGAATCTGAAGCAGGCTCCAGGCTCTGAGCTGTCAGCACAGAGCCTGATGCGGGGCTCCAACTCATGAACCGTGAGATCACGACCTGATCTGAAGTCGGACACTTAACCGACTGAGCCTCCCAGGTGCCCCTTAAGTAGTTTTTTTTTTATTAAAAAAATTTTTTTTAACGTTTATTTATTTTTGAGACAGAGAGAGAGAGAGAGCATGAATGGGGGAGGGTCAGAGAGAGGGAGACACAGAATCTGAAACAGGCTCCAGGCTCTGAGCTGTCAGCACAGAGCCCGACGCGGGGCTCGAACTCACGGACCACTAGATCATGCCCTGAGCCGAAGTCGGACGCTTAACCGACTGAGTCACCCACGCGCCCCAAGTAGTTTTTTAACAAATATTTACTGTGGCTTACACTGGTGGTAGAGAAATTAATATGAAGAGACACATCCTGTGCTCTCCAGAAACTCGTGCGATTGGATTTACCTGTGAGCTCCAAAAGTGAAATGAGTAGCATAGTTCTCTTGTTCTGGTTAAGGGAAACAAACTAGGACATCAGGAGAGATTGACTTTTTTTTTTTTTAAATTTTTTTTTTTCAACGTTTATTTATTTTTGGGACAGAGAGAGACAGAGCATGAACGGGGGAGGGGCAGAGAGAGAGGGAGACACAGAATCGGAAACAGGCTCCAGGCTCTGAGCCATCAGCCCAGAGCCTGATGCGGGGCTCGAACTCACCGACCGCGAGATCGTGACCTGGCTGAAGTCGGACGCTTAACCGACTGCGCCACCCAGGCGCCCCAAGATTGACTTTTTCTAAGAATTTAAGAATATATAATAATGGATTATATGAGATTGGGCAGCAATTACCATAAATTACCATAAATCTAGTGGTTTAAAACAACACAATTTATTATCTTATAGTTCTAGAGGTCAGAAGTTCAAAATTGGTGTCACTGGGTTAAAAATTGAAGTGTTGGAGGCGCCTGGGTGGCTCAGTTGGTTGAGTGACTCTTGATTTCCACTCAGGTCATGATCTTATGGTTCATGAGTTTGAGCCTTGCATTGGGCTCTGTGCTGACAATGTGGAGGCCGCTTGGATTCTCTCTCTTTCCCTCTCTCTCTCTGCCTCTCCCTGCCTCTCTCTCTCTCAAGTAAGTAAACTTAAAAAAAATTGAAGTGTTTGCAGGTGGGCATTCCTTCTGGCAGCTCTAGCGGAGAATCCATTAATTTGCAGTTTTCAGCTTCTGGAGGCCACTTGCGTTCCTTTGCTTGGGGTCCCTTCCTCCATTTTCAAAGCCAGCAATGCAATATCTTTCAATCTCTCTCTCTCTCTCTCTCTCTGACCTTCCTGTTTTTCTCTTATAAGGACTCTTTCATGATCTTGGGCTCACATGAATAATCAGGATAATCTCCCACCTCAAAACCTTAATTTAATCCCATTTATGAAGCGCTTTTTGCCATGCCAGGTAACATATTCACACGTTCTTGGAATTAAGATGTGAGTATCTTTTGGGATTCTATTGTTCTAACTACCACAGCATCTATTAATAACATGGAAAAGATCTATTATACACCTGAAGCTAATATTATACTGTAAATTAACTGGAATTTAAACAAAAACTAAACAGACAAACCCCAAAACCTAAACCCCCCACACCAAAAACAAACAAACAAACAAACAAACAAACAAATAAATAAATAAATAAATAAAAGTGATAGAGGCAAAAACAAAACCAAACAAAACAACCCACGGAAAAGATCTAATATAAATGCTCCCTATCCTTCGAGACTCTAACTTAAGTTCTCTCTCCTCTGATGTTAGTCCCTGCTGCTAGCTGCCTGAAACAGGCACTGTTTATGTCTTAGGCTTACACTGCCCACTGAGAATGCCTGTCACATTGTTAGGTCCCAATAAGCCTGTGAGCTCAGAGCTTATCACATCTTAGTCTCTCATTTTAGACATGAGGCTAAGGTCCAGAGAGATACAGACTTTACTAAGGGGCTGCAGCAAGGTTTCCTAACTCATTTCAGTGCTCTTCCTACACTTCAGGAAGGTGAAGTCTGTCCACCTGAGCATAGAGAGACTGACGGGCAGCATAGAAGAGGCTGGAGGCTGAACACGAACACTAGGGCTCTGACAGGGCCCTGTTGCTCCAGGAATCTGGAGACAGTTCTGAGTACAACATCTCATGCTTAGCTCTTATGATAATCAGAATTGATTTTTATAGGCAGCAAGTTTCCTGGTGTGGCTGCAGAGATATGTTGACACTCACCTCCCAAAGCCTGTAGGAACCAGCTGCTAGAGAGGTTTAATCTGATTTTTTAAATCACAACAAAGACTATGGGAAGTCAAACCAGAATTGCAGGCCTCATCTGCCTTTGTAACTTGTAAATAAATTAACCAGAAGTCCTGACTGGCTATTCCAGGGGTCTGTGTTCTTTAAGGCTACCGCCCCTTTACCTCTACCCAAACTGGTATGGGTGGAAAGTAGATACCTACAAGCCATTTGCATACTCATTCATTCAATAAACCTGTACCTATTACGTGCCAGGAACTGTCATAAGAGGGCAAATACACAGCTATGATACAATATGAATGATATAATAAAGGAGTGAAGAAAGTGCCAGGAAAGGGAAAGGAGCTGCTACCTCTGCATGGGGAAGTTATTTTAGGCTTCACGAAGAGGGGACACTTGAGCTGGGTCTTAGCAAATGAGTCAGAGTTTTTCAGGTTAATGCTGGGGAAGATCTTTTCAAGCAAAAGGAAAGACATTTATTTGTAAAAGCATGATCACTTTTAGGGACCTGTTATATGCCTGGCTGTGGTAGGTGAAACAAGATCCCTACCTCTAAGGGGCACTCAGTGCAGTAAGACAGATATAACACGCATACAAATTATCAATGATGCTGTAGACATGAATGATGCCTTGAGAGGTACAGAAAGTTTTAAGGGAGTTCAGAGAGGGAGTGCTCCCTCTCAGCTTGACAGCATCAGGGAAGGGTTCATTGAGGAGGTGGCCTTATTGTAATGAAAGTCGGGTCTAGCAGATAATAACATCCTCAGAGACAGAGCTATCTGTCTCATTCTTCTAGGTCTGTGGTCCAGGCTGACCTCGGTTTTTGACTCAGAGGCAATGTTCTGACATTCCCTGAAACGATTTGCATGTTCAGGAAGCAGTGCAGCATGTCCTTAGGAGCAGAGACTTTAGAGTGAGCCAGGTCCATGCTCCAAACCCATTTCTGCGACTGTTACCTTGTTCATGTCCCCTTTCCTCCTTGTGTTTCTCTTTCTTCTTTTTGAAATAAGGATAATTTTAGTAACAACTACATAGTGTTGTTGAGAGAATGAAATAAGATAATGCTTAGCATGTAGTAAGTGATCATTAATTGGTAGTTTTTGTTATTATTATTCTGGTACTCTCAGGGATTGATTTGTGGCACCAAAGTCTGGATGTTATCTGAGCTGGACTCTGCATCTTTTAGGATTTGATGAACATCCATCTGAATTCTTTCTCTGAGTCCTGAGCTGAGTCTGCAGTGGTTGGTGGCTGATCTCTTTGACAGAGCTGTGCCTGATGGCAATGCAGTTTAGCTGGGGGGATAGAACAATTTAGAAAGCCATAAAAAACTAAAATATGTGGTACTGAATAAATTTAATGGAAGTTTAAAGGAAAGAGTTCAGTAAGAGTGGGTAAGAAAGACTTCTGGGAGGAAAGCAGCAAGGGGACCACTATAGGATGGAGAAAGAAGGAAGGTTGTGATGGAGACATCCCAAGCAAGGGGATTGACATTAGAGGAGGGCATGATTTGTAGTGTACTTTGTACAGTGTTTTTCCAGTGAGGTGACTGGACTTCTCCCATATGTAAGTCACAGCTCCTGCCTCTGCCTCAATTGCCATGTGGTGTAGCCATTCCCTCCTTACAATATTTACATTGTACGCACCAAGCATAGTTCTAGGTGCTACAGATACAGCAGTAAAAGTAACAGACAGAATCCCCTATCCCACATTTCCCTAGATTTAAGGGGGAAGACTGGCAGTAAACAAGCAAAATATACAGTATATGCTATGATGATGTGTTCTGGGGAAAAATATGGCAAGAAAAGGGATATAGGAAGTGGAGTGTTATTTTTAAATTTTTAAAATATTTATTTATTTATTTTTGAGAGAGAGAGACAGAGTGTGAGCAGAGGAGGGGCAGAGAGAGAGGGAGACACAGAATCCAAAGCAGGCTCCAGGCTCTGAGCTGTCAGCACAGAGCCTGATGTGGGGCTTGAATTCACGAACCACGAGATCATGACCTGAACCAAAGTCAGACGCTTAACTGACTGAGCCACCCAGGTGCCCTTGAAGTGGAGTGTTATTTATTTGTTTGTTAATTTATATGTTTAAAAATGTTTCATATAATTTATTGTCAGGTTAGCTAACATATATTGTATAGAGTGTATTCTTGGTTTTGGGGGTAGATTCCTGTGATTCATTGTTTACATACAACACCCAGTGCTCATCCCAGCAAGTGCCCTCCTCAATGCCCATCACCTATTTTCCCCTCCCACCCCACCCCCGTATCAACCCTCAGTTTGTTCTCTGTATTTAAGAGTCTCTTATGGGTTTGCCTCCCTTTCTGTTTGAAACTATTTTTTCCCCTTCCCTTCCCCCATGGTCTTCTGTCAAGTGCCTCGAGTTCCACATATGAGTGAAAACATATGATAACCTGTCTTTCTCTGACTGACTTATTTCACTTAGCAGAATACCTTCCAGTTCCATCCACATTGTTGCAAATGGCAGGATTTCATTCTTTCTCATTGCCAAGTTGTAGTCCATTGTATATATAAACCATATCTTCTTTATCCATTCATTAGTTGATGGACATTTGGGCTCTTTTCATGATTTAGCTATTGTTGAAAGTGCTGCTATAAACATTGGGATACAAGTGCCCCTATGAATCAGCACTCCTATATCCTTTGGTTAAATTCCAAGTAGTGCTATTGCTGGGTCCTAGGGTAGTTCTATTTTTAATTTTTTTGAGGAAACTCCACAGTGGGAAGTGCAGTGTTATTTAAAATTTCTCAAAATAAATAAACATTCAAAAAAGTGAAAAAAAATTTTATTTGAATATAACTTATCCTCAATGTTATATTAATTTCTGGTGTGCAACATAGTGATTCAACTTCTCCATGCATTATGCTGTGCTCACCACAAGGGTAGCTATTGTCTGTGTAATATCACTGACCATATTCCCTATGCTGTGTTCTTTATTCTCATAACTTATTTATTTCATAACTGGACTTTGGAGGGTTTTTTTTAAATTAATTAATTTATTCTTGAGATAGAGGGTGGGGCAGAGAAAGAATGTGGGCCAAGGAGGGGCAGAAAGAGAGGAAAAGAGAGAATCCCAAGCAGGCTCCATACTGTGAGTGCAGTGCCCCATGGGGGCTCAGACTCATGAACTGTGAGATCATGACCTAAGCCAAAATCAAGAGCCAGGGAGTTGGATCACCTGGATGACTCAGTCGTTGAGCATCCAACTTTGGCTCAGGTCATGATCTCACAGTTTGTGAGTTGGAGCCCCACATAGGGCTTACTGCTATTGGCACAGAGCCTGCTTCAGATCCTCTGTCTCCCTCTCTCGGCCCCTTCCCCTGCTTGTGCTCTCTGTCTCAAAAATAAATAAAACATAAAAAAAAAAAAAAGACGCTTAACTGATTGAGTACCCAGCTGCCTCTGGACTTTGTGGTTTTTAAAAACAGCTTTATTGATGTATAATTGGTACACAAAACAACCTGTACATATTTAATGTATGCCATTTGATTAATTTGGACATATGCAAACATATGTGAAACCATCACCATAATCAAGATGATAGACATATTTATCACATCTAAAAGTTTTCTTGTGTCCTCTTCCCCAAATCTTTTTTTTTTTTTGGTGAGATTTACCCTTTTAATAAAATTTTAAGTGCATAATATAGTGTTGTTAATTATAGGCACTATGCTGTACAGCAGATCTCTAGAACTTATTCATCTTATATCACTGAAACTTTATACCAATTACATAATTCCCCATTTTTCCCTCCCCATAGTCCCTGGAAACCACTGTTCTATTCTCTGCTTCTATGAATTTTACTACTTTAGATATGTCACATAAATAGAATCATGCAGTATTTATCTTTCTGTGATTGGCCTCTTTCACTTAGCATAATGTCCTCCAAGTTCATCCATGTTATTGCAAATGGCAAAATTTCCTTTTTTCAAAGGCTGAATAATATTCCATCATATGTGTATACCACATTTTCTTTATCCATTCATCTATCAATAGATAGTTGGGTTGTTTCCATATCTTGTTACTGTGAATACTGCTGCAGTGAACATGGGTTTACAGATATCCCTGAGATTCTGATTTCAGTTCTTTTGGGTACATACCCAGAAGTAGGATTGCTGGATTATATGGCAGTTCTATCAGAGAACTTGAAAAGACATTTCTCCAAAGAAGACCTACAAATGGGCCAACAGATATATGAAAAACGCTCAGCATTACTAATCATCAAGGAAATGCAAATCAAGACCATTAGATATTACCTCACATGTTAGGATGGCTATTTAAAAACAAAACAAAACACAAGTGTTGGCAAGGATGTGGGGAAATCAGAACCGTTGTTTCACTTGTTCACTGTTCTAACCTTGTGTACTGTTGGTGAGAATGTAGGTGCAGCCACTATGGACCATATGAAGATTCCTTAAAAAATTAAGAAAAGGTAGGGGCGCCTGGGTGGCTCAGTAGGTTGAGCGTCCGACTTTGGCTCCAGTCATGATCTCACGGTTTGTGAGTTTGAGCCCCGCATCGGGCTTTGTGCTGACAGCTCGCAGCCTGGAGCCTGCTTTGGATTCTGTGTCTCCCTCTCTCTCTGCCCCTCCTCCGCTCACTCTGTGTCTCAAAAATAAATAAATGTTAAAAAAAAATTAAGAAAAGGCTTTTGGTTTTACTCAGAATGAGATGGGAGGGTTTTGAGCAGAGGAATTACATGATCTGGCTAACATTCTTAAAATCAACTTTATTTTTGGATAATTTTAGATTTATAGAAAATTTGCAATGAGAGTACAGAGAGTTCTCATATATCCTTCACCCAGTTTCCCTAATATTAACATCTTACATTACCATGGTGCATTTGTCAAAACTAAGAAATTAAAATTAGTACAATATTATTAACCAAACTATAGACTTTATCTGGATTTCACTAGGATTTCAAATAATGTCTTTTTACTGTTCCAGGATCCAGTTCATGTTATATTTAATAACATATTTTAAAAATTGAGGTATAATTCATATCTCATAAAATTCACCTTTTTAAAGTATACAGTTCAATAATTTTTACTATTCCTAAAATTGTGCAACCATCACTACTAACTCCAGAATATTTTAGTGGCTTACATTTCAATATTTAATATGATTGCTCTGAGGAAGGATTATGCCTACATCAAGAATAAATTATAAAGAGACAAAGGGCAGAAGCAGGGAAGATCAGTTAGGATGTGTAATAATCCAGGCCAGGAATAATGCGTCTGGAAGTTGAGTGGTAGTAAAAGTGGTCAGATTCTGGGTATATGTTGAAAATATTGCTGATGATATTTGCTAATGAATTGGTAGTGGGGACAGAAGGAAGACGAGGAGTCAGGGACAATGCCGAGGGTTTGGGCTGAGTGACCAGAAGGTTGAAGATGCGTCTAATGGAGAAGGGAAGACTGCAGGGAGAGCAGGATTTGGGGGAGATAATTGGGGCTGAGTTCTGGTTATGTTGAGTTTGAAAAGCCTTTTGGAAAACTGAAGGGAGATACAGAATAGGCTGTTGGAGGGGTGCCTGGGTGGCTCAGTCGGTTGAGTGTCCGACTCTTGGTTTAGGCTCAGGTCATGATCTCACAGTTCCTGTGATCAAGCCCCGTGTTGGGCTCTGTGCTGACAGCATGGAGCTTGCTTGGGATTCTCTCTCTCCCTTTCTCTCTCTGCCCAAGTCCTGCTCAAACGCACTCTCTCTCAAAATAAATAAATAAACATTAAAAAAAAAAAAAGGTAAAAGTACTCAAATGTGTGGTACCTGAAGGTGAAGGGAAAAGTGAGTCAGAAAAGGTTTTTGTTTTTTGTTTTTTAAGATGGTAGAAGTACCAGTATGTTCATGTGCTGGTGGAACAATCCAATAGCAGTCAACCAACCAAACTACCAACAAAGAAACAAAAACACAAACCTGGTGCTGTAGGAGAGAGAGGACAATTACTGGGATAATATCCTTGAATTGATAAGAGGAGGTGGCATCACAAGCAGGGGGTAAGCCCTTGCTAAGAGCACAGACTGTGCATCCACATCAACAGGAGAGAGAACAAAGAGGCTGGGCACGGGTGTGGCCAGGGGCTACATGTGCTGGTGGGGGTTCTCCTGGATACAATTTTGGGATGAAGTAGAAAGCAAGGTCATTGGTGGAGAGTGAGGATGGGGAGCAGGCAGTGTGGAGATTCAAGGAGAATGTCATCTAGGAAGAGTGAATAGACTAGGGAAATGTAATTTGATTGCTCATTAGCATTAAGGCTCTACTTGAAATTAGTGATCATAAATTTAAATTCATGAATTCATGAATTTGAAGCAAGGTTGTATGTTTCTCTGCAACCATGATTTGCTCTGTGGATACAGTCATAGAGTAGGCAGAGAGTTGGCTTTAATGAAAGTATTGTTTTGCTGAGTATGGACAAAGCAATAGAAGGCCAGGGGAGTCAGGGTTTTGTACAGAGAAGCCATTGTATAATGACCATAGGATTCAAGCTGGGCAGAGAGGGAAGTGATGACATAAGGCGGGTAGAGGACAGTGAAAAGATCACAGGGGGTTGATGAGCATTGAGAAGGAATGAGCTAGAAAGATCATAGAGATCGGAAAGTGGGAGACTGGAAATTACTGTTGGCAATGACAAGGTGCAGGGTATGACGATGAGGGTGAATGGCTGAGCTGGATTAGAAATGAACATTACTAGAAGAAAGCTCAAGGAAATGAGAGTCCAAGATATTGGAAGTCTCATCTCTGTGGATATTGAAATCACCAAGAATTATGGAGAGAGTAACAATGAACCAGGAGTTGTTGATTGGTCAGTAGACAAATAAGTGGGTGGCACAGTCTCATGATGCTCGAGACTCAAAGCTGAAAGTGTTTTGATTTGACTTTTGAAGGAGGGAAAGAATGATCTGGAAGTAGGGGTGAAAAGCAGCAATATCTATCCCACCTCCTCGCCCAGAGATTCAAAGGTGGTAAGAGGGAAAGGGACTATCAATTTGGAGGTGTTAGGAGAAGGTGTGGCCTCAGGGAAAGCTGGTTTCAGTCACAGCAAGGGGGTGAAGAAAACATTCAGAGAAGAGGCTGAGGAAAACGAGATTTCTCTGATGACTCTGTTTCAGAAGGCCCAGTGAAAGGTGTCAGTAGGGAGGGGACTGGAGAGGGTTGGAAAAGATAATGTGCAGAGCTGTATGAGATTCAGAGTCCAGAGATCAAGAATGGCTTGAGAGGCTTGGGATGCTTGCCATGACTGACATGAATAGAGGAATAAAAGGTGCAACATAAATTAAAATGCAGACAGATGGCACCAAGACAGGCGGTGGTTGTAGGGGAAGAGGAATAGGGCCTTGCTTCCTCTTGGTCCCTGCTTTTAGAAGTCAAGAGGCTGGTGGAGATGCCATTCTTACTTGGACTGCCTTCCTCTCGATTTCACACATCAGTGATTATTGTGGCAATAAACACCAACTACCATTTATGTAAAATATCCTCACCTGCATCATGGGGCTAATAATACCTCTCACAGGACTAGCATAAGCTGCCAGTGGCACTGGCTGATGGCCATCTGTGCTCAGTGCTAAAAAAAAAATTTTTTTTAAGTAATCTCTTCCCCCAATGTGGGGCTTGAACTCATGACCCTGAGATCAAGGGTCACAGGCTTCACTGACTGAGCCAACCAGGAGCCCCTATACTCAGTGCTTTTATCAACTCATTTCATCCTCACAAAACCCTATGAGCTAGGTGCTGTTATCATCCCTATTTTACAGATAAGTAAACCGAGGTCCGGAGAAGTTAGGTAGCTTAAGTTCATACAAATAGCATGTAACAGAGTCCAGATTTGAACTGAGTTCTGTCTTTAAAACCCCCCTATGTCCTGTGCCGTTACTCTTCTTGTTATATCTTCACATGGATAAGGGCTTGGGTGCTTAGAAAGCACTCAATAGATGGTAAAGATGTTGCTAAGAGTTATAATTTATTGGGAAGCAACTATATATTGTGCAAATGGTTACATGCATTTTTCAAAAAGTGATTACAACTATGCTGCACAGAACAAATGAGAAAACTAAGACTCAAAAGTTAAGGAACTTAATCTTACTAAGATTGGTAAATGACAGAGCAGAGATTCAAAATTAGGGCCATCTGCTGTGGAGCCTGTATTCTTTTCACAACCAACTCCCCTCCCACTCTTCCCACTGCCCTGTGATACCCCAGGGACCTCACAGGTGTCAATGTCATGGCTGAAACTTTGGAACCTCCAAGCAAACACCCAGAAAGGGACGGGTCATGTGTTGTAAACTATCTCCTCTTAGCTTTCCTTCCCCTCCCTCTCTCCACCCCACTACAACTTCCCAGGTGATTCTAATGGACATCCAAAGTTGTACAACACTGATAGATAGGTATATACTAGTTCCTGCTGCACATTCTGGCAGATTCAAAGGAAGGATGGGGGACTGGGTTAGTTCAGCTAAGGAAGAAGTAGAATGAAAACACAGCACCAGCAATGTGATAAGTAATGATGTCTCTGAACCTGTTTCGTCAGCTATAAAATAGGAATAATATTAATAGCTACTTCTCTGTAGTGCAGTAAAGATTAAATGAGACAATATAAGGAAAGGACCCAACATGGTGCCTATGACATATTATGTGCTCAAATAAACTTGCCCAATGCCACACAGTGATTGGTAGAGCCAGGATAAATTCATGAGTGTTCTCTTGTGCCATACTATTGTACTGATCTTGGTTACTACCATTTCAAAGATTGGGGGTGCCTGGGTGGCTCAGTTGGTTAAGTGTCCGACTTTTAATTTTGGCTCAAGTCTTGATCTTACAGTTCATGGGATCCAGTCCTGTGCTGTCAGCCCAGAGCCTGCTTGGGTTTCTCTCTCTCCCTTTCTCTCTGCCCCTCTTCCTGCTCATGCTCATGGGTGTACATGCTCTCTCTCTCTCTCTCTCTCTCAAAATGAATAAATCGGGGCGCCTGGGTGGCGCAGTCGGTTAAGCGTCCAACTTCAGCCAGGTCACGATCTCATGGTCTGTGAGTTCGAGCCCCGCATCAGGCTCTGGGCTGATGGCTCAGAGCCTGGAGCCTGTTTCCGATTCTGTGTCTCCCTCTCTCTCTGCCCCTCCCCTGCTCATGCTCTGTCTCTCTCTGTCCCAAAAATAAATAAAAGTTGAAAAAAAATTTTTTTTAAAAATTCAAAATGAATAAATCAACTTTAGAAACAAAAAACAAAGATTATGAGCTGTGGGGTTTACAGGGTAGAGTCTATCAGCAGAGAAATTAGATATGAGTCACGGACGCTTTACCCCCATTTTCAGTGGGGGATAGAGAGAGCAGCAGTGCTCTGCTCTCAAAGATGCCCAGTTGCCTTCAAAGCCTTCAAAGATTCTCCTAGCTTGCTTAAGTACTGCCAGATGTGTTGCAAAGGGCAGGGGAAGGAGTAGGGGAGGCCATTCAACTGAGAATTTTATAATTCCTTCCTTCTACAAACTTCTTCCCCCACACTGTTGCCCAACACCATTGCCCCACACCTTGGGTTGCCAGGTGGCAGCTGGAAATTCTTATCCTCTCTGTACTCCTGTGCTTCTCACCTTCCTCTGTGAAGTCTGTCAACTCTGTGCTAATGACGCAGAGGCTCTGAGCTCAGGCCCCGGGTGGAGGTGGAGGAGACACGAAAAGGATGGGAGGTCAAGTCCAAGGGAATATCTATACTCCCTCTCTTTTTGAGCCTCCACCTCAAAACTGAGGGTCCTCCTTTATTCCTCTCAGCTTTTGTCCTAGTCATCCAGTTGTTCATGAGAACTATCAGTTCTATCTCCCAAATTTCCCTCCTTGGTTCTGTGCTATAAACATTTATCTAGGGTTAACTGTGTGCCTCCCTTCTGCCCCTTTCTTACTTTAGGTTCCTCTTATTTCCCCCCTTAGACTGTAGCAGCAGACTGAAGGAATCTCTCTGCCCCCAGTCTTGCTCCCTCCTTATGTTCTCTGGTCACTGTCCCTCCACTGCGTAAAACCCAGAAAGGGCTGTCCACTGATACCCAATAAATTCCTTTGCCTGGCATTCCAGGCCCTTTCTTGCCTTCCCAGCTCCATCCTCAGTCACTCAGCCCTCAGGCACACTCTACCTGCGTGTTCTCCAAACCCCAAATCCAAACACAGGATGCACTTACAAAAACAAACAAACAAACAAACAAAAAAACCCCACCAAAGAACAAAACTCACTTTATTTTTTAGAATAGTTTTGGATTTATAGAAAAATTATAAAGATAACACAGAGTTCTTATTTATCCCACACCCAATTTCCCCTATTATTACCATCTTACATTAATTAATATGGTACATTTGTTCTAATCAACCAATATTGATACCTTGTTATTAACCTAAGTGCATAATTTATTCAGACTTCCTTAGTTTTTACTTATTATCCCTTTCCTGTTCCAGGATCCCATCCAGGATACCATACTTCATTTAGTTGTCATGTCTGCTTAGGTTGCTCATGGCTGTGAGAGTTAGGATGCACTTTTTTTGTGTCTTGCTTTCCCTTTCTGTAGGGAATACTTTCCCCCACACCCATCCCCCATTTTCCACCAGCAAACTTCTATTTGACTTTAAAGGCTCAGTGCAAATAAAGGCTTCTGTGGAAACCTTTCCTGACCCACCTCACCCCTAGCCTAAGTTAAGGGCCCTTCCTTTACTTCCTACACTTACCAGCTGTACTGCAAGTGTTTCAGACTTGTCTGTCTTCCTCCCAGACTGCAAGTTCCCTGAGGGCAGGGTCAGGTCTGATTCATGTCTACAGTTCCATTGCCCAGCAGGGCCTGGCAAAGAGTAAGCATTCAATAGAGTTTGGCAAAATGGAAGTCAGTGTTCAGGCTGTGGCTTTATACTTCCTAAAGTCATGGCTAGCCGTTCCTCCTGCACCCAGCACGTCTGACACTCCTTTGGCCTAGATTAAGTTTTGCCTCCCCTAGGAACCTCCTCTGGTCAATTCTGCCCCTCGGTGGTTGGGAGGTCTGAGGCTTCTCTTGGGTTAGCCTCTCTGTAGAATGGACAACCACTTTCTCATGTGCTTTTCTTCTCAGAACCATGTGGACACCAGTCCTGTTAGATCATCAGGTACATCAATGATCTCATTTAATCCTGAGAGGGGGTCTTGTCATCCTCATTGTACACATGAGGACACTGAGGACCAAAGAGGTGAAGTGTTTGTACTTTACCGGAGGTCACACAGCTGGTAAATGGGTTAAGTGAGACTTGAACCCAGGCTTTTGTGACTCACCTTCAAACCTGGGCTTTTCTCACTGGCCCACAGTGTTTCTGCGTATAAAAAATGAGACCTAACCCCCAAGCAACAGTTTAGTGCTGTCTCAGAGCATCCCGGGACATCCCAGCCTCCTCTGCAGGAACTGTTTTATTTATTTATTTATTTATTTATTTATTTATTTATTTATTTATTAACGTTTATTTATTTTTGGGACAGAGAGAGACAGAGCATGAATGGGGGAGGGGCAGAGAGAGAGGGAGACACAGAATTGGAAACAGCCTCCAGGTGCAGGAACTGTTTTAAACAGGGGTCCAGGCTGAACCCTTTAGTTTCCTCAGGAAGGACTGGGGAGGAGAAGATGAGGGAGTGGTTTCCTGGGTGGCTCAGTTGGTTAGTGTCCAACTTTGGCTCAGGTCATGATCTTGCAGTTCGTGAATTTGAGCCCCAAATTGGGCTCTTTGCTGTCAGCCCAGAGCCCGCTTTGGATCCTCTGTCCCCCTCTCTCTCTCTGCCCCTTGCCCGCTGATTTCTCTGTCTCTCTCTCTCTCAAAATAGATAAATAAACTTTGGAAAACAAAAGAGAAAGATGAGAGAAGAGAGAAGAGAAAGAGCGAATACAGGAAATCAGAGGTGATGTTAAGGTTGGACATTGTGTCCAAGCTCCTATGAGGAGTCATTTTGTGAGGAGAGAAAATGTTCTCTCAGGGTACTGTCCTCCCCGACTGCTGTGTTGCTGTGTCAACCGATTGAGCCCAAAGGCCAGCCTGGAAATTTACCACCAGTGGAGGCATAATTACCCTTTTAATTTCCTTCCAGCGGAAGTTTGTTCAGGTAGTTACCAGCCCTGTTTTCTTGGGCTTCTCCCTCTTAGCACTTTCCCACACCTCCAGCTCTCCGGGAATCTGAGGTCTTCCCTGGATGTGGCACTAGGGGAGGAACAGCAGATAATTGAGGGCATGTAAATTGAATGAACCTGACTAATGTTTATACAAAGCTTTACAGCTGCCCAAGCACTGTCACAACAGTTATTTTATCTTTCCAGCAATACAAAGAAAAGGATATTATTTTCAACTCCATTTTGCAGCTAACAAATCAACTCAGAAAGTCAGATAACTAGTCTGAGGTTACATGCCAGGAAGTGGCAGAACTGGAATTTGAACTCAGATGTGTTCCATCCCCAAATCCATGTTCTTACTGCTGTTCCTTACAGTCCCCATTCATTCAGTGCTCACAGTGTTTGGTTAAATGATAAATTAAGTGCTGAAGGTACACTAAAATTAGGGGGGATTTTGAGAATGAGGATTTTAATAGGCTTCTTGGAGGAGGTGATCCCACCCTGAGATGGGAACAGAATTGAATGCCAATGTATAATATTTACAAAAATATATTTTTGTCTTGTTTCCACAGGGATTTAAAATGGTAGAGAAAGAGTAGACAGAATGAATCATTTTTTTCCTTTTTCCAGTTTGGTTCTGACTCTAGCCTGATTTTTTTCCCTCAGGTTTGCTGCTCCAAATTACCTCCTAGCAGTTTAGTCAATCCCAAAAAGTAAAAACCAGACCAAACAAAACTAAAAGAGTTTATGGTCTTGTGGATAAGACAACTTGGCAATTCATACAGTATTTCCCTAGAGAGAGGGTAGAATAGGGGTTAGGAAGGCTAACCCTGGGGTCAGACTGCCTGGTTCAGACCACTATCAGCTATGTGACCTTAGGCAAGCATTTAACCGCTGAGTCTGAGTTACCTCATCTGTTGAAGTGGTATGACAATGGGACCTCTCCCAGAAAGCTGTAATAATGAATTAGCACAGTGCTTGGCAAATGGCAGCCAGTCATTACTTCTATCTGTGGGTTTTGGGGGGAGATTTGAACAAAATTCTGAATGGTAAGTAGGGACTGGTTTAGCAGGGCAGGTCAGGCTGTTCTAGGCAGAGGGAACAACATGGAAGAAAACACAGAGACTTTGAGGAGAACAATATTCGGGACCTGGAGAGTAGCTCAGAATGGTTAGAATCTGAGGAGAAAGAATGGGAGGGGTGGCATGAGCTTAAGGCAGTAAAACTATTAGGTTAGAAAACAAGGGATAAGTTTAGCATCCTAGCATCCTGGAAAGAAGTATGGCACAGGGCTTAAACTACCTTCAACATTTACTAATTTGGGCTAGTTAACCTTTCTGTACCTTGGTTTCTTTGCCCTACCCACTCAGAGCTGGTTGTGAGGATTGTGAAGTAATGCATGAAAAATACTTGTCACAGTGCCTGATACTTAGTAAATACTCAATTTATTATTATTATTAGTAGTAGTAGTAGTATTTATCCTGACTCCTTAGAACCAGAAGGGGCCCTAAAAATTATCTAGTCTAATGTCCCTGTTTTTTTTTAATGTTTATTTTAGTTTTGAGAGAGAGAGAGACAGAACATGAGTGGGGGGTGGGGGGGTGGGGAGAGAGAGAGGGAGACACAGAATCTGAAGCAGGCTCCAGGGTCTGAGCTGTCAGCACAGAGCCCAACGCAGGGCTCGAACCCATGAACTGCGAGATCATAACCTGAGCTGAGGTCGGACACTTAACTGACTGAGACACCCAGGTGCCCCTAATGTCCCTGTTTTAAAGGTGGAAAACCAAGGCCCAAAGTGGGGTGTATTTATAATCCCACAAAGCAAGTTAGTGGTAGAATTAAATCATACCCAGGCCTCCTGACTCCCAGCCTGCACCGTGTGGCTCCCTTACTATTGTCAGGCCACCTCTGACAGGTTCTCCCTCCCTCTACAGATGATTGTCTCCCCTCCTTTGTAAATAAATTTCAAGGCATTTATTTTGTGCTTATCCTATTTTTAGAACACTCTGGCACCTGTATGCAAATGATCCTCAGGGGACTTTGTCTGCTATGGTGACTTGGGCCAACTCCCCAAAGAAAGCAGCTATGAAACCAAAGGGAAAGCACAGCCCAGGGTGGGGTGGAGATCCTGCACTATCTTTCTAGTGAAGTCTTAGAAGTCCTGGGGAGTTCATTCTTTTTTTTTTAAGTTTATTTATTTTGAGAGAGAAAGAGAGAGAGTGAGGGTGAGTGGACGAGGGGCAGAGAGAAAGACAGGGAGAGAGAGAGAATCCCAAGCAGGCTCCGGCTGTCAGCGAGGAGCCCGGCTTAGGGCTCGAACTCATGAACTGTGAGATCATGACCTAAGCCGAAATCAACAGTCCGACATTTAACTGACTCAGCCACCCAGGCACCCCCTAAAGAGTTCATTCTAATCTCTTACCTGCCATCTGTATTTTAATTCTTTTTGTCTCTGTTTGGAAATGAGTTCATAAGGAGGTCTTTGGCCAGGTTCCAAGCTGAGTTTTTGGGATTCAAATGTCATGTCAGAAGGTAATGTGAAACCCAGGCCTGTGGACATTCATATCAGCTATTTAGCTGTGATGCTGGGTCACGTTCTGGAGAAATGATTCTTACTTTCAGGAAAATAGAAGTATCATGGGGGATTGGAGGGAAAAAGATAATTTTATCAGACAACCCAATGGTTCTGCCTTGCAGAGCTGAAGAGAATTAGGACTAATGAGATGATAAGAAGGACACGGGAACAAGGCCTCAAGCACGTCTCCCATAAAGGGCAATTTCCCTGGCCCTTGGCATAAGCAGCAGTGTCCCCATCCTCAGTGGCCTCACCATTTAGCACACACTTCCTGAATGTCTTCCAGGTGACAGGCCCAATGTTGGGCACCACAAACCCTTCAGTGGCTTTTCTTTGCAGGACAGTGTCCAAGCACCTGGCCTGGCCTCAACGATCTAGGTAGCTCCAGCCTCACTTCCTACTTCTACCCTCACCTAGTATTTTAACTATTCTGTTTCAGAGATCTAAAATGCTATCAATTGTAAATTATATTCTTATTTCAGAGATGTTAAAATGTGAAAAAGTGAACATCTTAGAGTCCTTCTGAGTATCTTACACCTCATTGAAAATGGAACTGCTCGTACTCTCCCCAGACGCCATGGCGTTTCAGGCTTCACTTTTTTTTTTTTAACTGTTTATTATATGAAATTTCAAACACACAGTCAAATGGGGAGACTACATATTACATGCATTCCATAATCCATCTACAACAATTATCAACTTATGGTTTATCCTCCATGTTTTCTCTATATTTTGTTTTCCCTGGGCTATATTAAGAGCAACTGCCACTACCTACTATGGACTTAATTTTTCTTAATTATAGAAGTAATATATGCCCATTAAAAAAATACTTTAAGGGGCGCCTGGGTGGCGCAGTCGGTTAAGCGTCGGACTTCAGCCAGGTCACGATCTCGCGGTCCGGGAGTTCGAGCCCCGCGTCAGGCTCTGGGCTGATGGCTCAGAGCCTGGAGCCTGTTTCCGATTCTGTGTCTCCCTCTCTCTCTGCGCCTCCCCCGTTCATGCTCTGTCTCTCTCTGTCCCAAAAATAAATAAACATTGAAAAAAAAATTAAAAAAAAATACTTTAAGATTACATTCAGGCATAAAGAAAAAAAAACCATTGTTGTTGTGGTTTGTTTCTTTCTAGTTTCTTTTCTATGAGTTTTTATCATAATTGAAGTCACACTGTATATTCAATTTTATATCCTGCTTTTTAAAAATGTAACATAGGGGCGCCTGGGTGGCACCCCTACTTCGGGGCCCCTACTTCAGTTGGGCGTCCGGCTTCGGCTCAGGTCATGATCTCGCGGTCCGTGAGTTTGAGCCCCACGTCGGGCTCTGGGCTGACAGCTCAGAGCCTGGAGCCTATTTTGGATTCTGTGTCTCCCTCTCTCTCTGACCCTCCCCTGCTCATGCTGTGTCTCTCTCTGTCTCAAAAATAAATAAAACGTTAAAAAATTTTTTTAATGTAACGTTATAGCATAAATATAGCTAAAATTATTAGCAAGTCTGTACAAATATGATTTTAATGACTTCATTGTACATCATAGGGAGGATGCACCAGATCCATTCATTAATTCATGTAGTCAACAATATTTATTGCACTTACATGTGTTGGGCACTATAAATAAGGTAAAAGAATGAGGCACAATCTCTGTTTTCTCAAAGTTTAGTTGTTCTCTATGGTTTAAATATTTAATTATTTTTCAGTTTGGGGCTGTTATGAATCATGTTATAGTGATTAGTGATCATCCTTGTGCATAAAACTTTTCCTAGGTTTTAGATTATTTCCTTTAAATGGATTTTCAATAGTGAAATTCCTAATTCATGTTATCTTTGCCAGCATGGAATATGATGTTAGCTTAATTTTAGCTAATTCAATAGGTTAAAAATGGTACCTCATCATTTCAAATTACATTCCTCTGATTACATATGGAACAGTCATCTATATATTTATTAATCATTTGTTTTCTGCAAATTGTCTGTTTGACAAGGTTCCTATTTTTATCACTGTCAATTTCTCAGTACAAGGTCTGATTCTCATTTCCTTTTACTTGCTGTGACCTGGGAATGTATTAAGTATAATCTTGTTCCAAGCTTCTCTTTTTTCTCCTAGCCCTCTCCTACCTCACTTCTTCCCCCACCACTTGCTATCCTGAAGGGGAGTTGGGTGAGTCACCTAAATGATACAGGAAGTAAAAAATTAAGTAAATTCCTCAGAGAGACTTCTGAGAATGCTCTGAATGGTGCTGATGTCAATTTGGAGGCAAAAAGGGTGAAGAGGAAATGGGTTGCCAACTCTGATGCTAAATTTGTCTATGCCAAAGCACTGAGGTTTTATGGATGATGGTTCATTCAGTAGGTATCTTTAAAATACCTGCTACATGCTCAGATCTGTGCTGGGTGCTGATAAGGGCTTACTAGCTAGAGAAGACACAAATGAAATAGATCATAATTTTTTTTCTAAGGTTTATTTTGAGAGAGAGTGAGAGAGAGCACGGTGAATGTGCACGTGCGCTTGAACAGGAGAGGGGCAGAGAGAGAGAGAGAGGAAGAGAGAGTATCCCATGCTGCCAGCACAGAGCCTGACTTGGGGCTTGATCCCATGAACCATGAGACCATGACCAGAGCCAAAACCAAGAGTTGGAAGCCCAACAACTGAGCCACCCAGGCATCCCAGAAATAGGTTGTAATTAGTAGTCAACTACGTATATTTTAAAGGCATCCAGACTAAGTGGAAAGGTTCAGCAGATAATTAGTAATTTCCATCTAAAACTTAGAAGTGAGGGGTTGAGGGGAGGATAAAGAGCCAGTGTAGAAGACAGAGCAGGAGCAGGGGGAAAATAAAGGGAACACATTGATGAAGCAAGGTGATGCTGAGGAAAGGTGGGGTTTCAAGAAGAGGAATGTATGTTTGGGGGATGCCATCTTTGTTATTTAGGGCAAAAGAGAGACCACATTATCTGCCCTTCTCTTATTCATTCATTTCTTTGTTCAGTTAGTATTTTTGAATACTTGCCAGTTGCCAGGTACTGCTTTAGACATTGCAGAAGGTATAGAAATGAAAGACATAGCCCCTAAACCATAGTCTAAATGAGGAGATGCAGATGGGAGTGGAAACAAATCCCTGATATAGGTGCTGTGAGTCATTCATTCAAAAAATATTTATTGGGGCACCTGGGTGGCTCAGTCGGTTGAGGATCTGACTCTTGGTTTTGGTTCAGGTCATGATCCTAGGGTTGTGGGATCCAGACCTGCATCAGGCTCTGCACTGAGCATGGAACCTGCTTAAGATTCTCTCTCTTTCTCTCTCTCTCCCTCTGCCCCTGTCCCCTGCTTGTGTACTCTCTCTCTTTCTAAAATAAAATAAAATTAATATTTATTGAACACACAAGACATGCCAGATACATTGAGGAGCAATGAAAGGAAGTCCTATAACCTTTGGTTTATCTGCTTGAAGTAAAATGTGGAAATCATGGAAGTCAATAGTTATATCCTTGAGAGGTTTTGAGTTTTGAGTGTTTGACAAGGGTTTTGTGTAAGAGACCAATGCCAAAAATAAGAATCCAGGGCATTCATTTCTCTGGGCCTTGGCTTCCCATCTGCAAAATGAGGGAGTTGACCCTATATGTATCTATCATAGGATTAGTCACATATGAGGTAGCTTCCCCACTAGACTGAGAATTCCCAGAGCAAGGATTACATGGGTCTTTGTCACTGGCACAGTGAAATGTTTGTGGTAAATCAATAAATATTTGTGGAATTTATTATTCTTGTGAGGGCCTTCTAGCTCTAATATTCTGTGCTCTGCTGTTGCTAAAATAAAGTCCCAAGTACGTTCTGTGGAAGCCCAGAAGGAATGATGACAAATTTTGATGCTAGGTCCCAAAGAACTTTCCAGAATAGGCGCCCGCTGACCTGGACCTCAAAGTTAGATAGGATTACAGTGAACAGGGAAGTGCTTTATAATCCCTAGTCCTGGATTCTAGTGACCTCTTTCCTGCCTTGTGCCCTCAAGGATCTATCAGTTACTACCTATATGCCCTTAGGCTTTAATTTTCTCACCTGTAAACCAGTAGTGACAATAATACATGGTATGCTGAAGAGAACATCATGTGGAGTCTGAATAGTTGGATTTGAGTCTTTGACTAGCCAAAAAGTAAGCAGCCATATGACCTTGGGAAAGTCACTTTACCTCTCTAGGTCTCAATTTCTCTACCTGCAAAATAAAGGAGTCAGACTAGATGAGCTAAGATTGATTTCTTCTGGCTCTAAACAGTCTGCATCCAGGGTCATTGTTAGGATCCAATAAGGTGATGCAACAAAATGTTTATAAACTCTAGGTGGTCCACAGTGTGGTCTGTATTGCTGAGGACAGATGGGTGTAACACCAAGCCAGCTCCAAGGGATCACTTTCTCCATTCCTCGGTCCTCGGCTTCTCCCAGACTCCATTGAACCTCTCTGAAAAGCTTCTCTACCTCTGGTTTCCTCCCACTCCCATGGGGCACAAAGCCTTGGCTTTCTGCTGCTGCAAATACAAAGGGCTTGGAGCTTGACAGGTGTGGGTCAAAGGGTGAGGTGTAGGGAGAGCCAGCCCAGAAGCTCTCCTTACTGCCTTCCTGGTGCTCATTATTTCTATCTCCCAACATGGCCCAGAGGGAGTGAATTGAATAGGAGGGAGGGAGGAGTCTGGCCTGGAGGAGAAAGTATGCAACAGGGCAGTATCCAGGGATGGAGGCCCCAGAAACAACCTCTTACCAGTTGTGTGACCTTCCAGGATGTGTCACTGCTTTGTGTCTCCTGCTTTATCTATAACATGGAAAGGGACCAGTAAGAGGAGGTGGTTTGTATGATCTCACAGACCCTTTTATAACCAAAGGGGTTATAAATGAGGTTTGAAATGAGTTTTCCCTACCAACCACATGGTCAGCTCTTGAGTTTCATTCAGCATTCTTATTAGTGCCTACTATGTCCCAAGTGCTATAGTCAAGGACCTGGAATTTAGCTAAATATAGGATTGGGTCTCAAGATGCTCATAATCTGAAAGAGGAGACAGACAAATAAACCAGTACTATAATAAATGTGATGTGTCCAGTGACATAATGCCAAACCATGAAAGGGCAGAAAGGGAAGTTACTTTGTCAGGGGAGGGAAGGCCAGGAAAAGCTTCAGAGAGGATGTGACCTTTGAATGAGTTTACAAATTAAAAAAGAGAAGGGGATTCCAGGCAAACATCTGCATATCAACAAAAGGCCACAAGTAGTTAGGCAAAACTGGAACTCACGGGTTCAGTGGAGGTATGAGAAGGAAAGAACTGGAAGGGAAGCTTGAGCTAGATCCTGAACACTCTGTGTGTTCTACTGAGAAATTTGGACCCTATGGTGGGGGCTATGGGAGGCCAGAGAGGGGATTTAGACCAAGAGGGAAATGATGAGATTTAGATTTTAGAAAGACCCATCTGACATTGTAGTATGCTCTATTGAAAATGTTGCAGACACCCAATAAATTCATCCTTTCAACAAGTATTTATTAGAAATCTCCCCCACCTTATGTGCTAGTGCTGTGCCAGTCACGGAGACACAATAGTAAGCAAAACCAGACATCCTGTTCTTGTGGCACTTGCAGTTTGGCAAGGGAGACTGACTTTAATCAAATAACTGCACGACTAAATACAAAATTACAGTGAGGATGAGTGCTACAAAGGAGAAGTACATGGTGCCAGGACAGCATGTAATTGGAGTATTTGACTTTACCAGGATGGTCAGGGCAGCTTCTCTGCTGAGTTGAGCTAAGCTCCAAAGGAAGAGTGTTGCCTCAAGGAAAGGCACTAGGAAGGCTTTACCGGAACAGCCTCTCAGGCTTCAGACTCCCATCTGACACATGTTTACCTTCCAAAGCAAACTTCAAGCAAGTATTGCGTTGTACTCATCCTTTGATCTTCGGGACCTAGCAGACACTAACCATAGAATCAGTGAAGATTTGAAAGAAAAGGAAGGTAAAAGAGGAAAACCTATTAGGCACCTTAGATATTTGAAGATAGCAGTGCTATTTCCTAGAGTACTAAATATCTTCCATCCTGTGGTTGTTCCCCCTGTAAAACAGTTTCAAGTTCCTGTCACTGTTCTGGTTATTCTGCTAATTGTGAAGGTCCCTGTGACAGGTGACTTAAAACAGAGGCATAGCCTTGTGCCAGGAGCCATGGTCTCTTGGAGCCAAAAGACTTGGTATTCTTTAAGCCCCTTTCCATCATTCACTGTCTTTCACCTCTGCAAGCATCAGTTGCCTCTGTTGTGGAATGGGGTTTTGGTTCTTCTCTCATAGGAGTTCTTTGGGAATTAACTGAGATAACTGAGATAATAAACTTTATAACCTCTAAGAGCTAAACAAACATAGGATTTAAATTTTTGGAGGGCTGCCACGTGAGTGAAAAATTAGATTTATTCTTTGTGTCTCCAGAGAACAGAATTAAATCAATGGATAGAAAGTACCACATGCAGATTTCAGCTCAAGAGAAGGAAGAAATGTTCTAATAATCAGAACTGTCCGTCAATGGAATGGCTGCCTTTTAAGGTAGTGGGTGTCCAACATTAGAAACACTCAGTACAAGTATGCCGTGGAATGAATTCCTAGTTTGAGTGAGAGGGTAAGTTGAATAATATTTAAGGTTTACTTTTAACTTTATAATTCAACAATCTGGTAGTCAAGACGAGTGGAGGAACTGGGAGGGGGCATATGTGGCAGAGAGCAGCATGAACAGAAATATGGAGCAGAAATGAGTGTGGCATGTGTGGGCGACCATGAGGAAACTCCAGAAAGAAATGAAGAGTCTGTGTGGTTTGATGATTCAGTGGAAGATAAAGAAGATAACTAATATTGGTTGAGCACATGTGTGCCAGACACACGTGATTCCATTTAAACTCTCTGGGTAATTTCCAGCCTTACCCTCTGGTGGAGGGGAGATTGTTCACCCCAGGAAACCTTAGAGGACCCCCCTCTCTGGGAGGGGAGCGGGGTGCTGCAGAGTGGATTGGTCCTGTCCTAGGGGGAATAAGGGGATCAAGAATACATAGTCTGGGGGCGCCTAGGTGGCGCAGTCGGTTAAGCGTCCGACTTCAGCCAGGTCACGATCTCGCGGTCCGTGAGTTCGAGCCCCGCATCGGGCTCTGGGCTGATGGCTCAGAGCCTGGAGCCTGTTTCCGATTCTGTGTCTCCCCTTCTCTCTGCCCCTCCCCCTTTCATGCTCTGTCTCTCTCTGTCCCAAAAATAAATAAACGTTGAAAAAAAATTAAAAAAAAAAAAAGAATACATAGTCTGGTTGGGCTATAGGTTGTGTTGAAAATGCACAGGCTGTGGTCAAAAGACAGAATTTGAATCCTGACTCTGTCTCCTTACAGTTTGTGACTCTAGCAATTTACTTAACTTCTGTGATCCTCAGTGGATTTATGTATAAAATGGAGACTCAGATTTGTCCTGCTTTAGGCTGCTGTAACAATTAAGATAAATGATGTAGAATAAAGAGCATCCTGGGAAAAGCACAGGCTTTGGAATCAGACCTAGGTTTGAATCTCAGTCTGGCATGAACTGGTTGCAAGATCTTAGGCAAATTATTTAACTTTTTCTCATCTGTAAATAGAGATAACAGTATTTCAAGGTTATTTGGTAATTAAATAAAATAGGTAAAGTGCTTAGCATGGTGGCTGGCCTGTAATAATTCTCAACTAACAGTCTTATTTTGTTACTATAAATAATAAGTGAGATCCCATATATAAAACATTTATCAAAATGCCTGGCACAGAGTAGGTGTTCAGTTGATGTTAGCTTCTCTGCCCCTTACCTATGTGTCTGTCTGACACATGGGGCTGCTGGAGGCCAGGGCGGCGGCTTGCTCACCCTGGTGTCCACTCTCTGGAATAATGCTCTGCCCATATAAAGAGCTCAATGAATGCCTGCTTCATAGAAGTGAATTGATTGCTCTTGATGACATGGTCTCCTTCCTCAAGTAGCCAGTGAGTCATGCCTCTTTCTCCTCCTTCCTGTCTCCTCTTTGGTTCTATTTCTGACTCTCATCAGTGGGAGGGGAATCAATGTTTGTTGAAGTGATTTTTAAAAATAAAAGAGAGAGGGAGAGAGAGGGAGGTTCAGGAACAGTTCTCTGGGCTACTTTCCATTGAGCACAGGATGGTGAGAGCTGGATTGTTGTTTCCAACCTTGCTTCTTTTCAAGGGGAATGACAATAACAATAATATCAACAGTAATAGCAGGAACTACTATGGACTTTATTGCATACCTACTATGTGCCTGGCACTCTGCCAGGCTCTCCAAATACGTTATCTATAATCTTCACACAACCACTTTAAGGTTGGTATTATCACTTTACAAATGAGAAAACTTAAGCTTAGAAGGGTTAAGTAATAATGAAAATGATATGTACTCCCATATTTGAGTACCTATTATGAGCTAGACATTTTATTTATTTTTTATTTTTTAAAAAACATTTTTTTTTCAACGTTTATTTATTTTTGGGACAGAGAGAGACAGAGCATGAACGCGGGAGGGGCAGAGAGAGAGGGAGACACAGAATCGGAAACAGGCTCCAGGCTCCGAGCCATCAGCCCAGAGCCTGACGCGGGGCTCGAACTCACGGACCGCGAGATCGTGACCTGGCTGAAGTCGGACGCTTAACCGACTGCGCCACCCAGGCGCCCCTATGAGCTAGACATTTTAAAAAATCTTATTTAATTGCAAACAGCCTACAAAGTAGGGATTATTATTTCTATTCCAGATGTGAGGAAGCTGAATCTCAAAGAGATAAAAAAACAAAACAGAACAAAACAAAACAAACAAACAAGCAAAACAAACAAAAAAACCCCAAGCTTTCCAAAACCACACAATGGCAGAGCTGGTGATGAATGGTGAACTGGTGATGAATGGCAGAGCTGGGAGTCAGACCAAAGCCTGCTCAACTTTTACACTCATCCATTCCCTTTCTATCAGGCCATTTGCTACTCTTTGAGGGAAGCATCATATTGAGACTCTGACTGGAAGCAGCCCTCAGCAGGTTTGAATGAGTGGGAAGTGACACATAGCATGAAACTCATCTACTCCAGCTGGGCAGACTCTGGGAAGCTGGCCCTGTTCCTGGGGCTAACTCTGAAAGTGCAAAAATAGTAACTGAGGCTTTTATGGCTCTTACTATGTACTAGGAACTTTTCTAAGCATTTTAGATATAATAACTTTCTTAATGTTCTTAATGTTCTTAATGTTTCTAATGTTTCTTAATGAAGTAGATATTGTTGTTATTCCCACTTTAAAGATGAAGAGACTAAGGCTCAAAAAGGCAAATTGCCCAAGAAGGAGATTACACAAGAGCATAAATACCAGGAGATAGCGATCATTAGGAGGCATTTAAAAGGCTGCCTACCATAGTCACATAGTAAGTGCTAGAACAGGGATTCACACCCAGGAGTCTAACCCCAGAGACCACCCTCAATTTCAAGACTGTGTAGCCTTTTTGTTTGGCAAGTGATGATTGAACCTCCACTGTGTGCACAGCCCTGTGCTAGGCACTAGGAGAACAGAGATGAAACTGGTTCCATGTCCAAGCTCATTTAGTATTCCATACTAGGATTTATTTTGTTTTATTTTATTTTATTTTATTTTATTTTATTTTATTTTATTTCATTTCATTTCATTTCATTTTATTTCATTTCATTTCATTTTATTTTAAGTAACCTCTACACCCAATATGGGCTCAAATTCATGACCCCGAGATCAAGAGTTGCATGTTCTACCAACCGAACCAGCCAGGCACTCCCCATACCAAGATTTGTAATTAATTGGGCATCAATTGGGTGACAGGACCCCCCCTGTCAAAGAGCTGGGGCACAGGGCCAGACTTCAGTCAGAGATGGAGGCCTCAAAACTCTCACAGGGAAATGATACAACACAGGCAGAGTGAGAAAAGTTGAGACCAGCTGCTTAGAAATCCTGCCTGGGCCTTTAAATCTCTAGTCTGGATGGGTGGCTTAATTCTAAACCTCACAGGACAAGATTTGGGGCCTGGCCTGCAGATGGGTGGGAGGAGTCTCATTTGTGGTGTGGGAGCTCAGGAAGCAAAGGCAAGGGGTGTGGGGTGGATT
This sequence comes from Prionailurus bengalensis, assembly GCF_016509475.1. Taxonomy (NCBI): domain Eukaryota; kingdom Metazoa; phylum Chordata; class Mammalia; order Carnivora; family Felidae; genus Prionailurus; species Prionailurus bengalensis. The sequence continues at coordinate 41,888,641 of NC_057345.1, read as the reverse complement.
AAATACTGTTGAAGTGTTTCATAGGTCCAAAAAACTTCTGCATAGATAGTGCGAATTGATGATTTCTCTCAGTAGTGCCTAAAATTCCCAGTGTTATGTGTTCACTCACTCATTCATCTCTTCATTCATTTATATATTAATTCATTCATCCACTCACTCATTTATGAACTGGAGAACTTTTAGAAAGAACTCTTACCAGAGCTCGTAGGAAGAAATATTGTATGTGGTCAGAAGGGATACTCTGATAAGCTGCTTGAGGTGAAGAGTAAGACACCCAAAGATCATGCTCAATAAACAGGAGTTGGAGATTTATATGCTCCCCAAGGATAGTGGGTGTAGTAAGTACAGATTTTTTTGCTGAGTAAAGTTGTGCAAGTCTAGACCAGAGCTGAATTGCTGAGGACATGGAGAAAATGAGGTAACAGATAACCGTTGTCTTTGATTTCTCATCACTTCACCTCCAATTCATCACCATGCCCTATATAACTCATCTCTTAAATACCTCTTGAATCTGTTTGACTTCATTCTCATTGCTACCACTCTAGTTTAAATCCTTATTGGGACTTACTTGAACCACTGCAAAGATCTTCTAACTAGCCTTCCTGCTTTCCATCTCTTCTTCCAGTCCATTCCCCACATCACAGCCAGAGTGATCTTTCTAAATAAAGTTCAGATCTAATTATGTTAATCCCCTGCCTCAAAATCTTTTATTTTAAAAGATAAAGTCCAAGGGCACCTGAGTGGCTCAGTTGGTTAAGCATCTGCCTTCAGCTCAGGTCATGATCTCATGGTTCGTGAGTTTGAGCCCCAAGTCTGGCTCTCTGCTGTCAGCACGGAGCCCACTTCAGATCCTCTGTCTCCCTTTCTCCCTGTCCCTCCCCTGTCCCTCCCCTGTGCTCTCCCTCTCTTGTCTCTCAAAAATAAATAAATAAACTTAAAAAAAAAGATAAAGTCCAAACCCCATAGCACAACATTTAAAGCTCTTTCTAGCTTCAGCACTTATCCATTACCCATTTCCCATTTCTTACCATTCCTTAAGTTCTTTTGGAGTACTCAATGGCAAAAACTCTTCTTCTGCCAAAATACTTTTCCCTCACTTCACTGCTTGGAAAATTCTTCTTTAGAAAAGTCCCTGATGGGGTGCCTGGGTGGCTCGGTTGGTTAGGTGTCCAACTCTTGATTTCAGCTCAGGTAATGATACCATGGTTGTGGGATCGAGCCTGGCATTGGGCTCTGTGCTGAGCATGGAGCTGGCTTAGGATTTTCTCTCTGTGTCTCTCTTTCTCTCTTTCTCTTTCCTTCTGTCCCTCTCCCCTGCTTGCTCACTCAGTTGCTCTCTCTCTTCCTCAAATAAAAAGAAAGTCCCTGTTATCCTCCTACTATTGTCAAATAAGCACATCTTCAGGCCAATGCTTCTGGACTTGGTACAGATTCCATTAGTGGGAGTTACGCTGTCTACCACGTTTATGATTCTCCTCGTGGGCATATTATAAGATTGCATTTTTTTGGATGTGGGTGTGTGACTTGCTTTGGCTAGTGAAGTGGGAGAAGTAGAAGTTTTAAGAGCCAAAATATGACTCACACACTTTTCCCCCCTCTGGGAGCTGCCCTGTCAGCTACGGAAGACAAAAAGCAGAGCACCCAGCCAACTGTTAATAGATATGTAGCAATAGTGAAAAATAAAACCTCGTTTAAGCTGCTGAAATTTGGGGATTGCTTTGCTACTAAATAACTCAGTATATCCTAACTGATACACTATCTCTGCTTTGACAACTTCTATAATTACCCCAAACCACCATGTTTCTACCTTACCTGACTTGTGTGACACATTTTCTTTTTTCTTTTTTTTTTAAGTTTATTTATTTTGAGAGAGAAAGAGAAAGAGAGAGAGCATGTGTACACAAGGTGGGAGGCGCAGGGAGAGAGGGAGAGGGAGAATCCCAAGCAGGCTCTGCACTGCCAGTGCAAGCCTGACGCATTTTCTTTATACTGCTTATCTGGAACTAATGACATACTGCCACATACTGCTAGTTATCAGTCTAATGCTCCCCATTAGCATTAGCTACCTCTGCACTTTTACTGAGACTTCCTCAAGTTAGGGATAGTGCCTTGTCCATTTTTATATCACACAAAGTATGGTCCATGGCTAAGGTATAAATTGTAATGACTGTAGGAGTCAGACTTATTTTTTTTTTTAATGTTTATTTGTTTTTGAGAGAGCGCAAGCGAGGGAGGGGCAGAGAGAGTAGGGAACAGAGGATCCAAAGGGAGCTCTGCGCTGACAGCAGTAAGCCTGATGTGGGGCTCAAACTCACAAACTGCGAGATCATGACTTGAACTGAAGTTGGACGCTCAACCAACTGAGCGGGAGCTCATCCAATCCAGGTACCCCTCAGATAGATTTATTTTGAGTTCTAATTCTGATACTTAGCGGCAATCTTCTTAAGCCTCAGTTTCCTTATCTGGAATAAAATAGAGTAATCGTATATATCCTACAGAGTTTTTCTGAAGTGTGTGGATAACAGGTGCAGCATATATACAAATAATGGCATACTGGAATTATTGTCCCCTTATTTTATTATCATTATAGATTGTGTTCAGTAAATACTTGTGGATAAATCCTTCATTGATTGGAGTTTAGTGGTATGTGTGTTGGACTTGGAATCAGAAGTCCTGGATTTAAGGCATAGCTTTTGTCTCCAGCTTTGTGACCTTAGGAAAGTCACTTACCCTGCCTGCATTTTTGCATTCTCAACTATAAAATGTAAATGCTAGTGAATAGACATTTCTCCAAAGAAGACATCCAGATGGCTAACAGACACATGAAAAAATGCTCAACATCTCTCATCATCAGGGAAATACAAATCAAAACCACAACGAGATACCACGTCACACCAGTCAGAATGGGTAACAGTAACAACTCAGGCAACAACAGATGTTGACAGGGATGTGGAGAAACAGGATCTCTTTTGCACTGCTGATGGGAATGCAAACTGGTGCATCCACTCTAGAAAACAGTATGGAGATTCCCCAAAATATTAAAACTAGAACTACTCTACAACCCAGCAATTGCACTAGTAGGTATTTATCCAAGGGATACAGGAGTGCTATTTCAAAGGTGCACACGCACCCCAATGTTTATAGCAGCACTATCGACAATAGCCAAAATATGTAAAGAGCCCAAATGTCCATCGATGGATGAATGGATAAAGAAGATGTGGTGTATATATATACAATGGAGTATTACTCAACAATCAAAAAAAAAAATGAAATCTTGCCATTTGCAACAACATGGATGGAACTAGAGTATATTATGCTATGCAAAATTAGAGAAAGACAAATGTATGACTTCACTCATTTGTGGAATTTAAGATACAAAACAGATGAACGTAATGGAACGAAAGCAAAAATAATGTAAAAACAGAGAGGGAGATAAACCATAAGAGACTCTTAAATATAGAGAACAAACTGAGGGTTGCTGGAGGGGTATAGGGTAGGGAGATGGGCTAAATGGACAAGGAACATTAAGGAGGACACTTGTTGGGATGAGCACTTGTTGGGATGGGTGATATATGTAAGTGATGAATCACTAAATTCTATTCCTGAAATCATTATTACACTACATGTTAATTGAGTTAGACTTAAATTTTTTAAAAAAATGTCACGTGCTTTACTGACCGAGCCAGCTGGGCACCCCTCTTTCTGTTTTTAAAGTAAACTCTGCCCTCAATGTGGGGCTCAAGCTTGTGACCCCAAGGTCAAGAGTTGCCTACTCTACTGACTGAGCCAGCCAGGAGCCCCTCAATTATTTTCTTATTAATTTTTATGAGGTTTTAAAAAACATTTTATTCTACTTACCAAGTACAATACAAGACACATAATAGGTACTCCTTAAATATACTTTGGGCTATTTCTTAATTGTTCCTGAGGACTTTTTAGGAAAAAAAGCAGACTTTCTAGGATGCTAACTCTTTTCTCTTCCTACCCAGGACACAGCTGGGCAAGAGCGGTACCGGACCATCACCACAGCCTATTACCGTGGGGCCATGGGCTTCATTCTGATGTATGACATCACCAACGAGGAGTCCTTCAATGCTGTCCAAGATTGGTATGAGATTCATTCATTCACCTCATTCATTCATTCATTCATTCATTCACCTCAGTTATTCATTATTCATCAAACTCTTTAGGAAAACCTAATGCGTGCTAGGTCTTGTGCTGTATGCTAGGGAAATCTACGTGAATCAGACATGGCTCCTGTCCTCAAGGAACTCACAGATGAGAGGAGAGGAAGATAAGTAAGCAAGCAGTGAGAATATCATGTACATGTGCAGTGATAAAGAGAGGTACTTTTGGGAATCCAACAGAGGGCTGTGACCCAGCTTGGGGAATCAAGGAAGGGATCATGGAGTTGCTGACACAGATGCTACATTTTGTAAGATGAACAGGAGTGAGCCAGGGGGTGAATAGATAAGAATATTCCAGGAAAAGTATACAGATGTACAAAGATGAGAAGGCAAGTAAGGGGTATAAAAAGAGCAGAGGTCATGAAGAATTTTGTGTGTTGGGATAAGGAATTTGGAGTTTATTCCCTAGATGACGACATTTGAACAGGGAACCAGCAGGTTCAGATTAATGTTTTGGAAAGATCATCCTGGTCATAGTAGTGAATGAATCCACACATGACATCCCCATAAAGTTTATCCCCAGGCTAGGGGTCAAGAGCACATCTAGTCCAAGTTTGTAAAGATTCAACATACAATGGAAATCAGCACAGCTTCACAGGTACAACCTCTGAATGACTTACACAGCTTTCTTCCTAGAGTATAATTCACAGGGAGAAGGGAGCACAAGGGGAAGGACAGGTAAGAGGGAGGGCCCAGGACACTGTGCCCCTAATCAGTAGAAAGGATTGGAATGGGAGAAGATGGAACATTTGTGCCATGGTCTTCTTCAGAATCAGAGATGCTGAGAAGGCCAGCAATTCAGCAGCAGTGCTGACCAATGCCAAGGTTATCTCTGCTGCCCTTTGCCCAACAGCCATCCTTCGATGACTTCCCTTCTGTGAAGGAACAGTTGCCGTGACTGTGTGAAGTACTATTGGTGCCTTGTAGTCTTGAGTTGTGAGTGACTTTGCAGGCTCTCCAAGGTGCCATTCACGTGTCTGTCATTCATGGTGGTCTAGGTTCTCCTTCTCAGCCTATTGGTTATCCTCCCCTTCCTCCTTTTTCTCTCTTCCCTTTTAACAAGACCCCTCCATCTTCCTTTTCTCTTTACTAGCCTTTTTTTCCTCTTTCCTTTTCTCCTTTCTTATTCCCTCTTTTCCCTTCAGTCACGATTTGTCTCAGCTCCTCCTCTTTCTCTCCCTCTCCATCTTCCCCCCTACCTCCTACCATGGAATTATTAGCTCTTTCTTTCAGTGTCTCTACACTGCTAATTCCCTGTTGGCCTTGACCTCCTTCCCTTTTGCCATCAGTCCCTGTTCATTCTGTCTCAGGAACACAGTGACTTTAACACCTGGTGACGATTCCTCCAAGAATAACCTGAATTGCTAATCTGGGAGCTGAGAGTGGATGGGGGTGAGAAGAGGGACAAAAATGACAGAAAGAATAGTATGGGGAGACATTAAGAGTTGGCTCCAGGGACCTGCCTTGAGGCTAAAGATTAAGTGTCTATTTCTCCTAAGCCCTGGCCTTTAGGTTTTGCCTCTGAGAAACTTGGTCCTAGCCTAGCCCCTCCAGTGCCCAGCACAGAGCCTCATTCTTTGTCAGCCCATGACCAACGTGGCTGAGTGAATTCCGTACCTTAAGGGAATGGCTTCTCATCCTAAAGAGAAGATTGGTGGTGGGATCAGCTTTAGGAGCAGGGTTGGTAATAGGTCCAGAAACAGTTAGGGTTCAGTTAGTTTGAGTGTCAGTGTCAGGATAGGGTTGCATTTAAGATCTGCTTCAGGATTAACCATTTGCTGGCTTATTCATTCACCAGAAATTTGCTGACATCTCCTCTACTTTGTGCTCCGTGCTGGGGACTGGCACCCCAAAGACCAATGAGACTATCCTTGCCCTCAAGGAAAGACTGATAAGTTTAGCTAAATATAACAGGTGCCATGGTAAAGGTTTAAGTGACCAAAATGAGATTCCATTTTTGTCTGAAGGAATGGTTAGAGACAGAGTTAGGCCCATCCCCACAAGGAGATGTCCACAATATAAGGGCCCTATTTTATTCCTTACGTTAAAATTTTGTTTCTCATTATGTGAGTAGTATATACTCACTTTTGAAAAATTGAGAAGTACATAAAGTATTTTTGAAAAGTTTCATAATCATCTTTTGTGAGGGAAACTACTGCTGACGTTTTGGTTTCTACAAATATTCATCATCTGAGGCTTCAGTGAATGTTTGCAAGTCACAGAGGAAGAAGGAGAGGCTAGCTGGGCCTGAGAAAGCCTGAGACGACTTCCCCCAAGGAATTGTGGGACCTTGGGGGATGAGTTAGTGTGGGGAAGGGACTCCCAGTATAGACAAAGGCACAGCTATGGAAGAGCATTTGGGGATGGGTGGGAAGTGAGAGGAAGTGTGATAAAGCTGGAGAGACAGGATGTGAATGTTCTTGAACACCTGAGGGATATAGACTTCATCACATAGCTACTCGTTTTGCGGGCAGGGTTGGGGGTGGGGGGGAAGCATAGAAGAGTCCTTTCAGGAAAGGATCAGCTAGATGTTTTAGAAAGAACTCTCTGCCCAGTGAAGAGAGGGATGGGCAGATGTATTAGAGGAATGCTACTAAGAGGTGGGTGAGGTTTGCAACCAGGGCTTAGGGGTCAGCACCTGTGACAACCAGCAGGGGCAGGTATCTGTCTGTCCTCAACTGAGTTAATTGACATAACTTGGGTGTAGCCTGCCTCCTGGAAGGGAAACCACGTCTTAGAGTTTTGCAGGGTCTGCCATCAGAGCAGGATGTCATTAACACAGTCTTCTCTTGGTCTCTCTTTAGGGCTACTCAGATCAAGACCTACTCCTGGGACAATGCGCAGGTTATCCTGGTGGGGAACAAATGTGACATGGAGGAAGAGAGGGTTGTTCCCACTGAGAAGGGCCGGCTCCTTGCAGAGCAGCTTGGTATGTGTACAACGTGTGTGTGTGTGTGTGTGTGTGTGTGTGTGTGCACATGCATGTTTACAGTTAAGTGTGACATTAAAGGTATGTTGTGATTGTGAATTATGTACATGTGTGCTCTATGTATATTGTTTATATTTGTGTGATGTACGTGTAAGCTTTGTGCTAATGAATTTTAGGTAATTTATTATTTATGATAATGTGTATATTTTGTTACATTGAATTAATAAGTAAAATTTAAATTTATGAACTATTTTTTTTTCACCAGTGCCTTCCACAAAGGCTTTGAGGTATCTTATAAAAATCATCATAATAGGGGCACCTGGGTGGCTCACTTGGTTAGGCATCCAACTTCGGCTCAGGTCAGGATCTCGCATCTGTGAGTTTGAGCCCCACATGGAGCTCTGTGCTGACAGCTCAGAGCCTGGAGCCTGCCTTGGAGTCTATGCCTCCCTCTTTCTCTGCCCCTTCTCCACTCGTGCTCTCTCGCTCTCCCAGAAATAAATAAACATTAAAAAAATTTTTTTAATTATCATAATACATCAAAAAAATTAGAAAATCAAAGTAAAGGGAAAACAAGGGTAGGAGGAAAATAAGAGGAAGCCAGGGGTGAGATAAGTATGTATGTTTTAGGTTCCCAGGCATGTGTAAGAGTTGGGTCAAAATATTGGCTTTTAACTTCCTACCAGCCATGCAAAGAGAGAAACATAATCAATTACATGGTTTCAAGATGGTCCTTAAAATAAAAACAACCCCTCCAAAATAAAATAAAAACAAACCCATTATTCTCTTCACTGGCCACGATAGAGCAGACTCTATATGCTGGATGTGACAATGTCCTTAATAGCAAACATCCTTATAGCAACCACAACACTGTGTCTTAGTATTTCTCTCAATGTAAACTGATGCTTCTTCACCAAAACACAATTCACAACAACAATAAATGTTTGAAGGGATGAAATAATGTGATTTAGGTATGCAGCTCAGTCTGACTTTTTCCAAGATTAAAGCACTCTTATCTCTGTGTTCCACTGAGACCCAGGTACCTCAGGTGCATCTCAATGGCCCCACAGCAGAACTCCTACCTATACTTGCTTAAAGGAGCAGCTGCTTTTCTTTTCTTTCCTTTCCTTTCCTTTCCTTTCCTTTTTTTTTTTTTTTAATGTTTATTTATTTTTGAGGCAATGCAAGAGACAGAGTGCAGGCAGAGAGGGGCAGACAGAAGGGGACACAGAATCTGAAACAGGCTCCAGGCTCTGAGCCATCAGCACAGAGCCCGACGCGGGGCTCAAACTCATGAACCGTGAGATCATGACCTGAGCTGAAGTCAGACGCTTAACTGACTGAGCCACTCAGGCGCCCCCTTTCCTTTCCTTTCAGTATTGGGGTTCAATGTAGGGTCACCTCAGAAAAAACTTCATCTAGAAGAAAGGATATATTTCTTAACTTTTAGCCAGCCTCCCTAAATATGTCTCACAACCTAGGTATTATAAGTATTGAGGAGTAGGAAGTTTAAAGTTATTCTCCCTTATGGTCTCTAGAGTATAGGTATTTGGGCTTGTAGGTGGGAAAATTGTGTAATATATAAATGTGAGTTGTGTGTGGTATATATTTGTATTATGTATATTATAAGTACATGTGTGGGAGTGTCTTATATGTCTTTCTTCCCTCCTCTGTTCCCCAGGGTGGCCTGGAATAGAAAGTAGCAAACTGTAGGTGTTTAATAAATAGGGAGGTTGAGTTATCTTGGATTTTGCTGTTCTTACCCCATTACAGAAGTTCACAGGGTCCAGAAAGGGTCTACCCATCCCCCTGGTTCACAGAACAGTAAGCATGTGGCTAAGCATACGTTTGGGTGACCCTTCCTATCACTTTATGCCTTCAACCTGCTGTCCCCAGGGAGACTCCCAGCACTTTCCCTGGACTAACCATCTGTTCGGAATGCTCTCTTCTACTCCACACCCCCTACCCTCATCCAGCCAGTAAACCTAAACTCACTTTTCAAAGCAGCTCAAGCTTCACATCTTCTATAAAGCCCTTCCTGGCCCCCAGAGCTCTTTTCCTCTTGCCTCTACCCAATGTACCTCAGACACACAGCAGTCACAGTCCCTATCACACTTGGGTGCACTTGTTTACTTGTCCATCTCCCTAAAGTTCTGTGAGGACAGGAAATGAGTCTAGTTTATTTTTGTGCCCACAGTGCCTACTATATGGCCTGGCTCTGAGTAGACACCGCAGAAATATGTTTCGATTAAATTTTATTATGTTAAGTATTTGGCTACTTCATTTTACTTCAATCCAATTAAGACTTTCTGAGCGCCTACTTTATGCCAGGTACTGTGCTGTGAAATAGGATACACATTCCCTGGTCTGAAGGACAGAAAGAGTGATACCCCAAGTGATCAGTGTTGTGATAGAGGAATGTGCTGAGGGTTGTGGGGGTACAGAGGATGTTACCTAACTCAGCGGGGATCAGAGAACATGATGCCCAAGCTGAGTCTTGAAGATAAGTAGGAGCAGCCAAGTGAGGAGAAGCCAGGACATTTCAGGGGAGTAACACTGGCAAAGGCAAAGAACAGCACTGTGTGTTCAGGGTACTATAAATTGTTGACTGTGTGAGTCTAGCATTTCCCAAAGAGACTTATGCCATTGGAAGTGTGCAAGATGATTTTATGTATATACTTTGGTATGTATTTGAAAAAAATATAGAGGTGCCTGGGTGGCTTAGTTGGTTAAGTATCTGACTCTTGATCTCAGCTCAGGTCTTAATCTCAGGGTCATGAGTTCAAGTCCCACGTTGGGCTCCATGCTGGACATGAAGCCTATTTAATAAAAAGAAAGAAAAGAAAAGAAAAGAAAAGAAAAGAAAAGAAAAGAAAAGAAAAGAAAAGAAAAGAAAGGAAGGAAGGAAGGAAGAAAGAAAGAAAGAAAGAAAGAAAGAAAGAAAGAAAGAAAGAAAGAAAGAAAGAAAAGAAAAGGGGAAAAAATCAGTACATCAAGACCTTAGACCAAGTTTTAAAAGATAAGGTAGTTTTGTATTTGGAAAAAAAATAACCAGCATGCCAAGCCCTTAGGACTAAGATTTTTAAAAAGCGAGTTGGTTAAATATTTATTAGGTGTTTACCATGTGCCAGGCACTATTCTAAGTGTTTTAAAGTATTACTCACTTAATTTAATCCCCCTAGAACTCTCTGACATATGTGCTTCTCTTATCTCTAAGTTGTGTTAGGTGTTTTTTTGTTTTGTTTTGTTTTGTTTTGTTTTTGTTTTTTTAAACAGAGGAGAAAACTAAGGCACAGAGAAATTGAGTAACTTGCTTAAGGTCACACAGCTAGTAACAGGTTGAGTCAGAATTTGAACCCTAGCAGTGGTCTGGCTCCATACCCTGTGCTCCTAACTACTTAACCTCACTATATATGGTACCATGTATTATCACTAAATATGGTAATAATAGGTGATATATATATTGATCTAGGTGTTATATGAAATGCTGTATAGTAATTCATCTAATTCTCACTATAACCCTTCAAAGTAGGTACTATAGGGTATGTCCAATACTCTGAAAAATGAAGTTCAGAGGGGTTAAATAATTTGCTCAAGTTAAGAGATAGTGGGGTTAGTTTAGATCTATCAAATTTATATAGGAACGTAGATGGAAGTAAGATTAATTCTTAGTGTAGGGTGTAGGAAGGCATTTAAAGAGAGTCTTAATGAATTAGTCCTATTTGGGCAGTAAAGTTAAACCATGTCTGTCCTGTACAATTTCCCAAGTTTTCCTCCATTACTTACCAGTATTTGCATATTGGACATCTATTTCTCTTGCTAGACCTTGAGAGCAACCAGGTTATGTCTAATTTGGGTCATTATCCTAAGGATCCAGCATAGGGTAGATATTCATTCATTCATTCATTCATTCATTCATTCATACATTTATTCACTTATTCATTGAGCACTTAACTCTGAGCTAGGTTCTATTTTAGCATTTGGCATATAATAGTGAACAAAACAGCTATGATCCTTACTGTCATGGAACTAATGGGAAGGGGACAATAAATAATTATACAAATAAATATATAATTTAAAATGTTGTAAATAGACAAATTGAATGGTATGTGAATTATATCTCAATACAGCTGTTAAAAATTGTGATATGTTCTACATGAGTTAGGACTCTTGTTATGGAAAGTGATAAAATCCCAAATCAAACTAGCTTTCATTAAAAAAAATAGCTTATTAGCTCATGTAGCTGCACAGTTCACTAGACCCAGGATTCAACTGCCCTTTCCATTTCTCAATTTTGTTTATCCCTTCAGCCTCCCTCCTTCTCCAGGCAAACTCTGCATGGGGAGTAAGATGGAAGCTCCAGATTCATATCTTCTCAACTCCTGAAAAAAAAAAAAAAAAAAAAAAAAAAAAAAAAAAAAAAAAAGGCCTTCTCTTCTCTCTCCCTTCAATCTTAGGGAAGACTATGATTGGCCACATGTGAGTCACATGCCTGTTCCAATGACTGGGGGAGGCGGGTATTATGACCTATAGTGCCACCACAACTGTTTAAAAATAGGGTTCCCTAAAAGAAGGAATGGTGGGCAGATAAATGTAACATAAGTTACAAGTGCTATGAAGAGAGTGAAACAGAGAAACTTAATTTTAGACTGGAGAGTCAAGATCCTCCCAGAAAGTAACACTGAAGCTGAGAACTAAAAGATGAGAAAAAGTTAGGCAAAGAGTGGGTGTGAGTGAGTGTGTAGTGGGGGCGGGGGCAGGGCACGGAGGCAGAGGACCATGTTCCAGATCAAGAATAGTCCTACTGTGGGGTAAAGCTTGAAGCACTCATGATATTGAAATAAGGCCATACCGCAGGGTCTGAACAATCAAGGGGGGAGTAGTGTGAGGTGAGAGTGGAGAGGTAGGCAAGGGCCAAGTCATGAAGGATCCTGTGGATCATGTTAAGAATTTTGCAAGGATGTGATCAGATTTGGGAACAGTGAGGGTGGATGCTCAGCCTTCCTCATTCCCACTTCAGTCCTATCTCTGCTATGCCAGCAATTGAGTTTCAGGGGTCTGTTTGCCACCATAGTAGTGCCACTCGCTGCTCGATGGGATTCCTCTTCAGGACTCCCTTTCCCTTAGCTTTTCTTAGCTCACTAGGCCAATCTAGTCATATGGCCAGCTGCTAGCTTTTATTAAAGCTGTGAGTAGCAGCAGGCTATCAGTATCCTCGAAGTTCCTGGGACATGGGTGAGACTGTGGCAAGTGGATCTTTGGGAGTATGGAGCAGTTTCAGGGACTTCTATTGTGAGAAGCATGGCATTTTGGGGCCTCTTCCCTCCTGTGCCCCTCAGAAAGGGACATCTTGTCCCTTCTCTGGATCTGAATGCAAATGGACCTGGCCAGAGCCCAGAGAGGATAGTAAAAGAGAAAAACGCACTTCTGCTTACAAGGGAGGGAGAGACTCATTTACGATGCGGTCTTAGAACACACACATACACTCATTCCAGCAAAGTTTAGTGTGAAAAGCACCAGAGTAGGAGTTGGAGGCTGAGGGTTTTATCCTGTTTCTGCCACTAATTTGCTATAAGATCTTGAGCATCTTGTCTCCTGTCTCTGGGTCTCAGTTTACCCATCTGAAAAATAGGAGATTTGGGTTAGTTGAATGGGAAGGTCCATTTGGCTCTATCCCTTCTCTTTGATTCCATGATTTCAGTTCACACAATACCTACTTATCACTCAGACCTCACAGACCTTTGTACATTGCCTTGCTTATTTTAGGTGCCTGTTAAACGGGCTTGTTTATTTGTTTGTTTTTTGAATTGGGATGAACAGTTGAAACCTGCACCACAGAGCCTCGTTGCAGAGAAAGACCTGACATTGATAGTAACTAACTTTGATGCAGTGACTTACAGTTTACAAGGTGCTTTCACAACAATTTTCTGTGACCCTCATCCTCACTCCTAGCCTGGAAGATGTCATTATCATCAGCTCCATAATACTGATGAAGAAGCTGAATCCAAACTTGTGTTTTCTTGCACACAATGAGCTGTGCCACTCACTTCTGTCTCTTTATTTTTTCATTTAAAGATTCTGTAACTTTTCTAAGCCACGCAGGTATCAGGTGGTAGGCCCAGTACTCAAACTCAGGCTTTGGACTAAAAATCCTAATGTTCCCATTATATCATCATCCAGTGGTATTTTCCCAAAAGCTTGCCACTGTTTCTCTTCAAATTTCTACCCTTAGTCACAGTGTTAGTGAGATTTCTTTAGATTCTGTTGTGGTAACACATAACTCGAGTCAGGAGCTTAGATAATAAAGGTTTATTTCTCACATATGCTAGCTGCAAGTCAGCTGTGAATCTGTTCCATGTGTTTTCCTACTTTGGGGTCTAATCTGGGATGGCTAAACCACACAAAGGCTCTTAAATCTTCTGTTGGGACTTGGAATGCCCACATCTGTTGGCCAAAGCAAGTTACATGATCAAATTTGATGTCAATGAAACAGAAAGATATAATCCTCCCACAAGGAGGTTCTGCAAAGCATTTGCCAATGGGTGGATATGCCAAATCCTGTACAGAGAGGGCAGTGAATAATCTGCCACAGTTGTCTAACACATGATGGACCCTGGGGACACAGAAGTGAACACCTGCCTTCACCCTGCCTTCAAGATGCCAATTGACTAGGGAAACAAAATAGTAGAGAGGTAATTTCAACATCCTTTGGGTAGATGGCTGTGTCAGTCCTTAGCCTGTTTGATATCATTCTTCACTCTTCTGCTGTCTCTCCTGCAAACACCCCGTCCCCCACCCCCATCCCAGGGGGTTGACATTTGCAGGCTGTGTTTCCCAGGTTCCTGTGACAGTGGCTTTTGGATGCATTTAGCCAAGGGGAGACATGGGCAGGTGATTAGAGATGGGGAAAAGGGAAACCTGTATATTCCCTCTCCCCACCTTGGATGACTCCTCAAGTAGAGGCTACTCCTCTTCTTTGGCTCCTGCTTTCCTGGCTCTAGCTTCCTTTGGCCTTAGTAGTAGGTTTGTTTTATTTGTTGGTGATAATGTCTGGTTTCCTCACTATTCTTATGGGCCTCTTTGTTCTTCTGTCTCTTATATAACCAATTTCCTCTAGTTTAAATGTTAAGAATAGTTCCCATTTTGCTGTTGGAATCTGATGGAAACAATTGTGTAAGGTACTATGGGAGAACAGGGGAGAGGTACATTGTATGTTCTAAGTGGTGGAGGTGGGGTGAGAAGAGAAAGGTAATTCCACAGTTGAATAATGAAAGTAACTAGGAGTAGGAGCTAGAGAGTAATAGCATGGGTAATGGCACCAAATGAGAAAATGTTCATATCTCTGGAGCATGGTGTGTGCCAGGAAGATGGAGCCAGGGAAGTAGATAGAGGCCAAGCCACGAAAAATCTTGGATGTTAAGCCAACGAGTCTGGGTATTGCATTAATTAGGCCTCTTTCAGTCCCAGTTACACAAATCCAAGTCAAAATGGGACAGATGCATAACTGAGCAAAATGAAAGAGAAGGTCGCTGTAAATGAGATGATTGAGAAATTAAGGGTGTTAGATGAATTGACCACATGAAACCCCAAAGTTCCTGAGAATGAGAACAACCCTGGGCATACAGGAACACAGTGAGTCACTTGCCAAATTATCAATGATCAGCAGGTCATGAATTGAAGATTGATACATGACAGAGATGGGAGGTATCAGAGGGAGGTAGAGAAGGGATTTGAACATAAAAGTGGAGAAGTGTTCTAGGGCAGTGTCAGGATGAGGAGAGGTAAGTTCAGTTGGTTATGAATTTTTGAATAGGATTCTGAGGTCAAACTCAGAAGCAGGCAGTGTGGACAAACTGTAGAGTCTGGGTCTATGACAGCTACCTTTGGGCAGGATAGGTAAACATGATCCTGGGGGGATGTGGATTATCTCAGATTCAGCTAAGAATTGGGCCCTATTAAAGATAGAAGAAATATTGTTGTGAAGCCAATTAGAGGGAGGAAAGGACTGAGGGCTAGTCTGATTAATTGGTTGTCATCTTTCTGACCTCACTAGGTTCTCAGCTCCTGAGAATCCTTACTAATGAATCTGAGGGAAAGGTTACCATCTGGGCCTGCTAATGAAGAGCCTTCCAGAAGCCTGACAGTTATTGGATGGATGTGAATTTGGAGTGGTCCTGCTAGGGAAAGAGACCCATGAGCTGGCTAAGGCCATGAGCTGGTTACTCAAATTAGAGTTCCCACACCTTGAGTACCTTTAAGATGACAGTGACGTCTCTTTGGCATGACACATGAGCCCTCCATGAGTCTCCATGAGACTTACTGTCTCATCTGTCATCACTTTGAGCTTTCTGCTCTAATGATAACAAACTACTATGCTCACTCTGGCATATACCAATGCTGTTTTTGCCCCATTATCTGTGCTCATGCTGCTTCCCCTGCCTGGTGTAGTACACACAAATGTGCTCACACATACATTCACAATCACCTGTCTTTATCTAGTTGATATCTGTGTAGGAATCAGCTTCTCCAAGAAACCTTCCCTGGCCCCCCAGGACAGTTAGGTGCCTCCTCTTGTGTCCTGCTAATCCCCTTGCTTCCCACCATTCCAGCATCTATCATGGTAATACTGTCAGTGTGTCTGTCTCTCACACTAGACTAGGAGCTCCTCAAGGGTAAGAACTACCGATTCACCCAAGTGTCATCGTGCATGTTGAGCTGACTTTTATGACCCCTACTGTCCACATCCTCTCAAGCACACTCTCCATGCTTCCCCCCCTCCTTCAGTCGTCTCTTCATCAACCAGCACTCACCAAACACCTATACCTTTGGCTATTTCTGGGGCTCAGATGAATGGCATAGTCCCTGCTCAGGGACCTTCTTGTCAAATGGACTTCTACCATGCAGGGTAACATGTGCTATAGCTGTATAAGAGGCTGTATCTAAGCTGAGCCTGAAAGAATGAAAAGTTAGTTAGGTGAAGCGTTTTCCTCAGTTGTAGCCTCAAAGATTCCTCTTTCCACTAACTTCTGGAAGCCTCCTCCTGCTCTCTTCCCATGCCACTCTCTCTCTCCACTGCATTCCTGCACATCCTCTGGTTTGCTCTACTTGGGTTAGAAATGTTATATAGTGTTCAGTCACTATTCCAACTGAGAGCGAGACAAAGGGGCATAAGGGATAGAGCCCTAGCTTATACCGCATCCCCAAGTCTAGGTTTTCCTGTCTGTAACTTACAAGTAATAACCCCTGCCTTGCCCCCCACCCCGCTCACAAGGTTGTTTTAAAATTATTTTGGGGGAACCTGGGTGGCTCA
This sequence comes from Prionailurus bengalensis, assembly GCF_016509475.1. Taxonomy (NCBI): domain Eukaryota; kingdom Metazoa; phylum Chordata; class Mammalia; order Carnivora; family Felidae; genus Prionailurus; species Prionailurus bengalensis. Next base: position 41,872,215 of record NC_057345.1, on the reverse strand, counting down.
GTCAGTTGAGCATCTGACCCTTGATTTTGGCTCAGGTCATGATCTCAGGGTTCGTGAGATGGAGCCCTGTGTTGGGCTCTGTGCTGACAGCGTGGAGCCTGCTTGGGATTCATATTCTCTCTCTCTCTCTCTCTCTCTCTCTCTCTCTCTCTCTCTCAAATAATAAAACTTTAAAAAATAAATAAAATTGTATTTGTGAACTGTTATAGACTATGCATACATAAGGGCTCTGATTAGTGTATCTTTTCCAAAGTTAGATTTGGTCTCCTTTTGTCCCTGGCTCTCAACATGAGACCTGGCACAAAGTCAATGTTCAGTAAAGACTGGTTTATTGATTGACCCTGAATGATTAGGAGAAAGAAGATTTCCCTAAAGGCCCTGGGTGCAAGGAAGCTGGGACTAAAGTGAACTAGGAATATAAGGAAAAGGGAATTAACATGTATTCCATATGCCAATCATTTCACATATTTATGTGCATTTAATTCTTATTACCTCACTATGAGGTAGGTAATATTCACCCCATTCTACAGATAAAGAAATAGAGGCTGAGAGAGGTTGGGCAACTTGCCCAAGGTCATACAGCCAGTAGCTGACAGGGACTATAATCAAATCCGGGTTATATGACTCCTGGGCCTCTTCCCACTGCCTACCTGTACAACATGACATGTCCTCCCCTCAGTGCCAATTCCTCAGAAATGATTTGTGCCCTGGCCTTGAACTGGGTCCTCATCTTCATCCAAACTAATAGTTAAAGCCTATTTACTTCTTTACCTGTTTGCCCCTTTCCTAGGCAAGCAACTCCCTCCTCTTCTCCAAAAACTATCACTTGTGATAAGCCAGTCAAAGGCCAGAGAGTCAATTTTTATGATACTCATTAAGGAAAAGCTACATGCTGGAAGGTCTCTGAAGCTGACTGGGTTTCTGTAGTCTGAAGATAATGAGCCAGCAGCCAACTCCTTCTTTATCACAAGTCGATGATTAGCACGCACTCCTGCTGCTTGCCTTTCTCAGGTTGGGAAAAGGGCCACTGAGAGACTGTCAACCAAAAGAGGCCTGGAAGGAGCTGGGAGTGCCTTCAAGCTGAGATGGTGGAGGAAGAGGAGGCTTGTTTGTTCTCGGGGGCTTCAGTCCTTCAGTCCACAGTGGGATAATAGGGAGTAGGAAGTGGGGAGAAAAGAGAGCCCCTCCTTTGTGGGAAAAGACAATAAAAGAAGGAGAACAGGATGAAGAGGAGGTGAGAGGAGCAGATGAAAGTAGAAGGAAAGAAACTGTTATTCTAACAGGCAACTTCGTACACCAGTTTATCTCTCCTCTCACTTAATTCTCCCAGCTGTTCTCAGCAGGAACACACTGTAGCTATTCCTATTTGACAACTGAGGAGTCTGAGACTCAGAGAGGCTAAGTGATTCACAGAGATAAAATGACTTGCCCAGATTCAGACAGGGTAATAGTCAGATAAAGGCAAAGGCCAAAGAGACTTGTAAAAAAGAGAAAGGTATAGTCAAGAAGGAAGGAAGGAAGGAAGGAAGGAAGGAAGGGGGGGAGGAAGGGAGGGGGGAAGGGAGGGGGGAAGGGAGGAAGGAAGGGAGGAAGGGAGGGAAGGGAGAAAGGAGAAAGGAGAAAGAAAAGGAAAAGGAAAGAAAAGAGAGAAGGAAGTAAGGAGGGGTACCTGGGTGACTCACTCTGTTGAGCATCTGGCTCTTGATTTTGGTTCAGGTCATGATCTCACAGTTTGTGGGTTCAAGCCCTGCATTGGGCTCTGCGCTTGCAGTGCAGAGCCTGCTTGGGATTCTCTTTCTCCCTCTCTCTCTTGACCCCTCCTCTGCTTGCACACACACTCTCTCTGTCAAAATAAATAAATAAACATTTTTTTAAAAAGAAGGAAGGAAGGAAGAAAAGAAATAAAGATGGAAAGAAGAGAAAGAGAAGAAGTAGGAGACAGGACTGTGTATGAACTTTGGAGCTAGCCAAACCCAGATTTAAACCCAATTTCCACTAATATAGTCCCGTGACCTTGTGTGAGTTATGCAATCTCTTGAAGCCTTCATTTTCTCATTTATAAATTAAAGATGATTATATTTACCCACAGTAAGATAATAGTTCCAAAGCTCCTGGCATTGTGTCTGACATATAGTGGGTGCTCAATAAATATAAAGAATCCAAAGGAGAAAGTGTGAGGAACATAAGGGAAAAGAAGGAGAGACATGAAAACAAGGGAAGAGAGAAGTTTTGAGAAGAAATAAAGATGGACCTGAAAGGAAAGGAAAGGAAAGGAAAGGAAAGAGGAAGTTCCTTGGACAAATAGGAGGGAGGAGACTGGGTCAGGGACCTATAGAGAAGGAGGCTTTTACTTCTAAGAACTGCCACCAACCTGGTCAGAATTCCTCAGCTGGGAAGTAGCCACTTTGTCTGAATCAGGAGGGACTTTCTTGTGTCTCTTGGGACAATCAAGTTCTGTTCCTTGTCACAGACAGTGTCACTAAAGATCTCAAGGTACCAAACAGACAAGAATATTTTATGCTTAAGTGCAGCCTTCCATGTGCCTTCTGTTGGGTTTGTGTGGGAGGCAGAGCGATAGAGAAAGTCCAGGGGAATTCAGGGAGGAGGAATCTCATGGAGTAGAGATAAGCCAGTGGGTCTGGGGTGGAAAGGGCAAATGAAGCTTTATTTGGTGTGGATCTTGGGGTGCCTTCCAGATCCCAGAGGGCTAGGCTGTGAGGTGACTGAAAGGCAAGGGAAAGAGGAGGAAAAGCCCTAGTGAAAAAGGTCAAAGCTTGGGCTTCTTTAACTGGTGCCTCTATTTATCTTGGGCAAGTCAGCTTATTTCTCTAAGCCACAGTGTCTGCACTAGTGAAATGGAGGGGTCTGCCCAAATACTCCTCCTCCCAGGGGTGACATGAGGATCAGACAAAATAATGGATTGGAACACTGTGAAGTGCTGTGTACACATATTGAAGTATTCACTCTTTCAGAAAACACCTAGTGACCCCCACTCTGTGTCAGGCACAGGGCTAGATACTTTACATGCATTACCTTGTTTAATGAGTTAGGTAAAATTAACACAATTTATAAACCAGGGACTTGATTTATAAAGAGAATACGTGACTTGCTGGGGATAATACAGCTGACCAGTGGTAGAACCAGGATCTGACTAACTGTAAAACCCATGCAGGTAATGCCCCTGCCTTGTACCATTTCTTTAAAGCAGAATCTCCTGCCATGGAATTAGGCCTCCTCACTTCATTCCTTAGCACCAGCTGTATTAATTCAGAGTGTTCTGGCCAGGGGGCATACAAAGGAAGGGAAAAATCCTTACTATTTTCTGTCTTCTCTTCTTAGGGTTTGACTTCTTTGAAGCCAGCGCCAAGGAGAACATCAGTGTGAGGCAGGCCTTCGAGCGCCTGGTAGATGCCATTTGTGACAAGATGTCTGATTCGCTGGACACAGACCCCTCTGTGTTGGGCACCTCCAAGAACACCCGTCTCTCAGACACCCCACCGCTGCTGCAGCAGAACTGCTCATGTTAGGCAAGGCCCACCCTCCTGATTTCCCCTTCTTGTGACCCCACACCCACTCTGCTTCCCGCATTACACTCTGTCCACCCCCAGCCCCAAGCAAGCTGAGTTGCTGCTGTTCTTTGCCTGCAGTGGAGGTGGAAGCATGCCCCTCGAATTCTCTGCAGATGGCCTCCCTTGCAGACACCCAGCCCCAAACCAACAACCAGGTCATGGCATGGGTTAAGGTTCACTTTACAAAAGAAGACTCAATCTTACAAAGGGGATTCACTTCAGGGACGCGGAGAGCGAGTCTCTTTTCTGCCTTTAAAATAAGATTTCCTCCTTTGACCAAAATTTGACACATGCACACTTTTCAGGCCTGGCCAACTGGGTAAGTGAGGCCAACCTACACAGCTAATCCTATTAAAGAAAACCTCCTCATACACAACATGCTTGTTTCATATCAGACTCCCTGTGGGGCTTCCTCTCAAAGCCCTATGCCTATTACCATGGATGCCCACAGGGCCTGGGCAGTTGCTGTGGTGACAGGCCAGAGCTAATCTCCAGAGAGCTCAGACTCTCTAATGATGCTGAAGGAGCAAAGGCTAAGCCAGAAATACATTTAAAAGAAAATATTATTCCCTGAAAAATGTCAAAGGTTCCTGCTATATTAAAGAGTAGACGAGTGAGCTCAAGAAAGAGAAAGAGAAAGAAAAGAGAATCACAGGCAAGATAAAGGAACAGGTCATGACTTTCTGATTTTGCTGCTTTCCAGGTGGTTCTTAACTGTGGGAACTCCATGAAATTGGTCTTTGTTTTTTAGACTCCCAGAATTTGAAATATTTAGAGTTACCTGGTCTGACTAGCCAATTCCAGTCTTCACATCTCTGATAAGTGGCTGTCAGACCTCACAACCAAATCTCTTTCTTCTAAAGCATACCTTCTAGGCAGGGATGGGAGCTCGTTGTCCGTACCATCTTTGGGCAACTCTCATAATTGAAAGTTTTCCTTGCTTTAGGCTGAAATCTGTGCCCTGGCAATTCTTCTTCCTCTTTTTACCCCATTTGTACCAGCTCTGCTGTCAGAGACCTCACAGTCTCTGCCCCTTGACACCCTCAGATAATTTGAGAACAGAAATCATGACCTCTGCCTTTTCTCCAAGTCAGATAATTCTGCTGTTCTTTTGGTGTCTTCCCTCCAAACTGCCCTTTCCTCCAACCCATCTTTCAATCACTGCTGAGTAGTACAACTGGGAAATGTAATTTAAGGCAGAATAAATCTAGGGGGCATGGCCCTGAAAAAATTGGGAAAACTGAACTCAGAGGTCCCAATCCCAAACTCACCCTCCTGGGAGTGAAATCTTAGTTTCCACTGAAGAGAGGATGTGAAACCATTCCTAGGGAAAGCTGCTTAATTAAAGCTGCTTAATTAGTCACATAATGAGTAAAAGGAAAAACCAAAACCAAAATCAAAACCACATGAAAACCTTTGACACCAGAAACAAATGGAGTGGATTCTAGCTTGTTTAGACATGGCACATGTTTGGTTTTTAGCTGAAATAATGACATGGAACTAGCACTGATTCTTGAAAAATCTTTCCTCCCAGCCCTAGCCCGAATCCCCACTTCCCCCTTCACTAACATGCTACCTCAGAAGTTGGTGGGGGAAGGGGGAGAGTCTCTCCCAAGTTTTTTGTCCATTCCAAATGCAGTTCGTTATCCTAGGAAAGTACATTAACTAGCATAGTTCCAATGACTGCATAAGAGGACCCCCCAGAGTCCTCCCCGTGGAGATGTTGCTTTCTTTGATGTGATGCAGAGGACAGAGCTTTTGGACTTGGACTTGGAATCAGGAGACCTGGACTCTGCCCTTAAATCAAGTGTGACTCTGGACCAATCACTCCATCTCTGAGTCTTGATTTCCCACCTATAAAATGTGGAGGTTATCTGGGTAATCTTTAAGGTCTCTTCTAGCACTAATAATTCTGTGACTCTTTTCACTTTTATCATTTCAGTTGATCTGCAAAATGAACCTGAGAGATGAGGATTATCACCCCAATGTCATTGTAGCTAACACTGAGGTCATGCTTACTCTGTACTAAACATTGTTCCAAGCACTGTACATATATTAACTTATCTTCTCAATATCTTTGTGAGGGATGCACTATAATCAACCTCATTTAAAGATGAGGTTAAGTAAGATACAAAAAGGTTCTTTAGCTTGCCTAAGGTCACATAACGAGTAAATAGTAGAGCTGGGGTTCAAATCCAGGCAGTAGGTTCTAAGGTCTGTGCTCTTTATCACATTCTATATGATATTTTTTATAGATAAACTATGACCCAAAAAGGTTAAGACACTTGACCAAGATGATACAGCTAGCAAGTATTAGAGCCCTGTTAGGATTCAATCCCAAGGCCATCAGATTCAGAGTCCACTGGAGAAAAGACTTATGTCTCTAATCTGTTAACAAATTACTCAACTATTAAGACTAATCCAAGATGATGGATATCTAATGCTTCTGGAAAGGAGTCAGTCTCTGAGGCAATCAGGTCCCAAGGGCCTGAGCGAAAATTGTCCAGTGTTTTTCAGGACCAAGTCCCTGTATCTGTCTCTGTCAGGAAATTCTTACCTACCTCTCAAGCAATGCTTTAAGCAGCCTCCAGCAATGGGGCATTTGGCAGGAGTGACTTGATTAACTTCTTCAACCATGGACAAATGTGATCCCTTTACAGGCAGTGATTCTTGATGTGCTTTTTATACTGTTAAGTCAATACAGGTCAGGTATAATCACTATTTTTCTGGGCAGTAACACCCATCTACCCTAGTACTAGGATTTCAAACTGAGCTCCTTGTGACCTTTGGATATTTTAGTACATATATCCAACAATCTTTTCTCTCATACTGGATATCCAGGCAAATAGTGAAATTTCTACTTAAAAATTGTTAAATTCTTTAAAACTCAGGAGCTAGTTTAAGAGAGCAATCATCTTCACAACAGATAGAATCAAGAGTTAAATGTGATAATGGCAAACCTACTGGGCAACAGACCAACAGAGCTGCTTGCTAGATGGCAGTCCCCCAGACCTTCTCTGTGACCTCATTTCTGCCACATGGAAGCCAGGAGCTTACAGCCGATTACAGTGCAATGTTTATCAATCACAGTAATAGTGCAATTAGCCACCAAGGTTCAAGCTGCATAATATGTGTTAGTGGCAACTTGTCCCGGTTTTCATCTTGCTTAACAATCCAAATAAAGGAAGACTAAACAAACAAACAAACAAACAAACAAAAACCTCTTGGCCTCAAAAGAGGCAAAAGTAGGCCAAATGTGCAATACAGTATCATAGCTATTTACAGAATCTGTTTTAAATGCATGTGTATCTGTAAATACAAAGTGATTCATGACTTATTGTCTCCTCAGCCTGTAGCATTAATTAACTTCTGGGAGCAGCAATGGGGTAGACTGTACTAAATGGCCACTGACTCAAATATTAGATCTGGAAGGAGTTTAGAGAAAAGCTTGTCCAGGCTTCCCATTTTACAAAGAGGAAGGTTGCAGTCCTGGGAAAAGGAAATTTCCTAAGGTAACTCTAAGAGTGTATTAGTGATAGAGTCAGGACTAGATCTTGGGTTATCTCTAGGTAGAAATTTATCTATTCTGTATCTACTGTGAGTCTGGCACTGTTAAACACTAGATAAATATATATGAAAACAAATTATGCCTGCCTACAAGGTACCTATAGTCTAATGGATGTGCTATTTCTAAAATATTATCCCAATTTGGCAGTCAAGGAAACATAGCCTTGGGAAAGTTAACATGTTTAAGTCACTTGGTAGTGTCATTTGAATTCACCTCTGTCTGACTCATTTTCATTCAATTTTTCTCTTCAAGTTGTGTCTCAAGAGTAGTAGTAGTGACCGACTCCAATGTCCCAATTGAGATTGTTTAATTATCTCTGAGAATCCTTTGCTCTCACAATTACTTTGTGAGGGAAGCCTTGTAATGTCCACAGAATGATATGAATATCCTCCAGACCTGACTTTCCCATTCACATCACCTGCCGCTCCAAAGCTCTTTGCTTGGGTGTCAAGTTTTCTAGAGTGTCTTGAGGAATGTTTGTCTGATTTTGTTTGCCAATAGTTTGGGGTAAGAAGGAATTAGAGTAATCGGTGTCCTGGAATCTCACTGATTTCAGATTCTGCATCTCTACTACCCCTGATTACCTGCCACAGTTGGAGGATCAGCCTATGCCTGGGAGTGCATGCAAGAGACTGGCCCATGAGACGTGAATATTGTTAAGTGATGTTTTTGAAGGCCTGGATCCCCAAAACTCAAATTTATTCATTCATATTTACTCATTCAATAAATTAGTGTCTAGTATATGCCAGAATATAATCAATGGCAAATTAAACACAATCCTTGCCTTCATGAAGCTTATAGTCTAGTAGCTTGTGGTTTAGTCTAGACATTGTAAAATACCCAGATATAATTACAAAATGCTCTGAAGGAAAGATACATCATTCTATGAGAACACAACTGGAAAACTTGAATCATATTTGTGGAGCTGTTTCGGGAATCCTAGGAAGACTCCACTGACCCCCAAACACCTCCATTACCCACTGGCCATTGCTTTACATTCCTCAAGCTTTCATCTTTCAGTTCAAACCTTTGATGATTGATCAAACACAAATCCTCCAAAAGAGTAATGGTGAGAGAAAGAATATCTGTACTTGCAAAATATCTTTAGATGCCTGGTTCAGAGCTAATTATTGTCTTCTGAGGGACATAACAAACCACTACAAAACTTAGTGACTTGAAACAACAAACATTTATTATTTCTCATGATTCCATGGGTTGGCTGGGTGTTTCTCCCTGCTGAGGTTGGATGGCCTAGAATGAATTCACTCACATGCCTGGGGTCCCAGCTGACATGACTAGGGTGGTTGATGTCTCTGCATGTGTTTTCATCTTCCAGAAGGCTGCCCAGGCTTGTTAACATGGTGGCAGAAGTTTTTCCAGCAGCATGAGAGGGCAAGCTCCAATGCAGAAGTACTTTTCAAGCCTCTGTATCATGTTCGCTAATGTCCCACTAATACAAGTCACGTATAAGGTGTGGAGAAAGAGATGCCATCTCTTGATAGGAAGAGCTGAAAAATACTTTGGCTATTTTTTCAACCCACCAAAGAAAGCAACACTAAGTCTTATGAAACCAAGTCTGGTAAATTTCCCTAGGTCTTAAAACCTGCTATCCCCAAAGAGAAATGTCAAAATGGTTTACAGCAGGGCAATCTCACCATTTGTTTGGTTGTCCGAAGGGTCTACTCTGGAGGAATGACAACACATCTGCATGAGGTTTTGAAGCATATTTCACCGTTCATTTTATTACTTCTTAGCTGCTCCCTGGAGGATGAATCTGGCTTCTCATTCTATGGGATTAGCGGTAATAATGGTTGTGATTTCCATCTGAGATTCCTGGCTGGAAGCCCAGCAGAAGGATTCATTATATGCATAAAGGATTATTCGAAGAACAGTTGAGGGGCACCTGGCTGGCTCAGTTAGTAGAGCATGCAACTCTTGATCTCAAGGTTGTAAGTTCAAGCCCCATACTGGGTGTAGAGATTACATAAAAACAAAATCTTAAAAAGAAATAATAGTTGAGCCCCCTGCTGTAGCTGTACTATCTTCCTTGAAGCCCTCATCTAGTTCTGCAGCTTTAGATGCCAAGTATTTGGTAATGACCTGTGTACATAAGTGCCCAGTAGACATCTCCATAGCTCAAACTTAACATGTCCACACTGGAACTCTTAATTCTGCCCCAAATTTGTTTCAACCCCACTCTTCACAGAAACCTTGATATTCTTAATTCCTTATTTTTCTTTTTCTTACTGTCCACAGGCAGCAACAAGTCCTATGATTTTATCTCTAAAATATATCTCAAGTCTGCCTACTTTTCTCCAATTCCATTACCATGATGTTGGTCCATGCCATTTCTCCCCTAGATAGCTACCACAAAGCTTCTAACCAGTTTCCCTAGTCCACACATGCTCCTCTACAGTCCATCCTCCACACAACACAAATATTTTAAAAATGTAAATAAATGAACAGCTCAAAGCATGGGGGTTTATTTTAATACCACACATGAAAAGAATCCAGAAACTTCAATTATTATTAATAATTATTTTAATTTTTTAAATATTTATTTTTGAGAGAGAGTGTGAGTGGGGGAGGGCCAGAAAGAGAGGAAGATACAGAATCCAAAGCAGGTTCCAGGCTCTGAGCTGTCAGCACAGAGTCTGACGTGGGGCTTGAACCCACGAACCATGAGATCATGACCTGGCCCAAAGTCAGACGCTTAATCAACTGAGCCACCCAGGTGCCCCATTAATAATTATTTTATCAATTCTCTTTCTAGTCCTGAATCTGCCCTAACTTACTGTAGGATCCCTGGTAAATCATTTCTTGTAATAGCCAGCTATCACTTCTCCCCAGTATTTCTTCTGGAAAAGCAATCTCTTCTTTTGTAGTAATACTGCTCCTTCATCCAAACCAGGTGATTCTAGTAAAGACTGTCAGTAAAGGGGGCATGTGATCAAGCAAGGCCAAGCAGAATTCTTCCCTAGGATTTAAAAAGAAATAATTGGAGCTATTTTATTCCAAATATTCCAATATTTTTTTCTGACAAATATTATGAAGATGTTTGCTCTAAAACTATAATGACCGATCCTTAACCCATGTGTAGAATGCTGGTCTGTGGCAGGAGAAAATGAGGCCAACATGCAGGCAGAACCATAAGCATGAGATGAGAAAGTGTGTCCTGGGGCATTCCCAGCTGTGCTTCTGGCTTCTTGAGGTTTGGCAGGTCACATCTTCCTTTGATTCTATTAGACAATTCAGTATGTGTTTCTAATAAAGCCCCCATTTAGTTTTGCTCATTGGAGTTAGGTTCTTAACACTTAACAACCAAAAATACATTGTCCTCTCTTTGGTTCTCAGTTTTCTCCTTTATGCATACTTCCAGCTCCAAGTGCAATAATTCTAATTTTTAAACACTGAGTCTTTCAGAAAAATCGCACTTCTGTGGGCTTTCTGATGAAGACTTTGTATAATCTCAAACTAAAACCTACTTTCTGCCCCATTTTCTCTTCATGTATCTGAATGTAAGAGGAAGAGGGATTTCTCATGGTGAGAAGTAGTTCTCCACAAACACTGATGACAGCACAAAGTTTCCTATGGTTAGGTCACTGTCCACGCAGAGTCTGGCTTCCCAGGGGCAGAAGCTAGACAAAACAGTGAATGCTGCTGCTGCTCTTTCTCCACATCTGTTTCTATGTCTGCCAACTCAGTGACACCTACCATCTTGACAGAATACCATTGACTGGACTGAGTTGTGTGATATGTTTTGTCTGCTTCCTTCTATCATTTTGAAGTGGCCAAATAGCAAATACCCAAATAGGAAATCTCTGGGAGACTTGAGTAAGAGTTTCTTTTGCTTGGTACAAAATCATGCCATAGAAATACTAATGTCTGGCAAAGTAAATGTCAGCAAGTCCCTGAGGGGTGTGATTAGGATTCCCAGCTCCCTTCAGATTCTGATGCGTCTCTTCCTGGTTTTTGCCAATGGACCGGGATAAAGCCAGTAGGCTGCGCAACCTTGATTAAGTCACTCTCTATTTCCAGGCTTCATGAGTTTAGATCAGATGATTTCTGTAGGCCCTCTTGGCGCTCTAATGCTCTGTGATTTCAGGCACATTTTTCTGTCAGAACTGCAAGTGGCAAACAGGATTTTGGTGGGAATCCTTTCATTATGAAAGCCTTCTTTCTTCTTGGGTACAATGAAAACAGCCAAGGCTGTGTGACCACCGCTCCACCCCCCCCCCCGTCCCCCCACCATCACTCAGCTAGGCTTGTGGCTTTGGCTTCTGAAGCTTCCAGAAAGCATCTTAGCAATTAAATACATCTGGATGGTCCATGCCTACCTGTCCGAGGCTAGGGGTTCCTAAAGTCTAACAAGAGGAAGAGGAACAACAAGAATCTCTGATGAAATTTGTTGAGAATGGAGTGCAGACATATGTGTTTGAGAAGTGACACCAGGCAGCCATATTTAAGAGCCAGAAATGCATTCCACTTCAAGGGGGAATTAATTTATCAAGCACCAAATCTGTGCCAGGCTGAGCTGAGTAAGATCTTTCTGAGGACAATTTCTGTCATACAGCAGGAAGCCTGTAAACTAAAGGGCTAAGAGATCTGCATCTATCTTCCAGTCCCTCCAAATGTCAAGTTCCAGAATGAGGACTGAGAAAGTAGCATGGTGAAGTGGTTAGGAGCTCAAGATTTGTACTCCAACAGGTCTGGGTTCAGTCCTTGGATCTTCAACACTAAATAGTTTGTGACTTTAAGAAAATTACTCTTGGAGCCTCAATTACTTCATATGTAAATGGAAGAATATCTACTGCAAGACGTTGTTGAGAGGATTAAATGTAAGAATGAGTGTAAAGCCCTTAGTGCAGTGCCTGACACTCAGAGTAGGTGCTGAGCATGTAGTGTTGACTGCTGTACTACACAAGGTCATTCCAATCAGGCAGTGTTTTCTGGAGCCTTTGTCAAAAGATGTCCCACCGAGGATTACCCGGCTGGCTCAGTCAGTAAAGCATGTGACTCTTGATTTTGGGGTCATGAGTTTGAGCTCTACATTGGGGATAGAGTTTACTTAAAGACAAAAAATAAAAAGTCCCCCAGCACTCAGAAAACCAGGATTCTGAAAGACCTGGATTTGAGCACAGCAACATACTAGCTGTGTAACCTTGGACAAACATATTTTCATCTATAAAATGAGATTAATAATCTTGCCTATTTTACAAAATAGTTGTGAGAGTCAAAAGTGCATTTTAGAAACTGTGAAATGTTGTGGACATACAAGACAGAGCCACTCACTGCAAGGGGGTGGAAGTAAGCAGCATTCATCCCAGAATAAAACTGAGCCTACCCCTTCCAGAGTCATTTCCAAGTGTCCCTTCCACCTCTACCAACTTCCCCCTTTCCCCCCACATTTTGGTCCCAGGAAACTAACCTCACACAGAAATATCAGGGTCAACATGCCTTACACCTAGAGGTTTAGTTGGCCACAGAGAAACTTCCAGATGCTAACATCAGTCAAAGAGAATCAGCCAGTGCATGCTGAGATTAGATGAACAGAGCAGTGACCTGTGGATGGGGTTGGGGCCCAGGAGGGGCAGACAGTAGAGTCCATTTTACTATGATTAGTATATTATAACAGAAATCATCGATTGTGTGTTCAGCACTTTACAGTTCTCAAAGCACTTTCTCGTTGAAGCTTCAACGAGTATTCAGTATTCCCAGTACTCAGATAAGGAAAACTGAGGCCTGCATCAGTGAAACAACCTGCTCAAGACTACATAAAGAAGGCAGCAAATGGCTTAGGAGTTGGTCTCAGAACAAGGTAGAGTCTGCCCCAAGGAGTAGGCAGTCCTGATCCTGAATCCTGCCTATTTTCATCAATGTATGTACAACTGGCTTCCTCTCTGCTTGTGGGAGAGAAGGAAGGAGAGGACACACCGCCCTTAATACAATGAAAGTTTAGAGCAGAGGCATTCCTCATATCGTGGGACGACACACTGATGGTCTTGGCAGTCACACAGAGAAATGTCATCTTACTTAATTTGCACACCAGCTTCAACTCCTCCAGTTGCTCTTTCTAATTTATTCAACCAGGGACTGGGCTGGTCTCATGCCAGCCTAGGAGATGTGCCATAATAGGCTGAGCAGAATTCCTCAGGAGGAGCAATTAGCAAAAATTGGAGTTCTCCTTCTATAGGACTGAGCAGAAAAAGGAATAATAACTCATAACTCTCCCTGTAAGATTCTAGCTAAGCAGATGCTTTCATGTTTTTTTATTCTTCCTATGTTCTGTATACTGACATCTATTCTCAGTGGTATATGAAATATATGAAATGTTAGGTGGTATTGTGAGTTTGTACAAATGTGAAGACACACACACACACACACACACACACATATGTATACACAGTAACAGAAAGGAAGATCCCATTTGCAAATATCTGTGCTGCCTCGCTGTTCTGTGTTGATATGTTTTATTGATACAAACTGGCTTATTTTAATATATCTCCTATCCTTATTGTAATGGCAGTTGTGGTGTGTACATTAAAGCTCATCTGAACTATACATCATTTATGGAGTGACTCTTCCCTGGGTTTGTGCTAAGAACTTCGGGGGTAGACTTCTAAGATCTTAGAATGGAACTGGGAAAACAGGTCCAACACCAATGCAATGAAAGCCACAAGTTAGTGGTTCTTGATGGACTCAGGATAGGGAGAAATCAGGATGGGCTATAACTGTTGGGGAAAGTTTCAAGGTGGAAAGACTGGCACTGCAAGAGGTCAAGGACAGCCAATCAGCTTGTACTTCTGGAGACCCTGTGAGTCCTGGCTCTATACTGGCTGATGTAGAGGATGCAGAGAATCACAAGGAGCAGTGTGCACCCCAACAAAGGTTTAGGCTATGCTGCTGGACAGCATGTGGAAGCAAAGCTACTGAGCTGGAGAGAAAGTGGTGAGCCCACAAGAAAATGAAACAAACTGCAGACAGAATTGACGGCTTCTGAAAGCAGCAGAACCCACTCCCTACCTGCCAACCCCCCAAAGCTAGTCTAACAAGACAGCAAATTCAGTCCAGTCTTCACCCATTCACACTACAGTGTGGTAGGGGAACCCTTTCCCTTTCTTCAGCCTGGTTAGCTCCTACTCATCTGTCAGGACTCAGACATGGACACGCTGGTGGGCCAGAGAGGATGCAGAGCTGTGGAAATGCAGAGCAGGGGTGACGGAAGTGTCAGATGCTGCATTCAGTCAAGATTCTTTTGATAAGTGACATATCCGAATTTTAAATAATCACAAGGGAAAAAAAGAGGTCATGGTGGGAGGGGAATTTGTTAGCTCATGTTGCTATAAAGTCCAGTGGTATATTTAGCTTCAGGCCCATCTGGAGCTGGGTGATTAAATTATTTTATCAGGATTCTCTGGGTTGGCTTCATTCTCAGTCAGCTCCAGGCTTACCCTACCAATATAGCCATCCAGACAGAGAGTCTTTGCTTTAATAGTTTTGGCAAAAGTCCTGGGATCAATTATGCCAGGAAGAGAGATGTTCTGATTGGCTAAGCCTAGATCTTGTCCAACTCCATCTGTGGAGTTGGAGACAGGAGTCAGTACTACTCAAACAAGATGAACTGAAAGTGGGAAAGGAATGGTTGCTCCAAAAGAAAATTAAGGTGCTTTTTCTAGAAGAGAAAAGAAGGGAGGCAAACATACCAGCTATTCACAGGAGATACAGAATCAGATCACTGCACAAAAGACATCAAAAAAGACTGGACAGAGGAGAACAAAAAATGGGTTCTACCCCCAGGATATGGGAATGGAAGGAATAAAGTGGGCAGGGATGGGGGTGCAGACTTGAGGCAGCCAGCTGAGTGCAGAGCAGTCAGAGTCAATATATATGACTCAATAGGGTCCTCCTTGCCACAGAGGACAGCAAGGACTAAATGAGGATTTTGCAGGCAGCCACCAGAAGCTTAGGAGAGAAGCACAACACAGATTCTGCCTCAAAGCCTTCAGATGAAACCAATGCTCCCAATACCTTGATTTTGGACTTCCAGCTTCCAGAGCTATAAAAGAGAATACATTTCTACTGTTTTAAGCCCCCCATCTTGTGGTACTTTGTTACAGCATCCTTGGGAAACTAATACAGGTGCTATGTGAGCTAGCAGCAACCCTGAGAAAAAGGTTTTCCTTCACCCCTGTTCTGGTAGAAGACATGGACAACTCAGGTACTTAAGGGATCCCAGCAGAAATATATGGGCCTCCTCATGGGTATTACTACCTAAGAGTATCCTGGAAGTGTCTGTTACCTTCACTTGCACACAGAGAATAAATTATTTTCAAATGGCAGTAATTCATAGAGAGAGTAAGGCCTGACAATAAAATGAGAGGCCATCTATCCCTGGTTTGAGAAGAGGATGGGGGCACACTTTAGATCTGAGCCTCTGCATATGCTGCTGTCTTTACTCCTGGCTCCCAAGCTGAGTTAGGTACCTCCTCTAGGAAATCACACCCCCCTTTGTTTTCCTTTGCCATAAATCTACTGTAACTTCCCAGTTACTTGTGGGAGTTGATTGTCACATGTTTCTGTGAAATAAGCATATTTTTCTGTGAAGTAAACCAGGCAAGCAGTAGGCAAATGTGCATAAGGGGTCTGGAGACATACTTACACAAAGGAAATGAGACTCCAATAGTTTCATTAACAAGATTCAGAGTTCTTGAAATGTGAAATGTGAGGTAAACCAGGGTGGTTTGAACACAGGCCAGTGACAGGGAAGGGCAATGAATCCCTGGGATGTCATTGCTCAGAGAAGTATACCCCAACTCTATCATACCCCTTCTTCTTGTTATATTTTCTTCATTGCATTAATCATGATGAAATTATTTTATTTGTTTAATGAAAGTTTCATGATAGCAGGGATCTTGCCTGTTGTGTTCACTGTTGTAGCCTCAGAGCCTTTGGCAAGTTACTTTACTTCTATTTTACTTAAAACCTCTGTTATAAACCTCTAATCTGTAAAATGTACCAACCTCATAGGGTTATTGTGAGGATTAAAGGCATTAATATGAGAGCTTACTTTGGAACCTGGCACATAGGTGATAGTCAATACTAGCTAGCACTTATATTGTGCTTACTCTATTCTAAGCCCTTTCCATATACATCAAGTTAATCTTCACAACTTTATTAGTTTCTTTTTTTAAGATTTTATTTTATTTTTTTAATTAAAAAATTTTAGTTAAGTTTATTTTGAGAGAGACAGCATGAGTTGGGGAGGGGCAGAGAGAGGGAGAGAGAATCTCAAGCAGGCTACATCCTGCCAGTGCAGAGCCAGATGCGGGGCTTGAACTCTCGAAACCAGGAGATCATGACCTGAGTCAAAACCAAGAGTTGGACTCTTAACCCACTGAGCCACCCAGGCGTGCCAAGATTTTATATTTAAGTAATCTCTACACCCAACGTGGGGCTTGAACTTAACAACCCCGAGGTGAAGAGTCTCATGCTCCACCAACAGAGCCAGCCAGGTAAACCTGCCCCTAGATAGGTTTCATTAATATCCTTATGAAGTAGATACTATTATCATCCCCATTTTATAGATGAGTAGATAGAGAAGATATTTAATTTTCCTAAAGCCACACCATTAGTAATGCAGAGCGGGGATTGAAACCCCAGAGTCCTTGCTCTTAACCACAATACTATGTTGTCTCCTACTATAAATCCTTTTTGAATGAAAAAAATCACCAAGATAATAGAAAGAGATAGAGCCACTGGTCTGACTCAAAAATCAAGACAGTATTGAAAGAGAATAGTAGTTTAGGGTCTGTGAGGCAGTGATACTGAAATTTGTGTCTAATTTGTCCTCCTGTGGGCAGGCTTGTGCCAGGGAAATGGCTACAAGGGTCTATTTATAAAGTAGTAAGGAGCAAGGTAATTCTTGACTGACTGTAACACTGGGATGGAGGGTTGTCTTCCTTTACATCCTGAAGAGCTTCTGAAGCCTGGTCAGGAATTCATACTAGTGGCAAGCACAGGTGGAGATGCTGGAGACCCAGCTCTCATCACATCACATGGGATAAACCCAAAGCAACACCTTCCAGTGATGACAGAAGCAGAGGAAAGGATTTCTCTCAACTGCTTATGTTTCAGACACCTCTGGCTTTGGCAGTTCCATCTGTGCTTTAGGGAACACTACTGGGGCATTCGTTAAGAAATAAACTTGTTCTGGTGCTCAGCCAGTTTCTCTTTGTCGCCACTAAAGAGTGAGCTCCTGGAGGTCAGGGAAGAGGGTTTTATTTCTCTCTCAATCCCCTGATTCCCACAGGTGCCAGTGCGTTAAGGGTATCCAATGGCCATTTGCTAAATGAAGGGAATTGGATGCTCATTCTGAACAGATGGGATGATTCCTGGACAAGGCAGTTGCTGATATCTTAGATTTTTAGCTGAAGGGTGGGTGGTGGTGGTGGTATTTTGGAAGGGTGTTGAGAGCATGGAAAAATCACAGCCAAGCTAGTTCTGGAGGGGGCAGACAAAGGAAATGTTTGTTCAGGTGGTCACAAGTTTAAAGCCCTTCATGGCCAAAGGTCTTATTTAAATCCTTTCCTAATATTTCTATGGTCTGCTTAAGTTAGAGAACCCTTTCCCCCTGTTTTTCTTTGAGGATAAGTGGGCTGTAATATCCAGAGTCCACTATCAGGCACCTATGGGGAGCTGTGTTTCCAAGGTTCCAGCTTTTGCAAGAACTGCCTGGATCACAATTTTGCCTATTGAAAGGGAAGCCTCTATGCTTTCCTTAATGATGTCTTCTTGTCTGTCAGGGTGGATATAGAGGATGCCTGTGAATCAACTGATAATTGTCTAAATTAAATACTTGGGTTATCTATGCATGACTCAATTAACTGACTTTAAAAGAACAGCTCTAAAAATATGAGTAGCTATTTTTCAACATCTATCTATATAAAACATTATATATATATATATATTCACATAAGCAGATTTCTTTACATATATTGAAAATATGGTTCTAGAAATACTTCTGCTCCATAAACTTGCTCATCCTGGCAGATTAGATCTGCATAAATATTCCTTAGCTACTAGGATCAGGCTCACCCCTCTGTATCTTCCTTCATTTGCTCCCCTTTGCAAAGGGCACATTTCAGGTAACCAGAGTCTTCATGTTGCCTTAGATCCTGTTCTGTCTTACTCCAACATTAAAGTGACCACACTCTCAGATCCTGATAGATACTAATAAACTATTCTCCTGTTGAGATAATCTGAAAAATCTTGGCTTAATATATAATTTCTCCAGGGGAGCTAATACCAAGTAAGACTTCAGGAGCTGAAGTTCCTAAGAATATACAGACTCTCAGGCACTGTGTCAGTCTAGCAGAATATAGAGAGAATCCAGGAAAAAAACTAATACATATATGGAAGTAAAAATGTTATCACAGAAGGCATTTGCAGCCAGTTGGAAAAAAAATGGACTATTCAATAATTGGTTATCTGTATGGAAAAAATTAAATCAGACGCCTGTCTTAAACCATACACAAGTATCAGTTCCAGACTTATCTATGGGGGTACCTAGGTTGGCTCATCTGGTTAAGTGTCCAACTCTTGATTTTGCCTCAGGGAGCCCCACTTGGGCTTTGGACTAGGCCTGGCCTGCTTTCGATTCTCTCTCTCTCTCTCTCTCTCTCTGTTCCTCTCTCTCTCTCTCTCTCTCAAAAAAAAAAAAAAAGACTTAACTCTGAAAGACTTAAAACTTATAGTATAATGTAAAACGATGGACCTTTTAGAAGAGAGAATAGGAAATATTTTTATGACCTCAGGGTAGAGAAGGATTTCTTTTTCTTTTTTTTTTTTCAACGTTTATTTATTTTTGGGACAGAGAGAGACAGAGCATGAACGGGCGAGGGGCAGAGAGAGAGGGAGACACAGAATCGGAAACAGGCTCCAGGCTCTGAGCCATCAGCCCAGAGCCCGACGCGGGGCTCCAACTCCCGGACCGCGAGATCGTGACCTGGCTGAAGTTGGACGCTTAACCGACTGCGCCACCCAGGCGCCCCGAGAAGGATTTCTTAAAGGGGAACCAAAGATTTTACATGAAGGGAAAAAAGTATAAATTCAATTATGTTAAAATTAACAACTTCTGTGCACTGAAAAATACAATATGAAAAAACAAAGTGAAAAAACAAGGCACTAATGGAGAGATGATATTTATAACACATACAACTGACAAATGAGCAAAAGAAAAAATAATCATATATATGGCATGTAAGCATGTAAAAAGATGTTCGTTTGTTAGAAACAAGGAAATGTAAATTAGAACCACGATAAGATACTATTTCCCACCTATCAGACTGATAAAAATTAGCAAGTCTGGTAGTAATAGTATTGGTGAGATGGTCGAGTGACAGGAACCTTCATTTAATGCTAGTTGGAGTGTCAATTACTGTGACTTTGGAAAATAGTTTGGTATTATCAAAGTTTAACTTGTACACATCCTATTACCCAGAAATTCCATATACATATACATATTCTTGCATTTGCACACCAAGAGATACACATAGGAATATCCACAGCCACATTGTTTGTGAAAACAAAAAGCTGGAAACAATCCAAATGCCCATCATCTGTAGAATGGATAAATATATTGTAGTAGATTTATACAATGGGATACCACACAGAACTGAATATGAATGAACTACATCTACACACGTGAACTCTCTAATGTATAAACAGAAAGGGCAAGTCACAGAATACATACTGTATGACTCCATTTATGTAAACTTAAAAAGGCAAAATAAGCAACATACTTAGGGTATCTTCAGTTTGCCCCTCCAGATTCACTCTCCACACTTCTATTTCCAGGAGGCTAAGTTGCACAGACTGGATCAAAGGGCTCTTTGACTCCTGCCTTATGGTTAGGTTTGGCTGATGGTAGGCACCAGCAAAGGATTGGAGAACTGGAGGAGAGTGACGCTGGGTATTTATTCTCTGGTACTCTCACTGTGGGTTGTGTGAGCTGGTTGGATTCTCTCCTCTCAAGGTCGCAACTCCTATCAAGTGACCCTTTTCACACAGCCCACCATTTTTTACTTTTGGTAGCTACTCTCTCCTCTCCCCCTTCAATCCTGTGGTGGTAAAGAGCACTGTTACTAGCTTCCAGATAGTATCCTATAGTATTCCTACAATATCCTATATTCTTACAATATCCTGCCTCCTTATATCCTAATTTGAGTGTGTCATATGTTTTCTGCCAGGACCCTGACTGATACAATCATGTTTAGGGATGTACAGATGGTGTGAAAAAACTTATAAAGAAAAGCAAAGAAATTATTAACACAAAATTCAGGATAGTAATTACTCTGTGTGTGTTGCAGGAGGGAAACATGATATAAAAAGCCAGATGAAGGACTCTTTATGTACTGGTAGTATTCTATTTCTTAAATTTGGCGGTTTGTAGATGTGTATTTGTTTTATGATTATTCTTTAATATGATCCCATATGTTGTAGATAACTTTTGTATGTATGATATATCTTATAACAAAAATAAAATATAATAAACCCTCACTAGGATAAAAGATTGGGAGGGCATTTTTGCCTTGTTTCTTTGCTAGAATGGTATTGAGACATTAAGTACTAAATAAATATGTGTTAAATACTGGCCCAATGGATATCTAACTTTGGCCCAGGATACCCCCATCCATGATAGAGTCAAGAAATCTTCACTCACACCTTTTTTTTTTAACTCTAAATCCCAGGACACCTGGGTGGCTTAGCCAGTTAAGCAACCAACTCTTGGTTTTGGCTCATGTCATGATCTCACCGTTCGTGAGTTCAAGCGCTGCATCTGGCTCTACGCTGACACCACAGGGCCTGCTTGCGATTGTCTTCTCCCTTTCTCAAAATAAATAAATAAACTTAAAAAAAAAACCCTCTAAATCCCATTGCACAAGCCAAAGAGAGCTTCATTTATTCTGCCTTCCTTGCTACAAGCACCACAGATGCTGTTTCCTTTTCTCTCTTCTTGGTGGTTACCACCGCACACTCTGTGTTTGGAATATTCTGTCACCCCTCCACCTCATCCTTTTCTCAATCCGACTACAGAATTAGATACACTCTCTCTTCATCTTTCTTCTTTTTCAGACTGCAAGATCAAAGAGGGTTTTTTTTTTTTTGTTTTTTGCACTTTTTTGGTAAAGGATTTTATTACCAACGATTTTAGGGAAATACAAAAAGAATAAAAAACAAGAAGTATTTACAAAGGTCTTGGTTGCCAGTGCAGTTTGACTTCCTTATAGAAAATCAGGTTCGATTTTAGCCCTTCTCTTTTAACTATTCTTCCTTTGGGTTTGGTCATTACCACTTCTTACTCTGGGTTGGTCATTAAAGGAACAAACTTGGCAGACCTCCATGGAGGGTCATTCCCCATTCTGGGAATAATTCATTTGAAACAGACCCATACTCCCTTCTCCAAGGTTATTGAATATCTGTCTAGATCCTAATGGTGGTAGTGGGACAGTTAAGAACAGGCTGATCAGGATAAGAAAAACAAAACTAAAATAAGTATTTTCTTTTCCTTTTCTTTTTTTTTTTTAAAGATTTTATTTTTAAGTAATTTCTATACTCAGTGTGTGGCTCAAACTCACAACCCTGAGATCAAGAGTTGCATGCTCCCTAGACTGAGCCAGCCAGGTTCCCCAAAACCATAAATACGTATTTTCCAAATTGTTTCCCACAAAATACTGGTCTTGTAAGACTGCTATCTGCCCCCTCCCTCCTCAAAAAAAGAAGGTGTTTCTATGGTCAGGCAAGTTTGGAAATGCTACATACTATTTCGTCCTCTTGGAGAATCAGAATATGTTAGCAAATTAAAGATCCTGAGAATCAGCTTTAATTTGTTCAACCTTATGTTTCTCAAGTTTATTTGACTATTGAATAATCTCTTTTCTAGACCTCCATTAATACTCTGCTGGAGTTGTACTGAACACACTTTGGAGAAATTCTGCTCTCATTAGAAAGTAGAATAATGTCTGGGACGCCTGGGTGGCTCAGTCGGGTAAGTGTCCAACTTCGGCTCAAGTCATGACCTCAGGGTCCCTGAGTTCAAGCCCCTCATTGGGCTCTGTGCTGACAGCTCAGAGCCTGGAGCCTGCTTCAGATTCTGTGTCTCCTTCTCTCTCTGCCCCTCCCCCACTGGCACTCTGTCTTTGATTCTCTCTCAAAAGTAAATAAATATTTAAAAAATTTTTTAAAGTAGAATAAAGTACTTTAGTCTGCTAGGGCTGCTATAACAAACTAGAACAAACTGGGTGGCTTAAACAGAAATTTATCTTCTTATTTTCTACAGGCTATAAGTCCAAGATCAAATGTTAGCATGTTTAGTTTTCCCTGAGGCCTCTCTCTGTGGCTTTCAGATGTCCAATTTCTCATCATGTCCTCACGTGGCCTTTTCTCTGTTACATATATCCCTTGGAGTCCGTCTTTCTGCATTAGGATATCAGTCATATTGGATTAGGGCCCCACCCTTATGACCTCATTTAACTTTAACTCCCTCCTGAAAGGCCCTATCTCTAAATACAGTCACACTGGGAGTTAGGGCTTTAACATATGAATTTTGAATGGACACAATTTAGTACATAATAGGGCCATACCTTTATACTTTCTCTTTCATCTCATATTTAAACAATTGATCACATAAGTAAATCATACTCCCCAGGCCTTAGTGTTTATCCAGTGGGGCAACAAAATCAAGAACTTGGATCAGCAGGCCATGATTTCATTATAAACATTTTGAGTACCTACTGGGTACAAAATATTCTGCTAGGTACTGCAGGGGGTTTCAAAGATGTTGGTGATAAAGTCCAGGTCTGACTTTCAGGACCTAGGGTAGTCCCCTTTGTCTACCACCATACTTTTCTTATTCTTTAACAGAAATTCTGAGTTAAAAAAAACTTAGATTATTATATTAGTTTTTAGTGTAAGTATCACATAGGCTCCTTAGTTTCATGGAGACCAGATGCTGACAACATCGTGTAGCTTTGGAATCAGTTATGAGTTTTGTGACCTCAACCCTCTTGGTTCACTAATATAAGATGAATACCCTTCTGGAAAATAAACTTGGAAAGACCTTATTTTTCACAGAAATCATTCCATTTAATCTTAAAGCAGTGCTTGAAGGAAGCACAGGTGGACAGGCAAGGAATAAAGGAGAAAGAGGTACAAGTAAGATACCCAAGGAGAACTGCTGAGGAGGTGCATGTGATGAGGCTAGGAGCAGGAGTAGTTTGAGCCAAATCTTGGTGAACAGGAAAATTTGAATAGAAAAGGCTGAAAAGATCATTTCAGACTGAAGAACTAGCAGAAGTAAGGAGATGGAAATTAGCATGATGCTGGGGGCAGTAATCATTGAGGAAACGTCTGGCAGGAGCAGACAATGTTATACATTGGCTGTATAGCAGATCATGAGAGACTGAAATTTAGAGCTAACGTGGATCAATTCTGCAGAAGCAAGAAAAGTTCAGTCCCCGGTCGAGGACATGGTAGCAATATCAAGCCAATTTCAGTTATCAAGTTGATCTGCCCAGGACCTAGGGCAGCG
This sequence comes from Prionailurus bengalensis, assembly GCF_016509475.1. Lineage (NCBI taxonomy): Eukaryota > Metazoa > Chordata > Mammalia > Carnivora > Felidae > Prionailurus > Prionailurus bengalensis. Next base: position 41,848,490 of record NC_057345.1, on the reverse strand, counting down.
TTCCTCAAAATGTGGTCCTAGGAATCTGCATTTCTGATATTTAAACTATCTCCCTAGTTATTTCTTAAGTCCTCTAAAGTTTGAGACTTACTCATTTACTTAGCATTGAGGAGGGTTTACTCAGAGTAATGCCCTGTATACTGTATACTAGGCTTCACATACTGACTTAAAAAAAAAAAAAAAAAAAAAAAGACGGTGGCTCTATCTCCCTACCCTCGGCACTTGGCACTATGTGGATAACATTTGTTAACCCCTTACTATGAGCCAGCCAGCATTATCTCATGTAGCTCTCACAATTCTTTTATGCCCATGAGATAAGTTCTATTATCCTCCATTACACATGAGGAAACTGAGGCTCATTGAGAATATGTAACTTGCTCAGTATCTCACAGCATTAGAGCCTTGATTTGAATCCAGCTAATCTGACTCCACCACCTCTGCTGTGCTAGGCTGCCAGTTTACTGTAATTGCTTGATGTTAGTTCATTTATTTAATAGATATTTACTAAGCACCCAGTGTGTCAATAAATAAGAAAAGTAATAAAGTAGCAGAGTAATTTTCTCATCTTCATTATAGCAGGAAAGTCAAATTGAGATAAAACTCAGGAAATAATTTCCTGGGAGTATTGAGTTATTTATTCATCCAATAAGTATTACTGAGCACTTACTATAGGCTACAAATTATGGTAGTAATTAAAGCTAAGGATATGAATCAGGGTTCTACAACTCTGTTCCTGACTAATGGAGCCTCATATGGGAGAAAGACATATGAACCACTAAACCTAACAGCAGACACATGCCATAAAGATGCCATAGATAACTAAAGTACTGTGGATAACCAAAGGAAAGAAAGGTCCAACCGTGTTGTTGCAAATAGCAGGATTTCTTTCTTTTTTATGGTTTAATAATGTTCCACTGTGTGTCTGTGTGTATGTATACCACATTTTCTTTATTTATTCATCCATCAGTGGACACTTGGATCGTTTCCACATCTTGGCTCTTGTAAATAATGCTGCAGTGAATGTAAGGGTGCAGATATCTTTTCAAGTTAGTGTTGTCATTTCCATCAGATTAATATCCAGAAGTGGAGTTGCTGAATCATCATTTCTATGTGTAATTTTTTGAGGACCCTCCATACTGTTTTCCATAGCGGCTACACCAATTTACATTCTCACCAACAGTGCATAAGGATTCCCTTTTCTCCACATTCTCACCAACACTTCTCATTTCTTGTTTGCTTGTTTGTTTTGGATACTAGCCATTCGAACAGGTGTGAGGTGATATCTCATTGTAGTTTTGATTTGCATTTCCTGGATGATTAGTGATTTGGGCATCTTTCCACATAACTGTTGGCTATATATATGTTTTCTTCAGAAAAATGTCTATTCAGGTCCCCTCCCCATTTTTAAATTGAATTATTTGATACTATTAAGTTGTATGAGTTCTTGATATATTTTGGATATTAACCCATTATCAGATATATGATTTGCAAATATTTTCTCTCATTGCATAGGCTGCCTTTTCATTTTGTTGATGATTTCGTTTGCTGTGCAAAAGCCTTTTAGTTTCTTGTAGTCCCACTTGTTTATTTTTGCTTTTGCTGCCTTTGCTTTTGGTGCCAAATCCAAAAAATTATTGCCAACACCAATGTCAAGGAGCTTACCCCCTATATTTCTTCTAGGAGTTTTATAGTTTCAGGTCTTACATTCAAGTCTTTAATTCATTTTCAATTGTTTTTTGTGGATGGTGTAAGATAGGGTCCAGTTTCATTCTTTTGCATATGGCTGTCTGGCTGTCTAGTTTTCCCAACACCATTTATTGAAGAGATTATTAAAAAATAATAAAAAAATAAAAAATAAAAAAATAAAAAAAATAAAAAAATAAAAAATAAAAAACTAAAAAAAAAAAGAGATTATCCTTTCTCCATTGTATATTCTTGGCTCTTTTATAAATTAATTGACCATATATATGTGAGTTTATTTCTGAACTCTTTATTCTGTTCCATTGATCTATGTGTCTTTTTTATTTCTATTTTTTAATTTAAGTAGGCTTCATGCCAAGCACAGAGCCAAATATAGGTCCAAGGTCACCACCCTGAGATCATGATCTGAGTTGAGATCAAGAGTCAGACGCTTAACCAACTGAGCCACCCTGGTGCCCCTTTATGTATCTTTTTTTTTTAATGTCAATATCATACTGTTTTAATTGTTATCTCTGTGTAATATAGTTTGAAATCAGAAAGTGTTATGTTATCAGGTTTGTTCTTCTTTCTCAAGATTGGTTTGACTATTTAGGGTTTCCTGTGGTGCCATCCAAATTTTAGGATTATTTGTTCTATTTTTGTGAAAAATGCCATTGGAATTTTGATAAGAAACCCCCTGAATTTGTAAATTGCTTTGGGTCATAGGAACATTTTAATAATATTAATTCTTCTAATCCATGAGCACAAAATATCTTTCCATTTATTTGTGTCTTCTTCCTTTTTTTTTTTTATCAACTTGTGATAATTTTCAGTGTTTTAGGTCTTTCACTATCTCAGTTAAATTTATTTTTAGGTATCTTATTCTTTTTGATCTGATTATAAATGGGATTGTTTTCTTGATTTCTCTTTCTGATAGCTCATTATTAGTGTTTAGAAGTGCAACTCATTTTTGTGTATTGATTTTGGGTCCTGTAGCTTTAATTTGTCTCACAGTTTTTTGATGGACTCTCTCTTTCTCTCATTTTCTCTCTCTCTGCAAATGAAGACATCTGCAAATAGATACAGTTTTACTTCTTCCTTTTTGATTTGGATGCCTTTTGTTTCTCTGCAAATGAAGACATCTGCAAATAAAGATAGTTTTACTTCTATCTTTTTGCTTTGGATGCCTTTTCTTTCTTTTTCTTGTCTAATTGTTCTGGCTAGAACTTCCAATACTTTGTTTAATTCTTAGAGCCCCACTCCATGGAATAGGTATTATTGGTATTATAGGTATTAAGAAACTAATACCCAGAAAGATAAAGTGACTCACTCAAGATCACCCAGGTAATAAACTCCAAATTATAAATAAAGGTCCATTTCATTCTTAAACCAATGCATTTATATTGCCTCCTGATCCCAATTCATCTTCCAAATTATGCTGAGATTAGCAATAATATCTCCTAAACCTTTTGATTTCTCTCCATTCTACTGCTATTGCTTCAACTTACAATCAACTCTTACCTCATCAAAGGAGTATAGTGGTTAATAACACAGACTTTGGAAACAGACTGTGTGTATCTAAATTCTGGTTTCGCTCCTTACTAGCTCTGGGACTTTGGGAAATTATTTAATTTCTCTATACCTCAAATACATATTTGTAAAGGAGAGATTCCTCATAGAGTTGCTGTGAGCATTAAATAAGCTAATGTATGCAGACTGTTTAGTAGGAGAATGTCTGGAACATAATTAATGTTACCTATCATTATTACTGCTTGTTTCTTTCTATATCAGTTAGAGTCCTGGCAGAAAACATATGGCACACTCATACTAGATAATTTGTAGTGTGTTTAATTAAGGAACTATTTACAAAATATGTGCAGGGTTTAGGGAAACCAACATGGGATATAAAGCTCCCCCTGGTGCTAGCAATGGTGGGAATCATTACTAGCCAAAGGCATAAAAAAATAAAGGAGAAAGTGATTACCAGAATCTGAAGAAGACAGTTGAATGGAGGGTTCTGTCTCTTAAGAGCTACATAACCTTTGGTGGACGGAAGTATCCTTACAAAGCTACTCTGTCAGGGAGGAAGCTGGGGCATAAATACCCAGACCTTTCTTTCCTCCTGATCTTTGATCTCCTACTATTTCCCAGTGCTAGACCCAACCAGAAGCCAGTGGGCAAGGGAGCCTGTTGGGAGCCCATACAGGTCAAAATTCTGTGACACAAAGCAAGTGGAGCAGGATGGAAAGATTATCTAGAGAGACAAACAAAATATTCAACACACTTTCCATATAGTCTTGTCTTCCTTTAGTCTCTATCTTTGCAGCTAGAATGATCTTTCTTTCTTTCTTTCTTTCTTCTTTCTTTCTTTCTTAAATACTGCCTTAGTATGGCTGTAGGAATATTCTTATTATTTTGGTAGGTGTCTCTGTCTTGTGTGTGTGTGTGTGTGTGTTCATTTATCTATTTTTGAGAGAGAGAGAGAGAGAGAGAGAGCACAAGCATGCATGAGCGGGGGACAGGCAGAGAGATGGGGAGAGAATCCCAAGCAGGTTCTGCACTGTCAGTGAAAAGCCTGGTGTAGGGCTCAATCTCACCAACCATAAGATCATGACCTGAGTAGAAATCAACAATCAGACCCACTTAACTCACTGAGCCACCCAGACACCCCATCACAATGATCTTTCTGAAGCATGAATCTGATCTTTTCTTGTTCCACCTCGATACCCTTTGGTGACTGCATTGTCCTCAGATAAAGTCCATACTGAACATAAAACATAGGGCCTAATGATTTGTCTCCAGCTTACCCTTCCAGTTTTAACTATTGCCATTCCCCTTTCAATCTTTACTGTTAAGCCATATGTTATTACTTTCAAACCTACAAGAACATTGCTTTTTCTTTTTTAACCTTTGCATGTCTTGGAACTCAGATCTTTCCTATTTCCTTCTCCTTTGCTTGGCTAACACTTATTCATCCTTTGATTATACATATTAATGAAGGGATTTCTTTTATCCAATTAGATTTTGGGGGGAATCTAAGCTCTGTTTTTGCAGTAATACTTTCTTAAGTCCTAAAGGTAGTAGCCCTTTGAAGTTGGTATTTGGTAGTACCTTCATCTTTTGAGTGGACTTTATGATTTTATTGAGATTCTAATCCTAACTATATATATAATATAATATATAATTTTTTGAGACTATAATTATAATAGGTACATAGCCTGTAACCTCATGCCTGAAGGTAATGAGAGTTGAGTTTTTAATGAACTTATCAAAATATACCTACAAAGTGATCCTCTGAGAACACCTGAAGCCAAATCTACATCCTGAGAATCCTGGGATGCTAAGATAGACTTCTAGGAGTCTTATTTTCATGAGGACCCAGTAGGCTTCTTGGGAGGAAGGGTAAATATGCCCTTTAGACCAAAGAGTGTAGACAAAAACTTCCTTTTGCCTCTGGAGTGAGGAAGAAGAAAATAAGTGTAAAGATTTTCTCTCATAACTGTACAGTTATCTCATCTGGACCAGATACCACATTTTCTCCAGGTGAAATTAAATTTTGCGTTATTATTTTTTTTAATGTCTTCTTTTTGAGAGAGAGACTGTGTGCAAGTAGGGGAGGGGGCAGAGAAAGAGGCAGACACAGAATCCAGGCTCTGAGCTGTCAGCACAGAGCCCAATGTGGGGCTCAAACCCACCAACAGTGAGATCATGACCCCAGTCAAAGGTGGACGCCCAACCCAGTCACCAAGGAGCTCCTAAATTCACATTATTAAAGAATGTCTATTAAAAGCCCCATTGCCTATCTAACTCTCTCTGAAAAACAAAAAACAAACAAAAAACAAAGGCTCCCATAATGGAGGAATTTGTGTGGTGGCTTAAAAGCAGTTAGACCCAGAAGGAAAGGCTACTCTTTTTACCCCTCTAAGTTCAAAATTCCTGATAAACAAGACATACATTCCTGTGTTTCTACCTCCACCTTGTGGTTGATAAAGAAATCACCCATTCCAGAATCAATTCGTGAATTTGGTAAAGAAGGTATCAGGATCCGTATACTTGTCAACAGTTCTTAAGCACATACTTTGGGCCAGGCTCTGTCATAAGTGCTCTTCAAGAATTATGGCATTTACTTAGGGGCGCCTGGGTGGCTTAGTCGGTTAAGCGTCCAACTTCAGCTCAGGTCACAATCTCGCGGTCCGTGAGTTCGAGCCCCGCGTCGGGCTCTGGGCTGATGGCTCAGAGCCTGGAGCCTGCTTCCGATTCTGTCTCCCTCTCTCTCTGCTCCTCCCCCGTTCATGCTCTGTCTCTCTGTCTCAAAAATAAATAAATGTTAAAGGAAAAAGTTAAAAAAAAGAATTATGGCATTTACTTAGAGAAAGACAAAAATCATATGACTTCACTCATATGAGGACTTTAAGAGACAAAATAGATGAACATAAGGGAAGGGAAACAAAAATAATATAAAAACAGGGAGGGGGACAAAACAGAAGAAACTCATAAATATGGAGGACAAACTGAGGGTTACAGGAGGGATTGTGAGAGGGGGGATGGGATAAATGGGTAAGGGGCACTAAGGAATCCACTCCTGAAATCATTGTTGCACAATAGGCTAACTAATTTGGATGTAAATTTAAAAAAATTAAAAGTTTAAAATAAATAAATAAAAATTAAAATAAAAAAAGAATTATGGCATTTATTTTTTTTTTAATTTTTTTTCAACGTTTTTATTTATTTTTGGGACAGAGACAGAGCATGAACGGGGGAGGGGCAGAGAGAGAGGGAGACACAGAATCAGAAACAGGCTCCAGGCTCCGAGCCATCAGCCCAGAGCCCGTCGCGGGGCTCGAACTCCCGGATCGTGACCTGGCTGAAGTCGGACGCTTAACCGACTGCGCCACCCAGGCGCCCCAATGGCATTTAATTCTCACAGCAACTCTATGAATATTTCATAAATCAGAAAACCAAGATAAAGATAATTTACCAGAGTTCAGGATTTGTCCACGATCACACAAGTGTCAGAGTCAGGAGTTGATCCAGTCTCTTCTAAGCTTTCCTTTCTTTCACAACTGTCTACTTATACACTAATGCGTACATCTATCACACATATTTTCCTTTCCCTTTACAACATATGTGAACAAGATAGTCTTATTTAATCTGCTACTGGAGGGATTTGTATTTATCTTCCACAAGAATTTACATTTGCAAGGCAGTTCATAAAAAGTGGATGATCCATAGGAACAGATTGATTTTTAAGTCACAGGCATTAAATTAGAGCATTAGGTCCTGGGGGGAGTTATTCTTGGTGACGAAATGATATAATGGAAAAACTCTGATCTTTGCAAAGGACTGGTTTGAATTCCTACTCTGCCACTTACTAGCTGTGTATCCTTGGCCAAGTTACTTAATGCCACTGGCCTCAATTCCTTTATTTATTAAATTAAGAAGCAGTGAACTCAAAGAATATTAATTTTTGTAAATCAAACTCCAGCTCATTTTTCATAAAAACTAATTTCTGTAAATTAATAATGTATTAATAAACAAAGTATCCTGTTAGAATCTGATGATTGATTTCAGTAGATGGAAGAAATACTCATATCATGAGTTAAGATGCTAAAGTGCTCAGGGAATTTTAGGGAAGTGAAACTTTGAAGAATATACACATGACAAGCAGAATAGTGGCCCCCAAGATGTCCATGTTTTAACCTCTGGAATCTGTGAATATGTTGGGATACATAGCAGAGGAATTAAGGTTACTGAAAGTATTAAGGTTGTTAATCAACTGACCCTAAAATAGGGTGATTATCTTGGAGTATCTGGGTAGATCCAACTTAATCACAAGGGTTTTTATAAGTGGAAGAGAGAGGAGAAGATGTAATTATAAGCAAGAGCAAAAAGAGATGCACCATTGCTTGCTTTGAAGATGGAGAAAGGGTGACATGAGCCAAAGAACATGACCAGAAGTTGGAGGGGCAAGGAAATGGATTCTCTTCTAGTGTCTTTAGAAGGAATAAAACCCTGCTGACTCCGTAATTTTAGCCTAGTGACACCTTGGTAAGACTTCTATCTTACAGAATTGTAAGCTAATGTATTTGTGTTGTGTAAGCCACTAAATTTATGATAACTGGTTACAGCGGCAATTGAAAATTAATACAATACCTATGACCATTAGCGTGTCCAGACTTGTTACCTGTTTCTTATGGTAAAAGCTCTAGACTTGGAATCTGAAGACCAAGGTTGGCATCCCATTTCTGCTATTAAATGACTTTGTGACTTCCAGGAAATCAGTTTTTGTCTGAGTATGTTTATCACGTGGCGGCACCTACCTCACAGAGTTATGCAGAAAAAATGAGATAATGGATGTGTAGGTGCTGCATAAAATGTAAAGTATTCTATACATGTAAGGAATTACTATTTACAGTACCTGATACATAGTGAGGATGCAAGAAATATTCACTAAATGAGATCAATTATCCTTTGACAGTCCTTGGAATGTGGAAATGTGATTTTAAAACATATGCTAGGTACCATAACTATAGACTTGCCAAATCACTATGCTGTCCACCTGATACTAATGTGATGTTGTGTGTCAACTATACTTCAATAAAAAACAAAACAACAACAAACATATGCTATGTACCCTGGGAAGAAACAGAGATCATATATGGTGTCTGCTCCTAAGTTGATTACAACTTAGAATTATGAAGATGACATATTCAAGAAAAGGCTTAAACAAGAACTCAAAATTATGTATGATAATAGTACAAGAGAACTAATAAAGTCATATATGATTAAGTGCCAAGGAAGTAATGCAACAAATAAGTATCCGGAGATCTGGTATCGAACGGATGATGAGTGTAGTCTGGAAGAGTTAAAGAAGGCTTCCAGGAGGAGGTAGGTTTCTATCAGGATCTTGGAGGATGTGGTTTGGTGGAGGACAACTGCCATTATTAAGCCCACAAAACAACGTTTTCTATCCACCATTCCAGGAATCATGTTTTCCATTTAAGACATTGGCATTGACATTTTACATTTAAGACATAGGGTATTCTTTTGGACTCCCTTACTAATATTTTTTCTTTTTATTTAAAAATATTTCAAACTTACAGGAAGGTTATAAGAACAGTACAAAAATATTTTTTAAATTTCTAAACCCTTGAGAATAAGTTGCCCATATGATTCTTCATCATCCATAAATTATCAAAATCAAGCAATATAATATTGATGTATTACTGTCATCTAATCCACAGACTCCACTCAAGTTTAGCCAATTGCCCCAATAATAGGCTTTTGGTAATGCATTTAATTATCACACCTCATTAGTCTTTAATCAAAATAGTTCCATAGTTTTTCTTTGATTTTCATGCTTGCTACTTTAAAAGACTATACGTGAGGGTTTTTTTTTAATTTTTAAAAATATTTTTATTTATTTTTGAAGGAGAGAGACAGACAGAGACAGACAGAGACAGAGTGGGGGAAGAGGAGAGAGAGAGGGAGACACAGAATTCAAAGCAGGACCCTTGCTCTGAGCTGTCAGCACAGACCCCAAAGCAGGGCTCAAACTCACAAACTGTGAGATCATGACCTGAGTCAAAGTCTGACGCTTGACTGACTGAGCCACCCAGGTGCCCCTATAGGTGAGTTATTTTATAGAATGTTCCTCAGTTTGGGTTAGGTTAATGTTTCCTCTTGATTAGATTCAGGTTACACGTTTTTAGCAAGAATAGCACAGAGTGATGATTTTTTTTCCTCATTGCATACCATCAGGTAGTAACAATTTCAATTTTCCTATTACTGATGCTAAGTGTTCACAGATTAAGTGATATTTGCCAGATTTTTTTCATAGTAAAATTGTCCTTTTCTTCTTCTTAATAAGTATTTTGTAGGGAGGTACTTTGAGGTTACATAAATATCCCATACCTCATCATATTTTCACCAAGTGGCTTAGCATACATAAATGTTTCTTGCTTTAATTATTACTAGTATGGTTGCCAGATGATAATTTTTTAATTCCATCATTCCTTTTACATTCACTGTTGGCTTTCCATTTTAACAACAACTTTCTTCTATGCCTTTTGGTTTATTTGTATCAGTTTAGATGCATGGATTCCTATTTTATACAATAATCTGTTGCTATTGTTATTTATTTTGATTCTCAAATTGTCCCATTCTGGTCCTGTGGGAGCCCCTTCAAGCTGTTCTCTGTGTCCTTTTGGCATGTTCTCATCATTCTTTGAATACTTCCTTACTTTCCAGCATATGAGATGTTGCAGGTTCATCTTGTACCTTCCCTACCCTGGCCTTGGAATCAGCTATTGCTCCAAGAAGCCCCAGTTCCTTTTAGTGGAGAACAGCATTTAGAAATCAAGATGGAGATATTAGGTATGCTTATTGCTGTTGGGATGTCACTGCTCCCAGTCAATGAACATGGCTTGAAAATATACGTTATGTATATATATATATATATTCTCACATATGCATCTACGCACAGCTATATTTACTTCCATATCTAACTATTGAAAATCTTGAGTTTACACTGTTACCTGTAATTCCAGTCCAACACCACAGAGTTTACTCTAATTTCTGCTTTTCCATATTTGTAACTCCCTTCTCCCATCTCTCTTCAGTGAGGAAACAAACTCCCATTATCTTTAATATATTTATTTATTTGATCAATCACCTCTGTATGTAACCAATCTCCTTTGTGCCACTGCTGCCATCACCCCTCACCCTCCTTCCTCTGCTTGGACTCTGACATCCTGCACCATCAGCCCACATATTCACCCTTCTCACATTGCTCATGTTCCAATACTTCTCATCAAACTACTCTTCCACACCCTGGGTGTAGGGCCTGCTTTGTTTAACCCCACCTAAGCAAATGCCTTTTAGATATAATCGTTCAGAAAGGAAGGAAGGAAGGCTGATGGAAAGCCAGATACCTTCTTAATGATAGTTATGAACTGTCCTTTCAGGATATTTAAGTTACAACATTTGTTATTTTGCATATTACATTTAAAAACTGAACTGGGGGTTGACCAGGGAATATCAGGGGATATCAATAACCAAATTAATGAATTAGAAGTCTGTTTATTCTAGGTATTTGACAGGCAGCATGTAAGGGACAAATAAATAAAATCTTTGGAATTTTGGTAATACTACTTTCCTGTTGTGTGATTTTGTGCAGGTTATTTAAACTCTCGAATCTCAGTTTCTTGATCTGTGAGGTTGTTGTGAGGACTGAATGAATTAATGTAAATAAAATGCTTTGCCCAAAGTATTGTTACTCAGGAAATGAACACTACCAACAGGGCTTGGCTTCAAGATGTGTAAAATTTAGGGACGTCTGGGTGATTCAGTCCGTTAAGCGTCTGACTCTTGATTTCGGCCCAGGTCGTGATCTCATGGTTGTGGAACCCAGCCCCACAGTGGGCTCCATGCTCTGCTTGGGATTCTCTCTCTCCCTCTTTCTCTGCTCTAACACCATTCACTTGTACACACATGTACACTCTCTCTCAAAATAAACTTTTTAAAAAAGATGTGTGAAATTTAAACAAAAAAAGCAAATATCTTATGTACTGATTCCCATGGAAGCAGGACCTATCACTACCTATCCCCTCATTTCCAGCAATGACTTTAAATGACATTTCAAAAAGAAAGTGGGGGGATTTATTTATTTAGAAAGTGATGGCTTTTAATTTTCTACCCCTTCTTTCCTCCTAACAACATTTAAAATCTTTGCTGCTTCTGTACCTATCTGTGACTCTCTCTCTGTGACCAATGAAAAAGGTGTTGCTTTCTAATTTAAGGCTAATCCTTCTCTTCTGGCTCCCTAGGGACCTTGTAACTTCAATGGTCCCCTCTTTTTCCTGTATCATGTATTCATTAGTTCAACAAATATTTATTGAATACCCACTATGTGCCTGACACTATTTTTGATGTTGGGGATATGGTACAGAACAAGACAAAGTAATAACTCTCCAATGGACCTTATAAAATAGAATTTATAGGCAAATAACATGATTTCAGATAATGAGGACTCTTTTAGGTAGAATGGTGAGAGAAGGCCTCTTTTAAGAGGTCACATTTGAGCTGACATATGACTGGCAAAAAGGAGCCAATGATGCAAAATCTAAAGGAAGAACAGTCCAGGCATGGAGCAGATGTAATGGCCCTAAGGCAAGAACTACTCTAGTGTGTTGAAAGAAATTAAGAAAACCAGTGTGAATGGAGCAGAGGGCAGAATAGTAGATGAGATTGTAAACATAGAGGAAGGATAGAAATCATAAGTAGGCCTTATAGGCTATGGCAAGCAGCTAGACTTTATTCAAAGTGCAAAGAGAAGCCACTGGTGGGTTTTACAAAGGGGAATAAAATGATCTGATTTCTGATTTATATATTTTAAGTATCATTTTGTGCCTTCACATTCCCCCTTCCAGGCAGTCTCAAAATCTCTATCTTTAGATCAGAGATGAGAGTACTTAGCTGGATTTGTGATAGCATAACCTTTCATTTGACATAAAGGCTTTTTTTTAGAGTTTGAATTCTGAATTCTTCCTAGAACTGTGTTAATAGTATAGGAAAACATTGTTTTTAAAGATTTTATTATTTTTTAAGTAATCTCTACACCCAATGTGGGGCTTAAACTTACAACCCTGAGATCGAGAATCACATGCTGTACTGACTGAGCCTGGCAGGTGCCCCCCAAAAATGATTTTTATGGTCACATAAATTCCTTCATATATTGTACATACATTTGGTCTCCTAAGAGAAGACTATATAAGAACAAGCCTACTTCTTGACCTAGATACAAAGCTGCCAAATATGGAGAACAATCAGTGGGCAGTACCCTTAATAACTAGAGCTCCAAAGGTGTAATTGCTTAGAGTGTGGGCCCAGGACAAAATTTTAAAGTAAATAATATTTCTCTTGTTACTTACCTCCTCTTCCTGTGCCTTTCTCCCCACCCTAAGCAAACTCTTCACCCACCCCAGGTTCATGGTGATCTCAAATTTCCCAGTGTTTCAAAAACAAGGAAATAAGACAGATCTATATGCAAAATGGTGGTAGTTTTTCATTCCTTTCAAGGTTATTATTGGCATTTAAAAGGAGTTCTAAAGAGAATAATGAGTCACTAATGGGGGAATTTTAGACATAAGGCAAAATAGATATTTTTGGGCTTGAGACTTTAATGGACTACCAGCAACACTACCAATCTATTCAACCTAGAATTAATATTTCATATTTCTGATCTATCATGACTCTCAAATATAAATACAGGAATGGGGTTAATAAAATTATTTACCTTTGAATTTTTAGGAGTAGGGCTCAGATTTATCCCTCAGGGATGTAGACAGCCATTGCATTGACTAAAATAACTTTGAGAGGCAAGCACCAAATATACAAGTGAGATGCTTTTAATTTTCATGATTTCTGACCTCTCATCAGAAAAATAGGGAGAGAAGAGTCATCAAACCTAATGGGAGGGAAATCCTTGAGGTAAAAATGGGAAGAAGTATAGGCTGGCTGAAGACAGAAGAAAACATCTAAATACTCTGAGAAGGGCTGTGTAAATGAGGCTAAAAATTATGATCTGTACACTTCAACTTTCTTTTTCTTCCTTTCTCCTTTCCTTTCTTCCTTGTTTCCTTCCTTCCTTCCTTTTTGAAAAACTGTTTACTTATTTATTTTGACAGAGAGAGAGAGAGCCCGTGCACATGCGAGCAGGACAGGGGCAGAGAAGGACAGGGGCACAGTCAGCACAGAGCCCGACCCAGGCTTGATCTCATAAACTGCGAGATCATGATCTGAGCCAAAATCAAGAATCAGAGGCTTAACCGACTGATTCACCCAGGCATCCCTCTTTCCTTTTTTCTTTTTAAATATTTTATTTTTAAGTAATCTCTATACCCAACATGGGGCTTGAACCCACAGCTCTGAGATAAAGAGTTGGCATGCCCCACTGACTGAGCAATTTGGGTGCCCCTGTGCACTTCACCTTTCTTTCTTTTTTTGTACAGGAAAAATAATGTAATTATTTTTACTCATATTCTTTAATAAATCTTCAACTTTCTTGAGGATCTCAAGCTTTTAAAAAACATTTCTAATGTCTCAATTTCCTATAAAATGATAATAGCTTAACTTACCAGTTTTCTCTAAGGAATATTTTACAATAATTATGAATATTCAAATCTTCAATTCAAATGAAGAATGGCAAATTTCTAAACTACAGTTGACCCTCAAACAACATGGTTTGAATTATATGGGTTCACTTATGCAGAGTTTTTGGATAACTACAGTATACTGTAAATAGATTTTCTATACTGTAAATGTATTTTCTCTGATTTTCTTAACTTTTTTCTTGGGCTTACTTTATTGTAAGAATATAATTTGTAATACATGTATCATACAAAATATGTGTTAATTGACTGTTTTTGTTATTGGTAAGCCTCCTGGTCAGTAACAGTAGGCCATCAGTAGTTAATTTTTGGGGGGGTCAAAAGTTATATACAAATTTTTGATTGTACAGGGAGGGAGGGTTTGGTGTCCCTAACCTCTGCGTGTTCAAGGGTTAGCTGTATTTTATTATTATTACTATTTTTAAGTTTATTTATTTTAAGAGAGAAAGAGAGAGAGAGTGAGTAGGAGAGGGACAGAGAGAGAGGGTGAGAGAATCCCAAGCAGGTTTAGTGCTGTCAGTACAGAGCCCGACACGGGGCTCGATCTCGCAAACTATGAGATTATTACCTGAGCCAAAACCAAGAGTCTGATGCTTAACAGCTTAATCGACAGAGCCACCCAGGTGCCCCAGGTTAGCTGTATTTTAAATGGGAAAACCAATCTTCTGGTTTGGAGGTCCTGGCTGTGTCATAGGTTGCTTATGAACTTTACCTCTCTGGGTAGGTATTTCTCTTTATATCTGAAGAGGCCAGATTAAAGTATTTCTGTGATACTCTACTAGTTCTCATCTTTTATACATCTAATCTGACACTTTGCAATTTGCTATAGGGTCAGAATGGTATTGAACCAAGCATCAAAGAGATATTTTTCTGGAAATATTACATTCTTCTGGTCTTCCTTCTTACCAGGTAGTTCCTTCTGTCACTTTTGGGAATTCTTCATCTGCTAAAAGCTCCTCAAAGCTTGGTTCTTTGGCCCTTTTTTCTTTTCATTTTGCAATCTCAGTGTGGGTGATCTCATTCAATAGAATTTGGTTACCACCTATATAAGCTGATAAACTTCAAATTGGCATCTCCAGTTAAAGCCTCTTTTCTGAGCTCTAGACCTAATCTTTCTTTCTTTTGCATGACACACAAATGACTCAAACATAATATATCCAAAACTGAGCTTATGCTTTTCACCTTCAAAACCTGTTCCTCTTTCAGAATTTGTTCACTGAGGTATGGCACTATTACCTACCTTGGGCTCTCTAAACAATAGAAACAGAAAGGAGACCACAGGGAGTTTTAGGCAAGGCTTTACTCTGGCTTATGCTTGGACAGAAGGGAGACAGCACAAAGGAAAGAATCCTCACTCAGGTTGACTCCATGAGGAGAGGCCAGGGAGAGTTATTTTAAAGAGACTTAGATGGGAAAAAGGTGATGTCTAAGCGTGTAGACGCTAGGATTTATTAGCACCTGTACATTTAAACGTCATGGTTCTTCATGTGTCCCATGTCTAATTGATGTGTTAAATCTCCATCACCAGCACAATTTTTAGTATTATACTGAGAGAAAACATCGGTGAAAGTTCAGCACTGGAGTCCATCTTGGCACAGATTGGTTTGGTCCGGTCTTCATCAGTCTCTGTAGTAAGCATCCTCTTTTTGTAAGCATACTCCCTCTGCTTTCCTGCAAGATATGCTACTCAAGAGACATAGAGTTTTAGCTTCCCCGCCCCCCCCCCCCCCCCCCCCCCCCGCCTTGTGGAGGAAGCCAAAGAACACTAGATTTTACAGTCAAGATAGAGGGGACCCAAGTCCAGTCCCTGGTCTATTTCATACTCATCCAGAAAGTAAGACACCAGGGAGTTATACTTGACAGTTCTTCCACATCAAGAAGTTCCCAAACCAGTCAATTCCACCTCCTAAATATATGACATATATGTATACATCTCTCCATCTCCACCATCACTCCTCAAATCCAAATTATCATTTTCTAGTGCCTATATTATTTTAATACCCTCCTAAGTGATTCCTCTCTTCTTACTTTTAGTCTTGTCCTCACCTCCACAATCCAAACTATTTTTCACACATCAACCAGAGTGATCTACCTGGAAAACACTTGTGATCTTGTCTTCCTGTTTCATTTGTTCAACCATTATTTAGTGGGTATTTATACATACATATTTAAGTAATCTCTACATCCAATGTGGGGCTCAGACTCATGAACTCAAGATCAAGAGTCATATACTCTACCAAATGAGCCAGCCAGGTGCCCCTAGTGAGTACCTTTAATGTGGCAGACATTATTCTAGAAGCTAGGAATCCAGTGATACACGAAATAGATAATGCAGGGGCGCCTGGGTGGCTCAGTCGGTTGGGCGTCCGACTTCGGCTCAGGTCATGATCTCGCGGTCCGTGAGTTCGAGCCCCGCGTCAGGCTTTGTGCTGACGGCTCAGACCTGGAGTCTGTTTCAGATTCTGTGTCTCCCTCTCTCTCTGACCCTCCCCCGTTCATGCTCTGTCTCTCTCTGTCTCAAAAATAAAATAAAAATGTTAAAAAAAATTAAAAAAAGTAGATAATGCAATTATTTCTTTTTATTCTTATAAAGGTTCTGTATTATTTTGGCCACTGACTCACTTCCCCTTTGCTCTTTGATTATGACACGTTGGTCATATTGACTTGCTTTCTCAGAGCTTTTAAACAAGTCTATTCCTATAAATTTCTACACTAATCCTATACATGTTTCAAATTTAAGTTTAAATGTCTATTGTTTAGAGAAACTCTCTATTCTAGGTCTCTCTGCATTTTTCCTTTTAGAGCTATTCACAATGATAAATTTAAAAATTTGTGTGCTTATTTATTAGGTACTGACCCAAAGGATGCAAAAATACAGATTTAATGGGGTACATGCACCCCAATGTTTATAGCAGCATTATCAACAATAGCCAAGCGATGGCGAGAGCCCAAATGCCCATTGACTGACGAATGGATAAAAAAGACGTGGTTTATATATACAATGGAATATTGCTCAGCTATCAAAAAAAAAAAAAAAAAAGAAATCTTGCCATTTGCAATGATGTGGATGGAGCTAGAATGTATTATGCTAAGGGAAATAAGTCAATCAGAGAAAGACAAATATCTTATGATTTTACTCATATGTGGAATTTAAGAAACGAAACAGTTGAACATATGGGAAGACGGTGGGGGTGGGGGGAATAGAAGAAAAGGAAACAAACCACAAGAGGTTCTTAATGATAAGAATAAATTGAGGATTGGTGGAGGGAGGTAAGTGGGAGATGGGCTAGCTGGATGATGGGTATTAAGAAGGATACTTGTGATGAACGCTGGGTATTGTAAATGATGAATCACTGAATCTACTTCTGAAACCAATATTGCACTGTATATTAACTGACTAGAATATAAATTAAAAAAAAAAAAAAGAAAAAATTTGTGTGCCTGTTTAATGTCTCTCCCACTAGTTCTCTTGTAATTCCCAGTATCTTTAGTCCCAGTACCTGGCATATATTAGGAGCTCAGTTTGTTGGTTGAATGAATAAATGTATGCCTTGATATTTATTTATATAAATAAACACACACCATATCTCTTACCGTATCTCTACAGTCGGGTCAACTATAAGATTTAGAGGGCTCTTTCTAACGGGAAAAAACTAACGGGTCACACTTTATTATTATTTTTTAAGATTTTATTTTTTAATCTCTACACCCAACACGGGACTTGAACTCACACCCCCAAGATCAATGCTCCACTGACTGAACCAGCTGGGCACCCCCAGGTCGCACTTTAGATATGGCCTCTCTTTGTTCCCAGCTATAAAATTCTAATTACTGGCTGAATCTGAAGATTCCTTATTTATGATGTTATTGCTTTGGTAAGTAAAAACAAACAAAACACCTTCAAAATAGACATGTCACTTCAGGTATTTATTGAACAACAAACATTACTGACTGCTTCACAATGTACTGACTGGGAAGCTAAGCTGGGGGCTGGATATACAAGAAAAACCATTTCCTTGAAGGAGGGAAGTCCAGAGGAGTTCTTAGCTTAAAAACTGATAGATGATCATCCTGAAAAGATGTATGAAAATAAACTGGAATATTTGAACAATATTTTTTCAATTTTATCTCATCTACTGCCCTAGTTCAGGTTTTCATCATCTCCTGCCTGAATCATTGCACTTACCCTTCCCGACTCCTTATTGGCCTACCCCGCATTATTTGTTGTCAGAGCATTCATTGTTTTAAAAATACATCACTGATTTTATTCTCTGTCCCCCCACCCCCCATTATCATAAGCATGCAAACCCCAGGGGCATCTGGCTGCCTTAGTTGGGAGAGTATGCCACTCCTGATTTCAGAGTATTGAGTTGGAGCCCCACCTTACAGGTAGAGTTTACTTAAAAAAAAAAAAAAAAGCAAGCCTGATAAAGACAAGGATTTTTGTTTGTTCCTGATTGCATTCCCTGTGTCTGGAACTCAGGCGGCCTAGAAACACTTAAATACCTTTAACAGCCATTAAATGAATCCCTCCCTCTGCTTGGTCTTTCTCCATTCATTTATACATATTTATTCCCTTTACGTGTGAGGATCTTTTGACTCACGGTGTCAGTATTTTGTACTTCATTAACATGGCAGTTGCTTTTCATTTTCCAAGTATGTCAGTTTCAGTTACAGTTGAGATGATGGCCCACCAAAGACCATTACAAGCAGAAAAAAAAAACTTTGGAAAAGGTACTTCAGGGTAGTAGTCAGGGAAGCTGTGGCTACTTAAAGTTAGCTGAACATAATGCTGTGGACTCTAGGCTGTGGGGTAGCTAATGTTTTCGCATGGAAGAATGAGCACACTGGTCTTTCAAGCGCTTTCTTAGGCTCTGAGGGCAAATAGCACCAAGGTTTGCCTGGCGATAAGGTGAAAAACCTTAACGGCTATCTGGCATTCAGCTTAGCTTAGCTCTCTCGCAGCTCCCATCCGGCGGCGAAAAATACTTCCGGCGTTCCGCTTTTTATATGCTGAGTCACAGCCTATGGCTACGCGCCGGCTGTAAAGGGCAGAATACACAAAATATAATCGGCGAAAAAAAAAACTTGGGAATTCATTTTCTCCACTCGCTTCTCGGTTTTCTCATTAGGGGAATATTTTTCTCAAGGCCGCGGAACATTACTCAGCCTCTCTCTCAAACCTACACCCCGGGAACGTCATAAACGCGGCGCAAGCACTTTCTTCCCGTCGTCCTCCACGCCACTCTCTCCGCCTCTACTTCCTCGCCCCGCCCACCCTAGGTTTCTAGGTGCTCTAAAAATCCGGCCCGGTCGCTTTGGTTCTTTTTATTCCCTGTTCCCATTGGTTGTTTGCATGCGCGTGACCTCTCTTCTTGCCTACTGATTGGCTAGAATCAGTAACGTCATCGGCGACCGCGAGGGCGGGGGCTTGAGGGAAGTTGGTGTGAGGCAGACCGGATTGGGGGAGGGGTTCAGGCCTGTCCTCCCCAGCGGCTGCGGCAGCACCAGCGCCGGCCGCCGCCGCCTCTGGAACGCGGAGGAGGAGGAGCGGCTGGAGGAGTAGGAGGAGGAGGTGGGCCCAGGCGAGCGGGATGCCCATCGCTCTAGCTTGGTAGTGAATGCTGAGGAGAGTCACGGTTGCTGCAGTCTGTGCCACCGGGAGGAAGTTGTGGTTTGAGGCCGGGCGGGAGTCCGCGGCGCTGTGGAGAATTCGAGCGCGGGGTCGGTGCGAAGACTCGGCTGCTGCCAGACCCTTTCCTACTCTGACCATGCCTGGAAGGAACAAGGCGAAGTCTACCTGCAGCTGTCCTGACCTGCAGTCCAACGGACAGGATTTGGGAGAGAGCGGCCGTGTTGCCCGTCTAGGAGCTGATGAATCTGAGGAAGAGGGACGAAGGGGGTCTGTTAGTAATGCCGGAGACCCTGAGATCGTCAAGTCTCCCAGCGACCCCAAGCAGTACCGGTGAGGGAGGAGGCTTGGACCCGGGAGGAGAGCCGGGTGGGGGCTTCTCTGTTTCTGTCTCCCGAAAGAGCAACAGGGGCACATTTCCCATCACAGGTGCTTCCTTGGGTGGAGGGCAATTAGGGGCTTCCATGTGGTGTCAGCCGGACAAGTGGGAAATCTTGAGTTTCACGAGGAATCAGGATGTCAGAATGGGAAAGGCTCTTGGAGTAATTTTGACATTCGCTAAGAATGGTGGGTTCTCTGAGGAAGGCATGCTGGATGGTGAGGGAGTCTTGGTATTAGGTTATGAGGAAAGGTTGAAGGAGTTGGGAATTTTAATTTTGGAAAAGATATTTAAGGGGCATATTATCACTGGCCACAAATAAATAGGTGCCCTTGGTTGAAAGGGGTAAAACTAATGGGTGGAAGTTATTAGAGGGTAGTGTGGCTTCAGTAAAAGAACTTGGGCGTCATAGTTGGCCTACGATGAAGTGGCTTGTTTCTATGGGTTGTTCTTCATTACTAGAATGTTTGGGTGACCTCTTCCAAAGTGTATTCGAGAGGACGTAGGTCTGAGTTGTGTGAGTCATAGAAGTCTTCTGAGGTTTCTTTTAATTCTGAAATTGTCTGCTTTTTGTTTTATGCCGGAATCCTCTAAACATGCACCTGAATATTTCTTTCAGAGGTAGCTTATTTCATAGAATGTTGTGACTATGATGTATTTTAAAGAGAGATCATATTGTCCAACAACTTCATTTTCCAGGTTGAGGAAATTGAGATCCAGAGAGTTGGCTTCTTACTTAGAATTACACTGTTAACTACAACTGATATAAAAACCTTGTCCATTTGACACCAAATCCAGTGCACCATTTACTGATTTTTATAGAGTTCTTGCTCCTATTGAGTTGAAAGGTGAAGGATTCTAGGTCCCAATTTGTTAGAAACCTCTACAGTGTTAGAACAGGAAAGAACCTTGGAGGTAATCTTTTCCACTCCCCATCACTCCCATTGGACAGATGACTGAAACAGGTGATTTAGCTTCTAGTTTAAGACTGGCCGAATTTCTCCTTTAGCTTCAAGTCTAGAGATTAACAGTACACAATTCTTTGTACTATTTTTTCCAGGCTGCAGGGTCAAGAGATCTTTATGGATGGGCTAAATCTTTTTCTCATCAAAGATGTGTTTGCATTAGTAATATGTGAATGAGCAAATTGAAACCTTGATTAAAGGTGCTTAGTTTTCTAGATTAAATGTTCAGTAATGCTTCAGTTTTTTTAGCCTACGTAAAATTACATATTAACAGCTAATGTTTAAAGAATATACACCATGTGTCAAATACTGTTCTAACTGCTTTAGATATGTTATTTCATTTAATGACCTATTTTGGCAAATTTATTTGACAAATACTAAAGTCTTGTGTGCCACGCACTGCGCTATCTTAAATCTTTTCTAAAACTTGATTGGATATAACTTAATTTTATTCTCAGTGCTGGGCATACAAAAAATGAGTACGACAACCTTTGTGTTCAGGGAGCTTCCAATGTAGAAGAGGGACACACACGTGTTAAAAAAAAAAAAAAGTTAGGGGCACCTGGGTGGCTCAGTTGGTTAAGCGGCCGATTTTGGCTTAGGTCATGATTTCGTGGTCCATGAATTCGAGCCCTGCATTGGGCTCTGTGCTGACAGCTCAGAGCCTGGAGCCTGCTTCGGATTTTGTGTACTCCCCTCTCTCTGCCCCTCCCCACTCGTGCTCTGTCTCGCCCTGTCTCTCAGAAATAAATAAATGTTAAAAAAAAAAAAAAGTTAAAATTAGGGTGCTAAAAATTTATAGAAGCCATAATGGAAGTATATGTTATATATATTAAGGAATAATATAAGGAGTTGTAAACTGCATTTAGGGAGAAAATTAGGAAAGATTTAAAAGAAGAGGTAATACTTAAGAAGAATTCTTTGAATATATTGTATTTCTATTTCGATGTGGTCCTTTGTCAAATCATTTTTCTTCTTACTGTCTCGTTTTTCTTATTTTAAATGAATGGGGGTTGATTAGTACAGGTATTTTCCAGTGACTTTCTCCTTTCAAAAGAGCAAGTCCGCTTTTATCTCTAATATACTGAAAGTTTCAATTAGACTTCTAAAGAAAAGATTTTGTTACTTAAAAAAAAAGGTGGAAAACCTCAGTGCTAGATGATCTTTAAAGACTTATCCAACCTAAAGTGAAATTCTGTGAATTTTTGTAGCCAGAAACAGACATGAAGCATCTGCAGCCCAGAGAGCTGAATTATCCTTCTAGGACCCTCTCAGATGTCTTCTCTGTGAAGTTTTTATATGTAGAACCAATCCCTCCTTTAACTGTATTTCAGTAGGATTTTGTACATCGTCTGTTACAGTACATATCCATCTTATTATATGTCTTTGGAATGTGTGAATAAGCACCAGAGGCAGACCTGATTAAAGGATTATTAGGGTGAAATAATGGCTAGAAAGATTTGCTTACCAACCTGCACTTATTAAGTAATAGCCTGTGGAATTTTACTTATGTATATGTGTAATTTGTATTTAGCTTTTGTGAAATGTTAAACATACCTACAGGACATCTATTCTGTTTTTTTTTGTTTTTTTTTTTAGGGATCTGTATAAGTGTTTAGTAAATGTTGATTTCCTTATTTGGAAGAATTAAGGGACTTCAAATTGGGAACTACTGTTTTTTTTTAATGTTAATTTATTTTTGAGAGAGAGACAGAGTGCTAGCAGGGGAGGAGCTGACAGAGGGAGACACAGAATCAGAAGCGGGCTCCAGGCTTTGAACTGTGAGCACAGAGCCCTACTGGGGCTTGAACTAAAATGTTTCTTTTGGAAATAAGATTTAGCATTAAAAAAATTCTCTAGTCCATTAAAAAGAATTCTAATTCTTCTAGACTTTTGGTAGAGTTAGGGAGCAGATACTGAAGCACAAATGCATTAAATGTAAGAGGTGTTAGCATGTGTAAAGTATGGCATTTTTAGTCCTTTGTGTATCTAGTCTTCTGTCACTAGTTATGTGACCTTGGGCACATTAATCTAAGGCAGAGGACCTTTAAGGACACAGAAGAAAACCAGCCCATAAACCACTGAAATTGAAAAGGAACAGTTAGGAAGGAGAAAAACTAGATGATAGTGGGCTTTTTTTTTTTTTTTTTTTTTAATGAAGAGCAGTGGAAAATGCTTTATGCAAAGAATGATCATTGTTAGATTATTCTGAGAAGTCAGGTACTATAAGAACTGAGAAAAATCTTTTTTTTTTTTGTTTTTTTTGAAGTTTATTTTGAGAGAGAAAGCATGAGTGGGGAAGGGGCAGAGAGTGAGAATCCCAAGCAGGCTCTGCACTAACAGTCTGGTGGTTCGAACCCATGAACCAAATTGTGAGATCGTGACCTGAGCCGAAGTCGGACACTAAATCGACTTGAGTCACCCAGGTGCCCCAGGAACTGAGAACAATCTTATGGAGACCCAAGAAGTTGTTTGTTCCTGGTGACAGCTGTTTTAAAGGAATGATAGGGAGGCAGAAGCTAGACTTCATTGAGTCCCAAGGTGAGAAATTTTAGATAATGAGATAGACATTTTTAAAGAAGTTTGGTTTTAAAGGGGAGGGGATGAGAGAAAATTTTAGGATAAAGTATTATGTGGGGTGAAGGGAGAATTTTTTTCAAGGTGGAAGAGACTTGAGAATGTTTATTGCCTGAGGGAAAAAAAGAATCAGAGAGGGAGAGGTTGAAGATACAGGAGATAATAGAGGGAACAAAATCCTTACATAGTAATGAGGAGACGGGATCAAGAATATTCATGAAGCGATTGGTTTAGAGAAGAGGAACACAAAATCTCTTCACTGAAAATGGAGGAAGGTGTAATGAGTATGGATGCAGGCAGTTAGGTGCTGAAAGCATTCTTGCTTTATAGACTTTTTTGTTCTGTAAAGTAAGCGTTGAGGTTTACTTAAGTGATTCTTTAAGAGTTGTAGTGGGAAACAGGAATCCTTTAGTGGTGAAGGTTGAAATAGCTAATGAGAATGGGTGAGGTGTATTTGGGAAATACTAAGAGAAGTTGTGGGTTCTTGAGCATGAAAATGACGTAAGTAAACCAGTGTTTTAAGATGAATCTGAAGATCAGATCCATAGGATGTGGCAAGACTGGTTTAGGAGGTAATTATAATTGTGTATTGAATGGTGTTTGAATGGTGTGCGCTGATACAAGATACTAGTCTTTCTTTAATTGATGTATTCTATTTTTTACTTTTTTTTCCTCTCTCGTTGTTAACCCAGTTTAGCCAGGCTAAAACCTGTGAGTATGGAGACTATGTCTTGTTCGCTTAGTGTCCAGCACATAGTAGGTTCTCAAATAATATTTGTAGAATGTACAAATGCATGAGTGCTCATATGCTAGGTGTTTTCATGGAACTCATGGGGATATTCTGCCAGAAATTTTTTAGATTAAATTTGTATCCTAGCCATGGGTGCCTGGGTGGCTCAGCAGTTAAGCCTCCCACCCTTGGTTTTTCCTCAGATCATGTTCTCACAGTTTGTGGGTTAAAGTCCTGTGCTGACATCTCAGAGCCTGGAGGCTGCTTTGGATTCTGTGTCTCCTTCCCTCTCTGTCTGCCCCTCCCCTGCTCATGTGCGTGCTCAGTTGTTCTCTCTCTCTCTCTTTCTAAAGGTAAATAAACTTAAAAAAATTTTTTTTGTATCCTGGCCAATTTAAAAACATAATTAGTTGGTTTTCAGGGAAAATAGTATGAATGGGTAGGTTACAGAAGACAAAATGTAAATTATACAAGTAGTAATAATATATGTGATATTGTGTATTTAATTCATGTAGAAGCTTGTGGTGTTTGGCACATAGCACACAGATGTTAGCTATAATGTTCCCAATTACTTTATTATTTTTTTAATTTTGAAAGTTTATTTATTTTGAGAGAGAGAGAGCACAAGCAGGGGAGGGAGCTCTGAGCAGAGCATGATGTGGTGCTTGGAGATCACAACCTGAGTCGAAATCAAGAATTGGTCACTGGACTGAGCCATCCAGGCACCCCAATATGTTCCCAATTAAATGATGTTTGCAGCATTGTTTGTAATAGCAAAAATTGGCGACAACTTTAATGCCCATTAGTGACTAAAGATTAAGTTTTTTATATAATGAAAATCATATATAGCAATAAAAAAAAGAAATGGAAAGATGTCCTGATATATTGTTTAATGAAAAAAGCTAGTTGCAGACCAAAGTAGGTTGTATAATTCTTTTTTTTTTTTAATGTTTGTTTATTTTTGAGACAGAGGGAGACAGAGCATGAGTGGGGGAGGGGCAGAGAGAGAGCGAGAACACAGAATCTGAAACAGGCTCCAGGCTCTGAGCTGTCAGCAGAGAGCCTGACGGGGGCTCGAACCCACAGACTGTGAGATCATGACCTGAGCCGAAGTCAGATGCTTTACCGACTGAGCCACCCAGGCGCCCCTATAATTCTGTTTTTATTTTTTTATTTTATTTTATTTTTTTAATTTTTTTTTTTTCAACGTTTATTTATTTTTGGACAGAGAGAGACAGAGCATGAACAGGGGAGGGGCAGAGAGAGGGAGACACAGAATCGGAAGCAGGCTCCAGGCTCTGAGCCATCAGCCCAGAGCCTGACGCGGGGCTCGAACTCACGGACCGCGAGATCGTGACCTGGCTGAAGTCGGATGCTTAACCGACTGCGCCACCCAGGCGCCCCTATAATTCTGTTTTTAAAAGGAAAAAATAACACCTCTCATTATATGTTTACCTAAAATATAGTTCTTTATGTTTAGATTTATATAGAAATGATTAGGAATGATATTCAGTAAGCTTATTTCTCTAGGGAAAGAAAGAAGGAATTTGATTTGGATTATTTACTTTTTAATAATGAAAGAAGATCAGTAAATAAAAGTATTAGGTATTCATTGTAGGAAATTTAAATAACAAAAAATTTAAAAATTCTTATAATCATTCCATCCAGCATTAACCACTTGTAACTGCATTTTTATAGTCTTTATTCCTTTGTGCTATGCATTTGTAATTTGTATGTATATTTTTAATTGACATTTAGTTGACATGTAAGTTTCAGGTGTATAACATAGTGAGTTGACAATTCTATGTATTGTGATATGCTCACCATAGTAAGTATAGTTACTGTCACCACACAAAGTTATTACGATATTATTGACTGTATTCACTATGCTGTACTTTTATTCCCCGTGACTTATTTATTTTATAACTGGAAGTTTGTACCTTTTAATCCCCTTCACCTGTTTTACCTATCCCTCCACCACCTCCCCTCTGGTGATCACTAGTAGTTCTCTCCGAGTCTGTTTTCCTTTGTTGTTTGTTTTGATTGTCAGATTCCATATATAAGTGAAATCATATGGTATTTAAATGTGTTTGTCTGTCTGATTTATTTCACCTGTAGGTCCATCCATCTTTTCATGAATGGCAAGATTTCATTCTTTCTCACGACTAATATTCCATCATGTATGTATACCACATCTTTATCCATTCATCTGTCAGTGGACACTTAGGTTGCTTCCATATCTTGGCTATTGTAAATAATGTTGCAGTAAATACAGGGTGCATATATCTTTTTGAATTAGTGTTTTCATTTTTCTTGGGTAAATACCCAGAAGTGGAATTATTGGATCCTGTGATACTTGTATTTTTAGTTTTTGAGGAACTGCTATACTGTTTTCCATAGTGGTTGCACCAATTTACAGTCTCACTAGTAATGCACAATGGTTCCCTTTTCTCCACATGCTTGCCTTGTTACTCCTTTAGCTATGCTGACTGGTGTGAGGTCATTTCTCATTGTGGTTTTGTGATTAGTAATGTTGAGCATCTTTTTATGTTTCTGTTGGCCATCTGTATGTTTTCTTTGGAAATATGTCTATTCAAGTCTTCTGCCCATTAAAAAAAAAAATTCTTATTTATTTTGAGAGAGAGGGAGAGAGTGTGAGGGAGTGCACATGTGTGTGAGCATAGGAGGGGCAGAGAGAGAGAGAGAGAGAGGGAGAGAGAAAATCCCAAGCAGGCTTTGTGCTGTCAGTGCACCTACATGGGGTTTGATCTCATGAACTGGGAGATCATGACCTAAGCTGAAATCAAGAGTCAGTCGCTTAACCGACTGAAGTCCCAAGGTGCCCATTTTTTGCTCATTTTAAGTCAGATTATTTGTTTTTTTTGTGTTGAGTCATAGGAGTTCTTCATATATTTTGTATATTAACCCCTTACTGCATATGTTATTTGCAGTTCTTCCAGTGAGGAGGTTGCCTTTTCGTTTTGTTGATGGTTTCATTCTCTGTGCAAAAGCTTTTTAGTTTGATATGGTCCCAGTTTATTTTTGCTTTTGTTTTCCCTTATCTGGGCAAACATATCCAGAAAAATATTGCTAAGGTTGATGTCTAAGCGATTACTACCTATGTTTTCTTTTAGGAGTTTTATGGTTTCAGGACTTAAATTTAGGTTTTTTAATCCATTTTGAGTTTACTTTTGTGTATGGTGTAAGAAGGTGGTTTGGGCCCATTCATTTTCATGTAGCTGTCCAGTTTTCCTACCACCATTTATTGAAGAGAATTTCTTTTCCTCATTGTATATTTTTGCCTTCTTTGTCATAGATTAATTGATCATGTAAGCATGTATTGGTTTATTTCTGGGCTCTCAATTCTTTTACATTGGTCTATGTGTGTATGTTGTGCCAGTACTATACTGTCTTGCTATACATTAAAAAAAAATGGTAGGGGCGCCTGGGTGGCTCAGTCGGTTGAGCGAGCGACTTCGGCTCAGGTCATGATCTCACAGCTCGTGAGTTCGAGCCCCGCATCAGGCTCTGGGCTGACAGCTCAGAGCCTGGAGCCTGCTTCAAATTCTGTGCCTCCCTCTCTCTCTGCCCCAACCACTCACATTTTGTCTCTGTCTCTCTCATTAAAAAATTTTTTAAAAAATGGTATATATTTAATAATGTGAACATTTTCTTACTGTTTTTCGGTATACATACTTTGTCTACCAACAAAGTCGGTCCATTGTGTAGATATACCATATTTAATCATTACCATTTTATGAGATATTGTCAAATTTTCTTTACCTAAGAAGCCTCTTTATTCCCTACAGAGTCCTTTGGGAATGAACCCAGTCCTAATGAGTTTGGTAGATATGTAGGGTAACCTCTGGTGATCTTGTCTGTTTCAAAGATGATCTGTAATTGGGAAAGCTGGCAGACAAGACGATTGGTTTATTCTGGGACTTCCACTCTGACATAGGTCTCATAGTCATTGTTTCCCAGAATGAAGTCAGTCCAACTCACAGGAAACTGGGTATAGTCTATTTCTAGCATTTTGGGGGAGGGGGGCATCGGAAGGCTCAATTATATGGTTGGACCAGAATTTAACTGTTTTCTCGAGTGTTGGAAGTAGATTGTAATTTGAAAAGTTATTTCATATATATATCACTACCATCAACAGTAATCTTCCTTCTAATAATAATAGCTGGTATTTGTTAAGTGGCTACTATATACTAGGTCCTATTCTAAGGAGTTTATGTAGATTATCTCACTTAAAATTTTTTTTTTTTTTTTTAGCGTTTTTTTATTTTTGAGACAGAGACCGAACATGAATGGGGGAGGGTCAGAGAAAGAGGGAGACACAGAATCTGAAACAGGCTCCAGGCTCTGAGCTGTCAGCACAGAGCCCGACGTGGGGCTCGAACTCACGGATGGCAAGATCATGACCTGAGCTGAAGTTGGACATTTAACCAATTGGGCCACCCAGGTGCCCTGATCTCACTTAATTTTTAGGTAATCCTATTAGGTAATGCTTTTATTACATGATAGCCTAAAATGCTGTTCTGTGAAAACACATTCTGAACAGGTATTGAGCACTGATTAGTGTAAATGGATTGTGTTCTTATTTGGTTCCATCTAAGCATGTTTCTTACCATGGGAGATAAGCTCCAAGCCCGTCCATTTTGGTTTCTTTCTAGTTTCATCTTCTGTTGTGCTGTTTTGTACTCTTTCTTGGCACATGCTATACTCTTAGGTCATATTTGTCTTGTGAGTTGAAGTATTGCCTCCTTTGTGAATCTTATGTATGTGTGTAATCTCTGCCCCCACTGTGGGGCTCAAACTCATGACCCCAAGATCAAGAATCGCATGTTTGACTGACTGAGCCAGCCAGGCGCCCCTTGTGAATCCTTTCTCACTCTTTTAGGTCAGTCTTCCCCTCCCACATGTGAGTTATTTACACTCCTGTGTGCCCCTGTAGCAATTTTTTTCAAGCTGCTTTAAATTTTTTAAGTTAAATTTATCTTTACCCCTTATTCTGAAATTTTTGTAGGGAGGGACTTTGTCTCTTTGAGTCTTTGCATGCCTTTTCTTATGTTACTAATGAGTCACATGTCTGTACCTCTTAAGACCCATCTCTTCATTTGTGCACTAGCCCCATCTGCTCTTTGTTGATGCTGTCCATCAATTCCGGCAGTCGTTCCCCTTCCATTCTGCATTACCAGTTTCTCTCTTTTACTGGATCATTTCCACGAGTATACAAATATGTTGTAATCATTCCTGTCTTCAGGGGAAAGACTTTTTTTTTTCCCACATCCTCTGTGAGCTATACCTTCCATCTACTCAAGTTTCTTGGTTTTCTTTGTAGCAAAGCTTGTTAAAAGAATTGTCTACACTTGAAATTTGCAGTTCACCTATTCTCATTATTTCTTTTTTTTGAGATAATGTCCATTTTAATTTATATATTTTTTCATTTAATGTGTGATTTATAGCTTTCATTGCCATTAATATATTCCATACTATCATTTAAAAAATTGAAAAATATTTTTAATGTTTATTATTTTTGAGAGAGAGAGAGAAAGCATGCGCGCATGTGGGGAAGGAGCAGAGAAAGCGGGGGTGAGGGGGTGTGAGGGGTGGGGTAGGGGGTTAGACACAGAATCCGAAGCAGGCTCCAGGCTCTGAGCTGTCAGCACAGAGCCCCATGTGGCGCTCAAACTCATGAACCGTGAGATCATGACCTGAGCTGAAGTTGGATGCTTAACTGACTGAGCCACCCAGGCACCCCCCAAAATTATTTATTTATTTATTTATTTATTTATTTATTTATTTATTTATTTATTTTAATGTTTATTTTTGAGAGAGAAGGAGACAGAGCATGAGCAGGGGAGGAGCAGAGAGAGAGAGGGAGACACAGAGTCAGAAGCAGGCTCCAGGCTCTGAGCTCTCGGCACAGAGCCCGATGCGGGGCCCAAACTCATGAACTGCAAGATCATGACCTGAGCTAAGTTGGATGCTCAACCAACTGAGCCATCCAGGTGCCCCTATTTAAAAATTTTTTTGAAATGTTTTTATTTATTTTTGAGAGAGACAGAGTGGGAATGGGGGAGGGGCAGAGAGAGTGAGGGAGACACAGAATCTGAAGTAGGCTCCAGGCTCTGAGCTGTCAGCACGGAGCCTGACGCAGGGTTGGAACTCACAAACTGCTAGATCATGACCTGAGCCAAAGTCGGACACTTAACCGACTGAGCTACCCACGTATTCCCCCCCCCCCCCAATTTTTTTTTTTTAATTGAGGTATAGTTGACACTCCCATAATTTCTTGAACTCAAGAGTGGTCTTTTGCCACTATTGCTATATCAAAACAGCTGTTTTCCAGATCACCAATATCCTTTACAGTTGAGCCGTTCTCAAGTTCTTATCTTTCTTGGCCTTTCAGTATCATATGACATGGTTAATCATTCTTTCCTTCTTGAAATGCTTTTTTCAGATGGCTCCCAGGTCAGTCAGCACTGTTCTAGTTCTCTTTCTGCCTCACTTGAAGGTTCCTTCTTATCTCCTTGACCTCTAAATTTTGGAGTACTGAGGGCTCAGTTCTCAGACCTCTTCTTTTCCCTGGCTACCTTTGCTCCCTGCGTTATCTCATCCAATTTCATTGGCTTTAAATAGAACCCTGTATAAAATAACAATTTTACTCAGGTTCCCAATCCCTATACCCTTTCTCATGGTTATGTTTCTTCATAGCACTTATTGCCTCTTGATATACTATATATTTACTGGTTTGTGAGAGCAAGGAGTCTGTTTTGTTCACTGCTGAATCCCCAGTGCCTACAGTAGTACCTGTCTCAGCCTTGCTTCCATCTCTGACTCTTTCATTCTTTTCTCTTCTGCTCTGATTGTTTATATAAAGATAAGTTTTTCAGTCTTTCTTTTATCATTTTATTTCTTGCTTTTGTTTCAGATAAAAAATTTTTTTAAAAAAATAAAACCATACTGCAGTGCCTGGGTGGCTCAGTTGGTTAAGTGTCCAACTTTAGGTCAGTCATGATCTCAGTTTTTGAGTTCTAGCCCCGCGTTGGGCTCTGTGCTGACAGTTTAGAGCCTGGAGCCTACTTCAGATTCTGTGTCTCCCTCTCTCTCTGCTCCTGCCCCGCTCATGCTGTCTCTCTCAAAAATAAACATTAAAAAAAAAAAAATTTAAAATAAAAGAAATAAAACCATACCAGTACAGTTGAAGCTCTTTATAACTGCTTCTCTCATTTCATTCCCTACCCTCTTTTCCCAGTATTAACCATTATCTGAATTTGATAAAATTCATTCCTATATATATTGTTATACTTTTTATCAAATGTACATTTATCTGTAAACAGTATATATTCTTGTTTTTGCATGTTTTAAGACATACAAATAGAAATTGTCATATTAGATGTCTCAGAACCTGCCTTTTTTTTTCTTTGGTTTAACATTGCTTTTGAGATTTATCAGTGCTAATAAAGTGTAATACTCTAGTTATTAATGGTAAATGCTCTTTAGCAATATCTTGTATGAATATATCATAATTTGTCTGTTTTCCTATTATTGGTCATTTAGATTATTCCCAGGTTTCTGTTATTTTTTTTATGATTATGCCACAATTTATCTTTTCTCTGATTGTTGACATTTAATTTGTTTCTAGTGTTCAGTGAACATTTTTTCTTTTTCTCTTTTGAGAGAGGGCACAAATGAGCAAGGACAGAGAGAGAGAGAGTCTTGTGAGGGGCAGAGAGAGAGAGAGAGAGAGAGAGAGAGAATCCCATGAGAGAAAGAAAAGCAGCGTTCACCCGAAGCAGGGCTTGAGCTCACTGGATGTGGAATTCAAACTCTCCAACCGGGAGATAATGACCTGAGCCAAAGTCAGATGGCTTAACTGACTAATGACTAAGCCCCCTAGGTGCCTGTTCAGTGAGCATTTTTATACATGACTCCTTGGGCACACATTTGAGAGTATATATACCTATAAGGGAAAAAGTTTTTGTTTTTGTTTTTTTTTTTAATTTTTGAGAGGGAATGTGAGTCTGGGAGGGGCGGTGGGGGGTGGGGCACAGATAATCTGAAGTGGTCTCCACACTGACAGCAGCAATCGGGAGATCATGGCCTGAGCGGAAGTTGGAAGCTCGACCCAAGTGAGCCACCCAGGTGCTCCTCTCTCTTTTTTTTTTTTTCCCTGAAACAACTTGTTTTTTACTAGATGTTTCCAAAATACTCTTCTAACTGGTTGTACTGTTTTATTTTACATTTATGCCAATAGAGCATTAGTGTTCCTGCTTTTATAGAGTTTCCTACCAACTCTTGATATTGTTAGATTTAAAAATTATTGAGGGGCTCCTGGGTGGGTCAGTCAGTTAAGTGTCTTCAGCTCAGGTCACGATCTCCTGCACATGAGCCCTGTGTCAGCGTGGAGCCTGCTTGGGATTATCCCTCTCCCTCTGCCTCTCTCTCTCTTTTTCTCAGAAATAATAAGAAATCAGACTTTAAAAAAATTACTGAGAATTGATCTGTAGGACGTATTTTCTCTTTCAAAAAGTCCTTTTGTTTGCATTTTACCTTATTACTAATAAGATCAGGCATTATTTCATGTTTCCTGGCCATTTGGATTTCTCCTTTTATGAACTGCCCATTTTGTTGGAGGGGAGTGTTCTTTCTCTTCTTCTTTAAAATTGATAATTTACATATTTTGAATCCTTTGTTGGTTATATGAGTTGCAAATATATTCTCTAAGTCTGTATAGCTTATCTTTATCCTTTGTTTATAAAGTCTGAAAAGTTAGTCATAGTACTTTATCTTTATATTTATGGTTTGTGTTTTTTTCATCTTATTTTCTTCTAGAAGTTTTACAGTTTTGCTTTTTATAGGATATGGATCTAATTTTATCACTTTTTAAAAAATAGGGACAACCAGTTGTCCAATACACCTTTTGAAGTCTATATCCCAGAAGTCAGCAAATGTTTTCTTTAAAGGGTAAATAGTAAATGTTTTAGGCTTTGCCAGTTAAGAGGCAAAATTAAAGATATTAGGTGGGTACTTTTATAACAAGGAAGAAAGCATTTCTGCAATTTTTAAAAATTTCTGCAAATTTTAAAGTTTTTTTAATATTTATTTTTGAGTGAGAGAGAGAGAGAGAGAGAGAGAGAGCGAGCGAGCGCGCAAGCAGTGGAGGGGCAGAGAGAGAGGGAGACGCAGAATCGGAGCTGAACTCCATTCTCTGAGCTGTCAGCACAGAGCCTGATGCGGGGTTTAAACCCACGAACCGTGAGATCATGACCTGAGCCAAAGTCGGATACTTAACTGACTGAGCCACCAGGTGCTTCCAAAATTTCTGAAAATTAAAAAAAATTTTTTTTAATGTTTATTTTTGAGAGAGAGACAGAGTGCATGTGGGGGAGGGGCAGAGAGCGAGGGAGACCCAGAATTCAAAGCAGGCTCCAGACTCCAGGCTGTCAGCACAGAGCCTGATGTAGGGCTAGAACTCACAAACGGTGAGACCATGACCTGAGCCGAAGTCCAACATTTAACCAACTAAGCTACCAAGGTGCCTTTACAAATTTTAAATAAAATTTGTATTAAGTTCAAAATATAGTAATAGTACTTTTTTGATAATACAGATTTACTAGTGAGAAGAGTGGAATTCTTTGTTTTCTTTCTTCCTTTTTTTCTTTTATTTTTGAGAGAGAACTTATGCTTCGGGGTGGTTGCGGGTGGGGGTGAGAGGGAGAAGGAGAGAGAGAATCTTAAGCAGACTCTACACTCAGCACCAGCCCATTGTGGGGCTTGATCTCACAACCATGAGATCATGACCTGAGCCCAAATCAGGAGTCAGGTATTTAACTAACTGGGCCACCCAGGTGCCCACAGTGAAATTCTTTTTATTGGGGTAACATTTGTTTTTTGGGGGGTTCACAGTCAGTGTTTCTTGTAATCAAAGTTGATTGTGAATATGCATCTGTTAATACTGATTTGTAATGAGATTTTACAGATTTCATCTTTGAAAATGTGTTTTCATCCTGATAGTTACTACTAAATACTGATATCAATCCCTGAGTATATGCTTTTAATTTAGCATATTCATTGCTTGGAAAGCATTTATAGAATTCTGTTAGATTCTTGTGATATTTTTGCCCCTTAGCATGTTATTACATAGTAGATTAATCATTTCTGATTGAAAATTAGGTGGAACCTCCTTAATTAGGTGGAGTCTTTGCACAGTTAAAAGGACTTACAAATATTGAAATTTCCCTTATGCTTGCACCAAAATCTGAAAAACTTGCTGGAACTAGAGTTTGCTTGGAAAACATAACTGCTGCAAATTTGTGTGGTAATGGAGCTATGGCTTCTTGTTTTAACTTTTGACAGCACGGGAAGTGTGTAAAGCAGTTTGCCATTATTGTGATTCAGATAACTTTCGTTGTTGTTGAAATGACTTTACCATAAGATGTTTTGCATAAGTGCTATTTTGTAATTTTGGGTTGAATTCATTCAGAAACATTATGGAGCCTTCAGCAAAAGCTAATTTCCAAAGCCATTTGGTGTTTGACAATAGTGGTGGAAGGCGGTTTTTTTGCAGAAAAATTTGTCTTAGCCTTGAGCTCAAAAATTGCAATAAAATGTTCCCATTGCTGAGCCATCAAACTGCTCTACAGTAAGGGTAATTCAAGATATTCTGCCTCTATTTCTAACAAAAATTCACAGAACTGATGATTGTGAAGTGTACAAGAATAAGTGACACTACTGTCTCACTAATACATGATAGATTCAAATATTTTCTGTAGAGTACTGCTGATAAGATCGTGAATAATCATAGACTTTGAAACACCTCACAAAAGGTAAATTTGTCCAACTAAATCTTTTTTTCTGCTCCATACCTATTTTACCAACATTAGTGGGACTATATATTAGATCCCACTTCCAGTTGTAGTACATTCATGTTTTATCAACCCCTTTGAAAATATTCTTATCTGTAGTTCTCGCAGAATATTCATGGAGGCTAATTGCTCAGTCACTTCAGACTTGGCACTGACTCTTCAAGTAAACAGCTGAGTTGTTGGTAACATCTCTAGGCACATCAAAAGTCAAAATCTTGAAATCATTTGCCTTGTTTTTAATTGCTTATCAGTTACTAAGGTCCCCAAATCTTTGAGCAGTAGTTCTCACCAACAGGCTAATAGTTTAATTAATAATTAATTTTATAAATTTTTTCAGCTGTTACAAAATACAGTCTAACTCGTCATTGGTAAATAGTTTTCCTTGCTTAGCTAACAAATGGAGCTACTCAGAAACTTACTTTGGTTGTAGTCTCATTTTCATCTTTAATTTTTGTGAAGAAATTCTACTGTAATGAGGTATTTCATTTTAAATTTTCTGATTTTTCTGAGTGTTGCTCTTCTGTGAGTTGTGAATACTGTGATGAGTGCTAAGTATTGGTAATAACATTTTATTCTTTTAGCATAACTATAATATTACATAATAAACACAGCATTTTGCTATTATTTGGTAACAAAATCCACACTAAAAGTGTGACATTTTGAATTTCACTTTTCCCTTTCCTTCTTTGGACATGATGAATATGTATTGCCACTTTAAAAAAAGTTGCACTGGGGCACGCACCTGTGTGGCTCAGTTGGGCATCCAAGCTCAGGTCATGATCTCACTGTTGGTGGGTTCAAGTCCTGTGCTAATAGCTCGGAGCCTGGATTCTCTGTCTCTCTCTTTCTCTGCCACTCTCCTACTCGCACTCTGTCTTTCAAAAATAAAACATTTTCAAAAATATTTTTTAAAAAGTTGCACTTACAGTGATACATGTGGCACTTGAAATGCTGGTGGGTGATAAAGTGCATTGCTGCAATTTTTACAGTGTGGAGCCTGCAGTGCACAACAGTGAAAATGCCACAAAGGTCTTTGGAAGGAGAAAGCAGCAATAGATGATATGTAAATGAATGAGTGTGGCTGTGTGCCAGTAAAACTTTATGGAGACTGAAATTTGAATTTCAGAGAATTTAATGTATCATGAAATATTTTTTCATTGGATTTTTTCCTACTGCTTCAAAAAAAGTAAAAAACAGTTATTTTAAAGGCTGTAACCATAGTTTCTTAATTCCTGGTATGTCTTTTTTTCCTGTAATGCTAACTATCATATGTTAGGTTTTCATAAATGCATGGATATTTTTTCAGGGATCTTTACTACGTTCTATTTTGTTGATTTCTTATTTCATTATATTATGGCCTAAAAGTTCATATTTTTTACTTGCAGGGAGGGTTTTTCAAAAAATCTTCATGGTATGTAGACAAAAACAATAATGATTTCTTACTGTTTATTTTACTTGACACAAATCTTAATCTAGTTGATTATGTTGCTAAAATAAATAATTTTTTATTTTTCATTAGCCAGGTCTTTTCTGGTAATGAAATTTATATCTAACTCTCCCCTCTTCCCTTTCTCTATTGTAAAATACATCCCAGTTTTTTTGATAAACAGTATTCAGTATTTGCAGTATCCAAATATTGTTTGTACTGGGACATGTAGTCTACTATAATTATATTTTCTTTCTTGAACAACTGTTTTCTCTTTAATTGCCTTATTTTTAAAAATTTTTTATTAAAAATTTTTTTTAATGTTTATTTTTGGGGGAGGGAGAGCGAGCATGAGTCAGAGAGGGGCAGAGAGAGAGCGAGACACAGAATCTGAAGCAGGCTCCAGGCTCTGAACTGTCAGCACAGAGCCTGATGTGGGGCTGGAACCCGCAAACTGAGATCATGACCTGAGCCGAAGTTGGCTGCTTAACCGACTGAGCCACCCAGGTGCTCCTAATTGCCTTATTTCTAAGAATAGCTTTATTGAGATCTAAGTCACACATCACACAATACACTTTATTTAAAGTGTACAACTTAATAGCTCTTAGTGTATTTGCAGTTGTGCATCCATAACCACAATGTTTTTATTACCTCAAAAAGGAATCCTTCACTCTTCACCTGTCAGTCTCCCCAGTCCCCCATCTCCATAGCCCTAGGTAAATACTCATCTGTCTTCTGCTCTCTAGATTTGCTTATTCTGGACATTTCATGTAAATGGAATCATAAATTTTTCATCCTTTGTGACTGGCTACACCAGTCACAAAATTTAGTGTATTGTTTTTAAGGTTCATCTGTGTTGTACCATGTGTTAGAACTTCATTTATTTCTGAGTAATATTCCATTGTATGAATATGCCGCATTTTATTTATTTCAACAGTTGGTGGACACTGTTTGGTTATTATGAGTAATGCTGCCATGAACATATATGTACAAGCTTTTGTGTGAACTTATGTTTTTATTTATTTTGGGTATATAATAAAGAGGGGCATAATTGCTGGATCAGATGGAAACTTGTTATCCATTTGAGGATTTTTTTCAGACTATTTTTCAAAGTGGCTGTACCATTTTACAATTTTCTCTAGCAGTGTAAAAGAATTCCAATTTCTCTGCATCTTCACCAATACTTGTTACAATCTTTTTTTTTTTTTTAAGTTTCAGGTTTTTATTTAAATTCCAGTTATTTAACATACAGTACAATATTAGTTTCAGGTGTAGAATTTAGTGATTCATCACTTACATAACAACACCCATTGCTTATCACAACAGTACCCAGTGCTTATCACAAGTGCCCATTTTAATACCCATCACACATTTAACCCATCCCCCTGCCCACCTCCCTTCCAGCAACCTTCAGTTTGTTCTCTGTAGTTGAGTCTTTTTTATGGTTTGCCTCTCTCTTGTCCATCCCTCCCTCCCATGTTCTTCTGTTTTGTTTCTTAAATTCTCATTTGTTTCATAATACTTAATATGAGTAAAATCATATGGTGTTTGTATTTCTCTGACTTATTTCATTTAGCATAATACTCTCCATCTCCATGTCATTGCACATGACAAGATTTCATTCTTTTTTATGGTTGAGTAATGTTCATATATATATATATATCTTTATCCATTCATTAGTCAGTGGGCATTTGGGCTCTTTCCATAATCTGGCTATTGTAGATAATGCTTTAAACATCAGGGTGCATGTATCCCTTCAGGCCAGTATTTTTAGATCTTTTGGGTAAATACCTAGTAGTGCAGTTGCTGGATCATAAAATTGCTATTTTTACCTTTTTGTGGAAACTTCATATGTTTTCCAAGTGGCTGCACTAGTTTGCATTCCCACCAACAGGGTAGGAGGGTTCCCCTTTTTCCTCATCCTCACCCTCATCTCTTGTTTCCTGTGTCGTTAATTTTAGTCATTTTGACAGGTGTGAGGTGATAGCTCATTGTAGTTTTGATTATAGCCCTCCTGGTAGGTGTAAAGTGGTATCTCATTATGATTTGCATTTCTCTGATGGCTGATGTTGAACATCTTTTCATGTGGTTTTTGGTCGTCTTGTCTTATACCATGTATATCTTATTCGGAGAATGTCTATTCAGATCCTTTGCTCATCTTTATTTTTTGTTTTAATTGAGTAGTAATAGTTGTTGTGTTTTAGATATGGATCTCATTAGATAAATGATTTGCAAAGTTTTTCCTTTGGTGGTATTCTTTGAAGCACAAAAGTTTTCAATTTTGATGGTGTCTAGTTTATTTTTTTCTCTTGCCGTGTGTACTTTTGGTGTTATATCTAAGATGCCTTATTATTTTTGTTTAGTGCGCTTTGTTATCTAACATGAATTTTTCCCTACTACTCTGCCAGAGCTTTAAAACTTCTCCAGCTTTGGTCAAACATATCAGGTAACAATCAATGCATTTGTTTTGTTGTACCTTTATTCCTCAGTCAGTCTAGAATGTATGTTCTTCAGTTCCAGGAAGTTTTTCTTTTCTTTTTTATGTTTATTTAATTTGAGAGAGAGCGAGAGAGAGCACGCACACACACATACATGCGCACATGAGCAGGAGAGGGGCAGTGAGAGAGAGAGATTGGGAGAGAATCCCGAGCATGTTCCACACTCAGTGTGGAGCTCGATCTCACCACTGCTCGATCATAACCTCAGCTGATGCCAAGAGTCAGAAGCTTAACTGACTGAGCCACTCAGGAACTCCAGCCAGGAAATTTTCTCAAAAAAATTTTTTTCTAGTTCTCCTCTGTTTTCTTTTGAAACTGTTATATACTACTATAACACTGGTTAAGTGTGGAGGGACTTTGCTATGGGAAAATGCAAGAGCCAAGATGGGCTGGGGACACAGGTGAGGGGTTTGCAGCCAAGGATTCTGCAGTGGAGCCTTTCTTCCCCTCCCTCAAGGCACAAAAAAACTCGTAGCTTCTTTCTTTACCTCTTCTCTTCACTGGAGGAGTGATTTATCTGATTAATGAGTGCAGTAGAATTACCTGGGGCATGTGCCAATTTAACCTGTTCATCTCTCACTTCTTTCCAGCCTGTAGCCAGCAAGTACTTTGGCATATTCTTTTCTAGTACAGTAAACTGAGTGCAGGACAAGTTCTGCTTTGGGGGGAAATAGTTCTATTTTGGTTGATAACTTTAATTCATAGTGTTTGCAAGCCATTTCTGAACCACTCTTAAGCCATGTTCTTCATCCTACCTTTTTATCAAAGATAAAGCTGATATTTTCCTTTCTACTTATCTATTCCTGTAACTTTCTCTTGTTTGATTATGAAATCAAGTGGGGAAGAGTTGTGCTTTTTAAAAATGTGGTAAACTATACATAACAAAATTTACCATTTTAACCATTTTTAAGTGTATGGTTCAGTAGCATTAAGTATGTTTATATTGTACAGCCATCACCACCATCCATCTCCATATCTTTTCATCTTGTCAAGCTGAAACTCTGAACTCTTTAAACAATAACTCTCCATTTCCGCCCCCCTCCCAAGCCCTGGCAACTACCGTTCTACTTTCTTGCAGTGAATTTGGCTTCTGTAGGTATGTCGTATAAGTGAAATTACACAATATTTGTCCTTTTCTATCTGGCTTATATCACTTAGTGTATCTTCAGAATTCATCCATCGTGTAGCACGTGTCAGAATTTCTTTCCTTTTTTGTATTATTATTATTTTTTTAACGTTTGTTCATTTTTGAGAGACAGAGAATGTGAGTGGGGGAGGGGCAGAGAAAAAGGGAGACACCGAATCTGAAGCAGGTTCTAGGCTCTGAGCTGTCAGCACAGAGTCCAGCACGGGGCTTGAACCCACAAACCATGAGATCATAACCTGAGCTGAAGTGGGACGTTTAACCAACTGAGCCACCCAGGTGCTCCAGAATTTCTTTCCTTTTTAAAGCTGAAAAATACTCTGTTGTGTGCATATACCACATTTTGTTTATCCATTCATCCCATGATAGACATTGGGTTGTTTGCACCTTTTAGCTGTTGTGAATAATGCTGCTATGAACATTGATTTACAAATCCTGTTTGAGTCCCTGCTTTATATCCAGAAGTGGTGTTGCTCAACCATTTGAGTTCTCCCAGTATATTGGTATTGTTGTGTAACAGTCTACCTCACAATTTAAGTGGCTCAAAGCAACAATGATTTATTATTTCTTAAAATTCTGTGGGATAGCTGGGCACTCTTTTGTGTCTAGGGTCACACTTGTGTGCTGCATTCATTCGGTGGGTTGACTGGAGCTAGAGTATCTAAGGTGACTTCAGTCACATGTTTGGGACCTTGGTGAGGACAGTGAGAAAGTGGGCCTTCTGTCTGCACAAAATCTCTGCTTATTCAGTCTGGCTTGTATTACTTTACATGGCAACTGATTCCCAAGAGAGTAAAGGCAGAAGCTGCATGACATCTTGAGGCCTAGGCTCCAGGACTTACACATCAATTTCATCGCAATATATAGGACAACATTTACAAAACTAGCCTAGATTTAAGGGGTTGGGAGAAATAGCCTCTGACCCTTGTGGGAAGATTAGCTATGTCAGTAATTGGGGCCATTATTAAAATAATCAGTCACACCTAATAACACCTGTTCCATAACTGAGGAACCTTGAGAAATGGGGAAGGACTGCCATTTGGGGAGCAAAATGTACCTCTGGTGGGTCCTAAATACAGTGGCTTGGTATTATGTTTTGACAAGTAAAGAGGCATGTGAGTTTTTTGAGCGTGGTTATTTGCAAGAACTATGTTGTACCATGCAGGTCTTCTCCCTGTGCCCCCCACCCCCCATAGCTTTTTTAAAAAACAGTTGTATGTTTAGCTTTAAACTAATGCTGCTTGGATAAGAACACTTTAGTTGATTCAGGCTGGTCATGTCAGTTTTAGTATATGGGCTGTTTTGACTCAAGAGTTGCAGCTGGCCTAGAATTATAGGCAAGGGTAAACAGGGATTTGATTTTTTAAAGCTTTTTTAATGCTTTTATTGATTTCTTGAACCAGGCCTGCAGTTTTAAACTGCAAAGATGTCTAAAATTCCAAATGTGCTGTAATTAATGATAAAGGCTCTAGTCTTAAATTGTTAATTCTAGGTCTAAACAGTGCTAAATCTCTTTAGGTTAAAAGTGGATATTGTGGGGCACCTGGTGGCTCAATTTGTTAAGTCTCTAACTCTTGGTTTCAGGCAGGTCATGGTCTCACGGTTCATGAGTTTTAGCCTGCAGTGCAGAGCCTGCTTGAGATTCTTTCTCTCCCTTTCTCTCTCTGCCTCTCCCCCTTTGTTCTCTTTGTCTATCAAAATAAATAAACTTAAAAAAAATTTTAAAAAAGAGGGTATTTGGGAGGGCTTACTTTGTAACTATGTAACTTGTCCCCACTCTCCCTACCCTCACCATGTGGTCTCAAGTATTTTTGGATTTAAATATGTGAGCTCGTAACTGGTAATTTTAGTGACTGAAAGTGGGCTTCTTAACAAAAGGTTAGCTTGTTAATGGAACAAATAAAAGTGAGTGGGTGGATACTTTATGATGGAGAGAATAATACCATCTACTTCAGTCTTCACTATCAGTACAGGAGCAATGGGAGAATGAAACCAAATAAAGGAAGACAAATTGAATAAGTTGGAGGAAGAGAAGTTTTCTTAGAGATAGGTGACATCTTATATACATACAAATATTTGAGACTAAATCGTTTGGGGGGAAGTAATGACAAGTTTATGTAATTACACTGTTAGCCCTCCAAGTATTCTTTTTGACTAAAATGATTTAGCACTATCTAGGCCTAAAAATAGGCTGGAACTTGCCTCACTATTTTCTCTCTATATGAGAAAATGAGGTCTTGAAGGCTAAGTAGTGTGCTATGTTATGGTTGTAGAATAATTTATTTGCACATTCATCTATCTGTGGACATTTGGGTAATTTCTAGTTTTTCTCTATCAAATGTTGCTTTAGTGAACACTGTTGACATATCTTTATGGTGTATATGAATATTTCCATAAGATACCTAGAAATGAAATTATGAGGTTAAAAGTATGCAGTTTACATTTTAATGGGTATAGCCGTATTTCCCTATACAAACACTATGCCAATTGAGATTTATAAACAGTGTTGCACACTATAAGTCTGGAGTTCTCTTTTGTCCATCAAGAGAGCAGACGCAGAATTGAATATGAGAGAGGCTAATGTTTGGGAGGAGACAAGAGTGGTGAACAGGGGTTTCATCTCTGTATTTTTTGAGCTCACAAGATTATTACTCATGTGGTGAACATGAAGAAAACAAGATTTACACATGTAAATGTGGAGAAAACAATCAGACAGTAATCATTAACTTGTATATGTAAGAAGCAAAGGATCTGGGGGCAAGTGGAGTTTGTGATCAAAGTAAAATAGTATATTGGTGTCAGATGGAAAGTAATTTCACTTGTGATTCCATTACAATATTTTGCTACCTAACCTTGGGCACTTTTTTCTAACCCATTTATGTAAGCAGAACCATTATGTAAGCAGAACCCCAGACTAGGTGAGAATATTCTCTCCCTTGTCATTACTGCTATTAGATAGCAGTAATTTTTATTTTTTTAGCTAGTTTGCTAGATGAAAAATATATTATTGTTTTAATTTGGTTATCTTTGATTTCTGGTGAGTTTCATCATCATTTCATTTATTGGATGTCTTGTGGTTCTTCTTGAAATATTTTTATATCTTTGTAAAACTTGTTTTCCTTGGGGCACCTGGGTGGCTCAGTTGGTTAAGCATCCAACTCTTGATTTCAGCTCAGATCATGATCTCACGGTTCGTGAGTTTGAGCCCTGCATCGGGCTCCATGCTAACAGCACAGAGCCTGCTTGGGATTCTCTCTCTTCCTTTCTCTGCCCCTCCCCTGCTCATCCTTGATCTGTAAATAAATAAATAAATAAATAAATAAATAGTAAAACCTGTTTTCCTTAGTTTTGTTTCTTTGCTCATTGATGTGAAGGAACTTTTATATATCGTTGATATTTTCTCTCAGCACAGGCATACCTCATTTTACTGTGCTTTGCTTTATTGCACCTTACAGATACTGCATTCTCCCCCCCCCCCCCCCCCCCATAAATTGAAGGTTTGTGGCAACCCTTTGTCAATCAAGTCTATCAGCACCATTTTCTAGCAGCATTTGCTAACTTTGTGTCTCTGTGCCCCATTTCAGTAATTTTCATCATCATTATTATTTTTATTATTTTATTATTACTACATTATGGTGATCTGTGATCAGTTATCTTTGATATTACTATTGTAATTGTTTTGGGATGCCACAAAGTGTGGCCATATAAGATGGCAAGCTTAGTCAATAAATGTTGTGTGTGTTCTGACTGGTCCACTCACTCGTCATTCACCTGCCTCTCTCTTCCTTGGGCTTCCCTGTTCCCTGAGATGTAACAATATTGACATTAGGACAGTTCATAACTCTACAGTTAAGTGTACAAGTGAAAGGAAGAGACTTGTGTCTCTTACTTTATTTAAGTCAAATGCTAGAAGTGATTAAGCTTAGTGAGGAAGTCATGTCAAAAACTGAGACTGTGGGGTGCCTGGGTGACTCAGTTAAGTGGCTGACTTTGGCCCAGGTCATGATCTTACGGTCCAGGAGTTTGAGCCCTGTGTTGGGCTCTGTGCTGACAGTTCAGAGCCTGGAGCCTGCTTCAGATTCTGTCTCCCTTTCTCTCTGCCCTTCCCTTGCTCCCTGTCTCTCTCTCTCTCTTTCAAAAATAAATAAACAAAAAAAATTTAAAAACTGAGATGGACTGGGGCGCCTGGGTGGCGCAGTCAGTTAAGCGTCCGACTTCAGCCAGGTCACGATCTCGCGGTCCGGGAGTTCGAGCCCCGCGTCAGGCTCTGGGCTGATGGCTCAGAGCCTGGAGCCTGTTTCCGATTCTGTGTCTCCCTCTCTCTCTGCCCCTCCCCCGTTCATGCTCTGTCTCTCTCTGTCCCAA
Source organism: Prionailurus bengalensis (assembly GCF_016509475.1). Classification (NCBI taxonomy): domain Eukaryota; kingdom Metazoa; phylum Chordata; class Mammalia; order Carnivora; family Felidae; genus Prionailurus; species Prionailurus bengalensis. Next base: position 41,804,050 of record NC_057345.1, on the reverse strand, counting down.
AAATAAATAAACGTTGAAAAAAAATTAAAAAAAAAAAAAAACTGAGATGGACTGAATGCCAGATCTCTTGAGCTAGTTAGCCAAATTGTGAATGCAATCAAAAGTACTACTTCAGTGAATACAGTAATGATAAGAATGACAAGAAAGCAGAACAACCTGATAAGGGAGAAAGTTTGAATGGTTTGGATAGATTATTTCCTTAAATCAAAGCCTAATCCAAAACAAGGCCTTGATTCTCTTCAATTTTATAAAGGTCGAGAGAGGTGAGGAAACTGCAAAAGAAAATTTTGAAGCTAGCAGAGGTTAATTTATGAAGTTTAAAGAAAGAAGCTGTTTCCATAAAAGTGCAAGGTGAAGCAGCAAGATATAGAAGCTGCAGCAAGTTATCCAGAAGATCTGACTAAAATAATTCATGAAGGTGGCTACACTAAATAGATTTTCAGTGTAGCTGAAGATGATGCCATCTAGGACTTTAATAGCTAGAGAGGAGTAGTCAGTGCCTGGCTTCAAAGCGTCAAAGGACAGGCTGACTCTCATGTTAGGAGCTAATGCAGCTGGTGGTTCTAAATTGAAGCCAGTTCTCAGTTACCATTCTGAAAATCCTAGGGCCTTTAAGAATTATGCTTAATCTACTCTGCTGTGTTCTATAAATGGAACAACAAAGCCCGGATGATAGCACATCTGTTTACAACATGGCTTACTGAATATTTAAGCTTACTGTTGAGACCTGCTCAGAGAAAAAAAAAAAAAGATTCCTTTAAAAAAAAAAAGATTTCTGCTCATTTTATTTTATTATTATTTTTAAAAAATGTTACTGGGGTGCCTGGGTGGCTCAGTTGAGTGAGTGTACGACTTGGGCCCAGGTCATGAATCTCCCGGTTCATGAGTTCGAGTTCCCTGTTGGGCTTTGCGCTGACATCGCGGAGCCTGCTTGGGATTCTCTGTCTCTCTCTGTCTCTGGCCCTCCCCTGCTTGTGTGCACTTGCATTCTCTCTTTCTCAAAAATAAATAAACATTAAAAAAAATAAAAATATTACTGCTCATTGACAATGCACTTGGTCACCAAGAGCTATGATGGAGATGTACAGTGAGATGAATGTTGTTTTCATGCGTGATAACACAACATCCATTCTGCAGTTCATGGATCAAGTAGTAATTTTGGCTTCTCTTATTATTTAACAAATACATGTTGTAAGGCTATATCTGCCATAGATATTGATTCCTGTCTTGGATCCGGGCAAAAAGTAAATCGAAAACCTGCTGGAAAGGATTCATGATCTAGATGCCGTTGAGAACATTTGTGATTCATGGGAAGAGGTCAGAATACCTGCAAGTACATGAATAGGAGTTTGGAAGAAGCTGATTCCAACCCTCATGGATGACTTTGAGAGGTTCAAGACTTCCATGGAGGAACTAACTGCAGATATTGTGGAAAGAGCGAGAATTAGAAGTGGAGGCTGAAGTGTGACTGAATTGCTGCAACCTCATGATAAAACTTGAATGGATGAGAAGTTGCTTCTTATGGGTGAACAAAGACAGTGATTTCTTGAGATGGAATCTACTCCTGGTAAAGATGCTGTCAAGATTGTTGAAAGGACAACAAAGTATTTAGATTACTATATAAACGTTGATAAAGCAGCAGTTGAGTTTGAGAAGATTAATTTAAAGAAGTTCTGGGGTAGGGGCTCCTGGGTGACTCAGTCAGTTAAGCATCCAACCTTGGCTGAAGTCATGATCTTGAGATTCATGGGTTTGAGCCCTGCATTGGGCTCTGTGCTGACAGCTCAGAGCCTGGAGCCTGCTTCAGATTCTGTGTTTCCCTCTCTCTCTGCCGCTTCCCCACTCCTACTCTCTCTCTCTCTCTCTCTCTCTCAAAAATAAAAATAAACATTAAAATTAAAAAAGTTCTGTGGATATAATGTTGTCAAACATTGTATGCTACAGAGAAATCCTTTGTGAAAGGAAGAGTCAGTTGATGCAGTCAACTTTATTGTCTTATTTTAAGAACTTGCCACAGCCAACCTGTGCTTTAACAGCCACCACCACGATCAGTTAGCAGCCATGAACATCGAAGCAAGACCTTCCACCAGCAAAAAGATTACGACTCACTGAAAGCTTGGGTGATGATGATTTTTTAGCCCTAAAAGTCTTTTTAAATTAAAGTATGTATATATTTTTAGACAATGCTATTGCACACTTAATAGATGACAGCATAGTGTAAACATAACTTACATGCACAGGGAAACATAATTTACTTGACTCACTTTACTGTGATATTTGCTTTATTATGGCATCTGGAACTGAACCTGTAATATCTCTGAGGTATGCTTGTATGCAGTTTGCTCTTTGTTTTGTTTATGATGCTTTGTTTTAAAAAAGTTTTAAATTAGGGGCACCTGGGTGCTTCAGTGGGTTAAGTGTCTGACTTTGGCTCAGATCATGATCTCAGGGTGTGAGATTGAGCCCTGTGTCGGGCTCTGCGCTGACAGTGCGGAGCCTGCTTGGGATTCTCTGTCTCCCTCTCCCTGTACCTCTCCCTCTCTGCCTCTCTCTTTCTCTCTCTCTGTCTCTGTCTCTCTCTCTCTCTCTCAAAATGAATAAATAAACATTAGAACAATACTTGTAGGGGTGCCTGGGTGGCTCAGTCGGTTTAGCATCTGACTTTGGCTGAGGTTATGATCTCATGATTTGTGATTTTGAGCCTTGCATCTGGCTTTCTGCTGACAGAGCAGAGCCTGCTTTGGATTCACTGTCTCCCTCTTTCTCTCTGCCCCTCCCGCACGTGCATGTGTGCTCTCAAATACAAACATTAAAAAAAAAAAAAGAAGTACTTTTAGAACATTTTTTCCTTTTAGTTCTATAATCTCTCTGAAATTTATATGTGTTGAATGTAAGGAAGTAGATATTGCCTGTTGTTTCAGCATCATTTATGAATCATAATAAATGGTGTTGGCAGCAGTATTATAAAGACTGCTGTTTCTAGAATATTGTTTCATTGATCTGTAAGTGTTCCTGTACCAGTATACTGTTTGATTTCAATTCATTTAAAAGTTTATATTTTTATAATTGGTAAGACTCTTCCCTCTCATTGTTTTCCCTTTTCAAAATGTTCTTGCCTTTTTTGTGACTCTTGTCCTCATGAATTTTAGAATCAGTGCGTATGTTATGTTGCACAAAAAATCTTCTTGAGATTTTTTCTTATTGGAATTGCCTTGAATTTACAGATTTCATGTGGGAAGGAATTTATATCTTTACAATATCAGGTGTTTTCATTCACCAGCATGGTATGATTAGTCACGTCTTTTATTTTCTTCTGCAGTTTTCTACTTTTCTGCATGTTGATCGTGTTGAGTAGTAGTGAAAAGAATGAGTTCTAGTGCCATGCTATTTGGGTTCAGTGTGTGCTAAGCTTGGGCAAATAAAAACCCCTTTTTATACTTTAGTTTTCTCATCCATAAAATGGGAAGAATAATAACTCATTAGGGTTATTGTGAGGATTAAATGGTTAAGACCTGTAAGTTAACACAATATGTTAGCTATTGTTATTAAGTGTATATTTAGGTATTTATAGTTTCTGTTGTTTTTGTGAATGGGGTCTTATATTTAAATCTCATTTTAATTGGTTTTGTTTGATATATAGGAAAGTTCATGATTTTTTGTTCATGGTTCTTGATTTGAATACTTTGTGGAACTTTGTTTCATACTAATATTTTTGTTTTTCTTCTGTTTTTTCTTTTCTTTTCTTTTAAGAGAGGGAGAGAGAGAGGCAGAGGGAGAGGGAGAGAGAAAATCTTAAGCAGGCTCCATGCCCACAGTGGAGCCCGATGCAGGGGTCAGTCTCAGGACCGTGGGATCATGACCTGAGATGAATCAATAGTTGGATGCTTAAGCAACTGAGCCACCAGCTCTTTGTTTTGTTTTTCTAAATTCTTGCATTCTCTAGGTAATCATATATTTTGCAATGAATTCTTTTAGCTTTCAGTATTTTTGCCTCATAGTTCCTACTTATTTATTTATATCATGGATCTTTTTCATTGACTAGAACTTCCAATACAATGTTGAATAGAAGTGATGAGCTTCCACAGTATGGCTGACGACATAGCTAGTGCTCACTCTACTCTCTTTAACGGGGAAACAGCGGACTACAGGAGACTGAACTGTATCTGCCTCTATTTCCAACAGGCTCATGTTCGTTCAACTTTCACTCATGAAAAAAAAAGCCAGGAAAATTTTATTAATCCTTTTTTAAAAAAAATTTAATATAAAATTATAGCAAAAAAAAAAGGAAACTGAACTTTAGTAGCACAACTGGAACAATCTGCAGCGACGGCAGCAGCGGTGGGAGAAGAGATTTAATTTAGTTGATTTTCTGTGGTTGTTGGTTGTTTGCTAGTCTCACGGTGACAGAAGCTGCACAGTTTTTCGAAGGGACTGAGAAGCTGCTGGAGGTTTGGTTCTCCAGGCAGCAACCTGACTTAAACCAAGTATCTGGGGATCTTCGCACTATCCCAAGATCCGAGTGGGACATACTTTTTGAAGGATGTGCAATGTTCAATCATAAGTGTGACAACTGAAAAGCAGGAAGCTTATGTACTCAGTGAGAGTAGCACGTTTGTCTCTAAGAGACGTTTCATTTTGAAGACCTGTGGTACCACCCTCTTGCTGAAAATGTTGGTTCCTCTGTTGAAACTTGCTAGGGATTACAATGGATTTGACTCAATTCAAAGCTTTTATTCTCGTAAGAATTTCACAAAGTCTTCTCATCAAGGGTACCCACACTGGAATTTCCAGGAAGAAATAGAATTTCTTAATGCAGTTTTCCCAAATGGAGCAGCATATTGTATGGGACGTGTGAATTCTAACTGTTGGTACTTGTATACTTTGGATTTTCCAGAGACTCAGGTAATCAGTCAGCCAGATCAGACCCTGGAAATTCTGATGAGTGAGCTTGACCCAGCAGTTATGGACCAGTTCTACATGAAAGATGGTATTACTGCAAAGGATGTCACTTGTGAGAGTGGAATTCGTGACGTGATACCAGGTTCTGTCATTGATGCCACACTGTTCAATCCTTGTGGGTATTCGATAAATGGAATGAAATCAGATAGAACTTACTGGACTATTCACATCACTCCAGAATCAGAATTTTCTTATGTTAGCTTTGAAACAAACTTAAGTCAGACCTCCTATGATGACCTGGTCAGGAAAGTTGTGGAAGTCTTCAAGCCAGGAAAATTTGTGACCACCCTGTTTGTAAATCAGAGTTCTAAATGTTGCACAGTGCTTTCTTCACCCCAGAAGATTGAAGGTTTTAAATGTTTTGCTTGCCAGAGCATTATGTTCAATGATTACAATTTTGTTTTTACCAGTTTTGCTAAGAAGCATCAACAACAGCAGAGTTGATAAGAACAAATGCAAAAAGAGAACACACATAGAAGGAGGTGGTGGCTGCTTTTTAGATATTGATACCGGGAGCCATGCTTTCCATAACCACCACCTTGTAGCTGCAGAAAGCCCTAGATGTAATGATAATGTAATCATTTTGAATTATATGCATTATTATATGAAGGAATTAGATATCTTGCATGAATGCTCTCTTCTGTGTTTAGGTATCCTATGCCACTCTTGCTGTGAAATTGAAGTGCATGTAGAAAAAACTTTTTACTATATGAAACTTTACAACACTTGTGAAAACAATTCAATTTGGCTTACGCACAATGTAATATTTCTCCATGTATCATCCAAAATTCCCCACAGACAAGGCTTTTTGTCCTCATTAGGTGTTGGCCTCAGCCTAATCATCTGGGACTGTTCTATTAAATTGCTGCCAGGATTTTACATCCATTTACCTCCACTTTCCAGAACATATTCTCTACTAATATTACTGAAACCAATTTCTACTTCATACAGTTGTTTTTTGCAACAGCGTTTAAAATGTATCTTCCATGAGCGGAGTCCTCTTTAAGAAATGATTGCAGTTATCCATTTTGTGTATTACTATTTTAACATATTGCTTCTTGTGCCTGTATTTTTTTAAAGTTTTTTGTTTTTTTTTTCAACATTTATTTATTTTGGGGACAGAGAGACAGAGCATGAACGGGGGAGGGGCAGAGAGAGAGGGAGACACAGAATCGGAAACAGGCTCCAGGCTCTGAGCCATCAGCCCAGAGCCTGACGCGGGGCTCGAACTCACAGACCGCGAGATCGTGACCTGGCTGAAGTCGGACACTTAACCGACTGCGCCACCCAGGCGCCCCGTGCCTGTATTTTTTTAAAAATTGATTTCATTCCTTGCCATGGTGTCTTGCCTCCTGACCCCCTGTCAATAAAGCAATACACTGTTAAAAAAAAAAGTGTTGATAAAGAGCATTTTTTCCCCATGGCTCTTTAAATGGACTTGGTGTTGATTTATGAAAGATAACCCTCTATAAAGCTAAGAGCTTTGTGTGTGTATATGTGTGTTCTTAATTTGTTGAGTAGTGGGTTTTGGATTTTTACTAAATTTTTATTATATAAATAATTGAACATACTTTTATTACAAAAGATTGAAAAGTACAGAAGTGATAGACTATAGACAAATTTTTAAAGCATGGAGATTCTTTGTATCCTGCTCTACTTTTATTCCTCTCTGTACATATATATGTTACATTTGGTTTATACCTTTATATATATTTAATGTGTACAGGTGTAAACATACTTTTCTTTTTAATGTTTATTTTGAGAGAGTAAGAGGAAAGGGGAGAGAGGGGGAGAGAGACCAAGTAGGCTGCACACTCAGTGCAGAGCCTGACATGGGGCTCAATCCCATGAATTGTGAGACAGCTCCTGACATGAGCTGAAATCAAGAGTCTGAGGCTTAACCAGCTGAGCCACCCAGGTGCCCATATACACATATTTTTATTTGTTTCTATAAAAGTAGGTGTTAGATTTTATCTGATATTTTGTTTCATTTAGCAGATATTAAATACCTACCATGCATCAGGCATTAACCTTCTGTTCATTCAACAAATCTTTAAATTGTTCCTAAGTGCCAAACAATGTCTCTTAAAACGTTTACTAAGTGCCAGACAATGTCTCTGGTGCTGGGGATATGGCTGTGAAGAAAAAGAAGAGCTCTGCTCTCAGAACTAACATTCTAAAGGTGTAGACAATAGAAAGAAGGGAAGGAAAGGAAGGAAGAAGGAAGGGAGGGAGAAAAGGTAAGAAGGAAGGAAGGAAGGAGAGAGCCAAATGTTGAGAAAAAAGTAAAAGGATAAAAGAGCATAGAGATTGGGGTGCTATTTTAGATAGTGTGGTCAGAGAAAGTTTCTGAAAAGGGGAAATTTCAGTAAAGACTTGCTAGGTGGAACAGTCATGCAAATACTGTACTTGGGATAGAGCTTTAGGACTGGGAGTAGCAAGCCCAAAGGCCTCAGTGTGAAGCCTGTTGGGAATGTTCTTGAAACAAGAGTCATTTGGTTAGAGCAAAGAGGATGAGGGAAGAGTGGAGGGAAAGCAGGTTGGAGAGGTAGTGGGTGGACAGATTATGTGGAGCTTTCTAGGCTCTGGTAACGATTTTGGATTTTATTCCAAGTATGACAGGAAGCCATTGATGATTTTTGAAAAGTGAAGTGCCTTGTATTAGTTGTTAGGATTGTTTTGACAAAATACCACAGACTGGGTGCCTTAAACAACAGAAATTTACTTTCTTACAATTTTGGAGGCTAGAAGTCCCAAGATTTGAGTGTCAATAGTTAGGTTTCTTCTGAGGCTTCTATGACTTACAGGTGGCTGCCTTCTTGCTCTGTCCTCATGTGATCTTTTCTCTGTGTAGATACATCTGGTATCTGTGTCCAAATGTCTTTGTCTTATAAGTATACCAGTCAGATTGGATTAGGGTTCACCTCAATGGCCTCATTTTAACTTAGTCATATCTCTTTAAAGGTTCTATTTCTAAATATAGTCACAGTCTGAGGTACTAGAGGTTAGGACTTCAACATATGACTTTGGGAGAACATAATTTAGCCCATAACACATCTGATCTGCTTTTTCAGACTGCTGAGGATAGATTTTTAAGTTTATTTTGAGAGAGAGAAAGAGAGCATGCACGGCAGGGGGAGGGACAGAGAGGGAGTGAGGGTATCTCAAGCAAGCTCCATACTGTTAGTGTGGAGCCTGATGCAGTGCTCAATCTCACAAACTGTGAGATCATGACCTGAGCTGAAATCAAAGAGTCAGATGCTTAACCCCCTGAGCCACCCAGGCTCCCTGTGATCTGTTTTGCAAGTGGAATGCTTAGGATTATTTTGAAAGTAGAATGCCTCCACCCACCCCCACCCTTTTCTTTTTCTGGTTTTGAAAATTTGAAGCTAGTAAAAAAAACACATTTTACAAAGGCTGTTTGGGGTGTTCCCCCCACCCGATTTTTTTTTTTTTTTTTACATACCTTGATGTTTGCCTTTTGAAGATTCTGTGTCTTAAGATTTATCCTAGGATGCATTTCTTTTTTTTTTTTAATTTTTTTTTCAACGTTTATTTATTTTTGGGACAGAGAGAGACAGAGCATGAACGGGGGAGGGGCAGAGAGAGAGGGAGACACAGAATCGGAAACAGGCTCCAGGCTCTGAGCCATCAGCCCAGAGCCCGACGCGGGGCTCGACGCGGGACTCGAACTCCCGGACCTTGAGATCGTGACCTGGCTGAAGTCGGACGCTTAACCGACTGTGCCACCCAGGCGCCCCACCTAGGATGCATTTCTTTACAGATTGTTCACATTCTTAGAAAATAGCTCTTTGATTTTAACATATCCTACTGAGTTGATTATTTGGCACAGAGGAGCATGACCTGACTGGCCTATTATTAATGAAGTTCCTTTGTTACTTAAGAAATTTATAAGACTAATATTTTATTTTTATTTATTTTTTTAACGTTTATTTATTTTTGAGACAGAGAGAGACAGAGCATGAATGGGGGAGGGTCAGAGAGAGGGAGACACAGAATCTGAAACAGGCTCCAGGCTCTGAGCTGTCAGCACAGAGCCCGACGCGGGACTCGAACTCACTGACGGCTAGATCACGACCTGAGCCGAAGTGGGACGCTTAACCGACTGAGCCACCCAGGAGCCCCAAGACTAATATTTTATATATACAAAAGAGAACACACAGCGTTTATGGTGCATAATAAACCCCAAAATGGATAACCTATTACTCAACTTAAAACTATTTCATGGGGCGCCTGGGTGGCTTAGTCGGTTGAGCGTCGGACTTCGGCTCAGGTCATGATCTCGCGGTCTGTGAGTTCGAGCCCCATGTCAGGCTCTGTGCTGACAGCTCAGAACCTGGAGCCTGCTTCACATTCTGTGTCTCCCTCTCTCTGCCCTTCCCCTGCTCATGCTCTGTCTCTCTCTCAGTCAAAAATAAATAAAACATTTAAAAAAAACCAAAAAACTTCAGGGGCACCTGAGTGGCTCAGCCTAAGTGTCCGACTTCAGCTCAGGTCATGATCTTGCAGTCTGTGAGTCGAGCCCTGTGTCCGTCTCTGGGCTGATAGCTCAGAGCCTGGAACCTGCATCTGAGTCTGTGTCTCCCTCTCTCTCTGCCCCTCCCCAGTTCATGCTCTGTCTCTCTGTCTCTCAAAAATAAATAAAGATCAAAATAAATAAAGGTCAAAAATTTTTTTAAATAAAAAACAAAACTAGGATCTACTTTAGTGTTCTGCCACATGCCCCTTCCTCTACCCTCCCATGTTGTTTGCCCCCATAACTATTCTGAATTTTGTATTTATCATTCCTTTGTTTAAAAAGAAGTTTTATCACATGCATATGTGTAGCCAAATATAGTCTTTACTTTTCCTTTTTTTTTGTTTTATATAAATGATATTCATATGGTATATAATCCTTTGTGATATGCTTTTTATACTCATATTTTTAATTTAAAAAATATTTATTTTTAAGAGAGAGAGCATGAACAGGGAGGGGCAGAGAGAGAGGGAGACACAGAATCTGAAAAAGACTCCATGCTCTGAGCTGTCAGCACAGAGCCCCATGTGGGGCTCGAACCCACCAACCATGAGATCATGATCTGAGCCAAAGTTGGACACTTAACTGACTAAGCCACCCAGGTGCCCCTATTTTTTTTTTTTTTTTAAGTTTACTTATTTATTTGGAGAGAGAGAGAGAGACAGAGCTTGGAGGGAGGGGTAAGAGAGAGGGAGAGAGAAATTCCATGACCTGAGCCAAAACTAAGAGTTGGACACTTAACTGATTGAGCCACCCAGATGCCCCTACACTTATTATATTTTTAAGATTTACCACATATGTAGCTTTTTGCTGGATTATGTAGTTTCCTGTATTTAAAATTTTTTTTTAAATCTTTATTTATTTTTGAGAGAGAGAGAGAGAGAGAGAGAGAGAGAGAGAATGAGCAGGGGAGGGGCAGAGAGAGAGGGAGACACAGAATCCGCAGCACGCTCCAGGCTCCGAGCTGATAGCACAGAGCCTGACGCAGGGCTCGAACCCACAAACCCTGAGATCATGACCTGAGCCGAAGTTGGGCGCTTAACTGACTGAGCCACGCAGGCGCCCCTGTATTTTTCTGTATTATAATATTATGTGAAAAAGAAATACATTCTTTGAACATACCACAGTTTCTCCATTCTGCTGTCACTAGACATGTGGGTTATTTCCATTTCAGTTAATAATTGAGCGTCTTGCCCTGAGTCTCTCCCTACTTTCATTTTTTGGTGTGGAGTTTAGGCTTCCTCCAGGGCTTCTTGGGAAGAAGTAATGTTTTATCACGTATATTTAGGTAGGCCTGCAGTTCTCCTTTCTATTTTCTCCATTAGTCTAATTAAATTTACTTACTGTTTTCTAATAATTTCTAAAAACTTCTGATCTGCTAACAGTGTCCTTTTCTATTTTCTGAGTCTGTCATGATTTTATTCTCAAAACCAAAATGAAATACAACTTTTTTGGTTATTTAAATGTAATTTTTGGTATGAAAGTAGGTAAATCTATATGTTCAGTCTTTCATCTTAAGTCATCTTTCTTTGCACATTATTCTTCCCAGTTTCTGCTAGACTGACTTTTTCTTTTTTTGTTGAATAAATATAGTATGTAACATTGTGTAAGTTTAAGGTGTATAGTATGTTACTTTGATAAATTTTTGTATTGTAATATTGATGAAACGGTGATGTTTGTCACCTTACCTAATTATAGTACAGTATTTTTGTCTATATTCATTATACTGTGTGTAAAATTGCTGTGGCTTATTTGCTACTCATTATAAGTTTGTTCTCTTAAACACTATCACTCTTACTTCCCACCCCTAACCCCCATCCCCTTACAACCACCATTTTATTCTCTTTTTTACAGGTTTAACCTCTTTAGATACCACATATAAGTGATATATGTTTATCTCTGACTTATCTCATTTAGTATAATGTGCTCAAGTTCTGTCCATTTTGTCCTTTCACATGGCTGAATAATATTCCATTGTGTGTACATACCACATCTACTTTATTCATTCAATCATTGATGGACATTTGGGTTGTTTCCATATCTTGGCTATTATGAATAGTGCTGCAATAAACATGGCAGTGCATATATCTTGTTGAATTCCTCTTTTCATTTCCTTTGGGTATATGCCCAGAAGTGGAATTGCTGCATTTCATGGTAGATCTAATTTTAATATCTTGAGGAACCTCCGTATTGTTTTTCATAATAGTTGGACCAATTTGTATACCTACCATTAATGTTAAGGGTTTTCTTTTCACCACATTCTCTCTAGCACTTGTTGTCTTTTGGTTTCTTAATGATAGCTATTCTGACAGGTGTGAGATAATAACTTATTGTGGTTTTTATTTGTACTTCACCGATAACTATGATGTTAAGCATCTTTTCATGTATTTGTTGGCCATTTTGATGTTCTCTTTGGTAAAGTATCTAGTTCTTCTGCCGTTTTTAAAATTGAATTGTTTTTGTTATTAAGTTGACTTTTGTTCTTTATATATTTTGGATATTAACACCTTATTCAGTATATGGTTTGTAAAAATTTTCTCCTGTAGGTTGTCTTTCATGTTGTTAGTTGTTTCTTGGTCTGTACAGAAGGTTTTGGGTTTGATATAATCTCGTTTGTTTTTTGCTTTTGTTGTTTGTGCATTTGGCATTGTATAGAAAAATCATTGCCAGGGACGTGCCTGGCTGGCTCAGTCAGTGGAGTGTGCAAATCTTGATCTTGGGGTCGTGAGTTTGAGCCCCATGTTGTGTAGAGATTACTTAGCTAAATAAATAGATGTAAAAAAAAAAAAAAAAAGAAAAGAAAAATCATTGCCAAGACCAATGGTGGTGAGCTTCTTTCCTACATTTTTTCTAGGAATTTTATGGTATCAGGTCTTATATTTAAGTCTTTGATCCATTTCAATTTCTGTGAGCAGTGTGAGGTAGGGTCCAGTTTTCACTGCTCTGCGTATGTTTCTCCAGTTTTTATAGTGTCATTTGCTGAAGAGACTGTCCTTTCACCATTGGGTATTTTTGGTTCCTTTGTTGAGTATTGTTGACCATATATCCAGGGATTTAATTCTGGGCTCTCTATTCTGTTTTACTGGTTGATGTGTCTATTTCTGTGCCAGTATCATACTATTTTTATTACTATGGCTTTTGTAGTATAGTTTGAGATCCAGGACTATGATACATCTGGCTTTGTTCTTTTTTCTCAGGATTGCTTTGTCTATTCAAGGTCTTTTGTGGTTCCACACAAATTTTAGGATTGTTTCTTCTATTTCTGTGATGAATGAATGCCTTGGATATTTTGATGGGGATTGCATTGAGTATATAAATAGCTTTGGGTAGTATGGCCATTTTAACAATATTAATTCTTCTGATCCATGATCATGGGATGGATGGCTTTCCATTGGCATCTTTTTAAATTTCTTTCAGCAAAGCATTGTTTTCATTGTACAGATCTTTCACTTCCTTGCTTAAATTTATTAAGTATTTTATTGTTTTTGGTGCTAATGTGAATGGGATTGTTTTCTTTATTTCATTTTCAGGTGCTTCGTCATTACTGTAAAGGAATGTAGTTAATTTCTGTATGTTGATTTGTAGCCTGCCAGTTTACTGGTAGTTTTTGGATTGTTTTTTTTTTGGATTTTCTCTAAGATCATATGTTCAGCAAATAGTGGTGGTTTTTAATTATTATTTTATGATTTGGATGCCTTTTTTGTCTTTGTCTTTCCTAATTGCTCTATCTAGGGCTTCAGTACTATATTGAATAGGAGTGGTGAGAGTGGACATCCTTGTTTCTGACCTTAGAGGAAATACTTTCAGTTTTTCACCGAGTATACAGGCATACCTCATTTTATTGCACTTCACAGATACTGCATTTTTTGCAAATACAGGGTTTGTGGCAAAGCTGTGTCAAGCAAATCTTTTGGCACCATTTTTCCAACAGCGTTTGCTCACTTCATGTTTCTGATAATTATCACAATGTTTCAAATGTTTTCATTATTATAATTGTTATGGTGATCTGTGATCAGTGATTATGATTTGCCGAAAGCTCAGATGATGGTTAGCTTTTTTTTTTTTAGCAATAAAGTATTTTTAATTAAGGCATATACATTTTTTTCTAGACATAATGTTATTGCTTAATAGGCTACAGTATAATGTAAATATAACTTTTATATGCACTGGGAAACAAAAAAATTCATTTGACTCACTTTATTGTGATACGTACTTTATTGTGGTGGTTTGGGATTGACCTGTATTTCAGAGGTAAGCCTATAATGTTAGCTGTGAGTTTGTCACATGTGGCCTTTATTATTCTGAGATATGTTCCTTATATGCCCAGTACATTAAGGGTTTTCATCATGAGGGGATGTATTATGTAAATAATATACAATGCTTTTTTTGTGTGTATGGAAATGATCATGTGATTTTTGTTTTTCATTTTATTGATGTGATGTATTACATTTCTGATTTGCATGTATTGAACCTCCCTTGCATCCCAGGAGTAACTCCCACTTAGTCATGGTGTATATCCTTTTAATGTATTCTTGAACTCAGTTTGCTAATATCTTGATGAGAATTTTTGCATCTGTATTCATTAGGCATATTGGCCTATAGGTTTCTTTATCAGAGTAATGGTAGGTTCATAGAACTGGTTTGGAAGTGTTCCCTCATCCTTGTTATGTTAGAAGAATTTGAGGAGGATTTGAGGTGTTAATTCTTCTTTAAATGTTTGGTAGAATTCTCCAGTGATTCTGTCAGGCCAGAGTTTTTTGTGTTGGGAGTTTTTTGATTACTGATTCAATCTCTTTGTTATTGGTCTGTTCAGATTGTGTATTTCTTCCTGATTCAGTCTTGATATGTTGTGTTTCTGAAATGTATCCATTTATTCTAGGTTAGGTGTTTTATTGACATTGCATATTTTTCTGCTGTGATCTTTGTTATTTCCTTCCTTCTGCTAACTTTGGGCTTAATTTCTTATTTTCTAGTTTCTTGAGGTTCAAAATTAGGTTGAGATCCTTCTGATTGTTTAAAAAAAATTTTTTTTAATGTTATTTCTGAGAGGGGGAGAATGAGCAGGGAGGGGGAGGGGAAGAGAGAGAGGGAGACAGAACTCAAAGCAGTTTCCAGGCTCTGAGCTGTCAGCACAGAGCCTGATGCAGGGATTGAACTCACGAACTGTGAGATCATGACCTGAGCCAAAGTCAGAAGCTTAGCCAACTGAGCCATCCAGGCGCCTCTCATTCTGAATTCTTAATACATGTATTTATTGCTATAAACTGTCTTCACAGAAGAGTTTTTGCTGTGTTCCACAGTATTTGATATGTTGTATTTCCATTTTCATTTGTTTTGAGATAATTTTTTATTCCCCTCTTGATTTCTTCTTTGACTTAATTGTTTAGAAGTTTGTTGTTTAGTTTCCACAATTTTGTAGAACTTCTCACTTTCCTTTTGCTGTCAATGAGTAGTTTCATACCATTGTAGTTAGAGAAAATAGTTGGTATGATTTCAATCTTAAATTTGCTAAGATTTATCTTGTAGTCTATCATATGACCTGTCATGGAGAATGTTCTATGTGCACTTGAGAAGAATGTGTATTGTGCTGCTGTTGGATAGAATGCTCTGTATGTGTATTGAGTACATTTGTTTTTAAGTGTGGTTCAATTCGAATGTTTCCTTGTTGGTTTTCTTTCTGGATGATTTGTCTATTACTGATAGTGGGGTATTGAATTCCCCTGTAATTATTGTATTGCTGTCTATTTTTCCCTTAAGATTTGTTATTATTTACTTAATATATTTTGTTGCTTGGGTGTTGGGAGCACGCATATTTACAATTGTTACATCTTTTGATGAACTGACACCTTTATCATTATATAATGACTTTCTTTGTTTTGAAGTCCATTTTGTCTGATAAAAGTATGGTGGGGCATCTGAGTGGCTCAGTAGGTTAAGTTGGCTTTGGCTCAGGTCATGATCTCATGGTTCGTGAGTTTGAGCCCCGTGTTTTTTTTTTGTTTTGCTTTGTTTTTTAAATTCTGCTAAGATGATTACTTGTGTGACGTAATGAATAGCTGACTCAAAATGTTTGTGATTTTTTTTTCCTCTTTTTTTTAGGTACATCAAATTACGGAATGGCTTGCAGGCACTTTTGATTTCAGACCTAAGTAATATGGAAGGTAAAACAGGAGATGCAACAGATGATGAGGAAGACGACGAAGAGGAAGAAGAAGAAGATGATGATGACGACGATGATGATGAAGATTCTGGAGCTGAAATAGAAGATGATGATGAAGAGGGTTTTGATGATGAAGATGAGTTTGATGATGAGGATGAACATGATGATGAGGATCTTGATACTGAGGATAATGAATTAGAAGAATTAGAAGAGAGGGCAGAAGCTAGAAAGAAAACCACTGAAAAACAGGTGTGAATCTTGTCTATTATTATGTCTTTTTCTGATTTGGGAATTCTTTGGGATAAGTCCTAAATTCATGTTTTATTTCTTAATGTAAAAAAGGAAGTATATATTTATCTTTTGATCTTTAGTAAAGGTCTATTTATTCTGTATAAAAATAATATTTAAAAAACATTTTGCTCTGATTAGGAAAGTATAAAAGCTCATTATAGAAATGAATGGAGTATGGAAACCAATTTGACAATAAATTTCATATATATATAAAAAAGAAATGAATGGAAAATAAAGAAAAACTCAAAATGTAATGATCTCATAATCATAAGTCTCAGAGGTTTTCACTGGTAATATTTGAGGATCTGTGCAATTCTTAGCTTGGAATAGAGGGATAGGAGAGTATATTATCCTTGGAGGGACTGGAAAAAGAACAGGGTAGTGTAGAATTCTCACCTGGGCCTATGGTTCTAAGCATCCTCATGGATAATTTCCGCTTAGTAATTTCATGTATTTTTTTCTCTTTTTATGGGGAGGCACCAAGTAAGTTGGAGGAATTGAAATAAAAATGGGCAGTTGAACTTTGACTCTTGAAAAATGTGGGGTTTAGGGGTCCCCAACCTCCTGTGCAGTTGGAAATCCATGTATAACTTTTGATTCACCTAAAACTTAACTACTAATAGCTTACTTTTCCCTGGAAGACTTACTGATAACACAAACAGTTGATTAACACATATTTTGTATATGTATTATGTATTGTATTCTTATAGTAAAGTGAGCTAGAGATAATGTTATGAGGAAAATCGTAAGAGAAAGTACATTTACAGTGTTGTATCTATTGAAAAATACAAGTTAAGTGGACCTGGGCAGTTCAAACCTATGTTGTTCATGGGTCAAGTATAATAACAATAAGTAAATATATCAATAGGGCTTGATAAGGAGAATTTTCCTCTCTAGATATCTTTTAAAGAATGCCTCCATTTTGCAGTAGGGAGTACCTACATTAGAGGATAATATTTTGGAGGCATTATAGTGGGATTGATCAGCAAATGTTTGTTAAAGCTAGTTTCTTGAATACTGATAATATATTCAACATGGTACAGTCAACATACAAATGAAGTAAGGTTCATATTATTAAGACTAAAATATAGATGTCAAATGTATTCTACCATAAGGTGGTCAGCCTTCAGAGATAAAAAGATGTGAGATATAGGTAGTGTAAATATGTTATGAGTAAATCCTTTTGATAGTCACTCTTCCTGGAAAAATTACTTTCTTAAAGAAGATTGTACCAGTTTTTTCACTTTTTTGTTGAAAGGGGATTGAGTCGTGTTTGTGAGAAGCTATTTGCCCCTTGCTATGTAGATTATGAGTAATGCCTGTTTTGGGGTAACATGTTAGGACAAGTGGTTTTAGTTGGAAAACTTTAGTTATAAAAACCAAAATACTGAAAGGAAAAAAATATATATACATATGCCACTTGATACTTTGTACTAAGGTCTTTATAAATAAATTGGGAACTAATACATTAATTTAAAATAGATCTCATAATTCCAAATAGAGCAATAATAGGAAGAAATTATATAAGTCACAAAGTGAAAAGAACACTGACAGTCAGGAAACCTGAGTTCTAATTCTGGCTCTGTCTCTATCTGGATGGTTTTACGCCTTTTCATTTTCTTATTTCTAAAACAATAGGATTAGATTATATAGGTAATTATTTTTTTAAGATTTTATTTTTTCTTTAAGTAATCTCTCCCCCAATGTGGGACATGAACTGAAAATCCTGAGTTCAAGAATCACATACTCTGGGGCGCCTGGGTGGCGCAGTCGGTTAAGCGTCCGACTTCAGCCAGGTCACGATCTCGCGGTCCGGGAGTTCGAGCCCCGCGTCAGGCTCTGGGCTGATGGCTCAGAGCCTGGAGCCTGTTTCCGATTCTGTGTCTCCCTCTCTCTCTGCCCCTCCCCCGTTCATGCTCTGTCTCTCTCTGTCCCAAAAATAAATAAACGTTGAAAAAAAAAAATTTAAAAAAAAAAAAAAAAAAAAAAAGAATCACATACTCTTACTGACTGAGCCAGCCAGGTGTCCCTAGATTATATACATAATTTTTAAGTCCTATTTTAGCTCTAAAACTGATTATGTTATAACTTAATAAGTGAATATTTCCTATCTAAAAGTTTCCTTCTATATCTGTTAGCAACTTTTCCATACTTTGGATTTCTTTATATCATCTGTCAACTGATAAGTAAAACTCTAGGGTTAAAGACTTGTTTTGACAGCCGATTTTATTGTCAAGACATAGTAAAATAGTTTAGATTTATTATAGGGATTGTAAGCCCCTTTGACTAATGAAGATGTGCATCCAGTATTTTGGTATCCCTTTTTATTTTGCTTAGGTGGATCAAACTCTAAATGTTTACCTTTTTTAGAACAGCAAGATCAGATTCTAGTGCTCATTTAAAAATGGTTTAGATGCTGCCTTTCTTTTCTGAAAACTCAGTTGATATATTCCCTCATAAGATATTGATTGCTAATGTTCTAGATCATATTAGAAAGGAATGCAGGAACCTAATGTAGTTTGAAGATGAAATCAAATTGTTTATTCAGATGCAGTGGTTATACTAGTGAAAGGAAAGATCCTATGACTGATTGTAACATTGGAAATGATTTATATTCATGAATGAATAAGTGTATGCAAAAGGGAAATAGTCTATGTAAGAGATGGCTTAAAGAGTAGCTTAGGGTTTTTCAGTGATTTTATGTTTTAATTTTTATTTGAAAAATGTGGATCTTGTTTAAGGTAAATATGAAAGTTAATAAAAGAAGCGGGAAGAAATAATTTTGAGGTTTTTGGAGAACATTTACCTAATTAAGAATTAACTACTTACCTGAGGCATCATTTTTAGCCCTCTCCATCTTCATCTTCCCAAAAGGAACTTGTTCTTGATCTGAAAGGTTTGATAAACTAACAAGGTTGAAATTTAAGTATGATACATACAGAATTATGATTTGTTCAGGGTTTTCTTAAGTCAGTTCTCAAGTATGAATTTCTCAAGTATGAATTTCTTGGGTAGATAATTCTCAAGTATGAATTTCTTTTCTAGCAATCGCAGAGCCTGTTTTTGCTGTGGTCAAAGCTGACTGATAGACTGTGGTTTAAGTCATCTTATACAAAAATGTCTTCAACCCTGGTCGAAGCAAGAAATCTTTATGGGGTAGTTGGAGCTGAAAGCAGGTTAGGCACCTATTAAACATCCCAGAACAGGTTAGACTGTAGTTTGAAGAAGTGGATATTCCCCTATTTTTTAACTGAGTTTATGTGCCTACAACTTCAAAATGGGATTTACAGTGTAAAATGAGGCTGTTTGGTTCTTCTGTAAACATATTTTCCATTTATGACACATGGTCAGGCTTTATGCCAGGTACATGCTATTTTTTGAAAGCTCTCTTTTTAGAGGAGTAACCATTTATCAAAATAGTCTATATCACCAAATGTTAGCCTTTTAAAATTGACATTTCTAAAATGTGGGGAAAACTAATAATTCAACTTCCTATCCTCAAGGATTCAGATTGACTATTTTCCTCTTCTGTTTTGTGTCTTTTAATTTACAATCACATAATGGTATACCCTAATCATTTTTTAGTGCATAATTTGGTATACCTGTTGGCCATCCATTTTGTTTAAAACTCTGATTTGCCCAAGGTATTGGGAGAATACCTACTGATCAGATATATGTTCTGTATATCATCAGTAAGAAAAGAAGAACTAAAAAGCCTCTTTAAAGTTTAGTTATGTCATTTTTTTTAATAAAGACTTTCTTTTTTAACCATTTACTATCTTTATTAAATGTTTTCCTGACATGTTATTTTTTACCCTGTTTTAATAGAAACAAAATTTTCTGAGTAACATATTGAGAAGTCTCACCTCTGATAACTGAGTTACTGAACACATAGTCGTTAATTGCTAAGATCTTTAGAAATAATCTACCTAGATAAATTATTTCTGCAGATTTCCAAAATCTATTAAGTCAGGAAACATACTTGGTTCGGAACTCTGAAATGCTGGCAGGAAATGATATTTGGGTGGGCTGGCTAGTCCCCTTTCCTTTTTTTTTTTTCTGTTTCTGCTTTTTCCCTTAGGTCTGCACCTGTTCAGCATTTGGGAGGATGGCAAGAGGAGGAGCAGCAGGGTGAAACTGACACAGTTCTGGTGAGTTTCACTATGCTGCTCCTCCTGATTCTCAGGGAAAGAATTTTGTTACTTTCTGTTGGAAACATCCATCTCCAAGTGAATCCTTAATATGTGATGACAGTGTTATTCCTTTAGGATTGACTCACTATTTGCATGTGTTCTACTTACTCCAGTCTGCAGCAGCTCTTTGTGTTGGAGTTGGGAGTTTTGCTGATCCAGATGACCTGCCTGGGCTGGCACACTTTTTGGAACACAGTAAGATCTTTACAGAATATTATTCCTGAGTGTGTTTTTTCCTCCAAATTTGTACAAATTGATTTTAAAGATAAATAACTGGTTTTATAGAAATGTGATATGTTTAATAAGAGAAAAGACTAAGAAAAACATTTATTTATTTAAAAAAAGTTTTTTAAACATTTATTTTTGAGAGACAGAGACAGAGTGTAAGTGGGGCAGGGGCAGAGAGAGAGAGAGGTAAACAGAATCCGAAGCAGACTCCAGGCTCAGGGCTGTCAGCACAGAGCCTGACACTGGGAAGAACTGTGAGATCATGACCTGAGCAGAAGTTGGACACTTAACTGACTGAGCTGCTCCGGCGCCCCGAAGGAAAAACATTTATTAATATCATAGGGGAAGACTTAATTTTAATCTCCTTGACTGTATAATTTTGTGGATTAGAATGAAGCCCACCTATAAAACTATTTTAAAATGTAGATTTTATTATTGTTCTGGTATGGTAAGGCCAACAGATCAGGAGATAGTTGCCCATCTCTAAGAATCTTATAACCTTGGGAAAGACTGCCTCTTCCAGGGTTAGCAATGCCCCAGGCTGTCAAACATTGGGAATACAGAAAATAAAAAGGCATGATTAATATCAAAACAAAACAAAATCTTCAGTTTAATTATGAATATACCTAAATAAAACCTGTGTGGTTGCTGTACAGTTATAAATTTAAGTCTATATTTGTTTTCTTGAATTATTTATTTATATTCTGATTTTCTAAGCTATTTGAGGGTAAACATGCACCTTAGGACTTTCATAGTAACAATCTGCATATATGCTAATACTTACATTTTAACCTTTTTATAAATATTTTTAAAAAATAAAGTGCTTAGTTTTTTTAGTATAAAACTAATAGATGAGCATTATGGAAAATTACAAAAGCAGAAATATAATGAAGAAAGTATTATCCAGACATAAGCATTGTTAGTATGTTGGTATATTTCTTCTGTTTGTTTTGTTTTGCACATGAGAAATTTCATTGTTGATAATAACATTGTCTACATCTTTGTGTTCTTTGACTTTGTGTTCTTTCCACTTAGTGGTATTCATGGGTAGCTTGAAATATCCAGATGAAAATGGATTTGATGCCTTCTTGAAGAAACATGGGGGTAGTGATAATGCTTCAACTGATTGTGAACGTACAGTCTTTCAATTTGATGTCCAGAGAAAATACTTCAAGGAGGCCCTCGATAGGTAACTAACTCAAAATGTATTTTTATTTTAATTATCTAACGACATTTTACAAATGGAGACATTGGGCATTTTTCTATGGTATTTCTTTTCAAGCTGTACTCTAATTCTGTAGAATTGTCATACTTTATCTGGAGAAATGAGCAAACTATTAAATGCACCTTGGCTCTTGTTCTGTAATATACTTAGTCTTTGTGTTGAAGATTACACTGAAACCCTTAAACACCTTTGAGTTTTATAAATAATGTATACTCTATTGGCTCATTATTGTGATTATTTTTTCTAATTTAGTAGAAAATATGGAAAAACAGAAGCAAAAAAGGGGTAAGATTGTTCCTAATTTGATATCTAAGGATAACTATGGTTAATGGTTTGGTGTATGGTCGTCTATATTTTTAAATGTATTTAGGATTATTATTCATATTCTATTATATTTTTATTTTAATTTTTAAATTTTAATTTCAGTATAGTTAATACACAGTGTTAAATTCATTTCAGGTGTACAGTATAATGATTCAACAATTCAAACTTACTAAGTGCTCATCAAGATAAGTGTATTCTTAGTCCCCTTTACCTATTTGACCATCCTCTTACACACCTCCCCTCGGTAGTTAGTTAAGTGTCTGATTTTTGAGTTGTCCCTTTTTTTTTTTTTTTTTAATTTTTTTTTTTTCAACGTTTATTTATTTTTGGGACAGAGAGAGACAGAGCATGAATGGGGGAGGGGCAGAGAGAGAGGGAGACACAGAATCGGAAACAGGCTCCAGGCTCTGAGCCATCAGCCCAGAGCCTGATGCGGGGCTCGAACTCCCGGACCGCGAGATCGTGACCTGGCTGAAGTCGGACGCCCAACCGACTGCGCCACCCAGGCGCCCCGAGTTGTCCCTTTTCTTCCCTTTGTTTGTTTGTTTTGGTTCTTAAATTCCACATATGAATGGGTTCCTTTTTATATTTTAAACAAGACCTATCATTTTTATACATCATGATGTAATTTATAAAACCTAATTTTAAGGGATTGCGTGTTATTTTTATTGTATAAGGAATAACATAATCTGTTTAACAAGTTACATATGATTGGTTAGTTGAATTGTGTTCAGTTTTTAAAAAAAATTTTTTTTTAACGTTTATTTATTTCTGAGACAGAGACAGAGCGTGAGTGGGGGAGGGGCAGAAAGAGAGGGGGGAGGGACACAGAATCCAAAGCAGGCTCCAGGCTCTGAGCTGTCAGCACAGAGCCCAGCGCGGGGTTCAAACTCACAGACCGTGAGATCATGACCTGAGCCGAAGCCAGAGGCTCAACTGACTGAGCCCCCTGGGCGCCCGTGTTCCGTTTTTAGTATTTGTAATGCTGTGATGAATATCCTAATCTCTGTGCACATCTTTAATTATTTTTTAATTAAGTTCTAAGAAGTTAAATTGCTGAGTATATTTGCATGTGTATTTTTTTTCATGCATGTGTATTTTTTTTTGCATGTGCATTTTTAAGGATTTTTTCTTTTTTTGAATTTTTTTGAATACTTCTATTACTTATTTTTTAAAATTTACATCCAAGGTAGTTAGCATGTAGTGCAATAATGGTATCAGGAGTAGAATCCAGTGATTGATCTCCTACATCTAGCACCCAGTGCTCATCCCAACAAGTGTCCTTCTTAATGTCCCTTGCCCATTTAGCCCATCCCCTCTCCCACAACCCCTCCAGCAACCCTCAGTTTGTTCTCTATATTTAAGAGTCTATGTTTTGTCCCCTTCCCTGTTTTTATATTACTTTTGCTTCCCTTCCCTTATGTTCATCTGTTTTATATCTTAAATTCCACATGAGTGAAGTCGTATGATATTTGTCCTCTCTAATTTCGCTTAGCATAATACCCTCTAGTTCTATCCATGTTGTTGCAAATAGCAAGATTTCAATTTTTTGATTGCCGAGTAATACACCATTGTATGTAAATATACCACATGTTCTTTGTCCACTCATCAGTAAATGGACATTTGGGCTCTTTTCATACTTTGGCTATTGTCAGTAGTGCTGTTATAAAACATTGGGGTGTGTGTGCTCTCTTCTCTTTCATTCTTGATTTTATTTATTTGTGTCCTTTCCTTTTTCTTTTTGATCACATTGGCTAGGGATTTATCAATTTTGTTAATTCCTTCAAAGAACCAGCTCCTGGTTTCATCGATCTGTTTTTTTGAGATCATTGATTTCTGCTCTACTCTTTATTATTTCCCATCTTCTGCTTGTTTGGGGTTTTATTTGCTGTTCTTTTTCCAGCTCTTTAAGGTGTAAGGTTAGATTGTGTATTTGAGACCTTTCTTCATTGTTTAGGAAGGCCTGGATTGCTGTATCCCTCTTTTGACACAAAAGGGATCAAATCTGCATCCTGGAGGTTTGGGGCTATGGTGGTGTTATTTTCATTGACTTCCATGTACTTTTTAATTTCCTCTTTAACTTCTTGGTTAACCCATTTATTCTTTAGTAGGATGTCTTTTAATCTCCAAGTATTCGTGGTCTTTCCAAATTTTTTCTTGTGAGTGATTTCGAGTTTCATAGCATTGTGGTCTGAAAATATGCACGGAATGATCTGGATCTTTTTGTACTTGTTGAGGGCTGATTTGTATCCCAGTATGTGATCTATTCTGGAAAATGTTCCATGTGCAAGGCTTTTTTTTTTTTTTTTCTTAAAGCTTTTGATACTCACTGTAAAATTGTTTTCCAGAAAGTTTCTGTCCATGTGTTAGTAGAGTTTTGATGTCACAAGGTTGCAGACCAGAGTCTGCACTAGAAAATTCTAGATAAATATAAGATTGAAATAAAAAAAAAAAATCTTGAATTTGATCAATATAATGTAAGCCCTCTGAGGGCAGGGATTTTTATCTATTTATTTGTTGATATCTCTCCGGCATCCGGAATTTGATAGATAATCTATACCAATATTTGTTGAGTGAATTAATACTGTTTCTTTATAGAAAAAATTACCATAAAATTAACCCATAAATGACCAGAAAATTCTCAAAACATGACAAAAATTCAGTTTTCTTAAAGAAATTGTCTTTTCCATTAAGAGATTTTGACCCATAAGTTGAAAGCATATGCCGTTCTTCTCAACGGAATAAATATTTATGTTCCTCTATCCCCAGTAAACAACTCTTTTGCTAAAACAGTGTTAAAATACCATTAAAATTGACAATATTACTTTGATAACATTTATAAGAGGATACAACATTCTAGTTTTTCTTCCTTAATCTCTAATATGGCTGCCTGTGTTCAGTGGACTATTTAAAAACTAGCTGTTTTTAATTGTATACTTTAGAACATGCTCATAGCACACACATTTGATACTCAGTGTATTAGTTTCTGTAATTAAACATTTAATTTGAAAATAACCAAAAGATAGGGACAAAACTAATCAACTAAGGCAATGCAAATCATGTTCAAGATTATCTTTCCTGTAAACTTATAAAATCAAGAATACTGAGGATGACTGCATGTTTGCTCTTGTTTCAAAGTTCTTAGCTCCCAAGATTTCACAAAATCCAAACAGATATTTGTAAATGTGGAGAAACCTTGAGCGGTAGTCAAGTTGAATTCTCATGACTTTATATTTGGTTAAAAAAACAAACCAAAACCCAAAAAACAAAAACCAAAAGACCAAACCCCAAAACAAACAACAAATAACAATACCCCTAAACTGAAAATACCCACATTTGATTATATCTAAATATAAAGAAGGAAAAAGCCTATTTTGATGGAAAAAAGATTAGGTGAAGAGTATGTTGAATAAATTCTGACCACCTCAGAGTTAATGAAGCATGGTGTAAAGTCTAGTTAAACAACTTATTTCATTTCTTCTTTGGAGACTATCCATTTTTGATTTGAGGACTGCTGTAGGAAATCAGAAGATATTTATACATTTGTTTCTACTTAGAAAAAAAGAAGCTACCAGAAATAAAAAGAATGCTACTATATTAATAGAAAATAATTAGAATATCATCATGAATTTATGACATAAATGATAGTGGTAGAGCATTAAGTATTGTATCCACTATAATTTATATAATATACTTCTACAATTACTAAGGAATAAAAAGTCTTTTGATCATTTGGAAAGGACTCCTATAGCATGTATTAAGTGCTAGGATTTTTTAATAGGTCAGTAAATCCAATTCCTTCACACAGGTCACATTGTTTATTAATATCTTGGATCATATAAGTAAAAAGTTGAGGCAATGACTGAATTTTTACTCTGGTAAGTAAATGAGAATGGAAGCTGCTTTTGCCCTGATGGCATTTGCTAATTTCAATATATTTGGACTTGGCTACATCAGCGTTTCAGGGCAAGAGCAAGAAATATCAAAACTCTGAATACCCACAAAGTGGGGTATCTAACAGGAGATCTTCCTTATAGTAATCTGGGACTCAGGTTGAGGAAGTGGATCAGGCATCCAAAGAAATTACAGCCTATTCTCAAAATGCCTGAGTTTTCTGGTGAACTTCAAGTCTTCATTGTGAATTAAAGTGGCCCAGAACTGGTAGTGTTCTCAGATGCCTGAGAGAAGCAAACACAAGTTCTTTAAAAAGAAAATGCTTGCATTGATAGATAAATGGATGAAGAAAATGTGAAATATGTCTACATAGATATAGACAATGGAATATTATGCAGCCATAAGGTGGAAGGAAATCTTAGGGTGCCTGGGTGACTCGGTTAAGCCTCTGACTCTTGATATTGGCTCAGGATGTGATCTTTCGGTAATGAGATTGAGCCCCCTATCAGGCTGCCCCTGCTTGGAATTCTCTCTCTCCCTCTCTTTCTGCCCTTCCCCTGCTTATGTTTGCTCTCTCAAAAATAAATAAACATTTAAAAAAAAGGGAGGGGGGGAGAAATCTTGCCGTTTGCAACAACAGGGATGAACCTAGAGGACATTAAGTTAAGTGAAATAAGCCACACAGAAAAAGACAAAAACTGTATGATCTTAACATATGTGGCACCAAAAAGAAAAAATATAAAATAATAATAATAATGATAATAATAATAATAAAATAAGAAGGAAAAGAAAATCCAAACTCTATAGAAACAGACTGGAATGGTGGTTACCAGAAGCTGGGAAGATGAGGACATGGTGGTCAAAGGGCACATGTCTTTAGTTATGAGATGAATAAGTTCTCAAGATAAAGTGTTCAGCATGGGGACCGTAGTTAATAATACTGTATTGTACACTTGAAGTTCGCTGAAAGAATAGATCTTCAACTTTCACACACATACAAAGAGGAAATTATGTAGGGTGATGTGTTAATTGTAATCACTTCAAAAGGATACGTAATCAAATCATCATATTGTGTGTTTTAAATATATATAGGGTTTTTTTTGGTAAGTTGTACTTCAAATAAATGTGCAAAAGAGAAAAAAGAACAAGAAAAGTCTTCATCCTAGGCTTTGCATTGCTCCTATAAATAGTTTTTCAAGTAAAATGATCAGCATTTAGTCAAACGTAAGCAGGCACACAAAACAAGACATGAGTTAAAACAGAAAACAAGGATTAAAAAAAAATGTTTATGTATTTTGGATTGAGAGAAGGTGGAAGGGCAGAGAGAGAAAATAAAGATTTTTTAATACATTAGAAATCTTAGGCATTGGAATGGTTAGACACAAATTATAAAAATGTTTGCACTTTCTGTTTTTAAAGAAAGAAGGCACAAGTTTGAATATAGTTGCAAGGAATAGGAAACTGTAACATGACCTATGAGATTTGGATAATAAAAATAAAAAGAATATCTTGAACTGAGATAGGATGATTGAAATTGAAAACCTAAAGTTCTGGTTTGGGCACCTGGGTGGCTCAGTCGGTTGAGTGTCTGACTTCTGCTCAGGTCATAATCTCGCGGTTTGTGAGTTTGAGCCCCACATTGGGCTCACTGTGTCAGCCTGTCAGCACACAGCCCACTTCAGATCCTCTGTCCCAATCTCTCTGCCCCTCCCCAACTTGTGCTCTCCCCAAAATAAGTAAATGTTTAAAAAAAAAAAAAGGAAAACCTAATTCCCTGGTTTAAGAAAAGAGTAGATACGGTTGAAGATAGAATTAGTGAACTGAAAGGCTGAAAGGCCAAAAGATGTTCCAAATGCAACATAAAGAGGGGGGAATAAATACAGAGGAAAAGAAAAGAGGCATAAAGGATATAGCAGAAATGTCAGTATATCTCGGAGTCTTAGAAGGTGGAAGAGAAAAATAGAGAAGACACAATATTTGAAAGGTTGATCATTGGAAACTTCCCAGAACATCAAATTAAAGGTTAAAGAAACCTAACAAATTCCAAAGGTGGACGTTAAAGGAAATCCAGAGGTGCCTGGATGGCTCAGCTGATGGAGCATGCGACTCTTGATCTTGGGGTTGTGAGTTTGAGCCCTATATTGGGTGTAGAGGTTACTTAAAAATAAAATCTTTAAAAAAATTAAAGAAATCCATATGTAGAAAAACATAGTGATTTGAAGAAAACCAAATATAGGAAATGTTTGCCAGGTTAAAGGTCAAATTTCCTTCAAAGGTATATTAGATTGATAAATGACTATTCAGAGTAGTGAAAGGTTAAAGACAGTTGGATATCTGCAATAGCCTGAAAGAAAATAACTACCAACCACAAATTCTATACCAAGCAAAAATATCTTAAAAAAAAAAATTTTTTTTTTTAATGTTTATTTTTGAGAAAGAGAGACAGAGCACGAGCAGGGGAGGGGCAGAGAGAGAGACACACACACAGAATCCGAAGCAGTTTCCAGGCTCTGAGCTGTCAGCACAGAGTCTGATGCAGGGCTTGAACTCACAAACCATGAGATCATGACCTGAGCCGAAGTCGGATGCCCAACTGACTGAGCCACCCAGGTACCCCAAGCAAAAATATCTTTCAAGAATGATTGTAAAATAGACCTTCAGATACACAATTAAGTTTGCCACCAGCCAACTTACTGAAGGAAATTTCTGAAGAATTTATTTCAGGCAGAAGGAAAATGAAGATCAGAGATGAAAAAAAGAACAATGAAAGTCATTTTATGTGAATAAATATAAATGAACATTGATTAAAACAATAGTGAAAATTTAAAAGTACAAAATTAAAGCAACAATGGCATATCAGTCAGGAGTAATGGTAAATGCAGTAAAAGGTATTTTGAGGGGTAAGGTATTGATTAACATTAGACATTGATACGTTAAAAGTTAAAAGGATGCATGTAATATTTTCTAGGGTAACTTCTAAAAGAACAGGATTTGAGTGTAAAACTTCCAAACCAGCAAAGGGAAGACATTTGGAATAATTAAAAAATTTTTTTTAATTAAGTGACGTTAGGTGGCATCAATTCTTAATTTCAAAGGAACTCACAAAAAAAAAAAAGAAATCAAGGGAGGCTACATGAAGGAGGTGTGTTTTCTAGGACCTGAAGGATGAGTACAAACTGGTTTGGGCTGGAAGCAGCATAGGAGCCAAGACCCTCTACCCTCTTCTTTTTAAATGTGTATTTATTTTTGAGAGTGAGAGTGTGAGCAGGGGAGGGGTAGAGAGAGAGACAGGATCTGAAGCGGGCTCTGTGCTGAGAGCAGAAAGCCCAGTGTGGGGCTCGAACTCATGAACCACGATATCATGACCGTAGCCAAAGTCTGACGCTTAATTGACTGAGCCACCCAGGCAGCCCAAGCCAAGTTCCCTTTTTTAATGACTGATAGAGTACTTGCTTTCCAGTGAAATCTCTTCTCAAGTGTTAAGAGTTGAAGTTGGGACATGGCTGCCCAACTTGAATGAAAAATTTCAGCCTCCCCTGCAACAACAAGGAGTGGCCTTGTGGAAAGTCTCACCATTGAAGTGTAAATGTAAGAGAGATAATGTCTGAACTTACACCTCAGCTGGAAAGTAAATGACTCTGAAAGTCACATGTTGAAAACAACAGTGCCATTATAAGCCTGAGTCCCTGAAAGTCTGAGTGGAGGAGAGCTACCTACTTAATCTGGTTCAATCCAGCCTGGACTGTCAAAGTTGCAGGAAATAAACTTCTGTTTTGATTGAGTAATGACATTTTTGGCCCTTTTGTTATAGCAGTTAACATTATATGTTTGTGTGTGTGTGTGTGTGTGTGTGTGTGTGTGTGTGTGTGTGTATTTCTTTTTACAAAAACAGAATTATCATACCATATGTACTATTTCACTTAAATGCATAGTATCAGTACATATCTTTCTATAATTTTTTGAACCTTTAAGTTGAAAGAATAGTACAAATGATACCCATTACATTTTCTTGTTCATTTGCTTTATCTCTCTATATATTCTTTTTCTGAACAATTTCAAAGTAACCAGGCTTCATGATACTTTACCCTTAAATACGTAAATGTGCATCTCCTATTGAAACAGACATTCTCCTACAATGCCATAATACCATATCTTAAGAAAATTTAATAGTCCCTTACATTATCTAATATATAGAGTGTATTCAAATTGAATTGTCCTCCAATTATTTTTTAGCTGTTTTGATCTATGATCCAATCAAGGTACATGCTTTGCATGCAGTATGTCTCTTTAGTCTGTAGTTCTCAGAATAGATAAATTCGTAGAGACCAAAAGTAGAATAGTGGTTGCCAGGGACTAGGAACATGGGGAAAGGGAATGACTGTTAACGGGTATAGGGTTTATTTAGTGGGCAATGAAATTTTCTGAAATTAGTGTTAATGTTTTCACAATCCTGTGAATGTAGTAAATCTGTTCAATTGTGCACTTATTTATTTTTTTTTAATTTTTATTTATTTTAGAGAGAGACAGTGTGAGCAGGGGAGGGGCAGAGAGAGAGAGAGGGAAACACAGAATCTGAAGCAGGTTCCAGGCTCTAAGCTGTCAGCACAGAGCTGACGTGGGGCTTGAACTCCTGAACCGTGAGGTCATGACCTGAGCTGAAGTCAGATGCTTAACCGACTGAGCCACCCAGGTGCCCCAGTTGTGCACTTTAAAAGGGGGAATTTTGCAGTATGTGAATTATTTCTCAGAGTTTCAAGAAAGTTAGATGCGGGTTCTTGAAAAAACTGATGAAATAGATAAGCCTTTCACGAGACTGGCCAAGGGGAAGAAAAAGTAACTTGCAGATGTCAGGAATGAAAATGAATATGACTTAACGATTTTTCAGATATTGAAAATATAATAAGATATTTTGAATACTTATGCCAGTAAGTGAAAAAAAAAAAAGAGAAGTGTGTAATTCTTAGAAATATAATTTATAAAACCCACACAAGAGAAATTATAATTAAAAAGTTTGAATAATCTGGGGAGCCTGGGTGGCTCAGTAAGTTAAGTGTCCAACTTTGGCCCAGGTCATGATCTCACAGCTCGTGGGTTCAAACCCTGTGTTGGGCTCTGGGCTGACAGGTCAGAGCCTGGAGCCTGCTTTGGATTCTGTGTCTTCGTCTCTCTCTGCCCCTCCCCCACTTAAACTGTCTCTTTCTCTCAAAAATAAACATTAAAAAAAATTTTTTTTAAGTTTGAATAATCTTATAACAAAGAAATGAATGTGTAATCAAAAATCTCAAAAATCAACTTTTAGGTTTAGAGGTCTACAAAAAATTGAAGGAATAAATAATTCCTCCCTCATTTATGAAGGTAGTATGACCTCTTGATATAAGAAAGTATAATATAAAAAGAACTGTAGACCATACTCACATACAAATAGCAATAAAGATACAGTAGTACTGAGTTGGGTTGAAAATTACGAGGTAGGGTTAACATGAGAAAATCAATTAATGCAGTTCATCACGTCAGATTGAAGGGAAAAATGTATGTAGAAAATATGTGGTGAAATTCAGTATCTGGTCATCAAGATGTTCTTAGCTAACAGAGTGTAAGTCAACTTTCTCAAGATGATATTTGATATTTTAAACCAAGCCTTATATTTAATGGTAAAACCTGGAAAGCTTTCAAGTTGCGATCAGATATAAGAAGGAGATGCAGATTGTGATCACTTCTATTTAACATAATTTATTACTGTGGCTTGATACATAAAATAAAAATGATAAAATTGATAATGTTTAATATATAAAAGTCAGTAGCATTTCTCCATAGCAGTGATAGTTAAAATACCTTTAAAGCTATAAAAATAAACACTTAGAAATTATTCCAAAAATTAGGTATAAAGACTCTTTTTGGGGAATATATTAAAACCTTATTGTGAGATTTTAAGGAAGAGCTAAGTAATTTGAGAAAAGTACTATTCATGGATTTGAAGCTTAATTTATTTTTAATGATACCTGTTTTCTTTAGTTAATGTATTGATTCAGCGATATTGCAACCAAGATCTCAGAAGATTTATGTAGTTTTAAATAAAAAAAACTAAGTCTAAAATTTATAAGGAAAGGCAGAGGGCTAATTATTTTTGCATAGGAAAAATAACAGGATAGCAGGACTTACTAGATAACTAAGATTTGTTTTGTAATTATGACATTATGGTATTAGAAGGCCATAGAGACCAATGGAACAGAGCAGAAATCCTAGAAATAGACCAACACATATGTAGACACTTGCTTTTGGATAGGGGCACTGTGTAGCAGTGATTAAAGAACTTTTTAAAGAAATGATTCCAAGATAATTGGGCTTCTATAAACTTGACTTCTTCTCAACATACACAAAAAGTCAATTCCAGGTGGATTATAGACCAAAAAGTAAAAAGTACAACTAAAAGTTTTAGAGATGAGTATAACTTTAGCCCCAGTAAGAATTATCAACAAGATACAAAAAGCACAAAAAATAAAGAAAAATGATACTACATTATGTTCATCAAAAGATACCATAAGGAGTGTGGGAAAAACAAGTATAAAGTAGAAGAATATATTTACAACACACATAACCAAGGACTTATATTTAAAATAACTGTTGGGGCGCCTTGGTGTCTCAGTGGGTTAAGCGTCTAACTCTTTGATTTTGGCTCAAGTCATGATCTCATGGTTTGTGAGTTGAAGCGTCCCTCATGGAGCTCTGTGCTGACAGCACGGACCCTGCTTGGAATTCTCTCTCCCTCTCTTTCTCTGTCTCTGCCCCCACTCCCCGCCAAATAAATAATTCTTTAATTTTAAAAAAGTTAAAAGTAACTGTCATTAATTTTTAATTATTAGATTATATGTATAATTGTATGTAACATAATTAAATATTATATGAAATGGATATATATTAGAATCAAGAAAAAATACAACATAGTAGAAAAAAGCCTTAAGTATTTTACCAAAGAAAAAATTCAAATGATTAATAAATGTATGAAATGGTAATCAATCTCATTAGGAGTCAGGAAAATGTAAATTAAAGCCAGTATGAGATTAACTGTATTCTTGAAAGTTGTAGTAAATTTTAAAGTTTAATTATACCAGGTGAGGGTGAGGTTTTGGAGGAATGGAGGAATTGGAACTGCTGATAAAAATTTTGGTTTTAGCTAGTGATGTTGAACATATGCTTGCATATACTATTACCTAGGAGTTTTTTCCTAGATTTATACCTAGACAAACTTGTGCAAATGTGCATATTACACACTTGTAAGAATTTATGGTAGCATTGATTGTAATGGTCTAAACCTGTAATCAGCCCAAATGACCATTTGCAGTAGCTTGGATGAGTAACTTCATGCAGTGGAATATTCTACAGCAGTGAAAATAAATGAACCATAGCCACATGTACCATTGTGGATGACTATTAAAATAAATAGGTAAATAAGTCAGACATAAAAAATACATAAAATATATTTCCATTTATAGAAAATAAAAAATAAAACTGGATTGTTTAGAACACGCATTCTCAGCAGGGAGCATATTGTTCCCATTGGTGGCAAAAATTGGTTCTTTCTAGATGAAAAAATGTTCAATATTATAATGGTTTGTGGCCCTTCAAAGCTTAACCCTAGTTGGCAAAATCTTTACTTAGAATTTAATTTCTGTTTTTAATTGAGTATCACGTGAGCACCATTTACAGTGATAAGAATTCATAGAAGATAATACAAAGCACATTCACTGTCAGTGCTACAAAACTGGTGCATAGATGATTGGAGAACTTTGAAATGATTGCTTGATCTTGGAGTCATCACTAGAGGTGATCTGCATTGCAAGTACCAGTTGGTTTCATTACCTGCTTTGTGGGTATTGATACTCTGTGCTTTTGTATATGACTTTGGAATTAAATAAAAATATTCTACTTTATTTAATTGAACAAGTTATTTAACCCGTTAGTTATGCCAAGTACTGAAAGGAAAATTTTGATTGTCTTAATATCTAGTAGCCAGTTAAGCTAGAAGTTTCTTTTTGGATCAAGCAACAGTGAAAAGTTTACTAAAAATTGTAGGAAATTAATTTTTTCAATTGCTTTTTTTTTGCTGGAAAAATAGATGTTAATTAAAATTTATTTGCATTGCTATTATTAATAAATGGATACACATGTAATTTGATGCATCACAATTTAAATTACATTAAAAAGCAAATACAATTATAAAGCAAAGTAAAATATTTGGTAGACTTTAAAATTTTAACTTTTAACTTAAAAAAGTTAATCACTTGTAACCCTGCATTGAATAAGAGTAGGCTTTATATACCTTATATGAAATCACAGATATACATACAGATAAACAGTGTATCTGTGATATTAAAAGTTCAAAGAGAGTGATTAGGAGAAAATCTGAAAAGGCTCCTTAGGGTTGATAATGGGAAAAAGAAAGGTCAGGAAACACTGGTCTAGAAGTACATATATGTACTTATATGTACAAACTATAAAGCAGAGAAGTGATTATCATAACATTTAGGATATAGGTGCCGGGTGCTTTTAGAGTTCTGACAGTGTTTCTTGGCCTGGGTCGGTTTCTTGACCTGGGTGGTAGCCGCTCAGACTTTTACCTTGTAGTTATGCATTATTTTGTTTTGTTTTGTTTTGTTTTTTTTTGAGAGAGAGAGGGTGCAATGGAGTGAGAGGGAGAGAGAGAGAATCCCATGAGGGGCAGAGAGGGAGAGAGAGTAGGGTGGGGCGGGGAAGCAGGGCTCATGCTCACCTGAAGCAGGACTCAAGCTCACCTGAGGCAGGGCTCAAAGTCCCCTGAAGCAGGGCTGGAACTCTTGATGGAACTCATGAACCATGAGATCATGATGTGAGCCAAAGTCCAATGCTTAACCGACTGAGCCACCCAGGTGCCCCTATGCATTAGTCTTTATGTCCATGTTTTATGAACTTTTCTGTATGGGTATTATAAATCATAATGAAAAAAAGGTAGTTTGTAGACTTTAAAATACAGAAACGCAGAATATTACTTAGATTTTACATATCATGATTATGAACTAAATTTCCAACTTAGTAAATTTCTTAAAAAAACAGATGAACAGATGAAAAGATTTTTATGAACAAAAACAAATGCTAGGGTTTTTTTGTGTTTTGTTTTTCAGATGGGCTCAGTTTTTCATCCATCCACTAATGATCAGAGATGCAATTGACCGTGAAGTTGAAGCTGTTGATAGTGGTAAGAGAAGTGCTTTATATCTTACGACTATTTCTTGCATTGAGTAGTTATTTAGCACATTTATCATTATTATCACTGGACCATTTTATCCTTTTATCATAAAGAGCAAAATTAAAATAAATGTGTCATATTCTTGAACCATTAAAATGTAATTCATTGTAGATTTGAAATAGAATAATGATAGATTATTGTTTTTCAGTCTAGTTTTTGAGCATTTTACCATAGTGACTAATCTTTTACAGGACAGTAGCTTAATTCTTTTTTTTTTTTTTTTTAATATTTATTTATTTTTGAGAGAGGGAGAGAGCGTGACAAGGGGAGGGGCAGAGAGAGAGAGGGAGACACAGAATCTGAAGCAGGCTCCAGGCTTAGAGCAGTCAGCACAGAGCCCGATGCTGGGTTGAACCCATTTACAGCGAGATCATGACCTTGCAGAAGTCAGACGCCCAGCCAACTGAGCCACCCAGGTGCCCCAGGACGGTAGCCTAATTCTTAAAGTTAATACCAGGTGTTAAAACTTTAAAAGTTAACATAACTCTTTCTGAATTAAGAGACATTTTCTCTGAAGGTTTAAGTAACAGTCTGATACTTAAATAGCTTATACTGGGGGGTGCCTGTGTGGCTTAGTCTATTAAGCTTCTGACTCCTGATTTCAGCTCATGTCATGATCTCACGGTCGTGAGATTGAGCCCCATGTCGGGCTCTGCACTGGGTATGGAGTCTGCTTAAGAGTTTCTCTTCCCCTTTTCCTCTGCCCCTCCCCCCTTCAAAATAAACAAATAAATAAATGGTTTATCTTTTGTTAGGTCTATGGCTTGAATTTTGGTAGTTCTGAAAACAGTTGTGATATATTTATGAATAAAGAAACTAAATCCCTGAATAGGAAATGCATTTAATTTTTTTTAACAGTTTTTCTTGTCTTTAGGATTTAAAGAATGAAGACCATAAGGAAAAACTGTACTTATATAGGGTGAGGCTTCATTACAGAGCCATGCTATAAATACCGTTAATTACAGAATACTGGTAAATAGCACCACCATAGAATGGCCCTGCTTGCCTTATTTTAGCATTGAAAACAAATAATACTAGACTTGAGGGGACTTTCGGTTCATATAGGTTAGGCTTGGCTTGCCACAGCCTAAGAGGCAGATTTCTGTTCTTGTTTCTCTTCTTTGTCTTAATTCATTGTTGGGTTGTAATAATGACTTACTGCATTCATTAAGAGGAGTAAACTGTAGACGGATAGAAAGAGCCGTCTGCCTGGACGTCAGCAGATTTTTGTTTTACTTATAGAAATTTAACTGACTGTGGCCCTCAACTTATTTGTAAAAGAGGGTGGGACGGAATTGTATTCCTCTTAGCTCTTGTAGCTCCTTACAATCAAGGATTTATTTTCTTCACTTTTGTTATTTGCCTACCACACTATCTCTTTTATCATAGCCCAGATTAAGTATTTGTTGAGTGGTTGATAAACCAAAATAACCAAGGAAAACTCTGAAAGTCTTTCTTACTTTTGAAGAAAGCACCTTCTGTCTTAAGTACTTTGAAGTATTTTTCTTCATACAGTTTCTAGATTGGGTTGAAGTGTTGGTGTTTACACAATCTTTAATTTGGTTTTTATAAGTTTAAGTTAGAATATATTTTATTTTGAAATATGCAGAAATATATATATATGGACATATACATGTGATATATGTACATACATACACATGTACTAAGTAGTTTTGGTTTAAAATGAACTTAAGGTAAAGGCTTTGTTTTTTTGTTTTTGTTTTGTTCATTTATTTGTTTTGATGATAGGAGACCTAGTTCAATTTGTGACCTGATACAGATAGCTAGATATATGTCATTAGTCACTTAACCTTCTAAGTGTGAAGGGTTTACTTGAGATCAGGGAGATGAGGTTGCTGTTAAGTTGTAACTGGTGTAATAACTTTAGTATTCATTAACGAGTTTTGAAAGCTCAATAATCTGGTTTTGTTTTCTTCTATTCAGCTGTGATAGTCTTTCTTCTATCATTCTTAACTCATTTGCATGTTTTCAGTTGCCTGCTTGCTTGGATGGCCCATTCCATGTAAGAGGAGTTGAAGGGAGATTCAACTTTCCTGGCAGATTCCTCTTCTCATTTTACTTTTTTAAAAAAATTCCTCTCTACCTGCTTATAAAAAAGATTCTTTCCTGGGTTTTTAATTTATTATGTAGATCTAACTTCATTACTCTTATCACTGTGCCCTGCATTGGCAATCTGTTTTGGGCCTAATCTTTC
Source organism: Prionailurus bengalensis (assembly GCF_016509475.1). NCBI lineage: Eukaryota > Metazoa > Chordata > Mammalia > Carnivora > Felidae > Prionailurus > Prionailurus bengalensis. Next base: position 41,766,744 of record NC_057345.1, on the reverse strand, counting down.
AAAGGAGTGGTTATACACTTATATTTATAAGCATTTATTTACCCATTGCAGATAGGTGTGTTTAGTGTTTTACAGTTTTCTTGAATACATTTGGTAACAAACTCATGTCAGTGTCTATAGGGTAGGTTTTAAAATGGGATTAGCTTATTCCTAAAAGAAGATTGTAGAGGAAAAAAAATGTTCTTAATGATTAGCTTTTTATTTTAGTGATAGTTCATGCTCTCACATAAATATGTGTAATTTCCTACAGAATATGTCTTAGTGATTGAGACTGAGGATATGTCCAAAACCTTTTTAATCTAACCAAGTAGCAGAATGTGTTCTCTAAGTGTTCAGATATTTATACTCTATTTTTATCAATTGTTGTGGATAGATAATTTTTTGTGGATATGTTTACATGTCTGTTAGCTTCCTTTTGCTAGTGAAACAAATGACCAGAAACTTGGTGTCTCAAAATAACACAAATTTGTTTTCTTAAATGTTTGGAGGTCAGAAGTCTAAATTATTTCATTAAGGCTGCATTCCTTTTGGAGGCCATAAGAGAGAAGCTGTTTCCTATCCTTTCCACTTTCTAGTTACCATCTACATCCCTAGGTTATGGCTCCTTTCTCTATCTTAAGAGTCATCAGAGTAGAATCTTCTCTCCTCTCTGAACTCTGCTTCTGTCCTTAGATCTTTTCTCTGACTTTGATCCTCTTGCCTTTCTCTTATAAGGATCTTTATGATTACATCGGGACCACCCAGATAATCCAGGATAACCTCTCCTTCTCAGGATCCTTAATTTAATTTATACCCACCAAGTTCCTTTTACCATGTAAGGTAACATATTCACAGGTTTTAGAGACTAGGATGTGCACATCTTTGGGAACTATTATTCAATCTGCCACACTTAGGAATTGTTTTTCTCATGTTATAGCCATATCTTCATATTTTTTTTACAGTTTTTTTTATTATTTACTTGTTGAAGGTGTATATATATATATATATATATATATATATATTGCTGTCTCATTGTTGACTTAGACTTTATGATTTATAACTAAAGTATTTTGAATATGTTTACTTTTGTTTCTTCCTATCCCTACTGTCACCACTTTCTACTCTTCTTCAGTGAATATTACAGTGATGGCCCCTAATCAGTTTTCTTGTCTCTACTTTTGCTTTCCTACCACCCATTCTCTACTTTCACAACCAGAATGAACTTACTGAAGTCCAAATCTGATAATGTCACTCTCCTTATTAAACATCTGCAATGCCTTGCCATTACTCCTATGATAAATGATAATAGCTGACAGTTTGAGCGCTACTTATGTGCATTATTGTGATTGTTATCCCCATTGTCCTTATTTGACATGTAATGAAACAGGCTTACAGAAGTGAAGTAATTAACTCAAAGTTCCAGAATCAGTCATTTCCCCAATTTTTTTCAAAAACTGTGTCTGTTTTTCAGAGGTGCCATAACCTCCTTCTAAGTTTTTTCTCCTTAAAATGTTTTACACACTCCCATTTCTCCTTCCGTTCTATTTCCTAGAAGACCCTAGTTTGTCCCTCAATACTCAGCTTGAGTCATTCTGTGGAAAACCTTCCTGAGCCTCCCCCTTACCCAAAATAAATTCACACACAAATAAGACAAAATTAGGTTAAGTGACAGCCCTTATATATATTTAAATTACTCTATGCATTTTAGCACTTACCCATAGCAAACTGTAATTTCTACTGACCCTAAGCTCTTATGATTATTAAACTACTCCACTGGCCTCTTTGCTGCCTTTGAATTCATTAAAATATTTCTTGTCTTAAAGCCTTTGAATTTATAATTTCGATACCTGGAAAACTTCCCCAAAACTTCTTATGACATCATTCTCACTTTATTTGGATTTTGCTCACTTGTCACCACCTTAGGCCTTTTATGGCCTGTTGTCACTTTCCATTCTCTTACACGGTTTTATTTTTCTTCTAGCACCTACCACATTATGTCTAGAATCTGTTTGTTTTAGTTATTGTTTATCTCCTCTACTAGAATGTAAACTCTTTGAGGGCAGGGACTGGGTCCATTTTTTTTTTTTTTTCACATTTCTGCCTCTAGCAACTGGTTCAGTACTACCTGCCTCATAGAAGATGTTCAGTGAGTAATTGTTGAAGGAATATATCTTGTCTTATTTCTTATCAAAAGCCTATGAACTAAGTACCAGTAACTCTATTTTATAGATGCAGAAATAGAATCAGGAAAGTTAGGTAACATCCTATCCTCAAGGTTGTACAGCGTAGTAAATGGCAGAATTGGATTCTAGACAAGATATTTCTGACTTCAAAGTGATTGTTCTGAACAATTAATATTTTATTAATGACACAGCTGGTTTTAGAGGAAATTTAAACAGTATGTATGACAGAGTTCCCAGGTAATGAGAAATTTGCTTTAACATCTTATTAAAGCACTTTATCAGTGAATTCTTGGACATAGCATCCTAGAATTGAAACCTTCAGATCATTAACTATCTTGTTTCATTTGAAAATAAAGGAAAACCTCTAGGAAGGTGTATTGACTGCCTAAAGATACAGAATGTGTTAAATCATAGAGCCTGACCTGGGTCATTGAGTTCTCCACTTCAGTCTTATAACACACAATTCATAAAATTAATTTTTGTTACTTCGTTACTTTCAGTCCTGTGCAGTTCATTTCTTGAATTTCTAATAATAAAGCAAATACTGAATTTATTTTATTAAAAGTGTTTCTTTAAAACTGACAGAATATCAACTTGCAAGACCTTCTGATGCAAACAGAAAGGAAATGTTGTTTGGAAGCCTTGCTAGACCTGGACATCCTATGGGGAAATTTTTTTGGGGTAAGATGCTTTATACCTTCATCTTCTTTCTCTCCCCTCCCCCTCCTCCGTCTCTTCCCTCTCCTCTCCCTTCTTCTCCACCTCCTCCTCCTCCTTTTCCTTCTTCTTTTGGCAGAAGTGTTATTTTTTTAATTTAAATTTTAATTAACATACAGTGCAATCTTGGTTTCAGGATTAGATTATTTTCTAATTGAGGAAGATTGAGAATATGCAAAGTTGATTAAGAATGGAAGACTGTGAAAGCAGAGTAGCTGGGCACCTTTTAGGATTGATAGGCAGCTTCTCAAATAGAAAGTGGTTGAGCATGCATGTATTTGGTTTTCTGACATTAGGTATATCAAGAATAGCACTTAATGTTTTGTGAATGCTTTTTGAGTGCCAGATACTCTGCTAACACTACATGAATTACCTCATTTGATCATTGTTAACATTGTTATGAGCTGGGTCCCATTATCATATCCATTTAAAGATAAAGAAACAAGTTCAGGGAAGTTATTTAATTTGCTTAAATCACACGGTGTTGGGTGTGAGATTTGAACCTCTATTTTTATATGATTATAAAGTCTGTGCTCTACCCCAACCTGGTATTTCCCTTTATCAACAGAGATTCAGCAATGTGACCAAATTTTGTTTAAATGATAAGCTGTTTAAATGGTATGTTTTTTATAATGGCTTTTTCTTAGTGTTAGAATTCAATTATAGCCTTATATTAATGCTTTGACTGTAAGGTAGAATCTGAGATGAGTTGATCTAAATAGTACTTCATTCAAAGGCTGTTCTGCTTCCCTGTATATCTTGTACAGTTATATGCAATTTATATGACAGCCTTGCTTTATGTGGTTTATTTTTAAGGATTATGTAGAATATTATTAAAATAATTCAGAGATAAAACCTGAATTGGATGCTAGACTAATGATTAAGAGAAGAAGCTGAAGACAATTACTGTTGTTAAGGTATTGCCAATTGGAGATTAATTCCTTATGTGTTAAAATACACTTCAGAATTGTTTCTTTTGAATTTTTGTCCTATATTGATATTATTGTTATGCATTGATTCTATATTCTTGAGTCACTTAGGTTCATTAGTTATGTATCAGTAGCAGAGCATGCATTTTTGGTATAGAGGCTTTTGACAAAGTAAACATATTTAAAATATTGTAATTTTAGTGTGGTTCAAAGTAAACTACTTATTTCTGTGATGTTTTTCATTTTTTTTTTTACAGGAAATGCTGAGACACTGAAACATGAGCCAAAAAGGAATAATATTGATACACATGCTAGATTGAGAGAATTCTGGATGCGTTACTATTCTGCTCATTACATGACTTTAGTGGTTCAATCCAAAGGTAGTATATTGTCTTTTATGGCGCTTAGAATTATGTTGAAGTAGTGCTTTCTTAGGATTTGTTTGCCTTGATTAGTGTTGCAGGGTATTATTAATTATTTTAGTGCTTGACCTTAATATGACCTACAGGAAGTCAGGGTTTGGAAAAGTCACATAGCAAGTGGCACAGCTTAGCAATCACAAAATCATCTGATTCTCAGGCAAATGTTTTTTTCTTTTATAGACATAGGTCTTATCTCTAGGCTGGTCTATGAGCTTACTGATGTTCTAATAGGCCATGAATTGGTCTTTTAGGTCACATTTAGTTGCTGCCTCTGTAAACTCTGACAGAGCAAGGTGTCTGTCTTTTCATCTTTATGTAGGGTCCAGTAAAATGGCATGATTAATTGAAATCCATCATGGTGATAATAGCAAAATGTAAAATACTGATCAGTACTTCTTTTCCTTCTTTTATCATTATCTTCAGCAATTTGTGTTAACTTTTTATCGTTAAAGAAATCATGGTAGCTTTCTTTTGTTTTCTTTACACTTCAGGAAGTTGCCAAACTTCTTTTTGACATATACTATAGTTTGCACATTTAATTTTGAAAAAGTAATCTTCTCACCCTATGACTCTCCTTTTCATGAGATTTTGTTCTTTCGTTGTCAAAATTGAAATTGAAGCTGACCTGACACTTAAATATGAAACATTTTTGCATTTAGGATCAAAATTAGTCCACTAAAAGTTGATTTGAATCTAAAACTATGGCTATAGAATGGTAGATTCTTTTGTTCAGACTACAGACGTGTATCTAAATTCCTTTTACAACATTTGTTAAAATAGGCAGTTCCATATTCAGTATATAATTTACAGTTTTTAGTTCCTATTTCCAAGCGCGTCACAAACACGCATTTTTCTTCAACTATGTTATTGTTTCCTTTATTAATGCTTGTTGCAAATTTCTAAAATAAACCATAGATATTTGATAAGAGAACCTTATACAATTTAAATTCAGTTGTTTTTTAAGCTTTAGCATTTATCCATTTAAGAGTTGAATATCTATATATATAGTATAGAATAAATTCAGAACTTGATTAGTCTAATTTGTATCTTGTGTTTTACATAATGGGGCATCTCTTGAAAATTAGTGAAACTTGTGTCTGGTGGAAGTACAAATACTATTCGGTAATAGTAATGAGTCAGTGGGATAAAGGAAAAAGGTTTCTTTTTGTACCAAGATCTGCTTTTAAAAAGAATTTTGTATGAAATACAGGAATCAAAGAAGATAGAAATCATATTATATGCAACCTAAGAGGAAGACTTACAGATTAAAACCTCAGCAAGTATAAATTAATGTAAAATAAATGGAATGTTGACAGTACTAATGAAATCCTGAGAAAGAATGATCAGTATAGTGTGGATTAATTGGGAGCAACCTTCCTAGAAGAATTAAGTTTTAGAATGGAGTAGGAGGATGGAGATATTTTTACTCTTGGCTCTCCACAGTAGCCTAGTGATAAACAAAAACTTTCCTTTTTTTTATAAAACAAAACAAAACAAAAACTTGTGTACATTTTCTAACTTTACCAGCTAGAAATACAGGAGTCTAATAAAATTATGTGTCTTAAGGTTTTCTTAACTATTGTTTTTGTTGTTGTTGCTACTTATTACTGGTTAAGGAGTGGCAAGTAATGCCCAAATTAAAGTATCCCTTTGTTTTATACCTAAAGATTTTATACCTAAATCTAATTGCATTTCTTCCTTCAATAACAACATTGTATTTCCCTGTCTCCTACCTGCCCTCCCCAAAGAAACACTGGATACTTTGGAAAAGTGGGTGACTGAAATCTTCTCTCAGATACCAAACAAGTAAGACATTAATTTTCATAAACCATATGCTTTAAAGAATTAAAGAGGCATCTTCTTGTATGAATCCTAGAGGTGGTCCCCCCACCCCTCCTGCCTGGGGAAGGGGTGTTATTTTTTAAACAGGTGATTAAGACCTAAAATGGTTTAGCAAGATCACATAGCTTTTTGATTGGGAAACCAAGATGAGAGCCCAAGTTTCCATAATGTCTGTAGTTCAAAATTTATAAGCTTGCAATCTTACAGTAAGTAATAATTCTGAAGACTTTATGGCTCTTTCTCCTTTTACAGTTATTCAGAGTTTTTCTGTTACTGTGTAGAGTGTTTGACACTGTGTTTTGAAAGCAAGTATTATATCGAGAGGCAGCCTATATATACACTTGTATACCCTGCCTCAGAACAAATTTTGTTCTGAAAGTTTTTTTTTTGTTTTTTTTTTTTTTTTAGTATTTATTTATTTTTGAGATAGAGACAGAGCATAAGCAGGGAAGGGACAGAGAGAGAGGGAGACACAGAATCCAAACAAAGCTCCAGATTCTAAGCTATCAATACAGAGCCTGACGTGGGGCTCGAACTCACTAGCCGTGAGATCGTGACCTGAGCCAAAGTCAGACACTTAACTGACTAAGCCACCCAGGCGCCCCTGAAAGTTTGATTTTTAAGTCTGTTGTTTGGAACTTGGATTGCTTTCCTCCATAAAATAAATAATCTTGTAGGTGATGATTGACTTTCCATACAAGCTAAAAAGTCTGTTTCATATATTTGAACCAAATTATCTTTTATTAGAAATTGTATATAGAGTTCCAGTTCAAATAACTACTACTTTTTATCTACCTCAAATTCTTCAAAATAATAGTTATTTAAAATACATTTTATTGCTACATTTTTGTTACAAAGAATATAAAAAATAAATTCTGAAGTATTAAGTCCTTTTTTCTACTCCTAAGTAGTTTGCATTTTAATACAATAAATGAAAAGTTTTTTTCTTGCATCAGGTGAGTAAGCTAGATTTCTTCCAGTTCCTCATTCCAGGGCATAATTTAAGTTTATGAAAGAAAAATTCACTATGAAAATGTTAGAATATTGTAGTAACAGCTGAATGATTATTATTAACTTGGCTTTATGTAAATTTCCATTGATAATTAGCAGTACTTTTATGTATGGAAAAATAATGAAAGTCATGCCATAGTTGTAGGGTTGTTTTGTTTGGTTTTGGTTGTTTTGATAAGAAATGAGTATGAGCTATGGAAATGTTAAATGGCAGATTGAAATGTGTTTTACTGTGAAACTTTGCCAATAAAATCAGAGGTATATTGATTGGAGAGATTCATTAGGTCCTGTCAATCCCTGATAAGCACTTTTAGAAATTCTCTTAAATAATACTCACTAATAACTTTGGTTCTAAAAAATCTTCTAGGTATTTAATAATAATTCATATTGACCATGTTTTAGAAGAAATAGTTAATATCTTCAACCACATGAGAAGCCTCCAGAAGGAAAGGCCATGTCTTTTAAATACCACAATGCCTAATACAGTGCTTCATACCTAATAATTATTTCATATATATTTGTTGAATTAAAAAAAATATCTCTAGTATGTTTTCTTTCTGAAGTAGCTTTATACAGGAGGAGAATTGAAGTTGAATGGGGCTGATAGAGGTAGTAAATATTGGGCAGGGACGCCCCTTCAATTGTTTTCTGTCTCCCATGAGTTTTAAAGGCATTTGAATTACTAGGACTGAGGTTGACATGACAGTTTAGGATTTTGTGGCTTTGTTGCCATCTATTTGCTTATGCCTAGAATGCTTTTCAGCCAGGAGTATATAGAATAGATTATAATTATAAATACCTATCAGTTAGGCATCCCTAAAGATACTGCTTATAAAGGCTTTTGCCAATTAAATTTTAATGTATGTGTTTTATTTTCAGTGGGTTACCCAAACCAAACTTTGGCCATTTAACGGATCCATTTGACACACCAGCATTTAACAAACTTTATAGAGGTTCGTGAACCAAAGGTTTAAAACTGTTTGAAATAACTTCAGCGCATTCTCTAAAACATAATTGAGGCTGCCAATTTTCTTTGAAAATGATAACAGAAAGTATAGCTGGGTTGGAAAGGAAGTATAAGGACAGAGGAGATCCAATTAGTGACAGGCCAGTAACTGGCAGCAGATTGGTCTGCTACCCTGCTGCTACTTGAGTCTGTTTCATGCTTTGTCCCTGTTTTCTCCTTGTTCTTTTTATTCTTTGGTTTTTGTTTCTTTCCTATTTCATGTAATCTATGCTCTGCTCTTTATTACCTTTAAAAAGAGAAAAATACAGGATGGATAAGACTTTCAAATTATTTCCTTTTATCTTAATTATAAAAACAATTTTGTTAAATGAAGAAAAATAAAAGTAAAAATGAAGTGTAAAGAAATAGGGGGGAAAGTCACCCTTAAAGCTTACCACATAGAGAAGTCATTTTTGCAAATTTCCTTTTGACAAAGTTTCTATAGGTATATTTTAACATACTCGAGATCATAAAATATGTACACTTCTATCTCTTGCTTTTTTTCATTTAATATGGGTAATAATTTCCCAATGAGCTCTGCTATAATTTACTTAATAATTTGCCCATAGTGAATATTGCAGAAATATTCTTTTTTTTTTTTTAATTTTTTTTTTTAACGTTTATTTATTTTTGAGACAGAGAGAGACAGAGCGTGAACGGGGGAGGGGCAGAGAGAGAGGGAGACACAGAATCGCAAACAGGCTCCAGGCTCTGAGCCATCAGCCCAGAGCCCGACGCGGGGCTCAAACTCCCGGACCGCGAGATCGTGACCTGGCTGAAGTCGGACGCTCAACCGACTGCGCCACCCAGGCGCCCCTTAATTTTTTTTTAATGTTTATTTTTGAGAGAGAGAGAGAGAGAGCATGAGCAGGGGAGGGGCAGAGAGAGAGGGAGACACAGAATCCGAAGCAGGCTCCAGGCTCCGAGCTGTCAGCACAGAGCCCGACGCGGGGCTGGAACCCACGGATTGTGAGATCATGACCTGAGCCGAAGTCGGACGCTCAACCGACTGAGCCACCCAGGCGCCCCCAGAAATATTCTTAATTCAGCTTTTCTCTTTCTTTGATCTTTTTAACATGGCAGGTTTTTTTTCTTTTTTTCCTGATTGCTTAGGTATTTCCTCCACTTCCTCCTTCACCTCATTGGCTGTTTCTCTCCTCTTCCCTTTCTTTGATCAATGGCTTTTTGTCCCACCTTTTATCTGCCTTCTGTTCCATTCTATCTAAGCTGACTCTTCCCAGAGACAACTTATTTTCAGTTGTAGTTTTTTTATCCATGTTTTCTCCACCTGTGAAACCAAATTGAAGAGAAATTTCTAAAAATTGCGCTATTCAAATTGGAAAATTGGCAACTTGAAATAATAATTGCATTGTATTTAACCTTCCCCTGTTTATTGGAGGATGAAATATATTGCAGTAAAAAATCGTGTAGCATAATAAAAATTATGGAGAGACACTTATATCTGTTTTTCTGAAAAATATTTTTGTTTAGTTGTTCCAATCAGGAAAATTCATGCTCTGACCATCACATGGGCGCTTCCCCCTCAACAGCAACATTACAGGTAAGAGTTGAAGGGCAAATTTACTCTAGTACATACTGAATGAGAGTCATATTTTTAAAGAATACTAAATGGTTTAAATTTGAGTGTTCTGTAATGTGATAAGCTGGGACTTCACTACTCCTAGAGTTTTCAAACTGTGCTGTATATTTTAACGTCTTATGGGATAAAAACTAGAGTTCTTACAGCTGGTTACCTCTTCTGAGTCTTTGAAATTAAGTATCTTTGTACGAGTGCTAACTTTTGTAATTAATTTCTTTAGTACTTTGAGTACAAAAATATATTAGCTTATGATTTATTTGTCAGGGGTGATCATTTAGTTTGATTTTTTTTAATGTTTTATTTTTGAGAGAGAGAGGGACAGAATGAGGGAGACACAGAATCTGAAGCAGGTTCCAGATCAGACGCTTAAACGATTGAGCCACCCAGGCGCCCCTCAATTTGATCTTGTTAAAAGTAAAGTTAAATAATTTTGAGCCTAGAATATGACTACAGCTGAAATCTTAAGGACCTACACATTTGAGGTGGTAATGAGTTAGGGAAGATTTATTCAGATTAGGAAAACATTTCAACTGAGCAGTATAGTTTGAGCTAAGATGTTTTTTAAAGATCAGTCAATGCCTACAAATACTTTTCTGATTAAAAACAAATGCTAATGAACTGATAAAAGTTTACCTTGTTTTTTTTTAAACCATTACCAACAAAACCAAACCATAAGAATAAACACACAAGCAGAAGTAATGTTGCTTAAGTTCAGTAAAAAATTTTTTCACATGTGATAGAATATTCAAACATCCCATCAAGAATGATACCATTCTCACATACAGTGAGAAAGTAGAGGACATGTGTATTGTCTACTTGCTTTTGGTGCAAGGATAATACAGGAAAAAGCAGTGTACATTGATTGTGTAGTTATGGTAGATTGTGCCCAAAAGTGTTAAAGTTCTTATGTGCATATTATTTAATTTTGAGAGAGAGAGAAAGAGAACACGTGTGTGTGAGCAGGGGAGGGGCAGAGAGGGAGGGAGACAATCCCAGGTAGGGGATTCTGACGTGAGATCTCACAGGCTGTGAGAACTTGACTTGAGCCAAAATCAAGAGTTGGAGACTTAACCGGCTCAGCCACCTACACGCCCCTATTATATGCATATTTAAAAGTTTTTACTATAAAAATAATACTTGTAAAATATTAAAATAGGACAAAAGAGTATTTAGTAAAAAGTAAAGCTGTGCTTCCCCATTTCTTTGTTTCCTAAAAGGCCCAACATTAATAGTTTCTTATATATCTTTCAGACATTAAAACTGAATATGAAACATACCTTTTTTTATGAAAATGAAATCATACTGTATATACTATTCCTCCTTTTTTTGGGTAATGCTTAGTTTTCTAATTAACAAAGGCTTATTTATCCTCTTATTGATTACTAAGGTGGATTCATTGTAGAAATCCTGAAAATCACTGAAAAGTAAAAAAAAAAGTCATTCATGATTGTCTTTTCCAAAGAATGTTAAAATTTCTATATGTTTTCATCCAGTTATTATTTTTTATGGACTCTTTGTTTTAATGTGACTTTCATCATGAATCTTTTCAAATCTCTACGTGAATTAGAGGGACCCATTTAGAGGGACCCATTAGAGGTCCCTTTTGAGGGACCCATTTTGTTTTTACAAAAAAGCAAATTTTATCCCTACAGAGTTACAAATACAAAACCGTTAGTTCGGATGCAGATACTGTGTAATCTACTGAGTTCATTCTTTAACTAATGTACTTCCCTTACATCAGTCTTAGGATAGGTGTAATTCAAATTCATATTTTAAACAATCTTATGTGGGGTTTGGGAATTGCTTAATGTAGTTGAGATCATTATATTATATCTTGGTTTTTTAAGAGTTTACTGAATATAATTCTGTAAACTAATTTTAAAATTTAAGAATTCTTAGATTTTCTAACTTTATTTTTCTATATATTTTTGTTTTGGTGGAAATACATTTATGAAATTATAGCAGAAGTCAGTGGGAAAAGACAATTTAAATAATATATATACAACTACTCAGATTTAAAAGTATGTTGTTATATAATGTAGCATTTTATACCTCTTGCACTTATATTACATTGTCATGAACACTCTATGAGTAAGTAGTTGGCCAAGTGAAGAGAAAAAGAAAAATACAATGAAGTTAAGTCTCTTGTTCAGGATCGTGCATTTACTTAAAGGAAAAACTAAAACTAAATGCTAGATTATCTGACCCATAAAGCAACACATTTATTTTTACCACAGAGCCTGATGCAATACTGAAAGCTTTTCAGATACTGAGTGATTCATTATCTGTATTAGGTTCTAAAATGATAAGGAATGTATGTAGTTTCCATTTTGGGTGAAACAAAAATGAAAGATTTTACCATGAAAAGAAGTTTGAGTGTCCAAGAGAAAAAGCAGTAGTCTTAATTTTGGAATGATTATACTCATTCAGTGATTTCAAATAAAGAAGTTAAATTTTACCATGTTTTCTGTTTTTATCCTGCTATTGTCAAATTAATAATAATTTCATGTGTGGTGGAATTTATGTGATAATAAGTTTATAATCATATTCTTAAATATCATAACCTTTGAAATAAGATTTCCTGGTGTTGCTTATACCTTAATTATTTTTGTTTCTGACCTTAATATTTTTTTTAAAGGGTGAAACCACTTCACTATATCTCTTGGCTGGTTGGACATGAAGGCAAAGGCAGCATTCTTTCTTACCTTAGAAAAAAGCAAGTATTTAATTAATAAGTATTTTTAGTATACCAATGTCTGAAAAATAATAGACAGTAAACATTCTATAACCCATTCTTTTGACTTTATTTGCCAGAAAGCCTAGCATCAAATCTAATGCTTAATTATAGTCACTTAATACCTAGGTTATGTTAATAGTCCTATTATATTTATTTCCTTGGGAGCCACCTTTTAGCCCTTGTTGGAAGTAGTACACAAAATTTAAAAAAATCATAAAAAAATAGATTCCAGAGTTACATAGAAGGTTAGCTCTAATCAGGAATTTAGATTTGAATAGTAAAGAAGTCGGTTATTTATTTATTTATTTATTTATTTATTTATTTAAAAAAATTTTTTTTTCAACGTTTATTTATTTTTTTGGGGACAGAGAGAGACAGAGCATGAACGGGGGAGGGGCAGAGAGAGAGGGAGACACAGAATCGGAAACAGGCTCCAGGCTCTGAGCCATCAGCCTAGAGCCTGACGCGGGGCTCGAACTCACGGACCTCGAGATCGTGACCTGGCTGAAGTCGGACGCTTAACCGACTGCGCCACCCAGGCGCCCCAAGAAGTCGGTTATTTAAATGCTATGGATCTCCAGACTGTCCTAACCAAAAGGTGGACTTTAAAACTACATTGGGCAGAGAAAGCATAACAAATAGTGGGACTATAAACATTCTGTGCAGCTGTGTTAGCAGAATGTTTCCTAATACATTTAAGCATTTGCTTAAGTTGCCTAGCCAAATCACAGAAATCTAGCTTTAAATCAGGACCAATAATTAAAGTACGTCCTTGTTTGATTTTTCTGTAGAGTAATTCAAGAATGGAAAGGAAGATGAGAATTATAAATAAGTACTTTAAAGTACTGATAGGACCAGAAAATTCAAAGAAAGCTAAAAGGCCAGGGTTATTACAAAAGAATAATGATAATAGTTACATATATGACTTACATAATAAATGCAAAATGCTTTGAGATGTGCTCAATCTCTCTACATTACTGAACTTTTTTAGAATTTCACATTCTTCATTCTGGCTTCCTCCTTTCTTACTTTAGGTTTTCAGGATTATTCTAGTCAGGAAAAGATACAGTTTCACTGCTTCTTTCTTAAACAACCTGTAGAGGTTAGCTGATAGTGTCAAAGGGCTCACTTGACATCCTAAGGAGAGATGTATCTGAAGTGTTTAAGCTGCTTCTGGGAGACGGGTTCGAGAGGGATGAGTGAAATGCCTCCCAGCAACCATAATTTTAATATTTTGTACTGTTCTCTTCAACAATAATAACTATGTCTTCATAAACCTGTTTTACTATGTTGTAATATATATATTTGTTTCCATTAAACAAATAAATATGGCTGTTATTTCCTTCTGGTGATTCTTGCATGCATTGCAATTGTTTGGGACGCCTTGTACTTTAGAAATTTGTACTTTTAAACTTACCTTTGGAAAGTACATTTGCCTCAAAGACTGAACTTCCCAAATTTTATATAGAAAGCCTACCTATTTTGTTAATTTGAAGTATTTGTAGGCTATCAATCCCAAGATATTGATTGGATTCATTTTTTCCTAACAATAGGTGCTGGGCTCTTGCACTATTTGGTGGAAATGGTGAGACAGGATTTGAGCAAAATTCTACTTACTCAGTGTTCAGCATTTCTATTACATTGACTGATGAGGGTTATGAACATTTCTATGAGGTAAATAATTAAAATGGAATTAAAAAATATAGATATTACTTTATGCAAAAGCATAATCAGATATTTTGTTTTCAGGTTGCTCATACTGTCTTCCAGTATTTGAAAATGCTGCAGAAGCTAGGCCCAGAAAAAAGGTAATATATAGATACTAGAATTAGGCTAGGAATCAATCCTAGTGTGTTTTAGCATTCATACTGACAAATAGACATGCTTTAGTCCTACCAAGATAGTTTTTTAGGCATTTCCTGCCTAAGTTCCTTCTCTGGCTCCATATCCTGCTTCTTCTACCTGTGAATATTATATGAGAACACAAAACGTTAAGGGTTTACGTTTATGTGGCCAGTCTGTTTTTTCTCTTTTCTTGCTGAGGATTCGAATGAGAAATGTAAATATATCTTCTACTTATAATTTTCTTCTTTCACAGAATTTTTGAAGAGATTCAGAAAATTGAGGATAATGAATTTCATTACCAAGAACAGGTACTGGAAGTTAAATTCTTTTTGAATGTTTTCTGTGATCAAGTTGAAACTCGTGTGGACATTATTCCTCTTTTTGGAAGTGTCACTGGAGTTTTAATTCTGCCACTCTGTCATGTGAGTCCCAAGATGCCCTTGAGGTTATCTGAAAATTAACTTTTGTGTTTCTGAGTTATGTGTATTGTGTAACAGTGAGAGGTGGGCAGATTCACATAGATCATGTTGTGCAACAATCATTTTATATATGTACTCATCCATCTGTCTATCCTTTTGATAAACAGAGAGAGCTTGCTATGGTACTTGATATTTGGGAAATTCTAATATTATGAAGACATGAAGAAATTCTGTAGGATAATCTCTAGTAATTACCATATGTACTATTAGAAATGGCATGCTTTAGGATTTCAGGGCAAGGAGAGCATTTGCCTTGATTGGAATAGAATCAGGGAAGGCTCCATGGATGTGGTAAATTTGAATTGAGTTCAGCATTAAAAAATGGATAAAGTTTGGATACATTGTAAGCAACAAGGAAAACATTAAGTAAGGAACTCTGGAATATTGCAAAAAAGTAAATGATCCTGGGTATCTGTAGGATAGGGTATTTGAAAGGAAGGTATTATGTAAGGCTGAAAGGTAAGGAGTTTAAAACAGGATTTCTCTAAAACCCTTTTGTGTATTGGATCCTTTTGGAAATCTGTTGAATCCTGTGGACCTCTCCTTAGAATAATATTTCATCCTTCAAATTTTTAATCTCTCAGAAAAATTGTCATTGGTTACTGGTTTATCTCTCATCTAGGTTCACCAGTTGTGAATAGTTTTCTATATTTTCTTCTGTCTCTTTTCCTTATATATGTATGTGTGTATGTGTATCTTTTTTCCCAAAACATTTGAGATTTAATTACAGATACCATGGTACTTCACATCTAAATTTTTTTTATTTTAGCATGTATCTGCTACACAAATGTATTCTCTTGCATAACCTCACTAATATTGTCATAGTTGGGAAATCACATTGAAGCAATATTGTTGAATATTATACAATTCATAAAATATTGTATTTAGGTGCATAAAATAAAATATACCAGTTTACAAACGACTGTTGAAGTATAAAGTACTTAAAACGGTAAAAAAAATAGTAATGTGTCTCTTTCTTAACATATTAAATAACAAGGTCTAGCAGTAGGTCTAACAATTATTTCAGTTTTAAGTAGCAGTGTGAGATATCTACAACTATATTGTGATTTTTTATTGGTTTATCATAGATGCTGCTAATACAACTGTGACCTGTTGCCTATATTCATAATAGAATAAAAATGCTAATTTAGAGGTTAGTGAAGATAAATATGTAATTTCTTCCCAAATTTGTGCACATACATGCCCCTGAATTTGTCCACTGTTCTATCTTGTGGGAGATGTCTGTGGACCCTGGATTAAAAGCCTCTGATTTAGAACTGCTTCACAGAGCATCTTGAAGCTGCCTTTTTGGATCATCACCAGAGACAATTCTCTGAATATTTACTATAAGTAAAGAAGATTTAGGTATATGTGACAAGGTCACAAAAACTGTAAGCGTCCCATTGCTGTTGATTCCTGTGTAACCTGCTCTTTGCACTTGAATCATTGAAATTGAAATAGAAATCTTATTCTAAGGGCACCTGGGTGGCTCAGTTAGTTAAGTGTCTGATTCTTGATTTTGGTTCAGGTCATGATCTCATGATCATGAGATTGAGGCCTGTGTCCCAGCGTGGAGCCTGCTTATGATTTTTTCTCTGCCCCTCCTCCACTTGTGCTTACACACGTGCGTGCATGCTCTCAAAAAAAAAAAAAAAAAAACAAAAAAAAAACAAACAACAACCACCACCACCAAGAACCAAAAAACCAAAAAGAAAATCTTATTCTATGAAATCAGAAAGTCTGCTATGACACATATATTGGCCATTAGAGTGTTCTATAAACACTCATTCCTATAAATGGACTGATATGCATAGAACTCCACAAGACCTGCCTCCTACCTTACCAGGAGTGATTTTGTGCAGTGTCCTTATCAGCTGTGGTGGCAACATGTGGGTCAGAACTATGGCAGGGAAGGAGTGGGATCAAGAATTGTGGAATACAACCATATGTGATACCCACATTCCTTTTTTGAGGATCAGCTTTTTAGCATTGGTTGAGTGAGTGACACATTTGTTCTGTCCCTCTAGTTTCTTCTTAGCAAAACATTTCGGATATCTTTTACTGAAATCTCCCCATGTTGTAGCTCATTTTTTTTTTTTTTACCTTTAACAATATTCATGAATACTTGTCTTGATTTTAAAACATGTGCCCAAGACATCTTAATTTTAAACCTAATCAGTGAAAAGTGAGAACAAATCAGAAAGGTCTATATCTCTGTGTGAACTGCTAACTCAAGTTAATTATTTTAATTATTTTTAAGGCTTTTATAAATTTTTTTTAACAAAGTTGGAATGCTTCTTCTTTGGACTTTCTGATTTTCATCAATAAAGGCAAATAGGAATTCCCTTTCCAAACTATTCACATCAGTCTTATTTAATTAAGAAATCTAAAAAATTATTTTCCATAGGAACTTGAACTCAATATATCTTATAAACCAATAATTTGAATTAGAAAAAGCTGCTTAAGTTCTTTTCTGCAGGCAGAAAAACAGCAATAATGTAACAATAATGGAAGGCAGTAAGAAGTAGATAAAAAAATTAGAGGACAGACAATAACAAGTGTTGGAGAAGAAGTAGAGAAATTAGAACCCTCATATATTGCTGGTAGGATTGTAAAATGGTGCAGCTGCTTTGGGAAACAGCTTGGCATTTCCTTAAAAAGTTACATAGAGTTACCATATAAGCTCTACCATCAGTTCTATTCCTAGGTATATACAAGAGAATAGAAAAACTGTCCACACAAATGCTTGTACACAAGTGTTTATAGTAGCAATATTCATTATAGGCCCAAAGTGGAAACACGCAAATGCCCATCAACAAATGAATGGTTAAACAAAATGTAGAATATGCATACTGTGGAATGTTAGCTGTGAGAAGGAATGAGGTACTGATTCATGCTACAACATGGATGAACCTTGAAAACATGCTAAATGAAAGAAGCCAGTCACTGCAGGTTGCATATTAATATGATTCCATTTATATGAAGTTTCCAGAATAGGTAAATTCATAGAAATACAACACAGATTGATGGTTGCCAGTGGCTAGGGGGAGTGGGTAGCAGGGAGTGACTGCTTAGCAGTTATGGGAGTTTCATTTTGGGGTGATGAAAATATTCTCGAACTAAATAGTGGTGATGGTTGTACAGTTTTGTAAATATACTAAAAACCACTGAATTGTACGCTTTATTTTAAATTTTATTTCATTTTTAATTGTGCACTTTAGAAGTGTGAATTTTATGGTATGTGGATTAATATCTTAAAAAAATTAGAGGATAGCATTTAAGTGTTTTTCTTAATACCTGCTCCATTGCTTTGGTACTGGGGATCTGCTTTTAGCCAAAGTCCTTAGTGTTTTTTTATTGGAAATATTTTGAATCATTCAATTTTGTTGCATACTGACCATTTACTTACTTTATAACTAAGTGGCTAGTGCGAATAACTTATTTATTTATTTAAAAAAAATTTTTTTTTTTAACGTTTATTTATTTTTGAGACAGAGAGAGACAGAGCATGAACGGGGGAGGGGCAGAGAGAGAGGGAGACACAGAATCTGAAGCAGGCTCCAGGCTCTGAGCCATCAGCCCAGAGCCCGACGCGGGGCTCGAACTCACGGACCGCGAGATCATGACCTGAGCTGAAGTCGGCGCTCAACCGACTGCGCCACCCAGGCGCCCCGAGAATAACTTATTTTTAAAAAGTAGAAGAAAGTAGGAGGAATCGTTTTAAATAATAATAGCACCTTAGTGACTAGTCAGCTTGATTCAGGAATGTTTCCTGAAGTGGGGCAAAAAACAAAAACAAAACCTAACAGTGTTTCCTTACTTTCTTCTTATTCTATTTTTATGTGATAATATAGTAGATAATATATACCTGTGGTCTCTAGTTTGATGTATGCATGCATTAGTTCTTCTCCATAAATGCAGTAACCTTCACTTCTCCTGTGTCTTCCATTAGATGAGAGAACAACCCATTCTGTCTAGTAAAGGACTGGATAGTGTGGTATTTTAGAAAGCGTGATTGCTGCTACATTAGGAGCCCTGAGTTCTAGTGTCTACTCTGCCTGATGCTTAATGTGTGACTTTGGGCAAGTCATCCAATCAGTCTGGGTGTATTTCCTTATAAAATGTGGGAATGGAACCACTTGGTGTCTGAAGGACTTGTCAGTTTTAAGATTCTGTGCCTCTGGGTGCTCAATAAGTACTTGAATTGATTGCTTTCCTCTGAAAAAGTATTAACATTTCATAGGTTAGAGAACTTGTGGTCACTCTTTCATTTTTAAATTGAGGTAATATATGATTAATATAATTTCTTATATCAAGACTTTAATGACACATTTTGATTTCTACGTTGATCTGATTCATGTTTACAGATAGTTTTCAAGTGATAGTGCTGTAGTGATACATGATGAAGACCCTGTCTTTATGGGCATCATCAGTCATATGGGGTACTTGACATATAAATAAGCATTTACAATTCAGTGTTGTAATTATTCTTACAAAGAGGTCATGACATGATTAGAGCCTTGTGTGTTGTTGGGCTCAGGTTGGGGATTGGAGGGGTGTCAGGTTAAACTCCTTAAGATGGTAACTCTGGCTAAATTTTCTTAGAATTCAGAGCATCAAATTCTTTTTCTTTCTCTCTCTCTCTCTCTCTCTCTCTCTCTCTCTCTCTTTCTCTTTCTTTCTTTCTTTTCTCTCTCTCTCTCTCTCTCTCTCTCTCCCCCCCCCCCCCTCAATGGGAAGCTCAAGTGAGCATCAGATGCTTAAGCTAAAATTGTATCTGGTTATTTCTGTTCAGAAGCTCTTGGTTTCATTGTTCATAAAAAGAGAAAAAGTATATTTTGTGGTAAATTAAGGATAATGGAAGTTTCTGGTGTGAAATAATTATATCTCTTTACAGACAGATCCAGTTGAGTATGTGGAAAATATGTGTGAAAACATGCAGCTGTACCCGCTACAGGACTTCCTCACTGGAGATCAGCTTCTTTTTGAATACAAGCCAGAAGTAAGGACGTTTCATTTATGAGAGTTACTTTTAGACAGAGAGAAGGGGGAGAAGTGCAGACATGACTTAGGAACTGTGAGAATGTAGAAAACTTGGTTAAATATGTCAGATTTTTTGTTTGTTTAAATGGAAGAAATAACAGTATTTTTTTTTTTTTTGGCAGTTTTTCATGATTGTTATATATGATTTTGTTTTAATATGAGGGGAAAACCAAGTCCGTTTCTTAGGTACTATTATTCTACTGTTTTAAAACAATTAAAGTGATTCCTAAGAATTACATGCTTTGGTTATTAAGCTTACTTAGGGAGATGTTTTGCTCACCTTTTTGGTAACCTTACTTAGACAGTTGTTTTTGCTTACCTTATCTAACTCAGTTAGATACTCTGGGTAATTAAATTTAACCATTTTGAAAATGTTTCTGAGAAATACAAGATTCCCTGGGGCACTAGGTGGCCCAGTCAGTTAAGCAGCTGACTCTTGATTTTGGCTCAAGTCATGATCTCACAGTTTGTGAGATCAAGCCCCACATCTGACTTCATACTGACAGCATGGAGCCTGCTTGGGATTCTCTCTCCCTCTTTCTCTGACCCTCTACCCCGCTTGCTCTCTCTCAAAATAAATAAACATTAAACAAAAAAAGAAATAAAAGATTCCCTGAATTTGAAACATGTGACTTAGAGATAATTATTATATACAAATAAATAGTTGGTTTGGGTCTTTCCTCCTTTACTCCTTGGGGTGAAGTCATTTTGCTCCATATGGGATAGCAGTTCTCAGTTGGCTGATTTTGCCCCCAGGGTATATTTGTCAATGTCTGGAGACATTTCAGTTGTCATAACTGTGGGATGCTCTTGGCATCTAGTGGGTTAGAGGCCAGAAATGGCAGCTAAACATCTCATAGTGCAAAAGACAGCACGCCACAATAAAGTATTATTTGGTCCAAGATGTTAATAATGCTGAGATTGAGAAATCTTGATTAGGGTATTCCAAAACTACTAATTTTAAAGATAACAGAAAGGTGGGGGACCTGGGTGGTTCAGTCAATTAAGTGTCTGACTTAAGCTCAGGTCATGATCTCATGGTTTGTGAGTTTGAGCTCCACATCTGGCTCTGTGCTGACAGTTCAGAGCCTGGAGCCTGCTTGGGATTGTGTGTTTCCCTCTCTCTTTGCCCCTCCCCTACTCATTCTCTCTCTCTCTCTCTCTCTCTCTCTCTCTCTCTCTCTCTTTCTCAAAAATAAACATACATTAAAAAAAAAAAAAGATAATGGAAAGGTAAAGGAAGAGGCAGTGATAATATTCTTGTTATCTCCTGGGAATATTGTGTCCTGGGGCCCAAGTAGTTTATTCTCAACCTTCATTTGTTGTGTTTCTCAAAGAAATGGTATTTAAATGCTAGTCAGGGTTTCAAACTTTACCCACAAAATCTTTTGTTTATTCCTGTCATAGCTGAAGGATTATTGAAGGAGGCCCTGCAATGGTATCATGTTACTGATTCTTGGGGATGAAGGTAGTATAATACCTAGGGGTTAAGAGCATAGTCTTTGGAATCATGTACGAACTTGTTTAGAACTCCACCTTTGCCACTTCTAGATGTGTTGTTCTGTGCAGATTATGTAATCTTTAACCTGAACAAATTACTTAATTTTTAAAAAAAAATTTTTTTTTTTCAACGTTTATTTATTTTTGGGACACAGAGAGAGCATGAACGGGGGAGGGGCAGAGAGAGGGAGACACAGAATCGGAAACAGGCTCCAGGCTCTGAGCCATCAGCCCAGAGCCCGACGCGGGGCTCGAACTCGAACTCGCGGACCGCGAGATCGTGACCTGGCTGAAGTCGGACGCTTAACCGACTGCGCCACCCAGGCGCCCCACTTAATTTTTAATAGGAACCTGAGTATTATTTTTTATAAAATGGGTATGCCTTAGAGTTGTTTTTAGGATTAAATGAAATAATGTATATTAAACACTACCTGGTACATAGTAAAACTTAATAAATGAGAGCTGTTTCTACTGTTAGCACTATTATTACGTAGGATTTGAGATGGGCACTGTTTATAGCTTATCAAGAAACATTTGAAACAATAGACTAACAAAGTTTTATAAATTACGGTGTTCATGACGATAATTTCATGAGCATTAAGATGCTAGGATCTTGGGGATGCCTACCATAATGTGATTTTGCCTTTTTAACAGAGATGTATTAGGTTAAAGTTATTATTGTGTATGTGTGTGTGTGTCTCTCTACCTTCCCCTGATTAGGTCATTGCTGAAGCTCTTAATCAGCTACTGCCACAAAAAGCAAATCTTGTTCTACTGTCTGGTGCTAATGAAGGAAAATGTGACCTCAAGGAGAAATGGTTTGGGACTCAGTATAGTATGGAAGGTAAAATATTTTAATAATAGTCCCACATTTATCTAACTCAACTGAGAATTTTTATTCCTTAATATTTCATCTGATGGTTCCTATGGGAAAAAAGTATATCCTTTTTTTAGGAGTTGACTTTGAAATGAAAATTATACTGCTTAACAGAAAATTATTTTCTGCTGTGTTTTATAGCCATTTATTAACTAGTAAAAAAAAATCCTGTTTTCTGGATAGTTTGGGGAAGGGTTTTTTGATTGTGTTTTAGCAAAGTACTTCTGAAACTTCAGTGTACATATAGTATCACCTAGAAATCTTATTAAAATACAGATTCTTATTCGCTAGCTCTGGAGTAGTGCCTGAGATTCTGCATTTCTAACAAGCTCCCAGGTGATACCAATGCTGCTGAGACTACACTTTGAGTGGTAAATAGCTAGAATGCCTGGATATATTATAGTTTTCCTAAGAAAAGAGAATCGATTTGTGAAGGCTGGTTGTTAACTGGTTTGTCATTAAGAGAATTCTCAACATTGCTTGTTTATTGGATCAGTTTGTTTTTCATCTCCACAGATGTTGAAAACTCGTGGGCTGACCTATGGAAGTCTAATTTCGAATTAAATCCAGATCTTCATCTTCCAGCTGAAAACAAGTACATAGGTCAGTGAAATAGCAATAATTATACATAATTCATTTATGTAGTAATAAAACAAAACAAATAGCATCTATAAGTACATTTCCAAAGTATCATTTGAATTCATATTTCAGCTTCCCAGTGTAACACTCTGGGATAGGGATTACTGTTTTCTTACTTTTTTGAATGAGAAAACCTGAGGCTTAAAAAAGGAAGGTAACATGTCCCAGACTATTTAGTTGGTAAATGGAGGAAACAGGACTTAAATGTAGATCTTGGGACTCTGAAGCTTTTGCTTTTTTTTGTATGTCATAGCTGATCCTTCCCTATCATCTCTGTAGGAATTGCCGTGCTAGTGTTTTTCAAACTACAAGGTTTGTGAAATCAGTGTAATGGGTTGTGAGTTCTGTGTAATGAGTTATGAAAGCATTAAAAAAATTAATTAGGATGGAAAATAGCAAAATGTTTAATTTCATAAAGTATTATTTCAAGAACTTTTATTCTGTGTAGGTATATATGTTTGTATCTGTGCCTGTGTACTAGCTTGCAGTGGGAAACATTCTAACTATGAGAAAGCTACCTAAGTCAAAGGTTACAGTTGTATATAACTAATTTATTCAGAATTTTCCCCAGCAATTCCACTCCTAGGAATATACCCAAAAGAATTGAAAATGGGTACTCAAACAAATACACGTACATGCATGTTCATAGCAGCATTATTCACAGTAGTCAAAAGTGGAAATAGCTCATATATCCATCAGTGAATGAATGGATAAACAAATTGTGGTAAGTATATACAAAGGAGTAATAGTCATAAAAAGAAATGAGGTATATACATGCTACAATGTGGATGAACCTTAAAAACATGCTAAAGAAGCCAGACACAGGAAGTTATAGGTTGTATGATTCCATTTATGGATCCATTTATGATATATCCAGGATATGTATGTGTATATATATATATATCTATATATATATCTATATATATATATCTATATATATATATCTATATCTATCTCCATAGATGAAACACAAACTGATGGTTGCCAGTGGCTGGGGGAAGTGGATAATAGGGAGTGACTGTAATGGGTTTAAAGATTTTCTTTTAGGGTGATGAAAATGTTTTGAAACTGGATAGAAGTGGTGGTTGCACAACACTGTGCATGTACTAAATACCCCTGAATTGTTCACTTTAAAATGCTTAATTTTGTTATGTGAGTCTAACCTCAATTAGGAAAAAAAGCCTTTTAAAAAAGTCTCACATATTTTAGACCATTCATTTCCACATCTTGAACTTTAAGTATCTAAACAACCCAATTCTTCTTAATAAATATAACCAGTAGTTTTTTTCTGTTCTATAGTTTTCTCTTAAGTAGCTATTTCTCACCTACATATTGATGAAAGAATTTAGGTTTTCATTAACTGAGAGGACAAGTTTGACTTTCACTTTTTTGTTACCTTTCAGAAGTCTGTAAGATTGGTAAAAGACATTCAAGAATGGATTCACTTATAAATTGGTTTATACAACCATCCTGACTAAAGGTCCCTCTTACGGTTAACATTGTCTTTGAGAAAGGGAATGAAGCAGAATGCAGAGAGATCAGAATTGACCTTTAGGAAATTACAAATCTTCAGAGTTCATTTAGTTTAAGACCAAAAGAATTTTCTATTCTGTATTGTTTTACTAATTTATTGTTCTCTAGCATCTTAATTTGGCTTATTTTTGCCACAAAAGTTACCTAGACTTCAGAACTGAAGATTGTTGGGAATCTTGCTGAAATACCTGAATTAATGATTACTCTTTTCTGTTGTTAGCCACGGACTTCATGTTGAAGGCTTTTGATTGCCCTGAGACAGAATACCCTGTTAAAATTGTGAATACTCTACAAGGTTGCCTGTGGTATAAGAAAGACAACAAATTCAAAATTCCCAAAGGTAAAATGTTTCCCTCTCTAATTGGATTGAAATAAGTATATCAACTCTTTCTCTACTTGGTAGCAACCTTATTTCCCTCTATCACCCTTTCTCTTTTCTCTTCATTTGAAGATGTTTTCTAGGCTTATCTATCAGATTCATACTGTGCTCCAGTGCTGTCACAGAAACCCTTGTATACCTTACAGATTCCAGGAAATAAGTAAAGATTCAAGGCTAAAATGAAATTGTTTTCAAATATTTTTTCTTCTGGTTAAATGAAAGCAGAGCCAGGTGTTTGGCCATCTTAGGGAATGGTGGTATGTTTTAAACTTTATTTTTAAAAAGAGGATAAAAGTATGCTGAAGGAAATTATTCTGAGACACAATAGATAGCCTTTTCCAACATTACAAATGTGAAATATTCTCCCTCTCTCTCCCTCTATCATTTTACTTTTCATCATAAAGGAATCATGGTATACAGAAATAGACTCCAAAGTTCTAGTCTTTAATGTGTTAACCCAAACTGTTGCATTTTTATTTTCTGTTCTTGTGAATAGCATAGGAATTTACGGAAGCAACTTAGAATCAAAAAGGCTGAGGGCTCTTCATTGCTATTTAACCCATATTCCTAACCTCAAGACAACTGTAACGTAGCTCTGAGGGATTTTTTAGATTACTGGGAGGGTGTTTTTTGAATAGCTTATTAGTGTTTCTTTAGAAAGTCTCTGCTATAGCTCTCTGTGAACATTGGGATTGTTCCGTTGTTTTTGACATGTATACCTCTGTAAACATTTTCTCTGACCAAAGCTGTTAATAAAGATGACTATTCCTAGGCTTCTTTGTGTATCTGTCTATATACTTGTGCTTCCCATAGACTGAAGTGTGCCTTCTGAACACTGTTTAGACTGGTAAATATTACCTTTTTTTTTTTTAATTTTTTTTTTTAACGTTTATTTATTTTTGAGACAGAGAGAGACAGAGCATGAACGGGGGAGGGTCAGAGAGAGAGGGAGACACAGAATCTGAAACAGGCTCCAGGCTCTGAGCTGTCAGCACAGAGCCCGATGAGGGGCTCGAACTCCCGGACCGCGAGATCGTGACCTGAGCCGAAGTCGGTCGTTTAACCGACTGAGCCACCCAGGCGCCCCGGTAAATATTACTTTTTAAAGACACTTCAGGATAAAAATGTAATGCGGATTTAAGGGCTAGTAGCTTATTTCAGAATTTTTAGAGGTACTTGGGTGGCTCAGTCGGTTAAGAGTCCAACTGTTGACTTTGGCTCAGGTCATGATTTCATGATTTGTAAGTTGGAGCCCTACATCACACGCTGACAGTGCAGAGCCTGCCTGGGATTCTGTCCCTCCCTCTCTCTCTCTGCCCCTTCCCCTTTGCTCTTTATCTCTCTCAAAATAAATAAAAATTTAAAAAAAAAAGAATTTTTAGAAAATATGTTAGGGTCAAATAGCAGATGTATAAAATATTTGAGGCCTCTGGCCTGTAATTTCTTACCTGTTTTTGTTTTTTTTTTTTCTTTTAGCATATATACGCTTCCATCTGATTTCACCTTTGATACAGAAGTCTGCAGCAAAGTAAGCAATTGTCCTCTTTTCTGGAAAATATATTTCTTATGGAAAAACTATTTGGTTTGTTTTGTTCTGAATCATTCTGTTATTTTCTCTATGAGTACTGAGTTATGCTGCTGATTTGTGTATTTTTTCTGTACCCAAAACAAATTATTTGTATTGATACTGAGCATTAAAATGGAATTGTGGCAGTTCCATCTCCACCCATTTATAAAACATGCTGATGGTATGGGCTAATCATAGGATTACTGGACTGAGAAAGTTCCTTAAAGATGCATTTGGATTAGCTTCTAGTTTGTAATGAGAATGAATGGATCTGTTTGATCCTATATTTAGAAACTGGCAAGGAATCTGATTATACTTTGTTCTTAGCAAATAATTTATATATTTATACAGATACCTGCACTGTGGGAGGTCAGAGCCTAAAATGTCCCTGAAACATAGGAGGTGCTCAGGAAATGTTACTGTACTTCTTCCTTTCCTTTGCTACTTAAACTGTAAAATCTGGGGAGCCTGGGTGGCTCAGTTGGTTAAGCATCAACTTTAGCTCAGGTCATGATCTCATAGTTCATGAATTCGAGCCCCATGTCAGGCTCTGTGCTGACAGCTCAGAGCCTGGAGCTTGCTTCAGATTCTGTGTCTCCCTCTCTCTCTGTGCCCTTCCCCTGCTCATGCTCTGTCTCTCAGCAATAAATAAATGTTAAAAAAAATATTAATAATAAAAATAAATAAACTGTAAAATCTAACCTTAAAATGATAAATAGCACTAACATTTATTAATACCACATAAAAAATGTATTAATCTCCCCCTTCACTCAGATTTTTAATTTGTCAGTCAGAAAACCTAGGCTGCGGGGATGGCCAGAGCCTTTGGGCCAATTGCCTTGTATGCCTTTTACACTTACCCCGTTTTTCAGTATAAATATTAACATTTTGTATGTGTATATAACATGAAAAAGATTGGGAAGCACTGCTAAAGGTAGGTGTCTGTAATGTCCCTGTAAAATTGAATCCTAGGTAAACTCTAACTCAGTACACAGTTTTACATTCTGGAGTAGTGGAATTAACATCTTGCTAAAAGTGAAGTTTCCTGTTGTTAAATCAAAGTACATTTATTTGTGTTTATTTCTTGCCAATTAATAGTGCTATTTGTATTTTATATTCTCAGTGTGGTTCTCTTTGATATCTTTGTCAATATCCTTACCCATAACCTTGCGGAACCAGCTTATGAAGCAGATGTGGCACAGCTAGAGTATAAGTTGGTAGCTGGAGAACATGGTTTAATTATTCGAGTGAAAGGATTCAACCACAAACTACCTGTAAGTACACATGTTCTGTTTTCCTCATAGAGAGCTTGAAATTTTATGTTCGTTGCCCCTAAAGCACAAAGTATAGAGGTTTATGCATGCGTTGCTATACATAGAACAAAATGTGGATTCTTGGCTTGTGACAGCTATTCTAACTTGGGCCACACATAAGAGCAATATACATTCATTAATTATTAGCAATGCATGCCGTACAGTCTATGCCTCAGGCTTGATTTCCCTTCCCTTTGCTGTCAGTTCCTCTGCAGCCAACACTGGCATTTTGGACTGGTGTGAGCTTAATTTCATGCTCAGACAGTAATAACAAATTTAAAGCATGTGGCACATTACCTGACAGAGTAGAACTCAAATGTTTGTATCTTTCCTTCTTCCTCTTTAACTCCATCCCTTTGTTTCAAGTATGTGTCTTATTTCCCTTCTAAGTTTTTGAGCCTTTTAGAAACAGGGTCTGTGTATCTTGTGGTTAATTTATCTTTTGGTAAGGAATATGTTTCAGTGTTATTTGTCAAAAACTTCTTAGGCAGAAGAAGAAATAATATGGGATGCTAGCTAAGAGGGTTATGCCATTAAATACCAGCTAAAATAATATGTGTCCATCAACAAATTTTATATCTTGATTTCTTGTGTAGGACATATATTAAGATTTGTGGAACTAGGTTCATACAAGAAAAATTGTGGAGGAAAAGACCTGACAGAAGTTAGACCTGTGCTAAGAGGCCTCTCTGTCATAGCCAAACCCAAGAGCAGACTATAGTTCTCTTCTTTGTACCCTTGTCCCTATTACTGTCCCAGAGAACAAAGATTGGTCTTAGGAGGAGACACTGTGGAATATTTAACCTTTATCAACCTTCAAAGATCTAAGTGTAAGGTAGCTTAGAGCCAAACAGATTAAAGCCTAATAACATTGGTTGTCATTTAAGAGGTATGTTTTGAAATTACCTGGGGAGCTTTTAAAAAATATAAGCCATATTCTGTGCTGACAGTGTGGAGCCTGCTTGGGATTCTGTCTCTCTGCTCCTCTGCTGAGCGCACACATATGTGTGTGCTTTCTCTCTAAGTAAATAAATATAAAAAAATATATATGTAAGGTATAGACAAGTATTTGAGGCTCTTAATTTTATGAAGCTTACCTAGCCTTAATATTAAAACCTGGTATAGAATCTATCAATCTCTCTCTCTCTCTCTCTCTCTCTCTCAAAGTAGACACTAGTTTCACCTATATAATATAGACTCAGACATTTAAAAAATAAAATTAAATTAAAAATGTAACAAAAAGAATAATTCATGTGATCAAATGGGAAGAATGCAAAGGATTGGTTCAGTATTAAGTTGATGAACACAAATCATCATAACAGGTCAATTGAGAAACATTATATGATAAGTGCTAAAAAATCATCTGATAAATGTAAGTAGGCATTCTTAATAAGTAGGAATAGAGGGAAATTAAATACAGTAAAAACCTTCAGGGGCGCCCGGGTGGCTCAGTCACTTAAGCGTCTCAGTTCTGCTCGGGTCACGATCTCATGGTTTGTGGATTTGAGCCCCATGTCAGGCCCTGTGCTGACAGCTCAGTCTGGAGCCTGCTTCAGATTCTGTGTCTCCTTCTCTCTCTGCTCCTTTCCTACTCATACTCTGTCTCTCTCAAAAATAAAACATTAAAGAGAAATTTAAAACCTTCATTAAGAACAGTAACAGCAAATGTTACAGTAACTGATGAAATGCTGAACACTAAAATCAGGAACAAGCCAAGGAAGCACATGATCATCTCTATTATTCTGGCTACTACATTAAAATGGAAAAAAAAAAAATCCAGTTGGAAAAGAAAAAGTATTCCCCTTTGCAGATGATATGATTGTATTCTTAGAAAACCTAAGAGTCTACTGAAGTTTAAAAAATAACATGATGCGGCTGGTCATGAGATCGGTATATCAAAATCAATAGCTCTTTTTCCTATAGTAGCAATAACCACATAGAAATGGATGGAAAAAGTACTCTGTTATATGATATTGAGAAAAATGGAATACCTAGGAATAAGGAAGAAAAGTACAGAATCTCTCTAAAGGAAACCAGAAATCTTACAGAATCATATAAATAAAAGACTTTAAATAAGAGAGACTCATTATGTTTCTGGATAGAATAGCTTTGATAGAAAGTTGTCATTACTTCCAAAATTAATATATATATGTAATGCCCTCTCAGTTAAAGTCAAATTAGGGGCAATGGAGATGCTGAATAAAAAGCGATTTAAGTTTATTTTGATGAAAAAAAATGTTTAAGAATACCCATGAAAACTATTAAAAAAAAAAAAAAAGAAGTAATCATTGCTCCAAATTTCACAGTTATTGAGGATTTTAGCTCCTAAAGATCCTTGAGTCACGTACTTCTCTTATGTCCTCTACAAATGCCTATTACCATGCTGGGCCCCTGGTAAAAAACAATGGAAAAACCTTCCCCCCTCATCCCTGCCCCAAAACGTAGTGAATTTCATGCTTCTCTACTTAAAGTGCTTTTTTCTTTTCTTTTTAGCTACTATTTCAGCTCATTATTGACTACTTAGCGGAATTCAGTTCCACACCAGCTGTTTTTACAATGATAACTGAGCAGTTGAAGAAGACCTACTTTAACATCCTCATCAAGCCTGAGACTCTGGCCAAGTGGGTATACATAGAATCAGCTTATATATGTATTATATATATATATATTATATAATATATAATTTAATGTTTATTTGTTTTTGAGAGTGACATAGCGCAAGCGGGGGAGGGGCAGAAAGAGATGGAGACAGAATCTGAGGCAGGCTCCAGGTTCTGAGCTGTCAGCACAGAGCCTAATGCAGGGCTCGAACTCAATAAGCTGTGAGATCATGACCTGAGCTGAAGTCAGACGCTTAACCTACTAAGCCACCCAAGTGCCCCAGAATCAGCTTATATTTTGAAGGCCTGAAAGTATTTGCCTTCCTGAGGGGTTAGGTGTGGGAGATGAGCCTATAGTTTCAGTGCTATTTTTCAGACATACTAGAATTGGCTATGGTTTAGGAAATCGTCCATTGGATTATAGGATTTCTGAACCCAGCTTAAGTAGCTATTTGTGAGTAGAGCTAAAATAAGCCTACTATACTTATTTATAGGCTAAAGGCAAGCAACCTGGGTGCTTTTTCCAAAGCTTGTAAGTAAAAGGTGGTGAATGCTGGCTTTGTTATAACTCAAAATTGTTTTACTGATGATTGTAGTATGTAGGGTATTATGATGAGGTAGCTGAGTTAAATTGCTTAATCCATAGTTTATCTGGCAACTGCAACTACCCAGAATTCAGCCAGGTTTCCAAAGGATAGCAAAAAGCTTCTGACAGTCTGTAGAATAATGCTTAAACCTCCTGCTCATAACACCCTGAGCCTTTCATTAGAGCCTGTTCTTTTGTCTAGGGCTAATGGTAGCCCAGAGGTACCTCTGTGTGAATCAGAAGAAGTGCCCCTTTGGGGTGGCCTCTATCAGCAGGTGGAGTCTTTGTGGAGGGGAAAAAGAAGTCCCCTCTGAGTAGATACCACCCTTTGTGCACATGGCTTGACCTCCTTGCTGGACATCTATAAATGGTGAATAAACAGCACAACGTTATATAGAGGCCCTACTTTTGACATAGTCATAAGGAGCCCATAAGTGAACAAAATTCAAAAGCAGGGCAGAGAGCAGTTGAGAAATCTGTAATAACTTATAATCTCATCACAAAAAGTTATAAAAACTAATAACCAAGTATAAGTTGGAGAGTTGCCTAGAGCTATCAATATGAAAAATAGCCCTATGTATCCAATAACTACTGAATGCTACTTTATTAAAATGTGGTAAACTAATAATCATATCTATTTATTGAAGATTTGTTACTTGTTAAATCTAAAAAACGTTAGATGTATATATTTATTTCTCTCCAAAACCCTATAATGGTAGCCATTATTATTCCCTTGTTTTACAAATGAAGAAATTGAGTCACAGATGTGAAGTAACTTGACAAGTTCAGATAGCTTAGTGTGAGGAGAGGGGAGTTGGGTGGTGAGGAGTAGGAGTTAGTCTGATTCTGGCCCAGAGCCACTACTTATACTGTATAGTTACTGTAGTAATAGATACCCATAATGGTGGCCTTTAGTAATTAATAAAATGTTAGTGAGACTTGAAGTAAAAATAGTAATAATTTTAAATTGGTGTGTGTGACTCATGTGTTAACCTAATGTGAAGTATTTTATTTTGCAACTGAGATACTTGAGCTGTACTAGTGAGTAAATCTATGCATAATTTTGTATATGTAATTTTATAAATACTTTTTGGTGATTATGACATTGTTTCTCCCATCTTAAGTTATGATAGAAATTGTGTCTCTTTAGAAACATCATCTGTAGAATCTTTTTTTACCTTAAGATTCATTTCAAAATGATAAAACTTTGTCTTTTTTCTGCCCTCTATATAGAGATGTACGGCTTTTAATCCTGGAATATGCCCGTTGGTCTATGATTGACAAGTACCGGGCTTTGATGGATGGCCTTTCCCTTGAGTCTCTGCTGACCTTTGTCAAGGAGTTCAAATCCCAGCTCTTTGTTGAAGGCTTGGTACAAGGAAATGTCACAAGCACAGTGAGTGTGAGGTGCTCTGTTGCTGTTAGCTAGGTCTGAATGCTGTTGTGGGCTCTGGAATTGCATTAGTTCTCCGAAAAGGGAAGCTCTGTAGTAGTTTTCGCAGGTCAGAGTTGTCCTAGCACAACCATTCTGATGCTGGGCAAGACTTCCTTAATGAAGAAGATTGCTGATAATGGACAAGGCTTTGAGTGAAATGATTCAGTAAATACAAGGTGTTGGTTACTTGTTGAAGAGTGTGTGTGGAAACACCAGTTTAATTTAGAGATTAAAGTGGGAGATCTGGGGTGTGGTGAGGGATGTGTACACAAACAGACACACAGGCAGAACTTGTATATCAAGCTTGTGTGTCAAGTTAAGGAGCTTGGGTTTTATCCTGTAGTAAATAGAAATCACTGAAGCATTTAAATGGGGATTTGTTGTTAAGAAAGATGCAGAGAGACCAGTTATGAGGCTGTTATAAGAATTGACATGAAGTATAATTCCAGAATATATGAAATATCCATAGTAGTCAAAGTCGTAGAAACAGAAAGTAGAATGGTGGTTACCAAGGGTTGGGAAGATGGAAAAAAGGGGGGAGTTGTTTTATGGGTATAGAGTTTAAGTTTTGCAAGGTGAGAAAGTTCTGGAGTTCCATTTTGCAACAATGTAAATATACTCAATACTGTAGAACTGTTTACTTAAAAAATGGTTAAGATGGTAAACTTTATGTTATGTGCTTTTACCATTACACACACACAAGTTGAAGTGAAAAATGATAAAGCCCAAAGTTACACAAATAAATGAAAAAGAAATAGTGAGATAGAAGATGACCAAAACTCAGTGACTGATTGGATGTTGGGGTGAGGGAGAAGAGAGAAGTCTAAGATGATGCCCGGATTTCTTGCTTTAGAAACAGTGGGTTGGTGGAGGAGTAGGAAAAATAGTAGGGTGGGGGCATATGAGGAGTTTGTTCTGATATATATTGAGTGGGATAGGTCTGTGAACCTTGTAATTACCTGAGGCCTCTTCCAGCCAAGAATGCTTGTTTGGGACTCTCCCTAAATTTTTTGCCTGTTCCTTCATGGCTTTCTAGTTTCTCAGGACTGTTCCTTCAATGGAATATGTAACTGACCACTCTTGAGACTGCTGTCTCCTCTGTACTTCCTCTGTCTTTATTCCCCCAACCCCCAAACCAGCCTTAGTTTCTTTTCCTTTCCTCAGAAAGAAGTTTAAAAGCTTTAACCCACATAGAGAAGAGCAGGATAGCTGCCTGCTTTTCTGAACACAGTGGGAGTACTGGGCTGGGGTCCTTTTGGTCTAAACAACTTAGTACCATGAATTGCCCCAGATAGAAACCACTGTAAAGATGAGCTCACCCCTTCAGTTATCCCCCATTTTATAGGTTAGAAAACAGAAGTTTTGGGAGAGGATGCATTCACTTAGTGTTAAGTGTTATTCTTTTGCTCATTCTATGCCAGGTTCTGTATTTATAGACCTAGGTTTCTAAAACATAGTCACAGGTATCCTAGAGGACACAGCTTAGTGGGTTTAACTGAACAGTTAAGTTTGATCGTGTCAGTGTACAGGTTAACAGAATGCCAAAGGGAAAAAAGAGAGGGAGCTGTTCAGTTGAGAGCCACTTAATATTCAACAAACATAATATTAAATCAGTGAATGATGAGCCCAATTGATGAATTTTGCAGATTATATCTGCTTTCCTTATGCTATCCAGGGCTTTTTAAGCAATTAGAATGTTGATAGTAGTTGGTTCAGGGTGAAATTAATGTTATAAGTGCCCAATACAGTTATTTTTTTCTCTTTTGCTTCCTAGGAATCAGTGGATTTCCTGAAATATGTTGTTGAGTAAGTATTGGTATGAGTTTTCTCTGTAGGAGTTCTATATTCCTACCAGCAGGAGGGCCTTGAACCACAGCTCAGTTATTAGTAAACCCACAGGGGATGATACTACTCCTTGTAGTAGGTTTTCTTGAGGCTGGTTATGTAAACAAAGCAATTCAGAAGGGACTGTGGATGGCCTCACCTCTTCATAGTAGTTTTTGGGAGGGGGGAAGGGGATAAAGGCACTGTTCAGTGATCCACACTCATTCTTTTGCAGTAAGCTGAACTTCATGCCTCTGGAGCAGGAGATGCCTGTGCAGTTCCAGGTGGTAGAGCTGCCTAATGGTCACCACCTGTGCAAAGTGAGAGCTCTGAACAAGGGTGATGCCAACTCTGAAGTCACTGTGTACTATCAGGTCAGCTGGCCCCGTTACACACAGCCATCCTCATGGCTAAGAGCCTGATGGAAGGTCCAGAGTACCTTGGAGTAGTGACCCTATGACTTTCGAGGCCCTTTATTTTGCATTTAGTTTTTTCCTTGCAGTCATTTGTCTTCTTGAAGCAATTACATTAAAAAAATTTTTAATGTTTATTTTTGGGAGAGAGACAGAGTTGAGCGGGGAAGGGGCAGAGAGAGGGAGACACGGAATCTGAAGCAGGCTCCAGGCTGTGAGCTGTCAGCACAGAGCCTGATGCAGGGCTCGAACTCATGACCTGTGAGATCATGACCTGAGCTGAAGTTGGACGCTTAACAAACAGACTGAGCCACCCAGGTGCCCCATTGAAGCAATTGCATTTAAAAATTGCTCCTATCAGTGAAATGGATTCTTTTTCAATCATAATGCTTCATTGAATCCTTCAACCACTGGGCCAGAGGGACAGAGACTGAAGAGTAGTTGGGAGTTCCTACATGTTCCCCTGACAGAACCAACCCCAGGCAGCAGGAGGACATTTGTTAAAAGGACAGTTTTGCAAGAGACAAAAGTAAACATAGCCAAGTAATCAGTATATATAGGAAAAAGAATGACTACCAGAATTCCAATTAAAAATTTCAAAGCATTTAGATAAAGGATTTATCTCTTGTTTTATGGATGAATCTGAGGTCCAGAGTCCCTTACTTGCCTGAGGTCATACTAAGTGGGGCTTGAATTTATTCCTTACACCCCCAGATCCTTTGTTCTTTCCACATCATTCTGGGAAGGTGCGACTGGGCTTAAAACAAGGTAGAGCTTCGCAATAATCTCATTTGGTCCGTAGCTTGTGGTTAGCCCACTTACTTCTAGGACTATGGGGGACCTGTGCTTGTCTAGACTGATGTCAGACTTCCTACTCTCTGGGGCTTCTACCGCTAGCTGCTGCTCTAGTTCCTTGAAGTCCTGCATGAGGAAGTCCCTTCTGTGTCAGGCCCTGTGAAGAGCCCTCTGGTCGGGGCTTTGGGCAGGGCTACATGGCCTTAGTGTCTGTCACTTTGTCCTTTTATTATGTTTCTGGCCTGGACCTAAGTCTTTACATTGAGATCCAGTTTGTCTGTAGAGCCCATCTCTTTCTGACTGTAGCTGCCTCGTTTGTTTGCTTTCATCTAGCTTCTCAGCTTATTTGAAGCTGAAATGACTACCAGGCCCCAGAGTTCATAAATAATACGGCCTGGCCCTGCTTATTAGCCTTGTCCACATTTCCAGTGCTTCTGCTGCTCAAAACCATAGTACTTCTGTTTTAGGCAGGATTTCATAGCATAAGACCATGTGTGACCATGTCTGTCGAAGTGTTTATCAATCACCTGTTAGCACTAGCTTCCAAAACAAACTGCTTTCTTTAGGGCACCACTTCCCTCCCGCCAGACAACATTTTAAACTGGAAATTGATACAAGGTTTCAACTAGTTTTGCTACAGTCCTCTTAGAGGCAAACAGGAAATCTCTTTGCCTGACTAAACAGGACTTGCAGGGCACACGGGCTTTAGCCTCTTCCTTTGGTGAAGTGGGAAGGAATAGCAATGAGTACGTGTCAGAGGAGCCTGCAAGAGCCTGACTATATGATGTACTAGCAACATCCTTGGATTTTGGCCTCCTGCCCTTTCATTCTAATTGCATTATTTTGCTACTCTTCAGGATTGCCAGCATGTGGTCTCCAAGTATGGTATCAGCCTCTTAGGTATTTCTCTTAGCAACTGGTTTGGGTCCCTGTATGTGGCCTTAAAAACTTCTATTCATGTCCTTCCTATTGAAGGAATAGCTCCAGATACTGTTCATTGATCCCATTTTCTGCTTTTCTCCTTAGGACCCTGAACTGCATGTACTTGATTTTAGGTTATATCCTTTAGGTCCTTTGGGCAGGAACTGGCAGGTTGGGTGGGGATTATTGGACTTCCCTTCATGTGTGCCTGCAGTCCTGTGCATGGGCCAAGAATTCAAATGATCAAGCATGATTTCTGTCCTCACAGGCCTGCAGTCTAGTGGAAAGGCAGATGTATAAACAAAGTTGTTGCAAGTATGGCAACAGAGGGTGTGATCAACTCTTTGGGGGGAAGAGAAGAATGGGATGGATACCTGAATAAATGGTTGCCAAGAATAACTGGATTCTTAAAAAGCCCTATAAGCCATTGGATTTTCAGTTGGTCTGACCAACTTCTCCTTTCAGTCAGGTACCAGGAGTCTGAAAGAATACACTCTTATGGAGCTGCTTGTGGTAAGTTGTAATAAAGGAGAGTTGAGGTGTTCAGGAGCCCTTGACCCACTACGAGGACTGGCCTTTATGCCTGGGAGCTAGGGACTTGGGAGAGGTCAGAGGCCTGTTTGGTAGGTGAGATGGTTATGTTTAGTATTCTCATCCGGTATGAGAATGGACAGGGGGCCTGGGCGATTTAGGAAGACGACAGTAAAAAGAAGGATGGACTTGGGGTATGTGGAACACTTGGGGTTTAGAAATGGAGGTTTCTCTGCTGGGAGGAGTTGGGCTGATGGGTAGTATGTTGAATTACAGATGCACATGGAAGAGCCTTGTTTTGACTTCCTTCGAACCAAGCAGACCCTTGGGTAAGTCTGCTGGCAAGAGCACTGAGCTCAAATAAAGGTCTGGGGCTTACTTTGCAGGCTGAGGTTTATCAGATATCCTGACTGAGCAGCCTCAGAGCTCGCTGGTCCTTCCATGCCTTAGCATCATCATCATACCTACTGGTCAAGACAACTTCTAGAATTTGCATCTTGTACTGTCTGTGATCAGGTTTTCAGTTCAGTCAAGTTTCAGAGATTAGCAAGGATAAAAGCTAGCCTGTAGTCCTCAGTTCAGGAGAGGGGGTGGACACCCTAACCTGAGAATGAAATAGATGCATATACGTTTGTGGATTCTCTTTCAGGACCTCCAGGTCCAGTAAAGATGTGCAGAAACCCTTCCTACTTACCTCTAGTTTCTGAGGGCAGGGCCCAGGTGACTACCTGCGTTCATAGAACTTTTCATTCTGGTTGTAGGTACCATGTCTACCCTACCTGTAGGAACACATCTGGGATTCTAGGATTTTCTGTCACTGTGGGGACTCAGGCAACTAAATACAAGTGAGTAGATGGGCCCAGCTATTATTATTCTTGGCCTGGAGAGTGGGGGCTATAGGTGCTTCCTTAAACCTCAGGCAACTCTGACCAAAATAGGGTGTGCTTCACTTAGTCACAAGGGGGTGGGGATGAAGGGTGATTCAGAGATGCCTGCCTGATCCAGGACAGATCAGTGGTTCCGGTGATCCTATAAGGCTTGACTCAAGTCCTGTGGTCACTGTGCATGGCTTGCCAATGTTTCCTCTCTTTAGGCAGGTCTGAGGACAAAAGCAAAGAATGCCTGGCCTAGCATTCATACTAGAACCAGAGTTACAAATAAGCCTTGTTTCTCAGCTTTGGGGTGGTCAAGCATGGGTTGTCACTGCTTCAGTATTGAGGATATCAGGAAGTTGGGCTGGAGGTAGGGGTTGGGTTCTCTCCTGTATCTCCCTCAGCGTAGGGGAGTACTGAGGCCTGGGAGGAAAATACTTCAGTCTCTTTCCTAGAAATATGCCTTAGCCCTTTTCTTCCTCTGCATTCTGCTTGAGACCAGGTTTCTGATGACTCTTAATTGAAGATGTTTTGTTTCAGTTCTGAAGTTGTTGATAAGAAGATAGAGGAGTTTCTTTCAAACTTTGAGGAGAAGATCGAGAACCTCACTGAGGATGCATTCAACACCCAGGTAACTGTGCTGACCTGCTCTTTTGTTCCTTGGCCCACACAAGCCCGTAAGACAGCTTGATACCAGTCTTGCCAGTGCTACCTGCTGGCCAGATTTTGAGTTTTGTAGCCCCCACCTTAACATGGTCATAATGTCTTCGTAGCTTTATCCTTCCTCATCGTGCTGCAGGTCCAAATAAAGGGACCACAGCAGGTCTGTCACTAACCAGATTGAACAGGGCCAAGTGTGTTCTGGGGCATCTGGTGTGATACTATACCTGAGGGTCTCCTTTTTTGGTGGAACAGGTCACAGCTCTGATCAAGCTGAAGGAGTGTGAAGATACCCACCTTGGGGAGGAGGTGGACAGGAACTGGAACGAAGTGGTGACACAGCAGTATCTCTTTGACCGCCTTGCCCATGAGGTAGTAGTAACACAGTTTTGGGTGACAGAGCTCTGATAGGGACTCCTGATTTTATAGGAGTCCCAATCCCAAGCAAATCAATATTGTGTGGAAGAGAAACCTGGGGTGTTCTCTAGGTTTAGTTTTTTACTAAAGCAAATCCTGTTTCCAGACTGGCCTGTCTAGCACCTAAGTGAGCAGATCTGTTTTTGTATTTATATTGTTTTTGTAAAATACTTTTATATTTTGTATTTATATTGAGGTTCACTGCAGGATTGTGGGGGGAAAAAGGGGTTTTCTATTTAAAGAAAATTGAGAACATCTGGTTGTTACGGAATTCCTCTCCAGATTCTGGCTGTGGTCTTTTTGACAGCTTCTAGCCCCAAGTAGTAAAACGCACAAAAGCTCTGGAACTTGCAGTCTAGCGCTGAGAATATAACTGTATAAGGTGAATTAGCAAAGGACACAGAGGCAAGAAAGTTATTTAATAAGAGATTTCAGCCCAGCTCATACGGTGCTCCAGTTTTCCTATTAGAAGACAAAATTCTCAGGGCACCTGGGTGGCTCAGTCGGTTGAGTGACCGACTTCAGCTCAGGTCATGATCTCGCAGTCTGTGGGTTCAGACCCCACGTCGGGGCTCTGTGCTGACAGCTCCAAGCCTGGAGCCTGCTTTGGATTCTGTGTCTCTCTGTCTGCACCTCCCCTGCTTGCACTTTACCTGCTTCAGTTGTTACTATATTTTCTCAAGCTAGAATATACAGTTACCATGTACCTGAGAGGTGACACTGAGGCAGTAGTGGGTTTTGGCTCTGTGTGTAGTACTCAGCTATAATTACAGCATCTGCTACCCTCTCTTGCTTATTTGCCAGGGTTAATTATTGCTGTGAAACAGATGAAGGTGTGTCTCAGAGGCTTGTTTTCACCCTTCTCTGGAAGGTTGAAGGCAAGCTGATAGATACCTGGAAGAATAAAATGATGTGCTCAGGTGCTAAGCAGGACCAAAGAGATCCACCTCGGGTGTGTTAGTTTAATAACAGTCTTTCCAGAAAATGCATTGCTAGTCTTTTTTATAGCTTGCTTTCTTTGTTTTTTCCTATCTTCCCTTTCCCCTGTAAGATTGAAGCACTGAAGTCATTCTCAAAGTCAGACCTAGTCAACTGGTTCAAGGCTCATAGAGGACCAGGAAGTAAAATGCTCAGCGTTCATGTGAGTATGGCTAACTAAAGCTGTAGCTCTATCCTTTTCAGAGCTGTCATTTAGCCCAGTTACCATTCACTGAGTTGGGGTTGGTATCAAAGATTCTAACAGGGCTTTGCCCAAATCTGGTCAGCCTTTCTCACCTCAAGTTTTTGGCTTCTTTTAGGTTGTTGGATTTGGGAAGTATGAGCTGGAAGAAGATGGTTCCCCTTCTGGTGAAGATTCAAACTCTTCTTGTGAAGTGATGCAGCTAACCTACCTGCCAACCTCTCCTTTGCTGGTAGAGTCTACCATCCCCATTACTGACATCAGGGCTTTCACATCAACACTTAACCTTCTCCCCTACCATAAAATAGTCAAATAAACTGCAGTCCCGTTGGCCTGAAGCATTGTGTATTTAAAAATGTGTTTGTATTTTATGAAGTTAGTTATACTGCTAGTAGTGCCATTGAAATTTTGCACTGCCATCATAGAATTTGACTTATTCTCCTCCTACCCACCACATTATGACTAACAAACCAAGAGTTACTATAGCAGCTGGCAGAGAGTAGCAGGGTGCACCAAGTGCAACCAAAATGCTTGCAGGAGCAATATGAGAAGCCCTGGCATGTCCTGGTTCTCTCAGATGGAGGATCTAGGTCTGTAAGAGAACCTTGAGAGGCCCTATGTAACCGATGTCTTAGTGCCTAAATGCTAGGTGCTAATACCTGTGGTTTTTTGTTTTTTTTTTTGTTTTTAATGTATTTTTAAATAAAGATAGTTCTGTAATGCCCTTCAGAATGAGCCATTTTGCTGCTGTAGCATTCTTTTGTTTCAGTGTGGGGTGGGGGGATCTAATTATTCTTCCCAAACCCTCTAAAACAATAAAATATTTTTGTATAAAATGTTGGGAGCCCTATGTGTGCTGTATGAGAGTTCAAGGAAGACTCTGGAGGATAGCATGATGGGGGCTAAACAAGGTATAAAGGAGGAGTGGAAAAAAAAGAATAGATCCTCTATTATTTCTGGAGAGTCCTTATGTAAATTAACTCTTAGATCCCAGGCTGCCAAACAATAAAAGAAACACATTAAAAAAAAACTGGAAAAATTACTTTATGAAGCCTTAAGAAGCACTGAGTATAATTAAATATAGTCCCGCATTAGATACAATTTAATAGTCCAATTCCTAATAGTCCAATTCCAAAACAAAAGTTGTTATAGGTGAGGCCATGAAAGTTCCTAACA
This sequence comes from Prionailurus bengalensis, assembly GCF_016509475.1. Lineage (NCBI taxonomy): Eukaryota > Metazoa > Chordata > Mammalia > Carnivora > Felidae > Prionailurus > Prionailurus bengalensis. The sequence continues at coordinate 41,725,733 of NC_057345.1, read as the reverse complement.
CTTGATTTTAATACATTGCACTAATTTTCTAAAACAACTCAGGAATATTTACAGTAGTTGGAGCATTTATGAAAATTCTGGCATCAGGTATATATTTATATATGTGTGTATGTAATTATATATATATATATATATATATATATCCATCCCAGAATTATATGAACTAGGAAACAAATGTAGATCTTAACAGCCATACTGGTATGCAAGATTTAAGACTGGGATTTATAAATGCTTTTCAAAGCATGGGATTTGGGGAAAAAAGCAGACATCTTGTTTTCAGAACCTGAAGTTTTTCTCAGGACTGAAGTCAAAACTGTAACTGCCACAGAAAAGGAAAAAACGGGAAGCTTTTCTTGCTTTAATTGTTCATCTGCATCAGAAAGTCCAGTATCCCTGAGATAGGAACCACTGCAATAAGAAGGGAGTGAATAGGTTCTCCCAAAGGAAGATTGTTGCTTAATTATGCCTATTGCCCTGGTCATCAGGTGTAAACATTGCATTTCCCAACCTAATGCTTTGCAGCACCAAGACGTTTCAGTAATGGTTCATCGTAAACCCAACATTCTCCATCTTCATGAAATAGCTGTGAAAGAAATGGGGGAAAATTCAGTTACTCACTTGCTCTGTACTTCTAGAATTATACTTATTATTATTTTATATTTTCTTCCATTACACTAAAATGAGTTTCAGGCAGGGACCAAGGCTCATTTTGTTTATCGCCATGCTTATTTAAAAGTGGTCCTTCACTTCAGCATTCGTTGAAATGAATGAGTTATATACCTCAGGATACAGAGGGAATAGGAGCTGGGACCTTGGGGCAGGCAACCCAAACAAGCTTACCCTTGTCTCCCACTGAATTTCCTTCTCTTTCCTTTCCCGGGCTTCTGCTCTTTGTCTTTCTTCAAGTCTATGCTTGGCTTCAGTTGCTGCATCAATGTCTCTGATTTTTAAGTTGAAAGTGACATCCTTCCAAAGGCTAAAGAAAAGAAGTCAAGGTGCTAAGTACTTGACGGACAAAGGAGTTAGCAAACTTGAGAATGAAAGTCTAGAGCCTCACTAAATACAGCACAATGAAAGTATAAGTCAAATAACTTTGAGTATAGTTCACAATCTCCTTAAAGTGGCAAAGAACAGAGAAATGGGCTTGGAAGATTGCACTGTTAGTGTCAAAGGAAGAAAATAAAGGATGGGCAGAAAGTTGGATATGGTAGAGACAACAGGAAAAAAGAACAGAACTGAAACCTGGGATTTTACTATGCAACTTTTTTGCTATGCAACTTTAGGGGGTATGTTTACCTCTCCATGGGGCTTGAGTTTCCTGTATTATAAACCAAAAGGGTTATTAGATCAGGGGAGAGAAGTTCCATTTCAGAAAAACTCCCCTGAACAATGAAATCTTGGAGAAACTGTGTGAATAGAGTTAAGAGTCAAGATGTGAAACAGAGGCTTATCGGGGTAAGAGATGTGGCTTCTTCTCAGAGCCTGGAAGATGACAACTAGGTAAGACTAGTGTCAGTGTACAAATGAAGATGCCTAGGAACCAGAAAAGTGGCCATGACTAAGATCCCCCTATGGATTTCTATAGATTTCCACTTACTAATATGACCAGGCCGTCCAGCCAAGCAGACTGTTAAGTCAGAGACCATAGTTGGGTGTTGTAAGATCCTCTTCCTTCACTTAAGAAATACCCTAATATGCTAAACAAAGAACTTTAGTGCATGATTCCTTAAACCACTGAAAGATCTGGATTTTACTATGCAGATGGAAAAGGAAAAAACTAGGTTTGAAACCACTGGAATATTGAGTATCAACTAGATATCTGATGATATTAAGGAACCTTTTTAAAAAATTTTTTTAGAAAGAGTGTGAGGGGGGAGAGGGGCAGAAGGAGAGAGAGAGGATCTTAAGCAGGCTCCATGCTGAGCATGGAGACCAATGTGGGCTTGATTCCACAGCCCTTGGATCATGACCTGACCTGAGCCACCCAGGCGCCCCAGGAATTTTTTTAAAGCATGATCATGATATTGTGGCTAGTGGTTTTTAGGTCACTTTATTTATTTTATTTTGAGAGAGTGAGCATGAGCAGGGAAGGAAAAGAGAAAAAGAGAGAATCCCAAACAGGCTCTATGCTGTCAGTGCAGAGCCTGATACGGGGCTTGAACTTCCCAACCGTGAGATCACAAACTGAGCTGAAACCAAGAGCTGGACACTTAACCAACTGAGCCACCCAGGCACCCCTTTAAAGTCACTTTAGAGATACATACTGAAATACTTAGAGATGAACTTTAAGGAAAAAAAAAAAGTTTTTTTTGCAACAAAAAACCTGAGGGTGTTGTACACACCTCGACTGGAAACCTCACTGCCTTCTCGTATAAACCACAAGGTGATAAGCCAACGACACAGTGAATACTTACTATATCCTTACATCATTTATATACTACATGATTATCTCATTTAGTCCTCACATCAACTCTGAGGTAGTTCCCATTTCAGGAAAGAAGGCAAAGAGATGCTAGCTTACCGTCATGGTTACACAACTACTAAGTGGTGGAGCTCCATATGAACCCAGGTATTCAAAATTAGTCTGTGCTGTTACACTGTGCTACTGTGTGCCAGCCCTGCCTATGCCTAGCCATTAGCAGGGGCACTGCCACAACAACTCTAGCAAAGTTCTCTTACCAGCGGGATTCATACTCATTCTGATCTTCTAACTTCCTCACTTTCTTCTTAATTATAGGCAACTTCTTGGTATCTATAAAAACTGCATTTTCCTAAAAAACAAGAGGTAGGTAGATACTTTATTGTTCAAACTGTTCTAGGAGGAAAAGTCAACTCTTCCCAGAAGTCCTGAACAGATTTAATAATCAAATCCCACATTGGAAGACAACGTATAAACAGTTTCATATGCTACTATCAGCATAAAATAACATTAGTGTATCTTAAGTCTTGGTAGAAGCTCAACAGAGGTTTTCAATGTGGCTATGTGCTACATGCTCAGTATTAAATCTCTTCGGAAAGCTTGACCCATAAACAATGACTTCTAATGTTAAATGCTGAAGTGCTTTTTACACTTTTACATTTCAAATTCTCCAAGTCCAAAATCCAGTTCATTGGCTCCTCCTGTTAATCCCATTCCACCTTCCTCCCTACTTTAATTAGGTACTATTTGCAAGTTCCTTTAGGTTAAGGACTGTCTTAATCATTTCTGCATTCCTGGTGCTAGCTAGGTAGTAAATACATTTCTTGTAAAAGAGTCAAGCTGTGTATACAAACAGACGAGTTAGTTTAGCACTTAATTTTATAAATATACCACATATTCTAATGATATAGCTAAACCCATTTACTGGGTTTGGCATACAGTATGCCAAGCATTTTTTTCACATATATTTTGAGTATTTTGAGTGTGTATGTATATATATGTGTGTGTGTATATATATATATATTTATTTGAGTATTTTGAGAGGAGAGGAGAAAATAAAAATCACTGTACTGCTGGGGAAAAAGTAGGGGAAGGAAAAGGATTTCCCTGAAGAGTTGGCATCAGAGCTGGCCTCAGTGTTTAAATTTCCAGATGAAGGAAGGCTATAATTCAACGTAGCCTAAAACAAGTATAAAATACAGGTTCTTACCCCTGTTGCATATTTTGCATACATTACACCATTCCATTCCCCTTCAACTGAGCAAAAAGATTTCTTGTCATTTGGAGAACTAAATAGAAAAGGAAACATTTCTGTTAGTCTTAATTTAAAAATTACCAAAGAATCTGGTTGGTGTGGCCTTCTACACAGAGCAGAACATAGAAGAGCAACTGTGAAATAAGTCTCTGGTGAAAGCAGCTTAGTAAAATTGGATTTCCCTGAGCCAACTATAAGAATGAGGGCCCTAAACAAGATGCTAATGAACTGAAGATCCTATGAACAGTGGGCATGAGATGAGCAAGAGAGCCTTGTCCTGGAGGTACAGGGGCCACAGCAGATGATGGACAGTCCCTGTCCTCAAGCTGTTCACAGCCTAGTTGTGGAGACCTCACTGTCGAGATTCTGGGTGGTAAGTGCTATGGTGAGTTTATGTGAACACTGGAGATCAAAGGCAAAAGTTGGAATGAAGGTCAGGGAAGGTCTCACTTAAGGATGTAACACTGGAGACCAGGCTTTTCATCCTTAGGAAGGATCCTGAAGTCCAAAGGTCAAATGGTTTGACCTTTTTTCTTGAGGAAAACCCCCAACAGGCCTCTACTTGGACATGACGATAGTATGTATGGCAGGTATGAAATTTGGGAAGTTAAGCATCACAGCAAAGGACAGGTTAGAAAGGATAAGGTATGAACATAGGAGGAGCTATAAAAGAGGTCAGAAAGAAAAAAATACACAGGGTAGAAGGATGCAAACTGCCATCACAGGACTGAAACAAGCTTCCACTATGATTTAGGGGCTTTGGGTGAAGAGGGACAAAGGGGAAAAGAAATGGACGAATCCCTTGTTTAGAAGCTCATTGTGCAGTCTTCTCAAAGTGTGTTGGGGACTCTTGGGGGTTCCCAAGACCCTCTTAGGTCAAAACTATTTTTATAATATTAAGACATTACTTGCCTTTTTCACTCTAATTCTCCCATAAGGGTACAGTGTTTCCCAGAGACATGATATGTAGCAAGAGACTGACAACAAGTAGTTAGGAGAACCCAGCTGTTTTTTCAAAAAATGTATAATGTCACTCTTCACAAATTTTTTAAAGAAAAGTTTTTTCATAAAAATACTATTGTCATTTGTAAATGTATTTACAAGTATTTTTAAGTCTTAATTTATTTTTTTAAAAAGTATTTAAGGAAGAAAACGCACGCTCGAGCAGGGGAAGGGCAGAGAGGGAGAGAGAGAATCCCAAGCAGGCTTCACACTATCAGTGCCGAGCCCAATGCAGAGTTTGATCCCACGAACCAAACCATGAGATCGTGACCTGAGCCGAAATCAAGAGTCCGACACTTGACCAACTGAGCCACCCATGCGCCCCCTTTAATTTCTAATGTGACAGATATCAGTGGATATAATAGACATAGACAAAGCTCTTCGGGGCTCTTAATCATTTTTAAGTGTAAAAGCAGTCCAGAGACCAAACCTTTGAGAGCCACCCAGCTGGTACAACCATTCATCATCTTGTGCTCAAATCCCTAATGTAGAGTCTACCAAGTACTCTTCTCAGCTCCCAACTTTGAGGGAAGTTTTCTATATACGGCTATGACTGGCAGAAGATTTTGCTGAGCCAGCATTTCCTGTTGGTGCTGGTTACCTCCAAAGAACACCGAGAAGCATCCATGCCTTTGTTCTGGACATCCAATTTCCACCACCTGCCTATTTTGGAGGCACAGATGCATTACAGTGGTGACTTATGCTACTCTCTGAGCTCTGCCCATATTCTCTGACTGCAGTAATTTTTTGGATTTTACACTGATCCTTAGCAAACTTCATCTTATATTTGTGGTGCTTCCTGCTCCAGATTTGGGTGGGTGGGTGGGGGGCTGCTGATTTTGTCATCCCAATCATCTATCTCCCTGGAAAACTGGTTAACCAGTCATGTATCTTCCGTCTGCAACACTGTTCCCAATAAGGCCTTTCAGGGAAGACAAAGTCCTGCAGATGTTCCTTTTCCAGGCAGGCTCTGTCTGTTACCCAGACAGCACAGTCGTCTTCACCTGACCCTAGATGGAAGCAAGCCAAGATGTGATGTTTTCCCCCAGCAAAGGCACAGAAAAAAGGACTGTGAGGTCTTGGAGACAATGCAGCAGGAATCGCAGAGTCTACTGTACAGTAATGAGTCAGAAATCAGTAATGAGTCAGTAATGAGTCAGAAATCTACGATTTGCACTAACTAGGCAATTTAAGAAGACTCCCTCAGGTTTCTGGGAAGGAAATCCCACCAATGAATGACCTGTGAGTGTTCTGAAATCCAGACTTTAGGTCTTCTTCTGATAATAGGATTTTAGGAAGGGACATGACATACAAGATGTGAAACAAGTTTACAAAGACAGAACCAGTCAAACCATCAATTCCTAGTAAGTTATAGTTCAAGACAAAAAGAAAAGTATTTCAGCGAAGCACAAGAGCACTGAAGCAGGAAAACAAAATACCTACAAAATCTCAGCAGTAATTCTGTGCTTCTTGCCCCCATAGAAAGGCTTAGTGTGGAAGACGATATTTGCACTATAGCCAGTTTTGGAACAATTGATATTGCATTCTCCACCTAGTTCCACCCAGGGTACTGTGAGGATAGACCTGCAAAACCAAAAGTGCATGTAAGGCTGACAGTTTAGAGGAAAAAAAGGAGGAGTGTAGCTTAAGGAACAGCAGGGTCTGCTGCCAGCTGGTCAGAGGAAATGGGCATAGCTCTACTTGCCTTCCATAACCATTTGGGAATGTGAGAATGTAATGTTCGTCATAATCTAGACATGAGACACAGCCTGTGGAGAGAAGGGATAGAATCTCTGATGAGTAGTGTCAACTGGCCATAAAGATTTTGTTGGCTGGTTGATAGATACTCCAGAATACTCCATTCAATTTAGGGAAAATCAATCTCCCACCCCTGCTCTCATCCCCAATACACATATTTATATGCAAATGATGAGATCCAGTCTGGCTTTCTGGTGCCATTTCCCCTCACTAGACAAGGGTCCAGCACATATTTGAATAAAATTCTATTAACAGTGCAGTCCACCCTAAGCCCACAGACTTACCCTGCCCTATGTTGTGCACCCCAATCGACATCCCAAGGAATTTTGATTTGGTCCAGATATGAGCATTGAATTGTATCTTCTTGTTAAAACACTCAGCATAAAAAGCTGAAACTGAATAGAAATTATTTGCAATTAGTGCACTACATAGCTATAGTCACCTCTCCAACACAACTTGGAGAAAGAACAAGCTCCACTGGGAAAATCCTTGTAGCCCTCAAAGAACAGCCTCAAATGAGGCCAGAAGGTATCTAACTGCCTTTTCTACCCTGTTTCTCCCAATGCAAGCACCATTCAGGGCCATATAAGAAGGAACTTTCCTGAATGATGACACTGTAGCAATCCTGGAAGCTTAAAACTCTTCTGGTCAGTAAGCATGTCCTCGCCACAGCCCCAACCTGGGACCATCCAGTATTTCCAGTGTTAACACTGTGTTGAACAATTAAGACATTAAGGATGTGCATTCTCTCCACTATGTCAGGAATATACTGCGCAGAAACTACATCTCATTTTATAAACTGTCAAAATTGCTCAAGTCTCTATAACATAGCTTGTTATGTGTAAGAGGACTTTAGAAGCACCAACAAGTTAGTTTCCTAAATCCCTGCTTTCTATACACAGTTTATCAGTGAATAGAATCTTTGGCATTTATACAAGGAACAGACAGATAGGAGAAACTAATACTCCTTACAAAGATACAGGCAGCCATAAAACTGGTATCTCAGCTGAGTGAGGTAAAGCTGAGTGACCTCAGCTATGAAGCTTCTCATGACCCTTTAGACAGAACAGTTCGACAGTGGATGGTACAGAAAAGCCCTGTAACTTACTGGGTGGATGATGGGAAACCTGCTCAGCCACGAATGTCACACAGTTTTTGGAAACCCAGGGAACTGGTCCTTCTGAAACTAGCTCCTGTAAGCAAATACAACATTTTCTTTTGATGTAGAAACAAATGACACTGTGGACAGTCTAACAATTGGAGTCTCTGCCTCCCAAGGTGGTTAACTGTTCTCTCCTCCACACACACCAAGCACCTTATACACACTTTTATTATTATGGCACTTAACTTCACTACTGGAATTACGGCTTTGTGTCAGTCTGCCTTGACTAGGTCTCCCTGAGACATCCTTGAAGGCAAGCATCATGTGCCTAACTCAGGGGCAGCATAGAACAGACAGCGGTCACTTATCAATGTCTGCCAAATGAGTAAGAACAGACAAATTACAATGCCTGTCTTCGGTAAGGACTACATGTAACAAATCACATGGAAAGGGAAAAATACGGAGATTTACGTTTACTCAGGCTATTATGTATCAGGCACTGTGGGCTAGGGCCTTTTTACATTTGCTTGAGTATTCCTTGTTGGTCATCTTCCTCAAACCAACCTCTAGATGTTGGGACCCTGGGTACTCAGGTCTGGGTTACTTACTCTTCTCTATGCTGTCTTCCTAGATCATTTCACCTCATTCCAGCACTTTAAATGTCATCTAAATATACTAAAATCTCTAAAAGACCCATTTTTCCCCTTAGACTCTTCCTTAGACTCCAGATTCTTAAAATTCTAACTCCCTGATAATTCCACATACATGTGTAACTCATACTTTTTATTTCAAATTCGAGTTCTTGATTCTTCCTCCCCAAATATAATTTTTTTCTTTTTTTGTAAATGGCATCAACCAACTGCTGAAGCCCACATGCAGGGTTCATCTCTGTCCCCTTTTACTTCTCCAGTCTACCTATCAGTATTACCTCCACAATACAGCTTAAATCAACTGTGTCTCTCTTGGAATAATGCCAAAAATTCCTCAGTGGTCTCTTTCCTTCTATTTTTGCCCCTTTCCAATTTATTTTTAACAAAATCATTACAGCGATCTTTTCAAAATAAAAATACAATCCTGATAAGCCATAAAATTACCATTATGGCCCACAAGGCCTTCCATGACCTGATCTGTGAATCTCATTTCCTGCCACTTCTTCCCTGCTCACTGTATCTAGAGTATGTTGCTCCAACAGCACTGTTCTGTGAGTGCTGAGCATCTTCTGATTTCTGCCTTCACCATTGTTATCTGCCCCCAAATAAAATGAAATCTTGAATCAGTCTGCAACTTAAGATTAAAAATGTCAGTGTAGAACTCACTGCGTTCTCTTCAGTATCATTTGGTAATGTCCAGTGACACTGAAAGATTTCGCCCAAAATGGGGTTGTATGGCTTTTTGGCAACCGATCCTTTCCTTCCTGCATGAAAGGCTGAGAGGTACCATTTCACAACCTGAACCATTCGATCTCTGGCATCCTTCTGGTCACTAATGCTGCAAGGGAGAAAGACAAAATGTAATGTCCTGCTTTCTAGTAACAGAAAAGCTGATGCAGCACTCCTCAGCATGGTCCACCCTAAGCTAGGCTGAGAGGACCCAAGACAAAGAGTTACTTCTAAGTTTCTTTTTAAAACTGAGGTATAATATACATGATTAGACACACTAGTCTTAAGTGTTTGGTTTGATGAATTTGATAAATGGATATAGCTGACCTTTGAATGACATGGGTTTAAACTGTTTGGGTCTCCTTACACGTGGATTTTTTTCGATAAATACAGTAAAGTACTGTAAATGTGTTTTCCCTTATGACTTTAACAATGTTTTCTTTGCTTTAGCTTTCTTTATTATAAGAATACATAATACATGTTATGTACAAAAATATGTGGTAATACTGTTTATGTTATCAGCAAGGCTTCTGGTCAGCAGCAGGCTATTAGTTAAGTTTTGGGGGGAGTCAAAAGTACACACAGATTTTTGACTGTGTGGGGGATAAGCAACCCAAAACCCCATGTTATCCAAGGGCCAAGTGAATACCAATGTCAACCAGTGCGCCCAACCATCATGAAACCTCAAAGTGATTTATATCTGGCTTCAGTAAACCACAGTCCAAGGCCAAAGAATGTAGTCAGAGAAGATGGATTAGAACATCCTGCCATAAAGAAAAATTTCCTGCTGCCACTGAAAAACAATGTGAACTCATCTCCTTGTAAATCAATGTCAACTTTAGAATACTTTCCCCTTTGTACATATATCTAATATTGCAATATTTAAAAAATGAGTCGGTCTGTAATCTGGACACTAGACTGTAAGCTCCTCAAGGGCAGACATTGTGACTTTTTCTTTCTCCAGCTCATAACAAAGTCCTGGCAAATAAGAGGTGCTTTAGAATGGTTTGCTGAACTCAATTAACTGAATTTCGTCAGGATATAGTATAAACAGTGATTACCAATCCCTGGATCAAATAAGCTCATAGCCTTGGCTCTATAAACATTGCCTCTCAAGATTTTTTAGCATCTAACTTGGTTGCCTAACAACATCACCACCATATAACCTAAGCAAACAGACAGGTATCTAATAAAACAAAGTATTTAATGTCTGAAAGGTAAAAAGGATAAAAGGAATCCACCTATCCTGTACAAACACAAAGCTACCAAGTAACATCTTAAAAATTGGAAACTACAGTGTTCAGGCAAATACCTCACAAACAGGTCCGGATGTGCAAAAAAGTCTGCATACATTTCTAACAGAGATCTTCTTTCAAGAATGAATGTTGGAAGAACTACCTGAAAAACATACACATTTGACCCTTGAGGATCAAATTCCACTACAGATAAACAGACTACTGTATTGATTAAAAAATTTTTTTAACCCAAAACCAAAAAAATCTCATTCCAATCATGGTAATACCCACCACGTACTGCCCAGCATGCTTCTGATACCTACTTTCCAAACTATTCTGATTCAGAAATGCTCATTAACCTGCCCGGCAGATGGGAAATGAAGAACAGATTTTCAATGTTCAGACGTCACTTCCTCTGTGCAACCTCCCTATTGCTCCCAAATCAGTATAACGATGACAAACTCTCAGCACCAACTCTCTGATGCTTTCTACCTGCTGGGGCACTACATATACTTTATGTTATTAAATTGTACAACAATCCTGTTATGAAAAAACTAATACCCCTATTTTACAGTCAAGAAAAATGAAACTCAAAGAGAGTAAGAAATTTTCACATTGCTCCGTACTGCTGTGGAATTCAAAACTGAGTCTGACATTGAGGGCTCTGTGCACTTTCTAATAATGCTGCTTCTCTGTTATTGTTAGTTGTATTAGGTAATGGATATACTTACAAACCTGTCTCCTCAAATAAATGATCTCCTAGAATGCAAGGACCACACTTACTTACACTTGCATTCATGGCTACTATTACACAGTAAGAAATCTTTAAATGAGCATTAAAGGAATAAACAAAGAAGAGAATAAGGATGGGAATCAATGAACTCTTTCTACCGGGGACTGAGCCCATGAAGAAACGCTGAGGGGCTGGGAATATGGCAGAGGAGAAAGTAAATAGGAAACTGGAATATGGGAAGAAGGAATGAGGAATATTAGGAACAACCAATTAAAAGGAGAAGAATTTAATTAGGGAATGGAAGAACAGTTTTTGATATGTCTATCAAATTACAGTATTCATTATAGAGCACCACAGTAAGCAAAAATTCCCTTAAATTTAGTAATTACTGCATGTGAACTACATTCAAGATTCTGTGTTAAAATCCTGTAGAAAAGGCAAAGGTAAGTTTGAGAGAATAATATACAAGAGATGTTCAAAGTGTCCTGGAAGTTTAGGAGAAGGAAAGATCATGTTCTGTTAGGCAACCAGAATGAGGGCAGAGCTGGGAAATGACTCACTGAGGTAGCACTACAGAAAAGCCTTAGAAAAGAATAAGACTGTAATAGAGGAGAAAACAGAAAAACAAGACATGGTCATGGGCGGGGGGGTGGGGGGGGGGAAGGGGGAAGACATGGAGACAGGAAATAGTGTGTGACAGGGATTGACCAGTGGACCAGTGTGGTTGGGTATATTAAGAATACGAGAATGATGGAACACAGTTTAGAAACAACACTATGGCTCTAACATTTAGAATCTTTGTTATCAGACTCCAGAGTTTACATTTTAAAGTTTGTTTGAGAGAGGGAGAGCAAATCCCAGGCAGGTACCTCACTGTCAGCACAAAACCTGATGAAGGGCTTGAACTCAGGAACTGTGAATCATGACCTGAGCTGAAGTTGGGACACTTAACCGACAAAGCCACCCAGATGCCCCAAGAGTTTACAGTTAAGTAAACATTCTCCTATGTATGTTTCTTTCCCATATATGCTCATAATCTAAAGATGGTTAGACTGGTAGGTAAGCTTATGTACTGACTTCGTACAACCAACTTCCTACCACTCTTGAAAAACAAATTACAAACTGCTAATTAAGAATGTTAAAGAACAAAACAGGGGTAAATACTTTTAATATATAAGTAACTCTGACAAACCAACAAGAAAAAGATTACTACTGCTCGGAGAAAAATGGACAAAAGTACTGAACAGGTAATTCAAAAAGAAGAAATGGCCAAACCCCAATTTACGTGTAATAAAAGAAAAAAGAAAAGATTTTTTTCTCCCTACTTAAATTTTCTTGATAACTCTCACTCAACAGCTCTTCTTCAATGTTTTTAGCAATATACTGATACATGCCATTATGTCAAGTCACTGGAACAGGGCTAGGTTGTCTTAGACCTGGGTTCAAGTACTTATTTTGCCACCCCTTAGGTATGAGGAGGCCCTGGAAAATTAACTCAACTTCCGTAAGTTTGTATAAGAGGAGGATAATTACATGCCCTGCTTCTACCTTAGAACTGTTTGGAAGATCAAGTGAGGTAAATGGGATGTGACTTTGTAGTATTTCTGAACACTACAAAGTACTTAGGAAAGAACTCTTTTTTAGAAAGTATCTGAAGTGAGAAGATACATTTAAAAATAGAATGAGAAAAATTTAAGGCATTACTGTAATATTTTGGAATGCATAAAGGCATCAAGATTTCAGAATCTGTTGGTAATCACAGCCATTTGTTTGTGCCAATAACTAAAATAACTCATTATTAACATACTTGGTAAAAAATTAACAATTATTATCACATCTTTGATAATATAACAAGCTTATAGTAACTGTGGACCAAATGTAGATTAACTGGCAGAGGAAATTATGTGAGGCAAGTATTACAAACTTGATTGTGGCAGACACTTTTGGTTGCCTATGCACAGCCCTGCTTCATCCTTAGTAAGAGAATTCTGATTCAGCTCAAGATTCATGAGAATCTAGATTCATGAAAGTCACAGGGTCCTCCCAGATCTCAAGGGGTGAATGTGGATAAATCTGTACCTATCATTTAACCTCCCTTGCTAGGTACTGGTTTAGGTGTGGGTACAAGCATCACTCTGGCCAATAAGATTCAGTTGGAAGTCTGAGGGGCCACTACAGAAGAATGCCCTTCCCTAATAACAATAACAAATCCAGGAAAAGCAATTATTTTTCTGGCTCTTGACATTATTTGCCTAAGGATGTGATGACTGGAAGTGGGACAGCCATTTTGCAATTACAAAGAGACAAGCCTGAGTGTGAAAGTCAACATGCTAAGGATGGAGGAACAGAAGGAACCTAGGTTCTTTCTCAGACACAACTGACTGAATTAATCCCAGAACAATGCTACTTGTAGCCTTCTCATTATATGAGATAATAAATCTCATATTGTTCAAGATATCTTCTGGTTAGTCATCCATTACTGAAGACCAAGACAGACCAAGGTGGAAAATACAGAAAAGAAATATTTAGATGTCAACATCTAAAATTACACTATAACTCGCAAATTTGAAGTGACAATTCTGTCCCAGCAATTATGCAATCTAATGATCACCAAAAAAGTTCTGGGACAAACTTCTGCAAATATTCTCTTACCTGAAAATATTCTCACACCTGACAAATATGCTGATTTCCACAAATTAATGCTATCCTTGTGTTTCTGTTCTCATTTAGATTTAAGGTAAAAGGTTTTATTATGGACACTTACTTGGAAAGTATTAAGGATTAGTTTTTTCCTCAATAACCCTCTAAATCCAAAACCAAAATGAAGCTGACTGCTGATGAAGACTATATATAGCCCTGGAGCTGATTTGGTCTTAACAAAAGTGAGAGTCCTAAATTTTATTAACTTTCTAAAGCTAGGTAAAATAATAATCTAACCAATATGAAAACTACTAGAGCTCAAGTCTTTAGGACAAAAGGCAGTAGTAGAAAGACTGCAGATTTTGAAGTCACAGACCAGATTAGAATCTTAGTTCTGCCACTTAATAGGACTCAGCCAAACTACTCAGCCTCTGTGGGTTTTAGTTTCCTCATCTATAAAATGTTAACAGTAACACCTTTGCAGAGCTGTGATGAGAATGAAGTGCAAGAATAAGGTTTCCAGGGGCACCTGGGTGCCTCAGTTGGTTAAGTGTCTGACTCTTGGTTTTGGCTCAGGTCATGATCTCACGGTTAGTGAGTTTGAGCTCCACGTTGGGCTCCATGCTGGCAGTGCAGAGCCTCTTTGGGATTCTGTCCCTCCCTCTCTCTCTGCCCATCCCCTACTCATGCGCTCTCTCCCTCAAAATAAACAAACATTTTAAAAAAATGTTAAAAAAAAAAAAAAAAAGAATATGGCTTCCAGCACAGTGGCAGGGATATACAAAAGGCACCCACATGCTAGTCTCCTAAATCAACAGGGCATTTCTGTTTAGAGCACCAAGTTTAAATTCAAATTAAAATGCAGACCATAGTAAGTGTATGGTTCAATATGTCATACAATTTCCCATTTACTACCTGTTCCAATCCTTAACAACAACCCTGTGAAGTGGCCACTGTATGTTCATCTTGCACGAGAAATGTAAAGATCACAGAGGAGGGGACCTGTGCAAACACATGGTTTCGTAATAGCAGAGGCAGGATGTAAACAAGGGTCCTCTAACCCCAATTTCAGAACTCTGCTCATTTGATTGTGTGCACACCACACTACTTTAGGTTTTATCCAAATAACTCATCAAGCCCAACACTATTCCTTGTTTGCCCCCAGTAAAAACCAAATCTTAATTCATACAATTCACATATACTATCTCTATGAATTCTAGCTTTACATATTTTATCCATTTATAAAACTTCTCAGTTTACTCATCTATGTAGATATTAAACCACAAAAGTATAAACAGAAGTTATGTCATTATGCTACATTTGCAGGCACACTCGCTGTACAATCACGAGAATCCACGCATACACATTAAGACTTCTAGCAAACGCCAAATTTGATTCTTACCTTAGTAAGATCCATTCCAAGCCTAACCTGTGACAAGAGATGCATGATAACGCTCTTGTGCTCTTCCACGGACCCTGCCTCCCCTTCATCATCTCTATCATCATGTGAATCAAAGAGGTCTAAAACAAAACAGATCTGCTTAGACCAGTGTTAAACTGGGCCAATCTGTGATGCTACCAGTGTTACAAATCTTTCTTTCAAACAGTTTTAAGAAAAAGTTAAATCCTCCAAGGCTACTTACCAGCATCACTTGTTCCATTGGACATGGAAGAATTAAGTGACTCTGTGGTATCAGGGCGCTTGAGACTATTTCCTGAGCTGCTGTGTGTCAAGACTGAGGCAGATCCAGAGGAACTAAAAAAACAGTAATCACATCCATAAGCTTTTAAGAAAGCAATTTAGAATCATAGTAAGACATTAACCTATAAAGCTACCTAAAACCAATAGAGGCAGATAGGTGACAGAAATAAGCTAGACTTACAGTTAGCTGGTCATACACACACACTTTCCAACTCTTTCTCTGTCACCCTCATGACTGTAAAGTGTGACGACTAGGTTTCTTATCTTGTAGTTTTTGCATAGTGTGTGGTCAACCAAGCCATGCTGAAAAGTCATCAAAAATTAGTAAGATTTTTGCCTCTGCATCTAAGTTTAAAACTAGAGTTCACTTTCTTATTGTGTTACTTTGCATAAAGTTACCTATAATTCTCTGCAACAATTTTCAGAACCTCAAAACTTGCAAGTGTATTACTTAGTCTCAGAAAGATGCTTTGTCTATATTTTTGAGATCCTCTGATAAAAGCCCACGCTAGTACATAACACTCTTCCCAGTCCCTTAAAAACTGTATTTGAAATTAAAAAATAAAAAAGCATATTATTTTTTACAAGTAAATTTATGGTAACTGGAATTATGAGCTGGTTAACAGGGTCTAAGGAAAGCTTCCTCTATTATACTGTTACACCTGTGATTACAACTTACCCAGGATTAGTTGTATATTAATAAAATAATCAGGGCCTACAGTTTACTTATTAAATATAAAAAGAAAACCAAAATTTTTACACTGCAGATACTATTTATAAAATAGTACACACATAATCAGTCTTGTTACACATTTATGGGTGCAAAACATATTATATATTCTAATTTAAACATAGTTTGCCCTAATTACTTACCTTCAATTTTTTTTTAATTTAATAATAAGCTTTCTAGTTTTCAGAAGCAGTTCTTCACAGCAAAACTGAGCAGAAAGTACAGAATTCCCATGTGCCCCTTTGCCCACACATGCACAACCTCCCTCCCATACTACCAACATCCCACACCAGAGTGATACACTTGGAACAACTTATAAACCTACACTGGCACATCATTCTCTGACTCAAAATCCACCGTTTACATTAGGGTTCACTCCTGGTGATGTACTTTCTATGAATTTTGACAAATGGATGATGATAAGTATTCATAACTGTAGTGCTGTAGAGAATAGTTTCACTACCCTAAAAATCCTATGTACTCTGCCTATATTAGAACATTAGAATATTAGAAAAATCTAATATTAGAGTATTAGAACAATGTATATTCTAATTTAGACATAGTTTGTCCTGGTTACTTACCTCCTTTTGATCTACTTTTCAAAAATCCTTAGGTAACTAAATATTGCTTCTTTGATAATTTAGTAGTATACATCACAAGGTACTGTAACTAATGTCTACCTCACCAGTTTTGAGAGCCAATGGAAAATATGAGTAAAAGACCTAGGTAAGAGAAATCAAATTATCATTAAATAAAGGAGCTGCATGAAAATTATCTTCAAAATGTTTTGTGGCTCTTTGATACATCATTAAAATAGAGTCAATCTTTTAAATCAATTGATCAAAAAACCCCCGAATTCTTTAAAACACGTACTTTATTTTAGGTGCAATTCCAAAGGTCAGATTTATGCTGGGCTTTTCTTTCTTACTCAGGTTAGAAACCATGTCTGGGCCAAATGAAATGCTCAATAAAGCTCAAATTTTTTTAAATGGTATAAATTCTAATTTATCCATTTCATAATTTACTTCAATCAGGACAAAGAATTTAAAGAATACAGTTAAAAAATAACAGCAATATTGACAAAAATCATATGCATACAGGAAACGTTTATCTGCAACAGGCTAACTTGTATAAATATCTAATGATAATATCATAAACTAAAGCAAATAATGTAAAGTACTGAATTGCATTATAGTAACAGAATCCAAAGTCTTCCTGAGTACCTAGGCATCTGCCAAATGCTGTGTTTATCTCCATAACAATCGAACCTCCATAACAATCCTACAAAGTAGACAGGATTATTCTCATCATGCATGGATGCTCAGCCCAGAGGTTCAGTGACTGACCTGGGGTCACACAGCTGGTAAGCAGTGGAGCTGTTTCAAATGCACATCTGGCTCCTAGCACAAGTTCTTTCCAACATGCACTTTAATCTAGTTTATAACTGTGTACAACCATACTGCTCGAAAACAGAGTTCACACAGTAACTATCATTACTACAGTTCTTCAGAAAGTGAACAGTGAGAAGACTTAAGCTTTTAAGTTCTCTTCCTTCAGTGAGAGACAGAAAAACTGTTTAGACCTGAGTTAGAAAACAAATAGTAGGAGCTGATGACCAGCAAGTGTCACACACTCAATGCCTACCAAGGTCAGGCAGAGAACATAAATACATGGACAGGGCTAGGTTACAAGGCAATATAAACCTGGGGCCAACGCACTCAATTTGCAGGGATTTAAAGCCCCATTTAAAAAACAACACACCCCACCCCTCCAAAAAAAAAAAAAAAAAAAAAAAGTCAACAAACACTTTGCTGGCCAAATAAAACATCTGTAGGCCTACCAGTTTGGGAATCCACATTAGGGCATATAAGGAGAGCATAAAATTGAGGGAGAAAAGGAACCCAGTGGGCTAGCAGGACACAGAATTTAACTCTGGATCCTTTCAAATGGGAGGTTCATAAACTGTGTATTTGTCATGCAATGGGTACCAGGAGAGCACAGAAGCTTATAAGAAGAAGAAAAAAGAAAAGCCTATGACCCTACAGGTGATTTTCTAAATATGCCCATTACAGGTACAACAGTTAAGTATTTTAAAATTTCCTACCTCATAAAAATTTCAGGAGAACCCCTTGAAACTGATAGCCGGAGACTATCAGTATTGTTAAAAGGAAGTTAACCACATACTACAAACTAACTGAATACAGTTATATGCTTCTAGAGAATAGAGTCGTCCATTTTGATATTCAACTGTACTTTGTTTAAAGTAATACCAAATTTTTGATGTAAGATTGTCCTTAATTCTGTTTAAAGGAAACTTACTTAAAAACATCACAAATCAGTTTACTTTGGAATTTTCCTCCACTATCATAAAAAAAACAATTTTAAAATTAAAGTGAAATCCCTACTGGCAAACTGCTTATAATGGTTTCTCAATAGTTTATTTCTCCACATACAACACTAAAAAAAAGATACTAAACCAAGTCTTTCTGCTAACCTGGCCTTGAGCTGTGGGTTCAAACCTCTTTTCCTTTAGTCTCATGTCTTAACTGTATGTGTTTACTTATATCACAGAGATTTCACTTTTCCCACATTAAAAAGCTGAATCTGATCCACTAAGACATAAAACTTCCTGAACCAATAATCATTTTCCTTAAAAGTTTTGAGATTTTGAGCAGTTATGATGAAATTATATACGAATACTGTATTTTTCAGTTCATGTGTACACTTGAGAAAAGTAGAGTCCTGGGGTGCCTGGGTGGCTCAGCCGGTTAAGTGTCTGATTTTGGCTCAGGTTATGATCTCCTGGTTCATGAGTTCAAGCCCTGCGTTGGGTTCTGTGCTGAGAGCACAGAGCCTGGAGCCTGCTTCAGATTCTGTGCTCCCTGAGCCCTTCCCTGGCTCATGTTTTGTCTCTCTCTCTCCCTCTCTCTCAAAAATAAGCATAAAAAAAAAAAAAAAAAAGATTTCAATAAAATAAAATAAAAAAAAGAAAACTAGAGTCCTACACAGTATTTATTAAAAGGAAACAAAGTTTGAGGCTTAAGGACTGGCTGATGGTACTGGGCTTACAGATTCACATATAATTATTTCCAAATTTGTACTTTCTACAAAGCAAATGCCAAGCTCTAACAATAGTACCAAGTCCTGAAAAAGCAGAATCAGAAACAATACCCAACAACTAAGCCAACTATATCTACAATAAACATAAGTAACATTAAAGCAAATAAATATTAATTTTTTTCTATATATTTGAGTGCTTATTACATGCCAGATACTTTATTAAGCACTTGACTGACACTATTCTCATTTAAATGTTCACAATGACACCTTGAAGTTGAAACTATTATTAACCTCATTTTACAAATGAGGTAACTGAGGATTACACAGGTAAATAACTTGACCAAGACTACACACCTTAAAAGCAAAACAGATTTAGAACCTATTTCTTTCTGAGATTCCAGAATCCAAAGTCTTAACAATAGCAACCTATATGCCAATAGGGCATATTTTGCTTATCAGCTATCAGATAAATGACTTTACACCTAAAAAGCCTTGTCTGTGCAATGGAACATACCTAACTAGCTTTTTCAATAGTATAAAAAAGGACAAATATTTTCTAATGAGGGAAACTCTATCATTAATATCTATTAAAATCTGCCTGCTTAATGTCTCTGGAATACACATGTTTCCCTCATTTCCATGCTAGTACCTTAGCTAAAGCTATCAACATTTCTCAACTTACTACCTGGTTTACGCTGATCTTCCTACCTGTAATGCAGCCCCACTTCATTCAATTCTATAAACAATCTAGGCAAATCTATTTTTCTAAAATGCAGACCTGACCAGTAACGGCTATTTTTTTGTGAGAAAATGTTCAAAATTTATAAAAGGCTAAAGGAGTCTTTTTTTTTTGCCTTTTATTTATTTTTTTTTCTGAAAGAGTGCTCAAGTGGGGAAGAGGTGCAGAGGGGGAGGGAGAATCTTAAGCAGGCTCCACGCTAAGTGCAGATCCCGATGTGGGCTCAACCCCACCACCGTGGGATCATGACCTGAATCAAAAATCAAGAGTTGGACGCTCAACCATCAATCAATGGGGTCACCCAGGCACCCAAGGCTAAAGGAGTCTTAAATGACCTGGCCCTTGTCAACCATTTCTGTATCCTTTTTTAAGACAACTTATGCTCCAGTCACACTCAACAATTTATAGTTTCCGCCAAGAAACTCAACTCCCCTCCCTTTGTGTAGCTATTGGCCTGCCTTAATAGGGTTCTACCTCCATGAAAATATTTCTATTTCCCCTTCATCACCGCCACATCCCTTCTTCCTACTCACTCCCATTCTTACCTAGAATCACGCCCCCTGCCACCTCTGTGAATCCTTCCCTTACTTCTAAGGACTTCAAAAGGCTCCCATGGCCTTTGATTATTCTTACCATAGCATGTATCCCACTGGATTATAACTATCTGTTTGATCTCCCAACAAACTCTAAGTTCCCTGAAGGCAGGAACTAGGTCTTTTTTAACCCCTAGATCATTCCCTCCACTTGTATAGTGCCTGGCTTATAGGTATTTAATATCTCCACTCTAATACAAAACAAGTAACAGTAACCTCTTATTTGTATAATACTTGCTAGCTTTCTCACTCTCCTTTAACTCTCTCCTAATGTTCTATAGAACATAGGTGCTATAGAAATAATGCCTAGAGTTTAATGAACAATACTGGCATATTACTTGAGCTGATGTGTTTTTTTTTTTTTTCCATTTGAATTAAATCAAAAGTAAAATCAACATTCTCACAGAAATGGCTTTGCTCAATAACCAAAAATAAGCTTATAAGGGAGTATGTCAACACCAGTCTAATAACTTGTAAGGGAGTCCATCATTAACAGCAGTCTCAAAATCAAATTAATTTTTAAAATCAAAAGAGTCACTTAAACACATAGTTCATTTACTTACTCTATTAAGCGCTTTGGGGATGAGCCACTTTGATGAAATTCATCAGCATCATAGAATTCATCTTCGCTGCTAGAATAAGAGAACTCGGGGACAGTATTTGGAGACAAGTTGACATGGCTTGGAGAAGTCAAACTGCTACTAGGTGGTGAGTGCCCACTGCCTAGGAAATTAAAACATTTTAAATTGGAAGACAATGCTGGTAACGGGGGGGGGGGGGGGAATTAGGGAGATGGAGTCAAAGCAGACTTTCCTAAAATCAAGAAAAAGTTAAGTTGGTAGAAGTCCCTACATTATTTTTAAAGAAAATCACTATTTAAATTAGACAAAGGCAAATCATATTATAGAAGGGGACACAGCCTTTTAAACGAAAAATTGCTATGTTCCCACTCCATAATTATTTATAATTAGGGAGCTCTTTTGATTATAATCTCAGTGTGTGAGTTCTGGGGTCAGAAGTCCCACAAAAGATACAAGCCAGGGCTCCTACTTTATACTGCAGATCCAGGTATTTAAAAAGTGCAGCAGTGAGACAATGAGAACGCATATGGAAAGAATACTAAAGGCCACATGAATGTTAAAATGCTATCCAGAATATCATATTCACATCAGTCACTGCTTTGGCAGTCACATGAAAACACACAAGTGCCGCACAAAGCCCCAGCACTCACCATCCAAACTCCTTACTTCTTTCCTACCCAGGTCAAAAATCAGGTGCCTGGGACTCGGGGGCAGAGAAAAACAGAGGTCTACTGTGAGAAGAATGTGGAAAAGGAAAGGACTAGGAGGAACATTTTTCTATTCCTAAACAGTCTAAGGAAATGGAAGTTAACAGAGATCCACAGAAAGAAGACTACTACTATTTAATCTCTGTGATCACTGGATTGTCTAAGTAACAAAGTAAAACAATAAAAGTATCAAATAATGGAGGACTACTGAGATATTAATTTAACAAGCGTTTACAGAGCATCTAAAGGCTTTCAGGCAATGTATGCTAAACTGCTACAGATTAAAAAGCAAATTCATCTGCTACATTTAGTTGCCATGTTCACAAAGATATTTTTTTTAATTTTTTTTTTTAACGTTTATTTATTTTTGAGACAGAGAGAGACAGAGCATGAACGGGGGGGAGGGTCAGAGAGAGAGGGAGAGACAGAATCCGAAGCAGGCTCCAGGCTCCAAGCTGTTAGCACAGAGCCCGACGCGGGGCTCGAACTCACGGACCGCGAGATCATGACCTGAGCCGAAGTCGGACGCTTAACCGACTGAGCCACCCAGGCATCCCAAGATATTTTTAAGAACATAACAAAGAGTTTGGAACCCCAAAAAGGTAATCTTATTGTAGATTCCAAAAATAGTTCATCTTAGCAAATAACTTTAAGTTCTTCCTCTCTGCCCCCTGCAATAGCAGCAATAAGATGGGAAAGAGACTTTCTTTTACTAAAATAGGAAAAACAATCAACCCACCCAGGAATCAAAAATGATTAAGTAACATGCAAACACTCCAGATGATCACACAATTGAAAACGTGTCCAAAGAAGAAAATGAATTTGGGAAATGCAAACAAAAGAACGGAGTTTTCCTTATGAGAACAAACAATATTATTTCTTTTCTCAGTTGTTATTACCTTATTTCTTTTTTGTATTGGGGAAAGACTTAGGTGGAGAAGATGAAGAAATTAGGTTGAAAAATCAAACAGGATATAAATCATATGTTAATTTAATTTCCAAAATTTCTTTAAATCTACCTACTCTAAAATGCTATATTTTAAAAATGTCATCTGAAACAATGTATCCTAAATTATTATTTATTAAGTAATTATGCTAAAGTGAATGTACATAGGAAGAGTGCTCACTTTTTTAAAGTTTGTAACGAATTTTACATATCTTCAAATAAACCTATTTTGGCTGTTTCAAAACTCTGACATAATCCTTTTTTTAGTAAAAGGCAAAAGATTTATATGACCTAAAGAGAAACCAGAGTATCCTTTCTTATAAAAACACAAGAAAACACAGGTACTGTTTTTAAAACGAACAAAAAAGGAAGATAAAAGTAATGAAATACAGAAAAAAGTTGGGCAAACATTTCAACCTCATTACTCAAATTGCTTATCAGCATTTTCCCAAGAGCTTCAAATAAGAGGAGTTAGTTTTGCTTTCTTTCTTTCAAAATTCAGGAGAGAGCTGCTCATGCTATTAAATATTAAAGAACAAAGTAACAGCATCAGCATCTTTACTAATTCAAATTTCAAAATGGACTAAAGTCACAAGGTAATTTTTCATTATTACCAAGGAAAAGTTCTGCCCAGGAAAGAAATCTGTGGAGCAACAAACAGGGGCTTATCTTCTACTTCCTCAAGTTATAATAGGGACAAAAGCACTTAGTTCTCCTTTGAGTTTGGTTCAACAAGCACCTCAATATACAACTAATCAGTTTCAAAATAAGAACTAAATTTAATACTAACACTGACAGCAACTCTGTAAATTACAGAAAGAATAATGACCATAAGTCTAAATAAAGAGAATGCAAATTAAAATGAAGTACCCTTTTTTGCCTGTGAGATGACAAATATGTGAAAGAATGATAAATCTTCCTTAAAAAAAAAAAAAAACGTATGTACCAAAAGTGGCTGCACAAGGATATTCACTGAAGTACTACTGCTTATAGATAGGAAAATACTGGAAACAACCTAAATGTCCATCAGTGGAAAAACAATATGTGGTCAGGCAGCCATAAAAAGAACATTGTATGTATCTAACTGTATGAACATAGAAGGTTGTTTAAGTGTTCTCTGTTAAATGAAAAGAGAAAGTCACAGAAATGCATGATCTCAATTCAGGTTAAAACAAAAACAGCAATAAGAATATACAAAATATTTTCACAAAACTAAAGCAAATAATACTAAACTCTGTATGGAACCACAGAAGACCCTGAATAGCCAAAGCAAGTCCTGAGAAAGAAGAACAAAGTAGAGGTATTACAATACCAGATTTCAAAATGTACTACGAAGCTGCAGTAATCAAAACAGTATGTTACTAGCACAAAATAGACAGACAGATGAGTGGAACAGAACAGAGATCCCAGAAATAAGTCCATTATATGGTCAATTAATCCATGACAAAGACAAAGGAAGAGAGGCAAGAATATACAATGAGGAAAAGACAGTCTTTTCAATACATGGTGGTGGGAAAACTGGACAGCTGCATGTAAAAGAATGAAACGGTACCATGTTCTAACACTGTACATAAAAAAAGACTAAAAAATGGATTAAAAACCTAAATGTGAGACTTGAAATCATAAAAATTCTAGAAGAAAACACTGGCAAGTAATTTCTCTGATATTGGCTGTAGCACATTTTTCTAGATGTCTCCTGAGGCAAGGGAGACAAAAGCAAAAATAAACTATTGGGACTACATCAAAATAAAAAGTTGTTGTTGTTGTTGTTGTTTTTTAAGTAGGCTTCATGCCCAGCATGGAGTCCAATGTGGGGCTTGAACTCACAACCCTGAGAAATCAATATCTGAGCTGAAATCAAGAGTCTGACACTAAGCCACTCAGGCACCCCTAAAAATAGAAAGTTTTGCATAGCAAAGGAAACTTTTGACAAAACAAAAAGACAACCTGCTGAATGGGAGAAGATATTTGCAAATGACCTATCCGATAAGGGGTTAATATCCAAAATATATAAAGAACTTACACAACTCAACACCAAACCCCAAATAATTGGATTTAAAAAGGGGCAGAGGACCTGAATAAACATTTTTCCAAAGAAGACATACAGATAGCCAACAGGCAAAAAAGATGCTCAACATCACAAATAACTGAAATGCAAATCAAAGGCCACAATATCACCTTATACCAGACAGAATGGCTAAAGTCAAAATGACAAGAAATAACAAGTGTTGAAAATGGTAACACTAATTCAAAAAGATACATGCACTCTCATGCCCACTGCAGCATTATTTTCAATAGCCAAGATATGAAAGCAACCTAAGTGTCCATTATTAGGTGAATAAAGAAAGAAAATGTGATACACACACACACACACACACACACACACACAGTAATATTACACAGACATAAAAGGGATGACACTGCCATTTGAGACAACATGGATGAACCTAGAGGGTATTATGCTAAGTGAAACAAGTCTAACTAAGGAAGACAAATACCACATGACTCCATTCATAAGTGGCCACAATCTTAAAGAAAGAAACAAAGAAAGAAAGAACACAAATGAATAAACAAACAAAAAGCAGGATCAGACCTATAAATACAGAGAACAAACTGATGGTTGCCAGACAGGAAGGGAGTGGGTAAGCAAAATGGGTGGAGAGGGAAATACAGACTTCCAGTTATGGAATTAATAAGCCACAGGAATAAAAGGCACAGCATTAGAAATACAGTCAATGCTATTGTAATAGTGATATAACAGGACAGGTGGTAGCTACACTTGGGGAAACACAGCATAATGTTTAAGCCTGTCAAATCACTAAGTTGCACACCTGAAACTAATGTAACATTGTCAACTATACTCAAAAATTGTAAAACAATAGTTTAACTAAAAAATAAATAAATGAATAAATGAATAAATAAATAAATAAATAAAGGCATATACAGGTATATGTGTACATATATGCATGCATTACGTGTAAATACATGCAAATGACAGAGGGAAGAATAAAGAGGACTTTTAGCTTTTGTTCTCTATATTTTCGTACTGATTTCTTTACAATAATAAAGTATACAAATCTGACTTGAGCAAATTTTTTAAAAAGCCAATACAGATCTTCAGAATAAATCTTTTAAAAAAAAAAGTTTATTTATCTTGAGAGAGACAGAGAGAGAGAGAGTATGTGCGAGCAGGGGAAGGTCAGAGAGAAAGGGAGAGAGAATCCCAAGCAGGCACCACACTGTCAGCACAGAGCCCAATGCGGGGCTTGAACTCACTGTGAGATCATGACCTGAGTGGAAATCAAGAATCAGAAGCTTAACCAACTGAGCCACCCAGGTGCTCCAAAATAAATCTTTTCTTAAGGTTAACAAACAAAATCCTGGAATATTTTATGTAAAATACAATTATTACTAAAGCTTCTAGCTCTATCACAAAGTTAACTACTTCATGTACAGAACTGTAACGGTAAAATTAGGATAGCTCCAATACAAATACACATTTCTTCATTCTCTTTCCCATCAGCAATCAAACACATCTTAAATGTTAATGGGGCTTTATGAGAATTAAAGAAATTATACAGGGGCACCTGGGTGGTTTAGTCAGTTGAGTCTCTGACTTCGGCTCAGGTCATGATCTTTTGGTTCGTCAGTTTGAGCCGCACATCGGGCTTACTGATGTCAGTGCAGAGCCTGTTTTGGATCATCTGTCCCCCTCTCTCTGACCCTCCCCCACTTGCACACTCCAAAAAATAAACATTAAAAAAAAAGAAAGTTACACAAATCTGTACCTGTACTATTTGGTGTTGGAGTCTGATGATGTCCCAAGGTAGCTAATACAGGTCCAACTGGTAGGGAAGATGGACGCTGCTCTGACTTACACAACTGAGCAGGTTCTAGAAGATTTAAACATATAAAATAAGTTAGAGAAAAAGCCAAATACAACTCTGTTAGCTGCAACTGTGTGCAATTCAAAATCATAAAGATCAGGAATTTATGAAACTGTCTTCTATTAAGTCAAATTCTATGCTACTCCTTCATGACCTTTAATCCCCTTTAAACTCAATGAGGATAGGCTACTCAGTACTAAGACATTAGGCAAGATATCAAGAGACTAGTCAAGGTAGGCCAATACCTCAGTAAAAATGCTCTGTAAAACTAGCAAATGCTTCTAATGATAAGGTCTTTCTAAGCATCAAACCACATAAAATCATTTAAAAATGGGGCACAGTACTTCCTCTTCAGCTCCACAAGATACTTAAACTCATTCTCTTAAGGAGTCAAATTCACAGGGGTGCCTGGGTGGCTCAGTTAAGCGTTTGGCTCTTGATTTTGGTTCAGGTCATGATCTCACAGTTTGTGAGTTCGAGCCCTGCATCAGGCTCTGTGCTAATAAGCATGGAGCCTGCTTGGGGTTCTCTCCCCTCTCCTCTTTCTGCCCCTCCCTGCTCATGTGCCCACTCTCTCTCAAAAATAAAAAAAAAAAAAAACATTAAAAAAATTCACAAAAGGATTTCACATACTTGGAAGTATTTTTTTTTTTTAATTTTTTTTTTTCAACATTTATTTATTTTTGGGACAGAGAGAGACAGAGCATGAACGAGGGAGGGGCAGAGAGAGAGGGGGACACAGAATCAGAAACAGGCTCCAGGTTCTGAGCCATCAGCCCAGAGCCTGACGCGGGGCTCGAACCCACAGACCGCGAGATCGTGACCTGGCCGAAGTCGGACGCTTAACCGACTGCGCCACCCAGGCGCCCCCTTGGAAGTATTTTTAAAGGGATTTTTTTTTCATTATAATTTCTGACTTAACTGAATCATTGAAAACACAAAAGTGTTGGATGCCACAAAAGGTAACAGGAGGAATTGGTATACATTGGGTGTTGCCCCTAAGCCTTCTTTTGCCAGTTCAAAAAAAAAATTACTCTTTTTTACTCTATACTTAAAAATTCATGTCTATATAATCAGTAGGCATCACAAATTTCACTCTTCCCTTCTATTACCATAGAATCCACCATGAAGAAGAAACCATTTGTATTCTTCATAGCTATAAAGAATACCCCCAAATAGAAAGTTCCTGGATTACCTTCAAGTATATATCAAGGTATAGTAAGCTTTCTTTGGTAGCATGAATCCTGAGTCATAGGATTCTGTCCCACCAGCTAACTCAAGTCTTAGTAATCATGTTTTTCTTCTTTCTTTGAAAGCCCTTTCACTGTATTAAAAAAGCCCAATATTGGGGTGCCTGGGTGGCTCAGTCAGTTAAGTGTCCAACTCTGGGTCAGTCATGATCTCAGTTTGTGGGTTTGAGCCCTGTGTCGAGTTCTGGGCTGACAGTTCACAGCCTGAAGCCTGTTTCAGATTCTGTATCTCCTTCTCTCTCTCTGCCCCTCCCCTGCCTGTGCCCTCCCTCTCTCTCAAAAATAAAAGAAACATTTTTAAAAGCCCAATACTGAGAAGACGCGGGTAGCGCCTCCAGGCCACAATGAGCCGGCTTTAGGCACTCCGCACGCTGGGTCTCCTCCTCTTCCTGTGGTGGTTAGCTATGGCGGCTGTTAAGACCCTGAACCCCAAGGCCGAGGTAGCCGGAGCCCAGGCGGCACTGGCGGTCAACATCAGCGCGGCCCGGGGACTGCAGGATGTGCTGAGGACCAACTTGGGGCCTAAAGGCACCATGAAGATGCTTGTTTCTGGTGCTGAAGACATCAAGCTTACTAAAGATGGCAATGTGCTGCTTCATGAAATGCAAATTCAACACCCAACAGCCTCCTTCATAGCCAAAGTAGCAACAGCCCAGGATGACATAACTGGTGATGGTACCACTTCCAATGTCCTAATCATTGGAGAACTACTGAAACAGGCGGATCTCTACATTTCTGAAGGTCTTCATCCCAGAATAATAACAGAAGGATTTGAAGCTGCAAAGGAAAAGGCACTTCAGTTTTTGGAACAAGTCAAAGTAAGCAAAGAAATGGACAGAGAAACACTTATAGATGTGGCCAGAACATCTCTACGTACTAAAGTGCATGCTGAACTTGCTGATGTCTTAACAGAGGCTGTGGTGGATTCCATTTTGGCCATTAAAAAAACAAGATGAACCTATTGACCTCTTCATGGTTCAGATTATGGAGATAAAACATAAATCTGAAACTGACAGAAGCTTAATCAGAGGTCTTGTTTTAGACCATGGGGTGCGGCATCCTGATATGGAAAAAAAAAAAAAGAGTAGAAGATTCATACATCCTCACGTGCAATGCGTCATCAGAATATGAAAAAACAGAAGTGAATTCAGGCTTTTTTTTACAAGAGTGCAGAAGAGAGAGAGAAGCTTGTAAAAGCTGAAAGAAAATTCATTGAAGATAGAGTTACAAAAATAATAGAACTGAAAAAGAAAGTCTGTGGTGATTCAGATAAAGGATTCGTGGTTATTAATCAAAAGGGAATTGACCCCTTTTCCTTAGATGCTCTTGCAAAAGAAGGCATAGTAACTCTGCGGAGAGCTAAAAGGAGAAATATGGAAAGGCTGACTCTTGCTTGTGGTGGAGTAGCTCTAAATTCTTTTGATGACCTAAATCCTGATTGTTTGGGACATGCAGGACTTGTCTATGAATATACATTGGGAGAAGAGAAATTCACCTTTATTGAGAAATGTTAACAACCCTCGCTCTGTCATATTATTGGTCAAAGGACCAAATAAGCACTCACTCATGCAATAAGAGATGGCTTGAGGGCTGTTAAAAATGCTATTGATGATGGCTGTGTAGTTCCAGGTGCTGGTGCAGTGGAAGTGGCAATGGCAGAAGCCTTGATTAAATATACACCCAGTGTAAAGGGCAGGGCCCAGCTTGGAGTGCAAGCATTTGCTGATGTATTACTCATTATTCCCAAGGTTCTTGCTCAGAATTCTGGTTTTGACCTTCAAGAAACACTAGTTAAAGTTCAAGCAGAACATTCAGAATCAGGTCAACTTGTAGGTGTGGACTTGAACACAGGTGAGCCAGTGGTAGCTGCTGAAGTAGGCATATGGGATAACTATTGTGTAAAGAAACAGCTTCTTCACTCCTGCACTGTGATTGCCACCAACATTCTCCTGGCTGATGAGATCATGCGAGCTGGAATGTCTTCTCTAAAAGGTTGAATTGAAGCTTCCCTTGTGTCATTTGTATCATGAAGACTACAGAGTGATCCTAAGAATGTAGCTATGGAATTTTCATCCAAGCTTCAAATGATTTTCAAAAGCATTTTCCTTTCCCATACGAAAAAGAGAACACTGACACTCAAATTTTGAAGTTCTGAAATTATTATTTAAATTTCACTGCAGTGTACACCATTAAGCAGGCTGTTTTCACCCAATGAACAGGATGTTTTGCTTTAGCTTCCATGATCTAAAGGTACCATGTTAGACAAGTATGTTACCTACCTTGTTATTAAATGTTCCTTGAAAAGCAAAAAAAAAAAAAGCCCAATACCAAAATATATCTTTTTCTATTTCATTTTCTGTTATACCATTTCTTTGATTCCTTTTACTTACCAAAAAACCAAAAATGAGCCCTTCAAGATTACCATGACAGTCGTACAAATTAAGTTTTTTCTAATCAATGAATCTGTGAAATGTCTTTCCAAATATCATACCTGGAGGTAAGACAGTCTGAGTAGGCATTGTGTTGATCACAGGTTCCAAGGGACTAGGTTGATATATTGCATCCACAGGATTAATAGTACTCTGAGATAAAGAAACACAGTACAGTTATTTTTAATTAAATGCTTTCCCAGTGCTGACCCTCCCAAATGTATGAAATGCCCACATTTCTGACAGCAAAGTCCTGAGGGTAGCTATACAGATACACTGATCAAAATGCAAGGAAGAAATGAAACACTTTTACAAAACAGAAGAATTTCCTAAAAAACCAAAAATGTAGTAAGGAAGGAAAATGACAGTCTCTGTCATATAGATAGGTAAAGCTAAAATGGAAAAACTTGCATAGAGTTGTAAAAAGGTGTGGGAAAATTTCAGGAAGCTACAGCAATAACTTCTCAATTCATTTCAGTGCTTCTCACTTAATTCTCAGTTCACCACAAATACTGCTTCTCTATCAAAGATAGAGAAACTCTCTCTTGCTTTGGTATTAATAAACACTAAACTATATTAATAAACACTATATAAATAAGAACTATAACTATGTATAATTATATATATAAATATATATAACTATGTAACTATATAACTATATGTATAGTTATATACATATAAATATATATAACTATATACATAACTATATATATATATAACTATATATATAGTTACGTATATAGTTATATGTATATATAGTTATACACACACACACACACACACACATATATATATATATATATATATATAAAAACTACGACTTGCAAATTTATTTGTACCACTAGGATTTTATCTTTCCATCTCATACTATTGCCACCTTCTAATACTGTGTACACACAGTATAAGCATCTAATTTTACAGTCATTAAAAGCAAAGAGATGTATATTCTAATTGGGGGATGCAGGGAAAAAGCCTTCCTTTTTGAAGATTAGAAGAAAAAAAATAAACGTAGTTATAATTTTAGAGGGAAAAAAAAGTCTAGGTGTTTCTAATTTCAAGCCAAGAAATTATTCTGCCAGCAGGATGGTATTTTAAAAACCAGACTCCATAGTTTACTGATGCTTTTTTATTTGGAGGAGGTGGGTGGTATTAAAATAAGGTCTTTGTCAGAGTTAAATTTGATCTCTCATTTAGAATACCACATCAGATAAAACCCAAGAAATAAAATTTTCAGTTCTTTAGCTTTCCTTGATCTAGAAAACTAAATTTTAAATGTATATTAGGGCTTATAACAGAAAATATCAAAATAGAATCAGAAGAGAAATACTTTACTGATGAATGAGCTCCAACAGTATTCATAAAAATTTAGAAGCCCCTAGCAATAACTGAGATAATGGGACAGTTTTTATCGCATTCTCATTTAATGTCTAAGTTCAAAAATTTTTTTTCTTAAACTACCTCTCTGCATAAATTTTAAAAGCATTAAGTCAGATCTCTTAAATCAACTGATTTGAACATAAGAATTCTGAAGCTTGTCACTACAATAGCTTACCTAACATAAATATTCTAACGGAAAAATAAAGGACACTTAGAGAAGAGACCCTGAAAACAGTCATTAATAATAAAACCCCACTAAAATGAAGTACAGAAGGTTTTGAAGCACTGGGAAAAGCAGAGAAACAGACTAAGAATTTTAATTCCTTAGAATCTTTCCTCTACCAAGAATTTGGCAAGTCTCTTATCTGCTGTGGTCCACACCTTCCCAGTCTGTAAAATGAAGAAATGGCTGGATTATACGTTCTATAGGGGCTTTCTGCTTATTACTTTATGATTCTATTTTCAGATACTGGACCAGGACATAATAACAAGTGTCTCAACAAGTCCTGGAGCTGTTCTTAGAATAAATTCCATTTTTACCCAGTGGTTTTCTCCAAAGAACTCCAAGTGGTTTAAAGTCAAAATCTTGCCATTAATACTGTGATCCATGGGAAGGAGAATATGTCACCTCCTTATTATCCTCATCTTTTATATAAGAAAAATTACTGAAGCAACTAAGAAGTAACTTTGGGAAAAAGGACCAGCAGAATTCTATCTTTTGAATGTAATCTGTTTTCCAGGTGAAATGTTCTAAAGATTAGGCTAGTCAACCAAAGAAGATACTTTTAGACTTTTTTTTGCATGGATATTAAAGGTACCACATATCTTTTGTTGCTTGTTGTTACAGAAAATTACAGAAACTCTAATTCTATAGAAATTATAGAAATTCTAAAGCAGAGCTTTAGAAGTGCAAACAAACAATAATCCTCAGCTCTAATCTGTTATAACATTTATAGAATTCACGCAATGTTATAAATTATATATAAATGTATATATGTATAGTGAACATTTATTGATTCTGTGCTCATTCAGTACCTTACAACAATGTTTTGAGGTAGATCTAGCCACTTTTCTTTATACATGAGAAAACTAAGGTTCAAAGGTTGAGTAACATGCCTACTAAGGTCACAGTTAGTGAGTAGGAAGGCCAGGTTCTAGCTGTATGGGTCCAAGATCTAAACCATGAACATTTCCTTTATCTTTTAAAAATAAAAACACTTAGGGAAAAATGTTATAGTCCTTGATCAAATGATTCAGGTATGTTTGTTTTCTACAGGTTTAGATTTTCTTTAAGTATAAATTTTCTAGATGTTTTTAATTGTAAATGACCAAACATTTTGGGTATGCTTTATAAAACTCAGCCAACTTTTTTTAACATAATAAAAAAATAACTAATAATAACAACATAAATAGTCATTTTCTATGAGGCTTACAATCTTAAGTGATATCTCGGGAAGAGATACTACATTACATTGTATTTATATAACATATTCGTATTAAATCACCATGCCTCGAACTCTGAACTCACACTGTGAAGAGAGATAAAAATTCCAATGCCTTTAATTCATATTTTAAAAATGCTTCTCTTATCTCTGCCGTAAGAAACATGCAAACAACACAGATTTTTTAACTTTTTTCATTTTAAAACAAATATAAAGTTAACACGCTTATCCTTTCAAGTATAATCATGAGACGGTTTTGAAGATTTTGAAGAGTTTCCAGATCTCAGACAAGCTGGCATTTGTAAAGTCTCAAAACAAAAAAAAGAGGCTGCCTCCTGCTTTAGAAGCACAGTCTAAACAGAAGTCACTCATTTATCATAAAAATAGGGTGGCTCCAACTATAAATCTTCAAACTCGAACTTTTATTTCCAGATGGGAAATACCAACAATAAAATTTTCTTTTCTTCTTAAAGTAGAAGTTGAATCTAAGCGAAGAGTAAAAAGCCAAGGGGGAGGAAAGAATAAGAAAATGGGTACAAGTGAAAGAATTCATGGTGCAATTTGTTCTAATAAAGATGCAATATATACTGCAATAGCAAAATCTAAAAATAAAATGGAAACCAATAAACATATTGAAATAGATTAAGATATGTTTCAATATTGTATCCTTCCCCTTCTGCTTTCATTTGAGAAAAGAGTTTGATAGTAGCATTGTGAGTTATGCCTTAGTCATAAAAGCTTCATTTTCACACCATGATTAACCCTTCATGTTAACACATGCAAAGTGATTCGATCTGAATCAATACTTAGAAAAATTTAACATTTCCCCTCCAAATGATTGCTGAAAGATGGCCAACTTTAGAAGCTTAAAGAAAATTGCAAGAGTCAACAACAAAAAGCAGTGAGTAGGTAAAAGAGGAATTTGTGTTGAAAAATGAGTAGAAGTTCAGGCTTCTCCTGACATGACTGGTTATAATGCTCTGCAGAAGTAAAGGGAAACAAAAAGATTAGATTAAACTTACTATAATTCCATCTGCGTGCTTCTCCGCATTACACTGGTCCTTAAGGAGAAATGTTAAAAATATTAACTTCATTCTTTTAAGTAACTCCTTCTGTACTTTCTTCCCTATTAAGAAAGCTTATTTTACTATAGGTAAGTAACAATGTTAGACTATCTCTTGGCTTCTACAAAAATTGTAATTCTATTTGTACACTGCTAACCAAACACAATTCTATCACTGGCTATAAAACAAACACCACCAACAATTATTTTTTCTCTACAGGTATTTAATTAAGTTCATTATAGAAATAACTTATGGAACTGTGTACTCATATTGGTACCAACTATTAAAAGCAGATACACTAATTTAGGATGGAAGACCCTGAATATTTCTGGGTTTAATTTTATAGTATGTTATAACTACCCACAACCCTTAAACTCTCACTGCAATTTAAAGAGATGACAATCATATACCCTTAAAAACTTGGGACAAACACAATTTCCTATATCTGGCTGTAGGCCCAGAATTACACTTCTCCAAATAGATGGTCTGATTTTTGTTTCAGTAAATATAATCACTGTATCCATGGAATCACATAGGAGCGAATGCCTGGCAAATATTTCCCATTTATTATTTCACTTATTCCACCAACAACTCTATAAGGTAGATGCTATTATTATTCCCATTGGACATATTAGAAAATTGAGACAGAAGGTGGGCAGCCAGGATTCCACAGTCCAGTTTCGGAACTCATGTTCTTAATTAACTAATACGCTCTTTTGCCTTGCTTCTCCAAGCACATACTTTAGGAAGGTGGTGGAAAGTTACCAACACATATTCATTTCTGTAATTATAATCCACCTATTTGCATTATATAGATAATATGTTTAATTTTAAATAAAACTGTTTAATGTTTCAACTCCATAGTATGAGGATATTTAAGTTTGAATAGAAACCAGTATCTGGTCTTGGTTTTAAACGTAATGTCCACGTTCTATCTCACATACCTATAACTTTTTCTTTACTGAGTTTACTCAGAAATCTTCATATTGAAGTGTCAACCAAGAGCATTTTGAAGATTTGGGAATAAGTTAACACTAACATAGCAGGGCTGTCTGCCTGCGAAGCTGGCCTCTGACCATTCTCTCTGATAAGGGTGGCTCACTGTACCTAAACTGTATAAGCAAACAATTTGTTTGTGCTGACAACCTGTTTTCCTTCTCTAAGTCTGGAATCTTGATAAGTGCTATGTAGAAAGTGCTTACTTGACAAAGCTCCAAGGTGTTGAGTCTTTAATGAGCTTCCCTGGTAGACATTTTACACATGTTGTCACAATTTGTTACTGGAGAAATTAAGCACATTCTATGCAAATCTACTGGGAGAAGACAGACAGAAGCTTGTGCCTGTTTTTTCTCTGGATTTTGCCCCATGTGCCTTTTCCCTTTGCTGATTTTGCTTTGGATCCTTTGCTCTAATAAACTGTACCTATGAATATCCATCATGTCCTGTGAGTCCTCCAAGCAAATCATCAAACCTAGAGGTGCTTGTGAGAACTTCTAGCACAGTGTGTATCTTTCACATATCCTTGAGAATATCTGGCATTTTGTTATCTATGTAATTCATATTGGGGTTTTCCCCATTTGAAAAATTAACTATATATTTAGAATATCCAAAGTTTCAGTAATTCTTAATGAAGATAGTTGAAAATAAATTATTGGGAATTCTAGAGAAAGAAATTAGAAAGTTTCTTGCTCAGATGACATTTTGATTTAATTATGGCTTTCCCCTATTAATTTCTAAATATTGGTTTTTCCAAAGGATTTCTTAGAAAGGAATATTATACACATGTGATAGATTAAATTTTCCAGAAATGGCCCCAACAAGAGGTAGTGTTCACATCCCTTACACTAAAACCTTTGTGACAGTCTCTACCAGTAATTACAGCAGAAATGACTGTATGTGATTTCTAACGTTAGTTCATAGATATGTCACAAACTTTCTTTCTCCTTGTTTTCTAGGAGAAAACAACCAACCCAACCAACCACCATACTGTGAGAAAACCCAAGCAGCTGTAAAGAGGACTCTATGGAGAAGAATCTAGGCCCCAGCCGAACTTTGCAGTGTGTGAGTGAACCATCTTAAAAGTAGATCCTCTAGCCGCCCCCAAATTATCACAGGTGACACTGCATGAAATATGAACAAGTCATGAGGTCTACCCAAACTGCAAATTTGTGAGGAAAATTTAAATCACTACTGCTATTTTAAGACACTCCAGTTTAGACTGCTCTGTTATGCAGTGATTGATTACTGAAATACTATGTTATATATACACACGTATGTTATCTAAAAAAACCACTTTTAATTCTGGTGTAATTTAAAATAAATTTCAATATGTGACAAACTCCCCCCCGCCCATTAATAATGAATGATACCTACAGGGAATTTTAATTGTTTTTAAAGGGTGTATTTTTAAGAAAGAGAGGCGGGGGAGTGGGTGGGAGGGAGGGGCAGAGAGAGAGGGAGACACAGAATCTGAAGCAGGCTCCAGGCTCTGAGCTGTCAGCACAGAGCCGGATGCGGGACTTAAACACACAAACCATGAGATCATGGCCTGAGCCGAAGTCAGACGCTTAACCAACTAACTGAGCCAGCCACCAGGCACCTCATCTACAGGGTATTTTAAATCAGGATTTATTATTCTTGTTATTGTTGTGGTTTGTCTTTTAAGGCAGAGTCAAAGCTAGATGAACCCATAGACTATTAAATGCTTTCCTATTAATCCATTCCCATCATGTACTTTAGGAATTTTGTTCTACTACTTAAAATTAAAGCTATATTGATCCCCCCTTCCCCATTTTTCTTTTTAAAAACTATCCTGTTTTTAAGTATACCACAAATGGCTTTTAATTAGGATCAGTTAAAGCTAAACCTCAAGTATTACTGAACTGGAGATTTAATTGAATTCAATATGAACTATGCTAATGAAACAAAGAAAGGGTCTAATGCTACTTCCCACTTAAATTATACCATACGTTTATCTGGTTCTAAGTCCCTTATTCCTTAATGCAAAGGCTATTCTCTTCTCTGAACATACCAGCATGACTGAGATCTGGAAATATGATAATGAACAAAAACATCAGCACAACATAACCTGGATTTCTGATTTCTGACAACTGTAGACTCCAGTATTTTTAAAACCATACCTACCAATAAAATACATGAAATATATCCCCATCTCTCTAATAAGGCAGTATAGTCTAGTAAAAGCTCTCATAATTATGGACCAATACACTTATTATATGAAACAAAAAATAAACATCTTTTGATGACAGAAAATTTCTAATTCAAGTTTGATGAGATTCAACAAATGAGGCTGGGACAACTGGATATCCACATGCAGAAAATGAATTTAGACCCCTACCTCAC
This sequence comes from Prionailurus bengalensis, assembly GCF_016509475.1. Lineage (NCBI taxonomy): Eukaryota > Metazoa > Chordata > Mammalia > Carnivora > Felidae > Prionailurus > Prionailurus bengalensis. Next base: position 41,688,340 of record NC_057345.1, on the reverse strand, counting down.
ACCACAAAGATGAACTCAAAGTGGATCACAAAACTATAAAACTCTAAGAACAAAACACAGGAATAAACCTTTGTGATCTAGGATTAGGCAATGACTTTCTCAGGTAAGCCACCAAAGGCACAACCAATAGAAGACTGATAAATTGGACTTCATCAAAAATAAAAATATGCATGCTTCTCAGGATGCTATCAAGAAAGAGAAAAGACAACCCACAAACTTGAAGAAAAATTTGCAAATCATAGATAAGGATTTGTATTTAGAACATATAAATCACTCCCAGACTCAATGAGATTTAAAACAAAACAACTAAAAAATGGGCAAAGAATTTGAATAGACATTTTCCCAAAGATCTATGAAATGGCTAACAAGCACATGAAAAGATTATGAACATCACTATTTCTTAGGGAAATGCAAATGAAAACCCTGAGATGCCACTAAGAATGGCTAGACAATCACAGGAGTGATCTCATCATATTCAGAGGTTCCATGAATCCATTATTATTTTTTAAAGTATAGTTGACACACAATGTTACATTAGTTTCAGGTGTACAACACAGTAATTCTATGTAATTCTATGATTCTGTACGTTACGCTATGCTTATCATAAGTGCAGCTACCATTTGTCAACATACTATTACAGTATCATTGAGTATATTCCCTGTGCTGTACCTTTTATTCCTATAACTTACTCATTCCATAACTGAAAGCCTGTACCTCCCACTCTTCTTCACTCATTCTGCACCACCCCCACACCCCCTTCTCTGGCAACCACCAGCTGTTCTCTGCATTTATGGGTCTGTTTCTGTTTGTTCATTTGTTTTGTTTTTTCAGATTCCATATTTAAGTGAAATCATATGGTATTTACATTTACAGTTAACCATAAGACAGAAGCATTACGCAGGTGGGCCTGATCTGATCTCATGAGCCATTAAAACCAGAGAGCTTTCCCTGGCTGGTTGCAGAAGAGAGATAAGGTCAGAAATGTGAACCATGAGAGGATATGATATGCCACTGCTGGCTCTGAAGATAGAGGGAGACTGTGTAAGGATGAGACAGAGGCCTTTAGTTGCTGACAATGAGTTCTAGCCAACAACTAGCAAGGAAATGGGGACCTCAGTCCTACAACAAGGACCTGAATAAGCCTAGAAGTGGATTCTTTCCCAGACCATCTAAATAGTTCAATCTGTCCAGACCTTGATTTGGGCCTTAAGCATACAATCCAGCCCAGTCACCTTAGAGTCATCTACAGAACTGTGAGCTAATAAATGACTGCTGTTTTAAGCCACTTAAAAAAAAAAAAAAGGACAATCACAAATATTGGTTGAGGATGTGTAGAAAATGGAATTCTAACATACTGATTGTGAGTGGGACTGTAAAATGGTGTAGCTGCTTTGAAAAGTAGTTCAGCAGTTTCTAAAAAAGTTATTACCATATAACCCTACTAATGCCACTTCTAGGTATACAGTTAAAATAAATGAAACATATCTCCACACAAAATGTAGACATTTACTGCAGCATTATTCACAGTAGCCAAAAAAAAAGGGAAACAACCCAAATATTCATTAATTGCTGAATAGACAAAATGTGGTATATGTATTCAGTGGAATGTTATTCAGAAATGAAGAGGAATTAAGTCCTGATACATGTGACAATATGAGCCTTGAAAACATTATGCTAAATAAGCCAGTCACAAAAGACCACATACTGTATAATCCTAATTATATGAAATGTCCAGAATAGGCAAATCTAGAAACAGTAGATTAGTGGTTTCCAGGGATTGGAGGAGGAACAGGGGTGAGGGTAGCAAAGAAAAGAGGAACAGGGAGGGGGTGACTGCTTAATAGATACAGTGTTTCTTTTTGGAGTGATAAAAACGTACTATAATTTGAATATGGCAATGAGTGCACAAGTTTGTAAATATACCAAAAACCAATGAAGTGTACACTTTAAAAAAATTTTTTAATGTTTATTCATTTTCTGAGAAAGAGACAAAACGTTAGTGGGGGAGGGGCAGAGACAGAGGAAGACAGAATCTGAAGCAGGCTCCAGGCTCCAGGCTCCATGCTGTCAGCACAGAGCCCTACGTGGAGCTCAAACCTGTGAACTGTGAGATCATGACCCAGGCTGAAGTCAGACGCTTAACCAACTGAGCCACCCAGGTACCCTGAAGTGTATACTTTAAATGAGTAAACTTTATGGTATATAAATTAGTATCAATAAATCTGTTTTTAAAAAGTCTGATGAGAAATTAACAAATGCTTATGAAAAACAAATAGTCTATGAAGAAAAATATTCTGGGGAGAGAACCGGAGATCCCAAGACAACTTAAATATACAATCTACTTTGAGAGGATAATCTAGACCTGTACTGTCCAGTTTGGGAACTACTAGTCACACGAGGCTACTGGGCACTTGGAATGTGGCTAGTTCAAAGTGTAATATACACCCAAGATATTGAAGACTTAGCACCAAAAAAAAAAGACAGAATATGAAGTATGTTGAAATGGTAGTATTTTGGATATATTGGGTTAAATAAAATACGTTATTAAAATTAATTTCACTTGCTTATATGAATTATGGCATATGGTCTTATCACCTAATCTTGATAAGGAATTGGTCAAATCCTCCAATGTAGAGGCCTCCCAGGTTATTTCTGCTTTATTCCACCTTCCCCGCCACCCCCTCCCGGCCACTTCCTCTGCAATTTCCCATGAGTGAAACACCAGCTGCCTCTATCTATGGTACAAAGGAAGAATGAAATTTTCTGAACACTGCCCACCTGAAAATCCCACTAACCCAAGTGGTACCCAAATTTTGCTGCATGTTAGAACTACCTGGGAGTTTAAAATCCCAAAAGCCCAGGTAACACCCCACAGCAGCTACAACACAATGTCTGGAAATGGGAGCCAGACACGAGAACTGTTAAAGATTCTCGAGTGATTCCAACAGGTAGCAAAGTTTGGGAGTCAATACATTAATCATTTAGGGAGGAGGAAAACTTGTGGGAGAATTAAAATGAAAGAATCAAAACTGGAAGGAGTTTAAAATCCTACCTACAGCATTCTGCCTCTAACAAGCTAATACTAAATAAATTCCAAACAACAAAGGCATCAAATTAGCTATCCTCTTATATCCCTTTGGGGTCTCAGGTGGCACTCTCTAAAAGTAGCTGATTTCAAGATTTTATTAACCCACCAATGAAGAACAGTCCTCCAAAGTGACTGTAACAATTCATATTCCCATCAGTATTAGACAGAAGTCCTCCCAGCACAACAGAGAGGTGGCTAAAAAAAAAAAAAAATCATACATAGAGTGGATACACTAAACTATGCAACCATAAAAAATTATGTATTAGATGGGACGCCTGGGTGGCTCAGTCGGTTGGGCGTCTGACTTCAGCTCAGGTCATGATCTCACAGTCTGTGAGTTGGAGCCCCCCATCAGGCTCTGTGCTGACAGCTCAGAGCCTGGAGCCTGCTTCAGATTCTGTGTTTCCCCTCCCTCTGCCCCTCCCCTGTTCATGCTCTCTGTCTCAAAAACATTAAAAAAAATTTTTTTTTAATTATGTATTAGAAACATTAATTCAAAATTCACAATTATTGGGCCCCTATTATGTGGCAGGCAACTGTTCTGGGCACTGAGTATACAGTGGTGTTTTACAGTGAATATTTGTGTGCCCTGCCTTCTACCATATTCAGATGAAGCCCTAACCTCCAGTATGACTATTTGGAGATGGGGGCATTTGTTGAAGTAAATTATAGTTAAATAAGGTCCTAAAAGTGGGGTCTGGACCTAATTAAGTGTTTTTATGAGATACCAGAGAGCTCTCCTCACCATCTCTCTCCCTATATCCCTCTGTCCTTTCAACCTTCTCCTTCTCCTTCCCTCCCTCCCTCCTTTTTCTCTCTCTACTCCTTGTGCACACCATCAAGGAAAGACCACGTGAGGACATAGTGAGAAGGTGGTGGTCTACAAGCTAAAGAGTCATTACCAGAAACCAAATTGGCAGGAACCCTGATCTTGAACTTCTATAGCCTCCAAAACTGTGAGAAAATAAATTTGTTGTTTAAGCCACCCAGTCTGTGATGGTTTGTTATGGCAGCCCAAGTAGACTAATACAAGGGTAAATAAGACAAAGTCCTTAAGGAGAGTACAGTCAGGTGTAAACAGACAGCAAACAATATATCAAGTGAATTTGGCTAGTGATGCAAGGCCATGAAGAAAAAGACCACCAATGGGAAGTTAGACATTATTTAGGTAGAGTGGTCAGGAAGGTCTCTTCAAAGAGATTTCATGTGGGCAGAAATCTGAATAAAGCAAGAGAGTGAGTCCTGGAAATATGGAGGAAGTGCCTTCCAGTCAGAGGGGAAAGTAAATACACATTCCTGAAGCAGAAAGCGTCTGGCCTGAGAAAAAGAAAACAAGCCAATGTTGTTGGAATAACGTGATCAAGTGAGGGCAGATGAGGTGAGAGAGTAGTGACAGTTCAATTGATATAAGTTATTATAAGCAGTTTAGATTCCAAGGGAGATGCAAAACCATTTAGGGGGATTTAAGGAGGCAAGTGAAATGATCTGATTTACATTTAGATTTAAAGATACTCATAGAATTCATATAGACTACATATGTAATTTAAGGGATGTTTTTGTACACTGAAAGCCTTTAATGAAGGCTTTTTCCTTATGGAAAAAACTAAAAAGCCAACTTGATTTACTTAATCTATGTTACCCCTTCTGAAGGACCTTGAAATATAAGTCTATCAAGCTGGGCTAAAAAAAAAACAAAAAAACACAGAGAGGTAGCAAGTACAGACTAAACAGTAGAAACTTCCAGTAGAAACTGAGCTCCTGGCTGCCTCAGTCAGTGGCGAGTGCTGCTCTTGATCTTGGGTGAGTGCGTGTCCCACATTTGTAGAGATTACTTAAAAAATGAAAAATCTTTAAAAAAAATAGTAGAAACTTCCAAAAAGGAGTGTTAGTAATTTGAATTGTAACTCATTCCAAAGACAGAACACGGAAAATGTTCTTGACGGGAAGCTAAAAGGTGAGCTACTCAAAGAAGCTAGGCAGTCTTGTTTTACATCTATCTAAAAGTTTTGAATGACTTGTAGAGATTATCCAAACTGGCCTAAACACTATCAGCTCTTCTATTTCCTCAATCTTCTAGAGAAGGCAGTATGAATCTCTAAAACACCTACCTATTCACACTGAGCATGGTGTAGTTCACTGCTTATCTATATATTGTAGAGGCTTTTGGGTAACAGTAGATGCCCACCTACCCATGTAATTTTACAGTCAAGAAAAACAGAAACCTTACCACCTCTTTTATACCCCCAACACTATCCTCCCTTTATAATATATTCTCATCCACAGAAGCAGATGAAAAATTTAGACATATACACAAGAAATCAGGCATAGTGATAAAAAAAAAAACAAAACAAAACAATACACCAAAAACCTAGAAAGTGAACACAAGCCCTTAAATTCAGACACTTTAATACTGGATCTAGCCTCAGGAGAAAATGATATTGACCTCCTTTAACTTATATGGTGAATATCCTTACTATCTAAGCACAAATGGATTGTCCTATACAATTGTGTTATTAACAATACTAGGTAAAAAATGACCATTACTGGGCAAACAAATATATGCAACTGAATAAGTAAAACAGGCCAGTAATTAAAAACTCATGCAAACATCATTTCCCAACTTGGCTGCTGAATTGCCTGCCCACCCTCTTCTAGCCACTGGCTAGAAATACAGAGATACAGTCAGATAGAAACAATCAGGGGACATTTTTTAAAATTCTTATTTTCAAATCCTAAAATGCCTATTTCTCAAAATACCAGGCAATCAAATCTACATTTAAGTTGAATACACCAAAATTTTTCAGAAAAGCAGGCACAACGCCATGAAATTTTTACCTCACCACAATAATTCAAAATACATTTTATTGCATGAATAAGGAACAGCAATTAAAGTAATGGTTCACTGATGTAGTTTAGTACTAGAAAAAAAACCTAAAAAAATATATATTATATACATATAATACACACACACACACATATATATCTTTTATACTCTTTGTTATGGATGAGAGAAAGAACTCTTGCTAAAATTTAATTCCTTTTTTCCTAAGAAAAACTTTTCTGTGAAAAGTTTTGCAAAGTATGCCCTTGTTCCAAAGCAGTATAATGGGTAAAGTGGAAGAAAGGAGTGAGTCATTCAAATGTGCTCCCCTCCTTCCCAGTCATCATATCAGAAATTACCTTATCAAAACCAGGCACATGCTGCTAAGGTAACACCCAAATACACAGTTGTTCAATAGTACTAGGAACCCCACAATTTACTGCAGAAAGGTAATATATTTCAGAACCAGGTCACCGGACTATTAAAGAGAAATGCTATTACAATTTTTAAATCTCATTAAATTAAAGGAATCAAAAGTAAAATTTACTTACTTTAGCAATCTGCAGCAACACAATGCAGTGTTTAATTGATTCTACCATGCTCTGTAAAAACAGGACACTGATTTTAGGATCTTGCACCAAATAAAATGGTCTTTTGATACAACTTTAGATATAAAAATCAGTTCAAATGTACAAGATTTAAGTCTATACTATACAAGAAATACCCTCTCTGGATATCTGGTGGGTTCTACTATATTGACAGTGTCAGATGAAGTTATCATTAGCAATTCTATAAACCATTAAAGAATGCCAAAAAGGGGCATCTGAGTGGCTCAGTCATTAAGTGTCCAACTTTGGCTCAGGTCATGATCTTGCGGTTCACAAGTTCAAGTCCTGTGTCACGCTCTCTGTTAACAGCTCAGAGCCTGGAGCCTGTTTCAGACTTTGTGTCTCCCTCTCTCTCTGCCCTTCTCCCACTTATGCTCGTGCGTGCTCCCTCTCTCTCTCTCTCTCTCTCAAAAATAAACATTAAAAAATTTAAAAAGAATGCTAAAAATTGTTAATTTATACTGATAACATTCTAAACGGATTTTCAACACTTCAAACAGAAAGAAACAGGGGGCTGATTAACTTCCAAATTCTTAGATCAATGGCAGGTAACCCTAATGTAAATTCCTAAAATATCTATTGAAGACTTTTATGGAATTATGGAGAGTAAAGGATTCTAACCCCAATACTGGTGAACCTAGAATACTACTACTTTGTTTTCAAAAAGGCTTTTATCAAAATGTAGATCTTATGAGTAGCCTATTACATAATGTCAGAAGGCCAGTACATCAGAAAGCTTGAATCATAATATATTTTAATTATAAGAGAATATACGTTGTGCATGGATGACACCTTTTATCCAAGAATCTCAGACAGACAAGACCAGAAACAAATAAAATGGCACATGAAGTCCATTTCAATTAGAGGGATTATTTAGTCTTTTTAACTCCTTTAGAAAATAAAATTCTTTTTTTTTCTAATGTTTATTTATTTTGAGAGAGAGCAAGCGGGGGGGGGGGGAAGGGAGGGTGGGAGGGGGGAGAGAGAGAGAGAGAGAGAGAGAGAGAGAGAGAGAGAGAGAGAGAGAGGGAATCCAAAGCAGGTTCCACACTCTCAGCACGGAGCCCGATGTGGGGCTTCAGCTCATGAACCATGAGATCAAGACCTGAGCTGAAATCAAGAGTCAGACGCCTAACCAAGTCACCCAGGCTCCCTGAAAATAATAAAATTCTTAAACAGCCTTGTAAAAAATTCATAAAAATTAAAATCTCAATTGTTCTTAATAGTGGCAGCTTAAAATAGAAACAGCATTTTAAAGTACTTTCTAATGCAAAGCCAGAGTTTTTCAAACACATAACTTACATTTGTTGTTTCTTTGAGAGTTTCAATTTTCTGTGAAAAATGAGATGTTTTAAACAGAAATAATCAGAAGCACAAAGAGATATTATTTTCTACTCATCATTTAAAGAATTTTACTAAAATGTACTCATAACTCTGAGTACAAGCAAGTTGGAAAGGGAGTACTTTTGGTTATACTTTTTAAAACTTATATCAAACATTAAATAAAACATTCAGATATTTTACGGATTATGGATTACAGGATTGAAAAGAAAATGATTACATCTGCAAATAAAATTCATGTGATTCAATTCAACATTTGTAAGAATACAAAACATTTTTATTCATTTAAAAAAAAACGACTCTTTTCTATAGACTGATTCACTATATGATTTTAAAACACGTGTTTCAGAACTACCTTAAACTTTGCCAAGCTGTTTAAAAATGACATGGGACTAAATTCCAAAACTAAGAATGGAAAGGGAGCTAAACATGAGTTACAGATACTATTATCAAGTGTAAAAGAGCCAAATGCAAAGCTACAGTCAAAAGAAACACACACAAAAATAAATGATACTGCATTAGGAAATCTAATCAAGGAAGACAAAATGTTAACTGGAAGAAAGCAATATTCAAAATACAAAGTAATTGTCAGAAATTCATAGAGGGCAGTAGGGGAAATATAATTAAAGCAACACTTGTTCTGTTTCCTCAACTGTGGCTTCTTGTTTATTCTGCAAATTCTTGCCAGTTTACTATATGAAGTGACCACAAATCAATTTAATAAAATAAACTTTCTACCTTCAACATTTAAAAACCTCTAAACAAAGAACTTACTCCTAGGAAGGTGGTACTTAACAAAATGGGCATCATATTAAAATTTTTGTACATTACCCTTTCATTTAATTATGAAACCGTAACAGGAATTCCCCAGAACCCCCTGCCCCCTCTACCCCGCCCTGGTCTGTACAGCAGTACTACCAATAAACAGTAAACAGTACTATTATAGTAGCCAAAACACTGAGGTCCTTCTGTTATTTCTCTAAAAGGCTCTTGGTTTTAAAATGGTTTAAGGCAAAATAATGATTATAGAACTTACCTTTCTCTGTTCATCATCTTTGCAGTTTTGAAGTTTGTCATCAAAAAGCTACAGGATTAAAAAGAAAACGATTATAGTATCAAGCCACTTTGCTATATTGTATACATGTACTAAACATAAAACAGCAAACCTTAGTTCTTGAACACTTTTCTTCCAGGGATGATCTACATGTATTTTTAAGGTAACGTACATTTTCCAAAGGACTGTATCAAATCCAATTCTACTGAATTATTTTAAACGGTCAAGTTCAATTACTCTGGTAGAATTACAAGCAAAAGAAAACATTCTGAACTTAAAATATCAACTGAAACCTAAGCTTTTTCTGCTCTGTGATCCAAGTTTATTAACACTTCTTTTTCTTCCCAGGACTTTTGCTTTTAATTAATTTTAACATTTATTTATTATTGAGAGACAGAAAGAGACTGAACATGAGCATGGGAGGGGCAGAGAGAGGGGGAGATACAGAATCTGAAGCAGGTTCCAGGCTCTGAGCTGTCAGCACAGAGACCGACACAGGGCTTGAACTCACAAACCACGAGATCATGACCTGAGCTGAAGTTGGACATTTTACCAACTGAACCACCCAGAAGCTCCTGCTGGTAATTAATTTTAAAGTAGGAATTGAAAAAGACAATTTCAGTAATAATAAATGAAGTAGAGAAATCATCTCTCGCAACCCCCAATCCCCAAAATGGAAAAACCAAGGCCTTTGAAATTGAACGACTTTAAAATTTACCAGTTTCAAAGAACTTTAAAACAGAATATGAATCTAATCTTATCATGCTTTCTTCTAATTATGTCTAGATATTTATTTTTTAATGGCCAAAAAAGTGCATTATACAATTTATCAATATAAATCAGAGATAAAGATCTATGAATAAGTCACCCAGATCTTTTAATAAGTCAGCTTTAAAAACTGCTGAGGAACCATCTAGGGGTTCAAATTAACATCAAATAACTTTACATTCAGAATGAAGCTCAGTAACATTTACTACTTTATACCACTCCAGTATATAAACTAATGCCATACCTTTAATTGTTCTATCAAGATTTGTAGGTAAGCATCGGCCTCTGTAAGTTTCTTATCAAAGTCTTGGACACTAGGAACAAATCCTGAATCCAAACCCTAGAGAAAAAGAAAATTTGTAATAAATCTAACAGTACCCATGCAATGTTTAATAGTACAGAAGATAGATACTTCATCCTTCATACATGACATTTCAATTTTTGAAGTAAAAATAGTACTTTTACATAAATAATAGGCATATTTAAACTATCTAAATTCTCCAAGAATAGTGGTACATCAATCTCCCTCATGAACTTCTAGCCCTGTTCCCTTATCAAACATGTGCTGCTGCTTAAATTAGGATTCACCCTGTTCTTCAGAATCATTTTCTTCTCTCCCAAAATGGCTCCCAGTGATATCCAGAGCAACAGTAATTTAGATAAATAACCTCGATCACCACCTTGATTACCTCCTACTTTACCCCCACTTTGATTCCTCCAGTCCCTTATCTTAACTTCATATTCTATTTAGTTCTCATTCCCTAACCCACCCCATTAGCACTGATGCATTCTCCTCCTTCCTTATTAAAAAAGAAAAATGAACCTCAAAATTCTCACCTCTTCTAAGAATAGGGCCCTCTCTAAGTGAAAATGACAATACTTCTGTCTTAATCAAGTTCCCTACTCACTTTCACCCTTGGCATGAACACTACACTCTGGACACGGTGTAAATGTTTATTTATTTAAAGGGCCCACTCATTTCTCAGTTTAAGGGTCCAGCATTTGCATGTCCCACTTTCTGTACACTAAAAATTTTAAACTTCAAGAGCATGGGATTCCTATGTTTTAACTTTACTCAAAAGTAATCATCTCCGACTGAAAAACACATCAATCCTAGGTGTAAAGACAAAAAGTGGGGTGCCTGGCTGGCTCAGTCAGTGGAGTGTGCAACTCTCGATCTCTGGGTTTTGAGTTTGAGCCCCATGTTGGATACAGAGATTACTTAAAAATAAAATCTTTTAAAAAATAAAAGACAAAGTTGGAGACTGAACAAGACTACCAGCCTGCCATACTTGCATGCCCAAATGTCATGCAGTTAAAAAAAAAAGGGTCACAAACCACTAATGTCACAATCCCAACCCAACCACAGAATTCAGCATTGAATGGGTAAAATATACCAGTTAAACATACCATACTTGATTTTCACTTATTGGCCAAAACATGCTGATCATTTTCACATTCCCAATTTAGTAAATTGAGGCCAGGGTTCATTGTGTATTATACCAACACCTCATCTCTGCACAATACTTTATTATTACTAAAGCACTTTTACAACCATTATCTCAAACACCAGACTGAGACTGTATAGTATGGAAAACAACAATGGGTTGGCAAGCCTGGTTTCTAATTGCAGCTCAGCCACTAACAGGTCTCTCTAAGCTGTTTTCTTAACTGCAAAATATAGGCATCCTCCTCATACTATTATTGATACCACAGGTAGTACTTAAGACAATTACTAATACAATCAATTACTACTATTAGCATTTATTGTTGCTCTTGCTTCAAATTCTGAATCAGAACAGTAAAAAAAATGAAAACAAAAACTTAAGTCATATTAGACCATGGGAAAATCAACTTAGCTTGTAACCCATTTTCTTTTTCAAATTCAAAGGCAATACAACTGCCTGGTTTTTTTTTAAATATATACATGTAAAGAAACTGCTTGAATGAGTATTAAATATCCCTTCCCAATGAAATGTCATGCATAAAAACAAAATTTAAGAAAAATCATAATAAACATCGTGTATAAAAAACTGTGGTTTAAACATTTTCATTTTAAAAGATAATCCAAAAAACTTCCTATTAAAAACATTTACTATATAGAGCATGATAATAAAAGATGTGGAAAAGGAAGGATAGATCCATTACATTTCAGAGATACTACAGTACTGCATTATGAAAGAAGGAAGTAATTTCTTTGTATGTTACTGTACCACAGAAAAATTAGAACTGCTTGGCTTAGTTTTTGTTTCACACAGCAATGGAACATAACCGCCATTAACGTAACTATAAGATCTAGTTAAAAATCAGTAAAATACATTATGCTTGCTAAATATTGGAAAGGTTAATGGCGTAGTCATAAATAAAAGGTAAAGCATCTAAATAATTAGAAAATGTAACTTTTAAGAATTTTCCCTCTTTTGAATCCAAAATGTAATTAACATATTATTTTGAACAAATCTGATTAAAAATCCTCCCATAAATAGAAATAAACTGGATTTCAATTACTGAGATCTAAAACCCACCTAAATTAATTCTTAAAAAACAATCCTTTGATGTTGCTATAATCATAGAACCTCAACCTGGTTCTCTTCTTAGACCTGCCTCTAGATAGTCCTCCACAACATTCCTTTAACCTCAGAATAAACTCCACACGTCGTAACATCCAAGTCAAAGATCTACTCACCAATCTATTTTTATGTAATGTATAATAGGAGGTTTATAACAAGAGTTATTAGCGTAAAAGCCCAGCACTAGCCTAAACTTCCTTGCACAGTAATCCATACATCTCTAATGTACTTAAACAGAAAATGTATAGTTGCCCAATCTGCAATCAATAAAACAACATGCACACATTTATCAACATGGACAACTGATAGTAATTAAACTGCTTCCTCACACTAGAAGAAAATACCAAGTTGTTACTATGTATTGTGACTTAGAGTACGTACACAGAAACAAAGCCATCTCTAAAACCTCCCACCTGAAGTTACTTTTACAATGTCTTTGAAAGTCTTCTAGGGGAGCCTGGGTGGCTCAGTCGGTTGAGCGTCCGACTTCGGCTCAGGTCATGATCTCACAGTTCGTGGGTTCAAGCCCTGCATTAGGCTCTGTGCTGACCGCTTGCTCAGAGCCTGGAGCCTGCTTCAGATTCTGTGTCTCCTACTCTCTCTGCCCCTCCCCCGTTCACACTTTGTCTCACTCTGTTGCTCAAAAATAAATGTAAATAAATAAATAAATAAATAAATAAATAAATAAAGTCTTCTAGTCTTTAAATATCTCAACAGGCGAGGAACTCGTTACCTCCTAACATATACTATTTCATAAAAATTCCCTTTAAGTCATAACTATTCCTCTTTCTATTCAACATTTACAATAAGACCCTACACTTATTCATGTCCTTTTTAATGGAATTTTGTTTTAAAACAAATTATCAGAATATATAGCCCTTTACACCATGTTGAGAATGGTCTTTCTTCAAAAGAACTAAGAACAAACAGAGCAGATCCTTTAAGACAGCGTGTGACTTCATATTTCTTACAGGGGCATCTTATAGTAACTCTTGAGAACAAGCTGGCTGGGTCAAGCAGATGTACCACTCATTCAATACTATACCCTCAGGGATAGTTCAGCATTGAATAAATGTGTGTGGCACTGACTGCAGCATCTGGCAGCTACTGATGCCTTGACAAGGGTCTACTCCACTCCCCCTCCTCCCTAAGATTCCTCTTGCCTTTCTGTTGCCTTCATCCTCCCCTTTGTCTACCCCCTCACTCCCTTCTTCAGGTCTTTCTTTTCTTCCCTTTTGTCCTTTAGCAGTGACCAAAGTGGTTTTGTTGCACTTTTGGCAGTCAGGACCAAAGAGGTTGCTGCTCCCTAATTTACTATATTGATGAGCCATAGTTCTCATTTGATGACTTCTGTGTGAATTCATTTAAAGTTTCAATTTTTTTTTTAACATTTATTCATTTTTGAGAGATGGAGAGAGACAAAACGTTAGTGAGGGAGGGGCAGAGAAAGAGGGAGACAGAATCTGAAGCAGGCTGCAGGCTCTAAGCTGTCAGCACAGAGCTCGATGCAAGGTTCGAACTCAGGAACTGTGAGGTCATGACCTGAGCCGAAGTCAGACAGCCAACCGACTGAGCCACCCAGGTGAACCTAAAGTTTAAATTAAACACAACTATTACAGAGAAGTAAAGGCAAATGATCTGTGATGTAAAAGAAATTAAATTGGAACAAAAGAAACGAAACCTGTAAGTTACATACATCCATAAAATTAGAAATCAACGTAAAAGGGGAAAAAAAAGCCCCTTTATGTGGCAAATATACTAAAAACAAAACAGTCTCTAGTTTTCAAGAATACTTTGCTAATAGGGGCATCTGGGTGGCTCAGTTGGTTAAGTGCCCAACTCTTGGTTTCGACGCAGGGCATGATCTCACAGTTTGGGGTTTCGAGCACTGCACCAGGCTCTGCGCTAGCAGTGTGGAGTCTGGTTGGGATTCTTTCTCTCTCCCTCTCTGCCCTTTCCCTATTCTCTTTCTCAAAATGAATGAATAAACATTTTAAAAACAAAAATCACAACAACAACAAAGAATCCTTTGCTAATAAAGGAAGCTATAAAATCAAGACTTTATAGCTGTATAAAGAAGAGTAAAAAAATGATTCGACACCAGCCAAGATCTATATATTCAGTTTAAAATATATAAAGAGAGAAACATTTGGCCCAATTTCAAAAATAATATCTAGACTGCCAGAAGAACATCAGACTGCCTCAGAGCTGTACATAAGTACTTCCTACTATCTTCCTAATACTTATATTGAATAGCATCACTTCTCTTCTCAGAAAGCACTTCAAAGCTAACAAATGTCAGCAAAATTAAATGAATCCCTATTAATGACTTCAGTTGGGGCCATTAAACACTATTTATACACACATATAACCAAATGCTTCACCTCCATTAAAAAATAAAAAGTATTGCAAGGACGTCCTTAAAACTGAAGTACATATGAACGGTAACTGCTTTGTAGAGGTACTCTTTTAGTAAAATAGTACAGGAGGCAATTTTTGAGGCAGGCAGTTAAGAGCTTTTAAAGTAATTCCTGGTGACAGAGGAAGAGTAATGAACAGTGGAGGTAAAAGTGGTAAAAGGTGGTTAAAGGTCTTGTTGAGGTCAGAATCGGGAAATAAGAAAGTCATGAGTAATCTGAGGAACGGAGGAGATTAACACAGAACAGGAAGGGCTATGGCTGAATAAATAACACTGTGAAATTAACAAATGAGTAATTATTTTCATATCAAATCTTATTTTACAACAAAAACATAAAGGACTAAGTACTCGATACTCTGCTTTCTCTTATATAGGAATAGTATATAATAAAAATATGTTGCAAAAAGAGAAAAGGAAAATATATTAGAGAAATCAGACCATGTAAATCTCACAGAAAACTTCAGAATAACAAGAAAACAGAATAAGTTATCAACAGTAGAATTGTAAAGGGGAGTAGCAGCTTAAAAATTTAACAAAGGAAAAACACCAAAGAAAACAAGCCTCCTAATGAAAAAAAAAACACAACATGAATCCAGACAAAAGTAGATGATTTTTTAAAAACTAGCAAAATACACACCCGATAATTAAAATAATGAAAACTTTGCAGAAATGTCGTTTTGATAAAATATGAGAGTATTTGGAAAGTTTAAGTTCACAATTAGCAATTTGAGATGACATGCATCACAGATAGGCTTTCATCCAATGAAAGAAGTATAGAGCATACTTACAATTCAATCACTTACAATTATTTTTGAAAATTCAAGAACTGGAGAGATACCAGAAGACTGGAAAAAAGCAAGTGTGGTACTGATCTTCCATAAAAGTAAGGAAAAGAGAGAATAGAAAGTTACTTTACCATGCTGTGAGTCTGACATCAATAATTAAGTAAAGGAATAATAAGAGAAAAACCTGTAACTGAATATTCAGAGGAAAAGTAGGTACGTGAGCAGCAAGTGGCAAATTAAAAAAAAAAAAAAAGAATATTTTATGCCAAACTTAATGGCTTTTCTGTTCCTTAGAAATTTATTTGCAAATTAAGTTTTTTGAGAAATGACACCATTTTGTCTCCTTATCAAATGACTTAAAAGTTGGCTTAATGATGAAAATAGTATACTAAAGAAACCAGAAATATTAATCAGATTATGATTTTATGTCAAGTATACTACTCTGTGATTTTCTTGGATTGCTGAAAACCTGAAAACATTTATAATCCCTATTGTCTCTGTGGTTTATTCACCTCACCTAAAGGAATTTCTGAGGGAAGAATTTCTATTTTTAATCCTAAAGACTACTCCAGTATCAATTCATTTGGAGTGAAGATTATCAATTCAAAATTGTCAACAAAACTGAGCCTATTACTAAATACTTTCCTCCACTGTAACTTCACGCTATTTTCCATTTAAGTCAATGTTCTGATAACCTAAGGCTCCAAAGCAAGTTCTCTTTTATCAACATGGTAGCTATAGTTAACTTACCAGCACTGCTAGGTACCCCAAGAATATCCTATAAGGTTTTTTTCTGTAGTTCTAACACCATCAATTCACCATGGATGTACTATATTAAAATCTTTTCACAGTATTAGGTCCTCTGGTAGATACTTTATAAGTTTTCTCATTTGATTATCACAAGACAGTAAGGTAGACAGACATTAACCCTATTTTTATAAGCATTTACCCAAGTCATGAGGCAGGAGTTTTCTTTAATTGGGATTTCAACCCAGTCTTTTGACTTAAACCCGTTAAACTTTTCTCTTAAATCACAATAATGTCTGAAAAGAATTCATGGCATAAGAGCACTAAAATGTAATAGAAAAACTGCCTGAAGAAGCTTGAGGTAGCTAAAATGGGCACAAGCTTTAAGGTCAGACTGATCTAGTTTTAAATCCTGAATCTGCAACTTCCTAACCAATTACCTGTATGATCTGGCCAAGCTACTTTCCCCACTGCCATTTTCTCATCTAGAGATGGGCATAATAACAAACCATTCAAAGTTGTTGGATAAATGAAATGAAAGAGTATCTGTAAAGTAACACAGCAGTAAGTTTTCTACTTCCTCTTCATAATCTGGAATCATAAATAACCAGGATTCATTATCTCCAGGGCCTAACTAGTGCCTAACATAAAGAGGGCACTCAATGAATATTTGATAAAAACAAAACTGATTAATAACCAGATAATACCATAAAACATATGCAATTTTAATAGAGACCCATAATCAAAAAAGGATATAAGCCTAAGTGAAATTGTATTTAATGTTCCTTTAAAAAAGGAAAACAGTAAGTTGATAAATTCTGAAGATAACAGTAATAAAGATATGAGCAATACACAAAACAAGTCATAAAATACAGTTATAGAAAATAGATCAGAAAAAAAAATTCCATATGAGATTTTCAGGAAAGTATTGGGTATTAAGCCTGAATCACAAAAGGTAAATTGTACTGAATTATTATTGTGGTCACAAAGAGTCAAACAACATAGAGAAAGCCTTTTTCACCATAAAATAAACTGATTTTTAAAAGTACATCAGCTCTTTAAAAAGGGAATCACTTTTAAGTTTAAAAAAATGGCTTATGCATAGTATTAAGTTTCTGTTTAAAAAATATATATACCACAAAGCAAACGTGAATTGCTCATACAGTTGGGAAAGAGAACTCCTTTTATGTACAGACATCGGTGTCAAAATTCATGAACTTGAATCATAACTCTTAGCACAACTGCTTATTCTTCATGATCTCTTCATCTAATGCTGACCCTATATGTAACCTAAGAACTTACAGAAGGAAACACTAATACTGACTGCATAAAATGACTTGGTTACAACTGCACAAAAGAGGTTTGGGATTTGTACCATTTTCCTCTGTTTTTAAATCATTGATAGCTTGTTTTTCCAAGAGTTCTCTCAATTTATTCAATAAAGTCATATAAAAAGTCCTATCAAAACTAAATACAACAAATAAAAACCTGAAGTTTATGAATAGGATGACCACATATCCTTGTTCGTCTGGGGTAATCAATGTTTATGCCTGTTGTCTCAGAAAAAAATTATTAGCAGCCTCCTTCAATCTCAAAAGTGTTCCAGTCTGGACAATAAATTGTATGGGCTCCTTCTCTATAAAGAATGTAGCTAGCATCCTGGAAAGTGTGTGAGATTGCCTCTGAGTTGTCAGAATGCAGCAAATTACTTAAAACATTGTTTTAAATGAAAAACGAGGTTAAAGGCTCTCAATGTAGAAAGCCAATTACAGAAGTAAGGCTTTAACATAACTCAAGGTAATTAATATTAACTGGGTGCTCACCTTATGCTAGCTAAATGGAGACGTAAATAATATAAAAGCTACGTTTTTTAAAAGTTATCTTATTTATACACATATTCCCCTCTGAAATAAAATGCAAGTAACAAAACACATGAAATACATCATGTATTATTACCAGGGATGGGGATTAAGGAAAGGGGGTATATGAGACAGGGACTGGTATAGTTTTTAGTTTATACATTCACTTGTCTCTGATTTTTAAAAATAAGTATATATTTATTTTAATTCAAAAACATGTAAAAATATTTGGAAACTGCAGGTTTATAAATATTTTTCAAAAGTTTTATTAGTGTTTTAGCTTGCAAAATTATTCTCTTACAATTATCTATAAATGCGTAAAATGTCTTGAGAGTAAATTTGACAATACAGCTGCTCAGGTACACCTTTCCAAGCAAAATGTAGCATAACAGATTTATAACATCATTTACAGATCAAAAGCACAAACTAGCAAAAAAAAAAAGGGGGGGGGGAGGGCACTAAAAAATTAGCAATCAACACTATGTTGAAATAAATGCCAAGAAGAAAAATAGCCAGTAAAACAAAGCAGAATACCTATTTTTTTCTATATCCTTCCTGCCAATAACATAATAACTCAACATTCAAGAAAGCAAACTCATGAAAGACAAAAACACCCACTACATCACTCCCTCTAACAAAGCCCTGTTTGACCATGTGATGGTGGCAATCAGCCAAAGCTTTTCTTTTCACACACTAGCTGTCAGGCTATTGGCCATCTCTTTCTTACAAGTCACAGGTTAACTCATTCCAAGATTTATATAAGCTCTGAGTGACTAACTAGAATGGGATGGAAAAAATACATTCTTCCTTTCCCCAACCTCAGACTACTACCTAGCATGCGGTTTAACAGCATTCTGGAAAGCAAAAAAGTCTCACTATTGTTAAGGGCCCACAGAAATGAAAAGTTTAGGTAAATACTGGATATTTGCTCTAAGCATAACTAACAGAAACTCATATTCAAACACATGAATCCTTAACCTGGGTATTTTAGTAGGTCAACTTTTGAAATAACTGCAGAATTCTCACAGCATAATAGTTGTTGAAATTTTGATTATGAAATGTTTTCAAAAACAAAACTTGATATATTCCTCTAACAAACCCGGATCTCTCTGTATGGCAAAACATAACACACTGAAAATGAAACAATATCTAACAGGAGCTAAATGATGAACTAGTCAGACCAACAGACAAGTACTAAAAGGCTTAAATCTCACATAAACCAACCAAACAAAAATAGAAGAACAACACTGAAAAAGAATAAATACTGTAATTGGTTTGGCATATATCCCTTAAAAATCATATATGCCAAAGCAGTTTTTGTATATCTCATTTTAGCTGCCAGTGAACATTAAACAGAACAGGTTCAGCTTTTGCTAAAGCTGTTAAAAGTGTCATAGAAAATTACCCTAATTTAGTTTAATTGTGGTCACAAATCTATCAAGATGGTCTAAAACATAACTAGAATATATCAGGACAGGACTCAGTGTTCTCAACTGTATCCAAGGCCAGTGCTTGGTTTGTAGAGGTGCTCAATAAAAATTTTGCAAATGAAGGAATTCTGAAATGTCCCTACCTGTTAGCATTTAAACATAAAAAGTAATCAAAGAAATTATAAATCAGTGTATCATGAAAAAAGCATAAATAACTTGTTTACTCTAAAGGATTTATTATTTTACAAGAATGGAAGCTGGCTTTTTTATGGCTAGGTAAAACTTCTTAAATAAAAAAAAGAAATAACAGATAAGACACTGTATTGTACAGGCAGTACAAAAAACAAGACCAGGCAGGGGCACCTGGGTGGCTCAGCTGAATGAGCGTCCAATTCTTGGTGTCGGCTCAGGTCATGATCTCATGGTTTGGTCCGTGTGATCAAACCCCGTGTCGGGCTCTCCAATGGCAGTGCAGAGCTGCTTGGGATTCTCTACCTCTCTCTCTGCCCCACCCCAATTCATGAACCCACATGCTCTCTCAAAATAAATAAACTAAAAACAAAAACAAACAAACAAAAAACAAGACCAGGCAATGACAACTGACTTACCCCTCTAAAACCTCATTCTTCTCATGCCAAATCTTCTCACGAGCAGTTTTACACATGCAGGTATCCCCTGATCTTTCAAAAGTCCACCTTACCACTTTGCTTTCACAAAAGACCTTCATCAGTACTTATTTTCGCTAACCAAAAGATATCTGAAGAGGGTATCTGCTTTTATGAAAAAAGGCACAAAGCAAAAACGGCATTCAACATTTGTTTTGCAGCAAGCTGTTAGAGGCAGCAAATACCACAATCAAGAATGGCACCACCAAGCTCCTTCTCTGGGAACTACACTAAGCATCTCAGCCATTATGCTGCCACAGCTTGAACTGTATCTGTGAGCATTTGTGCTTTATCTAAATTTCTTGAGCATCCATTAGCAAGACGACCTAAAGTGTCAGAAAAGTCTGAGAGGTTATTTTTAGGGTCTGAGATCCTTCAGAAATCTTTCCACTTAAATTTATGGTAATTGCTTCTTCACTTTACACCATTTTGACTTAGGAAAGATTTCATAAGAACACTCTAATTTCAAAAAGCTGAGGAAAGTTATACCGTTCTAGGGTTGGAATTCAGTGTTACAATAATGATTTATTCATTGGGTATCTTTTTTGACTATGGCACTGTGCTAGATGCCAAGATGAATCAGATGTAGACCGTGCCCTAAGAGTTTCAAATCTGTAAGATAAACATCTGTCTACAAATAATTGATTCAAACGTGGTAAAATAAGTGTTATGAGAAAAGTGCTAAGAGATCAGAGGGGAAAGTTGAGAGGATAAGAAAGGTTTCACAGAGGTAGCACTGTGAAGTACAAGATTTGGACTGACATGTGAGGGGGAAAGTATTATAGCAGTGGCCAGAGGCAGGAAACATCATAATGAAATGGAGTATTTGAACTTCTCTTCAATGATGGGGCTATAGAAATGAGAGCAGGGTTAAGTAAACTAACAAGGGATGCTGGACCCAGGAATGAGGAACAGCAGGAAGCCTTCACCACCTCAAGCCTAAAGGAACAAGGAAGGAAACATTACCTAGGATGAACTGGAGGAGGAGCTAATCAAAGGACACTCTAACATAGTGCATAGCCACTGCCAGAAATGCATCAAAACAGAGTAGCAAGAGGAATAAAGTCTGCAAGAGCTCTCTCTTTTCCTCCTTCCATCGTCTGTCACTACCTCCCATTCCCACTGGCTAACCCCAACCAGAATCCAAAGGAAAAAGAGCCTCAGGTGACACAGGCTGTAAAGGTCAGCCTTCCTGAGCAAAGAGCAGAGAAGGGCAAAGAATCAATCTGCAGGAAAATGGAAAATAACCAGAAAAAGCATCCTTAGACTCAGGGGCTAGTATAAGCATAGAGAGGCTGTAAAGAGAAGAAGGCCAAATGAGGGACAATATGCTCTGGAAGGAGAACATGTTTTTCAGATTCAGATGCTGAATCTGAAAAGAAATCAAAATTAGTGGCTTAACTGGAAAAATTACTAGGGTTTGGGGAGGTAGGAGAGCAAAGGATGGAGAACAGCAGCAGGTTAGCACTCTGGTTCTCTCTATAGTCAAAAGAGCAAGAATCATAGGACTCTAGGCCTAGTTAATCTAGCCTCTAACTGTGACCTTGGGCTAGTCCTTTGGCTTCTCTGAAACTGTTTTTTCCACTATAAAAATAGGTAGAGGTTGTGTTATAACATTAAGATCCCTTCCAACTCTAGGAGCCTGTAAAGCCAGTATCTCCAGGTAAATAAGCATGTTCATCAAGTGAGTAAATAACCTTTCTGCACTGGAAAAACCTGGAGTCCACTTATTTACTTTTATAAAAAATTAATTTCATTTAAATAAAGACAATAAGAACTTGTAGGTTCCAACTGCAGCCAAGTCCTGCACAATACAACAAAGAATGTTAAAATACAAGCAGACTATCATTTAGTATAACCTTGAAACTGAGTGAGAAAGACCAATGTAACCAGATTTTAAAACATGCTTTGGAATGCAGAGAATGCAAAGAAACAATGGAGTAAGCAGAATAACTTGACTAAAGTGGCACATTTTGGAAAAAACAAAAGGAGGTGATAAAATATAGCGAAGAAGCAAAGTTCTTAAAGGTGTCTTCAGAAATAAATGAACTCCAATGTAAAGTCTTTGTCTCTCTCTCTCTCTCTCACACACCTGGGAACAATTTCTTCACGACACAGATATTCAATGAATATGCTATGTGCCAGGTACTATCATGGTCTCCAAAGGACATCTTTAAGGACAATACAGAAAACAGCAAATATAATTAATCATTACCTAATCTTCTGGAATGAGCTCAAATTTCACCCCTTCCAAGCAACATACTCTGACTTCCTACGATACTACCTACCATAGAACTAATTAGTGCTGGTACTGTAATCAGTATTCTTCAAAATACATCAGAGATCATACAGACTGGGGGGCAGAGGGAGTTTGCCTAGGAATCTGCTCACCATTTATAACACTGTTTCTAAATATTCTCTCCAATCCTGTCTCTCAGAAGTGGCAGCAACTAGGGAGCTTGGTGACTTAGGAAATATTTCTACCTCATAGGGGATAAAGCTAAGTTTGAGTTTGCACACTTAGGACATCGTTAAGTCATATATTTTGACCATTTAACAAGCATTCATTGAGCACCTACTATGTGCCAAGCACTGGACTACAGACAAAGGCCCTGGGGATACAAAGATGAGTAAAGACCTTTGACCTCCGGAGGTCAGGGTGTAATGCAAGAATCAGACATGTGAACAAAAAATCTACAATACAATCCAATGAAGGCTCAAATACAGAGATATTAACAAAGTGCTATAGTGGCACACAGACAAAGGACAAGAGCAACTCTAACCGGCTCTGTCTGAAGGAAGACCTCAGAGAAAAAGTAAGATGTGAGCTGTAAGTGAAAGGAAGAACTGGAGGTTTATCACTTGCTAGAATTCTAAGCAATTATAATTCTAAGCAAGAGGGAAAGGCTGTTTAAGGACAAAGAGCTGAGAGGCTAAGTCATGTTCTAAATAATTAACAGTTCACAGTGCTGGAGTGGATAACTTGGGTAGAGCACCTGCAGCTAGCTAAGTTGAGACTAAAGAGAGATAAATTAGGACCAGGCTGTGAAGGGCCTTGGACTTGACAGACAGCTGACTTTGGCAAAATGGATTCAAAACAGATTTTTAAGCACTGATGACTGAGTCTGATCTGATTAGAGATAAATAATGTGAGGAGAGGGAAGACTAGTTAGAAGGTTTTGCAAAAGTCTAGGTAAGAGATGATGAAAGCCTAAATTAAAGCATTATCATGTGGGGAAACAAGGACAAATCCAAGAGATATTACTAACGCAAATTTAACAAGATCTGGTGACTGGACATGAATAAGGGAGATGGAAAACAGCTTTAAATGACTAATTACCTATGTATGGTGGAACTTCAATTAATTAAAATATTTAGGGAGAGGGCAGGGCGCCTCAGTGCCTCAGTCAGTTAAGCATCTGGTTAAGCTCAGGTCATGATCTCACTGTTAATGAGTTGGAGCCCCACATCATGCTCTCTGCTATCAGCACAGAGCTGATCCTCTTCAGATCCTCTGTCACACTCCCCACACCATCACCCCCACACCCTCTGTGCTCTTTCAAAATAAATAAACTTTAAGATATAAATAAGTAACATATTTAGGGAGGCTTACTTGGCTTAATTATATATTTACGCTAAGAACTATTCTTTCAAACATAACCTTTGTTTAAATCTTTATTGAAAAACCTTGCTGAATATAATAGGCTAACTACATTAAAACTGTCTTTTTCTATAGAATCCACATAAACATCAGTTATCATTCCATACTACAAAGTCTAGGCACTGATAGAACTCAACATATCTCAGGGGTATACCCTAGAATTTGCTTTCAGAATAAAAGCCTGGTATTATCTTCTTCAAGCAACAGACTGCACACCATGCAACAGCCTGATTTTCCAATCAGCAGAATATGGCTGGATCATGATGCTCCTTCCTGGTTGAATCAAACATAAACTCCCTGATAGGATCTTCATATCATCTGGGGATGGCTGATTAGATTATTACTGAATACAATCTTTTTGCATTAAAAAAAAATCCACCTAGAACTTTAGAAATATCAAAATGGATGTGACCAAGAGCCTTTGCAGCTTAGTATTTATTGAGAGGCACTTCAAGCATAATGCCATCTCTGTCAAAACCAAACTCACTGGGGCGCCTGGGTGGCGCAGTCGGTTGAGCGTCCGACTTCAGCCAGGTCACGCTCTCGCGGTCCGGGAGTTCGAGCCCCGCGTCGGGCTCTGGGCTGATGGCTCGGAGCCTGGAGCCTGTTTCCGATTCTGTGTCTCCCTCTCCCTCTGCCCCTCCCCCGTTCATGCTCTGTCTCTCTCTGTCCCAAAAATAAATAAACGTTGAAAAAAAAAAATTAAAAAAAAAACAAAAAAAAAACCAAACTCAGGACACTTGGAAACAGATCTGGCTTGTCTGTGATATTCCTTATTTCTCATTTAAGCTCTCAGACTAGAAGTCCGAGTTTTGGTGGTTTATATTTTCCCTGAGTTAGGGAAGGTAATATATTATTTTATTTGTCTCTTGCTAAGCTGCACAAAAAATGAAAGCTAAAAAAATTTTTTTAAGAAGATGAAAGATGGGGGCGCCTGGGTGGCGCAGTCGGTTAAGCATCTGACTTCAGCCAGGTCAGGATCTCGCGGTCCGTGAGTTCGAGCCCCGCGTCAGGCTCTGGGCTGATGGCTCAGAGCCTGGAGCCTGTTTCCGATTCTGTGTCTCCCTCTCTCTCTGTCCCTCCCCCGTTCATGCTCTCTCTCTGTCCCAAAAATAAATAAACGTTGAAAAAAAAAAAAAAAAAAAGAAGATGAAAGATGTTGATCCTAATCCTTAAAGGGTTTTATCACTTAATTCAACACAGGCAATGTTCTGAGAAATGATTCACAAACAGTGTTTGAAATTTTCCAATTTAAATATCACTACAAAAGCTCTTAAAACTGCAACTACATGCCTAAACTTCTCCACTGAAAAGTAGGAGAAATAATTACTTGATTGGTTTTTAATTTCCTGAACACAGCTAAAAGTAAACAATTTAACGGACAAGCAAAACCAAATGTTACTTCAAATTAGCAAAAAGTTTTCTGGCTCAATACAGCTCTTTCATAACAAAAATACTTGTGAAGTACGGTATGAATGCTGAAAAAACTGCATGATTCAAACATGCTTTTTACCCTATTCATTATATTCAACTTTGCATTACTGAGTTATGCTAAGAACCTAAACCTTTACCTCCAGTTTTTCTGAGAACCCCATATTACTCCAAAGTTTTTAATTTTTTGTACAAGCTACCAAATAAGAATAAAAACACCCCCCCTCCCACACACACAAATAATAGTACCTATAATTATTACACACAAAAAATACTAGGCGAGGCTAAAAGAACAACAGGGCCAAAAATAAAATGTTTGGCCTGCAACTGGAGATTCTATTAATGGGCAACTGGTCAAAATTAAGCTTTCACACTACGAGAAAGCTTAACTTTTGTGTTTATATCTTGAGAGAGCTTTCGAAAAGGAAAGTGAGTTCCACAGAAATGAGAAAAAGGGGAAGAGATACCCTCCAGTCTGGTTTGGTGGCGAATGACCTCTCTGTGGAACAAGAGGCCCCTAGCCTCACCCTCCAACCCATCTCAGCCGAAGAAGTGAGGAGAGCTCCCCGAGAAGAGAGGGCCTCGGTGGCCACGTCGTCCTACTCACCCCAGAGGGCAGCGGAAAGGAGGCGGGGAGAGAGCGACATTCGCGCCCACGGCCCGGCCCGGCCCGGCAGCAGGGACCCCGGGGACTCAGGGGTGGGGGCCGGCCCCTTTCCCAGACCCTCTGGGTCTACTCACTCCGCAAGTGGCCAGCAAGAAAGCCATTCGCCAAGGCCCCCGCCCTCTGTGCCTCCAGAGGAGGGAACTAGGTGCCGCTTCCAAGCACCCCTTTTCTCTCCCCCAGTCCGTATCCCCCAGAATGCAGGGAAGTCTCTCCACTCAGGTTCCGCCAGTCCCCCGGGACACCCCTTTAACCGCCCCCCATTCTTGCCCCGCCCCCCGCCCGGGCCTAAGGGCCGCACCGATTGGCTGGCCCTGGCGGCTCCTGGCAAAGAAACCCCTGGCGATTGGCCATAGGTCACCTGCTGTAAAAGAGGTGAGCGGCTGATGATTGGCCGTTAGGCCAATTTTGGGTGGAGAGGCGAGAGGGAGACGTCTACTCACGGGAGGGACGGGCAGCTGCGGTGGGCACTGGAGAGCCTGCCCCCCTGCCTTCCTGCCCAGACCTTACCCCTGCTGCTTCCTCACGGAGCCCGGGGCCCCCCTCGGGGGCTGTGAGCTGGGAACCCAAGCCTGCTGCAGGACCTATGTTTCGAGACGTGCAGCTGCTGCCAGCTGAGCCCACGCACTCCTTAGGAAAGGGAGGTCACTGCTCAAGGGAGCTGGGCTTGGCTTGAGAACTTCAGCCCCAGGAATTCCCATAACGTGGCGACTGGAGAAGAATTTACCGACGAAAAACTGCTCCACCTACACCCACCGACTTCTAGTTTACTATCTAAAAATCTGGCAGCTGTGGAACCAAGTTTCATCTCGCTGCTTTTGTTTACTTCCGCAAAGTTGTTTGTGTCGCGTGCGGGGGGGGGGGGGGAAGATACTTCATCAGTAAACAAAAGCGTGGGTGCCTGTTTTATTAATACAGGAAACATCGTAGGCCTGCTGTTATGCCACAGCTCCATAAGGAATGTAGGTGGTTTGTGAAGATGCTTCAAGAAACTAAATGGCATAACTTCACATTAGATCAAAAGTTCGAATTTAGAGGACCTTAACAGATAATTATCCAAAATGCAGGGAATCACAGGCATAAATGATTAACTTACTGCTCCGGAGGACAATCTCCTTTTCTTTCCCTTACTATTTTTCTTTCTGGTTATTTGTATATCTGCAACTACTAAATTCTTAAGCACCTTAATTTTTCTAGCTCTGTTGCTATCCCCTACAACTAGCATAGTGTGCCCTGCACAGAAGGCTCAATAAATGCTTGCTGCACTCAAGATACGTACAGTTTAATGTAAATTTTTTTTTCCCCAAAATGCCCAATACCAAACACAATCTCTTTTTCCCAAACCCATGCTTCAAAACCCTGGTCTTCCAGTACTCCCTCTATGTCAGTAAACGATAACCACTACCATCCACTCTAATATGCAAACCATAAACTGGACAGTCCATGTTGCCTCTCTCATTCCACCTTCAATCCATCAAGTTCCATCATTTTTAC
Source organism: Prionailurus bengalensis (assembly GCF_016509475.1). Classification (NCBI taxonomy): domain Eukaryota; kingdom Metazoa; phylum Chordata; class Mammalia; order Carnivora; family Felidae; genus Prionailurus; species Prionailurus bengalensis. The sequence goes on along the minus strand of NC_057345.1, from coordinate 41,660,935 downwards.
CTCCCCAATACATTCTCAATTATGCCCACCTCTCCCCATTACCACCACTCGGTTATAGGTCTGGGCCTTTTGCAATAAACTTCCTGAATCTACCCTAGCTCCTCCAATTCAGTCTTAACACTATAGCCACAGTAGTTGGTTTTCAAAGCCAATTTACCCCCTCCTCACCCCCTACCACAACCAAAGAACTTCAACTGCTTTCCAATGTGCTTAGGATACAATTCAGTCTTTAACAATGGCTTACAAAGTTTAGCTCTACTAACACCCTTAGTCCATTTTACACCTTCCACTCCTTCATTTTTTGCATTTCACATAATGACCTTTTTCAAGTTTCTTCAATTTGCTATGGAGTTTCCAAGCTCATAGCCTTGGAGCTGGCTGTTACTTCTTTTACACTTATCCACTTGACACAAATCTTCAATTTACTGCTATTCATCATCTTATCCTCCCCACCTATGTGAATTCCTATTATGTTCTCATGGCCCCTATAACTCTCCTTTACAAAACTTATCACAGCTATAATTTTACATGTATTTGAGTTACTCTTTTTAATTAAATAAAATACTCTTTTTAATTTCATAAAATACTCTTTGATTACATAAAATGAGATAATTTACATAAAACATCTATTTTAGATGTACAGTTAACATATTTTGATAAATGTATACATACATGTAATCACCACAATTAAGACACAGAATATTTCTATCACCCCAGGATTTCCCTTAAGCCCCTCAAGCAGTCAATCCCACCAACCACTGCTCTATTTGCATTATTCTTTCATTAATGTTCATGTTCACCACTAGACTGTAAGCTTAATTAGGCAAGGATCTATCTGATTTGGTTCAACATTATATCCTCAATATTTAGCCATATGCCTGGCACATATTAAATGCTTAATAATGAATTTTCTATGTTAATAGATTATGAAAATAAACATCAATTGTATGATAAATATCAAACCATAAGCAGTGATGTAGAAAAATACATGAATTTTGCCAGATGGACAAGGTCAATGTCTAGCAACTTTCACTAACACCCTTTAACATTTTCCTTTAATATCTGCCTTTCTAGCAGTTTTGTGCTTGAGCAGCCCAAAGTATGTAATTCAATATTGGCTGATCCAACAGTTCTCCAGGGGAAAAAAGCCTCCATCTCTAATTCTATGTACTGTACTGTTTAACCCCATAAGAGACATAATACTTATTTATATGTTTCTTGCTTACCAGGTCCATCATGTGCTTATGTCTTATCTCCCCAACTAGACAGAAAGACCCATGGTGTCATCAGTGACTTCATATTTAACAGTGTCTATCAAAGTGTCACACTTTTTTAAAAAGTGTTCTCCAAATCTACCACCACCACCACCACCATCATCATCATCATCATCATCATCATCATCATCATCATCGGTCAGTCATTTCAAAATATAATGCACTATGATTTTTGACAATATAGGGTAAATAGTAAAGTTCTAGTAAGATTTTAGTGGACCTGATTATCATTAGTTTTTTTTTTTTATTAATAAGCTGAAGTATTAAGATTAGGGGTAATGGCAATAGAATATATGAGTTATGATGGTCTCTTAAGACAATTGAGTTTTCTTCTGTGTGTGTGTGTGTGTGTGTGTATAAAACTCTACATTCTAGTTACACATTTAAAGAGGCCACAGCTACAATCCAAAGTCTACCCGTTCATCTAGTTTCATGCTAGAGATAACTATTTGTTACATATAGTTCTCATTTCCCTAATCCTAGCATAAAGTTAATGTGCATGAAAGATGTACTATTTAAGATGAAAAATAATTACGTGATACAGGGCAACTTGACCCATTTTATCTCAAGAAACTAGAGGACTCATAAGCAAATTTGGCAACTCAAATTGTTTTTTAAAACATCTACAAATTGGGGCACCTGGGTGGCTCAGTCAGTTAAGCATCCAACTTCAGCTCAGGTCACGATCTCACGGTTCGTTGGTTCGAGCCCCGCGCCGGGCTCTGTGCTGACAGCTCAGAGCCTGGACCCTGCTTTGGATTCTGTGTCTCCCTCTCTCTCTGCTCCTCCCCCACTCACGCTCTGTCTCTCTCTCTCTCAAAAATAAACATTAAAAAAAAGTTTAAAAAAATCTACAAATTATTTCAGAAGAAAGTTAAGGGACCAATGCCTTAAACCCATATATAGCAATGGATTTCCAATCTATGCATAAAAAAAAAAGTCTTCAATACTTATCTTTGAACTACATAACTAAGGCTATTATGTGATTAAATTAGTACTTCTGTTTTTTGTTCAAGATAAAGAAGAATACAATAGGATGAATAAGGAGTACAAAAAACAACCTGAGAAAAATAAAAACACAAAGATTCAGGGTGAGGGGGTCTTTCAAATGGCAAGAGGTCAAGCAAAAAATAGGCCAATTTTACCTACAGCTATTAAGATGAAAAGAAAATTTTAACCATACAGAATTCATCCACTACTTTCAAAAATATTCTGCTAGAGGGCTCAATTATGTTTATGTATATATTACATTTATATTCATAGTATATGAATATATACGTATGAATTTGCTTTGCAACTCAGGCCAAATGACTGGAACAGGTAACATTAAGAGACAACTCTTGGAAGAAGGACATGCAGCTCCACTATTTAACCAGTATCCAAAAGTCTCAAATTTCCACACAGAAACTTTGGTCATATGGAATCGAAACACCACTTGCCATATGGTAGAAGCAGTCTGTACTATCTCGTGACCATGGTGACCATGTTCCAAAAGTTTATTTTATTTGCAATTCTCAGTGCATTATCAAACAGAAGAATTATTTGGTTCAAGGTTAGGAATAAACACCCTTTATAAACCACACAATGGCTATGATAGTGTACTGCCTTGTTCACCAATATATCTTTAGTATCTTCTTAACACAGGGACTGACATGTATTGGGTACTTAATAAATATCTGTTAAATGAATGAAATGCCAGGTATTATACTATGAAAATAGCAGTACAAACAACTAAAAAGCCTGAAAATGGCTAGTAAAGCAAGCAGAACAGAGAAAGCAGAGACAGAAGGCTGTTGTTTTACTGTATGAGCCCTTTAGTACTATTTAATTTTAAAAGCTTATATTAGGTACTAGTGCCCCAATTTTTACATATAAAATTCTGCAACTTGTAGATTAAAAACATTAAAAACACATGAGTTGCTGGGGTGCCTGGGTGGCTCAGTCGGTTGAGCGTCCAACTTTGGCTCAGGTCATGATCTCATGGTATGTGAGTTCGAACCCCACGTCAGGCTCTGTGCTGACAGCGGGGAGCCTGGAGCCTGCTTCATTCGGACTCTGTGTCTCCCTCTCTTTCTGACCCTCCCCAACTCATGCTCACTCGTGCTCTCTCTCTCAAAAAAAAAAAAAAAAAAAAAAAAAAATTAAAAAAAAAAGACACATGAGTTGCCAAATTTGGTTAGAAGTACAAAGCTCCTTGCTACAAAATGGATGAGATGGCTTTGTATTATGTAATTACTCTTCATTTTAAATGCTCCTGCTTTTATGTCCTCCAACTTTATGTAAAATTAGGAAGTTAACAAACTGTGTGTTTATCTCTAAAGAAAGGGTGTGGGAAACACTACTACTTTTATTTTATATACTTCTACGTATTTAAAAAAATTTTTAGAAGCATGACTTACTTATGTCATTATTTTATTTTAATTTCAATTAAAATTGAAATTCTCATTTTTAATGAGAAATTCAATCCTCATTATTTTTATTTTCTACTTTATACTGGACTGAACTCTGTAAAGTCAAAGACAACACGGCACTTATTCACGATTATATCCTCGATAACTAGTACAGTGCATGGAATACATTAACTGTGTGGTATTTACCAAATGCGTAACTTTTTTGTATTCTCCATATGTTCTGAAGTGAACATGCACTATTTTTTTTTAATTTTTAAACCTTACTTTTATACAGAGAAGGCAGGAAAATATATAATAAATTCTAAAAGATTTCCATAAAAACACAGTTATGATAAATTTCTGGCAGTTAAAGGAATGACCTTCAGCAGCTATAAGACTGAATCATCTGTTCTTTTAATTTAAAAAAATTTTTTGAGAGAAAGCGCACACAAACACTAGTGCACGCAGGGGAGGCACAGAAGGAAAGGGAGGGAGAGAATCCCAAGCAGGCTCCACGCTGGGATTCAGGGCTCAATCTCACCACTGTGAGATCATGACCTGAGCTGAAATCAAGAGTCAATGCTTAACCGACTGAGCTACCCAGGCACCCCTGGACCATCTGTTTTTGTTTCCTAAGAGTTTAAGATAGATGGGCCATTGCTTGGACAAAAGAACTGAAGAAAATTATGAATCCTAGAATCCTAAATGCCAATTTGGGAGCCAGAGATTATCTACCCTCAGTAATTGCAATGACTATGGAAACAGCCCTTAGGGAAATTTTTCTTTGTTATAGGAAACCCAAGTAACTGGCTACTGCTCCATACCACTTCACCTATGGAAAAGGTGGACACATATATATTGCAATCATTTTCTTTGGGAAACAAAGAGTTTCAATGGAGAAAAACAAAACACATCTATTTTTCTCCATGATACAAAAATAAAATCTAAGGTAACAGGAGAAACACTACAATGCTGGTAAACAGATACTTATATACTGAGAAATTGAAACATATGTTCAAAAAAACTAATATTCAGTGAAGTAGCTTAACACCTAAGAATAGTACTCAAAAGATTTCTATTAATTATAGCTAACCAGTAAGGCACATGAGACATTACAGAAAAGAGGGTAGAATTAAGGTATCCTAATACTAAAGATTAGTTTCTCAGCTACTATCCCAAATTATACCTTAAATACAAAATTTGGCAGGTATGTAATTGACCGAAGTATCTAATTTTGAAAAAAGCCTTCATAATGGCTCTATAATGGTTCTGTTATTTTTCAGCTTCAATAATGATTTGCAATCTGAATTCTATCACATTTTCCTTATGTATAATTAGGTTTTACCCACAGATTCAATGGCATTTCTGGTGAGGTTTCTACTAGCCCTCTCTATTCCCCTCAGCCATATTCTTACACAAGGTATCATGTCCTTTCTAGGGGCTTGAGATCAAAGCCAATGGATAATGAATGAACAGTAAAGGGCAAAAATTATAAAATTACAAGACAGTAGCAATGAAATTCCAATTTGATAACCACCTAAGATACAGTCTACAATGGCCTACATAAACCTATATAGACAAGGACAATTATAGCCCAATTTCTCGGACCAAACAACAATCACAGAAGCCATTTAGTATGAAAAAATTTTAAATATCAACTAATTTATAGCATAAATGTAAAAAAATATAAAGGTCTATACTACTCAATTAAACATCTACATGAAGGTTTTTAAACTGGAATCTAAAAAAGTATCTACCACAATCTTCTATGTTTTCATTTTTTCTATAACCTATATAGCCACAAACTGAATCATCTCAGTAACAACCTTAAATCCAAGTGGTACCAACTTATTTCATTGTTCATTTTGTTTATGATCAACTTGGCACCAAGTACTACTACTTGTCACAGAAGAGCCTTGACTATGAAAATGACATATTTTGTGAAGTGAAGGTCAAATAACCTCATAGGATGTGATGTACAAATGAAGGTTTCCCAGTAGTCAGAACAGAGAAAAGTGGCAAGATGACAGTTATCACAATCCATAGCAGTGTATACATGTCAAACTTAAAAAGATTCTATACCCTAACAGTCAGTACCATTTTCACATTGTAAGTAGTGACCCATTTTTACAAGGCAGTATCATTCATCACATTAAATAAATGTTAATTTAGATTTTATTGCTTTGTATTTTGTTTGTATTTAACTTGCAATTTTCTTTTGGATGTATAAAATTTTAAATATAAGAAGTTTATGCCTAGCTTAATTTTTGCCCACATTAAATAACATGATATATATAATACTTGAAACACTGGAATTTTGGGCTTGCAAGAGTTTTATTTTGTTTTTTTTTTCTAAAATAGGTCCTAGTTTACTGAAGATTATAAACCTTTTTTACATCTGTATGATATACAGACAAGCTGCTATAATTCACAAAACTGCACAGTATAGGTAACACTGCTAAACCTACAGGATGTAGCATCCTATCTTCTTCCAGTGATCAATTCCTTGCTTGGCAATCTCTTGCATTTTGTCTGTACTAAAGCTTACTAGGGCAAATAAACTAAAAGTTTCCCTCCATTAATCAGTTTCAGCAAATATCCACTGAAGGATTCTTACAGGCTAAGAAGAGGGGAATAAGAAGCTCAACAGCCCCTATGGCCCCTCTTCAAGGAGTATCCTAATTTAGTTGGCTGTAAATACATGCAAAGATAACACAAGCTAACATACAAATTTAGAATGACTAATGGAAATTAAACTACTATAGGAGTTGCAAGGAGAGAAGATTTTAATTGTCTTCTCACATCCTCAGACTATCCTAATTGCAATTTTAAGATACCCACAGAGGAGGGGCACCTGGGTGGTTCAGTCAGTTAAATGGATGACTCTTGCTTTCAACTCAGGTCATGACCTCACCGTTCCTGAGTTTGAGCCCCGCAGCAGGTTCCGCACTGAGAGTGTGGAGGCTGCTTAGGATTCTCTCTCCCTCCCTCCCTCTCTCTCTTTCTCTCTCTGCCCCTGCCCTGCTCATGTGTGCTCTCTCTCAAGATAAGTAAATAAAAAAAAAAAAAAGATACCCACAGAGAAGCAGGGAAAACAGGAAAAGAGGAAAGATAGAAGGAAAGGGAAAAGGTACAAGAGATGCTAGACGAATTTACAGTTAATCAGAATAAAAGGAAGAATGGAACTAATATTTATGAATACTTTCTACATACAAGGTAGAATATATTAGAGATATTATAAATCTGAACACGACTTTATTGAGGCTTTATACTTACCTTTAAAGATCAGCTCAGACTTAAAAGAAATTAAGTACTTACTAACCCACATTATACAGCTAGTAAGAGAGCAGAGCCAGGACCCAAGTCTTGATAAGCCTAACTCTACAGATTTTCTACTATAATATACTGCTTTTTAAACCATATTCAAGTTAGACAGTGCCTAGTGGGCTAGGCACATAGGTGCTATGATAAAAATACTATCAAAAAGATAGGTTTGCTCTCACCTCATGAAACTTATAATCTCAAATGGGAGATGAATTAAACAATAATGTATTATTAAAAGAGATAATGCATGTAAAGCCCACATAGTTCCTGGCACATAAGAAATGCTCAAATATTAGTTGCTACTGTTATTACTACATACCAGAATGTTATATGGACCACAAAGGAGGGGAAATTACAGCAGAGGTTAAAGAGGTAAGAGAGTACTTTTTTTCCTCCATGTTTGGATATTTATTCAGCAACTAAATCAGCAGGTGGTTTCATGGAATAGATGTAAAATAAGGAGAAAAAGAAATTAATGTGTATTCCTTAGAATATGGGGACATGCATAACTGCTGAATTAGGTATTTTCTTCCTATCTAATAAATTTGGGTGCCAGAAGTATGGTTAGAGCTATCCTAAGTCAGGGCAATGGAAAGGGGCCTTAGCAGGAGTGGCTGTTACAACTAGAGTTTGTTGTGTTAAAGATGCATGAGCTTCCCAGGGATCAGGTTAGTAAGGTAGAAGGATAATGGAATCCTCCTTAAGATGGCTACTTTCTACCACAATGAGACTCAGAATTAAGAATTAAAAGAATGTTAAATGTTCTGCCAAAAATAGAAACTGGGGTGTGAAGGGAGCAAGTGCTTAGTCGGAGAGCAAATAACAAAGTGCCTGTGTCAATGAACTGTGTAGCATGGGATATCCCAATGGGAGGATGTCCAAAGAATTCCCTGATGAACTCCAATTTATTTATTTTTTATTTTTTTAATATATGAAATTTATTGTCAAATTGGTTTCCATACAACACTCAGTGCTCATCCCAAAACATGCCCTCTTCAATACCCATCACCTACCCTACCCCCCCTCCCACCCCCCATCAACCCTCAGTTTGTTTTCAGTTTTTAAGAGTCTCTTATGCTTTGGCTCTCTCCCACTCCCAATTTAAAAAATCTAATATTTAGGCACCTGGCACACATAAGTCACCAGTCATATAAGACTTGGGCTATTTTTTTCCTGTACTCCCTTTTCATATCCTTGCCCTAACTCAGAAGGAATACCTATGAAGAAGACAGAAGACAAGTGAAAAAAAATGAATCCTTTCCATTGTCCCAATAATACAAGTTCCTCAGTCCTCAGTTGGAGTTATCAGGCAAACTATGAGTTGAATAAGAAATTAAAGTTTTGATACAGGGCTGAATTAGAATTTCTTAACCTAAAACAGTTTTAAAATCCAAAATAAGACTTATTCTTATAACTCTGACCAGAAAGCTATGAATATGCTCAAGCTCAAGCAGTCAGACATGGGGAGGGAATATATGGCAGAGCAATTTTTTTTTTTTTAGTACTGGTTTCAGTAGAATTCAGTGGTTCATCAGTTACATATAAAAGCCAGTGCTCATCACAAGTGCACTCCTTAATGCCCACCTCCCCTCCAGCAACCCTGAGTTTGTTCCCTATAGTTAAGTTTCTTATGGTTTGCCTCCCTCTGTTTTTATCTTATTTTATTTTTTCTTCCCTTCCCATATGTTCATCTGTTTCTTTTATTAAATTCCACATGAGTGAAATCATATGGTGCTTATCTTTCTCTGATTTATTTTGCTTAGCATAATACACTCTAGTTCCATCCACATTGTTGCAAATGGCAAGATTTCATTCTTTTTGATGCCTGAATAATATTCCATTATGTATATATATATATATATATATATACACACACACACACATATACATACATATATACATGTATATACATGTATATATACATATGCATATAGGTATATATGTACACATATGATACATATGTGTATATGTATATGCATGTATACATATGTATATACATGCATATACATATATATACAATATACACATACACACATACATATATGTGTGTGTGTGTGTGTGTGTCTTTTTTGTCCATTCATTAGCTAATGGACATTTGGGCCCTTTCCGTAATTTGGCTACTGTTTACAGTGCTGCTATAAACACTGGGGTGCATTTGCCCCTTCAAATCAGTATTTTTGTATCCTTTAGATATATACCTAGTAGTGTAATCATTGGGTCATAGGGTAGTTCTATTTTTAGCTTTTTGAGGAAACTCCATACTGTTTTCCAGAGTGGCTACATGAGACTACTTTTTATTACAGTGATAAGAAAGAGATGAAATGAAGAGGTAATATGTGCATTGGGTCTTGAATGACTGGAATTAATCTTTCAGAGGCAAATTTGAGGACTAAGGATGGTGAGGACTTAGAGTAGCATGAGTAGAAGCATGGAACCAGAGAAGATTTCTATGCAGAGCATCAGATACATGTAGGATCAGCAAGTGGAAAGGTAGGTTGGGGTCAAATTAAAAGAGACAGAAATGCCCTAATAAAGTTTTACTTCATCCTACAGGCAAATGTAAATAATTAAAGGTTTTTCACAGTTATCGATACCTTAAGGTCTTTTATTAAAGGTGCTCTTTTATAAGATGAAGAGAATAAATTCAGGAATATTACAAGGGTACCAGAAATAGAGTTAGCAAGATGCAACTTACATGGTAGTCAAAGTGAGGAGTATGAGCGATTCTATTAAAAAGAAAAGACACTGGGGTGCCTGGCTGGCTCAGTTGGTAGAGCATCCAACTCTTGATTCCAAGGTCTTGAGTTCAAACCCTACACTGGGCATGGAGCCTACTTAAAAAAAAAAAAAAAAAAAAAAAAAAAAAGGACAAGACAACACACATACACACACACACACAGCTTGGCAGGTGGGAAGTTATCACCTAAGAGGACTCTCAACTCTGAAACTTCAATGGCTCAGAAAGTAACACTGTCATTAACAGAAACAGAAAAATGGGATAAAGAGATGGGTTTGAGGAAGGAGGAGATGACAAGCTCAGATTTAGCCATGTTGAGGTTGAGTTCCAGGGGGACATCTAACTGGCAAAATCCAAAAGGAAAGAGTGTAGGACTAAAACCAAATATGAAAAGATATATATAAAAACAGGTGGGTGAGAGGTAAGGGGAAGTCACCTACATAAAAGTTTTAGATGAATCCATGAAAATGGTGAGGGCTACTGGAGGCAGAGGGAGTAAGGTCATAGTCTCAAAGGAAACATCATACATTCAAGAGGATGGATGTAGTATTAACTCTGAGAAAGTAAGCATATTTTTCTTTGAAATGTGCAAAGCAGAGAAAGAAAGAATAGGTGAAATCACTAAGAACTATTGCAGTGAGACCTTTTTCTATAAAGAAGGGAGCAGGCTGTGTTAGATACTGCACACTTTAAAGATTTCACTGTGGGGATTTAATTGAAAATCAAGGAGTCAATAAGAAGACTGTTAAATAGAAATCCAATTACAGTTAGACAAAATTTAAATACAGCCATCTCAATTTTGTGACCCCTAATAGTACTAGAGGCTGACAAACCAAACAATGGGGGCCTTGGGGAATGGAAACCAGAATGGTATACAGCACAAAACATCAAGTGACAAAAAATTCTAAGGGTGATAGCAAAATCAGTGCTCGAGAAGCAGGCATAAGGTCTACATGGGAGGATGACGTAAGCAAAATTAGACAGGTATTAAATGGCCAGAAAAAATGAAGTAGAGCTCAGACCAAAATAAGAAAAGTTCAGAAGAAGTAAAGTGATAGAGGGTAAAGGTAAGAAAACTGTGGTCAAAGAGAAAACACTTTTAAATTCAATATTATGGAGGTAGTGCAGCCCTCAGTAACAACAAGGCCAAAGCAGTATCACTTAATGGCTAAAGTAGAGATGAAATTCAATGGAAAAAGAAGACATGTAAAGCCTTCTCCTGTGACCATTTGTAAGACAGTTCCATGAGTGCCTACTCCATAGTGCCTAATAGTACACTATACATCTCAAAGTACTCGATAAACAGCAATGGAAAAGCAACCTATACATCATCTGTTTCTTTGTTAATTCTTTCAATTATTTTTCATCCAACTAACAGTTATTAAGCACTCTTTAGAATGTCAGTCAGGTACTGGGAGTAAAAATGGTGAGAGTAGTTGCTGTGTTAGTAATAGCAGCTAACATTTATCAAGTTCTCACTATAGCTAGGAATGATTACAACAAATTTGCATTTAACTAATTTAATCATCAAAACAACTCTATAAAGGTAGGTGCTTTTATTGTTTTCATTTTATAGATGAGGACAGTGGAACTCAGACTAAGTTCAATGTAAAGTGGTGGCACTGGGATATAGACCCAAGACATTCTGGCTCCAGAGTCAAGTTCTTCACCACACTTCACTATCTCTGGGAGGAAAATCTTTACTTTTTTGCCAATCAAATTAACATTTACTTACATATTTCTAAATGTCCTATCTTATGCATACATAAACTTTATTTAAAAATATATATTCTCTTGTATTACATGTATTTTAAAATATCAAAGCTATCAGAGTCTAAGACTTTAAAATTTTTCTTTTCTTCTTGTTACTTCTTCTGAGTGAAAACTCAGAAATTCCAAAAATGGATCAAACTAGGTACCCAACCTTTAGGAGTCTGCATCCTAATTGGGGAAGCTGGAGTAACACATACTTTAAAAGATAAACCAAAAATATATATATATCATGAGGACTTAGTGAATTGTGCGACAAGTATGGCATTCGAAGGAAAGAGATAATTTTGAGTTTGGGGGATGGGTAGGAAGGGGTCAGTCAGGGGAGGCTCCACAGAAGAGATCAGTTCTGAACTGGGCTTTAAAGAAAAGCCATGGTATATAAAAGCAGAGTGGAGGCAGATGGCATTTCAGACAGGAGAGAAAACATAATGTGCAAGAATGTGGAGACCAGAAATGAAAAGATGCGTTCAGAGGAAAATAAGTAAACAGCAGCAGCACTCTAGTAAAAAGTTGACGTAGAGGTATAATGGTAGAAATGTCTAGAAAGGCAAGTTGAGAACAGATCACAGAGGGACTTGAATTGAATGTCAGTCTCACCAACCACGGAGGGAATCTCATCTGCCGCATTCAGGTTAATAGGATTCTTAAAACACTTGTCTTCCTACTGAATCACAAATTTCCTAAAATGATGTCACAGTCATTTATAAAACTGCCTAAAAGCAAGCCTTCAGAAATTATGAAATTGCTTTTAAAAAGCATAGCTCAAAGAATAACTTACAGATCTCCTAGTTCAACTCCATATTCATTCTTACAATCTCTTAATAGCCACATCCTTGAATAATGTTTTTTAAGCCTCTATTTGAACAGTTTCAGGTGATGGGGAGTTTCCACCTTGTAGGACCTGCAATGCCCTATATACCACTTTGTATAATCAAGCCAGTTCCTGGTACAGGACAAAAATCAGTAGAGAAAAAGAGTTATTAAATATCAGTTTTCTACAACTCAACCCTATAAATCAAAATAATTAAAACAAAATCCTCCAATGCCATAATATAAGCTCCTTCATTTAAGAATGAACTTGGAAAACTATCTGCAGTATAGTGGAGTAAACATTTGTTGTTTTTGTCATCTATCATCTTTTTTCCCTATTATGACTTTGCTTGGTGGGCACCATCTTCTACCCTATAAGCAATATGTTTCTGGTGAAGCAGGTAACAGCCCAGCTCCAGGAGTGAAAGATGTGACTGTGAAATTGTGATTGGTCAGGATTAAGAAAATGACTGGTGATAAGGTGATCAGCACTAATCCTATTGGTCTTACTATGGTCCAGAAAGAACAATAACCTTCTGTGGAATTTGGAGTTCCTACAATATTTTCCTGATAGTATGTTGTACATCTCAACAATGGGAGGCTGAAATTGCTACAACAAAAAGAACTTATCTAAAAATAAAGGCACTCCAGAAGAAATGAGGCCTAGAAATAGAAATGGTGGATTTGGGTCCTCATGACATTAAGTGCCTACTTCAAACCACATTTCAGCCAGATTTACATTTTTCTTAAACCCAATTTGTCTTTTTTTTCCTTTTACTTTCACCCCAAAGAGTACTACTTAACACATATGGTAACTGCCAAATCCAGTAACAAGAAAAGTAGGTCAACTCATCAGTACTTACGTATTATTATACATTACTGCATAATTTAGTTGTATCAATAACCAATCATAGATACTAAATTTAAAAATGATCTGGCACATATTAACACAGAATTTCACATTGAATATGGCCTTGAACTGTCTTATTTCTAAATAAAAATCAGTATTTTACCCCATAGAAAGCAGAAGAAAGGGAATATACCTTTACTAATATAACACTATAAAGGCAAGAATAAGCAACTCAGAAATAAGAAATTTTCATTATATCATATCACAGTTATTTTAAAAAAAACAGAAAGTAAACAAACAAAAACTAACGAACTATCCAGAAGCTATGTAAAGACTCTTACTTGAAGCTGAAGAGTATGTCTAAGAATTGTTTCTTCTAAGGCATGGATCCACTTCTCTCGCTCATCAGCATCGCGAGCTGAAATAAAATGTTATAAAAATTAAACCGCTAATTTCTACAAGATAGTTTCATGTTTTAAAGTAAAAATTTTAAACCTCAATACTAATAGGAGAGGTTTTAGTTGTGCCATTTTCTTAATAGGTTCATCTTCCTATCCTTTCTAAACATGCAATCCACTTGCAGCAATTTATAACAAAGGGAATAATTATGGTCAGTAATAGCAAGCTACACTTCACTGAGAACAACTAGAAAAGCTGGAAAAATTACTAAAAAATAATTGATTGGAGACAATAGAAAATAACCAGGTAATAAAGAAATAATAAGCCAAAGTCTAAAAGACAAACATTTAGAAGATAAGCCTTATATTGAAGGCCACTTTTCTCCTTATAAATTCCACCAAAGGAGTAGTAGACTGAGCAACATACTTAAAAGCTTTGTCAGTATGTTTGGGCAGGAGCTGTATGGGAACTCTATGTATTTTCTGCTTAATTTTTCTATGAACCAAGAACCGCTTTAAAAAATAGCCTATTAAAAAAAAAAAAGCCTTGTCAAGGCAAAAGTTGGAAACCAAGGCCCACCACCAGTGGGGTCTCTAGTAAATAAGTCATGCTTCAATTAGGGTGTCATGGGGCTACACTTAATAGAGGGATTAAGAATAAAACAATTAAATTAACTGCTCAGTTCTGAATGGCAAAGAAAAATCTTCATGCCCAAAATGGATTAAAACAACCCCATGTTATTAGTGACTCTAGGTACCTGGCTAACAAAAGCAAGCAAAATCTTTTCTGTAGGAAGATAACATCATTTCAACTGCTGAATCATCTCTATAAATAATTTTTTGATACAATGTCTAGCACATAAGTACAGATAGCCAAGTATACAAGGAGACAAAACTATACATTAATGAAAATCAAAAGACAATACAGGGGCATATAGGTGGCTCCGAAGGTTAAACATCCAGCTCTTGATTTCAGCTCAGGTCATGATCTCACAGTCTGTGAGCTCGAGCCCCACATCAGGCTCTGCACTGATGGTGCAGAGCCTGCTTGGGATTCTGTCTCTCTCCCCCACTCACACTCTCTCTCTTTCAAAATAAGTAAATAAACTTAAAAAAACATAATCAGCAAAATTTAAAACTCAGTGGATGAGTTTAAGAATAAATCAACTAATGAGACAATTAGAGAAATGGAAGAGAGATCAGAAGAAACTTATCAGTATAAAAGACAGTAAGTCAAACAGAAAATATTTTCAAAAAGGTAAGAAGGGCGCCTGGGTGACTCAGTCGGTTAAGCTTCTGACTTCGTCTCAGGTCATGTTCTCACTGTTTGTGAGTTTGAGCCCTGCATCGGGCCGTATGCTGACAGCTCAGAGCCTGGACCCTGCTTTGGATTCTCTGTCTCCCTCTCTCTCTTCCCCTCCCCCACCCATGCTCTCTTTCTGTCTCTCAAAAATAAATAAATGTTAAAAAAATTTTTTTAAAAGCCAAGCAAGCAATTGAGCTAAACTCTCAAACAATGCTAGCCAAAAGACAACAGAGTACCATATTTAATGGATAAAAAAAAATAGCTTCCAACCTAGAATTTGGTGAACATCCTTCAGGAACTAAGATGAAATAAAGTCATTTTCAGACCAAAAAAAACTAAAAATTTGTCACCAGCAAACACTCATTAAAGAAAATTTGAGGAGCACTTGGGTGGCTCAGTCAGTTGAGCATCCGACTCTTGATTTAAGCTCAGGTCATCATCTCACAGTTTGTGAGATCAAGCCCCATGCCAAGGTCTGCCCTGACAATGTGGAGCCTGATTGGAATTCTCTCTTCCCCCCTCTCTCTCTCTGCCCCTTCCTCTCCCTCCCTCTCTCTCTCTAAATAAACTTAAAAAAAAAGAAAAAGAAAATTTGGAAAGGTATTCTCCATGCCTACATGGATAATGTCTGATGGAAGGTGGTAGAAGCAGGAAAGAATGGAGTCACAAAAATGGTAAGTATATTAAACCATAAGAAACCTAGGAATAAACCCAACCAAAGAGGTGAAAGACTGGTACTCTGAAAACTATAAAACACTGATGAAAGAAATTAAAAAGGACACAAAGAACTGGACATTCCATGCTCATGGATTAGAAGAACAAATATTGTTAAAATATTTACACTACCCAAAGCAATCTACACATTTAATGCAATCCCTCTCAAAATACCATAAGCATTTTTCACAGAGCTAGAACAAACAATCCTAAAATTTGTATGGAACCACAAAAGACTCTGAATAGTCAAAGCAACCTTGAAAAAACAAAGCAAAGCTGGAGGTATCACAATTCTGGACTTCAAGTTATATTACAAAGCTGTAGTGATCAAACAGTATAGTATGGTACTGGCATAAAAACAGAAACATAGATCAGTGGAACAGAAAAGTCAGAAATGAACCCACAACTATATGGTCAATTAATCTTTAACAAAGCATGAAAGCATATCCAATAGGGAAAAGACAGTCTCTTCAACATACAGTGTTGGGAAAACTGGACAGCAACATGCAAAAGAATGAAACTGTACCACTGTTTTACACCATACACAAAAATAAATTCAAAATGGATTAAAGACCTAAATGTGAGACATGAAACCATTAAACTCCTAGAGAAGAACACAAGCAGTAATCTTTTTGACATCAGCCACAGCAACTTCTGACTAGATACGTCTCCTGAGGCAAGGGAAACAAAAGCAAAAATAACTATTGGTACTTCATCAAAATAAAAAACCTCTACACAGTGAAACAATCAACAAAACTAAAAGGCAACCTATGGAATGGGAGAAGATATTTGCAAATGACATATCTGATAAAGGGTTAGTATCCAAAATTATAAAGAACTCAACAAACTCAACACCCAAAAAACAAATAATCCAATTAAAAAGTGAGTGGAAGACATGAATAGACAATTTTCCAAAGAAGACATCCAGATGGCTAACAGACACATGGAAAGATGTTCAACATCACTTATAATCAAGAATACAAGTCAAAACCACAATGAGATAGCACCTGACACCCGTCAGATGACTAAAATCAGTAACACAAGAAACAACAGGTGTTGACAAGGATGTGGAGAAAGGGCAACCTTATTATCCTATTGGTGAGAATGCAAATTAGTCCAGCCACTCTAGAAAACAGTATGGAGGTTCCTCAAAAAAGTTAAAAATACAACTACCCTATGATGCAGCAATTGCACTATTAGGTATTTACTCATTCAAAGGGATACATGTACCCCAATGTTTACAGCAGTATTATCTCCAACAGCCAAAGTATGAAAATAGCCCAAGTGTCCATCAACTAATGAATGGATAAAGAAAATGTGGAATAGATATACAATGGAATATCATTCAGCCATAAAAATGAAATCTTGCCAGAATGATGTGGATGGAGTGACAGTATATTATTATGCTAAGAGAAAAGAGAAAGACAAATACCATATGATTTCACTCATATGTGGAACTTAAGAAACAAAACACATGAGCAGACAGAAAAAGAGGGAGAGAGGGAGGCAAATCAAGAAACAGACGTAACTATAGAAAACAAACTTATGGTTACCAGAGGGGAGGAGGGTTGTGGAATGTGTTAAATAGGTGATGGGGATTAAAGAGGGCACTTGTGATGAGCACCGGCTGTTGTATAGAAGTGTTGAACCACTAAATTGTACACCTGAAACCAGTATTACACTGTATGTTAACTAACTGGAATTTAAATAAAAACCTAAAAAAAAAAAAAAAGAAAGAAAAAAAACAGTTAAAAAATGGTAAGTACATTGGGGAGCCTGGGTGGCTCAGTCGGTTAAGCGGCCGACTTCGGCTCAGGTCATGATCTCGCGGTCCGTGAGTTCAAGCCCCGCGTCGGGCTCTGTGCTGACAGCTCAGACCCTGGAGCCTATTTCAGATTCTGTGACTCCCTCTCTCTGACCCTTCCCCGTTTCATGCTCTGTCTCTTTCTGTCTCAAAAATAAATAAACGTTAAAAAAAATAATAAAAATTAAAAAAATGGTAAGTACATGGGCAAAACTAAATGCATATTGACTACATAAAATAATAATACCTTGTGAAGTTAAATACATATAAAATTAAATACAAACAACTGCAAATAAAGTAGGAAAGAGAAAATGGAGTTAAAGAATTCTAAAGTTCTGCATTGTTTGGAAAGAAGATAAAATTACCAATTAACATTAGATTTTGATAACTGAAAGATTTATGTTGTAATTTTTAGAGTAATCACTATAAGGTTAAGTGTTTAACTTCCCACATAATAAATAAAAAAATCAGTAATGAAAAATAATCCAAAAATTTACAAGAAAAAAAAAAAAAGAAACAAAATACAAGACAAAAAGAAAACATATGGTAACATGGTAAAATTTTAACCCTAAAACACCAATAATTAAATTAGGTATAAATGAAGTATGTAAATGTTCCAATTAGAAAAAGAAGAATTTTTAAACAAGATTTTATGACACAAGAGATACTCATTAAATATAAGGATACAGAAATATTAAAAATAGGAGTATAAAAAAAGACAGACCATAGAAATACTAACTCTAAAATAAAGTTGATATTATTCAAATCACACAAACTAGACTTTACCAGAAGATCAAGAGGCTCACTTTGCAAATGCAACAGAATTTTATCATCAAGAAGATACAATAAATATAAATTTATATGTAGCTAATAATATGTATTCAAAAATATATGTATATGGCAAAAACATATAGAATATAAGGAAAAATAGACAAAACACCACCATCATAGTGGCAGATTTTAATACAACTCATTCATCTCCCAATTAGATGAAGCAGATAAAAAATTAGTAAGCATCTAGAAAATATGAATAATCCCTGATGAATAAACTTGATCCAATGGACATACATAGAGCACTACACACAACAAATGTGCAACAGACATTCTTTTCAAGCACACACAGAATATTTCTAAAAACTGACCATATAGCAGCTCTTCCAACAATAGCCAGGTTATGGAAAGAGCCTAAATGCCCATCAACTGATGAATGGATAAAGAAGATACGGTTTATATATACAATGGAATACCACTTGGCAATGAGAAAGAATGAAATCCTGCCATTTGCAACAACGTGTATGGAACTGGAGGGTATTATGCTAAGTGAAGTAAGCCAGAGAAAGACAGATACCATATGTTCTCATGTGGAGCTTGAAAAACTTAATAGAAAACCATGGGGCAGGGGAGGCAAGGGGAGGCGAGGGGAGGGGAGGGGAGGGGAGGGGAAGGGAAGGGAAGGGAAGGGGAGGCGAGGGGAGGGGAGGGGAGGGGAGGGGAGGGGAGGGGAGGGGAGGGGAGGGGAGGGAAAGGGAAGGGAAAAAATAGTTTCAAACAGAGAGGGAGGCAAACCATAAGAGACTCTTAAATACAGAGAACAAACTGAGGGTTGACTGGGGGGGGGGGGACAGGTGAGGGGGTAAGTGGGTGATGGGCATTGAGGAGGGCACTTGTTGGGATGAGCACTGGATGTCGTATGTAAGCAATGACTCACAGGAATCTATCCCCAAAACCAAGACAAGAAAAGAATAAGGAACTGCCATAACTAAATGTAATGCAGGATCTTGGATTGAATCCTGGAAGAGAAAAGGAACATTAGAGGAAAAATCAAATGATTTGTGGTTTAATTAAAAGCATTTTAGCATCTGTGGTTTAATTAAAAGCATTGTACCAAATGAGTGGAAGATTCAGCTCAGGACATTAGAGCCTGAGCAAGATGAGGAGGGCACGCGGTAGTAACCCCTTATCAACAAGGGATACATTCCAAGACACCCAGTGGATGCCTGAAACCATGGACAGTAATGAACCCTATATATACAGTGTTTTTTCCTATACATACTTATGATAAAGTTTATTTATAAATTAGTAAGAGATCACTAATTAGTAAGAGATTAACAACAGTAACTAATAATAAATAGAACAATTATAACAATATCCTGTAATAAAAGTTATGTGAATGTGGCCTGTTTCTCACATACATGAATGCTCTTAAAATATATATATATATATATATTTAATATTGTTTATTTATTTTTGAGAGAGAGAGAGACACACACACACACACAGAGCGTGAGTTGGGGGAGAGGCAGAGGGAGGCAGAGAGAGAGGGAGACACAGAATCCGAAGCAGGCTCCAGGCTCTGAGCTGTCAGCACAGGGCCTGATGCGAAGCTCAAACTCATAGACTCAGAGATCGTGACCTGAGCCGAAGTCAGATGGTCTACTGACTGAGCCACCCAGGCGCCCCTTAAAATATCTTAATGTACTGTACTCGCCCTTCTTCTTGTGATGATGTGAGATGATAAAATGTCTATGTGATGAGATAAAGTGAAGTAAATTAATACAGGCACTATGAAGTAGCATTAGGCCATTACTGACTTGGCAATATGTTAGAAGGATCATCTGCTTCCAGAACACAGTTAACTGTGAGTAATTAAAACCGCAGAAAGCAAACCTGCGCATGAAGGGGCACTACTGTACATCATACCAATGGACAATGTGGCATGAGGCATCAAAGCCCAAAACAGGATGAAGAGGGAATCTACACAGTGGAAGAGTCCAGCATGAAGAGTCAGAAGACAAGAAAGGTGAAGAGGGAGTCCACATCGCAGGGGACAGAGTCAAATGGGCACAAGGTTTCCAAGGCTGGGTGGAGTAAGGATGATATTCACAGAAAGTAGGTAATGATAGGAACTACATACAGGAGGATTAGCCAAGTAAGTAAACACAACAGGATAAAGGATTTCTTACTGTTGGAAAATAGTGTTACAAATAATGTAAGTGAGAAAACCAGAATGATTTCTGGGGTGTGAGACTGGAAATGGAGGTATTGGTATGAACTCATGGTTTTGGATACATAAATAAATACATATGGAAATATGGACATGGATGCACACACATGTATATAACATTTACATGTTTCTTAGCTATGAGAGAGCCTGGGTCCCATGACACCTAACAGCGCCAAATACACCTAAAACCAGGTATTGATTTCTGAAAGCCATTCTCCTTTCAAAGGTACCAGGGCTTCTTGGAAAAATGGTTGATTATAGAACTAGGAAGGAAGGGAGAAAATAAGCCTAGAATCCTTTTTTCTTTTCTTTTCTTTTTTTTTTTTTTTTTTGTGTGTGTGTGTGCCAGAAAGTAAGTAAGGAAATGCTTTTTTTTGTGCCAGAAAGTAAGGAAATACTCAGAGAATTATAGGGACATGTCAAAAAGAATGCAGAAGTCAGCTTAAAGGGAATTCTAGTGGCCAAACTGAGGGCAATTTAAGCATCAAAATAAATAATGATAGTAAAGAATTATAGTCTGTTGAGTAAAACAAGATACCATGTTACTACTGATATATAAATATATATACATATATATGTATATGTACATATATGTATACACACACACACACTGAAAGTTTGATGAGGAATGGGATATTGGCATAGCTTCAAAATACTTCCCCACAAAATATTAACTAAGTTGGGAAAAAGATTAAATTTAACAACAAAAGCCTCGCAATACCACCTTAATGAGATGATTAAAGTAAATGTCATCAGTAATGGGATATATTGAAACCCTGTGATAAGAACACAGAATCATGTCTGTGATCTTTGAGTCAAAGACAGGTAATCTGAATCAAATTATAAAGAAACATCAGAAAAAAACAAACTGGGGGACATTGTACAAAATAATTAGCCTATAACTTTTAAAAGTGTCAAGGTCAGGGGCGTTTGGCTGGCTCAATCATTGGAGCATGAGACTCTTGGGGTTGTGGGTTCAAGCCTCACAATGGGTATAGAGATTACTTAAAAATAAAACCTTTAAAGAAAAAGTGTCAAGATCATAAAAGTCAAAGAAAGGAAAGACTGTGGAACCACTCCAGACTGAAGGAGACTAAAGGGACATGATAACTAAATGTAAAATGTGATGCTGAACCAGATCCTCTTGCTGTAAAGGACTTTATTGGGACAACTGGAAAAGTTTGAACAGAGTCTAAGGATTAGAAAGCATTAAGGCATCAATGTTAATTTCTTGATTTTAATGGTTGTATAGTATGTATAGAGGAAAACTTCCTTATTTGCAGGAAATATTTAAAAAAGCAGGGGTGATGGGACATTCAATTAGCAACTTCCAGTTTGGGAGGAGGATTGTACTGTACTTGCAACTTTTGTGTAAGTATAAGATTGAATCATATTTTAAAAATCATATTTAAAATTATGATAAATCAAAGAAGACATAAATAAATGGAAATATTTCTTCAGGGACTATAAAATTCAATACTGCAACCTATTCAAATTAATCTATAGATTAAATGCAAAGCAAATTAAAATTCCAAAAGGCATTTTTAAACTTTGTCGAGTTGATTCTAAAATACAAAATGGTACAAAAGATAAAGAATAGCAAAGGCTTCCTGGAAAAGAGAGAGAAGGTTTACTGTATCAAATATAGAGTAATAAAGAAAATGTGGTATTAGAGCAAGGCTATATAAACACACCAAGGAAACAGAACAGAGCCCAGAAACAGGCCCACTCATATATATAAACACTTGATTTGTGACAAATGTGGCACCTAAGAGCAGTTAGGAACAATCTTTCAATATATAATTGTAGGACAATATGGGAAAAAAAGAAACCTGACCATACCTTTACTACACACAAAAATTAATTCCAGGCGATTGCTTTATTCTTAACTGTGAAAGAACAACAAAGCTTCCAGAAGATAGAACAGGAGAATATCATCATAATTTGGGGATAGAAAAAAAGCTTCTTAAACAGGATACAGAACTAATTACAAAGAAAATGACTGATAAATTTAACTACATCAAAGTTAAGAATTTTGGTTCATCAAAAGACATCATTTAGAGAATGTCATAATAAGCTACTGTGACATACAGAGTTAAAGAACATGGACTCTAGGTTCAAACTTGAGCTTTGCTAGTTATTAACCATATAATTTGCAACAAATTATAAGCCTCAGTATTCTCATTTGTAAAATGACAGTAATAGTATCTACCACAAAGGGTTATTTCGGAGATTAAATGAGTTAATACAAATACAACACTTGGACAGGTAAATGACATAAAGTAAGTGCTCAATAAGCATTAAATTATTACTATCAAACTGTTGAGCATTAATTATGATCTGGCCCTGATTTCAAGGAGTTCAAAGTCTAGTAAAGAAAGATTTGTATTTAACTATATGAATTCATGGCTTATGCCCACCACCCGCCCTGCCCCCACACACAAAGGAAGTGAATAAAAAAATCAGGGAAGAGCTCCTTGAGGAGTTACACCCTAAAGAATAAGAATTAGTTTAAGTAGAGAGGGCAAATACATCTTGAAAGAGAAAAGAACAATAATAAAGACACTGAGACATGAAAAAGGTATATTTGGGAAACTGGTTTAAATATGTCTAGAACATTGGATTGATTTGGGGAGGAGGAAATGGCAAAAGATTAGGATCCCAGCCCAAGGAGTACAAATGGACTTTATCCTTAAGACAATGGAAAGCCCTTAAAAAGTTCAAGCATGAGAATGACATGGTCTAATCTGCATATTAGGAACATCAGTCTGGCAGTGTTGTAGAGAATGAAAAATGGGGCAAAAATTGAGGGGGTCACACCAGTTAGGAAGTGGTTGTACCAGTAAGGCCAGAATTGAGAAATGGTTAGGGCATGACAAGGGGTGTTATTCTTACTGCCATCAGGCCACCAAATGGTAATCATCTTTAAATCTGCCACCTCCTCACAGATGATATCAGATACCAGGTTCATCAGATTCTTCCTTGAGATAGTCCCTCTTTCTATCCTGTCTTTCAATTCCTAGTGACTACATGCTGGTTCAAGCAGTCATACAGTCTTATGTCTGTAAACAAAATATCATCACAAATGTAGTACATGTGTATACTCTGCAACCTCCAACACAGCCTGCACACCTCAGATTGAGCTTATATTGAAATGCTATTTAGGAGTGCCTGGGTGGCTCAGTCAGTTGAGCATCCGACTTTGGCTCAGGTCATGAGCTCATGGCTCATAAGTCAGAGCCCAGTGTCAGGCTCTGTGCTGACAGCTCAGAGCAGGGAGCCTGCTTCAGATTCTGTGTTTCCATCTCTCTCTGCCCCTCTCCACTCACGCTCTCCCTCTCTCTCAAAAATAAACATTAAAATTTTATTTAAAAAAAGAAATGCTAGGGGCGCCTGGGTGGCTCAGTCGGTTAAGTGTCTGACTTCCGCTCAGGTCACGATCTCGCGGTATGTGAGTTCGAACCCCGCGTCGGGCTGACTGCTCAGAGTCTGGAGCTTGTTTCAGATTCTGTGTCTCCCTCTCTCTCTGACCCTCCCCCGTTCATGCTCTGTCTCTCTCTGTCTCAAAAATAAATAAACGTTAAAAAAAAAATTAAAAAAAAAAGAAATGCTATTTCTATTTTTAAAAACCTCAAAATTTGACCATATTCTACAGAATTCACCTAACCTCCCTGTTTAACAATAAAATCCCTCCACAACTTCCATTTTATGTTTGTTTTACATGAACCAAACCATCGTCTCAATGACCTTAAAACACTCTAAATTATCTTCATGGAATACTTCTTCCCTCTGTGAACCTTAACATTGACTTTACCCTTCCTTCCATCTACCTAAACATCACATGCCTCAGAATAAGTCCTAGTTCTCCTCAAGGAAGTCTTACCTAACTAGTCCAACAGCACTGATCTCTTTCTCCTTAAATGCCAATGCATCATTCAATTATTCTTTGATCAAGTATTTATTGACTACCTATAAAATTTAATCTTATACTGCCCACACACTGTTATTTACACTTTTTCACGTGTTTATGTTTTGTCTCTAAGATTTTAGGTTTTCTGACAATAGTGTTTATCACAGTATTAGATATAGTGTTTATCACAGTATTAGATATATCCATCTATCTTCCTATCCATCCATCCAACATTTATTTAGTAGCTAGTAAATACCAAGTACTGTTTAGAAACTGGGGATATATATTCAAATAAGACCCAGTCCCTGTTTGTGTAGAACATACACTCCAGTGACAGAAAACATATGCAAACTGACAACCGCTACTATACAGATGACTGAGTAAATCAGTGTAAGCAGAGTTCAAGGGGTGTACACTTGTGGAGATGAACTCAAGGAAGGCTTGAGCTCATCAGGGAAGCCTTCTAGAGCATGGAGATTAGAGTTGAGTTTTTAACACTGAGTGAGGGGCACCTGGGTGGCTCAGTCAGTTAAGCTTCTGACTTCAGCTCAGGTCATGATCTCACAGTTCATGAGTTCAAGCCCTGCATTGGGCTCTGTGCTGACAGCTTGGAGCCTGGAGCTTGCTTCGGATTCTGTGTGTGCGTGTGCATGTGCGTCTGCCCTTCCCCCACTTGTGTTCTGTCTCTTTCTCAAAAATAAATAAAACATGAAAAAAAATTTTAACTGAGTGAGAATTAGAGGCAAAGGTGTGGATGTGGAGGGAGGGAGGAGATAGAGAAAGGAAGGAGAGGGAGATGTGAAGGAGGAGAGGGAGAAGGGATGTGTGGTGAGGGAAGCACTGACAAGGGAGGTATTCAAAGGTAAAGAGGGCAGTATAAGCAAAGGTAAACATGTGGCAAATTACTGTATGAGAATATAAACTAAGAACGAGAAAATATAGCCCATGCTTTGCTACTTTTTTCTAGTGTTGACCTTAGCAAGTCACACCATCTGAATACTCATTTTAGCATTTTCAAATTAGAGGCTTACTGGCATAAAGATGGGCATATAGACCAATGGAAGAGAATAGAGGACCCAGAAATAAACCCTTGCATGTGTGACCAAATGATTTTTTTAAAAATATAATTCATTGTCAAATTGGCTAACATACAGTGTGTAAAGTGTGCTCTTGGTTTTTGGGGTAGGTTCCTGTGGTTCATCGCTTACATACAACACCCAGTACTCATCCCAACAAGTGCCCTCCTCAATGCCCATCACCCATTTTCCCCTCTCCTTCACCCCACCATGCACCCTCAGTTTGTTCTCTGTATTTAAGAGTCTCTTATGGTTTGCCTCCTTCCCTCTCTGTTTGTAACTATTTTTCCCTCTTCCTTTCCCCCATGGTCTTCTGTTAAGTTTCTCAAGATGCACATATGAGTGAAAACATATGATATCTGTCTCTCTCTGACTTATTTCACTCAGTATAATATCTTCCAGTTCCATCCACGTTGCCACACATGTCAGGATTTCATTCTTTCTCATTGCCAAGTAGTATTCCATTATATATATAAAACACATATCTTCTTCATCCATTCATCAGTTGATGGGCATTTAAGGCTCTTTCCATAATTTGGCTATTGTTGGAAGCGCTGCTATAAACATTGGGGTACATGTGCTCCTATAAATCAGCACTTGTGTATCCTTTGGATAAATTCCTAGTAGTGCTATTGCTGGGTCGTAGGGTAGTTCTTTTCTGAGGAACCTCCACACTGTTTTCCAGAGTGGCCGGACCAGTTTGCAGTCCCACCAACAGTGCAAGAGGGTTCCCGTTTCTCTGCAGCCTCGCCAGCATCTGTTGTTTTCTGAGCTGTTAATTTTAGCCACTCTGACCAGTGTGAGGTGGTATCTCAGTGTGGTTTTGATTTGTATTTCCCTGATGATGAGTGACATTGAGCATTTTTTCATGTGTCTGTGGCCAAATGATTTTTGACAAGTGTGCCAACACAGTGGGGAAAAGTCAGTCTCTTCAACAAATGGTGCTGGGATGATTGCATATCCACATTCAAAAGAATGAATTTGGACTCTTATGCCATATGCAAAAAATAACAAAATAGACTAAATGTAAGAGCTAAAACTATTAAACTAGAAGAAAACAGAAAGAGAAAGCTTCCGAACACTGGATTTGGCAAGGATTTCTTGGATATGACACCAAAGGCCCAGGCAACAAAATGAAAAATTAGACAAATAGAACTACAACAAACTTAAAAATTTCTGTGAAAAGGAATCAAAAGAAAATAAAAGCAACGTACAAAATGGGAGAAAATAATTGCAAATTATATATCTGATAAGAGGTTAATACCCAGAATATATAAGAACTTCTATAGCTCAAAAACATAAAAACAGCTTAATTTAAAAAATGGCCCAGGGACTTGAATAGACATTTCTCCAAAGAAGACATACAAGTACTAGCCAATCAGCACATGAAAGGGTACTCAACATCACGAATCATTAGGGAAATTCAGGTCAACACCACAATGAGATATCACCTATCAGGATGGCCACTATCAAAAGAACAAAAAATAGTTTTGATAAGGATGCAGAGAAGTTGGAATCCTTATGCCTTGTTGGTGGGAATATAAAATGGCACAGCCATTATGGAAAACAGTATGAAGTTTCCTCAGAAAATTAAAAATAGAATCATCATATGACCCAGCAATCCCACTTCTGAGTATTCATCCAAAAGAACTCAAAGTAGAATCTCAAAGAGATATTTGCACGACTAGAGCATAACATTATTCACAGCAGCCAAGAGGTGGATGCAACCCACTTGTCATTGACAGATGACTAGATAAAGAAAATGTAGAATATACATGCAACGGAACATTATGCAGCTTTTAAAAAGAAGGATGTCCTATCACAAGCTACTACATGGATGAACCTTGAGGACATTATGCTAACCAAATTAAGCCAGTCACAAAGGGACAAACACTGCATGATTCTATTCACATGAAATATCTGAAGTAGTCAAAATAATAGAAACAAAGTAAAAATGTGGTTACCAAGGGCTAGAGAGAAGGGGCAGAGGGGGATTAGTATTTAGCAGGTATAGAGTCTCAGTGTCACAAAATGAAAAAGTTAGATTTGTTGCACAAAAATGTGAATATATTTAACACTACTAAACTATACACTTAAAATGATTAAGATGGGGGTGCCTGGGTGGCTTGGTCGGTTGGGCGTCCGACTTCGGCTCAGGTCATGATCTTACGGTCCGTGAGTTCGAGCCCCGCGTTGGGCTCTGTGCTGACAGCTCAGAGCCTGGAGCCTGTTTCAGATTCTTCATCTCCCTCTCTCTCTGACCCTCCCCCATGCATGCTCTGTCTCTCTCTGTTTCAAAAATAAATAAACGTTAAAAAAAATTAAAAAAAATAAAATGATTAATATAGTAAATTTAATGTTATGTGCTTTTTTATGATAATTAGAAATAAAATTGGAAGCTTGGACTAAATCATCCTTTCTAGCTGAAAATTCAATACTCTATTATTCTGACTAACGTAGCTCACCTTCTCCCATTCTCCCATGAGTCAATAAACAAACCTCTACTCTGCTAGATCTAACAGGAAAAATCTCTCTGTGTATATGAAGCACCAATAAAATGTCTGGTTATTATTCAACCATAATATATTACCTGTTCATATGAAAAACAAAAACATAATAATGATATACACAATTCACAAATCACCTGCAGAGGCAGCTCTCTAAAAGTGAAATTAAAGCTACACTAATTCTGGGTGAATCCCTGCTAAAAGGGCTCTAAATTTAATAAATTAGTTAAAACAACTTATAAACAGTGTATTATTTTCCCCAAATT
Organism: Prionailurus bengalensis; assembly: GCF_016509475.1. Taxonomy (NCBI): domain Eukaryota; kingdom Metazoa; phylum Chordata; class Mammalia; order Carnivora; family Felidae; genus Prionailurus; species Prionailurus bengalensis. Next base: position 41,632,792 of record NC_057345.1, on the reverse strand, counting down.
TGTAAAGATAGATCAACTCTTCCTCGTTTTAAAGTTTATTTATTTTTTAGTAATCTCTACACCCAACATGGGGCTTGAACCCGTGACCTGCATATCAAGAGCTGCATGCTCCTCTTACTGAGCCAGCCAAGTGCCCCAACTCTTCCTCTTTTCATAATATTATTTATACACTCAGTTTATATCTAAAATTTCTTCTCTAGAGTCTATGTCTCCTCTTCATTACATTTTTCAAACTCTTTCCATTCTCTAAGCCAGTAGGTTACAAATTTTGTTTGGCTGTGACCCACAGTAAGAAATACATTTTATAACACGACCAGTTCACAAACACACATACATATAAAATTGGAACATTAGTTTCACAAAACAATGTCTGCTCTTACTACATTCCATACACATTGATATTTCCTCTGTGTTGTATTTCACTTTTTAAAAAATGCTGATCTTGGTCCATTAAATAGGATTCACAATCCACTAATGGAGTACTATCCATAGTTTGGAAAACACCACCCTAAGTCACCCAATGTCCACAAAGCTATTGCTTTCTGGTGTCTCTTGGGCAGTGTAGCGTAAAAGCTAAGAAGGTGGAGGCACCTGGGTAGCTCAGTCGGTTGAGCATCCAACTTCGGTTCAGGTTCGTGAGTTCGAGCCTTTCATTGGCCTCGCTGCTGTCAGCACAGAATCTGCTTCAGATTCTTGTCCTCTTCTCTCTCTGCCCCGCCCCTACTTGTGCGCTCTCACTCTCTCTCTCTCAAAACTAAACATTAAAAAAAAAAAAAAAAAAAACAAAAAACAAAAAACTAAGAAGGTTGGCTCTGATACCTATTTTTGTCCTTATTCAGCCAGATCTTGAGCAAGTTACTTAAACTCCCTAAGGTTTACTTTTCTTATATATAATCTAAGGATGATAATATTACCTATGGGGATGATAAGTGTAGCTAGACCTTATAAGGCTGTTGTGATGTTTAAATAAGATAATTAGGGGCACCTGGGTGGCTCAGTCAGTTAAGCATCTGACTCTTGAATTCATCTCAGGTTGTGAGATAGAGCCCACATCTGGCTTTTGGCTGACACCACAGAGATTGCTTGGGATTCTCTCTCTCCCTCTCTCTCTCTCTGCCCCTCTCTCGTGCAAACATGCTCTCTCTCTCAAAATAAATAAATAAATAAACTTAAAAATAAAAAAAAAAGATAACTAATTTGTATATTTACCATAGTGCCTGACATATACTAAAATATCAATATACTATTCTCACAAATAGCCTCATAAGAAAACAATTCTATTAATAATCTAATAAATGATTAACCAGAGTAAATACGTCAGGAAGGGATTACTGGTAACTCCTCTAATTCCCAATAATGCCTGGCTTATACAGAAACAATATAAGGTACATAGAAGGAAAAACAATATTCATTAAGTAAAATACTTACATTTTCAGGATTCTATAATCTTATCTCTTTTATTACATATTCACATTTCCTACATTATACATATTTGAAGCAGATTTTAAGACAAGTTTTCAAAATTCCTGTATTTTGCCATTCCTGATGCACTACTTAGGAATCTGTCCTCCTATAGACACATTTTTTTTCTCCATTAAGACATATGACAATTATGAATACGTTACTGCCTGTTTGCAAAAGGAAGTGGTTATTTGCCTGTTTTGTAATTGTAGTAAAAAGAAGAATTAGCCTCTAAAATCAGGAAGGTCTGGTTTTCTCTGAAAGTTCTTTTGAAATAATAACATTACATAAAAAACATGTTTACAAGATTAAGTGCTGAGATACCACTCAAATATCTACTGAGCCCCAATATGTATCAGGTACTGTGTTGGAGGTATAAGCAAGGAGAAGACAATCCATGATCTTAAGTAATTTATTCTCCTGGAAAGTACAATCACTTGGTTGGGTAGACACTGTTGAGTGAAGAGTTATCCTTACCCATTCTGATAACTTCTAATATCTGCTTACTAGAATCCTATTCATTCTTCCGGGCTACACTGAAATGTCACCTTCTCTATGTATATTGCTCATGATAGGAGGACCTACTCTCTCCTTCCTGAAATGTATTAAAATATTTCCAATATTCAGGTAGTATATAAATACATGCCATTTTCAGCCATTGTCTCAGGCATTAGGGACACAACTTCAAATAATAGTTTATAACTATAGCCCAGCAATAATCAGGGTCCAAATCTACTATTTCCCTACTAACTTCCTGATACACTCCTCCAGGAACCACTATATTTCAGTTACATAGTACTTAATGCTCACATAAGTTATAACTCCTGGATTTTCCTGAAGTTGTTTCCCCCTCAGCTGAAATGCCTGAGTCTTGTCTCTGTATAAATAATAAAAGCTATCTCTATTGAGCTTACTGATACTTAATTTGTATCAGCATAGTCTGATGCATATCTAACCACAGTATTAACTAATTAAATCCTCACAACTACATGTGATAGGATAATTATTATTATTATCCTTATTTTCCAGAATATAGAAACAGAGTTTAGTATTTTGCAACAACATAGTACACAGAAAACAACAAATACAAATGAAATCTCTAGGCTTCATGCAACCCTACCTCTGTTATACAAGCCTCATCCCAAGCCCTTCTTGCTAGATAAAATCCTTAAGAGATAACAATATAAACCTTTCCAGGGCACCTGGTTGACTCAGTTAGCTAAGCGGCCAACTTCAGCTTGGGTCGTGATCTCACAGTCCTTGGGTTTGAGCCCCACCATCAGGCTGTGTACTGCGGTTCAGAGCCTGGAGCCTGCTTGGGATTCTGTGTCTCCTTCTCTCCTTGCCTCTCCCCTGCTCATGCTCTTTCTCCCTCTCTCTCTCTCTCTTAAAATAATAAGTAAACACTAAAACTTGAGTTGTATCCACGAATTTCAAAAGGGGTTAATATCACCAACTACCTCAAAGACTTACTGTGAAAACAAGATAAAATAAGGTATATAACACTACTAGGGGTCCAGTGAGGTTAAGGTGTTTTTAAGGTAAAACCAATTTCATGATGATACTAGGAGGCTATCTGCATTTTTCACTGTGTTGACTTTTGCACTAATGGTGCAAGAGCAATGGTGATAAAACTGCTGGCACCTTAGCATGAATGGTAGCACCAAACTGAATTGGTAGTCGTATTTTTTACCACCATGCACTTGTAAGAAAACAATTCCTGTTTCACTTAAGAATGCCCTTGAAGGGGTGCCTGGATGGCTCGATTGGTTAAGCATCTGACTGGCTCAGGTCATGATTTTGTGGTTCATGGGTTCGAGCCCTGAGTTGGGCTCTGTGTTGAGCTCTGAGTTGGAGCCTGGATCCTACTTTGGATTGTGTCTCCCTCTCTCTCTGCCCTTCCCCCACTCATACTCTGTTTCTCTCCCTCTCTCAAAAATAAACATAAAAAAAAAAAGAATGCCCTTGAAGAAGCAAGTAAACATTATTAAATCTCAACCATATAAAGCATAAAATATATGCTTTATAATAGTCTACGTAACAAACAGGAATTAGGCGTAAGCACATCTGCTTACCAAAGTACAATGATTATCTCAAGGAAAAGTACTTATGTAACTGAGTTATGAACTAAGTGGCACTTTTCTCATGGAACAGCATTTTTACTTAAAAGAACTGACAAGCTGTAGTATTCAAACTGGGGTATTTGGCAGACGTTTCCCTGACAATGATGGAAATGAGCCTGTCATTTCTGGGAAAACTTGCAGTTTATGTTGTCAATTATAAAATCCAGAGTTTCAAGCAAATATTAGAATTTTAGGAAACCTGTATTTGCCAGCCACCATGTTAGTGACAGATTCTCAATACTTAAAGCCTTTTCTGAAGAGTTTAGGGCAATATCAACAAATGTGATTATGTCACTTAATGGTATGTGTCAATAATTGTAAGATCCACATATGACAAATGCATGATGTTACAAAATCATACCTAGGGTAAAAAATCCATCCAAAGTGCCAGACAAACCAATGGATTTTAACGTAATAGAGTATTTTCATATGTAAATTTCATTGTTATGGGTTCAGATTCCACATGGCAACTAACCTTTAAGAAACTACCACTTGTCAAGTTTTGATGAAGTATCATTCACAATTATCTAAAAAGGCTATTAAAATATTCCTCTCTTTTCCAACTATGTATCTGTATGAGACACTATTTTCTTCATATACTTCAACCAAGACATGTCACAAGATTGAATGTAGAAACAGGTATGAGAATCCAACTATCTTTTCAGCCAGACATTAAAAAGATTTACAAAAATGTAAAACAATGTCATTCTTCTCACTATTTCTCTTTTGTTTGGGAAACCGGTTATTTTCTCATAAAATGTTATTAGTAAAATGGGTTATTGATATTTTAAGTGAATACATAAATAATTTTTTAAAGCCCTCAGTTTTAATTTCTAACCTGGTAAATATCTATACCTATATATCTATATCTATATCTATATCTATATCTATATCTATATCACCTACATAAACAAAAGCTCTTTGGTGTACTCAATAAGTTTGTAAAGTGGTCTTGAGACCAAAAAGTTTGAGAACCACTGGTGTATAATATATAAACATCCTATTAATTACATATTGATTGCTTCCTCCACTAAAATGTAAGCTCCTAGAAAGCAAAGGTTTGTCTTACTAGTTGTATTTCTACCACCTACCAAAGTGCCTTGCACATTTTATAGATACTCATTATGTATTTGTGCATGGGTACAGAATGAATGACTGGACTGATGCTGAATGAAAACAATCCACTTAGATAATCAGGTGGTTCCAAGTGCCACTGACTGTAATTTGTAACAAGTTTGGACAGGCTGGGTAGTCAGAGGGTCTCTTTTTAAAAGAAAATAGGAAAGAGGTGTGTAGAGAGAAAAACCAATTCACGTTAACTCTAAATCTAAAATAACCCAAGCCAATGTTTTGATATTCAGGTTTAAGAGCCATAGTTTAAATAAACTGCTTACCATAATAAGAGCAATGGTGAGATCCAATTAAGGAAAAGTCTATGTGTGTTTCTATCAGAGCATCTTTAACAGTATAATGCTTTTTTGTTTACATTTTTTCCTCTTAAAATGTTTTTTAACATTTTTATTTATTTCTGAGAGGCAGGGAGAGACAGAGTGTGAGTGGGGGAGGGGCAGAGAGAGAGAGGGAGACAAAGAATCCAAAGCAGGCTCCAGCCTCTGAGCTGTCAGCACAGAGCCCAACGCAGGGCTCAAACCCACGAACCATGAGATCATGCCCTGAGCAAGAGTTGGACGCTCAACTGAGCCACCCAGGCACCCCGATTTTTTCCTCTTCTTGCTCAACCGTGTATACACTGAAGTTTGGGATGGAGTCAGATGCATATTTTCTTAATTCTCAAAGCATAACATGTTCTTGGCAACTAATAAATATTTATAGGACAAATGATAATTTGTCATCTTCTCAAATGATACATTTTCAATGAAGTCTCCTCACTAGTATATACCAAAGCATGGCTCCCCAAACCAGCATGGCCAATTCCCTGTATGCTGCTTTATCTTTTCTCCATTGTATTTACTCCTTCTAACATGCATGCATGTGTGTGTGTGTTTATTTACAGTCCATCTCCTGCCATAGGAATGTAAGCTCCACAAAAGCAAGGATCTTTGTTTTATTTATGGATGTAACCCAAACCCTGAGAATCATCCCAGGCAAACAAGTGTTCAATAAATATTTGCTGAATGAGGAGTAATGATCCATTGATTTCATTGTTGATTTCATGGTTTTTATATATGAAATCTAAAAATAGGTTGGATTTCCTTAAATCATTCTGTTCAGTATCCTTTAAAGCTGCCACAATTGACTCCCTCAAAGATCTAGGAATAGTTTTAGCTGAAGTCTCCAGACTGATGAATAAAACATAAGCAAATATTTACAAAAGGGTTTCTCTCATCCCTACAAATTCTGCTTTGACTATCTGAAGCAATACTATGCTTCTCCTCGACAGAGTCAGCATTGTATTGGGCTACTGGATATCTTTGATTCAGTCAAAACAGACAATGAAAATCAAATGCAGATTAATGGGTTTTTTTCAAAGCATTCTACAATTACATGCTTCTAAGTCAACTTATCCCTGGTAAATGAAAATCCTCACCAAATTTATATGTAAATATATCCTAATAATTTTAGCTCCAGCAGATGTTTCCTAACCACTTTCACTCCAGGTTTTAGTAAAGGGGTATTCCTTTATCTTAAATTTGAGAAAAATTCAGATTTGAGGGGCACCTGGGTGGCTCAGTCAGTTGAGTGTCTGACTCTTGATTTCAGCTCAGGGCATGATCCCAGAGTCATGGGATCAAGCTACACGTTGGGCTCTGCATTGAGCATAGAGCCTGCTTGAGCTTTTTTTTCTCTCTCAATCTCTCTCTTTCCCCCTCTGCCCCTCTCCTCCACTCATACTCTCTTCCTCTAAAATAAAAAATAATAAAGAAAAATTAGGATTTGAGTTTTCAATCTTAAAGATTTATAATACTGGGCAGGGGGTGGGGGGAATGTTAAGAATAGGATGGCTTTAGGGTGCCCAGGTGGCTCAGTCAGTTGAGTGTCCATCTTCAATTTGGATCAAGATCTTGTAGTTCATGAGATCAAGCCCGTATTAGGCTCTCTGCTGACAGTGCAGAGCCTGGAGCCTATTTCGGATTTTGTGTCTCCCCCCTCTCTCTGTGACTCCCCTGATAATGTTCTGTCTGTATGTCTCTGTCTCTCTCTCTCTCAAAAATAAACATTAAAAAAAATAAGGGGCATCTGGGTGGCTTAGTTGGTTAAGCGTCCAACTTTGGCTCAGGTCATGACAGCTCAGAGCCTGGAGCCTGCTTCAGATTCTGTGTTTCCCTCTCTCTCAGCTCCTCCCCTCCTCACACTCTGTCTGTCTGTCTGTCTGTCTCTCTCTCTCTCTCTCTTTCAAAAATAAAAATAAACATTAAAATTAAAAATTTTCTGTGGATAAAATGTTGTCAAACATTGCATGCTACAGAGAAATCCTTTGTGAAAGGAAGAGTCAGTTGATGCAGAGTTGATTGATTTATGTTACTTTAAATAAAATGCTTCAAGAGTTTTTTGAAAATAGATGTTATTCCTGCAAACTGTGGGTAGTGAAGCCCTTTCAGACTTAAAAAATATGCAAATATATCCTTAGGGTATAAAGTACAATAGAGGCATCTGCATTATAATCTTACAATATTCCTAGTGAACAACTTTTCTAAAAGCTTCACTCTTTGCGCCCCCCACCCCCACCCTGGTAGCTCTCCAAGGAATTTTGCTCAGGCAGAGAGATACCAATAAGCTACTTCCCTCTTTCTCTATATTTAGCTATAAGCTATTAATACACTATCTTCACCATTCTTTAGGAAAACATATATTTCCAGACCAAGACTGCAGTATAAACTAAGACATTCCATAAGCTTTAACTTTATCTTGTAAAATACAATCTAGATATAGTAAAATGTTATTGATTCAGCCCTCCCCATAATTTAGGACTTGTAACAATTTATACCAAGTCACTATGCTTAAAACAATTCACTAAGTACAAAGTGTAAATAACATTAAAACAAATTCTTAATGATGATCTAACATGCTAAAAAAAACATCAGACAACAATGTTAGCTTGGTTCTGGTGTCTGTACATAAAACTAGAAAAAGGCATTTCTTTCCAGATAGCCTATACTTCAGATTTGCTTCTCCCTGTCCACCATTATCCATCCTGTCCACATTACTAAAACTCAGCTATACATTGTATTTATGGAATTACCTTGATTTACCTCATTTACCTAAAAATGCACATTCCCTAAAGAAAAGGACTCCATTTGATTCATATTCAAAAGTTCTGCAAGATGGCTACAAACCTGTACAGAGAAAACATCGTCAAGAAGCAATGCATATACTTCAAATAGTTATATTCTACTCATGGTCTTTCCATTAACAAATCAGGACATACCCTGTGCAAGTAAAAGTCAAACATTGCTCCCACATATCTGAGTACTTCTTTTCAAGCTGAAGTCACTGGTCTTGTGACTCTTTTTAAATGAAGATTGTTTTCTCAGAAATCTGAAGCTCCAAAGCTTCCTTCAGTGGGATAACTTCACATATTTTTCCTTAACAACTGCACTTAACCCTGATATATTCCAAAATTACACTTTCATCCAATAAAATAAAATTCAGGGCATACATGTCCATAGCAGTAGGCACTGGTGACAGAGCAGTGAAAAAGACACACCTCAAAGGATGGTGCCACCATCCTCCCATTACCCTGTCAGAAAGCTGGGGATAATTCTGAACTTCTTTTTCCTTACCCTCTAACATGCAGTTAGTCGCCAAATTCTGTCATACATCTTCTGCATTTATCCCCTCTGGGGATATTTCACAAAGGCCTTTATTCAAGCCCTCATCACCTTTCACCAAAGCATCTGCAGTAAGCTCCAAACTGGGCACCCTGACTCCAATCTCACTTCTCCCCAGAGCGTCCTGCAAACGGCTCCCAGTGTTTTTTCAAAGCCATATATGTGATAATGACATTTCCCTGGTTAAAATACCAATGCCTCTCACTAATTTATAGAGACAATGTTTTAATTTATCATTCCAATACATGACATTTTTTTTTTTTTTTAAGTAATCTCTAGCCCCAACATGGGGCTAGAACTCACAACCCTGAGATCAAGAGTCACATGCTCCACTGACTGAGCCAGCCAGGTGCCCCCATGAGACGTTTGAGGATCTATTTTAATTCCAGACTGAACTCATATCTCCTTCCCCTCAATTGCCATCTATTCTAAAACATGCTACACTCCTTACATTTCTCAAACAAGTTATCCTTTTTTATACTTCCAAGCTTTTGTACATATTTTCCCTGGACCTGGAATGTGTTTCTCCTTTCTCTGAAGTTTGGTAAAAGTTCTTTTTTTTTTTTGGCTTCTAAGCTCTGCCTATCCCATCTTTTCATCCTTCAAAATCTGCATCAAAATAGTCTCTTCTGTGATGCTCCGCTGACTCCACTAGTTCTCTTTTCTACCATTCCATATGCTCTATCACATTTACATTATACTATAATTATTGTTCTAAACTGTGTACCCTGGATAAATGATTTAGCATTCTATGCCTCAGTTTCCTCATAGTGGTCTCTCGGCATTAAAAAGGTTAAATGCGAAAATGCATGTAAACCTTTGGTACAGAACCTGTACCCAGCTGCTATCCTCATCATTGCCTTTCTAATAAATATTCCCAGTAGTCATTCTGGCTTCTCAATTTAATAACTGAGAGCTCCCTGAATTAGCAAGGAATGAGCACTGCATCCTGGTATTGTGCTCAGTGTGTGGCATTTTCAAGAACCTAATTTGGGTTACCTCTAGCCCAAACCCTAGGCTACAAAAAAGAGAAAAGAGAATCCCAGAAACAGCAGTATGACCATCAGCAAAATGAGGCAAAATAGAAAATAACAATAGCAACAGCCACTAATTTTTGAGCCCTGCTATTTGCCAGACATCATGTTGAGTATTTATATGCATTTTCTCTAATCTCACAACAATTCTGAAGGTTTATATTGCCCTCCTCATTTTGCTGGTGACCTCCTGCTCCACATTAGGCTTCTTAAGTAGCAGGACTTCCTCTGCAAAGGAGAAATAAACATGAGAACAAGCGGGATGCTCCCTCGGTTGACTATTAAGAGAACTCTGCACTCAGAACAAGAATAAAATTAAATATTTGACTCTCTACCCTTTAAATCCTTAAAGGGAATATTCCTGGCTCTTTCTCTGTCCAGTTTTCCAGGCCTCCCTCACACCTGGAAACAGATTACTCACCTCATGCTTCATGCCATGACTCACACCACTGTCTTCTGACCAGTGTCCCTGTTCCCTTGCACTTGCTGGGCCCCTGCCCAGTGACAATGATACACTAAGTACAGGAGAAATTCTCACAATCAAACCACCTAATAGTATGAAAACACTAACTACTATCAGAGTTAGGAAGTATGCTGTATTGAGGAAGAGAAAACAGCAGTGAAGCTAGAGCTGCAAAGAGGCTACGGCATGGTGAAAAGAGAAGTCAATGTGGCTAAGAGTAACAGAGAGGAAAGGCATGAACAAGCAGCACTATGTAATGCAAATAGCATGTATTTGAATCCAGACTCGGCCACTTCTTATACATGTTACCTTGGATAAAAAGTCCTTCCAAGTCTGTTTCTGTATATATAAAATGATAATAAAAATATCATAAGCATGTCCATAGGAGGATTACAGTGCCTAGCACATTATCTGCAACCTCAGATGAAGTGTTTGTTTCCTCTCCACTTCCTTCTTTTATTCATCTGAGGGTCACTTCTAAAATATAATCACCTTGGGGTGCCTGGGTGACTCCATCGGTTAAGCATCTGACTTCAGCTCAGGTCATGATCTCATGGTTTCTGAGTTTGAGCCCCGCATTAGGTTCTGTGCTCACAGCTCAGAGCCTGGAGCCGCTTTGGATTCTGTCTCTCTCTCTCTCTCTCTCTCTCTCTCTCTCTCTCTCTCTGCCCTTCCCCCACTTGTGCTCTGTCTCTGTCTCTCAAAAATAAATAAATAAATGTAAAAAAAAAATTTTAATATAATCACCTTAACCAGAAAAGGTATCCAATCATCCTCCCCAATATTTAAAAAAAAACACAAAAAAACTCATTGATATCTGTTCACCACTTGACTTAAATCACCCACATGCAAGGGCTCAGCTCAATTCTCTCTCATATGATACTCTGATTCCTTCTATTAGTCACCCAAAACAGATGTCCTCATTAAAGCTGGCAATCCAGCAAAAATGCAGCTTCTTTACAGTTTTCTGAATTCTAATTATTTTTTCTGGGATATTAGTCAAACTCTTTTAGGTATCTCAATTTTAATATTAAGAAACTCTTAATATCCAAATTTAATAATAAGAAAATGCAATGATGAACTACAACTTCAATTTATATGCTGGACTGTTATGCATGGAGTACATTGATTAAAACATTATAATCATGAGAATGAATGTTCATAAACTGCATGTGGAGTTAATTAAGGAGGTTGAAAAGACAAAGATGACCTTGGCAGAATGAGCATTTTCTTAGAATTCATCAGCTAGTTAGTTAACTAAAAGTAAAACAAGTGCAGTCCAGGCATTACCAGAATACAGAGCTTAACTGAGGGATATTTAACCTGGAATCAGAGAACTATATGAAACTGCAACCAGAAAACCTCCTCTATAATGATTTTCAAAATGTGAGATCCTTGAGGATAAGCACTTTGCTTTGCTCACTACTTTATACTCAGAAACTAGCCTAGTGCCTAGCATACAATAAGCACTCAAATATTTGTTGACCATAAAAATGAACGAATACATGAATAGAGGAAAGAAATAAATTTAAATACTGGTATTTTCTCAAAAAAGTGCCCAGGAGCTGCCTGTGGCAGAGCTCTAAGCCTTCCATCCCTCTTATTTCAACCAGAGCAGCTCTACTTTTTTCTATCTCCCATTTAGGCTTTTAAACAAGATTGCATTTGTAAAATGCTTTCATTAAAAGTTTGAAAACCATGGAAAATCTATCATTATCACTCCCTTCCTTGAACTATTAACTAACAAGTACATAAAAATTAATGTGTAATTGTCCCTCAAATTACTGTTGAGTTCCCCAAATTTCTTGAGGTATGACATTACATTTTATATAAGCAGTATTTGCTTATTCACGTTTCATATAATCTACACTTTCTTGTAGACCAACTCTTCAGAGGAAAATCTGAATTTTCTTATATCAAGCAACAAATGGACATTTTGTGCCACTACTATGTGCAAAGTCTGCCATGCAACAATTTAATTCTTGCAGCATCACCATCTCCACTTGAAGAGCAATGCTCATGCAACCACGTTAATATATTTGGCATTCTAGTCTACCCTTCTTTTAATTAGAAGAAAAATAGAAAAATTAAGGGTCAATAGGAATGATAATAAAATTTTATAAACATAATATAATTGAGTAATCATTGGGCATGCTGAAAACAGTAAATTTTTATCATCAGTGGAACACTTATTAGACTTTGGCAATAAGACTTTGGTCTACTGCCTATATGGCTATTTTTGAAGAAAAGGAAATAAAATGTACGAATACATCTTATGAATAAATACTATGTCTAAGAGGCAAGGTGTCATTACGGACTCTGGAGTAAGTGGTAGGAATATATCCCCCTTCTACCCTGCAAATCTTTGTGCAACTCACATGGTTTACTTTCATGCAGATTTTCAAGTACACATTATGTACTAAAGTAAGGAAATGATTTCCTTTACATGTCTTTATATACTCTTCACACTAACACCTTACCAAGTCATGTTCCAAACTGGGTAAAAAAGATGACAATGTCTATTAGCAATTTCTCAGACAGTAGGGTTAATGAATGAAACTGTTTTCTATTCTCTTTCAAAAAAGAATATGAGAAAAAGATGAGCACACCACCAGCAACAAAATGGACAAAGGAATTAATGAGTTACCAAACAAGAAATAAACACATTAAAAAACACTTTTGAGAAGGGCCACTGGGTTGATATTCTTTTAAAATGGTATTACCGGGGGGCACCTGGGTGGCTCAGTCGGTTGGGTGTCTGACTTGGGCTCAGGTCATGATCTCGAAGTTTGTGGGTTCAAGCTCCACACTGGGCTGTGCTGACAGCTCAGAGCCTGGAGACTGCTTCAAATTCTGTGTCTCCTCCTGTTTCTGCCCCTCCCATGCTCATGCTCTCTCTGTGTCTCACAATAATAAATAAACATTAAAAAAATTTTTTTAAATAAAAATTTTTAAAAATGATAATACCAAGGGCGCCTGGGTGGCACAGTCAGTTGAGCGTCTGACTTCAGCTCAGGTCATGATTTCACAGTTTGTCAGTTCGAGGACCACATCAGGCTCTGCGCTGAATGCATGGAGGCTGCTTGATATTCTGTCTCCCTCGTTCTCTGCCCCTCCCCCACTTGCTCTCTACCTCTCTTTCAAAATAAATAAAAATAAACTTTAAAAAAATTATCAAAACAAAGAATTATGTTGATTTACTACCTTTACACAAAGCCTTTAAATTGTTATTTATTTGGTTTCAAGGAGAGGTTATCATGTACATATCAAAAATATATAACTACAAAGGGAAATTTTTTAAAAAGTCATTAATGAACACAAGATAATGGAATCTGTTTACTAATAATAAGAAGGCTGAGATGATTTTTTTTTGAGAGAGAAAGAGAGCACACACATGATTCAATCTCACAACAGTGAGAGATCGTGATCTGAGCTGAAGTCAAGAGTGGACACTTAACCAACTGAGTCACCCAGGCACCCTTCAGATGATTATTTTCTTTAATGTTTATTTATTTTTGAGAGCGAGAGCACAGGTGAGCAGGGGAGAGGCAAAGACAGAGGGGAGACAGAGGATCCCAAGTGACGCACTCTCCCCACGCCAACCCCCACCCCACTGCCCTTTTGCTGATGACAGCAGAGAGCCCCATGCAGGGCTCGAACTCCAGAACTGTGAGATCATGACCTGAGCTGAAGTCAGAGGCCTAACCAACTGAGCTACCCAGGCATCCCAAGATGATTATTTTTAAGCAGAAGACACTTAAGCCTGCAACCAAGGTTACTCTGATGATGTACTGTCTGTTCTTCTAAATGATTAATGATGAGGATGTATCATGCTGCACTGACAAATGTTAATGCAGTAGGGGCAATGATGCCCTAATACACTTCATCAATATAGCTTTCCTGAATTAAACACTTTCTTTCACCACTGGGCTGATTTGTAGTAATTCTGCAAGCTCTAATGGACTGAGTTGAAAAGGTCAGCTATCAGCCCAAGCACAGATGACTTCCACTAAGATACAATTCCTGAAGATTCTTCTAATTTAGACATTTTTTATGTCTAAAAAATGTATTTGGTCTTATGCAACTTGCATTGCTTTAAAAATACATCCAAATAAATTTGCAAACCAATTTCATACTTGAAATAATTTTGGAGAACATACTGTCTAAATGGGGTCTTCAGTAAAGTCTTTGAAAGTAAAGGATTTTATGAAGACCTAATTACATCTTTAAAAAATTTAGATTTTTCACACACCAGGTTTGCTTAAGGCAAAACAAACACCCCTAGTAGGTTAGGACACAGTAAGAGACAATCTAAGAACAAAGCCAAGTCACTTGACTCTTTGTGTCTCATTTCACTCATATATAAATTGGAGATATTCCATCTAATGTGTAGGGCTGTTAGGAGAGTAAACTGGAATAACATGTAAAACCACAGAATCCAGACCAATGGCTCTCAAACTTCAGGGTGCATCAGAATCACTACACAGGGCCCATTCCCAGAGTTTCTGATTCAGCAAGTCTGGGGTCAGGCCAGAGATTATGTTTCTTACATGTTCCCAGGTGATGTTAATCTTGCTGGTCTGGTAGCACACTTCAAGAACTAGAGAGACCTTATCTAGAGAGACCTGAGCGCTAATCTACCAATCCTGGACTCTTAGCTTCTCTAAAACTCAGCTTCTCTAACTCTAAAATTATGTTTGTTGTTGTGGAGTTTAGGAACTACGGAAGTAATGTACAGTGCCTGTTGAACACTGTGCCTGGTTCATGATAATAATATCCTAGATATTTAGTACTAGTAATAGTGGTACTTGTTACCACCATCACTACTATACTATTTATACTAAGTAATGGAACATATAGAACACTAACATCACAAAAATTTTTAATTGCATTAAACTGCGCTGTAAATTAAAAGTTCCTTATATTTTACATTAATTCCTTTCCTGATAAAATTATAAAAATTAATTATAAACTAGTTACAAATCTCTACAATAACTTTTTTGTAGCAGTTAAGAGAACAGATCTAGAGCACAACTGTTGTGTTCAAGTAACAGTTCTGCCTTACAAAACCTATGTGTCTGTGGCCCTCAGTTTCTTTATCTGTAAAATAAAAACAGTATTAGTACCTAAGGTCATGAGAACTGAGTTAAAGGAAGTAAACTCTGAACAGTGTTGGCATAAAATAAACATCCAATAAATGTAGCTATCATTATTATCCCAAAACGCTAACAGTAACATTGTAAATCATCATATATATATGTCATTATATATGTCATTATATATCATTATATTATATACCATTATATATATATATGCACATATATATACATATGTATATATATACATATACATATTAAAGCATTAAATAATGGGAATGCAAGCTGGTGCAGCCACTCTGGAAAATAGTATGGAGGTTCCTCGAAAAGCTCAAAATAGAACTGCCCTATGACCCAGCAATTACACTACTAGGCATTTATCCATGGGATACGGGTGTGCTGTTTCAGAGGGACACATGCACCCCAATGTTTATAGCAGCATTATCAACAATAGCCAAAGTATGGAAAGAGCCCAAATGTCCCTCGATGGATGAATGGATAAAGAATATGTGGTATATATATACTATGGAGTATTATTCGGCAAGCAAAAAGAATGAAATCTTGCCATTTGCAACTACGTGGATGGAACTGGAGGGTATTATGTTAAGTGAAATTAGAGAAAGACAAAAATCACATGACTTCACTCATATGAGGATTTTAAGAGACAGAATGATGAACATAGGGAAGGGAAACAAAAATAATATAAAAACAGGGAGGGGGACAAAACAGAAGAGACTCATAAATATGGAGAATAAACAGAGGGTTACTGGAGGGGGTGTGGGAGGGGGGATGGGCTAAATGGGTAAGAGGCACTAGGATTCAACTCCTGAAATCATTGTTGCACTATATGCTAACTAATTTGGATGTAAATTTAAAAAAAATAAAATTAAAAAAAACACCTCAACATAAATAAAAAAAAAAACTCACCTAAGATGGAATATACAATCTGAATATTCCAATAACTATTAAAAGAATTGAATTCATAGTTTATCTAAAAAAAAGCATTAAATAGACTCAGTGTTATTTGAAGGTAAAATTTAAATAACTGGGTATTTTTCTAATTATTAGTGTGAACTACAGACTATCTAGTCTTCTATCATTAGGTTGAGTCATATGAACTGCTGACATGCAACTAATAAATACAGTACTGGCATAGGTTCAGAGTAATAGCTTTCATCCCAATCTCTCTGATCATTCTTTTGAGCCTATTGATGGTTCCACTCTAGTGTGCTCCCAGGTTTGGTCCTCAGCTCTCTCCTTTTTTAAGTTTATTTTTATTTATTAAGAGAGAGATACAGAGCAAGCAGGGGAGGATTAGAAATAAAGAGACAGAATCCCAAGCAGGCTCTGTGTTGTCAGGGCAGAGTCTGATGCAGTGCTCAAACTCACGAACCGTGAGATCATGACCTGAGCTGAAGTCAAGAGTTGGACGCTTAACCAACTGAGCCACCCAGGTGCCCCCTCAGCTTTCTTCTCCTTCAGATCTCCCAGAAGGTTCCTAATGACTATTCTATGGTTTTAATCAGAGACTGAAAATACAGAGAGGTTTTATCTAGCCACAGATGCATTTCATTGGCCTACATAGTTTGTTGTTATTGTTTAATTTGGAGATCTAACACACACATACGCAAACTCCTACCCACACACACACACAAAATTGGATTCTGGCTTCTCTTGAAAAACTGGACAATCTGGCAACACTGGACAAGCATTAGCAAAAGCCTACAACTGTCTGGAATAGCAACTAACTTCCAACAGGGCATGAGTTTTCCAAATTGCTAAAGTCTTCAGTTAGCTTTACTCTTCACTCATTTATTTATCTGCCTAGCTCTTAGACATTCAATTTTTCAACTGCTAGTTCTACTTACTAGCAATGTGCTGATAAGCACCAATCTCCATCTTCAGCCCAGACTCAGATCCAGTTGCCATCCCCATCTATACCTATGTGTCCCACAGACATAAGTCCCTTACCGTCTCTGTTCCCCTAGTTTCTCTACCTCAGATGTTGACAAATCCAAACAGTATGCCAAGCCAAGAATGTCACCTTTACTACAATCATTTTCTCACTTCCCATTTCCCAGCAGTCACCAGTTTCTACAGATGCACCTCCTAAAAATCTCAAATCTATTTCCTCTTCTCCTTCCCCATTACTACCGCTTTCCCATTCAGGCGCTTATCAACAATCACAGCTACTCATCTAAAGCCCATGTCTCACTCTGTCTCTTCTCTGCTTAAAACTCTGCTTCACTGGTTCTTCACTGACCTCAGGATAAAATATAACCTCTTTATTTTAGATGTAAGCTTCTGCCTATATCTACAGCCTCATCTTCCCATTGTTCTAAGAGTACCAACCTTCATAGTTCTCTGAACACAGTGGCAGCATCATATTTCCATACCTCTGCACATGCTACAACATCCCTCAGCCTAACAAACTTGTCCAATCTTCAGAAGTACCACGGAGAGAAGGTAAGGAGGAAGCAGAAGGAAGCAGCGTCTGGTTACAGGAACCTTTTAATTTTTACATTAAATACTTTATTATAAAAATAATTACTTGGTAACAAAAAACCCTGCTCTTCTGTGAAACAATGAGTGACTGCCTTTTTTGTCTCTTCATTATTTCAGTGTCTTATACATATTTCTACCTCTACAGCATATTTCACATTACATTACAATTACTTCTTTACAAACTCCTTGACATCATGGCCCAAGTCTTATTTACCAGTATATTCTCAATTCTGAAAACAGGGAGTTACACATACTATATACACAATTAATGTTTGAATTCAACAGCCAGTCTATACCAAAACTACTTTCCATCCACTGTCTATGAGAGAATCTATATGCAAACAAGTTTGGCTGACTGATAGGAAAGGGAATCATTTTTTGCCCTTGTTCAAAAGAAAAAAGAGCCACCTTGTAAAGATAAATTGGCAACTATTTTTAATCTCTGACAAAGGACAGAATGAAGTTGTAGTTTTTAAACCTTTTTAAAGCTCTAACATGCTAGAACTGTAATTTCAATGATTACCTAAAGAAAAAAAACCATAATAGAGTATTTCTTTTTCAAATCCAAAGTTAATTTAAATTGACTTTGTTTTGATAATTTTATGGCATCTCTTAAAAATTGGAGACATTCTTAAATAATAAGTTACCAGAACTGGGAATCATAGTGATAACAAGTAATCTATTGTTTTGGGGGAAAAAATTTTTTTTGGTACCAATACTCTTTATTATAAATAAATGATGTTTCAGGATATAGGATGTGGAGGGCAGCTAGAGATTTAAACCATAGTGAAAATGAAGGTGATAGGTAACAACCTACCTATGTATATTTCCATACTCTTGACTTTCTTTCTTGTTATTATGGATGAACTATCTGTGCTCTTAGAGAAAGGCAATGCCTCAGCTCTGTATTAGATCCCATCCTCTCTTGTGTTCTCAATAACACTCATCCAGCAACTCTCCCCTTTCTCTCCTGCATCAATTTTTCCCCTTTTACTGAATCACTGCTAACAGCATAAAAACATGCTATTATTTCTCTTATCAAAAAAATTTTTTTATTCTCATTGTCCTCTCCAGCTACTGCTGTAGTTCAGTAATTTCAGCAGAATGTGAAAGCACTGTCTATACTTCCATCTTACAATTGTTCTTCTCAAGGTTATCAGTGAATTCCTAATGGTTAGAAGTCCTCTGATCACTTCATATCCCTCAACTTACTTGATCTATCAGGAGCATCTGACACAGTTGCTGATGCCTCTGCTCTCCTCTTTTAGAACACTGTCTCTTGGCTTCCAGGGTACTACATTCACCTGGTTTTCCTCCTTCTTTTTCATTGCTTCTTTTTAATCTCTTTTGCTAGTTCTACCTAAGCTCTGTGCCCTATAAGTAAAGGTTGGAGTGTTCGAAGGCTCATTACTTGGACCTCTCTTTTCTCTCTACACTTACTCCTAAATTCTTGTGGCTCTAAATACCATCTATATGCCAATGACTTCCAAATTTACTTCTTCAGCATGAACTCCTCTCCTGAACTCCACACTTCAAGTGCCTACTTGACATCTCCATCTGGATGTCTGATAGGCATCTAGAACTTGTTAATAAACATGTCCAAGGCTAATAAGCTCCTGATGCCCACATCCTCTCTCTAAACTAGTTCCTCTTGCAATCTTCCTCACCCCAGTTAATGGCATCTCCATTCTTGTGGCAAGTCAAAAAATCTTGGTGTCAACCTAGACTCCTTTATCTCACGTGCTGTAGTTTAACCTTTAAAATATAGTTATCATATGACAATTACTTAACAATATAAAAGGAACAAACTACCAGTACATGGAACAACATGGATGAATATTTAAAACATTATGTGGCGTGCCTGGGTGGCTCAGTCAGTTAGGCATCTGACTCTGGATTTCGGCTCAGGTCATGATCTCATGGTTCGTGAGTTTGAGCCCTACATTGAGCTCCCTGCTGCCAGTGTGGAACCTGCCTGGGATCCTCTCTCCCTCTGTCTGTGCCCCTGCCCCTGATTATATATTAAACATAAATGTATTTATGTAAATTTATAAATAAAATAAAACTTAAAAAACAAAAACAAAAACATTGTGCTGAGCTAAAATAAAACCAGACAAAAGAGAGACATAATGTGTGATTCCATTTGTGTGAAACTCTCCAAAAGAAAAATCTATAATGATAGAAAGTAGATCAGTGGTTGCCTGGGGCCAGTGGCTGAAAGTGGAGACTGAAAGAAAAAAGGAAATCTTTTGGATGACAAAAATGTTCAATATCTTGATTGTGGAAGCAGTTATGAGTAATAAATTTGTCAATACTCACTGAACTTCATAATGTGTACATTTTATCATATATTAATTATACCTCTATAAAGATTAAACATACATACATAATTCAACTATTTCTCACTGCCTCCCTACCCCCTGAGTTACCATGTGGGAGCTATATCACCTCTCTGGATGACAATAGCCTGACTAGTTTCCCTGCTTCTGTCCTTGCCTCCTGCATTTTATTCTCAACACAGTGGCCACACTGATACTGTTAAAAATTACATCATGTGACTCTTCTTCTCAAAACCCTCTAACGGCTTCTCAGTAAAATTCAGCATCCTTACTCTGACATATGAGGCCTCACATGACCAGCTTCTCTGTTACCTCATAGATCTCATTTCCCATTACCCTCCCCCATGATTACTTGCACTCCAATCAGAGGTGGCCTCCCTGCTGCTCCTGAAATATAGCAGGCACACTCTTTTGCACTTCTTATTCCCTCTGCCTAGGCATGATGTACTCCCTATTACCAACCCCAATAAGGCCTTAAAGTTTGTTTCCTCACTTCCTTCAGGTCTTTCACCAAAGGGCACTGTCTCACTGAGTCTTTCCCTGGCCACTCTCAAATTTCAGCACCTCCGTGCCCACATATACAACCTCACTTGTATTTCATTTTCTCCTTTCCTGCTTTATTTTTTTCTCCCCAGGCCTTAGCACTGTTTTATGTATTTGTATTTTACTAATATATATGTTACTTATATCTTATTGGCTTTCTCCTCTACCAGAATGGATGACCCAAGAGATAAGGAATTTTATCTGCTTTGTTCAATACTGTTACCCCAGATCTTAAAATGGATGTTGAATAAATGAATGTATCTCAACAAATTCTAGCTTTCCCTTTAATAGCTGATAGTAAGTAAAATTTACTTTATAGATGCATCAACTGACACTTTATTTGCTTTAAAAAATTCTGGTAAATTAAATAAAAACTTCAACACACTTAAACATATACAAATATATATCAGCCAAACTTGTTTTCAATTCTAATCAAGAATACAGAATCTATCAGGGGTGCCTAGGTGGCTTAGGCAGTTAAGCATCCAACTTCTGCTTAGGTCATGATCTCATGGCCCATGAGTCCAAGCCCTGCATCAGGCTCTGTGCTGACAGCTCAGAGCCTGCTTCAGATTCTGTGTCTCCCTCTCTCTCTGCCCTTCCCCATCTCTCTCTCTCTCTCTCTCTCTCTCTCAAAAATAAACATTAAAAAATTAAAAAAAAAAGAATACAGAATCTATCAGACATTAAGAACTTTTTATCAAATTTTCAGAGAATTTCTTCTGAGTAAGGATCTATGTGAAATAACTCTCATTACTGCCAAGAATATATAGAATATAGAGTCCTGCTGAGTTCTTTACAAAAGCCAGATAATCTCATGTTGCCTGAAGCTCCCATTACTATTACAGTAGAGAAAACTAATCAGTTTGACAGCCCCAGAGCTAAGAATTCATTTTAAAAATACATATAACTCTTACTTACACTTGTCATTTATATCAATAAAAGAATTAAAGGAATTGCTTATTTTATAAGCAAACCACAGAAATATGGGACTATCAAACATAAATAATTTAAAAGTTAGAAGGTACAGGTACCCTTACTCTAGAGGTCTGAGTCTCCTCTCCTTTAAATAGGCAAACAATACAGCTTCTGGAAGTCCAAAGGAGGTGTCTCCTTAATAACTGCAGAGGAGAAAATTCTATACTGCAGCCTTCACCTGCATCCAGCAGCTATTACTGGAAACACATTAAAGTATTCATATTCACTCAAGTAAAGAGTTTCAGTGTGGGGGTGTTATCTACTTTAGTTTATGAGCAGCATTATATATTCAACCTAAAAATAAAGGCCCCGAGCTTTCATAATAAGATTTAAAATGTTTTGTAAAGTTAAATGCAGTGGAAAATTTCAGAAAGGATTATTAGTTAAGCAGCTCTGAATAAAGAGTATAACCAAACACAGTAAATATTTTAAGGATGTTTTTTCCTGAAAGGATTAGGTGTATCACTATTGAGTTATATTGGTTTGTCTTCATCGTATATAAGCTGCATCTTTCATTTCTATGTGTCAATTTCCTAAACAAGACAATGAAGAAAAATAACTTCACTATACTATCCTAGCATGGAAGGACAATAGCTGTCTCAACATCTTGTATAATGAAGTCACTGACTTCATAACCCAAAACATTTTTAAGCTATCAATTTATTTAATATATTTATTTACACTGGTACACCTAGCATCTATCATAGTGCATTGTCACTTGTAGTTCAGAGAAACTGCTAACATATCCAAAGCTTCTCATTTCTAAGTTCCATGGAATGCTTTAACATAAAATAGAGGTTACTCTGGATAGGCAAAATGACAAAACCATTAGTAACAAAGCTAATAGACATTCCTAATAGATGAGAGGTACATTATACATGAAAGGTGCATCATTAAAATTGACTTTTATTTGCTGGTTTAGTTTTCAAAGCAAGATGAAATGAGAATGATCATACAGTACCTTACCCTTTCTACCGGTGAACCATAGCATGCAATGCCGAAACATAGCAGTGGCAGATGGCATTGGTGTTATTAACTATAAAAAGGATAATAGCAGAGAAATGACGGCTGGCAGACAACACACAGAAATGCAGATGAAATGAATGCAAACTTGCAGTTCTTGAAGCAAAGCAAAACCTTTAAGCCAAAGGTTGCCATTAGCTTCAATTTAATTTACATTT
Organism: Prionailurus bengalensis; assembly: GCF_016509475.1. Taxonomy (NCBI): domain Eukaryota; kingdom Metazoa; phylum Chordata; class Mammalia; order Carnivora; family Felidae; genus Prionailurus; species Prionailurus bengalensis. The sequence goes on along the minus strand of NC_057345.1, from coordinate 41,610,279 downwards.
TGAGTTTTACACAGACAAACACTGCAACCTTCACAATCAGTCTTTAGACTCTTCATGCAGAAGCAGAACCATACTCCTCGATAAAGAAGATCAGCAACCTTCTGTAAACACAAGCCAGCAGCAGCAGCAGCCCATTACTTTCTCCCTTCACTGATTTTTATCCTTTAAATTTTTAATCTCCAATTGCAGCCAGATCCACAGTCGTTTCAAACAGATCTGTATCCACTGCAGATACAAATCCCTGCCTAACCTGCAGTACCACTTCATCCAGAACGTTCCTGTGCACTCATTCATGCAGATCAGTTGCAAAACCATTCAAGTCATCCAGCAAACAACCCAAAAGAGAAGGAAAGAAGCAGTTGGGACTGTGAAGAGAAAGAATCTCTTCTTTCAGCTCACCCTGGAAATGGAAGGTTTTCTGATCAACAGTTATTGTGAAGGTGCTGTCGTCCTCATCGTCTATACCAATCACAGCTCCCTGTGAAACAAAGAGCAAAATCCCAATAAGGCAAACAATGACATCAGCAATATTCACTACTGCTACAGCCCTGGAATGCTTAATGCACCGAGGACACTGGCAGTAAGCTAGACACAGAAAAGGGGAATCTGAGACCGTATTTTTGCTTAGGGAGGAAGAACTAAAGGAGAGGGGATGGCAGGGCACTGTAGTACTCTGCATAGCTACCTTCTATCCTTGCATAAGGGGCATGGTTGTGGTGAGGGGGAGGGGACAAACATAGAAGCTGAGTCTAGAATCTGTGTTTCAGAGTCAGCCACTGAGGCTTTCTGAGCTTTGGACTACTCTCTAAAATTGGGGGGTCAGAAACCTCCACCTCACCCAGTTGTTGTGAGGCCAAAGAATGCAGGTCCTCTTCAGCAGGCTGCTTTGTGTTACACTTCTTAGTGCAGAAATGTCAGGTAACACTTGCTTTAAAACACTACCCCAATCAATTCTTCCCAGTGTGCCTTCATTTATACATGGCTGTGCAACTGCACTTTCCACTTTCTGCTGTAATTTTCTGTTCATATGTCTGCCTCCTCCCACTGAAGTGCCATGAGATCTTGGAAGTCAAGGACTACATTATTTATTTTGGTACATGACCCTTAAGTACACATCCAAACTATGTTTTCTAATAAAAGCATGAACAACTCTTCAAAGACAGGGGAGGAAGGGAACGTATTTGTAAATTGTTTGTACCAAGAAAGTGGATAGGCTGGGTTTTAAACTTTTTTTGTGTTCAACCTCAAGCAGCTCATGAAGACAACAGGAATTAAGAGACAGGAAGCTACTCAAAACAGGGAGTGTAACATTATAATCAGTGTCCTTGAGAAGTGTCTAAAGTATTCCAGAGAGAGAAGCTAGAGAACCTGAGATAGGCAAAATGCTCCAGGATGGTTACAAAAGTAACAGTGTGTCACAGACAAAACCAGGACCTTGAAAATGGGGGTTGAAAAGAATCGGGGGGCCAAAATACCTAATCTCATGAAAAAAGGCTACTCCTATTACAAGAGGATTAGGTAATAGAGCCAAACATTTATTAAATCTCTTCTCAGAGGCCATCTGGATAAACCCCAACTATACGCAAACCCCACTGACCTGAATTATCTTATTCTTCAGTTTTGGATTGGGTTAGGATTGTTACCCCATTTTCAGATAAGGAAAGTATCTCCTGAGAGTATAATGACTTACCCAAGGTCACACAAAGAATGAATGTCAGAACCAGAACCACTGGCAGGATACCTACTTATTCCATGACAGCAAATATAGACACATTTCAGTGGGTAAGCAAGTGTGGGACTGGATCTTTCTGGTTAACTGAGTTAGATGTATCAAATATTTGCTAAGTCATAACTAAATACAAAAATATGTGCTAGATACAGCTCTGTAATATGTAACAACAGTCCCTGCCTTCAAGGCACATATACTTCAGAGGAGGAGATAAAACATGCAAAGAGGTGAGTATAAAACAAGGCAAAAAATGATCTCTACATCAATGAACTTTGAAAACATCATGCTAAGTGAAAGAAGCTAGTCACAAAGGACCATAAGGTATAATTCCATTTATATGAAATGTCCAAAACAGGCAAATTCATAGAGACAAACAGTACATTAAAGTTTGCCTAGGGTTGTGGGGAAGGGAAGAAGTGGGGTAAAATAGGGAGTGACTGCTAACAGGTATGGATTTCTTTTTTTTTTTTTTTTAATTTTTGTAATGTTTTATTTATTTTGAGAGAGACAGCATGAGCAGGGGAGAGACAGGCAGAGGGGAGCAGAAGATCTGAAGTGGGCTCTGCACTGACAGCACAGAGTCCGATGCGGGGCTTAAACTCACAAACTGTGAGATCATGACCTGAGCTGATGTCAGACACTCAACCAACTGAGCCACCCTGGTGGCCCGCAGATAGGGGTTTCTTTATGAAAACATTCTAAAATTGATTGTGGGAATGGTTGCTTGACTCTGTGAATATACTAAAAACAATGAATTGTATACTTTAAATGGGTGAATTGCACTGTATGTGAAATATATCTCAACAAAGCTGTTATAAATCACTCCAATCCCAAATGTCTGTTCTTTCTTTTGGATCCCTTAATGTAAATTTACCATTTACCTGGTCAACTCAGATGGAAACCTCTAGGTTCTACACATGTCCTCCTTCATTCCATCCCCATAAGTTGTGCTCATTCCACCCTTGAACCATAATCTCAAATATGTCAATTCTTCTCCATCTATGAATTGCCAACACCCGAATTCAGGCTCTCATAACTCCATGCTTGATAAGGCAGTCTGTCTCCCTTCAGTCTGGCTACCTTTTTAGTCCAGTCTTTTGCTATTGCTAGAGTAATATTTCTAAACTACAGAGTCTCACAAGAGAAAAAGATGTTTAAAACCTTCCTTGGGTCTCTGAACTAAGAGATAAAGTCAACATTTCTTCATAATGCCGATCAAGACTGTTCAAAATCTAACTAACTTAGGAAACTAACCTTTCCACTGTTATCAACTAGACCCTTCCTCCTTACCACACACAAAGGCCCTGTACATACAGCCCCAACATTTCTTCCACGCACTGGGGGGAAAAAAACTAAACACACCAATTAATTTCACTTTTTTATGTCCTTTCTTATGCTCAATTACCAACCATTTACGAAAAAAAGCAAAACCCCACATCTCCCCCTAGCTACAACCTCCTTTTTCACAAAGGAGTTTTTTTTTTTTTTCTTTTTAATGTTTACTTAACTTAGAAAGAGAGAGACAAAGTGCAAGAGGGGAAGGGGCAGAGAAAGGGAGACACAGAATCCAAAGTAGGCTCCAGGCTCTGAGCTGTCAGCACAGAGCCTGATGCAGGGCTTGAACTCACAAACCTCGAGATCATGACCTGAGCTGAAGTTGGACGCTTAACTACTCACCCAACCAGATACCCCAAGAATCAAAAATTTTTTTAAAAAAAACTTTTTAATGTTTATTTATTTTTGAGAGAGAAAGAGGGACACAGTGTGAATGGGGGAAGAGCAGAGAGAGAGAAAGACACACAATCTGAAGCAGGCTCCAGGCTCTGAGCTATCACCACAGAGCCTGAGGCAGGGCTCGAACTCACAAACTATGAGATCATGATCTGAGTGGAAGTCAGATGCTTAACCAACTGAGCCACCGAGGTGCGCCCCCCCCCACCCCAAGAATTAATTTTTTTTAATGTTCATTGTTTATTTTTGAGACAGAGAGACAAGGCACGAGCAGGTGAGGGGCAGAGAGAGAGGAAGACACAGAATCTGAAGCAGACTCCAGGCTCTGAGCTATCAGCACAGAGCCTGATGTAGGGCTTGAACTCACAAGCCATGAGATCATAACCTGAGCAGAAGTCGAATGCTTAACTGACTGAGTCACCCAGGCACCCCTCACAAAGGAGCTTTTTAAAAATTGACAATGTCTTAACCTTTCATCCACTCCTGCAATCTAGCTTCTTTCCCACCACTGCACCAAACTACAGTCACACAGTTCTCCAATGACTGCTTTAGTACTCTCTAGTTATGTCATACACCACCAGTCTAAAGCACTGTTGCTGCTGCTGACCGGTTCCTTCTTGAAACTCTCCTTCAATGGCCCTTAATTACCTAAGCTGTGCTTCAGAAATATTTCTACTTAGGTCCCTTTGACAACCTATACAGGAGAAAGTAGTCTTTTGTCACCCATTATAATTTATCTCTCCTCTGTCCAAATGCTTCTGTGAAGACTCTGGAAGATAGCTAACAATCTCCCAGTCCAATTGGGTCTTGACATTATCCTGAACATTCTTCAACATACAGATGTACAATTCATTTGACAATCTGGCCTCCCAGTTTCCTGATTTGTTCAACTCAAATAAACTTCACTGCCATTCTCCTTCAGTCACTCATTCCCAATGGCAATACACCTGCACTACCCAATATAACAGCCATTAGTCACACATGGGTATTTAAATTTTAATTAAAATTTAAAGTAAGTTACTCAGTCACATTTCAAGTGCTCAATAGCTACTACATGCGGTTAGTGGCTATGAAACTAAGTGCAGATACAGAATATTTTAATAATTGCAAGAAGTCTACTGGACAGTGAGTGTTGCCCTAGATCTTGTCATCATAGAGACATAAATCACAATAAATAGTTAATACTGCCTGTTACTGAATATTTTCAATGACCCAGGCACTATAAGCATTTTGCATATTCTTTATCATTTGAAAACAACAACTTCATATTGAAAGGTGACATATACATAAATCATAACCCTACAAGCTTAGTGAAAAGAAGTTCCCTTTGTACCCTTTCTTAATCATTAGCCCCACTCTCCATTCCAAAGGTAAATACTATCTTTCTTTCCAACATTATAAATTATTTTTGTCTGTCTTTGAACTTTATACAAACGGACTTCTGCAATATACTTTCTTTTGTGTCTGGCTTCTTTCATTTAACATAATGCTTGTGAAATGCATCACAGTTATTGTATATAGCAGTAGTTTGTTCACTTTTATTGCTATATATAGTATTCTTTTGTATGGATTTTCCACAATTTATTTACAGTCCCACTGTAGATGGATATTTATGTTGTCTCCCGTTTTTGATTCATAGGATCATGCTGCTAAGGCATTCTTATGTATCTCTCTCATTATACATATGCTTATATTTTTATTAGGTACATATCTAGGAGTAAATTTGCTAGGTCATAGGATATCTACATGCTAATTTTATTTTTTTAATTTTTTAATTGTTATTTATTTATTTGTAGTTTGAGAGAGGGAGGGAGGGGGGACAGAAAGAGAAAATGGGGGAGAGAAGGAGAGAAAGAGAAAAAAATCCCAAGTGGCTCCACGCTCAGCATACAGCCTGATGTGAGGCTGAATACCACAACCCTGGGACCATTACCTGAGCCAAAATCAAGAGTCAGATGCCCAACCAACTGAGCCACCCAGGCACCCCTATTCACTGTTTTAAATAGGCTCTATGTCCAATATGGGGCTTAAACTCATGACCCTGAGATCAAGAGTCACATGCTCTACCAACTGAGCCAGCCAGGCACCCTTGCACATGCCAGTTGTAAAAGATACTGTCAAATAATTCTCAAAAGTGGCTGTGCCAATTATACTCCAACCAATGGTCTACAAAAGTTTCAACTGCTCCACATCTTCACTAACATTGTTGTACTTTAGTCATTCTGGCAGGTGAGTAGTGCTATCTTATAGTGGGTTTAATATACATTTCATTTCCCTGATAACTAATAAGGTTAAGTATCTTTTCATGTTTCTTGGCTATTTGAATATCCTCTTGTGAAATAGTGACAAGACTGGACGATTATTTTATAATTATCTGTAGAAGCTTTTTACATATCTTGGATATGAACCCTTCTCTAGTTATGAATTAGGCAAGTATCTTCTCCCATCCTGTTGCTAGTCTTTGTATTCTCATAAAGATGTCCATGAAGAATTCTTAGTGTACACTAATTTTAGTGTAGTACAATGTATTAATTTCACACTTTATGATTGGGCTTTCTGTGTTTTAAGAAGTCTTTCCCAATCTCAAGGCCATGAAAATATTCTCTCCAATGTTATCTTTTAGAAGTCTTTACATATGGATATCAGGTGAAGTAAATCCTCCACCTTTTTTCTCTTGGCCTTTATAAGTTATAAATCAACATCAGCACCACAGTCAATGCCCAGGTCCCCCTAGGCCACCAGGTGAGAACAAGTCACCATTTCTACTGGGGGTCTGTTGGTTGACTGAGATGGCAGGAATCAGAAGTGGGTGTTCTTGGTCCTTTATAAATCTGAATAAGCAGAACAAGTTACACAAAAACTTGCTAGGATTCTGACGGAATGAACTGGGACTGCCAAATATTTAAGTCTCTTTACATTTCAATGTTTATAGTTTTCTGAGTAGAGGTCTTGTCCACCTTTCATTAATGTTTATTAAGTGATTAATGTTTTTGATGCTATAGTAAATATTCTTTATTTTTAAAAATTCATTTTCTAATTACTAGTTGTTAGTATATTAAAATACAGTTTATTTTGTATAATGACCTTGTATCCAGTAATCTTGCTAAATTCATCTATCAATTCTAATAGTAAATCTGTAAATTCTCTTGAATTTTCTGTTAAGTTGCTACAAATAATAACAGTTTTAGTTGTTCTACTCCAATTCTTATACCTTATATTATTTTTCGTGCTTTATCCATTGACTAAGAATGCCAGTGCATGTGTGGTTAAAGACTGCCACTAGAAGAGCAGATGACGGTGAATCTAAGTGATGACAGAGGGCATCCTTGCCCTTGGTCTCTCTCCCATTGTCCTCTGTAGCTATTTAAAACCTTCTCTATTTACCTTGAACTCCCAACAACAACATAAGCAGTCATCAGGTAGAAACTCTAGACCTGCTATGCCCTCTCACCCAAACATTCACCTGCATCTATACCTACTCTTGCTTCCTTTCCACTTGTCATAATGGAAAAAGGGCTCCAACCCCATCACTGTTCCTTAGATCTCTTACTCTACCAAATTTTCAACTTCTTTGACTACTGGCTCTTTCCCAACAGCATTTACACATGTTGAAATTCTTTACCCTATTTAACAACAACAATCATTCATTCAATTGTACATCCTCATCTAGCAACTGGCCCACACCTCTCATTCCCTTCCAGTCAACATTATTATTTAGATTTGTCCAAGCCTCCTAAATTGTTTTAGCCTCCCATTCCTTGTGGGATATGTAACCACATCAATGGCTCTTCTTCACCTTCAAGTAAGGTGACCATATGACTTGGTTTGCCTGGGACAGTTCCAGATTATTTCTGTTGTCCTGGCATAATAATGAATAGAGTATCCTGGTCTTTTATTCTTGAGTGTCTGGTTTAAGGGATATGGTCACGCTGGCATAGCCTAGCCTACAATGTCCTCAGTGATTTGCTCCATACCTACCTCTCATCTCTTATCAAATTCTACAGTTGGACAGTTTGAGGTTTACCAGTTGTCCCAGGCTCTCTTCCACCAAACATTCATCCTTTCACTTTATCTGAGTGTATGCTACTTTATTTTTTACATTTGGTAAAGCAAAACTCTGTTTGCTAATCCACATATTGAATAACATTCTACCTTAAACAAGTTCTTTACGATGCAAACCCACCAATATACCAAAGTTTTTATTTCAGCCTGCTTTTATGACCCACTGTACCAACACAGTAAACACATATATTTTTCACTTACTTCTCACGATTTCTATTCTGAATATATGAGATACTCCACCTTGCAGGTTATCAGTACTTTGTGTTCACCAAGATACCTGCTGCTTCAGGGTCACACTATCCAAGTTCCAGATAGAAAGTAACTAGAGCTGGAGTCTAGTGCAACCAGATGAAATTTCTGACTTTCTCTCTTCTTTCTTCTACACACAAACATACCCCAGACATGAGTCATAGTTCTGGTACCAAAGACAGAAAGTTTTGCTCTCATGGCTTAGAAGAAAAACAGAACAAAACAAAACAGAACACCACAAAACAGAATTCTGGCTATTTTGGGCCAATCTCCCTTTGCAAGAAGAGAAAATTGAATTGGTAAACTGGATCTAAGATAGTAAGAAAGAAATGATGACTCCTCTAGGACACAGACTGCTCATATAGCTCCTAAAAGAAATGTACACAATGTTATAAATACACAGCACAGCCACTCCCACAGTAACTCTACAACCACATCCTTTCTCTCCTTGCTGAAATATTAGAAACCTATCTTACATTCATATAACACATTTAAATATGAACTTGGAGATTCAGACAGAACAGGTATTACACTTCTTTAGAAATTAGAAAACAGGCTCAGAGAGGTTAAAAAAAAAAAATTGTCCAAGGTCCTACAACTAAAAGGCAGGAGAATTCAGGTTTTGGAATTCCTGATCCAAAGCCCTTTCTTAATAGGGCATTGTTATAATAAGCAACATTCACTAATTACTTCAATAGATTTATTAAATACCTATTCTGGGCCAGGAACATTAATAGCCAAGGAATATAAATAGGATAAAATATATCTCTGCCCTTGAAGAGCACATCATCTAGAGGGGAAAGAGAGGAGTCAACAATACAGAAGGAAATAGGAAAGCCTGAGGTCTGGCCTGCTTACCCAAATGCTGTTGCATGGAGGACCTATTTTAACATCATTCATTGATTTAACGTATATTTATTAAATTTTCTAGACATTACTATAGCTAATAGGAATAGATCAGTGAACAATCTGCTTTGCTGTTTTCACTAAATATTGTTTTGAGGTTTCTTAGTGCTGTGTGTGTGTGTGTGTGTGTGTGTGTGTATGTATATGTATATATACATATATACATATATATATACATATACATACACACACACAAACTTTTCATGCTGAGAATATATATGCACATATACACGCACACACACACAATCTATTTTGAGAATACATATGTACGTTTTACCTGCTATATAGTATTTCTACTATATAAGTATTCCACAATGTGTCAGTTTCCTAACATTTAGGTTATTTTTCATTTTTCCTGTTCCAATAATCCAGCAATGACCATTACTGTATATGTCTCCTGGTAACACTTCTATAAGAAAGTAAGAATATGCTCTAAAATGGAATGAGTTCCAATTTTATGTAGAGTTGGGCACATCTTCAACTTTATTAAATACTACAAAATGTCTCCGTAAGTGTTGTATTGATTTATATCCCAACCAGTACTATATGAAAGTTCTTACATCCCCAATCATTAGCCAACACTAGGAATAATCAGACTTTATAAACCCTTGACAATGTGATAAAAATACTATCTTCCTGGAGTTTTAATTTGCATTTTCTGATATCACTGAGAAATAAGAACCTAGTTGCATTTATTGCCATTCTTATTTCCTCTTATATGAATTGAGTGTACATATCCTTTGTGCATTTTCTTTTAGGCATTCTTTTGTCTTTTTTACTGATTGGTATGTGTTCTTTGGGATTTCTTTTTGTCTTTTTTATTATTAATCTGTAGGATTTTAAAAATATACCCTGGATATTAATCTTTTGTCAGTTATATGCATTGTAAATATCTTCACTCCTGTCCACGCATTATCTTTCTCTTCAATTGTGGTGACTTTTGGTTGTTGGTGGTGGTCAAAAGTTTTAAAATTTGAAGGTTATCAAATCTACCAATCTCTTCTATCATGGTTTGTGCTTTAAAACATCCTATTTTGTCTTGACATCATAAAGACATTCTTCTATATATTCTTACAAGTATGAATTTTCATTTTATACCTTTAATACTTCTGGAATTTATTGTGTATAGCATAAGGTAGGAAGTAAATTTTATTTTTCCCATATGGGCAGTCACTTGATCCAGCTTCATTTACTGAGTGACAGTATCTGGTTTGAAATGTTATCATATTCTTTTTTTTTTTTTTTTTAATTTTTTTTTCAACGTTTATTTATTTTTGGGACAGAGAGAGACAGAGCATGAACGGGGGTGGGGCAGAGAGAGAGGGAGACACAGAATCGGAAACAGGCTCCAGGCTCTGAGCCATCAGCCCAGAGCCTGACACGGGGCTCGAACTCACGGACCGAGAGATCGTGACCTGGCTGAAGTCGGACGCTTAACCGACTGCGCCACCCAGGCGCCCCTGAAATGTTATCATATTCTGAACTGTCATAGTTGTGTGGTTCTATTTGAGTTTTCTCTTCTTTGCCACTGATCAATTTCTTTCCTCTTATATCAACACCATATCATTTGAATAACCAGTTTCATAAAAAGTCTTAGAAATGGCAAGTCCCCCAACTCCTTATTCTTCAAATTTTTCTTGCCCCTTTACCATTTTAAATGACTTTTAGAATCACCTTGGCAAGTCATTTAATAAGCCTAATTGTGGTTTTGACTGAATCACATGTATTTACAGATTAATTTAAGGGATATAAGCATAAACATGATATTGAGTTTAACAAGTAGGAATAGTATAGATTTTTTTAATGGTCAGATCTTCCTTTAGTCTTTCAGTGATGTGTTACAGTTTTCCTCCACCAAAGGAATGCACAGATCTTGTAAAATATATCCCTAATAACTTCTGGCTATTATATTTTTTAATAACGTTTTTCTAATTGTTTGTGGGTTGTATAAGGAACACTATATGTTTTCTGCATATTGATTTGATATCCAAAAACTTTGCTGAAGGTTAGTCTTTCAAATAGTTTTTCTGTAGATTCTTGTGAATTTTTTTTATGTAGACAAACATTATCATCTGCAAATACCAGTAATGTTTATTCTTCTCTTCCAATCCTTTTTCTTTGAATTCTTATTTCTTATTCTTGTGTTACACATTTGCCAGGACCTATAGTACGGTTACAGAGACATCATCAGCAAATCCTAATTCTCATTCCTCCTTCCAGGCCTTATATTTTCCATATCTTTTGTCTTATAGCATTTACTAGGACCTCCAGAGCACAATATTTAAAGGAGTAGCAAAAGCAGCCACTTAGGTTTGCTACTGACTTTAAAGAGAATGCTTCTACTATTTCACTATTAAATACACTGTAGTATTGCAGTAAATACCCCTTATCAGGTTGAGATTATTCTCTTCTATTTCTAGCTTGCTTAATCTTGAAGGCATGTTTCATTTTAGTCACTACTTCTTTTGCATTTATTCAAATGATCATGTAGTTCTTCCTCTTTTGATCTATTAATAGGATAAATAACTTTAATTAATTTTCAAATTAGCATCATAGTATTACTAGAATAAACTTCATTTGGTCATAATACTTTTTTTTTTATACATCACTGTGTATGGTTTGCTGTATTTTGTTTAGGACTTTGACATCTATATTAATAAAGGACACAAGCCTAAAAATTTCCTTTGTTATTTTTTTATTACTTTATTATTACCTTTTTCTTTTTCTAATTTTTAGAGTTAATGCTTAGTTCATTAATTTTCAATCACTGTTTTATATTAAAATTATAAATCACAGACTGCCTTAGATGCAGCTTTAACATGTGATCCTTTCATTATTATTCAGGTTTAAATATTTCATAATTTCCATTATTATTTCTACATTCACGAATGAATTATTTAGAAGTATGTTTGTAAGGCAGTGAGTGGTTACTGTTTTGTTAAAGGTTTCTTAATTTATTCCACTTTTGTCAAGGAATGTTATCTATGTGAACTGTGTTTTTGTTATTCTTTTTCCATAATAATTTAAATTTCTTTTTCTTAAGGTATAGTAGGTCTCATATTAATACTGTTTCTAAGCTTTCTTTTGGCTAACATTTCCTGGCTAACATTTCATCACTTTCTTATTTTTTTTTTTTAAGTTTGTTTATTTATTTTTGAGAGGGAGAGAGAGAATCCCAAACAGGCTTTGCTCAGCATGGAGCCTGATTCAGGCTCCATCCCACAGCAGCAAGATCATGACCTGAGCCAAAATCAAGAGTCAGACACTTAACTGACTGAGCCACCCAGGTGCCTCCATCACTTTCCTATTTTTAATTTAATTTGTAATTATGAAATATTGCAAACATTCAGAAAATATAGCAAAATGGTATGTATGTGTCAATGAAAAGATTAAACAGAAATTTACATCTTCCCCAAGGGACGATATTTTCAGTGTCAAATTCAGGAAGAGATGATGTTTGCAAAAAAGCTAATGAATTAACAAAAAAGGCAGAAATTAATAGAGTCATTTTTCATAATGAAATGACAAAACAACAGACAAAAGTTCTTACAGGATGCAGCTCTAAGGGGACAAAACTGAACACATTCTTAAGCTTATACATAAAACTAAAAATACCTTATTGCATCCATTCTAGGATGGCAATAATTGTAAGACGAATCCCAATGCCTGAGATGTTAACATTTGAAAAAATAATGTAGAATCAATGAAATAAGGCACTAGCAGAAAAAGTCAGTGCTAAAACTGTGTTTTTTCTGTTTCACCACATTTTATTTTCTGTTGTAGTTAAGTTCATTTTGGAAGGCTATTTCTTTCTTTTTTTTTTTCCTTAAATTTAGTTAACATACAGTTCAATATTGGTTTCAGGAGTAGAATTCAGTGATTCATCACTTACATACAACACCCAGTGCTCATCACAAGTACCCTCCTGAATACCCATCACCCATCTAGCCCATCTCCCTCCATCAACCCTCAGTTTGTTCTCTATCACTAAGAGTCTATTGGGGCAGCTGGGTGGCTTCAGTCAGTTAAGCATCTGACTTCAGCTGAGATCACGATCTCACGATTTGTGGGTTCAAGCCCGCCATCAGGCTCTGTGCTGACAGCTTAGAGTCTGGAGCCTGCTTCAAATTCTGTATCTCCCGCTCTCTCTGTCCCTCCCTGGCTCAGTCTGTCTGTCTGTCTGTCTGTCTCTCTCTCTCTCAAAAACAAATAAACATTAAAATTAAAAAAAAAAAAAGAGAGACTCTTGTGGTCTGTTTCCCTCTCTCTTCTTTTCCCCCCTTCCCGTATGTTTATCTGTTTTGTTTCTTAGATTCCACATATGAGTGAAATCATATGGTATTTGTCTTTCTCTGATTGACTTATTTCACTTAGCATAATACATTCTAGCTCCATCCATGTTGTTGCAAATGGCAAGATTTCATTCTTTTTGATGACTGAGTAATATTCGTGTGTGCATGTGTGTGTGTGTATAAAACTTCTTCTTTATTCATCAGTCAATGGACATTTGGGCTCTCTCCATAGTTTAGCTATTGTTAATAATGCTGCTATACACATTGGGGTACATGTAGCCCAGTGCTAAGACTAGTAATAATCCATCACAATACACTGCTGACCTCTCTTGTGATGAACTAAAAGAAAAGAGAACAGATGACATATCCCTCAGGAAATCAGTCAACTCTGATGACCAGCACAACTGGTAAATGGAGTATTCAGTTTCACTGGACTGGGTAAAAACTGTTACTGTATTAGAATACTTTTTAATATATCAATTAATTTGATATTCATAATTCTATGAGTAAAAAACATGATGCCCATTCCAGAAAATAGGACTCAGCGCGGAATAGATGAGTTGCCTAAAGACACGAGCTAGTAAGAGGCAGAATCTGGATTTGAATTCCATTTTATGTATGGCTTGTTTTTATCTATATCTCACACTACCTTTTTAGTATTATTACTTCTCCCTTTTGCAGATTTTTCCTGGAAATGTCAGTACTTTGCTTTTGGCTAGTATGTGTGTGGGACAGATGGAATCAGACCCTAGGTCTCAACCAACATTTTACTTTTCCGTCAAGGCAAGGGCACCATCTAGTGGCATATACTTTGCCACCAATGTAGTCAAAGACAATAAATAGATGGGAAGGAAATGGTTTTTCACAGTTCCACTTTCCTCCACTGGTTTGACACCACCTTGTCACAAGTTGGAGTGTGTCTGCATTAACTCTTGTAAGTCAAAAAGAACAGGAGTCTGGTAACACTAAAGATTAAACAGAGTTTAGTAATGAGACAGACTCAAGTTCAATCCTAGATTCACCATTTACTTTGTGACCTTGGTAAGTTGCTAAAAGTAGCCTGAGTCTGTCTCCTTATCTGTAAAATGAAATAACATCATTTACCTGACAAGATTATTATGGGATTACATGTGAAAATCATCCAGCACACTACCTGCTAGGAGAGCTTCCTCAATAACTACTTGTTCCTTTCCCTATTCTCCTTTTATGTAGATTAAAACCACCTGTGTGTTCTGCTTTGTTTTTGTTTTTAATTTTAAGTAGGCTCCACACCCAATGTGGGGCATTACCTCAAGACCCTGACATCAAGAGTCACATGGTCTACTGGGGCGCCTGGGTGGCGCAGTCGGTTAAGCGTCCGACTTCAGCCAGGTCACGATCTCCCGGTCCGTGAGTTCGAGCCCCGCGTCAGGCCCTGGGCTGATGGCTCGGAGCCTGGAGCCTGTTTCCGATTCTGTGTCTCCCTCTCTCTCTGCCCCTCCCCCATTTATGCTCTGTCTCTCTCTGTCCCAAAAATAAATGTTGAAAAAAAAAATTAAAAAAAAAAAAGTCACATGGTCTACCAAATAAGTCAGCAGGCACCCCCTGCTTTGTTTTTTTTAGAAATCATACCATACCACTGGCTCATACTGTGTTGAAGATAACTTCCATAGTTCTTTTGCAAGCAAACTATAGTAAAGGCAAATTCCACAACATTTATTCATTATTTTTCTAAATCTACAAAATCAACACTAAGCATTTTTTGAGTACCTACTTACTACATAAGCAGACACTGTGACAGTGGATGGGAACTCACTATTGAGTAGGGAAAACAGATAAAATAACATGTAATACTATGTAATAAGTACTTTCATGGATATAAGTGGCAAATGTAAAGATACAGGAGGACTAAGTCTGTTTAGACGGATGTGGATCAGAAGTGCTATACAGAAGAAGGAACACTTGAAAAGTCTTTAAAAGATGAGCTTACCAGACAAGGGCACAGAATTTGTCATAAGAAAAAAATATATCAGTATATCAAAAACAATGATGAATGAAGAAACACAGTGAGGAAATACAAGTACAGTGTGGTTGGAACACAGTCTGGGATGGATGGAGAGGCAGGGAGAGATCTATGGCCCAAGACAATCAATGATAGCTCATTAAGCTCACTTGGAATCTAGATGTTAAATGCACTGTCTATTGCCACCATTATCATCATCATCATCCATAGCAGTTATCATGTATTAGATGTGTAATATGTGCCCAAACCTGTCCATATATAATTGCTAAGCCTTACAACAACCCTGTAAATTATAGTTTATCTTCACAGAGGTTAAGAAATGTGCCCAATGGCACAGAGTCAGTAAGGGGTGGAGCTGAGTGAGATTTAACCCCAGGTCTCTGACTCTACTACACCAGTTGCCCCAAACTTGGCTACACAATAAAATCACCTGGAGAATCTATTTTAAAAAATAGGTTCTAGGGGCGCTTGGGTGGGTCAGTCAGTTAAGCATCCGACTCTTGGGTTTCAGCTCAGGTCATGACCTCATGATTTGTGAGTTCAAGCCCCGCGTCAGGCTCCATGCTAGAAGTGCAGAGCCTGCTTGGGATTCTTTCTCTCACTCTCTGTCTACCCCTCCCACTCTTGTTCTCTTTCTCTCTCTCTCTCTTAAAATAAATAAATTAATTTAAAAAAATAAAAAACATGTTCTAGACCCTATTCTAAAACAGTTTGTCTAGAGAGTAGGAGGAGGGAACATAATTGTAAACAAAGTCTCCAAATGATTCTGAAATAGGAAGCCAAATGGCAGTCCAGCACTTTGAAAATACCACAAAGACTCTTAAACCACACACACACACACACACACACACACACACACACACACACACACAAAATGAATTCACAGCTTCCATCTATGTGCCAGGTGCTTAATTGTCACAAAATTCTGCAAGGGTATTATAATCCCCACTTTAAAGAGAAAACCCAAACTCAGGAAGCTTACAGACAGCTTCCCTCTTGCAGTCAACATGTAAAAGGCAAAAATAAGATTCAAACACAGGCATATCTGTTCTTCTCTGTCATGCTCTGTAGTAAGCTACATTCTAAAAAAAGAAAAAAGAAAGACCCTAAATGACCCTTGCCCCTATACAATCTCCCTTTCATAGGTGGGTGGAAACCTATGAATGTGATGACCTATCTATGCAGTTATTATATTACAGAATGAGTTATCACTGGAGTGATTATGGCAAAAGGGAGATTATCTGGTGGTGTAACCTAATCATACGAGGCCTTTAAAAAGCAGTGTTTTTTGCAGCTAGTAGCAAAATGGGGAGTAAGAGAGATACAAAGGGGCGCCTGGGTGGCGCAGTCGGTTAAGCGTCCGACTTCAGCCAGGTCACGATCTCGCGGTCCGTGAGTTCGAGCCCCGCGTCGGGCTCTGGGCTGATGGCTTGGAGCCTGGAGCCTGTTTCTGATTCTGTGTCTCCCTCTCTCTCTGACCCTCCCCCGTTCATGCTCTGTCTCTCTCTGTCCCAAAAATAAATAAAAAACATTGAAAAAAAAATTTAAAAAAAAAAAAAAAAGAGAGATACAAAGCACTAGAAGGATTCAAGGTATCTGCCCTGCCACCTTGAAGATGGAAGGGGACACATGACAAATAGTATGTGCAGCTTTTAGAAGTTGAGAGAAGAACCCAGATGACAGCTAGCAAGAAAAAAAGAACCTCAGTCCTACAGTCACAAGGAACTGAATTTTGTCAATAACCTGAATTACCTGGACCCTTAGATTCTTCCTCAGGGCCTCCAGATAAGAGCTCAGCCCAGTGAGCGGAAGGACTGGGATTTCCCTTTCCTTCAAACACAGCCATTTTAAGGTCAGATCACCTGGAAAACCCAGGAAATCAATCTGCAAAGTGGCAGAAGGATATCCACAGGTGGAGGGAGACAGCATGGCAGAATCAAGGTGCGTGTATGTGAATGGCACAGGCATGGAGAGGAGAGAACCCCTTCTGTGGAGAGATAAAAGGGAGAGAAAGAGAGGCTATGGAATTGGGCGGTACTGAGTTGAAACAAAAGGAAAACCTCTCCGGACCACACACTGGGGAACAAGAAATACAGAGAGTGCCAGCTTCTACTCTGCAAACAGCCTTAGCTGCTGAATATCAGGCTCCATTAAGCCTGAACTGTGTGCACATGCCTGGCAGGGGAAAAGCGACCTCAGGGGCGCACTGAGAGAGGTCTCCGAACTCAAGTACTGTGGGAAGAGGGTTTATTGCCTCCCCAAGGACAAAAGATGCTGCAGGCTCCAGCCAAAGGACTTTTATCTGCAGAGCTGAGTGACGCTACCCCAGAAGAGGGCCCTCAGAGGGTCCACCCCAGAAGAGGTGCAGGGTCCTTTAAGACATCAGGTTTTGAATCCCAGCCAAGTGCCTAGGAGGGGGGGGTGGCGGGGAGAACTGTGGAGCAGGGCAAGCCAACTGCTAGGCTGTGAGGGCTGCCTGAACAGCATGTTTTGAGACACCTGGTCTGGGAAGGAGAGGTTGAGGTGTCGCCATTTTTCTCCCCAACACCAACACAGTGGGACTTCAGAGAGCAGCACAGTGGCCCCCAGAGGAGGGGACCTGCTTACACCAAACCCCACCCCTCCGTGCCTGGTAACCTCTTATTTACAGAGACTGATCTACTGAGGAAACTGATGGCCTCTCCTCCAGACCAGCACAGCCACTGGTCCCAGGCACCAACAGACAACTGTTTTGTGTTTTTGTCGGTTAGTGTGTTTGTCTGTTTGCTCTTCTCTTTTTCTTTCAGGTTCATAGTTTCTGATTTGTTTTGGTCAATTCATATTATATATATATATAATATATATATATATTATATAATGTTATATATATATATAATATATAATGTTATATATATAATATATATATATAATGTTATATATATAATATATATATTATATATATTATATATATAGGGTTTTTTTTCGGTTTTGTTTGTTTAATTAGGCATTTGTATTACATTCTTTTTATGCCTTTTCTATATCTCCTTTATTTTCCTTTCTCTCTCTCTGGATTAAACCTTATAGGGTTTTCTGTGTTTGTTTTTTGTTTTTTATTCTCTGCTTGGTCTTTTTCACCCCTTTCATTTTTGTCTTGCGGGGGGGGGGGGGCGGTACGGGCGGCGGGGGGGGGGGGGGGCGGGGGGAGCCTGATTCCATACAAAGGGATACCTTTTCCATACCTTTCCTTTTTTCAAGCGTTGCTTCAACAAACAAATCAAAGCACACCTGGCAGAAGGTCCAAACACTCCACCACAAGCAAGAAGGAGCTTTGCAGAGGACTGACCGGCAGGATAGAGCAGCCCAAATGCAACAACAGAGTGCACACAACACACTCCAAAAACACTTCCTGAAGCACTAGGCCCTGGAAAGTGTATGACCCCTTTTTAATACAGTAGTACTCACAGGTACAGGATACATAACCAACTATTAAAACATGTAAAACACAAAAACCTAGCCAAAATGATGAAACAAGAATTCTCCTCAAAAGAAAATCCAGGAAAAAATGACAGCCAGAGAATTGCTCAAAACAGATATAAACAACATATCTAAACAAGAATTTAGATAATAGAGTCATAAGACTAATAGCGTGCTTGAAAAAAGCATAGGAATGCATCCTACTAGAGACTCAATTTAGACCTGATGACACCTGCAGATTGAAACTGAGGGGATGGGGGTGCCTGGGTGGCTTAGTCGGTTGAGCGCCAACTTCAGCTTAGGTCATGATCTCATGGTTTGTGACTTCAAGCCCCACATCAGGCTCTGTGCTGCCAACTCAGAACCTGGAGCCTGCTTCGGATTCTGTGTCTCCCTTTCTCTGTCCCTCCCTCGTTTGTGCTGTCTCTCTCAAAAATAAAATTAAAAAAAAAATTTTTTTTTAATTAAAAAAGAAACTGAGGGGATGGAGAGCCATCTATCATGCTACTGGATGTCAAAAGAAAGCTGGAATAGCCATACTTATATCAGACAAACTAGATTTTTTTTTTAAATTTACATCCAAGTTAGTTAGCATATAGTGCAACAATGATTTCATGGGTAGATTCCTTAATGCCCCTTACCCATTTAGCCCATCCCCCCTCCCACAACCCCTCCAGTAACCCTCTGTTTGTTCTCCATATTTAAGAGTCTCTTATGTTTTGTCCCCCTCCCTGTTTTTATATTATTTTTGCTTCCCTTTCCTTGTGTCCATCTGTTCTGTGTGTTAAAGTCCTCATATGAGTGAAGTCATATGATATTTCAGACAAATTAGGTTTTAAAACAAAGACTTCTATGGGCACCTGGGTGGCTCAGTTGGTTAAGTATCCAACTCTGGGTTTCAACTCAGGTCATGATCTTGCAGTTCATGGGTTCAAGCCCTGTGTTGGGCTTTGCACTGGCAGTGTGGAGCCTGCTTGGAATTCTCTCCCTCTCTTTGCCTCTCCCCTCCTCATTCTCTCTTTCTCTCTCAAAATAAATAAATTTTTAAAAATAAAAAATAAATAAAAATATAGACTGTAACAAGAGAGGAAGAAAGGCATTATATCATAATTAAGGGGTTTATCCATCAAGAAGAGCTAATCATTGTAAATGTTTATACTCCCAACATGAAAGCCAAATATATAAATCAATTAATCACAAACATAAACAAATGTACAGATTATAATACCATGATTGTGCGGGACTTTAATACTCCACTTACAACAATGAACAGATCATCTAGGCAGTCTAGGCAGAAAAACAATGGCTCTGAATGACACATTTGATCAGATGGACTTAACAGATATATTGAAAAATTTACATCCTAAAGCAGAAGAATACACATTCTTCTCAAGTGCACACGGAACATTCTACAAAACAGATCACATACTGCATCACAAAACAGCCCTCAATAAATATAAAATGACTGAAGTCATAGCAAGCATATTTCCAGATCACAACACTATGAAACTTGAAATAAACCACAAGAAAAAAATCTAGAAAGCCCCCAAATACACGGAGTTTAAAGAACATCATACTAAAGAATGAATGGGTCAACCAGGAAATTAAACAAGAAATTTAAAAACATACAAGCAAATGAAAATGAAAACATGACAGTCCAAACACTTTGGGATGCAGCAAAGGCAGTCCTAAGAGAAAAACACATTGCAATTCAGGCCTATCTCAAGAAGCAAGAAAGGTCCCAAATACACAACCTAACCTTATACCTAAAGGAACTAGAAAGCCAACAGCAAAGAAAGCCCAAAGCTAGCAGAAGAGAAATAATAAAGATGAGAGCAGAAATAAACAACATAGAATTAAAAAAAAAAAAAAAAACCAAAAAACAAAAAACAAAAAAACCCAAACAGTAGAACAGATCAATGAATCTAAGAGCTGGTGTTTTGAAAGAATAAATAAAATTGATAAACCCCTAGCCAGACTTCTCAAAAAGAAAAGAGAGAGAACTCAAACAGATAAAATCACAAATGAAAGAAGAGAGATGACAACCAACATCACAGAAATATAATTATTAGTACTATGAAAAATTATACCAACAAACTGGACAATCTGGAAGAAATGGACAAATTCCTAGACACTCACACACTACCAAAACTCAAACTGGAAGAAATAGAAAAGTTTGAACAGACCCATAACCAGCAAAGAAATTAAATAGGTTATCAAAAATCTCCCCAAAAATAAGAGTCTTGGGCCAGATAGCTTCCCAGGGGAATTGTACCAGACATTTAAAGAAGAGTTAATACCTATTCTTCTCAAACTGTTCCAAAAAATAGAAACTGAAGGAAAGCCTCCAGACTCATTCTATGAAGCCAGCATTACCTTGATTCCTAAACCAGCCAAAGACCCCACTAAAAAGAGAATTACAGGCCAATATCCTTGATGAACATGGATGCAAAAATTTTCAACAGGATACTAGCAAATCGAAATCAACAGTATATTAAAAGTATTATTCACCATGATCAAGTGGGATTCATTCCGGGTTGCAGGGCTAGTTCAATATTCGCAAACCAATCAACATGATACATCACATTAACAGAAGAAAGGATAAGAACCATATGATACTGTCACAATAGATGCAGAAAAAGCATCTGACAAAATACAGCATCCTTTCTTAATAAAAACCCTCAAGAAAGCTGGGATAGAAGGAACATACCTTAACATCATAAAAGCCATATATGAAAGGCCCACAGCTAACATCATTCTCAATGGGGAAAAAATGAGAACTTTCCCCCTGAGATCAGGAACATGACAGGGATGTCCACTCTCACCACTGTTGTTTAACATAGTATTGGAAGTCAATCAGCAATCAGACAACAAAATGAAATAAAAGGCATTCAAATTGGCAAAGAAGTTGTCAAACTTTCACTCTTCACAGATGACATGATACTCTACATACTCAAAACCCAAAAAAACAACTCAGTGAAGAAATGGATAGAGGACATGAACAGACACTTTTCTAAAGAACACATCCAGATGGCAAATAGACACATGAAAAGATACTTAAAATTACTCATCATCAGGGAAATACAAATCAAAACCACAATGAGATACCACCTCACACTGGTCAGAGTAGCTAAAATTAACAACTCAGGAAACAATGGATGTTGGCAAGGATGTGGACAAAGGGGAACCCTCTTGCAATGTTTGTGGGAATGCAAAATGGTGCAGCCACTCTGGAAAACAGTGTGGAGGTTCCTCAAAATATTAAAAATAGAATTACCCTCTGACCCAGAAATTGCACTACTAGGAATTTATCAAAAGGATCCAAAAGATTCAAAGAGGCACATGCACCCCAATGTTTATAGCAGTGCTATCAACAATAGCCAAATTATGGGAAGAGCCCAAATGTCCGTTAACTGATGAATGGATTAAGAGGATGTGGTGTGTGTGTGTGTACACACACACCACATACATACATACAATGGAATACTACTCGGCAATGAAAAAGAATGAAATCTTGCCATTTGCAACAACATGGATAGAACTGGAGGGTATTAAGCTAAGTAAAATAAGTCAGTCAGAGAAAGACAGATATCACATGATTTCACTCATGGAATTTGAGAAACAGGGGAAGGGTAGGAAAAATAAGATAAATGCAGAGAGGTAGGTAAACCGTAAGAGATTCTTTTTTTTTTTTAATTTTTTTCAATATATGAAGTTTATTGTCAAATTGGTTTCCATACAACACCCAGTGCTCATCCCAAAAGGTGCCCTCCTCAACACCCATCACCCACCCTCCCCTCCCTCCCACCCCCCATCAACCCTCTGTTCTCAGTTTTTAAGAGTCTCTTATGCTTTGGCTCTCTCCCACTCTAACCTCTTTTTTTTTTTTTTTCCCTTCCCCTCCCCCATGGGTTCCTGTTAAGTTTCTCAGGATCCACATAAGAGTGAAACCATATGGTATCTCTCTTTCTCTGTATGGCTTATTTCACTTAGCATAACACTCTCCAGTTCCATCCATGTTGCTACAAAGGGCCATATTTCATTCTTTCTCATTGCCACGTAGTACTCCATTGTGTATATAAACCACAATTTCTTTATCCATTCATCAGTTGATGGACATTTAGGCTCTTTCCATAATTTGGCTATTGTTGAGAGTGCTGCTATAAACATTGGGGTACAAGTGCCCCTATGCATCAGTACTCCTGTGTGCCTTGGGTAAATTCCTAGCAGTGCTATTGCAGGGTCATAGGGTAGGTCTATTTTTAATTTTTTGAGGAACCTCCACACTGTTTTCCAGAGTGGCTGCACCAATTTGCATTCCCACCAACAGTGCAAGAGGGTTCCCGTTTGTAAGAGATTCTTTTTTTTTTTTTCTTTTTTCTTTTTTTTTTTATTTTTTATTTTTTTTTTCTTCAACGTTTATTTATTTTTGGGACAGAGAGAGACAGAGCATGAATGGGGGAGGGGCAGAGAGAGAGGGAGGCACAGAGTCAGAAACAGGCTCCAGGCTCTGAGCCATCAGCCCAGAGCCCGATGCGGGGCTCGAACTCACGGACCGCGAGATCGTGACCTGGCTGAAGTCGGACGCTTAACCGACTGCGCCACCCAGGCGCCCCTGTAAGAGATTCTTAAATACAGAGAACAAACTGAGGGTTGATGGGGGTGGAGCGTGGGGGGGTGGAGAAAATAGGTGATGGGCATTGAAGAGGGCACTTGTTGGGATGAGCACTGGGTGTTATATATAAGTGATGAATCACTGGATTCTACTCCTGAAGCCAAGACTGCATTGTATGTTAACTAACTTGAGAGTAAAATTAAAGGAAGGAAGGAAGGAAGGAAGGAAGGAAGGAAGGAAGGAAGGAAGGAAGGAAGGAAGGAAGGAATCCAGCCTAGTCAATACCTTGATTTCAGCCTTGTGAGACCTTAAGCAGAGAATGCTTCTGAAGTGTCTCATTTACAGAACTGAGATAATAAAGAGGCAATAGTGTGGGGTTTTTTTTTTCCTTTTCAGGTAGATGTTTTTTAATTGTGCTGAAACACACATAAAATTTACCATTCAAACATTTTTAAGTGTTTAATTTAGTGGCATTAAGTATATTCACACTGTTGTGTGATCATCAATATCCATCTCCAGAACTTTTTCATTTTCCCAATCTATAGCCATGTACCCATTAAACACTAACTTCCCAATTTCCCTTCCCCTCAACCCCTGGAAACTACCACTTCCCATGAATTTGACTACTCTAGTTACCTCAACTAAGTAGAATCATACAGTATTATCTTTTTGTGACTGGCTTATTTCACTTAGTATAATGTCCTCAAGGATCATCCATGTTGTAGCATGTGTCAGAATTTCCTTCCTTTTTAAGACTAAATAATATTCTATTATACACACACACACACACACCACACTTTGTATATCCATTCATCTACTGAATGAATACCAGGTTGCTTCTGCTTCTAGGCTACTGTGAGTAATGCTGCTATGAATATGGGTGTACAAATATCTGTTTGAGTCTGCTATCAATTTATACACACACACACACACACACACACACACACACACATATATATCAGTATTATTTTTTTAAGTTTATTTATTTTGTTATTTATTTTGTGTGTGTATTTTGTATACACACACACACACACACACATATATATATATATATATCAGTATTATTTTTTTTTAAGTTTATTTATTTTTGAGAGAGACAGACAGAGTGTAAGCAGGGAAGGGGCAGAGAAAGAGGGAAACACAAGAATATGAAGCAGGCTCTAGGCTCCAAGCTGTCAGCACAGAGCCCTAGGTGGGGCTGGAACTCACAAACCATGAGATCATGACCTGAGCTGAAGCTGGACACTTAACCAACTGAGTCACCCAAGCACCCCTAAATCAGTATTATTTTAAGTCAATTCACTATCTTGAAAACTGGGTGAGTAAAAGGAAATAATCAAGCACTTATCCTATTTATTTGATCTGTAGCACTGGGTAAGCAAATACATGAAGAGAACTATCTCCTTGTAAAATTATTTCTAATAAAAATTAAAACAAAATGATGAAATATCACAATTTTGCAATCCCAAAATGAGTTAATGAATCTATGTACTAAGCATCAGTAGCTGTTAATATCAATCATGAGCAAAAACCAGACATTACATATCTCTTGATAAAAGAACATACCACCCCCTAGAGTGTTACCAAAAGGATCAAACCTGAGTCTGATCTAGTCTGTGCATCCGCTTGCTAATTTGCAGGAAAAACAGAGGGCAAGAGGAGTATGCAGAATTACAGCTGTGTGCAATCAGTAAAATCCACACTATGGAAATCTATAGGTCAAAGGATCTGGATTCTTCAACAGGTAAATTACAAATAAAAGTTATCAAGTTAAAAAGAAGGGCAAGACCAAAGTATAGAATTTAGGAATGTAAATCCAAGAAGTGATTGCTATAATAAAATAGTGGTTACTTTAAGAGACAGGGAGGGGCCTGTAATTTAAATAGGGCACATAAAGAGGCTTCCAGCATACCTGCCAAAATTCTATTTCTTAACCTGGATGGTAGTCACAAGGGTTAGTAATTAAGCTACATTTAAAAGAAAAAAAATAGTCCATTAAATGTAACAATAGGACATTGGTCCAAATTCAGATTGAATTCAACTGAAGAGCTGTCTCAAAACAGCTCTGCCAAAGTCTACTTAGCTATCTCAAGCCAAGAAAGCAGTTAATACCAGACTGAGCAGTGACTAAGGTCAATAACAGTGCTTAGAAAAACAATAAAACCAAGGCAACAAAAGAGAAACCAGTGGAAAGAAAAAAACAGTAAACAGTATAATAAGTTGAATTTTTAAAAACCTTAATGCTATCACATATACATCATCAGCTCAGAACAAGCCTGTCTATCTCATTTCCATCCTGCAAATTCACCATACTTATTTGTATCTATGCACGAGATTTTCCCATTAGATTTTGTTTTTGGATTCTGATATAAGATGGCAACATAGGAATAGGAAGATCCTGAACTCACCTCCTCCCACAAACATACTGAGTCTACAGTTATACATGGAATAATTTCCTCTTTCAAAAACCTTAAATGCTGGTTGAGTGACAAACTACACATCCAACAAATGAGATGAAAACCACATCAAAGTGGGTAGGAGAGGCTGGGACAAAATCTTACCATAAACCATACTCCAGGTACTGCATCCCATTACCAGGAGAGAACTCAAAACCTGGAGTTTCTCCTTGAGGAGCAAAGGGTTCAAACCTCACATCAGGCATCCCAACTTTTAAGACATACACTCGAGAGACAAAACATCTTTGAAAATCAACTGGACTTGCATCTGGAGACCCACAAGACTCCAGCAAGCTGGGAAACTGCTCCTAAAAGGCTCAAGTGCTCTGATTCACCCACCCCAAGGCCCAGCTCACAGACAGCTGATCACACCCAGACTTAAAGTGAAGGAAGCTCACCTGCTAATATTAAAGCATCAGCCTAACAGACAGGCATCTAATTTAATACACACATCTAAAAGCCTCTTGGAATATTATCCACAGATAGAAACTGGTGGATGCCATTTTCACACTCTCCTTTTGCTATGCTGGAGAGTATCTCTTGGAAGGGAGCTTTTACATATGTCTAGTGCCCGACTGTGGCAGGCTACTGCGTAGGAGATGCCTCTTGATCTGGAGGCCAGGGGAGCTTGCACTCCTGGTCCCATAGGACTGTAATAATCAGTGTCACCCAGAAAGAAGAGTATACTCGTCTGCTGCTCTGATTTTTGCAATTTCTACCAGGGGACCCCTCTATATCACCTTACTTTGGTAACCAGTGGGGTTTACATTTGTGGGTCCCACAGTCTGTAACCAACAGAGAAGAAATTCTTAAATGGTTACCACCCCAAGTACAAGAGGCAACAGACCCAGGAGCTCAGTCTTTCTGTGAAGGAAACTAGCTAAACATCAGGACTACAGCCTGAGGGGCTTTTAATTAAACATGCATCCTGGGACGAACTGTAATCCTTTCCCGAGACCTTGGAGGGTGGCCGCTACCTTCACATTCATCTTCTGCCACACACCAGAGCACCAGTGTCTCCTGGACGGAAGCTTTACACATGTCTGGTACCCTGGTTTTTATGCCTGAAGCCCAGCCAGATTTTCTGGCTACTGCCCAAGGAATGTCCTTTAATTACCTGGCTCTAGTGGCCAGGGTGGATTGCATTGCTGGGTCCCACAAGATTGTGGTAAGAGAAGACATGGGTCTTGGCAGGCTACAACTACACAAACAGCAGATTAGGGCACACTCCCCAATCTTTCTGTGAAGGGGACCCCTTTGCTCATCCAGTAGCTTTGGTTTGAGAGGCAGGCTTCACATGTGGCATATATTTAGTGACCTATGGAGCTGTTCTCAGGAAACATAGGCTGTGGACACCATCTTGGCCCTCTTCCTCTGCCTTGCTCTAGTTCGCTGGTATCACCAAAAAAAAGAGCTCATACATGCATCTGCAGTCCCAATTTCTGTGTGACTGACATCCAGGGGATGCCTCCAGATGGCCTGGCTCTGATGGCCAGTAGGGCTTACATTTACAGTCCCAAAGGACTGTATATAATTGCATACTTTTGAGGGGGGGGGTTATTAATTTTTTTAATGTTTATTTATTTTTGAGAGATAGACAAAGCATGAGTCAGGGAGGGGCAGACAGAGAGGGAGACACAGAATCCGAAGCAGGCTCCAGGCTCCGAGCTGTCAGCACAGAGCCCAACATGGGGCTTGAACTCACAAACCGTGAGATCGTGACCTGAGCCAATGTCAAGCGCTTAACGAACTGAGCCACCCAGGCATCCCTATAATTCCATACATTTAAAAGTTCAGACCTCAGGGTCTGGCTTCCAGTCAGTTTGAATATAGGTGCTGAGATCCTCCCCTTTGGGACACTGACAAGTCTTGGCACATCCTAAACTACTGGGAGCTATTACAAATATAACAAGCTGCTTGGACAAGCATTAAGGTTTGAAAGACAACCAAGAGCTAAGGAAGGGTTGAATGACAAGTTTCATTCATGAAACTTGAGGCCACTACATGAGGCCACTCCTTCAAGACTGGGAGAGGTGGGTGAGAGTCAAGCAAAATGAAAAAAACAGAGTATGTTCCAAATGAAAGACCAAGATAAAACCTCAGAAAAAAACCTTGAAACAGAGACAAGTAATTTACCTAAGAGTTCAACTTAATAGTCATAAGGATGTGGGGAACCTGGGAGGCTTAGTCGGTTAAGCACCTGACTTGAGATCAGGTCATGTTCTCACAGCTCGTGAGTTTGAGCCCCACATCAGGCTCTGTGCTGACAGCTCAGAGCCTGGAGCCTACTTCAGATTCTGTGTCTCCCTCTCTCTGCCCCTCTCCTGCTCACACCGTTTCTCTCTCTCTCTCTCAAAAGTAAACATTAAAAAAAAAAATACTCATAAGGATGCTCACCAAACTGGAGAGAAGAATGGATAAACATAGGGGGAACTTAGAGAAATAGAAATTATGAAAAAGTACAAAATAGAAGTCACAGAACTGAATACATTAATTGAACTGAAAAATACTTGAGGTGTGTTTCAGTGGCCCAGTCGGTTAAGTGTCCAACTCTTGATCTCAGCTCAGGTCTTGATCTCAGGGTCATGAGTTCAAGCCCCACATTGTACTCCATACCAGACATAGAGCCTACTTAAAAAAAAAAAAAAAAAAAACACTCAAGGGGTTCAACAGCAGATTAGATGAAGCAGAAGAAAACATCAGTCAACTTGAAGACAAAGCAGTGGAACTCACCCAAGCAGAACAGCAAAAGGATGAAAAAAAAGGGAAGACAGTTTAAGGGACATATGAGACATCAAATAAACTAACATTTGCATCACAGGGCTCCCAGAAGAGTGAGAGAAAGGGGCAAGAGTCTTATTTGAAGAAATAGTGGTTAAAAATTTCCCTAACCTGGGGAAAGAAACAGACATACAGGTCCAGGAAGTACAGAGAGTTACCAATAAGATGAACCCAAAGATATCCATATCAAGACACACTATAACTAAAATGTCAGGGCACCTGGGTGGTTCAGTTGGTTAAGTGTCCAACTCTTGGTTTCAGCTCAGGTCATGATCTCACAGTGTGTGGGTTCAAGCCCTGCATCAGACTTCACACTGCTGAGGTGGAGCCTGCTTGGGATTCTCTCTTCCTCTCTGCCCCTCCCCTGCTTACACGCATGTTCTCTCAGAATAAATAAACTTTTATTTATTTTTTAAAAAATTTTTTGATATTTATTTATTTTTGAAGGAGAGAGAGATAGAGTGTGAGTGGGGGAGGGGCAGAGAGAGAGGGAGACACAGAATACGAAGCAGGCTCCAGGATCTGAGCTGTCAGCACAGAGCCTGATGCGGGGCTCAAACTTACAAGCCGCGAGATCATGGCCTGAGCCAAAGTCGGACGCTCAACCGACTGAGCCACCCAGGCACCCCAGAATAATAAACTTTTAAAAATAAATTAATAAAATATCAGAAGTTACAGAGAGAATCTTTTTTTTTTAATTTTTAAAAAAAAAAATTTTTTTTTTCAATGTTTATTTATTTTTGGGACAGAGAGAGACAGAGCATGAACGGGGGAGGGGCAGAGAGAGAGAGGGAGACACAGAATCGGAAACAGGCTCCAGGCTCTGAGCCATCAGCCCAGAGCCCGACGCGGGGCTCGAACTCCGGGACCGCGAGATCGTGACCTGGCTGAAGTCGGCCGCTTAACCGACTGCGCCACCCAGGCGCCCCAGTTTTTTTTAATGTTTATTTATTTTTGAGAGAGACAGACAGAGTGCAAGCAGGGGGAGGGGCAGAGAGAGAGGGAAACACAGAATCTGAGGCAGACTCCAGGCTCTTGAGCTGTCAGCACAGAGCCCAATGTGGGGCTCCAACTCACAAACCACGAGATCATGACATGACCCAAAGTCAGACACAACCAACTGAGCCACCCAGGCACGCCAAAGAGAGACTCTTAAAAAGAGACTTGTGATATACAAGAGAACTCATGTAAGAGTTTTTAGCAAAAACTTCATAGGTCAGAAGGGAGTGAATGTTATATTCAAAGTGCTGAAAGAAAAAACTTCCAATCAAGAATACTGTACTCAGCCAAGTTATCATTCAAAAGTTCAGAAGAAAGAGAATTTTCCAGGCAAGTACATGATAAAGGAGTTCATCACCATTAAACTGGCCTTTTACAATGAGAAAGAATGAAATACGGCCTTTTGTAGCAATGTGGATGGAACTGGAGAGTGTTATGCTAAGTGAAATAAGTCATACAGAGAAAGACCGATACCATTTTCACTCTTATGTGGAGCCTGAGAAACTTAACAGAAGACCATGGGGGAGGGGAAGGGGAAAAAAAAGAAAGAGAGGGAGGGAGCCAAACCATAAGAGACTCTTAAAAACTGAGAATAAACTGAGGGTTGATGGGGGGTGGGAGGGACGGGAAAGTGGGTGATGACAATGGAGGAGGGCACCTGTTGGGATGAGCACTGGATGTTATATAGAAACCAATTTGACAATAAATTTCATATTTAAATAAATAAACAAATAAATAAATAAACAAACTGGCCTTTTAATTAATGTTAAAGTGACATCTTTAGGCTGAAAAGAAAAGGCACCATCTAATAACAAGAAAACATATGGAAGTAAAAAACTCACTAGTAAGGCTAATATATAGTAAAGGTGAGAGATTAACCATTTATAAAGCTAGTATAAAGGTTAAAAGACAAAAATAGTAAAACCAACTATAACTGCAATAATTAGTTAAGGGATACACAAAATAAAACGATGTAAAGTATGACATCAAAAACATAAAACATGGTGGAAGGGTAACAAAAATGTAGAGTTTTTGTAAGTTGTTATTGACTTAAAATATGCTGTTATATATAAAGACTGTTATTTGTGAACCCCATGGCCAACTGCAAAGCAAAAACCTATAATGAAAAAGTAATCTAAACATAATACTAAAGAAAGACACGAAACCACAAGGGTAGAGAGCAACAGAAAAGAACAGAGAGAAACTACAAAAACAACCAGAAAACAAATAACAAAATGGCTATAAATACATACTTATCAATGATTACTTTAAATATAAATGAACGAAATTCCCAATCAAAAGACAAAGAGTGGCAGAATGGGCTAAAAAACACACACACACAAAAACAACAACTAGACTCCTTTATATGTCACCTGAAAGAGACTCACTTCAGATCAAAGGACACATGCAGACTGAAACTGAAGGGACAGAAAAAGATATTCTGTACAAATGAAAATCAAAAGAAAACTTGTTTAGCTATCCTTATGTCAGACAAAATAGACTTTAAAACAAAGACTGTAATAAAAGACAAAGAAAGGTATTACATAATGATAAATGGGTCAATCCAAAATAGGATATAACATTTGTAAATATTTTTGCACCCAACATAGAAGAACCAAAATATATAAAACAAATATTAACAAACCTAAAGGAAGAAATTGATAACAATACAATAATAGTAGGGGACTTCAATATATTTTCATTAATGGATAGATCAACCAGACAGAAAATCAATACAGAAACACTGGCCTTAAAAGACACATTTGGCCCAATGGACTTAATAGATAAATAACAGAACATTCCATTCAAAAGCAGCAAAATACACATTCTCCTTAAGTGCACATGCAACATTCTCCAGGATAGATCCCATTAGGCCACAAAACAAGTCTCAATACATTTAAGAAGACTGACATCATATAAAGCATCTTCTCTGAACACAATCATATGAAACTAGAAATCAACTTGCAACATTGTGATTTATGAGAAATATATTTTGGTCTTCTGTATAACCAAATACATATTTCTCATAAATCACAATGTTGCAAGTGATTTCTAAGAAATTTATAAGAAATATATATTTGGTTATTCAGAAGACCAAAATATATTTCTCATATATATTTATCTTCTTCTATAGTTTCTGACTTACAGCTCCCAAAACCTTTGGATTTTCCTAGGTATTGAGAGTGTGCAGTGTCTTTTGTTAACAAGGCAAATTTTAGAACCCACATAAGGATGCGGGCTTGTTGGCAGGAGGACCAATCATGTGATTAAACAGTTGGAACTTGTAGTCGACCCCACCTCCAACCATGGAGAGGAGAGAGGTTGGAGGCTCAATCAGCCAATGGCCAAAGACTTAGTCAATCACGACTATGCACTGAAGCTTCCATAAAAACCCAAAAGGACTGGGTTCAGAGAGCTTCCAGGTTAGTGAACACATGGAGATGGGGGGCAGTGGCATGCCTGAAGAGGGTGTGGAAGCCCCATACCCTTTATCCTTATCTTGTCTTATATCTCTTTATCTGGCTGCTGATTCATATCCTTTAGTAAACTGGTAAACATGTTTCCCTGAGTTCTGAGTTGCTCTAGAAAATTAATCTTAAATTAATTAAGGAGGAGGCTGTTGGAACCTCCAATCTGTAGCTGGTCCGTCAAAACACAGGTAATAGCCTGGGGCTTGCAATTAGTATTTGAAGTAAAGGGTGGAGGGCGGGCTTGCAGAACTGAACCCTTAACCTGTGAGCATTTTTCAGACACATCAATCAATGGAACAGAATAGAGAGCCCAGAAATAAACCCACACATCTATGGTCAGTTAATTTATGACAAAGGAGCCAAGAACATACAATGAGAAAAGAAAAGTCTCTTTAATAAATGGTGCTGGGAAAACTGGACAATGAAACGCAGAAGAATGAAAGTGGACCATTTTCTTATACTGCACATAAAAATTAACTCAAATTGATTAAAGACTTGAACATAAGACCTGAAACCATAAAACTTGAGGAAAATATAAGTGGTAAGCTCCTTGACATTGTTCTGACTCCAAAAGCAAAGGCAACAAGAGCAAACATAAACAAGTGGGATGACATCAAACTAAAATTCTGCCTTACAAAGGAAATCATCAACAAAATGAGAATGCAACTTATTAAACGGGAAAAAATATTTGCAAGTCACCTACCAATAAGAGGTTAAAATCCACAATGTATAAAGAACTCATACACTCAATAGCAAAAAACCCCAAACAACCCAATTTAAAAATGGGCAGAGGATGTGCCCATTTAGACACATTATTCCAAAGAAGACATAAGGTGGCCAACAGGCACATGAGAAGATGTTCAACATCACTGATTATCAGGGAAATACAAATAAAAAACATGAGATAGCACCTCATACCTATTAAAACGACTTATCAAAAAGACAAGAAATAACAAGTGTTGTAGAGAACATCGAGAAAAGGAAACCTTGTACACTGTTAGTGGGGATGTAAATTGGTACAGCCACTGTGGAAAACAGTACAGTGGTTCCTCAAAAAATTAAATAGAACTATCATATATATGATCCAGCTATTCAACTTCTGGGTATTTATTCAAAGAAAGCAAATGAACAAACAAAACAAAACTCATGGCTACAGAGAACAGGTCATCAGAGGGGAAGAGGGTTGGAAGGTACAAAATGGGTGAAGGAAGTCAACTGCATGGTCATAGATGGTAACAAGATTACTGTAATCATTTTGTAGTGTATACAAATATCAAATTATTATATTGTATACCTGAAAGTAATATAATGCTATAAACCAATTTTACCTCAATAAGAAAGAAAATGAAGCGAAATTTCATAATTGTTTTTATGAAGCAACTAAAAAAAAAAGGGGACAAGAAATAATAAGTGTTGGTGAAGATGTGGAGAAAACATAACTCTCATGTAATGTTGGTAGAAATGTCAATTGGTGCAGCCGCTACAGAAAAAAAGTATGAGGTTCCTCCAAAATTAATGAGAACTACCATATGACCCAGCAATTATACTTCTATGTATTTATCTGAAGACCATGAAAACACTAATTTAAAAAGATATATGCACCCCATGTTCACGGCAGCATTATATATAACAGCAAAGATATGAAAATTACTTAAGTATCCACTGGTGGATGAATAGATAAAGAAATTGTGTTATATATATTTCTTTATATATCTGTATGTGTATACACACACACACACACACACTGGAGCATTATTCAACCATAAAAATGAATGAAATCCAGTCATTTGCAACATGAAGTGACCATGAAGCTGTTATGACACGTGAAACAAGTCAAAGAAAAACAAATACTGTCTGATCTCTCTTACATGTAGAATCCTAAAACAACAACAACAACAACAACAACAACAAACCACACACCAAGTTCACAGATACAACAAACAGACTGGTAGTTGCCAGAAGCTGGGGGTGGAGTAGGAGAAAAGTTCACTGTTTTTGTTTTTCTTTAATTTCAATAAATTGAAGGGAAAAAAAAGAATTTGGTTTCTTTAGTTATTTCCCATTTCTGCCAATTAGCTATTGCTAATAAAGACAACAATATGTTTACCAAATATATCCACATCTTCAAAAGTAAACATGCAGAAAAAAGATGGCAGAGGGAAAGCAACAGGAGTCTGAGGAAGAAAAGACTACTAGAAGCTGATTTACCCAGTTATGATAAAGGTAGGCTCATCTTTAGATGTAATGGAGTACTAGAAATTATATCCCCAACCAAGTACTCTTTCTTGCCTTTAGCAATTTGGATAATGATGGAAACTCCAATAAGGTAGCCACTAGCCATATGGGGTTACTGGGCACCTGATATGCAGCTAGTCTGAACTGAGATATGCCATATGTGTAAAGGACACACTAGATTTTGAAGACTTAATATGAAAAAAAAATGTAAAACATCTCATTAATAATTTTTATTGATTACATGTTGAAATAATAACATTCTGGATATACTGGCCCAAACAAAATATATTATTAAAATTAACTTCACCTATTTGTTTTTCCTTTTTAGATGTGGCTACAACAAAATTTTAAGTTATATATATGGCTCACATTATTTCTACTGGATGTCACTGCTACTTAGACCCTTATTAAATAGTGTTGAATAGGAAAAAAAAAAAAAGCAACTCTAAGTGGGGATTTTCAGAGTTATTTCTACTCTTTGCTCTACTACCAATACTACAATTCATTTAATTTCTTGTCTCTGACTATAAAAATAGAGGTTAAAGAAAAAAAAATCAGTTGCTGCATTAGTCATGAATACAACATTAAATCAATGACCAAAAAACTGAGTTCTACTCCTGGTTCTGGCACTCATTTTTTTCTCTCTGAGCTTTAGTTGCCTGTCCCAACAATTAGTGAGAAAACTAAACTAAATTTAACTTCCATGATCCATCAAATTTTTTTTTCATCAAAATTAGTTTCCATAAAGTGAAAAAATACTCACTCTGAGTCTCACACATCCTCTGCGAGAGCCTCTCATCATTTTGTCCTTGGACTAAAAGAAAAACAAAAACATCCAATGAATAAAAGATTAATAGACTGTTTATAGAATCATCTGGGGATAAAGAGAAAAAAATTATAGTAGTAACATCCCTCCCTTCTCCCTATCCCCCTGCAGCCCCCAAAATCATTAAGATAGGAATTAGTTTCAAATGAATATGTTTTAAAGTGGTAGTGAGGATGCTGGTGCACCATTGGTAGAAATGTAAACTGGTGCACCCACTATGGAAAACAGTATTGGAGGTTCCTCAAAAAACTAAAAATACAAATACCATACGATCCAGTAATCCCACTTCTGGGTATTTATCCAAAGAAAACAAAAACACAGATTTGAAAGATACATGCACCCCTATGTTTACGGCATTATGTACAACTCCCAAGAAACTGAAGCAGCCTAAGTATATATCAATAGATGAATAGGTAAAGAAGATATAGTGTGTGTGTGTGTGTGTGTGTGTGTGCGTGTACGTGCGCACACGCGCACGCACACACACACGCACACACAATGGCATATTACTCAGCCATAACAAAGAATGAAATCTTGCCATTTGTGACAACATGGGTTGGCCTATGGGGTATTATGCTAAGTGAAATAAGTCAGACAGAGAAAGATAAATACCATACAACTTCATCTATAAGTAAAATATAAAAAAACAAACAGAAACAGACTCATAAATACAGAGAACTAGTGGTTGCCATAGGGGAAGAGGTAGGGGGATGGGCAAAATAGGTGAAAAGGATTAAGAGGTATAAACTTCCAGTTATAAAGTAAGTAAATCATGGGGATGAAAAGCACAGCATAGAGAACATAGTCAGTAATGTCATAATAACTTTGTATGGTGACAGATGGTAACTATACTTGTGGTAAGCAGTGAGTAATGTATATAAATGTTGAATCACTATGTTGTACACCTGAAACTAATATAATATTGAATGCCAGCTTTAAAAAAATAAAATGAAAACCTTTTATAGTCTATACAAATAAACCTAACCATAGAACTTTATGTGTGCCTTTAATGTAGCATATATTACACTATAATTTTCATTCCTCCTCATGCCCCTTGACTCTCACTCAGTGTTTCTCATATTTTATGAGTTTGAAAAACACCTAGAAGGCTAAGAATCACCCAAAGGTTTAAGATTCACTCCCAGATGATACCTCAGGAAGATTTGAGGACCACATTTTTAGAAACATTGCTTTATCTCTTTTCAATTCCCCAAATGATTCACATTTAGGCATATCTCAGATTTGCCTCTGAGATATCTCATCCAGTGTTCCTCAGTTTGGAATATACTTGACCCTGATTTTCTGCCTTTCTGTCACTCATCAAGCACTTTTCCTTACCTCTGATTTGGATTCCTATCCTGGTTCTCAGAGTCTCCCTTATATTCCCCTGTCATCACATGCACCCTGTGCTATAATGGCTAGTTTACTTGTCTAAGTCACCCACAAGACTGCATATTCCTTAGACAGTAGGAATTGTATCTGATTTATGCTCCAGAACAGTGTCTGGCACACATTAGATGCTCAAAAAATATTTACTAATGAAATACTGCTTACCTTTTAAGTCTCCCTTACTAGACTGAGCTGAGCAAAGGCTATATTCTGCATAATAAGCCTTGTGTTGATATTCAGTAAATATTCCTAAAATTAAATTTAGTCATGCGCAATAAAGTGAAACCTCAAATAATCAAAGTTTTAAGAAGATTTAACACCTCCACAACTGAAATTTTTCTGTACTTCCCTATGCGAGAGAGAAGTAAAACAAGACACTATCATAAAATTATGTTTTAAAGAAAACTGTTCCACTTTAAGCCACAGATGCCCCACATCCAGTGTACTGAGCCACAGGCAAACTTCCAGCTATAAGATGACTATACAGGATTTAACAAACAACATGGTTACTATAGTTAACAATACTATATTGCATACTTAAAAGTTACTAATAAAGCAGATCTTAAAAGTCCTTACCCCCACACACACACACAAAGGTTAACTATGTGAGGTGATAGATTATGTTAACTAACCTTACTGTAGTTATCATTTTGCAATATATACATATATCAAATCATCACACTGTACACCTTAAACTTATACAATATTATAATCAATTATACCTCAATAAAGCTGGAAAAAATAAATATTTCTTGGGGATATCTGCATGTCTGTACATAAAGATCTGCTTTATCCCTTTCATTGCCTACAGTACTTTCTATGAACATAGCCTATTTTTTCATTGATTCTAAACTTATGAATGTAACAATATCACAATGATAAATCAAAGTTGATTCTCTTCAAAAAAAAAAAAGTACTGAGCCATAGGAATTCACGTTCAAAAATGATTATTAAAGTATAGAAGGCAGTCTTCTTTTATTCTACTTAAAATACAAGAAAGACTCATATATTTTATTAAAAAAATTCAATACCAGGCACAGGTGTAAAAGTTCTTTGCTAATAATACAGTTAGCAAAAACACAGTTAACAAAACCATTCCCTAAACAAAAACCTTTACCATACCCTAGACTTATTTTCAAAAGTGTCAAGACAAACACAAAAATAATAATTAGGTTTGAAAATACTCAGTGAGAAATAGAATACAACTCAAGGTAAGAACCAACACATTCATCCTCAATTACTCTCCCACTTTAAAAAATATAATTATAGTAAACAGGAAAAGAGTAAGACAGGCCCCAATGATGGTATCACTGTTAGGGTTATGAATTAGTAAACATTGAAAGAAATAGGTGAAAATAATTAAAACAAATGTAACTAGAAACAAGCACACAAATCCAGAATGTGAAACATCCTACAAAAGAATTGGCCTAGACTCTTTAAAAATGTCCAAAAAAGGGGAACCTGGGTGTCTCAGCTGGTTAAGCGTCTAACTTTGGCTGAGGTCATGATCTCATGGTTTGTGGGTTTGAGCCCCACATCAGGATCTCTGTTGTCAACACAGAGCCTGCTTCGGATCCTCTGTCCCCTCTCTCTCTGCCCCTCCTTCCTTCCCTCCCTCCTTTCCTCTCTCTCCCTCTCTCAAAAATAAACATTAAAAATAAATAAAAATTTAAAATGTCCAAAAAAAAAAGACTAGCATGTAAATAATTGCAATACAATAAAAAATAAATTACATGAATACAGGCACAAAGTGATGTGAGCTACAGAAGGCTCCCTGCCATGAAAAAAGATTAGGGAAGGCAATACTGAAGGTTTCAGGTTTCAATCTGGGACTTAAAAAAAAAAAAAAAAAAAAAGATTCTAATAAAAAGAGAGGAGAAGTAGGAAGAAAAGGGCATTCCAATCCAAGGAAACAACACCAGCAAAGGCACAGTTACAGAAAACTCTTCACACAAACTATTCATAAGAGAGTAGACTTACAGACCCAAGCACAGAGTGCAGAGGAACGGGGAAAAAGACAAGACTGAAAAAGAGATATTCCCCAATATCGATCCATTCTCCTCTTCTTCCTTTCAGTAATAAAACCTTCCACCCCAAGTTTTAACTGAACATATGGCTTTCCTGTTGGATATTACACTTCCAGCCTCCCTTTCAGGTAGATACAGGCTATTTATCTATATAATGTCCAGTGGGCTATGAATGGAAGCAATGTCTGTAACACATAATGCCTTTATTTTTACGTGTGAGAGAAAAGGCAAGCATGAGTGGGTTAGGGGCAGAAGGAGAGAGAATACCAAGTAAGCTCCATGGCCAATGCAGAGACCCATGGGAAGCTCGATCTTAGGACAGTGACCTGAGGTGAAGTAAGAGTCAGATGCTTAGGGGCGCCTGGGTGGCACAGTCGGTTAAGCGTCCGACTTCAACCAGGTCATGATCTCGCGGTCCGTGAGTTCGAGCCCCGCGTCAGGCTCTGGGCTGATGGCTCAGAGCCTGGAGCCTGTTTCCGATTCTGTGTCTCCCTCTCTCTCTGCCCCTCCCCCGTTCATGCTCTGTCTCTCTCTGTCCCAAAAATAAAATAAACGTTGAAAAAAAAAAAGAATTAAAAAAAAAAAAAAAGAGTCAGATGCTTAGGGGCGCCTGGGTGGCTCAGTCAGTTGAACGTCCGACTTTGGCTCAGGTCATGATCTCATGGCTCATGAGTTCGAGCCCCACGTCGGGCTTTGTGCTGACAGCTCAGAGCCCGGAGCCCAGAGCCCAAAGCCTGCTTCTGCTCCTGTCTCCCTCTTTCTCTGCCTCTCCTCCACTCAACACTCTGTCTCTCTCTCTCTCAAAAATAAATAAGCATTGGGGCGCCTGGGTGGCGCAGTCGGTTGGGCGTCCGACTTCAGCCAGGTCACGATCTCGCGGTCCGTGAGTTCGAGCCCCGCATCAGGCTCTGGGCTGATGGCTCTGTCTCTCTCTGTCCCAAAAATAAATAAAAACGTTGAAAAAAAAATTTTTTTTAAATAAGCATTAAAAAGAAAGAAAGAAAGAAAGAAAGAAAGAAAGAAAGAAAGAAAGAGTCAGACGCTTAACCAATTGAGCCAGCCAGGCACCCCTACATTGTGCTTTTAAAAGAAAACTGCTTACAGGGCTCCTGTTAAAAGCAGAGCTCAATAACATTGGGAAATTCTCCACTATGTGGAAATTAATGATACTCTTCTAAATAATGAATAGGTCAAATAAAAAAATCAGAAGGGAAATTAGAAAATATTTGCGATGTGAAAATGAAAACAACATACCAATACTTATAGGAGATAGTGAAACCAGTTCTTAGTGAGAAATTTATAACTGTAAAAGTCTACATTAAAAAAGAAAGATCTGAAATCAAGAACCTAACTTTTTACCTTAAGTAATAACACAAAGTAGAGCAAATAAATCTAAAGCAAGCAGAAGAAAGGAAATAATAAAGGTCACAGCA
The DNA here is from genome assembly GCF_016509475.1 of Prionailurus bengalensis. NCBI lineage: Eukaryota > Metazoa > Chordata > Mammalia > Carnivora > Felidae > Prionailurus > Prionailurus bengalensis. The sequence goes on along the minus strand of NC_057345.1, from coordinate 41,570,623 downwards.
GAAATAAATGAAATTAGAAAATAGAAAAACCACAGAGAAAAATCAATGAAACCAAACACTGGTTCCTTGAAAAGATCAACAAAATGGGACAATTTAGCTTTACTAACCAAGAAAAAAAGAGGATTAACATTACTAAAATCAGGAATAAAAGAGGAGACATTACTAACAACCTTACAGAAACAAAAAGGAGTCTGACTAAAGAAGACAAAAAAATCTGAATAGACCTATATAACAAGAGATTGAACTAGTAATCAAAACACTTATCACAAAGAAAAGCCTTGGCCCCAGGTGGCTTCACTAAAAAATTCTATCAAATGTTTAAGGAACTAACAACCTTTCATACCCTTCCAAAATTTCAGAATGAACACTTTCCAACTTTTTCTATGAGTCTAGTGTTATTCTGATACCAAAACCAGACAAAGCTGTCACAAAAAAAGACCAACACCTACTGTGAATAAAGATGCAAAAATCCTTAGCCAAAATACTAGCAAACGAATCCCAGCAACATGCAAAAAGGATTATACAGCAAAACTATTATGCTCTAAATTTGTGTCTCCACCCTTCAAATTCATATGTTGAAATCCTAACCCTCATGATGATGGTATCAGGAAGTAGAACCTTTGGAATAGCCCTCATGAATGGGATTAGTGCCCTTATTTAAAAAAAAAAAAAAAAAGCCTAGAAGAGCTCCCTTGCCCTTCCACAATGTGAGGTTACATTGAAAAACAATGGTCATCTAAGAAGCAGGTCCTCATCAGACACTGACTCTACCACTGCCTTGATCTTGGACTTCCCAGCCTCCAGAACTGTGAGAAAAAAATTTCTGTTGTTTATAATCTAACCAGTCCATGGTATTTTTGTTGTAGCAACCCAAACATACTAAGACAGTGACCAAGTGGGATTCATTCCAGGAATGCAAGGTTGGGTCAACATATAAAAATCATAATATGCTGAGAACAAAAGTCACATGATCATCTCAAAAACAGGAAAAGCACTTGCCAAAATCCAACATTCTTTCATGATAAAACCACCCCACACTCTAGGAATGGAAAGTTACTTCTTCAACCTCATAAAGGGCATCTATGAAAACCCACAGCTAATGTAATAATTACCAGTAATGGACTAAAAGCTTTACACCTAAGAACAGGAACAAGACAAGGATGTCCTCTCTCATCACTTGTATTCAACACTGTACTGCAGGTTCTAGCTGGGAAAATTAGATAAGAAAAAGAAGTAAAAGACATCCAGATTGGTAAGGAAGAAATAAAACTATTGTAAGGTGACAGAACCTATATACAGAACATCCTAAGAAATCCACCAAAAAACTATTGGAGATAATAAATGAGTTCAGCAAATTTTCAGACCATAAGACCAATATATAAAAACCAATTGTGTTTCTATACTCTTGGAACAAAATATCTAAAAATGAAAAACAAACAAACAAACAATTCCAGGTGTGCCTGGGTGGCTCAGTAGGTTAAGCATCTGACTTCAGCTCAGTTCATGATCTCACAGTTTGTGAGTTTGAGTCCCTGCACCAGGCTTTTCACTGACAGAGCAGAGCCTGCCTTGGATCCTCTGTCTCCCTCTCTCTCTGCCCCTCTTCCACTCATATGCTCTCTCTCTCTCTCTCTGAAAAAATAAACATTTTAAAAATCCATTTATAATATCAAAAAGAATTAAAATACTTAGTAACAAATTTAATTTTTAGAAATACAAGGCATATGGGGCGCCTGGGTGGCGCAGTCGGTTAAGCATCCGACTTCAGCCAGGTCACGATCTCGCGGTCCGGGAGTTCGAGCCCCGCGTCGGGCTCTGGGCTGATGGCTCAGAGCCTGGAGCCTGCTTCCGATTCTGTGTCTCCCTCTCTCTCTGCCCCTCCCCCATTCATGCTCTGTCTCTCTCTGTCCCAAAAATAAATAAACGTTGAAAAAAAATTAAAAAAAAAAAAAAAGAAATACAAGGCTTACAAACTACAGAAAGAAACTACAAAGTATTGTTGAAAGAAATTAAAGACCTAAATAAATGGAAAGACATCTCATGTTCACGGAATGGAAGACTTAAAATTGTTACAATGGCAATACTCCCCAGAATGACAGATTTCACATAATCCCTTATCAAAATCCCAGCTGTCTTTTTTGCAGAAATTGATAAACTGATCCCAGAATGGTCAAAACAATCTTCAACAGAACAACAACAAAGTTGGAGAACTCATACTTCTCAATCTCAGAACAATAAAAAACTAGAGTAACAAAGACAGTAATTAGAACAATGAAATAGAATTGAAAGTGTAGAAATAAACTCACACAGCTATGGTCAACTGATTTTTGACAAGGATGCCAAGATCATCTAATGGGGGAAAGAATAATTTTTCTAACAAAGAGTACTGAGACAAATGGATATACCCCTATGCAAAAGAATAAAGATGGACCCCTACCCTATACCATATAAAACCATTATACTTATTAATAATAAGCTAAAACTATGAAACTTTTAGAAGAAAACATAGGTATAATTCTTTGTGACCTTGGATTACACAATGGTTTCTTAGTTATGACACCAAAGACACAAGCAACAAAAGAAAAACAAATTGAACATCAAACTTAAAAAAAACACTTATGCGGGGTGCCTGGGTGGCTCAGTCGGTTAAGCGTCTGACTTTGGCTCAGGTCATGATCTCACAGTTTGTGAGTTGGAGCCCCGCCTTGGGCTCTGTGCTGACAGCTCAAAGCCTGAAGCCTGCTTCGGATTCTGTGTCTCCCTCTCTCTCTCTGCCCCTCCTCTGCTCACATTCTGTCTCTCTCTCTCTCTCAAAAATAAACATTAAACAAAAATTAAAAATAAAAACACTCGGGGGAGTTGCAGCAAGATGGCGGCTTAGGAGGACGCTGGGCTCACCGCACGTCCTGCTGATCACTTAGATTCCATCTACACCTGCCTAAATAACCCAGAAAACCGCCAGAGGATTAGCAGAACAGAGTCGCCGGAGCCAAACGCAGACGAGAGGCCCACGGAAGAGGGTAGGAAGGGCGGCGAGGCGGTGCGCGCTCCACGGACTGGCGGGAGGGAGCCGGGGCGGAGGGGCGGCTCGCCGGCCAAGCAGAGCCCCCGAGTCGGGCTTGCAAAAGCGGAGGGGCCGGGCGGACTGTGTTCCGACAGCAAGCGCGACTTAGCGTCTGGGAGGTCAGAAATTAACAGCTCTGCTCGGAAAGCGGGAAGGCTGGAGGACAAAGGGAGGGAGAGCTGCTGAGCCCCCTGACAACAGAGCTCAGTTTGGTGGGGAACAAAGGCGCTCGCCAGCGCCATTTCCCCCGCCCATCCCCCAGCCGAAATCCCAAAGGGAACCGGTTCCTGCCAGGGAACTTGCTCGCTCCGCGCAAACACCCAACTCTGCTCTTCTGCGGAGCCAAACCTCCGGCAGCGGATCTGACTCCCTCCCGCTGCCACAGGGCCCCTCCTGAAGTGGATCACCTAAGGAGAAGCGATCTAAGCCTGCCCCTCCTGCCCCCGAGCACCTTGCCTACCCACCCCAGCTAATACGCCAGATCCCCAGCATCACAAGCCTGGCAGGGTGCAAGTAGCCCAGACGAGCCACACCACCCCACAGTGAATCCCGCCCCTAGGAGAGGGGAAGAGAAGGCACACACCAGTCTGACTGTGGCCCCAGCGGTGGGCTGGGGGCAGACATCAGGTCTGACTGCGGCCCCGCCCACCAACTCCAGGTATACACCACAGCACAGGGGAAGTGCCCTGCAGGTCCTCACCACGCCAGGGACTATCCAAAATGACCAAGCGGAAGAACTCCCCTCAGAAGAATCTCCAGGAAATAACAACAGCTAATGAGCTGATCAAAAAGGATTTAAATAATATAACAGAAAGTGAATTTAGAATAATAGTCATAAAATTAATCGCTGGGCTTGAAAACAGTATACAGGACAGCAGAGAATCTCTTGCTACAGAGATCAAGGGACTAAGGAACAGTCACGAGGAGCTGAAAAACGCTTTAAACGAAATGCATAACAAAATGGAAACCACCACAGCTCGGCTTGAAGAGGCAGAGGAGAGAATAGGTGAACTAGAAGATAAAGTTATGGAAAAAGAGGAAGCTGAGAAAAAGAGAGATAAAAAAATCCAGGAGTATGAGGGGAAAATTAGAGAATTAAGTGATACACTAAAAAGAAATAATATACGCATAATTGGTATCCCAGAGGAGGAAGAGAGAGGGAAAGGTGCTGAAGGGGTACTTGAAGAAATCATAGCTGAGAACTTCCCTGAACTGGGGAAGGAAAAAGGCATTGAAATCCAAGAGGCACAGAGAACTCCCTTCAGACGTAACTTGAATCGATCTTCTGCACGACATATCATAGTGAAACTGGCAAAATACAAGGATAAAGAGAAAATTCTGAAAGCAGCAAGGGGTAAACGTGCCCTCACATATAAAGGGAGACCTATAAGACTCGTGACTGATCTCTCTTTTGAAACTTGGCAGGCCAGAAAGAATTGGCAAGAGATTTTCAGGGTGCTAGACAGAAAAAATATGCAGCCGAGAATCCTTTATCCAGCAAGTCTGTCATTTAGAATAGAAGGAGAGATAAAGGTCTTCCCAAACAAACAAAAACTGAAGGAATTTGTCACCACTAAACCAGCCCTACAAGAGATCCTAAGGGGGACCCTGTGAGACAAAGTCCCAGAGACATCACTATAAGCATAAAACATACAGACATCACAATGACTCTAAACCCGTATCTTTCTATAATAACACTGAATGTAAATGGATTAAATGCGCCAACCAAAAGACATAGGGTATCAGAATGGATAAAAAAACAAGACCCATCTATTTGCTGTCTACAAGAGACTCATTTTAGACCTGAGGACACCTTTAGATTGAGAGTGAGGGGATGGAGAACTATTTATCATGCGACTGGAAGCCAAAAGAAAGCTGGAGTAGCCATACTTATATCAGACAAACTAGACTTTAAATTAAAGGCTGTAACAAGAGATGAAGAAGGACATTATATAATAGTTACAGGGTCTATCCATCAGGAAGAGCTAACAATTATCAATGTCTATGCACCGAATACCGGAGCCCCCAAATATATAAAACAATTACTCATAAACATAAGCAACCTTATTGATAAGAATGTGGTAATTGCAGGGGACTTTAATACACCACTTACAGAAATGGATAGATCATCTAGACACACGGTCAATAAAGAAACAAGGGCCCTGAATGAGACATTGGATGAGATGGACTTGACAGATATATTTAGAACTCTGCATCCCAAAGCAACAGAATATACTTTCTTCTCGAGTGCACATGGAACATTCTCCAAGATAGATCATATACTGGGTCACAAAACAGCCCTTCATAAGTTTACAAGAATTGAAATTATACCATGCTTACTTTCAGACCACAATGCCATGAAGCTTGAAATCAACCACAGGAAAAAGTCTGGAAAACCTCCAAAAGCATGGAGGTTAAAGAACACCCTACTAACGAATGAGTGGGTCAACCAGGCAATTAGAGAAGAAATTAAAAAATATATGGAAACAAACGAAAATGAAAATACAACAATCCAAACGCTTTGGGACGCAGCAAAGGCAGTCCTGAGAGGAAAATACATTGCAATCCAGGCCTATCTCAAGAAACAAGAAAAATCCCAAATACAAAATCTAACAGCACACCTAAAGGAACTAGAAGCAGAACAGCAAAGGCAGCCTAAGCCCAGCAGAAGAAGAGAAATAATAAAGATCAGAGCAGAAATAAACAATATAGAAACTAAAAAAACTGTAGAGCAGATCAACGAAACCAAGAGTTGGTTTTTTGAAAAAATAAACAAAATTGACAAACCTCTAGCCAGGCTTCTCAAAAAGAAAAGGGAGATGACCCAAATAGATAAAATCATGAATGAAAATGGAATTATTACAACCAATCCCTCAGAGATACAAACAATTATCAGGGAATACTATGAAAACTTATATGCCAACAAATTGGACAACCTGGAAGAAATGGACGAATTCCTGAACACCCACACGCTTCCAAAACTCAATCAGGAGGAAATAGAAAGCTTGAACAGACCCATAACCAGCGAAGAAATTGAATCGGTTATCAAAAATCTCCCAACAAATAAGAGTCCAGGACCAGATGGCTTCCCAGGGGAGTTCTACCAGACGTTTAAAGCAGAGATAATACCTATCCTTCTCAAGCTATTCCAAGAAATAGAAAGGGAAGGAAAACTTCCAGACTCATTCTATGAAGCCAGTATTACTTTGATTCCTAAACCAGACAGAGACCCAGTAAAAAAAGAGAACTACAGGCCAATATCCCTGATGAATATGGATGCAAAAATTCTCAATAAGATACTAGCAAATCGAATTCAACGGCATATAAAAAGAATTATTCACCATGATCAAGTGGGATTCATTCCTGGGATGCAGGGCTGGTTCAACATTCGCAAATCAATCAACGTGATACATCACATTAACAAAAAAAGAGAGAAGAACCATATGATCCTGTCAATCGATGCAGAAAAGGCCTTCGACAAAATCCAGCACCCTTTCTTAATAAAAACCCTTGAGAAAGTCGGGATAGAAGGAACATACTTAAAGATCATAAAAGCCATTTATGAAAAGCCCACAGCTAACATCATCCTCAACGGGGAAAAACTGAAAGCTTTTTCCCTGAGATCAGGAACACGACAAGGATGCCCACTCTCACCGCTGCTGTTTAACATAGTGCTGGAAGTTCTAGCATCAGCAATCAGACAACAAAAGGAAATCAAAGGCATCAAAATTGGCAAAGATGAAGTCAAGCTTTCGCTTTTTGCAGATGACATGATATTATACATGGAAAATCCGATAGACTCCACCAAAAGTCTGCTAGAACTGATACAGGAATTCAGCAAAGTTGCAGGATACAAAATCAATGTACAGAAATCAGTTGCATTCTTATACACTAACAATGAAGCAACAGAAAGACAAATAAAGAAACTGATCCCATTCACAATTGCACCAAGAAGCATAAAATACCTAGGAATAAATCTAACCAAAGATGTAAAGGATCTGTATGCTGAAAACTATAGAAAGCTTCTGAAGGAAATTGAAGAAGATTTAAAGAAATGGAAAGACATTCCCTGCTCATGGATTGGAAAAATAAATATTGTCAAAATGTCAATACTACCCAAAGCTATCTACACATTCAATGCAATCCCAATCAAAATTGCACCAGCATTCTTCTCGAAACTAGAACAAGCAATCCTAAAATTCATATGGAACCACAAAAGGCCCCGAATAGCCAAAGGAATTTTGAAGAAGAAGACCAAAGCAGGAGGCATCACAATCCCAGACTTTAGCCTCTACTACAAAGCTGTCATCATCAAGACAGCATGGTATTGGCACCAAAACAGACACATAGACCAATGGAATAGAATAGAAACCCCAGAACTAGACCCACAAACGTATGGCCAACTCATCTTTGACAAAGCAGGAAAGAACATCCAATGGAAAAAAGACAGCCTCTTTAACAAATGGTGCTGGGAGAACTGGACAGCAACATGCAGAAGGTTGAAACTAGACCACTTTCTCACACCATTCACAAAAATAAACTCAAAATGGATAAAGGACCTGAATGTGAGACAGGAAACCATCAAAACCTTAGAGGAGAAAGCAGGAAAAGACCTCTCTGACCTCAGCCGTAGCAATCTCTTACTCGACACATCCCCAAAGGCAAGGGAATTAAAAGCAAAAGTGAATTACTGGGACCTTATGAAGATAAAAAGCTTCTGCACAGCAAAGGAAACAACCAACAAAACTAAAAGGCAACCAACGGAATGGGAAAAGATATTCGCAAATGACATATCGGACAAAGGGCTAGTATCCAAAATCTATAAAGAGCTCACCAAACTCCACACCCGAAAAACAAATAACCCAGTGAAGAAATGGGCAGAAAACATGAATAGACACTTCTCTAAAGAAGACATCCGGATGGCCAACAGGCACATGAAAAGATGTTCAGCGTCGCTCCTTATCAGGGAAATACAAATCAAAACCACACTCAGGTATCACCTCACGCCAGTCAGAGTGGCCAAAATGAACAAATCAGGAGACTATAGATGCTGGAGAGGATGTGGAGAAACGGGAACCCTCTTGCACTGTTGGTGGGAATGCAAATTGGTGCAGCCGCTCTGGAAAGCAGTGTGGAGGTTCCTCAGAAAATTAAAAATAGACCTACCCTATGACCCAGCAATAGCACTGCTAGGAATTTATCCAAGGGATACAGGAGCACTGATGCATAGGGCCACTTGTACCCCAATGTTCATAGCAGCACTCTCAACAATAGCCAAATTATGGAAAGAGCCTAAATGTCCATCAACTGATGAATGGATAAAGAAATTGTGGTTTATATACACAATGGAATATTACGTGGCAATGAGAAAAAATGAAATATGGCCTTTTGTAGCAACGTGGATGGAACTGGAGAGTGTGATGCTAAGTGAAATAAGCCATACAGAGAAAGAGAGATACCATATGGTTTCACTCTTATGTGGATCCTGAGAAACTTAACAGGAACCCATGGGGGAGGGGAAAGAAAAAAAAAAAAAAAAAAAGAGGTTAGAATGGGAGAGAGCCAAAGCATAAGAGACTGTTAAAAACTGAGAACAAACTGAGGGTTGATGGGGGGTGGGAGGGAGGAGAGGGTGGGTGATGGGTATTGAGGAGGGCACCTATTGGGATGAGCACTGGGTGTTGTATGGAAACCAATTTGTCAATAAATTTCAGAAAAAAAAAAAAAATTAAGGGAAAAAAAAAAATAAAAAAATAAAAAAAAATAAAAACACTCATGCTTTTCAAAGGACACTATCAAGAAAGTGAATAAACAAACCACAAAGTGGAAGAAAATATTTACAAATCATACATCTGGTAAGGAACTAGTATCTAGAATATATAAAAAACTTAAAATTCAACAATAAAGATAGCCAACTTAAAAATGAGTAAAGGGGGCGGCACCTGGGTGGCTCAGTCGGTAAAGCATCCAACTTCAGCTCAGGTTGTGATCTTGCAGTTTGTGAGTTCGAGCCCTGTGAGGGGCTCTGTACTGACAGCTCAGAGCCTGGAATCTGCTTCAGATTCTATATCTCCTCCTCTCTCTGTCCCTCCCATGCTCATACTCTCTCAATAATAAATAAACGTTAAAAAAAAAAATGTGTTTTTTTTTTTTAAATGAGTAAAGGATTTGGATACTTCTCCTAAGAAAACCAAATTAACAAAATAATCTCAGCTGGTGATAAGCTAAGAAAATAAGGCAGGGTAATAATCAGAAAGCTGTTGTGGGAAAGTGGGGTTCTACTTTAACGCGGATTGTTTGGGAAGACTGTTAGAGGGTTCATATCTACACTGAGATTTGAATGAGAAAAGCCATTCAAGTGAAGAATCTGGGGGGAAAGTTTCAGGCAGAAGGAAGAGCAGGAAAGGATTCATTAGTAGGCTTGCTCTCCCATTCTCAGCAAGGGCTATTTCAAATTGTCTCCATTCTCCCACCACACACTCTCCCTCAGCACATTTCCACTTGGCTTTCTCACAGGCATTTCAAACCCAACATGTCTGAAACCAACTCACGATTTTCTTTCTCAAATCCTATCTTTCATCCATCCAAAGTCCACCGCCCTACTTCTGTCTCCTAAAAATCTCTCAAATGCTTCTGTTTAATATCATCTCCACTGTAACCACCCTAATTGAGACCTCCATAATCCGTCCCCTATGCTGTATCACCTTCTAACTCCTCTCTCTTTATCTACTCTTCCTCTGCTCTAATCTTTCTCCATACAGTAGCCAGAGGAATCTTTTCAAAATATAAATCTGAGCAGGTCACTACCTTGATTAAAACCAAAATAAACAAGAGGCACCTGGGTGGCTCAGTCGGTTAAGCCTCTGACTCTTGATTTTGGGTCAGGTCATGATCTCATAGTTCCTGGGCTCAAGCCCCACATTGGGCTCCATGCTGACAGTGTGAAGTCTGCTTGGGATTCTCTCTCACCTTCTTTCTCTGGCCCTCCCCAACTCACTGTGCACTCTCTCTCTCTCTCTCTCTCTCTCTCTCTCTCTCTCTCTCTCAAGATAAATAATAAATAAACTTAAAAAAATAAACAAAATAAATAAGAAAAAAAATATTTCAAGGCTCTACACTGCTCTTAAGATAAAATCCAAATTTCGTAACTTATCCTCCTACAGAGACTGTTTGCCCTGGCCCCAGCCTACCTCTAAAGTCTCCATCATCCCTGCACCCCAGCCACACTGACCTTTCATTACCTGAACCAGCCAAGTGCCTTCCTGCCTTAGGACTTTTATATAGATTGTTCCCATTGCCTGAAGTGCTTTCACTGATCTAGTTTCACTTCATTAACTGGATAATTCCTATTCATCCCTCAGTTCCCTAAGAAGGCAACCTTTACCTGAAGCCCTAGACTAGATTACATAATATTCTCACATAATATTCTTATTTTCCTTCATAGTACTGTGGAGAAAAAACTTCCCTGGATTTCTCAGTGTCGCTGTAAAAAGCCCAAGAGTTCGCCAACATTTCTACCTGCCTTATGAATTAGATTTGTTGTTTTCCCCATCTGAAAGAATAATAAAACTTCTTCTATTTCCCATAGACAGTTAAAAGGTCAAAGCCTGGAGTAGGTCCCTAGGCTAAGCCCCCAAGGCACCAGGAAGAGGGTACCAAGTATCTCCCTAGATATTTACATGAAAGGAAGAAAGAAAGAAAGAAAGAAAGAAAGAAAGAAAGAAAGAAAGAAAATGAAACCTCAGAACTGAAAAAGGTCTCTAGTCTGTAAAAACAGAGACCCACAAGGCTATCTGGCTCCAGGAAAGATTTTACTTGTATATCAAGTTAGATATGCAAGTAAAGGGCTGAAGTTAGGATTTAGGCTTCTTATCTTTCAAAGGCAATCTTTTCAGGAGGGCAGAGGGACAGTTGCCTCTTTACCCTTCAAGAGTAGAGAAAACTCATTTTTCCTCATCTCTCACATACATCTACTTGGCTATATGTGTAGGACAATTGATGTGGCTCTTATGACACTGCCCTAGGGGTAAGGGCTTGGACTAGGGCAGAAGGAAGCCAATACACTTATGCTTATGAAATCTGTCTCTCACCCAGAATACCTCATGTGTGTGCAATCAGGATAAAATTAATAAAAAGGAATATTAAAAATATACCAAATATGTAAATAATAATTAACTGAAATTACTTATTTGAAGTTCATCATCCCTGTTAGCCTATAAATTCTAAGAGAATAATCTAATAATACAGTAAAGATTCAAAAACATTTGTTGAATGATAGGAAGGCTGTACATACATGCAGACAGCCATTTTAAGTTTCAATAAATAAAGCCTGTAACCATATATATTATGTCTTAACAGCAAGTAATCTGAAGCTTCTATTATTATTTTGGTTACATTGTTGAGCAAACTAAAATAAAGCTGTTAAATTAGCTGCCGTAGTACAAATAAATTTCACAGCTTTTAGTCTGTTACTAAATCTGTTAAGCCTGTCTCAAAGGAAAAGAACCTCTGTCCTTTATGCTACCATCTTCATATCTGCTTGACACTTAGATATTTATCTTGGCATTGACTGCTGCTCCCAGGAAGTCAAGGAACAGAGCCTAACCCCCACCTGTTTTGATAACAAAACAGTCAGGGATATATAATCAGCACATTCATAATAAGCCCCTGCCACGAGGAAATCTAGGCTGTGGTTAAGCAACCAAAAGAAGCTGACTGCAGAATAAAGGACCTTGTAGAGAAAATTACTAAATTAACAAAACCAGAAACAGTTCTCCTTTTCTCACAGAAGTAAGTTTCTTAAAGGGTCACATAGGTGTGTCAGAAAGAATTTACACTGCCAAAATTAAATGCACAAACTATTTCAGAATATAACTTGTTTAGGTAGGCTCACTTAATGAGAGGGACACCTGTATCCACAGAGATACTTATCATCTCTTTCACTCCAAACCCACTAACAACCACCACTACTCACCTCCCACACACTCTCCCAATGACCACTTTAGGGAAAATGACAAAAGCCCAGCAGACTAATGAAAAATACATATTATGTTATCTTCCTCCTAGTTAAAAACAAATGGACTTCACTTTACATATAAATCACACTATGTGATTATAATTTCAGCAGTTCATCAGGAAGTTATCAATGAAGATTCCATTAACTGTTAAATAGAACATAATGTAATTTCAACCTCAAGTTGCTTTTTTTTTTTTTTTGAGAGAGAGGGCACAAGTGAGCGAGGGCACAGGGGTGGGGGTGGGGAGTGAGAGAAAGAAGCAGGGCTAACCCAAAGCGGGGCTCGTGCTCACCAGAGTGAGCTCACCCGAAGCATGGCTCAAGCTCACCCACCATGGAACTCAAACTCCCAAACCATGAAATCATGGCCAGAGCTGAAGTCAAATGCTTAGCAACTGAACCACCCAGGCACCCTCACGTTGCTTTAAAATGCTTTGTGGACAGGTCAATAATCACTGAGGGATGCTACTAAATTTTATTTTTGAATAAACCTTCTGATCTATCAGCCTGCAGGGGAAAAGGAAAGTTTTTCTTTCATCTGAGAATTACAGAATCTTGCAAAAATTGTTATAAAACATGGGATCTGAAATTGGTTGTGAAATGAGTATTAGGAAACAGACAAAAAGTCCCAAAATCAGAGTGGTGTGACAATAATGACCTGCATTCTCAATTCTTAACTTACAGAGTTGTCTGTCTGTTCTGTCCATTTCTTAAATCCTTAGGAAAAGGTTATTCTGAGGACACTGAGAATTATGAGCTGAATGTCAAGTCTTAAATCAGCTTAATGTACAATTGCTTCTCAAAAAGAGGTTAACACAATCTAGCAGAGCCTCTTAATTGTTACACACGACATATATTTTATTACTTTATCTGAACTTCAGTGTACCACATAAAAAACATCTTCTGAAAGGATGGCTACATACATTTCAAAGTAATTTAAATTAAGAACAGCTCAAAATAGTCTCCAGTTAGGCTTCTAAGGTTATAGACACATGAAATCATTATTAAAATGTAAAAAATTCAGGGGTGCCTGGGTGGCTCAATTGGTTAAGCGTCAGCTCGGTTCATTATCTCCTGGCTCATGAGTTTGAGCCCCACATCGGGCTCTGTGCTAACAGCTCAGAGCCTGGAACCTGCTTCAGATTCTGTGTCTCCCTCTCTCCCTGCCCCTCCCCCACTCACACTCTGCCTCTCACTCCTTCAAAATAAATAAACATTTTTAAAAAATTAAAAAATAAAGAATAAAACATACAAAATTTGTGGCACCTGAGTGGCTCAGTTGGTTGAACACCCGACTTAGGCTCAGGTCATGATCTTGCAGTTCATGAGTTCAAGCCCAGAGTAAGGCTCTGTGCTGACAGCGTGGAGCCTGGAGCCTGCTTCAGATTCTGTGTCTCCTTCTCTCTCTGCCCCTCCCCCCCAGCACAATCTCAAAAAAACATTAAAAAAATTTTTTTTTAATAATAAAATGTACAAAATTATTTCAATCTCTCAATCATATATGTGCTTTTTAAAAAAGAAAAGGAAGTACTATTTCTAGGAAAAAATTACATTAAGTAAGCATACGCAGAGATATATAATTTACATTATCCTATAAACAGTACAGTTTAATGATATACCATGGGCTGTAGAGTGAAAGAGATAAGATTTTGAATTTCTGCCCTGCCAACTTGATAGAAGTGTGACTTTGGCTAAGCGGCAAGTTCCCTAAGCTATTACTTTCATAGGATCATTACAAGTACTGAGTTAAAACAAATCACTTAGCATAACATCTGGCACAAGATTCATGACCCTTCCTTGCTTCTACCTTAAATATTGCAGGAGATGCACAATCATTTCCTCTGAGCCTAAGCTAACCCTGTGCCCTTTAGACCATACTTTCAGGCATGTCTCCTAGCATCAGCTCAGTCCCCTCTATACACACTACACACACACACACACACACACACACACACACACACACACACACCTGCTTTAGTAACAATACATAGCCCCTACAAAAATAAGCAACTAAACAAAGCATAATGTTTTCCTCCTTCATGCTCACACACTTCCTTTGTGGATTCTTTCCCAATCCAGCTTCTATACTCAGGTACAATTTATTATATTCTATTCAATTTATGGCTATTGCTATTTCACTAGTTATTACAATTGTTTGTTACATCTCATTTTCTTGCCAAACAGTGGGTTTGATTATCATTGTATTACTATTATTCCCACCCTATCTTACAGAACTTAATTGATGCCTAGAACCTAGAAGGTATGAGATAAATGTCTGCTAAGTGAATAGCCCCAGCTTCCTCTCCCTGGCATGCCACTCATTCAACAAACATAATTCACTCAAAATAGGCCCATTCATTCCCAATTTAGTATTCAACAATTCTGAGTAAAACAGGTGAAACTTTTTCCCCATTTCTAATGCCTTTACATCTCTTTTAAAAAAATTTTTAATGTTTATTTTTTGAGACAGAGACAGAGCACAAGCAAGGGAGGGGCAGAGAGACAGGAAGACAGAGAATCTGGAGAAGGCTCCAGGCTCCAAGCTGTCAGCACAGAGCCTGACACAGGGCTCAAACCCAGGAACCGTGAGATCATGATCTGGGCAGAAGTCGGATGCTCAACCCATTAAACCACCCAGGCGCCCCCTTTACATCTCTTTTAAACAAATTTTTTACAATTATACTTAAAAATACTACCATAAAACAACTAAAGAGCAATACAAATTTCTAATGTTAGGTAAGCACTAAATCAAAGTACCAAAGTAACCACTTAGTTATATCTTCATTATAACTAGTTAACTGTACCTCCAACAGGACTATAAAGATTAGTTCAGCCAGCATATTCCAGCATACACTAACTCAAAAGTATCTTAAGTTTATGAATTAACTAACTCACAAAATCTAATTTGGTGTTGGTACATAGTGCCACCAATGAAAACTTGTTTAATTGGAAATATAACTATGGATTTACTCTGCTTCACAAAGCAACTGAGCCTGGAAAAGTTTTACACGAACACATTCAAAATTCAGAGGGGGTTGGGCACCTGGGTGGCTCAGTCAGTTGAGCGTGCACCTGGGTGGCTCAGTCAGTTGAGCGTCCAACTTCGGCTCAGGTCACGATCTCACAGTTCGTGGATTCGAGCCCTGCATTGGGCTCTGTGCTGACAGCTCAGAGCCTGGAGCCTGCTTTGGATTCTGTGTCTCCCTCTCTCTCTGCCCCTCCCTTGCTCACTCTCTGTCTCTCAAAAATAAATAAATGTTAAAAAAAAAATTCACAGGGAGTTTACCATTTAAACTAATTCTACAATCCTTTTATAAAGCAAAAAATGCCCCCCCAAACTTGTTATATAAAGACAGTTAAATTCTGGGGTGCCTGGGTAGCTCAGTCAGTTAAGTGTTTGACTTCAGCTCAGGTCATGATCTTGCAGTTCATGAGCTCAAGCGTAAGCTAACCCTGTGCACATCAGGCCATCTGTTCTGATGATGCAGAACCTGCTTGGGATTCTCTCTCTCTCTCTCTCTCTGTGGCTCCCCTGCTTGTGCTTTCTCTCTCTCTCTTTTTCTCTCTCTCTGATAAATAAACTTAAAAAAAATTAAAGACACTTAAATTCTTATTTGAACGTTAATTTTACTTTGCTCGAAATAAATTAAATCTGTATTAAAAAGCTCAAGTAACACAACTATATGGTCAACTAATCTTTGACAAAACATGAAAGAATATCCAATGGAAAAAAAAAAGTCCCTTCCACAAACGGTTAGGAAAACTGGACAGCAACATGCAGAAGAATGAAACTGGACCACTTTCTTATACCATATGCAAAAACAAATTCAAAATGGATTAAAGACCTAAATGTGAGCCAGGAAACGATCGAAATCCTAGAGGAGAACACAAGCAACAACCACTTTGACCTCGTCTGGAGCAGTTTCATATTAGACACGTTACTGAAGGCAAGAGAAACAAAAGGAAAAATGAACTATGGGACTTCATCAAGATAAAAAGATTCTACATAGAGAAGGAAACAATCAACAAAACTGAGAGGCAACCAACGGAATGGGAAAAGAAATTTGCAAACAACATATCTGATAAAGGGTTAGTATCCAAAATCTATAAAGAACTTAACAAACTCAACACCCAAAAGACAAATAATCCAGTGAAGAAAAGGACAGAAGACATGAAAAGACATCTTTTCAAAGAAGACATCCAGATGGCTAACAGACATATGAAAAGATGTTCAACATCACTCATCATCACGGAAATACAAATGAAAACCACAATGAGATATCACCTCACACCTGTCAGAATGGCTAAAATTAACAGCACACGTAACAACAGGTGTTGGTGAGGATGCCAAGAAAGGGGAACCCTCTTGCACTGCTGATGGGAATGCAAACTGGTTAAGCCACTCTGGAGAACAGTATGGCAGTTCCTCAAAAAGGGAAAAACAGAACTACCCTGTGACCTAGCCATTGCTCTGCTATTTACCCAAAGGATACAAAAATACAGATTCAAAGGGGTACATGCACCCTGATGTTTAAAGCAGCATTGTCAACAACAGCCAAACTGTGGAAAGAGCCCAAATGTCCACTGACTGGTGAATAAAGAAGATGTGGTATATATACAATGGAATATTACTCAGCCATCAAAAAGAGTGAAATCTTGACATCTACAACAATGTGGATGGAGCTAAAGTGTATTATGCTAAAAGAAATAAGTCAATCAGAGAAAGACAAATACCATATGATTTCACTGAAATGTAGAATTTAAGAAACAAAACAGATAAACATATGGGAAGGGGGGAAGAAGAGAGAGGGAAACAAACCAACAAGAGACTCTTTTTTTTTTTTTTATGAAATTTATTGACAAATTGGTTTCCATAGAACACCCAGTGCTCATCCCAAAAGGTGCCCTCCTCAATACCCATCACCCACCCTCTCCTCCCTCCCACCCTCCATCAACCCTCAGTTTGTTCTCAGTTTTTAACAGTCTCTTATGCTTTGGCTCTCTCCCATTCTAACCTCTTTTTTTTTTTTTTTCCTTCCCCTCCCCCATGGGTTCCTGTTAAGTTTCTCAGGATCCACATAAGAGTGAAACCATATGGTATCTGTCTTTCTCTGTATGGCTTATTTCACTTAGCATCACACTCTCCAGTTCCATCCACGTTGCTACAAAAGGCCATATTTCATTTTTTCTCATTGCCACGTAATATTCCATTGTGTATATAAACCACAATTTCTTTATCCATTCATCAGTTGATGGACATTTAGGCTCTTTCCATAATTTGGCTATTGTTGAGAGTGCTGCTATGAACATTGGGGTACAAGTGGCCCTATGCATCAGTACTCCTGTATCCCTTGGATAAATTCCTAGCAGTGCTATTGCTGGGTCATAGGGTAGGTCTATTTTTAATTTTCTGAGGAACCTCCACACTGCTTTCCAGAGCGGCTGCACCAATTTGCATTCCCACCAACAGTGCAAGAGGGTTCCCGTTTCTCCACATCCTCTCCAGCATCTATAGTCTCCTGATTTGTTCATTTTGGCCACTCTGACTGGCGTGAGGTGATACCTGAGTGTGGTTTTGATTTGTATTTCCCTGATGAGGAGCGACGCTGAACATCTTTTCATGTGCCTGTTGGCCATCCGGATGTCTTCTTTAGAGAAGTGTCTATTCATGTTTTCTGCCCATTTCTTCACTGGATTATTTGTTTTTCGGGTGTGGAGTTTGGTGAGAACAAGAGACTCTTAAATAGAACAAACTGAGGGTTGATGGAGGGAGGTGGATAGGTGATGTTAGATGAGTGATGAGTATTAAGGAGGGCACTTGTTATAACGAGCACTGGGTACTATATGTAAATGAAGAATCACTGAATTCTACTCCTGAAACCAATATTGATTGCACTGTATGTTAACTAGAATTTAAATTAAAAAACATAAGACATCCAGATGGCCAAATGACACATGAAAAAATGCTCAACATCACTCATCATCAGGGAAATACAAATTAAAACCACAATGAGGTACCACGTCACACCAGTCAGAATGGCTAACATTAACAACTCAGGCAACAACAGATGTTGGCAAGAATGCGGTGAAAGAGGATCTCTTTTGCACTGCTGGTGGGAATGCAAACTAGTGCAGCCACTCTGGAAAATGGTATGAGGTTCCTCAAAAAAATTAAAAATAGAACCACCCAATGACCCAGCAATTGCACTACTAGGTATTTATCCAAGGGATACAGGTGTGCCGTTTCAAAGGGGCACATGCACCCCAATGTTTACAGCAGTGTTATCAACAATAGCCAAAGTATGGAAAGAGCCCAGATGTCCATCTACAGATGAATGGATAAAGAAGATGTGATATATATATACAATGGAGTATTACCCAGCAATCAAAAAGAATGAAATCTTGCCATTTGCAACTACGTGGGTGGAACTAGAGGGTATTATGCCTAGCAAAATTAGTCAGAGGAAGACAAATATCATATGACTTCATTCATTCATTCATACAAGGAATTTAAGATACAAAACAGATGAACATAAGGGAAGCAAAATTAATATAAAAACAGGGAAAGGGACAAAACGTAAGAGACTCTTAAATATAGAGAACAAACAGAGGGTTGTTGGAGGGGTTATGGGAAAGGAATGGGCTAAATGGGTAAGGGGCATTAAGGAATCTACACCTGAAATCATTGTTGCACTCTATGCTAACTTGGATGTAAATTTAAAAATTAATTAATTAATTAAATTAAAATTAAAAAAATAAAAACACAAACTCAAAAAATAAATAAATTTTGAAAAGTAAAATAAAAATAAAAAGATCAAGTAAGAGTCTCATCTAACATGCTCTGATACTCTCATATCTAAAAGTAAGGTCTCCTGGGGCGCCTGGGTGACTCAGTCAGTTAAGCATCCAACATCAGCTCAGGTCATGATTTCACGGTTTGTGAGCTTGAGCCCTGCATTGGGCTCTCTGCTGGGAGCCCAGAGCCTACTTTAGATCCTCTGTGTTGCTCTCTGCCCCTCCTCCAATGGTTCTCTCCCTCAAAAGTAAATAAACTTAAAAAAAAAATTGGCATCCCATACAGCTTGCTTTCAGAGAGTATATGCACTAACACACTAACCAGAAAGCCTAAGAATACAGTCTCCTTAACAGTTATATTTCTTGTTATGAATAAATTGGAATACTAGTTTATATAACAGTAAACACAATGTATAGTTAGCGAATATATGTCAAACACTGTCATAAACTTTAGCTTTTTGTTAACATTTACTGAGCACTTCTATGCCAGACACTATGCTAGTGCTTTAAGCACAATTTTATTTAATTCTCACATCAGTCTTATAAATTCTTTTTATTATATCCATTTTATAATTGAGGAAGCAAAGGTTCAGAAAAGTAACTTCCCATGGACTCATAAACAGCACATGGGAGATACAGGATTCATACCCAAGTTTAATTCCAAAGGCCATGAATTTCTACCAGTTACTATAAATCTGGTTAAGTCCTCCTTCAAAGATTTTCTGAAGGCTGATTGTCAAATCAGCAATCCTGAATTCAGTAGTATAAATGTCACCCTATAAAGCCTCACAGCAGTACCTCAGTAGGTGTACCCCTGCCTTCTGAACTACCTCTGGCCTATAAACCCTAGGTCACTAGATAACAAATTCAGGTCCACATCCTTTATCTGAGAACTCTGTTCATACATGTTTTGAAATTCACTATTTTAGAAAAATAATACAGTATCCATATAGTACATACACTGTGTCATACCTGAACTGGGATCTAGGGTATCAAGCATTTAATTAATTTCACAATCAGGCATATTAATATTTCTGTAGTACAACATATATTTACACTATGATAAAGACCATAAATAGCCACACAGTTCAAGACAGGCTTTACTTCCAAATGAGAATATAATAAATTTAGGGAAAAAACTTTTGTTATTCAAAGATTAAGAAATTTCAAGGGCACCTGGGCAGCTCAGTCACTGGGGCATCTTGACTCTTGATTTCAGCTCTGGTCATGATCTCACCGCCATGAAACTGAGCATCATGTCAGGCTCCATGCTGAGTGTGAAGCCTGCTTGAGATTCTCTCCATCCCATTCCCTCTCACTCTGCCCCTCCCCCATTCATGGTCTCAGTCTCTCTCTCTCTCTCAAAAAAATTTTAATAAATAAATAAATATGAAATTTCAAAATTACAGTAAAGGATTGTGGGCTTGTATTTTGATCTAATGACCTATTACATTGTGAAGTCCCAGGTCTTTCACTATTTCTTAAAAAAGATCATTTTATCTTCAAGTCAGAATTTTAAGCCAACAGATCAGTGAAAAGAATGACGCTCACAAGGTTTAATTAAGCACAGCTATGATGACCTGCAGTTGTCACATTCTTTCTAAATACTAAATAGTAGCCTAAATTCTGTAAATTAAATTATGTTAATATATGTAGACCTCAAGGTAAATTTTCTATTTTTGCTTTGTTTCTCAAATACTGCCCAAAATACTAAATAATAATTGTTATTTCACAAAAAAAATTATTGAAGAAATGATGGAGACATGCATGTTAAACTCCAGGTGGTTTGTGTTGTATATTAGTACAGTACTTCTCTGTGCAATGATAATGATAATCCATTATTATCATTCAACTTCACTTCTGTAACAAAACTTTTCTAGGAATGTTTTTCCTCATTTGGCAAAGACTAAGTCAGGGCCCAAGATAATAAGGTCATGAAAAGACAAGCAGTAAGAAGAACATTACAAAAATTTGAAGATAGGAGAATTTGTACAACATACAAAATAATTAGCATCAACAAGAGTCAGAACCACAGAATTTTGTAGTCTTTGTCCTAATTCTAAGACTCATCCTCAGGCCCCAATTTAGAATGGAGCTATACTCCAAAAGCTCCTGTTCAAATGGAGACTGGAACTAAGAACAAATATTTGTAAAGAAACTGGTAAAAATAGTTCCCAAGAATTCCAGAGGTATGGCTAAGGGCTTAAGAAATTTTCAAGGACTTTGGGGCGCCTCGGTGACTCAGTGGGTTAAGACTCTTCGTTTCAGCTCAGGTCATGATTTCACGGTTCATGGGTCTAGCCCCGCACTGGGGTCTGTGCTGACAGTATGGAGCCTGCTTGGAATTCTCTCTCTCCCTCTCTCTCTCTGCCCCTCCCCACTTCACAAAATAAATATTTTTTTTTAATGCTTTCAAAAAAGAAAGAAAGAAATTTAAGTGTTTTTTCCTCCCTAAGGAAAAAAAAACAAAAAACCTCAAGGCCACCTGGCTATATGCATAGGTGAAAACATCCCTCATGACCTTCTAAAATGAGACCACTTAGACTGAAAATTTGTGTGTTACCATATATGGGAGACAAAGAAGTAAAAAATATATAAAAAACTAAGCCACATGGTGTTTGGGGCTCAGTTCTTCAGGTATGAACCCAAGTGAGTGGTGCTGGCCGGAATACAGTTTCTTCCTGGAAAGAAAAGCCTCAGTGTCATGTCTCTCTGTGCAAGAATCTTGCTACACAAGGACTTGACAAGTTAATGATCTACAATAAACATATTTTACTTTCATAATCAGGGGAAAAAAACTTTTTAGAAAAGCAATGTAAAAGCCCTCATTCTTTGTCAGGTCTAATTTTACTTCAAAATTGGGTTTCTTAAAAAGGAAAAAAAAAAAAAAAACAAAAGGAAGAAGGCAGAAGAGTGAACATGCAAGCACAAAATGGTGGGTCTGTCACGCAGGATGTCACCTATCAGAAATTTACACTTAACTCCTCTTTGAATTGTAGGTGACTACAATTTCAAAGTGGAATTATCTTTAAGAATTTGCCAGTACCTTTCTATTCTCATGTCCTGTGAATATAAAATATTCATCACTCAACAAATTCTAAAACTTAGTATCTGCTCCCTACTCCCTTCTCCTCATCTAGTAGGCTTTTAGTGAACCGTAATAGGAAGGGCAATCTTTGCTTATCCTTGGCATTTCAACAGGAATGATCTAAGTCCCTATCTTACATCTTAGATGTAAAAAGATTCAGTACTTTTTAATGATTAATCAATGTAGTTAGCATTTTAGAATGATCTTTGCAGAAAGTTTACTTCATTGTGATAATGATATAAATTATTTATTACCTGTCAGCAGACTAGTGATAACTTGGGTTTATCATCATTTTTAAGTATCACTGCAAATGCAATTCAATATCCTCTGAAAGAAAGAACATTCTATGTGGAGTGAGAAAACTTTATCACACACATAAATTGTGTGATTTCGTAAGCCTCAATTTCTTCATATTAACTACTTCACACATTCCCTAAATATTTACTGGATACTCACTAAATGCCAGCTACTGCTCTAGATGTTAGATATAAAATACTGAAGATAAGTTTCTCATGGAGTTTACATTCCAGAGGAGAGAAAAAGACAACAAACAAGGAAAAATAATCTCCGCAGCTAACAATAAATGCCATGAAAAAATAAACCAAGATCATTGTGATGGTAGCTGGGAGTGAGGTCTACTTTAGGTGGGCTGTTATGGAAAGGCTTCTCTGAGCAGTGACACTGAATTAAGACCTGTATAACAAGAAGGAATCCACCATGCCACAGATCTGGAGTGATAACAGACTGAGAAGCCAGAAAACCTATGCAAAGGTGCTGAGGCAGGCACAAGTTTGAGGTGCTCTAGGAACAGGAAAAAATAGCTGGAGTGGCTAGAGAGTGGTGAGCAAAGGGAGTAATGTAGAAAAAGAAATGGAAGCTGATAAACCAAGCACATATAAGACATAATAAAGAGTTTGGATTTTTTCCTAAAGTTACTAGAGAATTTTAAGCAGGGAAGTAACATGATCTTTTGTTTTTCTTTTTTTTTTTTTTTTTAAGCACTTGGACTGCTGATAGAAATGGATTTTAGAAAGTAAAAATGGAAACAAAGAGAATAGTTATGAGGTTTTTGCAACAGATCAAGTGAGACATAATGATGATGGTTTATATGCTAACATGGTAGCAAGAAAAAAATGAGAGATGTTGTGAGGCCTAATAGGGTGATATACTTGACCATATTAGAAAATACTTAGAACAAGATTAATAGCTAATATAGACTTGTGACAGATTGTATTTTCCAATAATAGCCAATAATATTTCTCAACCCACAAGCTCTTCTAAAGTGCCACTTCCTTGGGTGCCTGGGTGGTTCAGTCGGTTAAGTGACCAACTTTGGCTCCAGTTATGATCTCATGGTTCTTGGGTTCGAGCCCCGCATCAGGCTCTGTGCTGAACACTTGCTCAGAGCCTGGAGCCTGCAGATTCTGTGTCTCCTCCCTCTGCCCCTCCCCCGCTTGTGCTCTGTCTCACTCTGTCTCTCAAAAATAAATAAATGTAAAAAAAAAATTTTTTTAATAAATAAAATGGCACTTCCTCATTAAGAAGTAGAGTCTTACTTGTTGGTGGGTCTTCATAAACTGCCTTAACTAAGTAAGCTGATTATTACCCAACTGAGCAAAACCATGGGAGATAATGCAGATTATTATACCTTCCCTTCAGCATCAAACAGCATAGGACTCTTAATCTCCCAAAGTCAGATAAATGACATCTCATTATCTCAGTAAGTAAGTAAAAATGAAGGAAAAATTACATCCTTTGTTCATTTTGCTACTTGAAGAAATGCAATACTAAACTATATACAAAAATTTTACTAAAATGTAAGTTGTAGAATATCATGTATAAAATGATCTAATTATGTAAAATATACATACAGGTATACTTAAGCATGAACTGTTTTTAGGAAAAGTTACTCTTCAAAACACAGAGGAATTTCAGATGGAACTTTTCTTCCTTCTATTGTATATACTTTTCCATACTGTTTCAATTTTTTTTTTTAATTAAAGTGTCATCTCTTATTTTTAGAATAATAAAACTGTTGTTTTAAAGTTTTTAAAAAAAAAAAAAAGAGGAATTAGGGGCACCTGCGTGGCTCAGTCGCTTAAGCGTACGACTTCAGCTCAGGTCATGATCTCACAGTTCAGGAGTTCGAGCCCCATATCCGGCTCTGTGCTGAAAGCTCTGAGCCTGGAGCCTGTTTCAGATTCTGTGTCTCCCTCTCTCTCTCTCTCTGCCCCTCCGCTCTCTCTCTCTGCCCCTCCGTGGCTCGTGGCTCGCACTATCTCTCTCTCGAAAAAAGAAAAAGAAAGAAAGAAATTATGTTGCCAAACTCTGCAGAGACAGTGCTATTAAAATTAAGTGCGAAGGGAGAAGTAGGCAGAATCCATACTTCCCATGTCTCTCAAAGAAGTGTAGAAGCCAAAGGACTTTGAACACCAGAGCCTGGGAGGAAAAGAGACCGAATCTACTAGGAAGAAAATGGGAAAGCTGGAAAAAAAGATAGGTGGGTAACTGTGAACTGAGGGAGATTAAAACCAAAAAAAGGCTGCGTGGGCACAGGGGGAGGGACCCCCCCCCCTTCTGCAGAGAGACAAAGGGAAGAGAAAGAGCGGCTAGGGGAATGCAGGAAAGTGCAAGACCATACCTAGACAGGAGAAAGACCTCAGACTGAGACTGAGAGGGATCCAATCTCTAACTGTGGGGCTTTCTTCGGACTGGGGCTGGCTCCCTGTTTGCGCACTTGGGGAGGAGGGGAGCCAGCCCTGGGTGTGGTGGTAGGTCAGAGGCTCAGTCTGCAGTTGGAGAAAGTGGTTCCCTCCCTGGAGGGCTGAGCGATAGTACAGACCCTGCCTGCATCCGCCACCCCCCCGGGGCGCAGTGGCTGGGCAGAGGGCAAAGGCAGCCATCTCTCTGGAGTGCTGTGGGAGAAGACAAAGCCTGCCTGCGTCCACCATCCCTGGGGCTCCGGCGGGGGAGGGCAGTGGCTTTCAGGCTGAAGTAGGAGAAGGCTGTCCTCCCTGAAGTGCGGAGGCACAGACAAAGCCAGCCGGGACCACATATCAGGCCGCACAGAGAGGCGCTTCCCCAGTGCCGGAGTGCACGGAGCGGGACTTTGAATCCTAGCCAAGCACAGGGTCAGGGGAGTTGGAGCAAGAAGGACTGCCCTGTCTGCACCCACGGCACAGTGAGGACGACTCAAACTGAGTCCACCAGTACGGCTCTCCGTGGAGAAGAGACTGGGGGATCACCATTTCCCCACCACCACCAAGGTGGGGCCTCAGGGATCACTCCAGGGGCCCATAGTGGAGGTGGGTCCAGATAAAGCCAACCCAGGCCCCTCTGCACTGGGTAACTGCATATCCACGCGAGCAGCACAGACCCTGCAGACATCTACTACCGACAAGTGATACAGCATTGCCTGGATTAACTCTAGGTCAATTCTGGATATTTAGATATACTCTGCCCCCCCCCCCCATTTCTCCCCCTTATCTCTTCCCTCTCCTAGGCTGGTTACTCTGGTTATTGGTCTATCTAAACAAACATATTTAATCCATTGTCTTGATAAATGTTCTACACCTCCTTCTTTACACTCCTTTCTCTCTCTCTGAAATAAGCCATATAGTTTCTCGTCTGGGTAACTATATCTTCGTTTAGTTTTCCCAGCCTCCTCCTTTATTTTCCTTTCTCTCTCTCTGGATTGAGCCATTTAGTCTCTGCCTAATCAATGTTTATTTTTTCTTCCCCCCTCTCCCCCAACGTCATTTCTCTCTTTGTATGTTCTCTTCCATCAGCACCGCCTCCACCCTCTTCTTTACTTGTAGTCTGTGTTTTTAGGTTTTTGTTTTTAGTCTTTAGGTTTTTGTTTATTTGTTGGTGTTATTGGCTTGTATGTTTGTATGTTTTTGTCTCCTGTATGTCTATTTGTTTTCCTTTACAGGGCTACTCCAAGGAACAAATCAAAGCACATCTGGTGGAGGGTCCGAAATATTACTATGAGTAGGGTAATAAAATAACCAAAGTCACAACAACAGAGAGCAAGTAACAACCCCGAAAAAACACCTCCTGAAGGGCCAGGCTCTGGACAATGTATGACCCTCCTTTAATATAGCAATGCTCACAGGTACAGAGCAGACAACAAGCTTTTAAAACAGATAAGGGACAGAAAACTAGCCAAAATGATGAACCGGAAGAATTCTCCTCAAAAGGTATTCCAGGAAGTAGCAACAGCTAACAAATTGATCAAAACCGATTTAGGCAATATAACAGAACAAGAATTTAGAATAATAGTCATAAAATTAATCACTGGTCTTGAAAAAAGCATAGAGGACAGCAGAGAATCTATTGCTACAGAGATCAAGGGACTAAAAACTAGTCATGATGAATTAAAAAATGCTATAAATGAGGTGCAAAATAAAACGGAGGCAGCTATACCACGGATTGAAGAGGCAGAGGAGAGAATAGGTGAATAAGAGGATAAAGTTATGGAAAAAGAGGAAGCTGA
This sequence comes from Prionailurus bengalensis, assembly GCF_016509475.1. NCBI lineage: Eukaryota > Metazoa > Chordata > Mammalia > Carnivora > Felidae > Prionailurus > Prionailurus bengalensis. Next base: position 41,544,162 of record NC_057345.1, on the reverse strand, counting down.
GAGAAAGAGATAAAAAAATCCAGGGGTACAAGGGGAGAATTAGAGAACTAAGTGATGCAATCAAACGGAACAGTATCTGTATCACAGGAATTCCAGAAGAAGGAGAGAGAGAGAAAGGGGCTGAAGCTGTACTTGAACAAATCATAGCTGAGAACTTCCCTGATCTGGGGAAGGAAACAGGCTTTGAAATCCAAGAAGCACAGAGAACTCCCTTCAGACGTAACTTGAATCAATCTTCGACACGACATATCATAGTGAAACTGGCAAAATACAAGGATAAAGAGAGAATTCTGAAAGCAGCTAGGGATAAATGAGCCTTAACATACAAAGGTAGACACATAAGGGTAGCAGCAGACCTATCTACTGAAACTTGGCAGACCAGAAAGGAATGGCAGGAAATCTTCAATGTGATGAACAAAAAAAAATATGCAGCCAAGAATCCTTTACCCAGCAAGTCTGTCATTCAGAATAGAAGGTGAGATAAAGGTTTTCCCAAACAAACAAAAACTGAAGGAATTCATCACCCCTAAACCAGCCCTACAAGAGATCCTAAGGGGGACTCTGAGTGAAATTTTGCAAGGACCACAAAGTACCAGAGACACCACTACAAGCATGAAACCTACAGATATCACAATGACTCTAAACACACATCTTTCCATAATAGCACTGAATGTAAATGGACTAAATGCTCAACCGAAAGACAAGGGTATCAGAATGGATAAAAAAACAAGACCCATCTATTTACTGTCTACAAGAGACTCATTTTAGACCTGAGGAGGACACCTTCAGATTGAAAGTGAGGGGACAGTGAAGTATCTACCATGCTACTGGAAGTCAAAAGAAAGCTGGAGTAGCCATACTTATATCAGACAAACTTTACATTAAAGGCTGTAACATGAGATGAAGAAGGGCATTATATAATAATTATAGGGTCTATCCATCAGGAAGAGCTAACAATTATAAATGTCTATGCACCGAATTCAGAAGCTCCCAAATATATAAAACAATTAATCACAAACGTAAGCAACCTTATTGATAAGAATGTGGTAATTGCAGAAGACTTTAAAACTCCACTTAAAGCAATGGATAGAACATTTAGACAGAGAATAAACAAAGAAACAAGGGCCCTGAATGATATATTGGATCAGATGGACTTGACAGATATATTTAGAACTCTGCATCCCAAAGCAACAGAATATACTTTCTTCTCTAGTGCACATGGAACATTCTCCAAGATAGATCACATATTGGCCACAAAACAGCCCCTAATAAGTATAAAAGAACTGAGATCATACCATGCACACTTTCAGACCACAACACTATGAAACTTGAAATCAACCACAGGAAAAAGTCTGGAAAACCTCCAAAAGCATGGAGGTTAAAGAACACTCTACTAAAGAATGAATGGGTCAACCAGGCAATTAGAGAAGAAATTAAAAAATATATGGAGACAAATGCAAATGAAAATACAATAATCCAAACACTTTGGGATGCAGTGAAGGCAGTCCTGAGAGGAAAATACATTGCAATCCAGGCCTATCTCAAGAAACAAGAAAAATCCCAAATACAAAATCTAACAGCACACCTAAAGGAAATAGGAGCAGAACAGCAAAGGCAGCCTAAACCCAGCAGAAGAAGAGAAATAATAAAGATCAGAGCAGAAATAAACAATATAGAATCTAAAAAAACTGTAGAGCAGATCAACGAAACCAAGAGTTCGTTTTTTGAAAAAATAAACAAAATTGATAAACCTCTAGCCAGGCTTCTCAAAAACAAAAGGGAGATGATCCAAATAGATAAAATCACAAATGAAAATGGAATGATTACAACCAATCCCTCAGAAATACAAGCAATTATCAGGGAATACTATGAAAAATTATATGCCACCAAACTGGACAACCTGGAAGAAATGGACAAATTCCTAAGCACCCACACACTTCCAAAACTCAAACAGGAAGAAATAGAAAACTTGAACAGACCCATAACCAGCAAAGAAATTGAATCAATTATCAAAAATCTCCCAACAAATAAGAGTCCAGGACCAGATGGCTTCCCTGGGGAATTCTACCAGACATTTAAAGCAGAGATAATACCTATCCTTCTCAAGCTGTTCCAAAAAATAGAAAGGGAAGGAAAATTTCCAGACTCATTCTATGAAGCCAGAATTACTTTGATTCCTAAACCAGACAGAGACCCAGCAAAAAAAAAAAAAAGAGAGAAATACAAGTCAATATCCCTGATGAATATGGATGCAAAAATTCTCAACAAGATACTAGCAAATCGAATTCAACAGCATATAAAAAGAATTATTCACCATGATCAAGTGGGACTCATTCTGGGGCTTCAGGGCTGGTTCAACATTCACAAATCAATCAATGTGATACATCACATTAATAAAAGAAAAGGTAAGAACCATATGATCCTGTCAATCGATGCAGAAAAAGCATCTGACAATATTCAGCATCCTTTCTTAATAAAAACCCTCAAGAAAGTCGGGATAGAAGGAACATACTTAAACATCATAAAAGCCATTTATGAAAAGCCCACAGCTAATATCATCCTCAATGGGGAAAAACTGAGAGCTTTCCCCCTGAGATCAGGAACATGACAGGGATGTCCACTCTCACTGCTGTTGTTTAACATAGTGCTGGAAGTTCTAGCATCGGCAATCAGACAACAAAAGGAAATCAAAGACATCAAAATTGGCAAAGATGAAGTCAAGCTTTCACTTTTTGCAGATGACATGATACTACATATGGAAAACCCGACAGACTCCACCAAAAGTATACTTGAACTGATACATGAATTCAGCAAAGTCGCAGGATACAAAATTAATGTACAGAAATCAGTTGCATTCTTATACGCTAATAATGAAGCAACAAAAAGACAAATAAACTGATCCCATTCGCAATTGCACCAAGAATCATAAAATACCTAGGAATAAACCTGACCAAAGATGTAAAAGATCTGTATGCTGAAAACTATAGAAAGCTTATGAAAGAAACTGACGAAGATACAAAGAAATGGAAAAACATTCTGTGCTTGTGGACTGGAAGATACTGTTAAAATGTCAATACTACTCAAAGCTATCTACACATTCAATGCAATCCCAATCAAAATTGCACCAGCATTCTTCTCAAAGCTAGAACAAGCAATCCTGAAATTTGTATAGAACCACAAAAAACCCCGAATAGCTAAAGTAATATTGAAGAAGAACACCAAAGCGGGAGGCATCACAATTCCAGACTTTAGCCTCTACTACAAAGCTGTCATCATCAAGACAGCATGGTATTGGCACAAAAACAGACACATAGACCAATGGGATAGAATAGAGACCCCAGAATTGGACCCACAAAAGTATGGCCAACTCATCTTTGACAAAGCAGGAAAGAATATCCAATGGGAAAAAGACAGTCTCTTTAACAAATGGTGTTGGGAGAACTGGATAGCAACATGCAGAAGGATGAAACTAGACCATTTTCCTACACCATTCGCAAAGATAAACTCAAAATGGAAGAAGGACCTGCCTGTGAGACAGGAAACCATCAAAACCCTAGAGGAGAAAGCAGGAAAAAACCTCTCTGACCTCAGCCACAGCAATTTCTTACTTGATACATCCCCAAAGGCAAGGAAATTAAAAGCAAAAATGAACTATTGGGACCTCATCAAGATAAAAAGCTTCTGCACTGCAAAGGAAACAATCAACAAAAGTAAAAGGCAACCGATGGATTGGGAAAAGATATTTGCAAATGACATACTGGATAAAGGGTTAGTATCCAAAATCTATAAAGAACTCACCAGACTCCACACCCAAAAAACAAATAATCCAGTGAAGAAATGGGCAGAAGACATGAATAGACACTTCTCTAAAGAAGACATCTGGATGGCCAACAGATACATGAAAACATGCTCAACGTCACTCCTCATCAGGGAAATACAAATCACAACCACACTGAGATACCACCTCACTCCGGTCAGAGTGGCTAAAATGAATAAATCAGGAGACTATAGATGCTGGAGAGGATGTGGAGAAATGGGAACCCTCTTGCGCTGTTGGTGGGAATGCAAACTGGTGCAGCCACTCTGGAAAACAGTGTGGAGGTTCCTCAAAAAATTAAAAATAGACCTACCCTATGACCCAGCAATAGCACTGCTAGGAATTTACCCAAGGGATACAGGAGTACCAATGCATAGGGGCACTTGTACCCCAATGTTTATAGCAGCACTCTCAACAATAGCCAAATAATGGAAAGAGCCTAAATGTTCATCAACTGATGAATGGATAAAGAAATTGTGGTTTATATACACAATGGAATACTACTTGGCAATGAAAAAGAGTGAAACCTGGCCAATTGTAGCAATGTGGATGGAACTGGAGAGTGTTATGCTAGGTGAAATAAGTTAGGCAGAGAAAGACAGATACCATATGTTTTCATTCATATGTGGATCCTAAGAAACTCAACAGAAGACCAGGGGGAGGAAGGGGGGGAAAAAAAAGTTACAGAGAGGGAAGGAGGTAAAAAACCGTAAGAGACTTTTAAATACTGATAACAAACTGAAGGTTGATGGGCGTGGGAGGGAGGGGAAAGTGGGTGATGGGCATTGAAGAGGGCACCTGTTAGGATGAGCAATGGGTGTTGTGTGGAAACCAATTTGACAATAAATTTTATATAAAAAATGTCAATGTTATCATATAATAAAATCATGTGATTTATAATTTTTCATTTGTTAATGAATTATATTAAAAATTTCTTGACAATTAAAAAAAAATTAAGTGTGAAGAAGTACCTATTGGGTTTAGCAACAAAGCTATCACTGGAGACCTTTGCTAGGATTTTCAGTAAAATCTGGAGGTAAAGACCGCTGCAGAGTAAATATAAGATGGATAAAGAGATACAACATAGAAACTTTCCACAGGTTTGAGAGGTTAGGATGTATTTCCAAGGAGACACAGCATTAGAAGAGACATTTTTCTACTTGAGAGAAATATGACCATGTCAATTTGTTAATAAAAAAGTCAGTAGGTCCTAAAGTTCAGATGGAAGTTTCAAGAACCCAAAACAGACAAAACAATCTTAAAAAAAAAAAAGGCTGAAAGTCATACTTCCCAATTTCAAAACTTATTACAAAGCTATAAATAACAATTGAGAGTCACCTGGGTGGTTCAGTTAACTAAGTATCCAACTCTTGATTTCAACTCAGATCATGATCTCACAGTTTGTGGGTTCAAGCCCTGAGTCGGTCTCCATGCTGACAGTGTGGAGCCTACTTGGGATTCACTCTCTCTTCCTCTCTCTCTGCCCCTCCTCCGTTCATGGGTGCATACCCTCTCTCTCAAAAAAAATAAGTAAACTTTTTAAAAATTAAAAAAAACCCAAAGCTATAATAATTGAAACAGCATGACACTGATATAAGGACAGACATAAAGATAGATGGAGTAGAACTGTGAGTTCAGAAATAAAACTGCATGCTTATGGTCAATTGATTTTCAACACAGTGACAAGAAAAAAAAAGTCTTTTCAATAATTGGTGTTATTATAACTGGATATCCATACACAAAAGAATAAAGAAATTAAAAAGAATATAAAATCTAAGAAAAAGAATATGACCCTTAGCTGACACCATATACAAAAATTAATTCAAAATGAATCAAAGACCTAAACATAAGAGCTTAAACTATAAAACTCTTAGAAGAACACAGGTATAAACCTTTGTGACCTTAGATTAAGCAACGGGTTTGGGTTTTTTGGGGTTTTTTTAGGTAGGCTCCGCACCCAACGTGGGGCTTGAACTCAACCCTGAGATTGAGAGTTGTGCTCTACCAACGGAGCAAGCCAGGCACCTCTAAGCAATGGTTTCTTGTCACCAAAAGCACAAGCAACAAAAGTTAAAGTTAAATTAGACATAATCAAATTTAAAAATTTTGTGCTTCAGAGAATGCCATCAAGAAAAAAAAAGGAGAAAATACTTGTAAATCATGTATGTAATAAGGGACTTGTATCTAGAATACATAAAAAAAAAAAGTCTTACAACTTAATAAAAAAGACAAGGAACACAATCTAAAAATTAGCAAAGGATCTGAATAGATAGTCCTCTGGAAAAGATATACAAGGGGCGCCTGGGTGGCGCAGTCGGTTAGGCATCCGACTTCAGCCAGGTCGCGATCTTGCGGTCCGTGGGTTCGAGCCCCGAGTTGGGCTCTGGGCTGATGGCTCGGAGCCTGGAGCCTGTTTCTGATTCTGTGTCTCCCTCTCTCTTTGCCCCTCCCCCGTTCATGCTCTGTCTCTCTCTGTCCCAAAAATAAATAAACGTTGAAAAAAAAAATTAAAAAAAAAAAAAGAAAAGATATACAAATGGTCAATAAGCATATGAAAATATGTTCAACATCAATAGCCATCAGAGAAACACAAATGAAAACCTTAATAATATACTACTTTACACCCACTAAGGATGGCTATAACCAAAATGACAGATAATGACAATATTGGCAAGGATATAGAGAAATTGGAACCCTTATACCTCTGGTGGGAATGTAAAATGGTGTCGCTGCTTTAAAAAACAGACTGGCAATTCCTCATAAGGTTAAACATAGAGTCATCATATGGCCTAGCAATTCCACTCTTATATATCTAAGAGAAATGAAAACATATGTCCACACCAAAACTTATGTATACAAATGTTCATAGCAGCATTAATCACAGTAGCCAAAAAAAGTGGAAACAACTCAAATATCTATTAACTGATAAATGGATAAATACAATTGTGTAATACTCATACAACAGACTATTCAGCAGTAAAAAGTACTCATATGTGCTATAATATAGATGAATCTTGAAAACTAAATGAAAGAAGCCATGTTAGAATTATTTAAGGAATAGTTTTATAATAGGATTCTAGTAAAGGAAATGTACAAAATAGGCAAATCTATAGAGACCAAAAGTAGATTAGTGGTTGCCTATGCTGGGGTGAAATACTGGTACGAATATAATGGAAACAGTGTTTATTTGGGGAGTGATGAAAATTTTCTAAAATTGACTGTGGAAATGGTTACACAATTCTATGAATATATTAAAAACCATTTACCTGTATCCTTCAAATAGATGGTATGTGAGTTACTACCCCAGTAAAACTGTTACACACACACACACACACACACACACACACACACAACCACACACAGCAGGCAACCCAAAGATTTACTCAAAATTTCCACATGAAATTGTTACAACACAGATTTTTTTATGTTTTTAACATTTATTTTTGAGAGAGAGAGAGCACATGCGAGAGAATGCATGGGGGAGGGACAGAGAAAGAGGGAGACACAGAATCTGAAGCAGGATCCAGGCTCTGAGCTGTCAGCACAGAGCCAGATACAGACAGGGCTTGAACTCGCACCTTGAGATCATGACCTGAGCCGAAGTCGAATGCTTACCCCACTGAGCCACCCAGGCGCCCCAACAACAAAGATGTTTAATTGTCGTATTGCAAAATAAATATTCTTAAAAATAAACCACAAAAGCAGCCCTGGGTGGCTTCAGTGGCTTACGTGTCTGACTCTTGATTTTGGCTCAGGTCATGCATAATCTCATGATTCATGAGATTGAGGCCACTCAATCTCAATACACAAGCACTGTATTGACAGCACAGAGACTGCTTGGGATTCTCTCTCTCTCTCTCTCTCTCTCTCTCTCTCTGCTAGTACTCACTCTCTCTCAAATAAATAAATAAACTGGAGCGGCTGGGTAGCTCAATCAGTTAAGCACCCGACTTTGGCTCAGGTCATGATCTCCCTGTTGGTGGGTTTGGGCCCTACATTGGGCTCTGAGCTGTCAGCACAGAGCCTGGAGCCTGCTTTGGATTCAGTGTCTCCCTCTCTATCTGCCCCTCCCCACTCTCACTCTCTCAAAAAATGAATAAACACTAAAAAAAAAAAAAAAAAAGTAAATTAAAAAATAAATAAACTTAGAAAAATAAAAAAGAGAAATCACAAAAGTCCATACATAAAAAGGAAGTTGAAGTTACATGAGAGAAAGGGAGTAGAGAAAAAGCAGATGAAGGAGAAAATCTACAGACTGAGGTCCTATGAAAATTTGTGAGCAGATTGAAATCAGAACACCCAAGGATTACCTCTTCCACTCAGATGGGGACAGATGCAGGCAAGGGTTGGCAGGAAAGCAGGTATAGTAACAAGGTAGTTACATGGGTACACGATGTTGAAAGTATTCCCACTAAATGTATTCCATTGTCTCGGAAGCATGGGACCTTCTCTGAATAATGGAGGAAAGAGAAGGGTTGAGAGAACGTAGAGACATCTGGCAGAGTGACAAAGCAAATATTCACCCAATATTTTATCCACCCACCTGTGCTATAGCAGTAATGCTAAAATAAAATGCAAGAAATGAAATGAGTAGACAATCTTAGCATGAAGGCTTAATGTGAACAAAACTCCAGGAAACAAAATCAACTTTCATAATAATCTTAACATTGTCATGTGAATGGGAAATTTAAAAAATTATGAATACCTCAAAACACTTCCCTTGAATATAATTCCATTTGTATGATTCCATGTACCTTGTAAACTTAACTTTTGCAAAAAAAAAAAAGTAAATTCCCTTTTTTTAAGGAACTAGTCTATGAAGAGAATCCTTCATGATAAAGTGAGAAGGAAAATAAATAAGTGGACTGGCCATTTGTTTGCCTTTCTCTATAAGCAAGAAAAGGAATTAAATTATTAATCTAAATCACTTGTGTACTGTTCTACCTTTGATTGGAATTATGTAATTATTTGAAAATCTAACCCTATCACAATTGCCACATACAGGAGTGGCATGTTTGAGAACAACTCTATTTTCTGTCCTTCCACAAATTATTACCATTAACAAAACTGCTTACAACAGAAGCAAGAGCTGACTGCTTGTCTGATGGAACAAACTAAGCACAAGATCCACACATTTCTACAGGCTCTAGATAATTAAACAAAAGCCACTGTTGTTGATACAAGGCTTTACATAAAGCATGAAAACGTACATATTTGCTACTAGTACAATCTGCAAAATTTACAAGGCTGTGTAAAAAACAATTCCAAAACAGCCTTCTGAATCTCATCTCTAAGCCAAGTTTTAAGGGCCCTGGACATTACATTCACTACAACAACAATGTGCCACAGTGTAAGGCTTGAAGATTACAATGCTCAGTACTGCCATTGAAGAGTTTACAAACTTGTACAGATAAAGAATGTACTCTAGATATGACTAGCTAATGATAACAAATGTGAAATGATTAAATCCCCAAAGAATTAAATGAGCAAGTTTCAAGGGTATTAAAACAGGGAAAAAAATCAAGGCTGAGTAGAGTATTCAAGAAAGCAAAAGATACAAAATTTCCATATACTTCTTCACACTGATACCACTTACCATTTTATGAGCTTTCTTTGTTTTCTTTTCAGGACATTTAGATTAAATACAATTTTTGTTCTGTTCCTTTTATTTATTTTACTATTGTTTTAAGTTTATCTCTTTTGAGAGAGAGAGAGCCAGCAGGATAGGGGCAGAGAGAGAATCCCAAGCAGGTTCTGTACTGTCAGTACAGACTTTGACATGGGGCTAGAACCCATGAACCGTGAGATCATGACCCGAGCTGAAACCAAGAGTCAGACATTTAACCACTGAGCCACCCAGGTGCCCCTTGTTCCTTTTACAATTCAAAAGCTACTTTATTAGTTTTGGATTTCTAATACATACCATTTAAGCTTAATAAAAACTGTCAAGAACAGTTTATTTAGAAAAGTATAAATTCACTTTTGTTTGATGGGAGTGGTGCTGGTATCTTCCTAGGAGAATCTGACACTACCTCTTCTACATCTTTGCAGGAAAAACACATATTCTTAAGCTTTTCAAAATTTTGATCATCCTCCAAAACAATGCTAAGGACTGCCGAATAACACTTGAATGTGTTTCAACTACCAGTGGTTCTGAAATGCAAAATCATTATGAGTCTCTTCCAGGCAGCAAGTAATAGCAAAGAACACATGATTTTTCTAATGATTCTTTTTGCAAATAATACCTTGGGTGGCTCTGGTAACTTACTAATTCATTGTTTCTAACTTTCTCTCCAAAATGTTATAAAAACAATGCAAATCAAGAAAGAGAGTTAAACACTTTGGGGTAATGATGAAACAAATTATATTTTATAATCCCAACTAGTTTCTCAAACAATCTGATTAACCGTTAATGTGTCTCTAGCTATTCCTTTTTCCAGGTCCCAAGGCCACTGATTTAAAGCTTTACTATACTCCTTAAGTCCTCACTGTACCCTCATTTTTAATATGGACCTTGATTCCTGTCTCCACAACATTTAAGCCAACCCCTATCGTAGAAGCCCTCCCCCTCAATTCCATATTCCTCTCTGCCTCTTTCAAAATGAAGTATCTTGAGTAATGTGCACTCACTTTTTCTATTTCTTATACCTTATTTACTCTTTAAACCACTCCAATCGGCCTTCCTTCCACAACTACCACCCCACTAAGGGCATCTGTATGTCCAAATTGATCAATTCAATGGATATTTTTATTTTTTTTTTAATTTTTTTTTTCTTCAACGTTTTTATTTATTTTTGGGACAGAGAGAGACAGAGCATGAACGGGGGAGGGGCAGAGAGAGAGGGAGACACAGAATCAGAAACAGGCTCCAGGCTCCGAGCCATCAGCCCAGAGCCTGACGCGGGGCTCGAACTCACGGACCGCGAGATCGTGACCTGGCTGAAGTCGGACGCTTAACCCACTGCGCCACCCAGGCGCCCCTCAATGGATATTTTTAGACTTCACCTATTCAATCCTCTCAACCACATTTAAGCCAACTCACGATTCCCACTTTGCCAGTGTTCTGATTTTTCTTGTATCTCTAGCTGTCCCTTGTCACTTTCCTATTACAGTTTTTTTTTCTCTGCCAATCCCTTGAATGTGATTGTGACTTAAAATTATCTGTCCACAGGGGCACCTGGGTGGTTCAGTCGGGTAAGCAGCCGACTTTGGCTCAGGTCATGATCTCACGGTTTGTGGGTTCAAGCTCCGCGTCAGGCTCTGCGCTGACAGCTCAGAGCTTGGAGCCTGCTTCAGATTCTGTGTCTCCCTCTCTCTCTGCCCCCACCCCCCACTTGCATTCTGTCTCTCTCTGTCTCTCTCTCTCTCTCTCTCTCTCTCTCTCTCAAATAAACATTAAAAAATAACTTTTTTTAAATCTGGCCACAAATTCTTTGACACTCGTTTCAAAAGGTAGAGCCTAATTGCCCTCCCCATGCCTGTAATTCCCATCCCATGAGTGTGAGCTAAACTGTAGGATTCATTTCTAATGAATAAAATAAGGCAGAATTCTCAGACTAAGACATAAAAGGCACTGCAGTTCCTTGTTGCTTTTACTTTGATCATTCCCTCTGAGTGAAACCATAAAGCCTGTCATGATGACACTAGTCTAGTCTGGAGAGGCTAACTGGTGATGAACTGAGGCCACCTTCTAACAGCCAGTAAGGACTGAGGCCTTCTGCCAACTGATGTGAGAGTGAGTCATCCTGGAAGCAGATCCTCCAGCTCCCATCAAGCCATTCACAGGACTACAATCCCAGCCAATGTCTTGACTGCAACTTCTTGAGACCCTGAGCCAGAGCCACACAGCTAAGTCACTCCAAAGTAGTGGGCCACAGAAACTATGATAATATTTGTTAGTTTAAATTGCTAAGTTTTGGGGTAATTTGTTACAAAGCAATAGAGAACTAATCCAATGGTGTCTCTCAGCATCCTATTTAATTATTCTCACTCACTCTCTCAATTCTCCATGTATAAAGCTAATATAGATCTGTAACCCAGATTTTTTCCTAAATTCCATACTATTGGACATCTTTACGTCAATTTCAACATGCCCTAAAGCAATCTTTCCCCGAACCCGTTTGTCTTCCCTATCATCATTCATCCATGTGAAACCAAAAACTTGGATTTCATCAGACAACTCCTGCAATTTTGTTCACATCCAATCACTAAGTCCTGTCAATATGACCCGATTATTTCTCTGTAATGACAGTATTCTTTAAAAAATACAAATTTCACCTATACCTACTGATCAATTTTGTTTATTTATATTTGAGAGAGAAAGAGAAAGAGACAGAGCACGAGCTGGGGAGGGGCAGAGAGATGGAGACAGAATCTGAAGCAGGCTCCAAGCTGTGAGCTGTCAGCACAGAGTCCAACGTGGGGCTCCAACTCATGAGCAGTGAGATCATGACCTGGGCAGAAGTCAGATGCTTAACCGACTGAGCCACCCAGGCACCCCCCTACTGACCAATTTTAAAATCATAAAGACAATCAGACATCATGTGCCACTTGATATAATATCTTCCACCTATGAAGAATTCTCACCCAAAAGAAAAAAAAAATGGATCTGATTAAGCTTCTAGCTCTAATTATCAGTTTATACAGTTCCTGTATTACAGGAAATACAGACAACAAAGGAACATGTTTAAACATACCACAGATCATTGCCAGTGAAATCCAGAATGTAGAAAACTCTACAGAATAAATTATCTGGTTTCTTCAACAAATAAGTGGCAAAGAAAAAAAAGAGGGAAGGAGGACCTATAAACTAAAAGAGAGATGCAATTTTATGTGTGGATCTTATTCAGAATCCTGACTCAAACCTACTGGTGAGGGAGAGATGCTTGAGACAACCAAGGAAATTGAACATGACTGGATATCTGATATTAGTAAATTATTATTTTGGCTTTTTAAAAAAAATTTTTTTTTCAACGTTTATTTTTGGGACAGAGAGAGACAGAGCATGAACGGGGGAGGGGCAGAGAGAGAGGGAGACACAGAATCGGAAACAGGCTCCAGGCTCTGAGCCATCAGCCCAGAGCCTGACGCGGGGCTCGAACTCCCGGACCTCGAGATCGTGACCTGGCTGAAGTCGGACGCTTAACTGACTGCGCCACCCAGGCGCCCCATTAGTATTATTCAGTTTTAATAATGCTATTGTGATAACATTTTTTTAAAAGAGAGAGACCTTAACTTTTAGTAGTACATCTAAAATATTCACAAATGAAATGACATACAGTCTATCTGGGATCTACTTTAAAATAATCCAATGGGGGGTGGGGGCGCCTGGGGTGGCTCAGTTGGTTGCACAGTTGATTCTTCATTTCAGCTCAGATTATGACCCCAGGGTTGTGGGAGCATGAAGCCTGCTTAAGATTCTCTCTCTCCCTCTGCCCCTCTCCCCCACTCGTAGGCTCTCTCTCTCTCTAAAATATTAAATAAAATAAAATAAAATAATCCAATGGGGAAGAAAGGGTGGTGGAAATATTAACAAAACTAAATTGGCCATATGTTGATAACTGTACATGCTGGATGACAGGAATCCATTTTACTATCATCTTTTAGGTATTTTTTTTTTAACATTTTTTTTGAGAGACAGAGAGAGACAGAGCACAAGAGGGTGAGGTGCAGAGAGAGAAGGAGACACAGAATCTGAAGCAGGCTCCAGGCTCTGAGCTGTCAGTGCAGAGCACGACATGGGGCTCAAATCCATGAACCGTGAGATCATGACCTGAGCTGAAGCCAGATGCTTAACCGACTGAGCCACCCAGGTGCCCCTATAATAAAAGTTTTTCTGTAATAAAAAGTGCTCACAACACTTAAATGACTTTCCACTGCCCTGGGGGTAAAGTTCAAAATCCTTAGCATGGTTTACCATGAAGGCTAAGAAAGCATTTCATTATCTAGCCCCTGCCTCCCTCTCCAGCTCATGTCACTGCTGTCCATCTCACAGACCAAACTCTAGAACTCTCAAACTCCTTACTCTTGTCTAATCCAAAAACATTTATTCCATCTCAAGCAGTTCTCTCTCTCTGCTCACATGGCTAGCCTCTACTCATTCAGGTCACAGCAAACCTTTTCTAACCCTTCAAGACTGAGTCAAGCAACCTACCTACATAGCCCCCAAACATCCTATGTCCCCTATCATAGCTCTTACTTGCTGTATCCCCCAGTAGATTCTATGTATCATGAAACCATGGATTATTTCCATTTTATTTACCATTTTAACGCCTCTGCCTAGCATACTGCCTGGCACACAGTAGGTTCTCAATAAACATATGATAAATTCACAAAAGACATGACTTTCACTTTCTAACCTTCCAACTCCTCACTTATCTATAACTCCCTCAATTTTTCTTCCTTTCTCAGCTTCTTTTGTGATCATGATTCACATAAATTGTTGGCTGTTCAGTGTTCCCAAATTTATACCTTAGCCCTTTCTGGGTATCTCATCCAATAAAAATACATAATAATAATTTATATGCTATAATTTTACAGATCTACATCTCCAGGCCTGATCTAGGGCTCCAAATGCCTTCTGCACTCAATCTCCTGTTATCTCCCTTACACATCTTTACACTAGAGCTGCTCAGAAATTCTCAGTGTCTTCTTAATGCACCTTTATGTTCTCAAGTTTCCCATTTTGTGCATATTTCCCCTTGCCTGAAATGCCCTTCTTCTTTTCTTCCTTTATCCTGTAAATCTCAGCTCAAATGTCTCCCTCACCTTTTCTAGGCAATGTTCCCACAGCACTCTATTCTTATTTCCATTGTAGAATTTATCATATTGTTTTGAAATTTATCATATTTTTTTGAAATTATGTTTAGGTGTCTGCTGCTGGATTGTAAGTTTCTAGGTAGAAGGACTCTCTCACCTTCTGTATTTCCATCATATACAATACAATCCCTATTAATTGCTTACGGAATGAACTACATTATATTGTTTCTAATAATTAAGATACTGAACTAGAGCTGAAAGGACTGCCTAAATCTACTTTCCTAAAAGAGATAATCAGTTTCTCTGTTCCTGTATTGGACAGAGCAACACTATATGAAGTTCTTCTTCAAAAACAGAAAATTCACAGATTATGAAAATAAAAGAAAGGTAAAGTAAAAAGACCATCCATTCCCAGAGAACAATAGGTCTAGGTCTAGACCCAGGCCCAGGGAAAAAGATTCAGACTGAGGTGAAGTTTAGGTAAATCTATTCAGTCCATGGCAATCCCAGTGACTCTAACCCAACACTGAGATTATCCCAATAATCAATTTTCAGTACAGGACAACTCTAAACCAATGCCAATCTACTTTAGTTCAGGGTTTTCATGGCCACCTTGGAACAGATCTCCAACCATAGAGCCGGACCAGAGCCTAAATGATTCTGGAAACAAGGAACAGAGTGACTTGCTATTTATCACTCTGCTTAAAAGCCTATGTAACTAATTCAGATACTCTTCCTGGAAGATGCAGCTCCAAGTTATCAGCCACATGCACTAAACTGTACCTTCTAATCCTCCCAAATCCTAATGTACAAAAACAATGTCCAAGTGTATAGAAGTCATTGACAACATTCAACGTGTCTCCTACTTAGTCTTTAAGTGATTACCTATCCTCTTCCCATCTTTGCTGGACCTCCTCTAATTTGGGATTAGGTATCATTTTATTTTCACAAGATCATTTTACTTTATACTTCTCTGCTATTTCTCTACAAGCAAATGTTTTAACACCAAAGAACTAGAAAGGGGGGGGGGGAAGCCTTCTAAAATATCTATTAGTAAGAAATATGATACCTCCTTCAGCTGGCAATGATGATGTTTTATAGAGTGTGGTCTCAGAAGGGAGAAATTAAGTGGCAGGCAGGGGAGTATATGGAAAAAAAGAAAAGTGTGTTTAGCCAGTAAGGCAAGGATCTATCAAGGTATTCAAAAACTAAAAGGGCAGGGAGGCAGTAGAGGATACATTAAAGGAAGAAAAACAGGAAGAAGGAAGGTTCTGTCTAGGCTAAGAGTTCCTAAGAACCCTAGCTAGGGCTCCAGTACAGCCCTAGAATTTAGACCAATACAATAGGATTTGTAGAGTTAACTTAATTCCATAGTGCCACTTATTGAAATTACCTTGAATAGGCTAGAAAGGTCCATGGGATTTTCTGATTATCACATCTACTGAAACCCAACATTACTTTACATGCATCTAAGCCATGGGATTTCATTATCCCAGAATTTTCAGTATATAATGTTCAGTTGCCTCACTTTCATGGCTACCTAAAGATAATCTTGAATGATGGGTTTAAATCTCATTCAGGTTTGGTCTTTTTCTCCCTTTAAAAAAGTATATAGAGCAAGGAAGTTGATAGTTAAAGGATGCTGAAAGTTATATATTTTTTTTACTTCTGCAGACTTGCCTTTAGTAACTTACAGCTTGCACTTTTCTCCTCCCTGAGGTGAAAGTGAAGTGCAGTGAAAATAGTCAGAAAGCCAAGAAATTTGTAATCCTGATTACACCACTTACTGCTAGCTTTGTGATCTTGAGCAAATAACTTAAAAGCCTGGAGCCTCAGATTCCAGAACTGTAAAATACCTACCTTGCATAGTTACTGTGAGTAAAATGAATTAAGGGAATCACTAAACTAGAATATAAGCTCCAGAGGGAAAAAAAATGGTGAATATCCACGTGTGTGCACACACACCTAGTCCAAAGCAGTAATAATTAATATATAGTGGGAGTTCAATAAATATTTTTAAATGAAAAATAAATACTAACGTCCCCACTTCTCACATTAACCCTTCCTCTATAATGATATTTTTTCTTTTATTATTTTCTGAATATTTCAAAGGATTCTATTTTGTCCTTTTAAGTGGTTTCCTCCCTTTCATTGGCTATTATTAACTATACACCATTCAAAGACAGTAACTTTGTAAGTAATTTCTCTAATACCACCCACCTTCCGTTTCTAATGCTGTAGGTGTAGAAGGGATAGACAGATTCGTGGCAATTCGTGCACTTGCCCATGGGCACTGATCCGCGTTTAACGACAGTGAAGCCCTGAACTCAGCCCTCCCCAGAGTACAACTTTCAGGACACACCGCACTAGCCATTCTCTTCGTTAACAAGAGGCTCCTGTGTTGGAAGTCCTTGGCTTCAAAAGTTAAGGTGTCGGTTAGGCTCGCCTCTCACAGAATAGAAGAGTGCATCCCATGAAAGAAACACTCAATTTGGGCAGACAGGAGGGATTTCAGCTTCGGGTTGCGGGAGAGCCAGTTACCTTAGGACCTGGCTAAGCTTGTCTGACCGCTGCTCCGAGAAGGCAGAGCTCTTTAATCCCTGGAAGAAAGCTAAGGGGCGCGGCCGTCTACAGGCCCTGGAGGGGCCAATGTCAAGTTCATGACAATGTGGGGGAGAACCTCGTGGACTGCGCGACCTGACACTTTAAATCATGGCTACGATCACCCTCACTCATCTATATCTGCGCTGGATCCCACCACAGATTAATACCAGACCCTAAAAAAGGAACGCGGCTCGCCCCTAGCCCATAAATCAGACAGCTACTGCCAGCTTATTGGCTGCGCCAGCATCTTCTTCACCCTCATTGGCTATCCTGGACGTAAAAACCTTCCCCCACCAGGGAACCCTCTCGTACGGCGGCACCCCCAGTTTAGCAACCTTTACCCGGCTACCAAAAAGCCCGTCCCCCCTCAGAGATAGCGACCGCCGAGGCACTCGGAGCTTTGCCCCCCGAGGTCTCACCGTGTAATAGGAAAGCAGCCCTGCATTGTAGTCCAGCACAAACCAACGGTACTGCCAGCCCTTCATCACGTTAGTCCATTTACTCAGCGGCCCTTCCATGATGGACGCCATCTTGGGAGCCGCCAATGACAACAAACGGCCTGACGTCACTCGCCTATAAGGAATTCACCATGCGGGGGCGGGGCCGCCGCGGGAAGGGGAGGGATCAGGCGGGGCCGGGGCGGGGCCAGCTGGTGCTTCTCGTCGTAAACTGCCCACCCACACCCCCAGCTA
This sequence comes from Prionailurus bengalensis, assembly GCF_016509475.1. NCBI lineage: Eukaryota > Metazoa > Chordata > Mammalia > Carnivora > Felidae > Prionailurus > Prionailurus bengalensis. Next base: position 41,526,291 of record NC_057345.1, on the reverse strand, counting down.
TCAACTTCAAACAAGCTTTTTGGGGGCGCCTATTGTGTGCAGGACTCCGTGCCAGGGATGTGAGAAGTATAAGACTGAATACCGCTAAGACTGTTTGTTAACATAAATAATTTTATTACCCATTATGATATCTTACACGTCCCAAGGATTTCACATCTGATATTCATTTATACATTAATTTCACAAATCCATTCATTTAAGAAATATTTGCTGTTTTGTGCTAGATACTCTTTTAGGCTTTGAGGATTCAACAGAGACTTCATGAGGGGTAGAGGTGAACAGGCAATAAAATAAATAGTAAATTATGTAGTATATTAAACACTGGTAAGTGCTATAGAGAAAAATTAAGCAAGGAAAGAGGCAGAGAGTTAGGAGATGCAATTTTAAATTCTCAAATAGAGAAGGCTTGAATGAGAAGGTAACTTTTGAGCAAAGACCTAAAGAATGTGAAGGAGGAAGGCTGGGGGAAGAGCCTTCCAAGGGAAGGAATAACAAGTGCAAACACCACTAGCCTGGCGTGTTGAAGAACAGCAAGTTCCACTGTGAGTGGAACAGTGAGCTAAGAAGAAAGTAGTAGGAGACAAGGTCAGAAAAGTAAGCGTAGGTCACTTAGAGCCTATAAAGACAATGAAGATATTGTCCTGGTATATTAGGCACTGTTCGGGGTCCTGGGAATGCAACAGTGAAGGAGCCAAACAAGTTCCTTGCTTTCTTAAAGCTTAAAATCAGTGATGAAAAGCAAATAATAACTTAACAAGTAAACAAGAAAAATATCTAATGCTGATTTAGGGGAAAAAAAAGACATCTTGCAGAGAATTTAAATTGACGTAACAGGAATCCAGTGGGTGGCTCCTTTATATTTGGGGTAGGGGATCCAGACATGCCATTTAAATTGAGTTGTGAAGGTTAAGAGCCAGCCATGAAAATATGAGAGAAAGAACTAAAAAGGGAGCTGAGAAGTGGGGCATTAGCTAGAATTAGTTATGAGGTCAAGGGAGAGGTTTTCTTTGTCTTTTATTTTTTTCATTTTTCTGAACTTACAAAGTATCTTTATTCAGGTACTGTGTTTATGAATCCCTTCTCTTTGCTGATAACACAAACTCTAGGAAAAAGAATATCACTGAGGGAGCTAAACAGAGAACCTATTTGCTAGCTAAACAAAATTGGGTGCAAATCTAGACTAAATTAATCATGCTTAATCTCTTTGTTATCTTTTCCCCCATTTTATTGAGATGTAACTGATATAACATTGTGTAAGCTTAAGGTGTACAACATAATTATTTACATATATATACATGATTATATACATAACTATATATATATATATCTTGAAATGATTACTATACTATGTTTAGTTAATATCTGTCACCTCACCACACAATTTTTTTAAGATTTTTTTCTATCTGTAGAAAATGCCATTGGAATCTTGACAGGGATTGCATTGAATCCACAGTTTATTTTGGATAGTATGAACATTTTAACAACATTACTTCTTCCAATCCATGAACACATGACATCTTTCCATTTATTTGTGTATTCTTCAATTTCTTACATTAATGTCTTATAGTTTTCAGTGTACGATCTTTCACCTCCTTGGTTAGATTTATTCTTAAGTATTTTATTGCTTTTGGTGCTATTGTAAGTGGGATTGTCTTCTTTATTTCCTTTTCAAATAATTCAGTGTTAGCATGTAGAAACAGTACTGATTTTTGTATATTGATTTTGTATCCTGCAACTTTACTGAATTCATGGATTAGATCTCAGATTTTTTAGTGAAATCTTTAGAATTTTCTATATGTAAAATCATGTGATCTGCAAACAGAAACAATTTGACTTCTTCCTTTCTAATCTGGATACATTTTATTTCTTTTTCTTACCTGGTTGCTCTGTCTAAATAAGGTGAATAGGAGTGGTGAGAATGGGTACTCTTGTTTTGTTCCTGATCTTAGAGTGAAAGCTTTCAACCCCAATGAAATATGGATTTGTTATATACGGCCTTTATTCTGTTGAGGTACACTCCTTCAATATCCAATTTGTTGAGGGTTTCTATCTTGAATGAATGTTGAACTTTGTCAGATGCTTTTTCTGTACCTATTGAGATGACCATATAGTTTTTATCACTCTATTAATGTGATGGGTCACATTTTTTGATTTGTGTATGTTGAACCATCTTTGCATTCCAGAGGTGAATCTCACTTGATTGTGGCGTATGGTTCTTTTAATGTGCTGTTGAATTTGATTTGCTAGCATTTTGTTGAAAATTCTTACAACTATATTAATGAGGAATATTGGCCTGTAGTTTTCTTGCAACATCCTTGTCTGTATCAGGACAATGCTGGCCTCATAAAATTAGTTTGGAAGGTGCCTTCTTCTTCAGTTTTTTTGGAAGAGTTTGAGAAGATTGGAATCAATTCTTCCTAGAATGTTGGGTGAAATTCACCAGTGAAACCAGGAACAGGGATACTTCATCCATAATCACGAGAGAGAACAGAGACTATGAATTCAAATACTATGGTTTGATAGTTTGATGGTAGAGAGATGAATGAGTTTTTATCTGCTTTTAGTTAAGAAAAGGCTCAGGGGCGCCTGGGTGGCGCAGTCGGTTAAGCGTCTGACTTCAGCCAGGTCACGATCTTGCGGTCCGTGAGTTCGAGCCCTGCGTCAGGCTCTGGGCGGATGGCTCGGAGCCTGGAGCCTGTTTCCGATTCTGTGTCTCCCTCTCTCTCTGCCCCTCCCCCGTTCATGCCCTGTCTCTCTCTGTCCCAAAAATAAATAAACATTGAAAAAAAAAAATTTTTTTTAATTAAAAAAAAAAAAAGAAAAGGCTCAAAGCTTAGTGGTTAAGAATGTAGACTCTGGTGCCACAGTACCTGAATTTGAGTCCTCAGACCCATCACCTAGTAGCCATATGGCCTTAGGCAAGTTTTCTAACTTCTCTGTGCTTCAGTTTCTCCATCTTTAATATGTGAAAAATAATAGTAGGTTGTTTGGGGGATTAAATGAGCTCATAAATGGAAAGAGCTTAAAACAATACCTGGTAAAGGGGCACCTGGGTGGCTCAGTTGGTTAAGCATCCGACTTTGGCTCAGGTCATGATCTCATGGTTTGTGGGTTCAAGCCCTGCATCGGGCTCTCTGCTGACAGCTCAGAGCCTGGACCCTGCTTCAGATTTTGTGTCTTCCTCTCTCTTTGCCCCTCCCCTGCTCATGCTCTCTCTGTCTGTCTGTCTCTCTCTCTCTCTCTCAAAAATAAATAAACTTAAAAAAAAAGAAATATTTATTTAAAAAAATACCTGGTAGATACTAAGCACTCAATGAATACTACTTCTTAGAATTTTTTCCAAAGAAACATGGCACAAAAGTGGAGGGGAAAGTTTGAAAGAGTCATTTTAGAGAATGAGAAAGAAATAAAAGTGGAATAGGATTGCTTGGGCAGTATTGCATGCCCATTTAGGGTTCATGGTCACAAATTTAAAATGAAACCAGTCAACAGACCAGATACTGGCTTTTCTTCAGCAATATCAGGATGTTCAGGAGTAAGCTCAGAGTGTATAGAGAGCTAGATTAACCAAGCAAGCTGGATAAAGGGAGAGAAGGACAATTAAGTTCACAATGATACCCAAAGTTGTGATTATAATTTTGGACTATGAAACCGAGTTTGGGTAAGAAAGGAAGTGAGAACAAGAGGGGAAAGAATAATGGCTTGCAAATCTTATTAAGGTGAAGGAAGAGCTGGAGTGGGAGTAGATGACCTTGAAGGGTAAGAAGTGGTCGTGAAAACTTCATGTTGACCTGAAGTCAAGATTTTGGAAGGAAAACAGTTACTGATGAGGGCAAAGACTGAGGTATGAAGACAGGCATGGACAATTAAGGTCAGGGAGAGGAGTACATTGTGGGTGTGAAAGTCCAGGAATGGAGAAGCAAGAGTTGTAAAGTGTTGTCCAAGGATATGTTGAGGTCATCCAGAATAATGACAGGACAGGTGTAAAAGAAGAAAGCGAGGAGCTAAAATCACCACCGAATTGGGGCTAATGCCCAGGGAGTAGGTAGATGACAACAAGAAAGCAGAAAAGCAGGTGGTAAAGTGGAATGGAAAGGACTTAAAGAAGCTAAGGTTTATGAAGAAGAAGGGGTAGTTCCCCCGCCCTTTGGTTTAGAGGCAGCAAAGAGGAGCATTTAGTCTTTAAAACACCCTATGGGATAGGTAGTAATACCCCTTCAGATGATGAGAAAATTGAATTTTCAATTTTCAATTTTCAAATTTTCAATTTGGGCAGATATGCCCAAGTTCACAGAGTTACTAAATAACAGTGCTATCATTCAGCACAGAATTATTAAGACCTTTCTATGTGCCAGTCTTTTGGGCTAGTCACTGATATTATTCAGGAAAGAGAGTTCCCTCCCCTAAATATGAGAAAGTCTGATGCAAAAGAACAATATATAAACAGACAGTGACAGGACAGTATGATAAGTACTTTAGACTTCTTCCCCCCTCCCCTTTTAATTTTCATTTTAAAGAAAGAGAGAGCATGAGTTGGGGAGAGGGGCAGAGGGAGAGAGAAAGAGAATCTGAAGCATGCTCCACACTTAGCATGGAACCCTACAGGGGGCTCGATCCTATAGCTGCAGGATCATGACCTCAGCTGAAATCTAGAGTTGGACGCTCAACCTAGTGAGCCACCCAGGCACCCCTATGCTTCTCCCCCTAATCCAATGTTCTCTCTACTGAATTCACTCTCAAGACTCCTGGACAAATAAACAATTATATATCATGGAAAATGCTGGGAGAGATACATGTTTATTGTTTTCTCTCCCACTTCAAATGTAATCTCCATGACAATAGAGATTGTATCTGTCTTGCTTTCAACTGTATACCCAGCAACAAAAGCAGTAGCTGAAATATGGTTGGGGCTTCATAAATATTAATTGAAACAATACTCTGTCCTCCCTTGCTTCTCATCTAGTTCAATTCAGCAATTCAATGTATTAAAATTGTATGAAGTGAAAGACACTGGTTTATGCATAGATACGTGGGTGTAGTCCCTCAACTCAAAAAGTTTCCAGTCTAGTGGGAAGGATGGGCCACACACAAAAGTCAAATAAAACTCATCAAAGAGGTACAAAGAAAATGCAATTGGAAGTCATAGAAAGGAGAAACTTGGTCAAAACGAAGGTGCTTATTAGGAAAAGGCTATTTTCATAATTATTGAAAGCATATCACCTGTTTCCTACATTCAAGAGTCTGTTTGACCTACCTGCTATTTGAGTTCTTCATACTATTCCGTTGCAAGCCACGATTTGTCTTTTCAAAGGAAATCTGTGGATCTCAATATACGTGAGGAATATTTTCTTTATCCTTATTTACATGACTTTTCACTACTTTTCCAGAAGAGATGGCAAAATGGAATAGGAAGAACTTGACCCTAGAATTAAAGAGCTAAACATGAGGTATCCTAGCTCTGCCATTTTGGCTGTGCTTGGGTAAGCCTTTGTAAGACTTAAATTTATCTTCATAATCATGAAAGTAACATCTCTATCTAATTTAAGGAGCAAATGAGAACATATATGAAGGGGACAGCCGCCAATAAAAGTTACCTTCTTTCCTTTTCTTAGGATAGCCTCTTTCCTGTAGATTACAATTCAACAAAATTTGTTGAGAACATAGCAAGTGTTTGACACCTTCAAGAAAGCTAAAGATGAAGAGATATACTTTCTATCCAGTAGCTAACCTGGGCCATGAAACCTCTGTGCAACTGAGTGTAATATAAAGCCATTTTCTTTTTGGAAATTCTGCCACTTTTGAGTGTCTACCATGTGCCAGAGACTGTGCAAGGAGTTTCATAAACCTTCTTATATTTATTTTTTTTAAGATTTTATTTTTTAGGTAATCTATACATCCCATGTGAGGCTTGAACTCACAACCCTAAGATCAAGTGTCTCATGCTCCACCAACTAAGCCATCCAGGGGCCCCAACCTTCTCACATTTAATCATCGCAATAACCCTATCAGTGTATTAGCCTCCATATTTTGCAAATAAAGAATGTGAGATTCAAAGAGATTGGCCAACTTGCCCAATATTAATAGTATCAATTGGTGAGTATCTGAGTTCAAGTAAACACACGTCTGTGTTTTTATTATGCTACATGTCCCCCCCAAAACACACTACACACTTCTCATAGAAACCTCATATTCTACAAACATTATTTAGCAGAAAGCCTCATGTTGCTGATATTTTTTGAGATAAAGTGCTGGGATCTTGAAACATCATGATTCAGACTGAGTAAAAAGATTTACATGGTGTTAATAACTCCTTCTTTATTAGCTTCTTAAGAGCAGCAACCAGGTTTTATTTATCTTTGTAGCCCTAGAAATTAGCCCAGTACCTGGTATACAGAAGTGTTTAACAATTACTGTTTGATTTGAATTACATGCTGTATTGAAACTGACCTAAGTTCCAGGACTATGCTAAGAATCAACACCTACGTTTTCTCCTTTAATTGCACCACAATCCTTTAAGATAATTACACCCATCTTACAGATGAGAACACTGGGACACAGAGATATTGAGTGGCTTGTCCAAGGAAGCACAATTAGTGAAAGAGCAGAACCAGAATTAGAATCTAGGTCTTTTCACTCCAGATCCATTCCACCCCAGCTGCAAGCTATATTTGCATTGTCTATGTGTAAATAAATGTCTTGGACATAACACAGGCAACACTATCAACTACTAAATCAGTTTTAACCAGAAATTGACAGGCTTTACTTCAAATGTCAGAACACAGGTCCTCAGGAAAAGCCAGGAGCAAGGACAATTCTTGACTCCTAAAACCATGTCCAATTGCATAGCCCTTCGTCTATACTCTACATGAACTGTTCAACTACATGCTTTAGATTATCATCTAAAGTTAAACTTGGCAGAAATACACCAGCTCTCATTCCGACATTCCTCAGTGACAGACCTCTTGTGAAATGAGGTAGCAGCTGAAGCAGAGCAGAAAATGAGGATTAGATTCAGAATCAGAAGCTAGAGATGATATTAACCATCAAACATCAAGGGCAGACACTGGGACTAATCCATCCTGCCACTTAGAATATCAATAAATGTTACACTAAAGTGATTTTTTAAAAGATCACTCACAGCAAAATTGAGAACAAATTGGAGAGGGGCAAGACCAGAGGCAGGAAGACGAACTGATTTTTACAAAGCCAAGCAAGCAGTAGAAAGAGTCTAAACTTGGAAGATAGCAGGGATGGAGAGTGGGAAAGTTACTCTGTTGCATATTTATTAAGAAATATTCTGGAGATGAGATCTTAAAACTCACTAAACAATGGGATTAAATGAGGAGAGAATAAGAGGAGTAAGAGACAATACCAAGATTTTTAACTTGTGTATAACTAAATGATTACTTAAGTGATCAAGTTTGGTTTTTATGTGTATTTTTTAAGGAAGAACAAAAATGGCTATGTTTCTCAATATGAAGCTTCCTTCCTTTACGCAGCTGTTTAGAAATGTGATTTTTTTTAAGTTTCTTTCTTTTTTTTTTAATTTGAGAGAGAGAGCACGTGAGCTGGGGAAAGGAGCAGAAAGAAAGAGCCCAACAGGGGCTCAATTCCACAACCATGAGATCACGACCTGAGCTGAAATCAAGAGTCAGATGCCCAATGAACTGAGCTACCTAGCCACCCCATTTTTTAAAATTTTCTTGTAAAGATGATTTCCAAATTTTCCACAGCCAAGATTGTAGTTACAAATTGCTTCATAACGGATTCTGTTGTTGCTGGTTTGCTGCCTTCTCAAACTTCCAACCAACTGCTTTTTGTTGTTGCTGTTATTGTTGTCATGTTTCTTAATTGACAATTGTTGGGAATCAAATGATACAACATTTACAAATACTGCCTTCTTAAGGTAAAACACAGAAACCTATCAAAACTTGACTGTCCTTTGCAGAGTGTAGAGGAAACAGAAGATCAAGCATAAATATGGAAAAAGCAAAATAAGACATAGCTTCTTTTGTCCACAAACAAGTCATAGCTCTTTCCCACTCTTTCCTCTAGCAAGAGAGTTAAGAAAGTGAAATGTCAAGTTTAGAAAAATGTGGCTATGATTTTGAGACAAAGAGAGTTGGGGAAGGAAAAGAAAATATTTTATGTCTAGGCTATGTAAGTGTTCTAAGGAGAGAACAGAGAAATGTACTCATCTTTTGCCCTGCCCACCTAATGTCCCTTGGAGAGCCACATCCCAGTAACCTTTGGCTTTAAACATTTCCCTCTTTAAACATCCTCCCTCTTTCAGGTGGAATTGACCCCTCATTCCCTTGTATTCCACCTATACTCTGAACAAACTTCTAGCAGAAACAAACTTCTAACAGAAATTCTGGAACACCTTATTGTATTTACTGATTCACAGAGTCTGAGTGCTTCCTTAACAGTGGGTTCTTTGAGGACTCAATTGTACGTGCATCCTCAGACTTAGCCCAGTGCCTGATATGGACAGTAGCAGAACAGTGGATGCAATTTAGCAGCAGTAGGCAATCTAGATGAAAGGTGAAGGGAAGTGGGTTTGCTGGGAACACAATTTTTACTTATATTGTATACTTATTTGCATTGGACTAAAGGATCTAATAGAGATTAAGGAACTAAATCTCCTGAGCCACCCTCCTCAATAGATGGTAGTCAAAAAGTAGCTTCTCTGGACTATAATCTTCTTGAGGTCAGTGACTTACTCACCTCTATATCCCCAATGTTAGAATACTGCCTGAGTCATAGCAGCCCACACTGAATATTTATGAAACTGAACTGAGCTCTTGCCAGTCCCTCTTTCTGGATTGTCCTTTCCTTCTTTCTCTGCTTTGGGAACTTTTTACTGATCATTCAGGTCCCAATTCAAATATCAATTTGTCTTTGAGGCCTTCTTTGGACACCCAGTCTATGCCAACAGCCAGATAAAATTGATCTTACCCTTTACTATGTCCCACAGCAGATTACGCACTCCTCTAATAAAGATAGCAATATACTTTACAGTGTCCTGAATGAGTTCATCCACAATGCATTGTGACAGTATATTAAACATTGTCAGGATATGTTTTAGAACAACTCTGCTATGACCAGGATGGATGCCATGCTGGAGTTAAGAAGACCACAGTCTATAAGATGAGTCTAGAGCAGAGAGGATAAAGACTAGATTAAAACAGGAACAAAAGAGATAAAAAGGAACACAATGGAAAGGAGAAATGTTAAGGGATTAGGAAAAGGGAGGAATCAGGTGGACTCCAAATTTCTAGTTTGTGAACTCTAGAAAAGGTGTGAATTTGGGGAAACACTGATAAATGTTGGACATGTTGAATTTGAAGTATGTGGCACATCCGGATGGAAATAGATGTTCAGCAAGCCAAGATGCTATACTAATTTGGAGCTTAGGAAAGAAACCTGAACTAGAATTATAAATTTGATAGTTTTAATCCATAGTTTGTAATTGAAGGCATGGGAAGCATTGAAATCACCTAGGGAATGTGGACAGAGTATATGGATCAGGATGGAACCCTGGAGGACAGCAACATTTAAAGAAGGAGAGGAAAAACAAAAACAAAAACAAAAACAAAAAAACCCAGAACAGAACCCAAGAAAAAAGACTGACAATGAACAACTAGAATAAACAAAAATGAGAAAACTTGGGGAAGCCAAGGCTGAAGGAAAATATTTCAAGGTCACATGCAGGAAATTAAGAGGCCTTCTTCTCAGTGGGCTCTTTCTGTGTGAATTAGAAGGTCATTGGTAGATAATTAGAGGGGAATTATTGGGGGGAGGGGCACTGAGAGACAGGGAATGGACTAGATAGTGAACTTTAAAAGAGGATGAAGTATGAAAGGCAGGTGGGAGGGGCCTTGTGAAATGAAAAAGGATTTCCAGGTAGCAACAGGGGCCTAGCTGAGTTTAAGGATACAAACTTTTAGCAGCACTGGTTATCTGCTTGTGGGGTTTGTTTGTTTGTTTGTTTATTTGTTTGTTTTTCTCAGCAATTCTTAGCAACCTGACTCTAGGCACAGAAGAGGTACATAACTGGGCATATCCAAGTTAGGGGGAATTAGAGGGTAGTTGTGGCAAAAAGGCTAGAAAGAAAGGAGTTGAGAGTATTGGTTGAGGTGAGAGATCATAGGATTTAGGCTGACTATAGCCAAAAAGGAGGATAGATAAGGAGAAAGGAGTCAAGAGACTGGATAGGATCTCCTTGTGAGGTTCCAAGTTTTAGTAGGATTAATAAAGCTTGGAGGAAAAGAAGGTTATAATCAGACAGAGGAGTTTCAGATTTCACTAGTAGAATGGTTTCAGGTAATGGAAGGTTGAGGAAATAGCCATAGGAGTGGAGAACTGAAGTGTGTTGGGAGGTATAGGTTACAGGAGCTCCAGAAGTCAAGGAATTGTGAGGCCACTATACTGCAGAATTCATTCTCATGGAGGTTGAAATTACCCATTTGATGGCAGGGGTTGGAGTTGAGAATAAAGCTGTAGACAAGTGCTGCAAACTTAATAAAGGAAGTTGCTAACTGACAATGACAAAAGGATTCCTCTGTGATTGCCAAACTTTCCCAGTGGCCTGAGCAGAAGACTAAAGAAGGTTGAGTTTTGTAAATTATTTGAGTTTTATAAATTACTTGTGGCTCTCAGTTATTTATGGTAACCCTTCGCATGACTAGCATAGATATTCTTCAGTTGCCACAGCAAAATAACATCAAGAACTTCTAGAAACTTATCAATAAGGAAGTAATATGAGATTTATATGCTAGGATGTTGTTTGTAATAATGAAACCCTAGAAACAACTTAAATGTATAACAATAGGGAAAAAGTTAAATAAGCCATAATAGATCTATCTGATGGGCTAAGGTATAGCTATTAAAAATTGTTTAAGGTATATGACAAATGAAAAAAGTTATGATATAAAATTACATATGTATGTATATCAATAGGTATAAAACAGTTCAAAATTATATGTATGATATGATTATGATTCTAATTTTATAAAAATGTTCATATCTTCCTGGAACACTCTAAGGATAAGTAGAAAAACATTTGAAGTCAGTTTATAGTATTGTGATTGACTTTATTTTTCTCTTTATCCTTCTTTTGTATTCTCTAGATTTTCTACAAGTAACAGACACTTGTATTTATAATGAGGAAAAAAATGCCATTTTATGAAGGAATTTTTAAAATAATATAAAAAATACCACCAGGTAATTATGTCAGCTCTGAATTTGTCCAGTATTTGCCATTTTTAGTCATAAAATGCCAGCCTTCTTAAAGAGCTGGAACAAGCTAACATCATAATTCAAACAGTGATATCCTGTCATATCCCAACAAGCCTCTGTGCCAATCAGGAGGCCTGCAGAATTCCTATGCCCTCTCCCTCATTCTATATCCATCTAAGACTCCATGTGGGCTGATACTACAACATGTCACCTTTGCAAACTTAGAGACAGATCACTGCAGCCATGAATTTGGTGTGTATTCATTCACTCCTGTTTTCAGAAAAGCAGACTTTACTGACCAGTGGTTCTGTGTCAAGCCCTGTACCAGACACTGAGGATAGAGATTAGTCGTGCATGGTTCCTGTCCTCATGGGGCTCAGCGTCTGTGGGAAAACACAATGTGTTGCTGCACAAGATGATCTATGCTAAACCAGTGGTGAGCAAGGCTGTTAGGGGGGCAAAGAGGAGGCACCTAATAACAGCCAGCCTAGTGTCTGTCAGCCAGCCTAGTGACAGGGTGGAGTTTATCAGTGTGCTAAGGAAATAAGTAGCCTTTCCTTTTTCATGGCCACTGCTACCATCTTAGCTCAAGCCTGCACCATTTCGGGCTTGGATCGCAACAGTACCTTAGAGTTATCAACCCACTATTAGCCTCTTCAACTTGGTTTCCATACTGACTGTAAGAGCCATTTATATTTCAAAAAAGAAAAAAAAAGACAAAATTTGACTCCTTACTTTCCAATTTTACTTTTGTGTCACTCCTCTCTCCACATCCAAATATGACACTAGTTTCCTAAATTCGTCTTATTGATGATTTATGTTTCATTTTCGCTATTTCTGCCCACTCTAGGTTGAATGTGTTTTCTGCTCTGTTTCTGTAGAAACATCTTTTAGGGTTCTGCTAAGGGATTTGTTATATCTTTTATGAAGATATAACAAATGCTTGATTTCTCTCCCAACTAGTTAAAAATCACCATTCTCTTACTTGCATGTCTACTATAGCATTTGTAACACTTTTTTTGCACTTACTGGTTTACACATCTATCTTTTTCATTGGATTATAAATTCTTTAAAGACAAGAGAATAATCTTATTCATCTCAGTATCCCAAGTACCTAGCTCAGAAACTGGCAAACATTTTCTGTAAAGTGCCAGATAGTAAATGTTTTCGTTTTTGCAGGCCAGACATTCTGTATCACAACTACTTCATCCCCTTTGTAGAGCAAAAGCATAAGTGAATGGACATGGATATGCTCCAACAAAACTTTATTTACAGTGGCATCTGGGTGGCTCAGTCGGTTGAGCATCCGACTTCAGCTCAGGTCATCATCTCACAGTTTGTGAGCTGGAGCCCCACATCGGTCTCTGTGCTGACAGGTTTGTGAATTCGAGCCCTGCGTAGGGCTCTGTGCTGACAGCTCAGAGCCTGGAGCCTGCTTCAGGTTCTTCTGTGTCTCCCCCTCTCTCTATGCCCTTCCCCTGTTCTCACTCTGTCTCAATCTCAATCAAAAATAAATAAACATTAAAAAAAAAACACCTTTATTTACAAAAACAAGCAGCAGGCCAGATTTGCCTTCCTTCCATAGTATGTCTATCCCTGACCTAGTGTATAATGAACTTACAATAAGTACCTAATGAACTTCTTTTGAATGTTGAATGAAGTGGTAGAGGCAGGGTTTGTATTGCATTACATTCTGTAGCAGATGCTAATGGTTTCTTGTCCATATTTTCCTGGCATTCACTTCTATACACCGAAGGCCACTTACAAAGAGCACCTACAGCTCTTTGCCTTGAAGGGCTTTTTTGTTTTGTTTTGTTTTTTTAACTTTCTTACCAGAGAACATATTTGGCTTGTGCTGAGAGCAAACTGGGAGTCTCAGAGATTTAATGCCACCAGAAGCAGCCTTGAACTCAGTGATGGATAGTAAGCTAGTGAATAATACCCCAAGTTCCTCACCTTTCGATTACAATACCCTAAATGTGTCCTGTACTGTCACTCAGAGCTCCCCAGCATAATTGAGCTTCAGTTGGCTACCATGGAAACTAGCTTGATAATGTATGTATTTTTGGCCTTCTTCACTCCCCTGTCTCACTACCCTACTCCCACTCAGGTTTTCTGACATCATAAGTAAGTTACTTGGATTTTAACCCAAACCAAGATACACATTCATTATACTATACCACAATGTGTAGCCAGAAGACCCCAGGGAAAATGTTATTGTTGCCTAAAGAGTAACATACAAATTATAGTATCTCTCAACATCAGGAATCATCAGAGAAATGCAAATTAAAACCACAACATGCCTCACACCTGTCAGAATGTCCAAAATAAAAAACACAAGACACAACAAGTGTTATTGAGGATGTGGAGAAACAGTAACCTTTGTGCGCTATTTGTAGGAATGCAAACTTATATGGCCACTGTGGAAAACAGTATGGAAGTTCCTCAAAAAATTAAAAATAGAATTACTATACAATCCAATAATTCCTTTACCCGGTATTTACCCAAAGAATATGAAAACACTAATTTGAAGAGATATATGTACCTCTATGTTTATTGCAGCATTATTTACAATAGCCAAGATACAGAAGAAACACAAGTGTCCATTAATAGATGAATGGATAGAGAAGATATGGCATATATATATATATATACCATGGAACATTGCTCAGCCATACAAAAGAACAAAATCTTGCCATTTGCAACAAAATGGATGGATCTAGAGAATATAATGCACAGTGAAATAAGTCAGAGGAAGACAGATATCATAGGATTTCACTCATATGTGGAATTTAAGAAACAAAACAAATGAACAAAGTAAAAAGAGACAAACCAAAAACCAGACTCAACTGTAGAGAACAAGTTGGTGGTTACCAGAGGGGAGGTGGGCGGGGGATGGGTGAAATAGTGAAGGGGATTAAGAGTACACTTATAGTGATGAGCACTGAGTAATATATAGAATTATTTTTAGTGGTTTTTTTTTTTTTAGTTTTAGTTGTTGTGGGGTGTTTTTGTTTTGTTTTTGTTTTTAAGTAGGCTTCACACTCAGTGCAGAGCCCAATGCAGGGCCTGAACTCATAACCTTGAGATAAAGGCCTGAACTGAGATCAAGAGTCAGATGCCTAACCAACTGGGCCACCCAGGCACCCCTAGAATTGTCGAATCACTATGTTGCACACCTGCAACTACTATAACACTCTATATTAATTATACTTGAGTTTAAAAAGAAGAGTAGATTATGCTAATACAAATTTGGTATTTGAACAAAAAGAAAACCAAATTTCCAAGCTGTGTTACTATGATATTTGGTGATAAAAAATTCGCAAAGCCCTTTTTGTCTTATGATGTTAAAAAATAAATAAATTACTAGTATCCCCTAAAATGTTGACACAGAATAATGCAGCTATCATTTTTTTTAAGAAAAAAAAAAACAGGGCTCTTTGAGACTGGAACCTAGAATAGGCTCTGCTATATGCCAGCTGTGTGACCTTGGGGAAAACACTTAACTTCTTAAACAAAGAGATTTTGTTCCCTTTCTGGGAAATAGTCAATATCACTAACTTCACTGGATTTTATGAAGATGAAATAAACCATCATAGTAGAAGTGTTCCATCAAGTTCCCTAAATGGAACTCTAAGATGGTTTTCTTTCCAAGTCTAAAAATCTTTTTCTCAGTCCTCATTCACTTGGCCTTAGTTATTTTATTATATGGGTATGCAACGTTGTTAGTCCTAATATTGTTTTGTTCATAATCTTTTTCACCTGCATATAGTTTGTGTTCTCATTTCTATTGCTAGCTTCCAAGGGCAGGGACTTAATCTTATGCTTATTTATAATTAAATAAACTTGTATATGTGAAAATGGTTTACAGACTGCAAAGTGCTTTGCTATTATTCACCTCATTCCATCAACATGTTTTGAATACCCTCTGTACACCAATCATCATGCCACATGTTAAGGATACAGAGAGAAGTAAGAATTGGTCTCTGATTCAAGATTTTAGTGAAGGAGACAGCTTATGCTGTTATGTAAATAAAATGGCATACAGTGAGAATTATTAGTATAGGGGTATGATGAAAAGGCTGTACGAGCACCAATAATGGAGTGGATTTTCCTGAGAGAGACAGCCCGGCAAAACCAGGTTAACAGTGCCACTTCCACTGTTTGCTAGCGTGAGACCTTGGCTAAGACACCTAACCTTCAGATGGCAGGTTCCTAACATGGGAACTGAGAATAAGCATAACATTTCACACAAAATTGCCCTGAGGATTAAACAAGATAATAAATGCAAAGGATCCAGCATAGTTTCTGAAACCATAGTTTCTACATAACTGTGTCTAGTACAAGTACATCCCTTTTTTCCCCTTCTAGAAAGGGAAGGTAAGAAAGGCTTCCAGAGGAAATAGCATTCAAACTGAGCTTACTAACATGAAAAGTTTGCTTTCTTACCCAGGAGGAGAAACTAACACTTGTAGAGTAGCTACCTGGAATAGGTACTCTCTCTGGGGTTTCCCAGAATGAGGAGAGGAAGAACATTCCAACCAAAGAGAACAGTAGAAGTAAAGACATAACACTTCGAAATTATATAGTATGCATTTGGGAAATGGCATATCCTTTCGGGTGCAGTGGGGTTACAGGAACCAGTGAACCCATGGTGGGAGATAAATCTATAGAGAAGGAGAACAGGGAAAGATTGGATATCTATTGCTTGGAATTTAAATGTCCAGCTAACCCTGTAGAAGTGCAGACACACTATTTTATTTATTATTATTTTTTTCAATATATGAAATTTATTGTCAAATTGGTTTCCATACAACACCCAGTGCTCATCCCAAAAGGTGCCCTCCTCAATACTCATCACCCACCCTCCCCTCCCTCCCACCCCCCATCAACCCTCAGTTTGTTCTCAGTTTTTAACAGTCTCTTATGCTTTGGCTCTCTCTCCCACTCTAACCTCTTTTTTTTCTTTTTCTTTTTTTTTCCTTCCCCTCCCCCATGGGTTTCTGTTAAGTTTCTCAGGATCCACATAAGAGTGAACACAATCTGGTATCTGTCCTTCTCTGTATGGCTTATTTCACTTAGCATCACACTCTCCAGTTCCATCCACGTTGCTACAAAGGGCCATATTTCATTCTTTCTCATTGCCACGTAGTATTCCATTGTGTATATAAACCACAATTTCTTTATCCATTCATCAGTTGATGGACATTTAGGTTCTTTCCATAATTTGGCTATTGTTGAGAGTGCTGCTATAAACATTGGGATACAAGTGCCCCTATGCATCAGTACTCCTGTATCCCTTGGGTAAATTCCTAGCAGTGCTATTGCTGGGTCATAGGGTAGGTCTATTTTTAATTTTTTGAGGAACCTCCACACTGTTTTCCAGAGTGGCTGCACCAATTTGCATTCCCACCAACAGTGCAAGAGGGTTCCCGTTTCTCCACATCCTCTCCAGCATCTATAGTCTCCTGATTTGTTCATTTTGGCCACTCTGACTGGCGTGAGGTGATATCTGAGTGTGGTTTTGATTTGTATTTCCCTGATGAGGAGCGACGTTGAGCATCTTTTCATGTGCCTGTTGGCCATCCGGATGTCTTCTTTAGAGAAGTGTCTATTCATGTTTTCTGCCCATTTCTTCACTGGGTTATTTGTTTTTTGGGTGTGGAGTTTGGTGAGCTCTTTATAGATTTTGGATACTAGCCCTTTGTCTGAAATGTCATTTGGAAATATCTTTTCCCATTCCGTTGGTTGCCTTTTAGTTTTGTTGGTTGTTTCCTTTGCTGTGCAGAAGCTTTTTATCTTCATAAGGTCCCAGTAGTTCATTTTTGCTTTTAATTCCCTTGCCTTTGGGGATGACAGACACACTGTTTAGACAAAAAAGTTCTCACAGATCCACAGGGTTTCAACTCCTAAGTGGGAGCATATCAATTACAAAGATCTAACCTCCTATCTAATTCCCAAGACTACACAGTGATTTCTAAAACATGGGCTGTGGTGCATAATTTATGCACTCACTTTGTAGCTCTGTAATTAAATCTGCAGAGGATTTGGAGTGGAGATACACAGCAATACTGGTACAACTCCTTGCATGTATAAACATACCATACAGGACTATAAAATTGATGGTTTCCAAAACTCATCTTTCTTATCTACTTATCTACCTGGCTAATGATAGATTGTGTTACACTATACCACCAATACCGCACGATAGATTGTGTTATAAATGCAATTAAGTGAGCCCAGGGCACGGATGCACTGACAAAAAATTAAAAAGTATGCTAACTGACTGACCCACATAATCCTTCCTGACCCCAATTCCTGTTACATTCAGGATCTGTACCATACACTCCAGCTCTCTGATATCTGTTATGTACATCCTAAACTGTCCTCTAGGACTTCTGGAGAAAGAAACCTGACAGTTGTCAAGTGTTTACTGTATTCTGGCACTGTGCAGATAATTTCACATTCATATTATTGAGTGCTTACTCTGTCGAGTGCTGTAGGTACACAGTGGAAAATAAATTAGACTTGGTTTCTGCCCTCATACAGCTTCTAGGTATCACAGATAATCATCCTATAACAATCCTTCAAAATTGGAATTTTCGGTAGCAGAAAATGAGAACTAGGTGAGGTCAGTAACTGGCTCCAGAGCCAACTTATCAATTTGGCTCAAAGGCACAGTATGAAAGAAAATAATGAATATATAATAATGAATCCAATCTGCATTGTATTTGGCTTTATGCCATACAGTCATAAATATATATATTTAAATGCATTTTTTAAAATTTTTTATGGAGGAAGGGACTCATTAAGGCAAAGGTGCCTAGGGCCTATAAAAGTCATGACATGGCCCTGACTGGCCCAAGATGACACTGCTGGTAAGTGATAGAAAAAGGTCAGGCAGGCTCTGGTAAGCCTGACATCCCTTTTGATTAGATGCATCTACAGGATGGAAACCATGCCTTTATTTCTCTCCTGCTGCATGGTACATAGGGGTAGCCCAATAAATGCTGAATTAAATTGTATTGGGTCACTCCAAAGTGCTTTATACAGTAAACAATTAACAGTATATTCTTACAGGTTGAGGAAAATCCTGTGGATGCTGCAAAAATCATGTGGGCCTATCTGATTTAGAAAATAAACCTGTAAATGAAATCTATTTTTTTATCAATTTGTATAACTTTTGGATCAAAAGATTAAAATATACATCTTTATTTGCTTGTAAAGATATTTGCTTAAACTATATATTAAACACCTGACAAATCAGGTGTCTCTATCAGTATGACATCCTAAAATTTTTATTTTATTTTAAATTTATTTTAAATTTAAAATTTTATTATACATATAAGTAACTAAAATTATATTAAATTTTATTATACATATAATCTTATTTATTTATATGTATAATAAAATTTAAAAATTCATCCACTCATTTAACATTCACTCCTAATTTTTGTTGAATACCTATTGTGCAACAGTGTATTTTTTTCTTTGTACATTATTTTATTAAATCTCTCAACGGTTCTATCAAAAAGTTGTTATAACCTCTCTTTCATTGATGAGAAAACTGAGGTTCAGAGAGGTTGAGTGACTCTCCCAAGGTTGCACAGCTAGTGTCAAAAGTGGTTTGGAGGCCAAGTAGGGCAAACTCTGGAAACGTTCATTGCATTGTATAGTTAGAAGACAATTTGATGACTCAGTGGAGTGGTGGAGGTGGAAGGATGACTTCAATAGGTTTAGGGGAGACGAGAGCCTAGAAAATGAATAGAACAAGTATGGGCTATGTTTTAGAGAATTCTGGCTGAGACACGAAGTAGAGATCCTAATTAATTTGGAATGCAAAGTGAGAATGGAAGGTTTGGATGACACAGGTGGGGGTTTTGCAGAAAGGCAAACAGGCAAGAGAGTTGAGAGACATGAGTAAGGTGATAGACCCATATCTCCTTCAACATTATAAACTTGCATTAGTACAGTGTCTGGCACATAGAAAATGCTCAACTAAAAGTTTGTGGAAAGAAGGAAGGAGGGAGGGAAGAAGGACTGTGAAAGTTAGACAGGAAGGAGACAGCTGACTGAAAAGAAATGCAAGAGATCAAAGAACAGGTGTACTTCAAGTAACAGCGTGTGAGAACTGAAGGGTAGCAGGCCATGAATCGTAAAGGGGAAGTCTGAGTTTGAAATTTCAGAGGCAGAACAGTTCCTGGTGATGAAAAGGCCCAAGGTGTGAAGATAGGGACAGAGTGCTAAACTGGTGTGGAGGGAAGGTCAGTGGAGTGGGGGTAGCATTATCAATAATTGGGAACATTTGGAGACAAACCGAAATGTCCAACAGTAGGGGCTCAGGCAAGTAAAATATGATACATCCATAGAATATTTGGGAGGTCTTTAATGTCCTAAGGAAATCTTTGATATAAGCTTAGATGTAAAATGTATAAGATAATATCTAAGATATATATTGTCACTATTATAAATACATTTGTTGTAGAAAAAAATAGAATATACCAAAATGTAAATAGATGATGGAATTCCAGATGACTTTAATGTTTTCTTTGTTTTCTACAATGAACTTGTGTTACCTTTTAATAAAAAAAAAAAAGATTAAAAAATTAAGTGTTCTGCTGATCCATTTCTGCTTGGAACTAAATTTCCTCCTTTTAAACTCTGGTTTTTATAGCTAAATTGTATCAGAAACCTTAAGTAACCTTTGTTGAGCACAGTATTACTCACTAGGCACGATGCTTTCCATACTCCATTCCTCATCCGAACTCTGCAAAGTAGTTATTCTTTTTCCCAGTCTATAGACCATCTAACTGAAGCCCAAGGAGTTGGATCATTTATCTAAGGTCACACATTTATTAAAAGGCAAAGTCAGAATTTGAACCTATGCCATATGAATACAAAAACTGATCTTTCTTGCATTACCCCTGCTCCCCACCCCACTGCCTCCCATGATTCCAATAAGTTGAAGTTCTTCTAGCTCACATTTTAAGTAGTATTTAACAACCTCGGGAAAGGTAAATCTTAGATACTTTGATGTTAGAGCTAAAGGGGCCCTGAGAGCTCATCCAGCCCCAAATGGCCTCCTTCTCCCCATATATAGATGGGAATACTGAGGTCCAGAGAGAGGTCATGACATTGCAGGGCCATTTAAAAGCTTTGTACCAGAGTTTGATTGAGGTTCCTTTCTCTCTGCTGTTTTCCTAGGCTATTCCAGGCCAGAGAGCAGCTCAGCAACCGGAGGGCATGCCAGGCCTTTAGAATCCAACCCTCTCACTGTACAGATGAAATGGAGACTCAGAAAAGAGAGGTGGTTTTCCCAAAGTCACAGAGTAAGTAACTGGCAGAGATGCTTGTTGAACCCAGGTCTCTTGCTTCCATAAAGGCTGTATTGGCCACTGCTGCAAAGCTGCCAAGTGTCAGTTAGCCAGCAGGAAGTAGTACCAGTGGCCTCAGGGCAAAATGAGCTTTTGGAATCTGAGACCTTGCATAGGGGCTGGCACATTAAAATATGCAGAAATGTTGATTGATTGAATTGGAGAATCCCTGAATTAGTGATACAAATAAGTGTGAGGGGAGGGCGAAGGCAATGGCAGTGCCATTTGTAAAAGTACAAAATCAGGCAGAAAGAAACTGGAATGCAGATGAGGATCTAAATGATGCAGAAGTCACAAGGGGGTTGGGTGTGTGTGAATGTTAATTCTGTCAACTCTCAGACTTGACCATGAAAACTTGGCCGAAGAGACATTCTGAGACAAAGGGCCTCTGTGCCCAGCTGGCTCACACCCACGGAGGACAGCTCAGAGGGCTGAGGAGCAGCCTGCTGCTCAGGCCTCCAGCTGATGACGCGATTGGGTCCATCTGCCAATTGTGGATACTTGGACATGCTTGGCCTGAGGAAGAATCACTCTGGACAGATGCCCAAACCAAAGAGGCCTGATCCAGCTGGCCTTTCCAGGTCTCAAGTGCAAACTGATGGTAAGGATCTCTGCAGGGGCTGCAGAGATGTGGAGGTGGGAGCAGGGGCCATTGTTAACACACAAAACAACAAAAAGACTGGAAGGAAATATATCAGAATGCTGACAGTGGTCATGTCTGTGACGTAGATTATAGTGTTTTTACTGTTTATTTGCTGCTACCATAAATTATTTTGCTTTGAAAAATCACAAAATATAAAATGAGAAAAATAGACACTTTATTTGCCTTTCTTATTAGACTGTGAGCTCCTTGAGGGCCAGAGGGCTTGAGGAATTGTGTCTTATTAGTACTTTGATGTCTAGCACTTGCACTGCAACAGTACAGGAGCTCTGTAAATATTTAAGTGAATGACTTGTATTGTCTTTTACTTCAAGCATTTAGGCTCTTATTTAACACTCCTTTCTTAATAGACTTGGTTATGTGCTTCCTAGGGTATAGTTGATTAGAAATGACAACCCATAAAATAAATGAAGGACCTACTAGTAGTACCCATTCAGTGAGAGCAAAAATAATTATTTAAAAAAATGTTTTTTAACATTTATTTATTTTTGAGAGTGAGAGAGAGCACATGAATGCCTGAGTAGCAAAGGGGCAGAGAGAGAGAGAGAGAGAGAGAGAGAGGAGGACAGAGGATCTGAAGCAGGCTCTGCACTGACAGCAATGAGCCCAATGCTGGACTTGAACTCACAAACCATGAGATCATGACCTGAGCTGAAGTCTGACTGTAAGCTGACTGAGCCACCCAGGTGCCTTTTTATAAAATTTTTTAAATGCTTATTTATTTATTTTAATGTTTATTTTATTTTTGAGAAAGATAGAGAGACAGAGCATCTGAGCTATCAGCACAGAGCCAGATGTGGGGCTCAAACCTGCAAACCGCGAGATCATGACCTGAGCCAAAGTCGGATGCTTAACTGACTGAGTCACCCAGGCACCCCTATGTTTATTTATTTTTGAAAAAGAGAGAGGGAGCATGAGTGGGGGAGGGCAGAGAGAGAAGGTGAGAGAGAGAATCCCAAGGAGGCCCCACACTGTCAGTGCAGAGCCTGATGGGGGGCTTAAACCCACCAACCATGAGATCATGAGATGAGCCAAAATCAAGAGTTGGATGCTTAACTGATTAAGGCATCCACGTGCCCCAAAATAATTATTTTTAATAATTATTAACAATCACAATGATAGCAATTATCTTAATTATTATTATCTTATTTAATTTGGTCCTCATGCCAATCGGTTATTCAATAAACATTGAGCAGCTACTATGTATTCAGTATCCCCTTCTTTGAAGAGTTTAAATATAAACCTTATTTATAGATGAGAACACAGATTCAGAAAAGGGATTGGCTCAAGTCACATACAGAAATAGGGGGGAAGGCTCAGATTGTTATCCAGTGCTGTTCACTATACCACAAGGCGTTTTATCAGTTGATAAATATTTGAGTGACTATGGTCTATGTAACAAACGTGGATAGACTGGCCAGTAAAAAGAAAGGAAAGGAAGTGGGCAGATAAGCTGGCAGGCAGGTAAGCAGGGATGTAGGTCCACTGATCTCACTGGGTAGATTGCTAGAGGCAAACACATTGACCTCAGGGAAAAGTGAGTGTTCACGGCAGAACAAGAACAATGGAGACAAAATTTTCAAAACAAACCCACACCTCTGCTGTACATCACAACCTAATGTAGGGTTTGAGTCTTCAAGGAACTTTACATTTTAAGATTCTGTACGTAAGAGGTCAGAGTCTTTTATAATGTTTACAAAAATTTTCCATTGAAAATGATATATAAAATGTTGGCACCTGAAGAAATAAGCTTTAGTTTTGTCTAACAAATTCTCTTTTGCAAAATGCAGTCTGATTATGTTGAATAAATGCAGCAAATGTGTATTTTCATGTAATTACACAAGCATTTTCTAAAGGACCTATTGTGTCCCAAGCTCAGGACTAGGTGTTGGGGAAGGTACAAGGCTTACCTTCAAGGCTAAAAAAGATTTCTCTCTCTTTACCTTTGATGTTGTATCTTTGTATACATATACACATATGTACAGATTCAGCTTCAGGTAGTATGTATTGAGCACTTACAATGTGCCTGACACTCTGTTACATTCTATTTTATTTGATTCTCCCAGAATCTCAATAAATTAGATAATCTCTTTCTATAGATGAAGAAACTCAATCTCAGAGAGGTTAAAGATACTGCTAAAGCTATAGGTGGAGATGAGTCCCTAGCCCAGTCTTTGGATTTGAGCTACATTACAAGCGAAACACGGTGGGAGGTGCAATGTGGATATAAGTTCATTTGACATAGGAATCATGTTATATGGCCTCCTTGGTCCTATATTTCTATAGACTTGGGTATGATTATGTGCACTCATCAGCTAGATGTACCAGCTTCCAAACATCTATTACTTTTTATTGATTGGATCTCTGGGGACATACAGTATTTGACCAATTTGAAGGAAAGATTTATCAGAGGAGAAAAGATAGTAGCATATACTCGAGGTTGATACACTGCTCTCCTGCTCTCAATAAGATCTCTCTTTGAGCTGGTCCCTATTTACTTTCCTCTCCTGTTCCCTGAAAACTATAAAGTACTGTTTGCATTTCCCTTGAAACACTGTGCTGTTTGATGCCTCTGGGCCTTTTCATGTGCAAGTCATTCTATTTGGAACACCCACTCCTCATCTTTTCTGCCTTTCCCATTCTCACTCCTTCAGGTATGCCTTCTCTGAAGTTCACTCTGACTTTGGAGGGCATTCAGTGTTTTTCTGAATTTCATTGCCCTGTGCTTCCTTCTATCACTGTCCTTACCACACTGTGTTGTAACTGTCTACTTGTCTGTATTTTCTACCAGACTCTGAGACCCTAAAGAGAACCTGGGAGATCCATGCCTTTGTGCCTAATGCCTTGCACAAAGTGAATGCTCAAGAAATATTTGTTGAGGGGCGCCTGGCTGGTGCAGTTGTCTAAGCGTCCAATTCTTGATCTTGGCACAGGTCGTGATCTCATGATTCATGGGTTTCAGCCCCATATCTGAGCTCTGTGCTTGGGATTCTGTCTCTCCTTCTCTCTGCCCCTCACCTGCTTGTGCTCTCTCTCTCTCTCTCAAATCAACCTTAAAACATTTTTTAAAAATATGTATTTGTTGAGTGAAGGAATAATGAACCCAGAACCAAAGTGCAGAAGAACTAGGTTCTAATCACAACTCTGCAACTGACAACTTTTTGTCTATAAGCAAGTCACTTCCTTCTCTGGGCTTTAGTTTCCCTGCCTGTAATATGAGGAGGTCAGATGAAATGACCACCAACAGTCATTCTGGCTTGAGCATTCTCTGATGTTAAGATGTTATGATGCTAAGAGGAAAAATATAAAACATTAAAGTAGGACTTTATTAACCACAGGACGTTATTCTCCTAACAAGAAAGGCTCCTTATTTGGGGACATCTTAAATTGTGTCAGGTTTGATTTATATCAATACTGTTCACCCAGAAAAATAATTAGCCATAAACAATTCTGAGTTCTGCCCTAGCCTCTCTTACCATAAAGTTCAAGATCAAAGTTGTACAACTGTTTCTGCGTACTTGTTAAGTTCAATTAACATTTGTCAAATGGATTAATAAATGAATCTATCCGTTTGTAAAGCTGAGAATCTTATGGCATAGGCAAAAGGTAAGATCATACATACATCCATTCAGTCATTCAACAAATATTTTGGCAATTAACTTTATGAGAGATACTGGGACACAATGGTAAGTAAAACAGTTATGGAACTTACCAGCATGTTGGTGTCTGGGGAAGACAGACATTACTCCAATTATACACAAATAACTTTATTAATTACAAAGTGTAAAGTACTATGACTCTTACCTTTGCTGTGCATTCTAGGCTATAAAGCGCTTTTCATACACATCACCTCATGGGAAGCCTTATAGTATAGGGGTTAAAAGTAAAGATTTTGGCATTATAGAGGCCTGCGACTGAACCTGGCTTGCCCACTTACTTACAAACTGGGCTCTTGGATAGGTTTCCTAGCTTTACTTTTCTTATCATTTGAATGGGGAAAAATAGCACGTTTGTCTCAGAGCTATTATGAGAATGCAGTGAGATAATGCATGTAAAGCACTCAGCACCATGCTTGGCATATGACTGCTGTTAGTTGTTATTATGATTATACAACTTTTTGTTCTTCATAGCACTTTTCCCTGTAGCTCCCTCTTTTTCCAAAAGAAAGACCAGGTTTGAAGTCAGACAAATAAGTTCACATCTCAAGTCCTCCACTTAGTAGACACAAAATGCAACTAATAGTACCTTTTCATAGCATTATCCATGGGAGTAAATGAGGTGAAATTTTTAGGGACCCACATAAGGGCCAAACACACAATAACAAATCTTTTAACTTTGGTATCAGTCCTTATCCTTCTTTGGATGAACAATGGGAGGCCCGCTGTCAGGAGTGATGGGTAAGGTGGTCACTGAGATGTCTTGTTCTGTCTAATGCTGAGATCTTGGGAGATGAGGCAAGACCGTACAAAGCAAACTCACCCCCTGAGCCTCATGAGGGGAGGAGGTGAGCTGTCAGGCTTGAGTAACAGGAGCTGACAGAGCCAGTTCAGGGTGGTCTTACTGGATGTGAGCTGAAGTAGGGTTTTCATGGGCAGAGCTCAGGCAATAACCCGACATACTGGGTAGTGGAATTTGAGAAATATCCATTTAGCTGCAGGGAGGAGATGAAATAAAGGCTACACCCAAGGCCTTTTCCATCACAAGCTGCCAAATTGCCCTGTGACTCTGGGACCATGGTGGGTCCAGGAAGTGGGAGTCAGCAACTCTGAAGCCTAAAATCAGAAGGGCACTGAATGTTTGCATGGAGTGCCAGGTCCTAAAAAGATGTCTGTATGCCATCTATGCCAAAGCAAAACAAATTTATCAGCATCTCCTCAAAACTGCAAGGAAGAGTCTAAAAATTTTAAGCAATAAAAAAATGGTAAATGGAAATTGATTGTTTAATATCATCATTACTAATTCAAGAAGTATAAAATGGTATTGCTAATCTCTTGGTGAGTTGATTTTATTATTTTATCTTACTAGACATAAATATGCATAAGGACTTAGTTCCCCTAACCATATTTTTTCCATCTATTGTTAAGAGAATCCCTCAAGTCTTTCAACCAATCATACATTGCCATGACGGTTTTTTAAGACTTAACTCTCATAGAGGAGGGTAGGGTGGAGCATTAATGTGTAAGTGGCTCAAATATTTAGTAGTCAAGCCACTCCACACAGTAGGACACAAATGGTAGAGTTTAGGGGGGTCTGGGTAGCTCAGTTGTTAAGTGACTTCAGCTCAGGTCATTATCTCATGGTTTGTGAATTTGAGCACCACATTGGGCTTTCTAGGCAACATGGAGCCTGCTTGGGATCTTCTGTCTCCTTTTCTTTCTGCTCCTCCCCTTCTCTCTCTCTCTCCCTGTCTCTCTTAAAAGTAAATAAACATTTAAAAAAAAACAAACAAATGGTAGAATTTAGGCATCAGATAGTAAAGGGGTTTTCAGGAATATTGGAGTTATCCCATGATATTCCCTTACTGTTCCTGTAGGCTTGGTCAGCCTTAGTTGCATCTTATTGTCTTTAAGAAAACACAAATAATTTCTATATGTTGCTTTTCTTCTTTCCCCCATTGGTGGGTGGAAAAAACGATGGGTAGAATTTATTTTTTTTCAACGTTTATTTATTTTTGGGACAGAGAGAGACAGAGCATGAACGGGGGAGGGGCAGAGAGAGAGGGAGACACAGAATCGGAAACAGGCTCCAGGCTCTGAGCCATCAGCCCAGAGCCCGACGTGGGGCTCGAACTCACGGACCGCGAGATCGTGATCTGGCTGAAGTCGGACGCTTAACCGACTGTGCCACCCAGGCTCCCCAACGATGGGTATAATTTAAACATAGGCTTGATTATGGTAATTTCAGTTTACAGCAGGAAAATTTTATAGAGACAAAGAAGAGGATAAAGGTGAATGCTGG
Source organism: Prionailurus bengalensis (assembly GCF_016509475.1). NCBI lineage: Eukaryota > Metazoa > Chordata > Mammalia > Carnivora > Felidae > Prionailurus > Prionailurus bengalensis. Next base: position 41,499,057 of record NC_057345.1, on the reverse strand, counting down.
AATTCAGGAATATACTAATTGGGAAAAAGTTCTGACTTTCATGTAATTGTTTTTATTCATAATTATCAATTCATTTCTCTTTCTTAGAATAAAAAATTAGCAGGTGGAGAAGAAGGAACTGTCCACAAAATAATAATGTCCATTTATTAAATAACAGATATTCAAAGCTAAGCCCTTAGACACATTATCCCCATTAATCTTCCTAACAACTTCATGAGATGGTTACTGTTATGTTCCCAGTTTTGCAGAGGGGGCCCAGAGAGGATGGGTAATTTGCCCAAAGCTATATACACAGCTGGCGAGAGGCAGAGCTGTGATCTGATTCTAGGTCTGACTTCACGACTGGGTTAATTACTGCTGGGCTACCCTGCTTTCTCCACCCTGAGTTTTTTAAATATAACACTGCAATTGAAACAGGAAAAAATGCTGTATAACCTTCAAATGTTGCTTTCCCCTAGAGCAGCTTGGTGCAAAGGAGAGTGGAGCAGACAGACTGAGGGCTAACTCCTATGACTCACTAACTGCATAATTTGGGCAAGTCTTTTCACTTCTCTGAGCCTTGATGTTAAATGGAGATGATAATCATCACCTGCCATGCTCATTAGGCAGAACTGCTGTAAGAGCCAAAAAATATTATGAAGGAAGGGGGAGCTCTAAGGGCAAAGTCTACAAGGCAAGGGTTTTTGCCTGAGAAAGCTTTTATCCTATAAATAGAATCCATTGATTGTCCCCTGGAGTAACTTCCCATCTTCTCTCTCCTGGCTACTGTTATGAATCTCATTTTCATTTTTATTAAAGGAGAACATTACAAACTGACTTGAGCATTTAAAGTCTCATTTAAATCCACTCTGAAAAATTGCTTCCAAAGGAGAGAGAATTGGAGATTGAGAGACTCGTGGGACGCCTGCTTCTTGGTGGCTCTGGGGGCAGTCTGCACAGACACCCACCTCCTCTCAGTTTGATTTCTGATTTGTTGCTCCTCAGATCTCATTCCACTTAAGTGCATTAGGTTCCCTTTGGTTGTCCAGAAGGGCTCTTAGGTACAAATGAGGTTCAGCAAGGATGGAGGGGATTGCATTGGAGTACATAGCAGGGTCTGGTAGAGCAGAGATTCAGAGCTTGGTCTTCTGCTTATGGGTGCAATACTCTTTCCCTTTGGCCCACTCCCTCGCCCTGAAGTCTTCTCTGGCCTCATTTGAGGTCTTCAGTGAAGTAAGCATACTCTCTAAAATACACAGTTCCTAATGCAATATCAGACATGAAAGTGTTTAGCACAGAGACTAGTATGCAATAAATGCTCCAGAGATAGCTGAATCAGCACCTGTGATTCTTCTGTGCAATTTAACACATATTTATTGAACATCTCTTCTATGCTAGGCCTTGGCCTAGATTCCAGGAATATGAAGATTTCCCTTCTCTTCAGGAGCTTAAAAACTATTCAAAGAGACTGAAATAAACCTAGTTGCAACTCAGTGTGACCCAGGGATGCGCAGAGAGCTGTGGAATCATGAAGGAAGGACCCTCTCTAAGCATGAATGATGATAGCCCCTTGCATTTTATGTTGACAATGTACAAAGTGCTTCTCACATCTCTTACCCATATGAATTTCATGGGATCCCTATGAGGTAGGAATAATTATCCACATTTTCTGATGAGGAAACTGAGACTTAGAGAATTTAAGTGACAGAGACAAAAACAGTAAGCTGGGCAGCAGCATGGAATAATGGAAAGACCACTGGCTTGGAAGTCAGGAGACTTGGCTTCTTGTATGTCTGTTGTTTGTGACTGTGTGATCTTGGATAAATAATTTTCCTCTCTGGGGCTTGGTTTCCTCATCTATAAGATAATTTACATAGACTAGAAATGTTCTGTGCTTCTTGGGATAAACAGGGCCTTATTTCGTAAAGCTGCAGAACAGTATTTATCTCTGAGCATTAAAGACAGAATGGTATAAGGGGAAGAAAGAATCAGACAAACATGGAATAAAATCCTAGTTTAGTTCCTTATTAGCCATGAGGGCTTAGCCAGGTCACTTCACTCCCTGTGACTCAGACTTCTAATTTGTAAAGTAGAGATAATACCTATTTTGCAGGGTTCTTCTGAGGCTTGAATAAGGTAATGTGTCCAGGATAGCACCTGACACATAGTAGGTATGTAAGAAAGTACCAAAGATTGGTGATACCAAGTACTGGGTCTCTCTGGCTGCTCTTTGAGTACTTAAGCCTAAAGATTTTGTGTTCTCTGCTCCCAGGTCTGCAGACCAATGAAGATGCCAAGTTTTATGCACTTTAAACCAGGTTTAAGCCATTTAGCAATGAGAATGAGACCTTGGTGGTTCAGTTTTCAGTAAAACATGAGCAAGGCATTGATTGTGGTGGCAGGTATACAAAACTCTTTCCTGATACCCTGAACCAGGAGGATAGGCATTCAGAATCTGAGCATTACATCATGCTTGTAAGCTCTCTGATAGTGGTCACTATAAGCCACATGAGGTCTTAATGAGAGGCACTGTAATTGTTGAAGAGGCTCAGATTGACCCGAAAAAGGAAATTTCTAATCCACCTTCCTACACACTAAGACTCTTCAATGACCTGAAAAAAGCAACCTTAAGCTTAAATGTTAATATAAATAGACGAAAGAGATAGTCACATGGTTATTAACAAGGCTGCAATACAGAGAGACATTCCCCAGTTCCCAAAAGGGAGAAAGGAACCATAAACTGTGTAGACACCCTCAAATGCACCTACTACAATATGGCTTTGCTTTGAAAGCGATTCCTGCCCTTGATGAGAGAAGGCCCAAGAAGTCATATAAATCACCTTTATTAAGCATCCATAATGAGTCCAGAGTATTGCATCTGTAACCTCAAATATGTCACTAGGCCTCCTTGGAGCAGTCCAGCTCTTACTTAGCTCCAATCTTGAATGATGGTTGAGATTTAAAAACCAACAAACAGGGATGCTTGGGTGGCTCAGTTGGTTAAGCGACCAACTTCATCATGATCTCGTGGTTCGTGGGTTCAAGCCCCACATTGGGCTATGTGCTGACAGCTCAGGGCCTGGAATCTGCTTCAGATACTGTGTCTCCCTCTCTCTCAGCCCCTCCCCTGCTCACACTCTGTCTGTCTCTCTCTCAAAAATAAATAAACATTAAAAAAAATTTTTTTTAAACCAACAAACAACAATAAAAGCTAATCCAACTCCCAAAGCACTGATGAGGAATGTACCAAATGTTTTTGCACAAAGTCAGAGGCAAGCATTATGCCACATGTCATACAGCAAAATTTTCTTAAAATTTTCCCTAAAAATTTCTTTCTTTTCCCAGGGAGTTTCAGATTTCTTGCTTCAAGCTTTTGCCAAAATCTTCCTCTTCAGCCTCTTTCCCTTTTTTTATTTGCACCCCTCCCCCACCAACTCTTTCTCCCTCATCTTTCAAGCTCTTGCATGCACAGAACAATATAGCACTCTGGGTGCCTGAATGTGTCTTCACCCATTTCTCTTTTCGTCAGAATCCACCCTCCTTACAAGGAGTTTATATGTTTATGTATGAGATGGTTGTAGTAAGGAAAATGGAAATACTTTTTCAAATGTGATTTTTTCATATGAATATTATTTATTTGATGCTCAAACAACCAAAGCAGTTTCAGCTGTTAATAGCTCCATTTTACAGATGAGGAAACAGAGGCAAGAAATTTGCCCAAGGTGAGTAAGTGGGAAGTCAGAATTCAAACCCAATCTATCCAGATTAAAGCCTGTGCTTTTTTCTACTCCATATTTTTGCCTTCTATTTGGTGGGTAAGCAAGCATGTGAATATTTTTTTTTAAAGGCAGAATGAAAGACATATTTTCTATTTATTTATTTATTTATTTATTTATTTATTAAGTTATCCATTTACTTCTTTTTGAGAGAGAAAGAGTGTGCTCATGCACGTGATCAGGGGAGGGGCAGAGAGAGAATCTCAAGCAGGCTCCACACCCAGTGCAGAACCCGATGCTGGGCTTAATCCCACAACTGTGAGATCATGACCTGAGTGGAAATCAAAAGTTGGTTGTTCAACTGACTGAGCCACCCAGCTGCTCCAAGACATAGTTTTAAAAAGATATTGATGAGGTGCTATGAGACTACAAAGATGGCATGACTCAGTCCAACTGGGGGGGCTTTTTGGATGGGGTATTAATTGTTCTTTGAAGAATGAGTTAGATGTTAATAGGCAGAGAAGGAGGCGGGGGAAATATAATGAGGACAGAGGAAGCTATACAAAAGCTCAGAGGCATGAAATTGAAATGCAAGTAGAAAACCGATGAAACCAGTGTGGCTAGAGCACTTTGCGCACGCACGTACGTGTGTGTGTGTTTAGGATAGTCAAGAAGAACATGGGGAGTGAGGTTGAAAAACTAGGTTAAAACCTATTCTTGGACCTTTGTCACATTAAGCTCTCCAGGCTCAGAGCCACTGATCAACAATTGTCTCTAAAGTTTTCACAAAGCAGAAAGAACCCCAGGCTCTATTTCTTAGTAGGCTTGGGTTGAATCCCAGCAATGCTACTTATTAGCTCTTTGACTTTGGGTGAGTTACTTAAATTTTCTAAGCCACAATTTTCCCAGCTAAGAGTGGAGATAGTAACACATGCTTGTCACAAGAACTAAATGATATGGTATAATGTTCCTGGCACAGGAAGGATTTTCTGGTTGGGTTTGGTCAATGGAAGTCCTGGCAGTAGATCAGAGGGGAGAAAGAGAGTTGTGCCTCTCAACTGAAAGTCACAGCTTCCCTCCAGCCACCCTCCCCACAGGAGTCTTTCTTCCAGGCTCTGGTAACCACTCTTACTCTTTGCCCCTTCAGGGATAAGGGTAGGAATAGCCCTTCTGTTGCCAGCGCACAGCACAGCACTATTCTTTATGCCTTCTCAAGGTCCCCTATCTTTGTAAATAGTCCTTTTATTAAATTCTCCTCAAGTAATACTAAATTTGAGTGTGCTATCTGTTTCTTGCTGGGGCCCTGATTAATATATTAGCTATGTCTGTCTTAGCCTCAGACCAGGCAAACTGCCTAAAAGTGATGTAACACCATGCATTAGGGTTTAATTTCTAGGCCCTGACATTCTGTGGCTTTGGCAACAACAAAGTGCAGGTCATCCTTCATTATCAAGGGAAATAGCATGAGAACAACAAGACCATCAAATTCAGGGTAAGTATGTGGGCTGGTCTTCAGCCTAGGGGGAAGGATAAGCATTTTATATGTGTTATCTCACTTAACCTTTACAAAAAACCTATAAATTAAATACTATCAGAAAATAGATATAGAGAAGTGCTATAGATTACAGAAGTTCACATAAGAGCCTGATTTCTGAAAGGAAGTTAGATAAGGTCCTCTCTTGGAAGAATGTTTGGCATGGCCCTGTTGCCCTGCTAAATATTGAAGGGATGGGCGAGGTGGCAGGTACTAAGCTAAAATATGAGTGATGGGCTTGTCTTAGTAGCATTAGATTAGAGAGATCTAGGTTAGCTGGAGGATAGTAGCTGGATTTCTTTAGCATCTCAATCGGCATTCACCAAATTCCAACTCTGTGTTGGGACTTGGGGTGGGGATAAAGTGAGCCCCAGACATGGCCTCTGACCTCACAGAACTCACAGTCCAATGAAGGTATGAATCAAGAAAAGGAGAGGACTACCCAGTATGATCAGAGTCTGGGGAAGCACAGAAGAAGCCCTCTACACAACCTGGAGCCTTAGGAAATGTTTCCTAGAGGTCTTGCCTGTGCTGAGTTTTGAAAGATGAGCATGAATTGGTCTTGTGAAAGAGTGTGACAATTTTAGGGAGGATTTAATTCCTGGAAGAGGCAATCACATGAGAAAAGTAAAAAATACCTGAGAAAGAGTGGTACTGTAAGTAACTCAGCACAACCAGAGTGCAGGGGAGAGGCAGAAATTGGGTCTAGAGAAGCCCATAGGGCTTGAGTCACTGGAGAAATTATGTTCAGGCTCAAGGCCTTTGCTAGCAGGACTGTGAAAGGACTGTATGTGCAAGGGCTCCCTGAGGTCCTCCTCTGGGGTAGGCCTTGTGCTGGAAGCTGTTAACACAGCAGATGAGTCAGACATGACCTCTGCTTTTGAAAAGCTTATGATCAAGGGGCACAGACAGAAAAACAGAAAACATCAGAGAATGACCAGAACTGCGATGGAGCTGAAGGATGGTGGTCAGGGGAGCCAAAGAAGTATGTACTTAGGAGAAAAAGATCCAGAGTCTCTACTGAATTAATCATAGAAATGGGAGGAGGGGTGTGGTGAAATATGTTTGTGTATATTTGGGGGATGGCATTCAGGAACTGTTTTAGGTGGTGCATTTAATGCTTGAGGTCCAAAGATGGCCAATAGTGGAGCTGAAATATTCCCTATCCTCTTTCTAGATCAATAAAGATACTCAACTATACACTTTGATCATTCACCCAAAGCTACTTATGAGGTCAAAATCAACAACAACTAGCAAGTGGCTGCTGGGGGTCTGGAAGTTGACTGAGACTTCCTGTCTCCCAAGAAGATAAAAGACCTCTATGCCTGGAAACCAAGGAAATGGGATGAACATCTGCAAATAGAGGGTCCTAAAGATAAGAAACCTGAGGTTAGACAGTGTTTGGCTGGGAAACAGATGGAGATGTCAGCTATGGGGCTGGGAGAAGAAAGCTGGGAAGAGAAGCAGAAACTGGGGCATTAATCACTCCAAGAGGTATCCAGCTAAATATTGGTATCCAAAGAGGTGTGGAGGAAAGAGGGAAGCAACTTACATTTGTTAAGACTCTATTGATCCTTCTGACAGCCTCTGTGAACAGTGTGCTCTGATCCCTGTTATAGATAAGGAAACAGACAACACGTAGAAAATGAAGTGACTTGGCAAGTATACCTACATTAGCACCAGGATTTGAATCTGGATCTCTGACTCCAGAGTTATTGATATGGGGAGTGTGTGGAATATATTCACTGATTTCTTATCACTCACTGCAAAGCTCTCCTGGATATAGCTATGAATAGCACAATCCAGGGATTGAGAATCCTCCTGGTATTTAGAATCTAGTGGAGTTTGCAGACAAGTACACAGACAGAGGTCACACTGTGTAATTAGTGCTAAGAGTCAGGGAAACCCAAATCCTGTGGAGCCCAAAAGAGGCTCCTAACCTAGCCTGTGATAGGGTTCGGGTGGTGGTCTTGGAAGGAGGAAGCAATGTTTGAGTGATTGGGTTAACCTAGGGGTTGGAAACATAGACTGCAGTCATATAGATATGGATTGAAATCTGAGCTCCACCCTTTACTAACTGTGAGACTCCTACCTACTTGCAGTTACATTTGGGCAAGGAATGTAACTGCTATGAAAGTCAATTTCACAAACAGGCATTATTATAATACCTACGTGTGAAGGTGGTTGTGAGGATTAAATGAGCTAACATACATAATATAGTGATTAGAAAATAGTAAGTCCTTTTAATATACAGGATTTATATGTTAAAATGTACTGGATTTCAACACTGAATTTATTAGAGCAAGGGAAGTGGGAAATTGGGTTAGAGGGAAGATATTCCAGACCCAGAGAACAGCAGGAGCAGAGGCACAACAATTAGGTGGAAAGCAACATGGCTACATAAAAGAATTGAAAGCAGCAGTTTACTATTTTGGGAGCATAAATTTCAAGGTGAAGACTGGTGGGAGATGAAGTTGGAAAGGTTTGTTGGAGCCAGGTCATGGAGGGCCTTAGCTATTTTGTCGGTTCTCCACAGGTCAGAGCAGATTCATTCTCATGCAGAAAAGACGTTTAGGGTTAAACAAGGAGCAACATGGGACCCAATGGCTGGAACTCCTAAGAAGAGGCCTGCAGAGAGGTGGGCAGTGGCTCAGCTGTGTGTAGGATGATTTAGCAAAGGGATCCAGTCTCATGGGAGAGAAGCATAGTCAGGGAATGAAGACAGGTGAGCAGGCTGTGTCTGTGCCTTTGGCACCACAGGAAAATTAGGGGTGAGTCTTCTTCCAGGTGCAGTAAGCAGGCTTAGAGCAGCAAGACTAACCACAGACCCTCACTCCTGTTGAGGACCATGTACCTGATGTAATCAGGGTTGGCTCAAGACCTGGGGGAGAGGGGAGAGGCTACAGGTCTCTGTGCTCCCTGCTGAGTAAAATTAGAGAAGAGGGAAAGCAGTTAGATAGGCAGGGATCTATGAAGACTATAGCCCTCATGATGGGATGCTGACTATTACATCTCAGGAATCAAAAGGTGGCTGAGACAGCTGAGGAACTAGAGAACTTTCCCAGCTGCAATATTACTGAATGACAGGGTCTAGTTGGCTTAGCATTGAAGCTTTCAGTCAGTCTGGGCAAATGGTCAGCACCAAGATGACCTGTTAGGTAGATAAAACAAAATTTTGCAGGCTCCACAACAGAAGAAATATAAAAAAGTCAGAAATATGAAAGTCAGGGTAGGTTGTTTGTGACTTGGAGTTTTGTCTTGGTAAATAGAAGAGGCCTGGAGTAAAAGGGAAGACTGGTACAGGTCTGGGAGCATTCTGGGTACAAAGCAGATCACCAAGGGGGGTCTTCAGGAAGAGTGATACAGGCTAGAAGACTTATTCTGACCATAGGGGCACATGATCGAGGGAGGGAGAGGGTCAGACAGAACGGAAATTTCCAACTTATTTGAGCTTGAAGTATTCAAGGTCAAAGTGATAGTGACAACTTGAGGAAGAGCGAGAGTTGTTTAAAGGCTTTTTCTCTCCTGTATTGGATTTGTTTGCAGAATCTTGAGCTGGGCTTTCATAGGGGTAAGGACAGGAGGTTGGCAGGGTTAGGGAGTCAGGTCTAGCCTGACTGTAAGGACCCCAGTTTTATCCCAGCCCATTCACCTGTCCTAAAGAAGGAACATTTTGTTTTAGAACTGGAAGGACTTTGAGTACATCCCAGACCGAAATGCCAAGAAGCCAGATGACTGGAATGAGGTAGTGGATGGGGAATGGGAAGGGCCTCTGATGCCAAACCTGAAGTATAAAGTGAAGGGGGTCTTTCCTTGCAACAGGTATGAGAAATAAGAGAGAAGAGAGAGATGTAAGGTATAATTTACAAAACAGAAACTCTAAGATCCTGCGGTTTTCTCCTCACCACCACCCCCACCCCCACTCCCCATAAGACTGTAGCCTCATCTAGGCCCTGTTCTTAGGGCAGTGCCTACCTGGTGGTCTGGTAAAGGTCAATGCTGGGAGGGAGAGATCTAGGCAGCCCTAGACAAGGGGTTTGTCCAGAGTGGTGGAAAGCAGCCAAAGAAACATGGTCAAAACAGAAAATGGGTCTGAGGTCAGGAACTGGAAGTCTCAGAACTGATCCTGAAAGAGAAAGGTGGGATATGAATAAGCCAAAGGTGTTGGGGGTGAGGATGGAGAACTTCTCTTTAAGGACCAACTCCTGACCTCATGTCAGAAGTGAGAAGAAACTAAAAGGATTGACTATCAAATAGTCCAGAGATATAACTGAGGCAAGCAGTTTGCATCAAACTGATACATCAGTTTGACAGAACTGATGATTTTATTGCGCCACAGTTTCCTGTGTCATATACTAGGAAGAGAATGGCCCAAGTGCCAAAGTCCTTAGATGGTGTTCCCTGTGAAGCTACATTTCCTTAATGTCATGAACGAACTTATGCACAGAGATGGAACCAGGCTTAGAATGGGTCTCTGTCACCTTGTTCTACCCTCTGGGTAAAAGGAGAACTTGGAAGAGTCTCATTCATTAACTTGAGGAAAGGGAAAGAAGCTACAGGGATCCTACTGTCTTTATAAGTTGTATAAATACAACTGTCTTTATAAATTAGTCTTTCTGATTGCATGAGAAGAATGGAAAAATATTAATGCCATGTGCACTCTTTGGTTCTTTGCTTAGGAACAATGGAAACCTCAGATTACTGACAATCCCAGTTAACAGGGGTAGTGGATTCATCCAGGAATAGATAACGCTAAATATAAGCCTGATCCCACCATTTGTCACTATTATAACATCAATGTTTCTGTCCTTGGACCTTTGGCAGGTAAAGTTCTCAGAGCTCAGAGCCACTGATCAACAGTGCCTCTAAAGTTTTCACAAAGTGGAGCTCCAGGCTGGAAATCACAAGACTTGAATGAATCTTGATCTTTCTAACCCTCAAACTGCTCATCTTTAAAACAGGGCTAATTATATTCATCCTGAAAATCATAATAGCTAAAATGTACTGAGTCCCTACCATGTACCAAGCACCATATTAAAGACTTTGCAAATGCCACTTAATTCTCACTATGAAATCTCCCATTTCTAAAAGTGAACACTGAGGTTCGGAAAAGATAAATAATTTGCCTGAAGACACATTTGGTAAAAAGAAAAGCTGAGATTTTAGTGCAGATCTTTCTGAGGCTAGATTCAGGTTTGCAATACTTTACACTGCCCTACTGGTCCTGCATGATTCTTGAGGGTGTTTTTTGGGTGTAGAAGGGAATCATCAGAGATGTGGTAAAATCTTGAAATATTAAAAACCCCAGAGAGATGTTGGGTGTGATTGGCCCAGCCATGATGACAATTCTTGACCTAGTCTTTTTCTCTCTGCCAGTCATCTTTCCTGGTTCTGATTGGAGGGCTCATATACTCAGGTCTTCATAGAGTTGTTCTCTCTCTCTCTCTTCCTTTGAGACCAGTTATTGAAGATGGGGAGGATTCTTTCCCAACCCAGGAGAAAAGAGTGCCTCAACAGCCAGCTCCAGAATGAAGGCCTTAGCCCAGGAGGCCTCTGAAAAACTGCAATCTATAAAAAAAACAAAACCTTGAAATCTACATAGTCTTGGAATTCCTTTGGAGAGGAAGGGAATTCACTTTTGGTAAATACAGGACTGGGGTCAATGCTTTACCTATATTGCTTCTTTTAATTCTCATAACTATGTAATGTATTATTGTCTCTTCTTATACCATTTTACATTTGACAGAATTGAGACTCAGAAATGTCAAGTGATGTGTCCAAGAGCACACAGCTAGTGTGTGGTAGAGACAGGAATCAAACAAAACGTTTATTGATTATAACCCACTATACAATAGAGACTCTAGAAACTACAGCCACTTGTCTTGGAGTGTATCATGGAAGTTTCCATAGCCAGGGAAATCTGTCTCTGACCAGTGATTTCTACAGTACAGGGCTGCCAAAGGGTTCTTGGACAAGACACTGCCTCTATGAAGCTTTCTTGGTTTAGTTATTTTCCACTTTATTTATTTCCACTTTCTTGGTTTCCTAGCTCAGTGAGACTGGCATGGAAGTGCAAGGAGATGATGTATGTAAATTACTACACACACAGTAGGGTTTCAAGAGATATGGCCATGAGGGCAGGAGGGAAGGATGAAGGAAGGAAGGAAGGAAGGAGGAAGAAAGGAAGGAAAGAACGAAGGTACACATGTTGTTCTCTCCTTCCTTTCCTATATGAAGAATGTAGATACACTTTGCACAAGTTGCCATTGTTATCTCTTTTTTACAGTTTTCTCTGTTTTTATTTTATTTTTATTTATTTTTAATTTTTTTAACGTTTATTCATTTTTGAGAGACAGAGAGAGACAGAGCATGAGCGGGGGAGGGGCAGAGAGAGAGGGAGACACAGAATCTGAAGCAGGCTCCAGGCTCTGAGCTGTCAGCACAGAGCCCGACACGGGGCTCTAGCTCACGGACTGTGAGATCATGACCTGAACTGAAGTCGGATGCTTAACCAATTGAGGCACCCAGGCGCCCCTCTCTCTCTTTTTAAAAATATTTATTTATTTTGAGAGAGGGTGCGAGAGCAGGGGAGGGGCAGAGACACCGAGAAAGGGAGAGAGAGGATCCCAAGCAGGATCCACACTGACACAGGGATTCCATCTCACAAACAGTGAGATCACGACCTGAACCGATATCAAGAGTTGGACACAACCAACTGAGCCACCCAGAGACCGCTCAGTTTTCTCTTTTTAATAAATAATGGGAACTTTCTATATCTTGTGTAAATATGTGGTCATGTTAATATGCCTAATTTGATTGTTTTCTTAAAATCTATTGGGTTTTTTTTTCACTGAAAACATTAAAGTATACATTTAAAACTATATATTTGTTCATCTATAAAAATGTATTTAGTTGTTTTTTTAAATGTTTATTTATTTATTTTGAGAGAGAGAGAGAGAGAAAGAGCAGGGGAGGGGCAGAAAGAGAGGGAGGGAGAGAATCTCAAGCAGGCTCTGTGCTGTCAGCTCAAAGCCTGATGCAGGGCTTGAACTCACAAACTGTAAGAGCATGACCTGAGCAGAAACCAAGCGTCAGATGCTTAACTGAGGCACTAATAGTTCTGAGTTCTATCAACCTCTCCAAGCAGGCAAACCTTCTATTTGTGAATTTAAATCACGCTGAAGGAATGCTTCTTGCACTTTAACATGCATATGAATCACTAGAGGATCTTATTAAAATGCAGATTCTGATCCATCAAGTCTGGGTAAAGCCTGAGAGACTAGATTTCTAAAACTCCAGCATTATCTTTTTATATTATTGTTTTTCTTGTGACACAGTTCTGTATGATGCTGACATCACCCTTGCATGCATCCTTTCCTTCCAAGTTCTAATTCGGTCTGATACTCCCACATCCTACTTCACCTTACACACTTAACCAGCTGGACACATCCAGTTTACCATGGGGTCCCTACACCTTACTGTAAAAACCTAGTGACTCTCAGCATGCCTATAGGTGGGAACTCCCTTACCTGCCCTGTCCTTATCAGGGTTTCCAGCCTTCAGATGCTCTGTGAGCCCAGCTGTCCTCCTGGTGGGTCCTAGCCTAGAAAATTGGTTAATTTCCCTGCCTGATCCCTCACCCTTCCTGCCCTCTGTTCTGACACATCCATACACTATCCCCTTGCTTTTGTTATTATTGTTGTTGTTTAGACAGAAGTGGTTACATTCTTTCATTAGGACAGAGGCTGGGGGGAGATGGCCACAAAGGAAGAAAATTCTTTCTCTTACTTTTGGGACTCTTTATGATCTTTGAAGGAATAATGACACAAAAAAGCAGTGAGTATAGCTTTGCCACAATGCAAAGCATGTTGATATTTCTCTTTTTTTGTTCAATTTAGTTTATTTTTTGAGAGAGACATAGAGTGTGAGGGGTGGGGGGAAGGGGCAGAGAGAGAGGGAGACACAGAATCCAAAGCAGGCTCCAGGCACTGAGATCATCACAGAGCCCGATGTGGAGCTCAAACTTACAAACAGTGAGATCATGACCTGAGCTGAAGTCAGACGTTTAACTGACTGAGCCACCCAGGCACCCCGCATGCTGATATTTCTTAAGTCATATGGTCTGTGAGGTCTCCCTTTTTCTGACGAGGAAGCAGAGGGCTCAAGAGGTGACTTGACTTGTCAAGATGCTATAGCTAATAAAGTGCCCAAACCTAGCCTCTTTCCGTTTTATGATTCAAGTGGGATAGCATGGGAAACAGGTAGCTTTCAGTGAGCTTTTTAGCGTTTACAGTCTAACAAAATGCTTTCTTATGTATTCTTTTCTTTTCTTTTCTTCTCTTGTTTATTTATTTATTTATTTATTTATTTATTTATTTTATTGTCAAGTTAGTTAACATACAGTGTAGTCTTGGCTTCAGGAGTAGAATCCAGTGATTCATTACTTATATGTAACACCCAGGGCTTATCCCAACAAGCGTCCTCCTTAGTGCCCACCACCCATTTAACCCACCCCCCACCCCCACAACCCTATCAACCCTCAGTTTGTTCTCTGTATTTAAGTCTTTTATGGTTCTCTGTTTTTATCTTATTTTTCCTTCCCTTCTCCTATGTTCATCTGTTAAGTTTCTCAAATTCCATATATGAGTGAAATCATGTCTGTCTTTCTCTGACTGACTTATTTCACTTAGTATAGTACCCTCCAGCTCCATCCACATTGTTGCAAATGGCAGGATTTCATACTTTTTCATTGCTGAGTAGTATTCCAGTGTGTGTGTGTGTGTGTGTGTGTGTGTGTCTGTGTGTGTGTGTATACCACATCTTCTTGACCCATTCATCAGTTGATGGACGTTTGGGCTCTTTCCATAACGTGGCTATTGTTGATAGCTCTGCTATAAACATTAGGGTGCACGTGACCCTTCGAATTCTTTGGATGCTTTGGATAAATTCCTAGTAGTGCAATTGCTGGGTCATAGGGTAGTTCTATTTTTAATTTTTTGAGGAACCTACACACTGTTTTCCAGAGTGGCTGTGCCAGTTTGCATTACCACAAACAGTGCAAAAGGGTTCTCCTTTCTCCACATCCTCGTTAACATGTTTCTTGAGTTGTTACTTTTAGCAATTCTGACCTGTGTGAAGTGGTATCTCATTGTGGTTTTGATTTGTATTTCCCTGATGATGAGCAATATTGAGCATCTTTTCATGTGTCTGTTTGCCATCTGGATGTCTTCTTTGAAAAAGTGCCTATTCATGTCTTCTGCTCATTTCTTCACTGGATTACTTGGTTTTTTTGGGTGTTGAGTTTGTTAAGTTCTTTATAGATTTTGGGTGCCAACCCTTTATCTGACATTTGCAAACCTATGTCATTTGCAAACATCTTCTCCCATTCTGTCTGTTGCCTCTTAGTTTTGTGATTGTTTCCTTTGCTGTGCAGAAGCTTTTTATTTTTCTTTTTGAGAACTGTATGAAGAAAGCACGTAAGGTCTATTTTCTTCTATTTTTGAGATGATAACATGGAGGAATAGAGAGGCTGTTTATAGACCAAGATCACTGCACTAGTAAGTTTTAGGAAGCAGAACTAGCCCTCATGTCCTGATTTTTAGTTGAATGCAGAACCAAGAGTTTAGTGTGAGGGGGATGGGAGTAAGGGGGCACTGAAGAGAACAGAGAAGATTAGGAACATTTTTTGTTGGAATAAGGAAAATGGAAGAGCCAACAAATGACCAGTTCTCTAACCAAGACTTCTGATGATTCAAAAGAGAAAAAAAATCTCCAACTCAAAAGAGAAAAAAAAAATCCCAAAGATAAAAAAATATCTTAAAGTTGTAGAAGGAATTATTAAAACCGACTAAATCATGGCTCCCAGTAAAATAACTATCTCTATTCAAAGTGGCTATTTTGTCCTTCATTCCTCTGTTGGAGGCAGGGTTGGTAGGATTATATAAACCAAACAAAAGTCTTCTCATTTAAAGAAAATAAAATTTTTTCAAGCTTTGGAGGAGGGACACATAACTTATGCTGTGAATTTTCTTTTTGGTCACACAACTGCTCCCACACAATTAACTTGCTGATTTATTTAACATACTGCTAAAGTAAAAAAAAAAATACAGAGGCATCTACATGGCTCAGTCCATGAGATCCAGCCCCATGCTGGGCTCTGTGCTGACAGCATGGAACATGCTTAGGATTTGCCTTCTCCCTCTCTTTCTCTCTGCTCTGCCCTGGTGTGCGCACATGTGTTCTCTCTCTCAAAATAAATAAATAAATAAATAAGCTTAAAAAAATACAGAATGACTCTCTTTTTGCTCCTTCTGAAACATATCCAGATATTGAAAAGTTGTGATAATTGTTGCCATTTATTGAGTGACTATTAACTGCCAGATATTGTGCTTTACAAATATTTTTTAAGTTTATTTATTTATTTTTTAATGTTTTATTTTTATTTTTGAGAGAGAGAATGTGAGCAAGGGAAGGGCAAAGAGAGAAAGAGACAGATCTGAAGCAGGCTCTGTGCTGACAGCAGTAAGCCATATGGGGGGGCTCAAACTCACAAACCGTGAGATCGTGACCTGAGCCGATATCAGGAGTCAGATGCTTAACCAACTGAGTCACCCAGGTGCCCCTACATATATTATTTTGAATTCTCATTACAACACTGCAAGGGAGTTATTCTCAATATTTTACTTAAGAGGGAAGAGGCCCAGGGGAGTTGAGTAACTTGCCCAAAGTCATACAGCTAGTATGTGGTTGAGCTGGTCTGTCTGACCCATGATTTGTGCTCTTTGTATTCTGTTCCTATATCATTAAATCAACAAACACTGGACTTATTATATGCCATTGACTTAATTCACTTTTTCCTTTAATTATAAATACTAAATATGTTATTTTAAGAAAGTAGAGCGGTGCCTGGGTGGCTCAGTAGGTTAAGCATCTGACTCTTGATTTCAGCTCAGGTCATGATCTCATGGTCACGGGATCGAGCTCCCACTCCCCCCACACCCTCCCCCCCACAGCCCCCCTGTCAGGTTCTGCGCTGGGTGTGGAGCCTGCTTAAGAATCTCTCTCTCCCTCTTCCTTTTCCCCTCCCCTGCTTTCGTACATGTACTTTCTCTCTCTTTCTCTCTCTAAAAAAAAAAAAATAAAAGAAAGAAAAAAGAAAGAAAAGAGAGAGATATGGTAAAGAATCTAAATTCTGCCCATACTTCTTGTCAAATCTTTCATTTTCCTTATGTTCTCTTAATGTTTCTTATTATATTAAGGAGAGAAGCTTAAAAAGGGCATTTCTAAGTGTCATCAGAGGTAGATGCTGTCAATCTGAGCTGGGTCAAGAACCACTGGGCAGCAATTTGGAGCCTAGCAGAGTAATGAAAATTTCCTTATAATCTTCTAAAATAGTGGTCAGAGGTTTGAGGGACACAGAATCTTGGGAAATAGTAAATGAACTTCTTTCTAGAGTGGATCAACTAAGGTGATACAACATTCTGGATGCTCCATATTATTAATCACCTTTGTATTCCCTCATTCTGCCTCAATTATTGATTAAAATCTTTGGGTCCATGGTCTGAGAATCTGCATTTTAGCAAGGCCCCCAAGTGAATTTTTAAGATTTTTAACCTCATTCTAATCCCACTGTTTTCATTTCAACAGGTAAAATCAGGCAGCATCTTGGATATTTTCTTTCTTACAAATGATGAAGTTTGCTGAGGAGACTGGAAATAAGACCTGGGGAATAAGAAAAGTAAGATATTCCCCTACCCTGAATTCCAGATGTCTGACTCCTCAGTTGTACAGTGTTCTATGCATTTGCAAGATCAGCCTAATAGTCATTATCTCATTTGCTGGTCACATGGCCCTGAGAAGAGAGGGAAGGAAAGAGCTCATATATTCATTGGACATCCACAACTTTGTACAGGAGCACTTTCCAAAAGTTATCCCACTTAGCCCTCAAAATCACCTAATAAGACAGACATTATTCCCATTTTTCAGCTCTAGGAACTGAAATTCTGAGAATGTATATAAACAGCCAAGGTCACACACAGCCTTAAACTTACTGAGTTAGAACTGACACTCCTTCTGTGTCATACTCCCTGCTAACAGTGTGGTGATCTAGAAGGTGGCTGCTAAGCCCATTTCTGATGAATGCTTTGGAGAAAGAAGGAAGGTGTTAGAGCTGCTCCCCAGCTTTCCTGCTCTCCTAGAACTGTTTTATGGGTAGAGTAATAATTGGAACGATGGATTCATGACTCCCTTATTCTGCAAGAAGGTCTATTCAAGCAGGTTTGTGGCCAGTGGCAGGTTTGATTATCCAGTAGGCAGATTAAACTCATGCTTAAAAAACCTTTTGAGGGGCGCCTGGGTGGCTCAGTCGGTTAAGCGTCCGACTTCGGCTCAGGTCATGATCTCGTGGTCCGTGAGTTCAAGCCCTGCGTCAGGCTCTGTGCTGACTGCTCAGAGCTTGGAGCCTGTTTCAGATTCTGTGTCTCCCTCTTTCTCTGACCCTCCCCCGTCCATGCTCTGTCTCTCTCTGTCTCAAAAATAAATAAACGTTAAAAAATTAAAAAAAAAACCTTTTGAGAGAACTTTCATACTTAATATTTCCAAAGAAGCATTGAAGTAGTCATCATGGAAAAATAAAAATCTATTAAGCCCTTTTACACTTTTTAGTCTAGTTTTGCCTTGTTTTTACTTTGAGGTTATCATCTAATAATGTTTTGAGGCAATATTACATATTGGTTAAGAGTATGAGTTTTGTTTTTTTATTTTTTTAATTTTTATTTTGAGAGACAGAGTGTGTAGGCATGTGTGTGTGCACAAGCAGGGGAGGGGCAGAGAGACAGAGAGAGGGAGAGAGAGAATCACAAGCAGGCTCTGTGCTGTCAGCACAGAGGCTGAAGCAGTGCTCCATCCCATGAACCTGGAGATCATGACCTGAGCTGAAATCAAGAGCTGGACATTTAACTGACTGAGCCACCTAGGCATCCCAAGAGCATTAATTTTGGAGCTAGATTGCTGAGGTTCAAATCCAGGCTCCATCACTTACTAGCTATATGACCTTGAGCAAGTTATTTAACCTTTCTGATCCTCAGTTTTCTCATCTATAATTTGGGAATGATGATAACAACTATCTTATAAGTTCCTGGCATATAGTAAGTGCTCAATATATGATATCCATTATTATTAAACCATACATTCACTTGACAAATATTTGTTGAGTGCCTGTTCAAAGCACTGTTATAGGTTATAAAGTCGTGTTAGTGAAATAAAACAGAGAAGTTTCTGTCACCATGGGGCTTACATTTCAGTTAGGGGAGACCAACAAGAAACATATAAATAAGTCAATACATATGTGGGAGATGGTAAAATAAGCTATGGAAAACAATAAAGCAATAGAGAAGGCTGTGAGAGTTTTGCTCTTTTCTTATAAAGGTTTTCAGGAGAGGCTTCATTGAGTAAACAACATCCAAGAGACTTGGAGGAAGGATCAAGCCATGAAGATACCTGGGGAAGAAAACCTAGGTAGAAAGAACAGCAAATGCAAAGTCCCTGAAGTAGAAGCATAATTTGTTTCCTCATGAGTAAGAAGCCCAGTGTGATTAGAGCTGAGTGAGAGACAATGAGAATAGTTAGGTTCATATCCCTGAGTAAAATGGGGAGTGATTGGAAACAGTTTTAGCTAAGGAGTGATGTAAACTGGCTCACAGTTTAAAATATTACTCTGACTGCTGTGTTGTAAAAGATGATAGGAATAAAAAGGCTATAGTTAGGGGTGCCTGGGTGGCTCTGTTGGTTAAGGGTCAACTCTTGATTTTGGCTCAGGTCATGATCTCACGGTTCATGGGAGATCAAGCCCTGCATCAGGCTCTGCACTGACACCACGGAGTCTGCTTGGGATTCTCTCTCCCTCTCTCTCCCTGCTCTTCCCCTGCTTGCTTGTACACGCATGCTCTCTCTTTCAAAATAAATAAATAAACATTAAAAAACAGACTATAGTGGAACAAAGGCAGAAGCAGGTGATAGTAGTGGAGGTAATGAGAAATGCTCAGATCCATTTTGAAGGCAAAACTCACCAAAGTGATGGATTAGACATGGGACATGAGGAGAGTAAACAAGGATGGCTCCAAGCTTTTTGACCCAAATGACTAGAGGATGGAATTATTGAGATAGAGAACAGAGAAGGAGCATTTTGGTGGTGGAAGTGGGTACAGAAATCAAAGGCATAACTGTTAAATGTTAAGTCAGATATTATTATTAGAAATCCAAATGTCAAAGAGTCATTGAATGTGAGTCTGCTTAAGAGATATAAATTCAGGAATCATCAGCCTACAGGTAATACTTAAAGCCCCATGAAGCTGGGTGAAATCCCCTAAGGAGTGTGTTAAGGAGATTCAAGGATGAGCTTGGGATATCCCAATATTTAGAGATCAGGAAGATAAAGTGAAACAAGCAAAGAAGACAGAAAGAGTAGCAAACAAGGTAGAAAAAGAATCAAGAAAGAGTAGTATCCTATAAGGCAAGTGAAGTGTTTTAAGGGGAAAAGGAATGATCAGTGGTGTCAAATGTTCAAGAAAAATGACGACTGAGAATAGACCACTGTTTTTAGTACATAGAGTTCATGTGTCTCTGACAAGAACCATTTTAGTAGACAGATATAGGGGGGAAATGGGTTCAAGAAAGAAAGGAAGGAGAACAGAGAGAGACAAATTTCCTCCTACCTGCATGTATGCTAATGGGTATGATCCAATAAAGACAGAAATCAATATAGGAGATGCAGAGGAGAATTTCTGGAGCAACATTCTTGAGAATATGAGAATGGATGAGATTTAGTGCCCAAGAAGATGAATTGGCTTCCCATCTGAGTATGGATATTTCATCCATAATTGCAGACATAAAGAATAACAATATGAGAATAAAAACAGGTACATATGGTAGTGAGGGGTATTTGTCAGTTGGATTCTTTGGGAATCAGGTTCCAAGACAGAGCTAGAAATGTAGGCTATTTACTGGGAATAATGTGTGGAAGAGATAGGGGGGACAGAGGATTGGGTAAGAATTTCTGTGAGTGCAGCACAGCTCTGAGAAAGACTCACTTACCCAACAGGGCTCCAGTAGAAAGACTGCCTATAGAGGAGTACTCTGTTAGAAATGGCCAGACCCCAGCACCCCCTCCATGCTCAACCACTGGCTAGGGGCTGCTTTGAAACAGAATGTCTTGGGTTCAAATGCTGCAGTGGACCCCCAGGTGCTACTTCTACATGCCAGCAGCTCACTGCACTGCTCACAAATGACTGACAGGCTCTTCTTCAAGGGAAATCCAAGTGGCATAACTCCATGGCTGTCACAGAATACGTGGAAAGTTTCTTCTGATTGTGAAATAGGAAGTAAGGCCAACAACTTAACTTGAGATTGGGAAAGATGTATTGGAGGTTTGAGGAGGAAAAGAAGGTGAGAAATTAGTTATCCAAGTAGAAGGAGAGTGAATCAACCACAGAATATAGTAGGCTCACTCACTAGCACTAAGGGCTCGCCTGAGTTTAGTCATAATGAGTTTAAAATGAGAACAAGTGGTTTGGTTTTATTGTTTTCTCTAGCTATTTTCTCTGCTTTGATGCAGGCATGTAGAGTTGGATTTAATCAGAGTTGAGGGTTTGCCTACCTAAGGGAGGGCAAGGGAATTGAGGATGTTTGCAAGAGAGCAATCAGACAAAAATAAAGAAAGGAGAAAAGGGAGGACATGAGTTGGTTGAGGTCAAATGAAAAATAGATAGGCTCAATGGATTGTTGTAGGTTCAAGTGGAGTTGAGAAACTGGTGGAATTGGAGGTCTCTGGTTACCTTTGGCAAGAGTAGTTTTGGTAAAGAAAGGAGGGTGGAAGCTGATGAATGAGTAGAGCCATGAGAGGGAAGGGAAGAAATAGAGACCTAAATTGTAGCCAGTGCTTTCCAGACATAAGAAAATGAAGGCCTGGATGAAAGAGAATGTTTTTCCTCTAGTAATGTGGGAAACACAAACGAGATGCCAAGCAAAAGGATTCTAGAAGATCACCACCTACTGGGCATGCAGGTTCTCAGTCTAGTCTTATCCCCCAAAACTGGGTAAAAGACCACTTGGCCCAGAGGCTCATCTAAAGCATCTGGAGGAATGTGGACTGTGTCCCTTCCTTAGTGACCTTCCGAGTAGGAAAATCTATGAAATTGGCTTTGAGGATCAAATTCTGGGACCTAGATGAACACATTGGAGAACATAGAAGGAGTCTCATTTCTGACTTGATACAAGTTTGTACTGATCACAGGTCAAAAGCAAATTCAAAGAGTTCCCTAAGATTGTGTCACTGGAAATAGCAGAGACAGGACAAGACTCAGATGCAGAAAGCCTGGATTTCTAATTCCGGTTCTACCACTCACTAGCTATACAGCTTGGGCAAGGCATTTAATCAGCCGGAACCTCAGATCCTTCATCTAGGAAGTGGAACTAGTAACATTTACCTCATACATTGTTGTGAGGAATAGAAATAATGTGTATAAATTGTCTAGCACTATTCTTAGCAATGCTGTAGGCATTCAGTACATGATTGCTGAATCTGAACCAATTTTACTTATGAACAAATTACACACATACACAGAGTTCTGTCCACCACACACACAGACTGAAAATTTGTATGTAAACAAACACCATCCCAGAAATCTTTAAGAGTTTGGGAAGACACCAGACATTTCTAAAGTGGGTTAACTTTGTTTATACTATCTGTAAATTATTTTGAAATTCCATATTCTAAATAGGACAAAGAGAAGCAATGGATAAAACTGTATGAAGAGATGGAAAAAATAAAACAGGAAGGAGAAGTCAAGAAGAAAAAAGAAAAGGAGAAGGAATGGGAAGATGACATCTGGGGAGTTGAAGAAGAGGGAAGTGAAGAGGATTCTGCCAAGGACCCAGGAAATGACAGGCAGCGGAAGGAAGATGATGCTGAAAGTGTGTTTCTGGGTAAAAATGAAGAAGTCTGTGTTGACCAGAAGGATGAACTGTAATCTGGTAAAAAAACAAAAACAAAAATAAAACACCTTACATTCAGAGGCAAATGATGTTGCTTAGAAGGAGAAATGTTCATGAGGTTGGCCAAATCTGGAGAGCAAAACTACTTGCTCTTTTTTTAAAAAAATGTTATTAATTTAATTTGCTTTAACAAATTTTTAATGTTTATTTTTGAGAGAGAGAGTCAGAGACAGAGACAGAGCATGAGTGGGGGAGGGGCAGAGAGAGAGGGAGACACAGAATCAAAAGCACAGAGCCTGACATGGGGCTCGAACCCACAAACCGCAATATCATGACCTGAGCTGAAGTCAGACACTTAACCAACTGAGCCACCCAGGCGCCCCTAATTTAATTTTTTTAATTTTGTATTTTAGAGAGAGAGAGAAAGAGAGCAAGTGGGGAGAGGGGCAGATGGAGAGGGAGAGAAACTTAAGCCGGTTCCACACTCAGCATGGAGCCTGATGTGGGGCTCAAGCCCATGGCACTGGGATCATGACCTGAACCAAAACCAAGAGTCCTACACTCAACCAACTGAGCCACCCAGGCACCCCTACTTGCTCTTTTTGACCAGACTTTGGATTTGTTTTTCTACTCTACCTCCTTTGCTCTATATGACCTTGGGAAAGTCACATCAGCCTCTTGGGGCTCCAATTTCCTTGTCGCTGGAAAGGGAGTGAGAATTCCTATTTCATGAGGTTGTTGCAGGGATTAAATAGTCATGTGTGTACAGTGCCTGATATAAATATATAGTCAACAAATAATCACTATTCCTACTATCATTATCATGGTGTTTATGAAATTAATTGTTGGTAAATAAACTTCTGTATAAACTTGATCTTCACTTTCAATTTATCTTAGTATATCCAGGGAATTTTATTTTTTTAAATATCTGTATTACTTGGGGCACCTGAGTGGCTCAGTTGGTTGAGCATCTTCCTCTAGATTTCGGCTTAGGTCATGATCCCAGGGTCGTGGGATAGAGCCCTACATCAGGCTCCACACTGAGCGTGGAGACTGCTTGGGATTCTCTCTCTCTGTCTCCCTCTGTCCCTCTCCCCTGCTCACATGCTCTCTCTTTCTCTAAAATAATAAAATAAATGAATATCTGTATTACTTAATATTTACTGAGTCGTTCTGATGGTTATACCTGTGGGTGATGTTGTTTTCTTCTTACAGATGTAGCAAGCACTTAAAAACAAAATCAGACTTCCTCTTAACATAAAGAAGGTACTTTGTGAAAGTCCTTTTGCTTCTCTGTTGTTTTGTGCCCTAATTTTTAAATAATTGTTACTCATTTGCAGGTTTGCTAGTCTTACACTTATCTCTTCTTACCACCTGCTCATAACAACATTATCATGGGCATTCACATAGCTCTTTACAGATTGCAAAGCACTTCCCATAAATTTGAGGAGTTCCTTCAGTGTGCTTATTCAATCCTCATAGCAGCAATTGTAGAGGATACCATTATTAGCTTCGTTTTACAGATGCAGAAACTGCTTAGACCAGGCAAGTCATTTGCTTAGGGTCAAGCTGCTGGTAAGGGACAGGACCAGTATCTGAACTCAAGTTTGTCTGATTCCAAAGCTTATCCTTTCATTGTACTAGGCTGTTGTACAGCTGAATGAGTGGATCTACATTATATTGAATACAGATAATACAGATAGCAGATACAGAATAAATACCATTTTAAGATAAACAAAAAGTTATCTTCCTCTTTTCAAAAATTTCCCAAAAAACAAACATACAGACAAGCAATTGAGTTCAGTGTGACAGCCTTTTCATTTTCAGAAGTGATACAGTTAGTGTGTTTGCCAGCTGTTTGAGGTCACTGTGCTTGATTCATGGCTCTGTTTACTTATCAGCTGTATTATCTTGCGCAAGTGATCTAACTTTCCTGTGCCTCATTTTTCACATTTGTGAGACAGGGTTAATAACGGGACCTACTGCAGACTTAGCTGTGAGGATTAAATGCTGACTCCTTCCTGCCTTTGTTTTACTAGAAGTATACCAAGGACTAATCCCAGTCTAGCTGGGGAGTCAGGCCAGGCACAGCTGTCATATGATAGCACAGGGATACAAATATAATATGGGTCTGGAACACCATAGGTACTTAATAAATATTAGTTGAAAGAATGAACAAAACTCTGGCTGGTATTTTCAGGGAAGATTTCATGAAGGAAGTGACTTTTGAGCCAGATCTTCAAGAATGTGTAAGAGTCTGTCTGATGGAGAAGGAGATGTGTGGACCAAATTTGAGGGTCAAAGATTAGGGCACCTGGGGCGCCTGGGTGGCGCAGTCGGTTAAGCGTCCGACTTCAGCCAGGTCACGATCTCGCGGGCTGCGAGTTCGAGGCCCGCGTCAGGCTCTGGGCTGATGGCTCAGAGCCTGGAGCCTGTTTCCGATTCTGTGTCTCCCTCTCTCTCTGCCCCTCCCCCGTTCATGCTCTGTCTCTCTCTGTCCCAAAAATAAATAAACGTTGAAAAAAAATTAAAAAAAAAAAAGATTAGGGCACCTGGATAACAGGAGTTGGGTGGTGAGTCAGGAAGAAGTAGCAAGTATTCCATCTCCTTTTTTGTTATAGGTTGATGCCTAGAGTAGTTTCTGAGCCTTACAATCTTTGGAATATTCTGGCTTGGGAAACTTGCCTTAGTAGAGGAGGCAAAACTTTGCCTCTACCCTCTAGGATCTTTGACTGGGCCTGAACATTTAATTGACATAATACAGATTAACAGGAGAAAAGCATACAAATTTATTTAATATAAACTTTTATGGGACACAGGAGCCCTCATAAGGAAATGAAGACCCAAAGAAGGGGCAAAGCTTAAATGCTTTTATAATAGGTTGAACAAAGAGAGGCAATTGTGGAAAAATAACTAAAATGTTCAGGGAGGCTATAGAAAGATAAGAATTATTTTAACAAGGTCTGTTTGTACAGAATCCTCAATCTCAACTTTCTGTCCTTCATAAGAGTGTTTCTTTTCTCCTAGGAGCTCAAGGGCAGCTCTCACACAGGAGTTCTATCTCCTGTTTTCAGGAAGAAAAGAGATCAGAGTGTCCCTATTGTATCTGCTGTTTTTCAAGTGCTTTTCACTCAAAATAATCTTTATGCCAAAGCAGCATTTTATAGAGTGGTTTTTTTGGGCATCCCTCATTTTTATACCTCTTTTATAACATAAGAGTCTTCCCATTGTGAAAAAGGGCAAGGCTTTAGATGCCTGCGTCTGAACACTGTGTTAGGGCTAGAGGACTGGCTTGTGGGTAATCTATATTTTAGGCATTCCAGTCTGATGAGAGCATCTCGTCTACTGCCAATATCTGTTCTAATTGGTTAGGCATATGCTCTACCAATTGTTATGTATTTTCAAATATCACCAGATAAAGATACTGATTTTCATGCAAAATTTGGGTGGGGGGAAGAGAATAAACAATAAGGATCTATTCAAATATTTTTTAAAGCTGCTACTTTGGAGCATACAACTCTTGATCTCGGGGTTGTGAGTTCAATCAAGCCTAGCTCCACGTTCGGCTCAGAGCTTACTTTAAAGTATATATACGGGCACCTGGGTGGCTCAGTCAGTTGAGCGTCCAACTTCAGCTCAGGTCATGATCTCCCGGTTTGTGAGTTCAAGCCCCGCGTTGGGCTCGGTGCTGACAGTTGGGAGCCTGGAGCCTGCTTCAGATTCTGTGTCTCCCTCTCTCTCCGCCCCTCCCCCACTCACACTCTGTCTCTCTCTCCTTCAAAAATAAATAAACATTAAAGTCTACATAAAAAAATTTTTTTAAGCTGTTGCTTTTACCTTTGTTAAATTTCCTTGCCTTTATTTTGATAGATTGTAGAAACATTATTTCAAAAACTAAGGTAATTTAACAAGAGAAAAATGCATGCACAGTTCCACCCATTCTGCACAGACTTTGAAATTTTTTGTATTTCCTTTCAGGTCTTGTCTTTTGAATACTACCATTCTACCACTGAAACCTAAATCTCCAGATGAAGTTTTTTCTGTTTTTTAAATTCTGGTCAGTTAAGCGTCCAACTCTTGATTTTGGCTCAGGTCATGATCTTATTGTTCCTGGGATCCAGCCCCATGTTGGGATCTGTGCTGAAAGTGCAGAGCCTGCTTAGGATTCTCTCTGTCTCTGTCTCTTTCTCTCTCTCTCTCTGCCCCTCCCCTGCTTGTGCTCTCTCTCTTTCAAAATTAATAAATAAACTTTAAAAATCTTATATATTTTATTTTATTATATAATTTATAACTATATTATATTATATGTTATATAAAGTATATATTATTATAATATATTATATTATATACTTTATATAACATATATTATAATATGTTATAATTATATTATATAATTTATATAATATATTATATTATATAAAAATCTTATATATTTTATTTTAGAAAGTAACAGGTGTTCAATGTAAAAAATTTTGATTCTACAAATGTATTAAGTAGAATATAAAAATTTCTCATTATCCCCAAATCCAGGGGCAACTATACAATACTTACTGTCTTTTCTTCCAGTTTTATGTTCATTTGTTGATTGGTTGGTTTGACTGGAGGTGTAGAGGTTTTAGTTAATCACTCTCCTCAGTACATGGCATTTTATCATCTTAGGTCACTGATAATATTTTTAAAAAATGTTTATGTATTTACTTTGAGAGAGAGAGAGAGAGAGAGAGAGAGAGAAAGAGCATGAGCAAGCATGCATGAGTGGGGGGAGGAACAGAGACAGAGAGAGAGAGAGAGAGAGAGAGAGAGAGACAGAATCCTAAGCAGGCTCCATGCCTAGTGCTGAGCCTAAAATGGGGCTTGATCTTGCAACAGCGATATCAGCACCTGAGTCTAAATCAAGAGTCAGATGCTTAACCGACTGAGCCACCCAGGTGCCCCAGTGTTTATACATTTAAGTCTTATTTGTTATTTATTTTTTCTCTTTTATCCCTTTCCTTTCCCCACAAAGGCAACTGTGTTCTATTTGGTGTATATCTTTTCATTTGTATATGTTCATATGAAATGTGAATTTTTATTTTGTATAGATGTATTTTAATTTATGCAAATGGTACAGTATTTAAATCTCATTGTGTTTCTTCAGATTTTTTACTGAGCACTGTTTTTAAAATGCATTCATGTTGCTGTGTATACATCTAATGCATTGCTTCTGACTGCTATGTAACTTCACGATATAAAATTTACTACATTTTAGCTATCTAGTCTCCAGTGATAGACCACCAAACAGGTAGTCTTTAAGTCCTTGCCTTCATAAATAATACTGCAATTAGCATTTTAATCCTTTGTGTGTCCGCCTAAGAATTTCTTTGAGATATATCCCAGGAGTGGCTATGGGCTCATAGAATATGTGAGTTCATAATTCTCTTAACTTATGTCAAATTCCTTTCCACAGTGGCTATAGCAGTCCATACCCCTGCCACCATGCATAAGGGTTCCTTCCAGCCACCAGCAGGCATCAAACATTCTGATTTTCATAGTTTAATTGATATAAAACCATAGCACATTGCTGTTTTAATTAACATTTCTCTGATTTTTTTAAGCATCTCTTCACATGCTTTTTGATTTGTAGGTTTCTTCTCTGTTCATATCTTTTGCTTATTTTTCTCTAGAGGTTGCTGTTTTCTTTATTTGCAAGAGTTTTGTATGCTAAGTATTTCAAATATCTTCTCCCATTTTCTCATCTAGTTACTTTGTCCACAGTTTTTTGTTGAATGGGGATCCTGATTATTCATCAACATTATTGTGTCATAGTCTGTGATTTTGAAGTTTTGCCTTTCTCTTCTCACAAACTATGTTTCCTATTTTAAAAATATATTTTTAAATATTTATTATGTCTTTAATTCTCCCAGAGTCCAACTTTGTATAAGGTGTAGAATTGTCAAAATATGGTAATTATAGTATTCCAGCCTTGATAGACCAGTTTCTGAGAGGGAGATATTAAAATCTGCAGCTATAATTATGCATCTATTTCTCTCTGTGGTTCTGTGTATTTTAATACTCTAATTAAGTGCACCTATGGGTTTGCTTATTGTTTCTTTGATGAATATATAATTACTTTTTATCACTTTTTACCTTTTGATACTAAAATTTCTTTTTGACAGAATTAAGATCACAACCCAGTTCATATTTGCCTAGTGTATCTCTTTTCATCTTTTTATTTTTAATCTTCATATATTTTTATATTTTTTCATTTTTTAATGTTTATTTATTTTAAGAGAGAGAGAGAAAGCAAGCAGGGGAGGGGCAGAGAGAGAGAGGGAGAGAGAGAATCCCAAGTAGGATCTGCACTGTCAGTGTGGAGATCAACGTGGGGCTCTAACTCATGAACCGTGGGATCTTGACCTGAACCAAGATCAAGAATCGAACACTTAGGGGCGCCTGGGTGGCGCAGTCGGTTAAGCGTCCGACTTCAGCCAGGTCACGATCTCGCGGTCCGTGAGTTCGAGCCCCGCGTCAGGCTCTGGGCTGATGGCTCAGAGCCTGGAGCCTGTTTCCGATTCTGTGTCTCCCTCTCTCTCTGCCCCTCCCCCGTTCATGCTCTGTCTCTCTCTGTCCCAAAAATAAATAAACAGTGAAGAATCGAACACTTAACCTACTGAGTCACTCAGGCATCCCCTATCTTTTCATGTTTTAAGTGTGTCTCTTACAGCCAATTTATTATTGGATGTAATTTTTAAAAATCCAATTGGTGAGGTTAACTTATTTGCATTTAATGTAATTACTATATACTAAGGTTTAGTCCCACCATCCATTTACTGTACATTCCTTTTTATCTTAAATTTCCATTTCTACTTTCCACTGGCTAGACTGAATTTTCTTCTGCAGGTTTAAAATTTATACATAACATTGTATTTACCGTGGTAGTGGCCACTAACTTCAGTCTCCAGAGAGAGTTCCTCTCTCTTAATGGCTTGAATAAAAGCCTAAACAAAAGTTCCAAGCTTGACATCCAAAGATCTGATGTGTCATGTGTTCACATTGATCTAATCACTGTTGCTGTGATGGAAGGTACTTGATTTCTAAAGGAAACACAGGGTGTCATTACCAAAAGGAAGAAAGGAGTCTGGGAAAACACAAAACAGTATATGTCCACTTCTTCATACTAAATCAACTTCTTAAGCCTCAGTTTCTTCATCTGTGAAATGGCAATGATAATACCTATCTCAAAGGGGCGATATGTGGAGAATTGGGTATCATATCTCTTATAAATTATAAAGTACTGTACAAAGATTAGTTATTAGTCTTGCTCTTGCATTTCTCACATGGTATTATTTATCTGTATGTATTTGTATTGTTTGTCTGTATTTATTGATGGTATTTATCTGTACTATTATATGGGGAAGTGCCATTCTAGCCAGCATTCTCCCTAAATTGTGCCGATGCTTATGGAACTGATTTTTCTTTCCTGAGAACAATGAGTGGGCAAGATGTTAGAAGGGTGTTTGACCTGAGAGTAAGTTTCCATCCAAAGAGCCCTGAAGGTGCAGAGCAGGTTAACTTGTTAGTAGACGTGCCAGACTGCACACAGCTGAAAGTTCAGTGCAATAGTGCCAAACTCCAGTTCCTTGTCTACCTCAATTTAGATGTGTGACCTTAGGCAGATCACTTAAACTCTCTGAGCCTGAAAAATGGAGGTCACAAGAACACCTATCTCTTAACGTTGTGGTGGGATTAAGTCAGACTGTATGTTAAATGCCCTGGCCTTAAAGAAATTCTTAAGCTTCTGAGACACATACTCAGATCTCTTTATTGAGCACTTATTAACTTCCATTCTGCTATATAATGGCTAGGCTGAGTGTAGGTTCTTTCTCATCTCTGAAGTACATTGACTTGCTCTCTTTTCTTAGAGAATAACTGTTGTCAAGGCCCTATGTCTTCAGAATTTGAATCAGGAATACTTGCCGACAGAATAGAATCTCACAAGAGATCCTGATCATTACGGGCAACTAAAGTTGATAATTATATATATTTCACACGTGTAGATTTAGATTCACACAAAACTGAAAGTATGTACCTGCTATGTTTACTGGAACAGGCTATTTTACCACATGATTGCTCATAAACCTATGATAATCCCATGAATTAGGTACTCATATCCCCATTTTACTGATAAGGAAATACAAGGTCACATAAATTAAGTAACTTGACCAAGGCAACACAGTTGGGAAGAAGAAGGGATACAGTCTAGTGTAATCTAAGGAAGATGGGCTTTGGAGTCAGAAAGATCTAAATTAGAATCCCAGCCATGCCATATACTAGATCTTGAACTTGGAACAGTAATCTAATCTGTTAAATCTCCATTTCCTCGGTGGGTATTAGAATATCTACCTCACCCAAGTATTATGAGGTTGAACTGAGATAGTATTTGTAAAGCAGAGTGCCTGGTACATGGTAGGTGCTTTGTAACCCCTTAGGTACTTGATAAGTATATTGGGAACCCACAGCCCATGGAGCCACCTATGGTGCTATTTTAGAGGAAACTTCAATCATCATCCAGTTTCTTTAGATACAGTGAAAGGAGCCCATCATGGGAGTTTAGAGACCTGGGATTTGATGCTGGCTCTTATTTAGTATGTGTCTGACTTTGGGCAAGGAAATTGAGCCTCAGTTTCCTTATTTATAAAGTGGAGACAATATTCTTGGCCTCACAGGGTTGCTAGACTAACAAATACAGGTGGATGCATACTCTTTTTTAGTTTTAGAAATGCTGTGTAAATGCGAGGGCTTTCAATTTGTGTTTACTATTTTCAGAGGGAGAGTACACAGGACTCAAGATAACCTGAGACCTGCCTCCTAGAGAGAAACTGTTGGAGAACCTGACCCTTAAGTGAGGCCTGATTAACTATTTGCCACTGCTGCTGCTGTGGCTGCCGCTTGTACTCAAATATCAATCATTGTGCCTGATCGGAAAGGCAGCGCTGTGCAGAATATCCCCCCCACACACACACACACATACACCCTGCCCCACACAACTGTTTGGACCAGGACTAGGAATCTGACCCAAAGGCAAGCAACTCATGAGCTTGCCAATGACCTACAAATGTCTGTCTCCTAAAAAATGAGTTGGACAAATAAATATTTCTCTTTCAGGAATTTAAATTGGGAAACATGAGGTGATTGAGGCAATTAGTAGCACTAAAACTATGACTAAAAGGATGCAAAGAGAGAGGCCACGAGGTTGAGTAGGGGTATATGAGAGAGGAGACAGAGTCTAGGCTGTGACAAACCAAAGTGATGATGAGGCAGAAATTATGAGTAAATGGAAGCTATAAAGTAGAAAATGATAATATATGTTTATTCAACAAATATTTATAGGGTTCCTTCTATGAACAAGGCACTGTGTTAGGCTCAGAATACACAAAAGTGACTAGGACACAGCCTCTGTCTTTATAGCACTTAATTTTAGTGGGGAAGAGAGACAAAACAAGTAAACAAATAATTACAAATTGTTTTAAGGGCTAAAAAGAAAACAAATATGAGCTGAGATAGAACATACCAGCAAGGGAGCCACTTAAACAACAGCAATGGTAAGGGAATCACATATCATTAAAGTGATACCTGAAGAATGAGAAGAAGCCAAGGAGAAGAGTGTTTGAAGTGGAGGATAAATAATGTCGACTGGCAGGAAATGGCTTATCATGTTCAAGGAAACTGACAAACAGAAAACAAAACAAGCCATGTGGCTGAAGGAAAGTCAAGGAAAGGGAACAGCATGAGATAAATTTGAAGGGGTAAGCAGGAGGCACATCACAGGACCCAGCAGGCCTAAGTATGGAGTCCGGAATCTAGTTCCAGTGAGCCCCAGTGAGAAGCCATGAAAGTATTTGAGTCTGGGTGATATGATCCAGTAGCATGTGTACATAAACTTGAAGGCTAAAGAGTCACTCTGGGTTCAAACCTAAACTCCACCATATACCAGCTGTGTGACCTTGGGCAAATAAGTTAAACTCTCTGTGCCCCAATTTCCTTTTCTATAAAACTGAGATAGGTTTTACCTCATAGAGTCATTGTGAAGATAATATATATACAAAGTGCTTACAGCAGTTCCTGGCACATAATAAACACCCAAAAAATATAAGCTTGTATTATTATCTTGTTTTCAAAAATATCATGGTAGCTACTGTATAGAGAATGAATGTGTGAGGGATAAAAGAGAAGCCAGTTATGAGGCTGATGGGTCACCTAGGTAAGAGATGATGCGCAAAGTGGTAGTAGTGGTTTCTAGCTAGAGCAACCAGGTGGAGGGAGGTGACATTTACTGAGAGGGAGGAGCTTGGAGGAAGCAGGTTTGGCAGGGAAATTAGGAGTTCTGTTTTAGACATGTTACACTTCAGCTGTCAGTGAGATCCATGTAGATGTCAATGAAGTAGTTGGTTGTAAGTTTGGAGCCCAGAAGAAAGGTATGGGACGAAGACATGAATTTAGAAGTCATTGACATAATCAGCATTCAAAGATTCCCTTCCTAGTATCATCATTCAAAGATACAGAAGTAGTTGAGATTATCTAGGGAAACAGTATACAGAGAGAAGTGAAGGGAGCCAAGAAGAGTCCTGAGCAGCCACATATTTTGGAGCAGTTGAACAAACAAGGAGAATGAGGAGAGGCCTGTGAAGAGGAAGTAGAACCAGAAGAGTGTGGAATCAAAAACCAAGAGAGTAGAGTGTTTCAAGAAAATTAGGTCAGTTGAGTGTGGAAAGGTCAAATAATATAAGGATAAAAAAATAGTGAAGTGAGTGTTTGTGTGTGTGTGTGTGTGTGTGTGTGTGTGTGAAGGCGCTAAGTAAACATCAAACGGGCTGAAAATGAATTGAAGGTGTTCTTACTTTAACAGCACATATGCTAAAACTAAAACAAAACAGAAAATTGGCATGACTCCCCCATATAGATGACACACAAATTGCGAAGCATTCCATATGTTTTCATATGGATTTGACAATGTTAACTTTTACATATTCAAACAGAAATTTGAATCTACAAGAATGAAAGGCATTCTAAAAATTAATATAAATAGAAAACAAATAAACCTAACTATATATAAATAAGTAATATAAACATTCTGAAGGAAAATAAAACTTAATCCAAATAAATTTTGAATGCAGTACTTTGCATATATACCTTTAGTCTAAAAACAAAACTACAAACAAATTTTGAATCCAATTTAATAGACTTTTTAGGTGACATGGATATAGCAATTCTGAAACTATTTTGTGTGTATCACAACACTGAGCAAATGAAAAAAGACAATGATGCTGTTGGGAGTCAGAGCTCCCACTGTGGGAAAATAAGGAATAGGAGATGCAAATAAGGAATAGGAGAAAAAACCCTGTGGTGCTGAATTGGAATTAGAGTGTGCCAGTAATGAATTCATGATTAAAAATAGTTAAACTACATTAAGTTGCCATTTTTCCTTCGTGGCTCTGTTTACCTAAAAGGCCTAAAAGCAATTATACCCCAGTAACAATGAGTATATCTGGTGCCCAGATCTTGGTTTCTAAATACCATTGCCTACTAAAAGGGGAGCTCTTTGGAGAGATGGACGATTTCCAAGACTAGACAGGAAAAGTAAAAGATGTACCTGGGATGCTATATTACGCCAGAAAGCAAGAAAGTGCTTAAAAAAAAAAAAAAGATGGGTGTGTGTCAAAAGGATACAGGAACCAGTATGAAGGAGCTCTCACTGACCAAATCTGGGACAAGTTGAACATTAAAATGAATAATGACAGTAATAGATTATAACCTATTAAATAAAATAAGAATCTATAAGTCTATACTGACAATAATAAATATACAAATAAATAGGAGAAAAGGGAAAGATCTTGCTTACAGTATAATGCCAACTAAAAATGTAGGTGGAATAATGGAATGATAAAATCATCACTTGACCACCTTTAGAGTAATGAATTCAGATGTTGCTCTGGAGTTTTATTTTACACACATTAAACTGAAGATGTCAGTGAAATATCCAAGTGGATATCAATTAGGCAGTTGGTTGTAAGTTTGGAGCCCAGAAGAGAGGTCTGGGATGAAGATATGAATTTAGAAGTCTTTAGCATAATCAGCATTTGAGGACATAGAAGGAGTAGAGACTATCAATTAGCAAAGAATGTTGAAAACTTTGAGCATAAATTTGAAGAGGAACAAGATATTTATACAGTTTCAAAGTACCTCTCCAAAGATTACTTACTTATATGGGAAAAAATGCTAACTTTATAGTGAAAAAACCTGGCAGATGCCATCTTAACCAACTGATCAAAGGTGAACAATAATGGGACCAGGTGACATAATGTTTTTCCTCACCTTATGAACTGAGGACATAACATCCCCTGGGTAGTATTCCTGCTCCCTCTAAAAAAAAAAGAAAAAGAAATAGAATTATAAGTAAACATGAAACAAAACCAAATAGAAGGAAATTCTACAAAACATTGGTATATACTTCCCAAAAATGTCAATATCATGAATAACAATGTAAGACTGGGGAACTGCTCTAGATTAAAGGAGACTAAAGAGTCATGACAGTTAAATGTAATGCATGATTAGGGATCAGGCAGTGGATCAGAGGGAAAATTGCTAGATAGGACAGTATCAGGCCAATAAGTGAACTTTGAATATGTCCTAAATATAAGGACTTCTATCAATGTTAAATTTCCTGAATTTGATCATCATACTTGGGGGTGGGGGAGGAATGCAGGTACATAAGAGAATCTCCTGGGGTGCCAGGTTGGCTCAGTCAACCATGACTTTGGCTCAGGTCATGATCTCACATTTCTTGAGTTCTAGCCCCACATCAGGCTCTGTACTGACAGCTCAGAGCCTGAAGCCTGCCTCAGATTCTGTGTCTCCCTCTCTCTGCCCCTCTCCCACTCACACTGTTTCTCTCTCTCTCTTTCTCTCAAAAATAGTCAAACATTAAAAAAAATTAAAAAAGAGAGAGAATGTCCTTGTTCTTAGCAAATACACACTCAAATATTTAGGATATTAGGGGTAAATACTACAATTCGAATGGTTCAGGAAACATTTGTATATATGCATGCATTCATACACATATGCAAACACACACAGACAAAGAGACTGTGGCAAAATATTAAATTCTGGTGCATTGGGGTGAAGAGTGTATAGGAATTCTTCATAATATTAGTGCACCTCTTCTGAAAGTTTGCAATTATTTTGAAGTAAAAAGCTTAAAAATAAACTGAAATGAGGAACTAGAAAGAGTATACTGGTAACTCTTGAAAAATTTGGCTCTGAAGGGAAGCAGAGAAATAGGACTGGAGAGAGAGTCAGGGTTATAAAATAGCTCTTTAAAGATAGGAGAAACTAGAACAGATTTGTACGCTGATGAAAACAACAATGACCCTCAGCCCATCTTTTATAAGAGATTCGATCAAAGCCAGTTGCGTTAGGCTCCTCTGAAAACATTTTATTCCTTAAACTACAACCAAGAAGACATTTGGGTCACCACTTGAGGGCAGTACAAAATGACGCTGTATGTCATTCTGGTGGTTTTACTGTTTCAGCTGCTGGAACAAAACAAAGCCCTTTATGTGATTTTCTCTCAAATATGCCATGTGAAATAAACCTCCTAACACATCACTTTTTCCAAATCTTTTAAACAAGAAAAGACCAACATAATTCATAACAAGGGTGAGGAGAGAAGGGGGTGAGAAAAAGGGTCTCATCCTTAGAAAAATGCCTGTCACATGTCATGAATTTAATACAGAATAGAAGGTAACAGAAAAATTAGAGCATGTCAGTTGGAAGCAGCTCTAGAAAAGGATGAATCCAGCCCCCACATTTTATAGACAGGGCCTTGGGTCCAGAGGAGGGAAGGGACTTGACCAAACCACAATAATGTGGTAGAAAAGATAATTTTTTTAAGGCAGTTCTTGCTTGATTTAAAAAAAATTTTTTAATGTTTTTATTTATTTTTGAGACAGAGAGAGACAGAGCATGAGCAGGGGAGGGGCAGAGAGAGAGGGAGACACAGAATCTGAAGCAGGCTCCAGGCTCTGAGCTGTCAGTACAGAGCCCAATGCAGAGCTCAAACTCACGGACTGTGAGATCATGACCTGAACTAAAGTCGGATGCTTAACCGGCTGAGCCACCCAGGCACCCTGAAAAGATAATGGTTTTAACATTTACCCTGGTTAGTCTGTAAAGACAGAGGTTCTGATACTTTCAAATAACATCGTAAATATAGCTTGCAAAGAGACTGACCCCATCATTGGTACTGATACTGAGTTCCTGAAAAAATTGTGACCTCTGTTGTGAGACTGTGCCCCTTATGTCTTCTTCTACCCTGGGAGGATTTGACTCTTCACCTTCAAATCTTGTCCACTTTGTTTTGTTTTGTTTTGCTAATTTTTTAAAAAATGTTTTTATTTATCTTTGAGACAGAGAGACAGAGCATGAGCAGGGGAGTGGCAGAGAGAGAGGGAGACACAGAATCCGAAGCAGGCTCCAGGCTCTGAGCTGGCAGCACAGAGCCTGACGCGGGGCTCAAACTCACGGACCATGAGATTATGACCTGAGCTGAAGTCGGACAATTAACCGACTGAGCCACTCAGGCGGCCCAAATCTTGTCCACTTTGACTAGTCCTAATGCTCTGGACAGCATAGTTCTGATCACAACCAACCTATTTCCTACCCCTTTCTGGTAGGGCCTAAAGGGGTCACATAATTAGACTTTCCTACCAACACTGGGGGATGAAATTGAAGTTGGAAGATGAAGTTGGAAAAAAAGGGAATGGGCATGTGGCAATACATTATTTGGAGAGAAATAACAGTATCAATGCAGTAGACTAGAGATGATCTTACAAGGACAATCAGAAAATCCAAGAGAAGTACAAAACTATAAATATGACATAATATATAATGGAGAAGAAAGCACTTTTAGATTGATTAAAATACAGAAACCAATATGACTTCCTATCATGCTAACAAGTGGGCTCAATTATGCAGAAGGGCTCCTAACCTCACTATTACCTGTAGAAAAATGCTCACACATCAGCCTGATGTTTCAAATGCTCACACTATTACCAGCCTAACCTGGCCCCAGCCCATGCTTTAGTCTCGTGTCCTGCCATAGTTCCCATCCCATGCACCAACCATGGTTTTCTTTCTTTCTTTCTTTCTTTCTTTCTTTCTTTCTTTCTTTCTTTCTTTCTTTCTTTCTTTTTCCTTCTTTCTTTTTCTTTTTTAAATATGAAATGTATTGTCAAATTGGTTTCCATACAACACCCAGTGCTCATCCCAACAGGTGCCCTCCTCAATACCCATCACCCACCCTCCTCTCCCTCCCAACCCCCATCAACCCTCAGTTTGTTCTCAGTTTTTAAGAGTCTCTTATGATTTGGCTCCTTTCCTCTCTAACCTTTCTTTCTTTTTTTTTTTCCTTCCCCTGCAAAACTTTTCTAATGTTTATTTATTTTTGAGAGAGAGAAAGACAGAGTGTGACCAGGGGAGAGGCAGAGAGAGAGGGAGACGTAGAATCTGAAGCAGGCTCCAGGCTCTAAGCTGTCAGCGCAGAGCCTGATGCAGGCATGGAACCCACGGACCGCAAGATCATGGCCTGAGCCAAAGCTGACGCTTAACTGACTGAGCCACCTGCACGCTCCTCCAACCACTGCTTTCTGAACACTTGCTGCAATAGTTTAAGTGCTGTGGTATATCAGGCTGTGCTCTGCACGTGCTCC
This sequence comes from Prionailurus bengalensis, assembly GCF_016509475.1. NCBI lineage: Eukaryota > Metazoa > Chordata > Mammalia > Carnivora > Felidae > Prionailurus > Prionailurus bengalensis. The sequence continues at coordinate 41,461,093 of NC_057345.1, read as the reverse complement.
ATTTTGAGGTTCACCTCAAATGCCACCTTCTTTGGATGTTTTTCCTTGATCTGACCCTCACATTTACTTGAAGATTCCTTTTGGCCCCCACAGGCATTGCATGTACTTATCTTGAGCATTCATTTCTGCCTTTTCTTCTGCACTACATAATGAGCACTTGGGGGGCATAGACTGGGTCTTAATACTACTATTATTTCTTAGGGAGTGTTTCCATTTATTAGTAATCTACTAATCTTTCTTTTTAAACATTTTGCTTCTGAGGGAGAGAGAGAGAGAGGAAGAGAAAGGGGGCATGCAAGTTGGGGAGGAGCAGAGGGAGAGGGTGGGTAAGAATCTAAGCAGGCTTTTCTCTCAGTGCAGAGCCCCATGCAGGGCTCAATCTCACAACTGTGAGATCATGACCTGAGGTGAAATCAAGAGTCGGATGCTTAACTGACTGAGGCACCCAGGCACCCCTACCAATGTTCTTTCTTATCTTTCTACCACTCCTGCCTTTCCAGCTCACTCCTTCCAACATCCCAACTCTAACAGTGCTCTGATAACCCCTGGACCAGTGATCCCAACACCTCTTGACCATTCCTTACCCATCTTATATCCTTACTTCTTTTCTTACCCACTTAAATTCCAATGTCCAATGTTATAATAATTCCCTTGATATGTCTGCTTCTTGTTTGCTTTTGTTGCTTTGTTATTTTGCCTCACAAAACTCCTACCCAGGACAATCTAACTCTCCACCTACTTTCTACCTTTTGGAAAGTTGTTGAAGAAAACCCACAATGATGTCAACTGGACTCTACAAATTCATTACCACTAATCTCAAGTGATCCTTTACTGCTATCTGGTAATCATTTTATTTAATAGTCCATCTACTTTCCCTAAATGATTATTTCATACCTTTTTTCCCTTCAAACTTCCAGTACCTTCTTCTTTCTGTTCCCTCTCAGCAGATAACCCACCCGCCTTCATCCATGCCTGCATATTCCTGTCCTCTCAATGGTACTCTGAAAGCCAATCCTTTCCCTTATGCTCCAGCAGTTCTCTCTCTTATCTATCTCATCATATTTCCCTTTCCAAAGGATCATCCCATCAGCTTAAAAAAGCATTATAGTATATCTAATATTAAAAAAAGAAAATTCTCTTGACTCCATGTTCCCTTCTAGCTAACACATTATTTCTCTGCTCTTCATTTCAGTCAAATATCTGTAAAGAATTATATATTATTCCTTGATTTCAAGTCCTACCTTTTTATTCTTTCTAGAGTCCACTCAATCAGGTTTTATCCCCTCCCTTAACTAAAGCTCTTTTTACCAAGGTCACAAAAGAACTCCATGTGGATAAATCTGGAGGTCAATTCTCAGTTCTTATCTAAGTAGCTCTAGGATCAGACCGGGCACATTTGCTAACTTCCTCCTTCCTTCCTCATTTCTTCTTGAAACATTTGTCTTTATTTGGTTCCAGGGCAGACACCATGCTCTCCTGGTTTTGCTGGAAACTCACTGGTGGTTGCTCTTTCTCAGTTCCCTCTCTTTTGCTAGTTCTACTTCATTTCCTTGATCTCTAACATTGGAGTGGCTGCAGTTGGACTTGTTGGATCTACAGACACTCTTTGTACAGATAGTCTTACCCAGTCTCATGGCTTTAATGTTATTGGCCCTCTGAACTCCACACTTTTATTCCAATTGCATTCTTGACATTTCAACTTAGATGTTTAAAAAGTATCTCAAAATTATGGGGCACCTGGGTGTTCAGTCAGTTGAGTGTCCAATTCTTGATTTTGGCTCAGGTCATAATCCCAGGGTCTTGGGATCAAGTCCTGCATCAGACTCCATGCTGACCATGGAGCCTACTTAAAATTCTCTCTCCCTCTGCCTCTCCCCTGCTCTTTCTCTCTCTAAAATAAAAAAAAAAATGTAAAGCACCTAAAAAGCTTTGCTTTTAAAAGGTTTGCTAAAAAGCAAACCTAGAGCAAGACAAAATTCCTGATGTTCTCCCCAAGTTGGTTTTTTCCAGTCTTCCCCCATCTCACCCCATTAGGCAAAAACTGGCAAAAACCAAGCATCATCCTTGACTCTTTTCTTCTCTCATACCTCAGATCTTTAGCAAACCAAGTAGGCTCTACCTTCAAAATATATACAGATCTGACCACTTCCTACCACTTCTTCCCCTAACTCCCATTCTCCCCCACCTCCAATTGCTAACTCTCTGACCCAAGTAATCATCATATCTGGATTGTTGTAACAATATCACATTTATTTTACTGCTTTCTGCTCTTGTTATCTACACTATATTTTTCCCACAGTAGTCCAAATAATCTTTTTTAAACCTAAGCTATACTATGTTCTTCCTCTGTTCAAAACTCCCGTAACTTTCCATCTCATTCAGTGTAAAAGACAAAGTCTTTAAAATGGTCCATAAGGCCTCACTTGATGTAGGATACTATAACCTCTCTGACTTCCTTTCTTTTTTTTTTCAATATATGAAATTTATTGTCAAATTGGTTTCCATAGAACACCCAGTGCTCATCCCAAAAGGTGCCCTCCTCAATACCCATCACCCACCCTCCCCTCCCTCCCACCCCACATCAACCCTCAGTTTGTTCTCAGTTTTTAACAGTCTCTTATGCTTTGGCTCTCTCCCACTCTAACCTCTTTTTGTTTTTTCCTTCCCCTCCCCCATGGGTTTCTGTTAAGTTTCTCAGGATCCACATAAGAGTGAAACCATATGGTATCTGTCTTTCTCTGTATGGCTTATTTCACTTAGCATCACACTCTCCAGTTCCATCCACGTTGCTACAAAAGGCCATATTTCATTCTTTCTCATTGCCACGTAGTATTCCATTGTGTATATAAAACACAATTTCTTTATCCATTCATCAGTTGATGGACATTTAGGTTCTTTCCACAATTTGGCTATTGTTGAGAGTGCTGCTATGAACATTGGGGTACAAGTGCCCCTATGTATCAGTACTCCTGTATGCCTTGGGTAAATTCCTAGCAGTGCTATTGCTGGGTCATAGGGTAGGTCTATTTTTAATTTTCTGAGGAACCTCCACACTGCTTTCCAGAGCGGCTGCACCAATTTGCATTCCCACCAACAGTGCAAGAGGGTTCCCGTTTCTCCACATCCTCTCCAGCATCTATAGTCTCCTGATTTGTTCATTTTAGCCACTCTGACTGGCGTGAGGTGATATCTGAGTGTGGTTTTGATTTGTATTTCCCTGATGAGGAGCGACGCTGAGTATCTTTTCATGTGCCTGTTGGCCATCCGGATGTCTTCTTTAGAGAAGTGTCTATTCATGTTTTCTGCCCATTTCTTCACTGGGTTATTTGTTTTTTGGGTGTGGAGTTTGGTGAGCTCTTTATAGATTTTGGATACTAGCCCTTTGTCCGAAATGTCATTTGCAAATATCTTTTCCCATTCCGTTGGTTGCCTTTTGGTTTTGTTGGTTGTTTCCTTTGCTGTGCAGAAGCTTTTTATCTTCATAAGGTCCCAGTAATTCACTTTTGCTTTTAATTCCATTGCCTTTGGGGATGTGTCGAGTAAGAAATTGCTGTGGCTGAGGTCAGAGAGGTCTTTTCCTGCTTTCTCCTCTAGGGTTTTGATGGTTTCCTGTCTCACATTCAGGTCCTTTATCCATTTTGAGTTTGTTTTTGTGAATGGTGTGAGAAAGTGGTCTAGTTTCATCCTTCTGCATGTTGCTATCCAGTTCTCCCAACACCATTTGTTAAAGAGACTTTTTTCCATTGGATGTTCTTTCCTGCTTTGTCAAAGATGAGTTGGCCATACGTTTGTGGGTCTAGTTCTGGGGTTTCTATTCTATTCCATTGGTCTATGTGTCTGTTTTTGTGCCAATACCATGCTGTCTTGATGATTACAGTTTTGTAGTAGAGGCTAAAGTCTGGGATTGTGATGCCTCCTGCTTTGGTCTTCTTCTTCAAAACTACTTTGGCTATTCGGGGCCTTTTGTGGTTCCATATGAATTTTTGGATTGCTTGTTCTAGTTTGGAGAAGAATGCTGGTGCAATTTTGATTGGGATTGCATTGAATGTGTAGATAGTTTTGGGTAGTATTGACATTTTGACAATATTTATTCTTCCAATCCATGAGCAGGGAATGTCTTTCCATTTCTTTATATCTTCTTCAATTTCCTTCATAAACTTTCTATAGTTTTCAGCATACAGATCTTTTACATCTTTGGTTAGATTTATTCCTAGGTATTTTATGCTTCTTGGTGCAATTGTGAATGGGATCAGTTTCTTTATTTGTCTTTCTGTTGCTTCATTATTAGTGTATAAGAATGCAACTGATTTCTGTTCATTGATTTTGTATCCTGCAACTTTGCTGAATTCATGTATCAGTTCTAGCCGACTTTTCATGGAGTCTATCGGATTTTCCATGTATAATATCATGTCATCTGCAAAAAGCGAAAGCTTGACTTCATCTTTGCCAATTTTGATGCCTTTGATTTCCTTTTGTTGTCTGATTGCAGATGCTAGAACTTCCAACACGATGTTAAACAACAGCGGTGAGAGTGGGCATCCCTGTTGTGTTCCTGATCTCAAAGAAAAAGCTCTCAGTTTTTCCCCATTGAGGATGATGTTAGCTGTGGGCTTTTCATAAATGGCTTTTATGATCTTTAAGTATGTTCCTTCTATCCCAACTTTCTCAAGGGTTTTTATTAAGAAAGGGTGCTGGATTTTGTCAAAGGCCTTTTCTGCATCGACTGACACGATCATATGGTTCTTCTCTTTTTTTTATTAATGTGATGTATCACGTTGATTGATTTGCGAATGTTGAACCAGCCCTGCATCCCAGGAATGAATCCCACTTGATCATGGTGAATAATTCTTTTTATATGCCGTTGAATTCGATTTGCTAGTATCTTATTGAGAATTTTTGCATCCATATTCATCAGGGATATTGGCCTGTAGTTCTCTTTTTTTACTGGGTCTCTGTCTGGTTTAGGAATCAAAGTAATACTGGCTTCATAGAATGAGTCTGGAAGTTTTCCTTCCCTTTCTATTTCTTGGAATAGCTTGAGAAGGATAGGTATTATCTCTGCTTTAAACGTCTGGTAGAACTCCCCTGGGAAGCCATCTGGTCCTGGACTCTTATTTGTTGGGAGATTTTTGATAACCGATTCAATTTCTTCGCTGGTTATGGGTCTGTTCAAGCTTTCTATTTCCTCCTGATTGAGTTTTGGAAGAGTGTGGGTGTTCAGGAATTTGTCCATTTCTTCCAGGTTGTCCACTTTGTTGGCATATAATTTTTCATAGTATTCCCTGATAATTGCTTGTATCTCTGAGGGATTGGTTGTAATAATTCCATTTTCATTCATGATTTTATCTATTTGGGTCATCTCCCTTTTCTTTTTGAGAAGCCTGGCTAGAGGTTTGTCAATTTTGTTTATTTTTTCAAAAAACCAACTCTTGGTTTCGTTGATCTGCTCTACAGTTTTTTTAGATTCTATATTGTTTATTTCTGCTCTGATCTTTATTATTTCTCTTCTTCTGCTGGGTTTAGGCTGCCTTTGCTGTTCTGCTTCTATTTCCTTTAGGTGTGCTGTTAGATTTTATATTTGGGATTTTTCTTGTTTCTTGAGATAGGCCTGGATTGCAATGTATTTTCCTCTCAGGACTGCCTTCGCTGCGTCCCAAAGCGTTTGGATTGTTGTATTTTCATTTTCGTTTGTTGCCATATATTTTTAAATTTCTTCTCTAATTGCCTGGTTGACCCACTCATTCGTTAGTAGGGTGTTCTTTAACCTCCATGCTTTTGGAGGTTTTCCAGACTTTTTCCTGTGGTTGATTTCAAGCTTCATAGCATTGTGGTCTGAAAGTATGCATGGTATAATTTCAATTCTTGTAAACTTATGAAGGGCTGTTTTGTGACCCAGTATATGATCTATCTTGGAGAATGTTCCATGTGCACTCGAGAAGAAAGTATATTTTGTTGCTTTGGGATGCAGAGTTCTAAATATATCTGTCAAGTCCATCTGATCCAATGTATCATTCAGGGCCCTTGTTTCTTTATTGACCGTGTGTCTAGATGATCTATCCATTTCTGTAAGTGGAGTGTTAAAGTCCCCTGCAATTACCACATTCTTATCAATAAGGTTGCTTATGTTTATGAGTAATTGTTTTATATATTTGGGGGCTCCGGAATTCAGCGCATAGACAATTATAATTGTTAGCTCTTCCTGATGGATAGACCCTGTAATTATTATATAATGCCCTTCTTCATCTCTTGTTACAGCCTTTAATTTAAAGTCTAGTTTGTCTGATATAAGTATGGCTACTTCAGCTTTCTTTTGGCTTCCAGTAGCATGATAAATAGTTCTCCATCCCCTCACTCTCAATCTAAAGGTGTCCTCAGGTCTAAAATGAGTCTCTTGTAGACAGCAAATAGATGGGTCTTGTTTTTTTATCCATTCTGATACCCTATGCCTTTTGGTTGGTGCATTTCATCCATTTACATTCAGTGTTATTATAGAAAGATACGGGTTTAGAGTCATTGTGATGTCTGTATGTTTTATGCTTGTAGTGATGTCTCTGGTACTTTGTCTCACAGGATCCCCCTTAGGATCCCTTGTAGGGCTGGTTTAGTGGTGACAAATTCCTTCAGCTTTTGTTTGTTTGGGAAGACCTTTATCTCTCCTTCTATTCTAAATGACAGATTTGCTGGATAAAGGATTCTCGGCTGCATATTTTTTCTGTTTAGCACACTGAAGATATCGTGCCAATCCTTTCTGGCCTGCCAAGTTTCAAAAGAGAGATCAGTCACGAGTCTTATAGGTCTCCCTTTATATGTGAGGGCACGTTTATCCCTTGCTGCTTTCAGAATTTTCTCTTTATCCTTGTATTTTGCCAGTTTCACTATGATATGTCGTGCAGAAGATTGACTCGAGTTATGTCTGAAGGGAGTTCTCTGTGCCTCTTGGATTTCAATGCCTTTTTCCTTCCCCAGTTCAGGGAAGTTCTCATCTATTATTTCTTCAAGTACCCCTTCAGCACGTTTCCCTCTCTCTTCCTCCTCTGGGATACCAATTATGCATATATTATTTCTTTTTAGTGTATCACTTAGTTCTCTAATTTTCCCCTCATACTCCTGGATTTTTTCATCTCTCTTTCTCTCAGCTTCCTCTTTTTCCATAACTTTATCTTCTAGTTCACCTATTCTCTGCCTCTTCAATCCGAGCTGTCATCGTTTCCATTTTGTTTTGCATTTCGTTTAAAGCGTTTTTCAGCTCCTCATGACTGTTCCTTAATCCCTTGATCTCTGTAGCAAAAGATTCTCTGCTATCCTCTATACTGTTTTCAAGCCCAGCGATTAATTTTATGACTATTATTCTAAATTCACTTTCTGTTATATTATTTAAATCCTTTTTGATCACTTCATTAGCTGTAGTTATTTCCTGGAGATTCTTCTGAGGGGAATTCTTCCGCTTGGTCATTTTGGATAGTCCCTGGAGTGGTGAGGACCTGCAGGGCACTTCCCCTGTGCTGTGGTGTATAACTGGAGTTGGTGGGCGGGGCCGCAGTCAGACCTGATGTCTGCCCCCAGCCCACTGCTGGGGCCACCGTCAGACTGGTGTGTGCCTTCTCTTCCCCTCTCCTAGGGGCGGGATTCACTGTGGGGTGGCATGGCCCGTCTGGGCTACTTGCATACTGCCAGGCTTGTGATGCTGGGGATCTGGCGTATTAGCTGGGGTGGGTAGGCAAGGTGCACGGGGGCAGGAGGGGCAGGCTTAGCTCGCTTCTCCTTAGGTGATCCACTTCAGGAGGGGCCCTGTGGCAGTGGGAGGGAGTCAGATCCGCTGCCGGAGGTTTGGCTCCGCAGAAGCACAGAGTTGGGTGTTTGCGCGGAGCGAGCAAGTTCCCTGGCAGGAACTGGTTCCCTTTGGGATTTTGGCTGGGGGATGGGTGGGGGAGATGGCGCTGGCGAGCGCCTTTGTTCCCCACCAAACTGAGCTCAGCAGCTCTCCGGGGGCTCAGCAACTCTCCCTCCCTTTGTCCTCTAGCTGCTTTCTGAGCAGAGCTGTTAACTTATGACCTCCCAGACGCTAAGTCGCGCTTGCTGTCGGAACACGCTCCATCTGGCCCCTCCGCTTTTGCCAGTCAGACTCGGGAGCTTTGCTTGGCCAGCAGGCTGCCCCTCCGCCCCGGCTCCCTCCTGCCAGTCCGTGGAGCGCGCACCGCCTCACCGCCCTTCCTACCCTCTTCCATGGGCCTCTCGTCTGCGCTTGGCTCCCGAGACTCCGTTCTGCTAATCCTCTGGCGGTTTTCTGGGTTATTTAAGCAGGTGTAGGTGGAATCTAAGTGATCAGCAGGACGCTTGGTGAGCCCAGCGTCCTCCTACGCCGCCAACTTCCTGCAGTCTTCCTCTGACTTCCTTTCTTAATCATTCACCCTTTCCCTCACTCTACCCCAGCCATATTGGTGTCCTTCATATTTCCCAAATCCACTAGGCATACTCCTGCCTTGCACTGCTGTTCTTTTTGCCTTGATTGCTCCCCACCCTAGATATACTCTTTGTCACTCTCTTACTTAAAGTCTTTCCTCTAATGTTCCCTTATCCATGGGACCTTTCTGACCACCCTTAAAATCCCAAACACTCTTCCTTCTCATATTCTTTCCCATCCATCTTTCTTTCTTCCCTGATATGTTTTTCTCCTTATCAACTTATGATTATATATATTACATATATTTGTACTTTCATAAATAATTTATATAAGCTACATGACGACAGAGATTTATCTGTTTTGTTTACTGCCATATCCTCAGTACCTAGGACAGAGCTTAGCACATAGTAGGTACTGAATAACTGTTTCTTGAATTAATGAACAAATCCTCATGATAGCTCTGTAAGGTAGATTCTATTTTTTATCATCTTTATTTTATAGATGAGGGAACTGCGGCTCAGAAAGGCTAAGGAACTTAAATCATACAATTAGCAAGTAGTAGAGCTGAAGTTGGAATCAGGATGTGCTTTTATTTACAGCCCACAACTTTAACCACCATGGTATTTTGCCTTCTTTATATCTCTATAATCAGTCCTCTTAAGTATATCACCACTGCCTCTGCTATAGTTGTGGCTCCAACAACTCTTATCTGTATCTCTTTAAAACATCCTTGACCTCACTGCTCCATCCTATACACAGAGCCAGAGTGACATCTCTTTCTTTTTGTTTTGTTTTCAAATGCACAATTAAGTGGTTTTTAGTATATTCACAGAGTCACAACCATCGTCATTATCTAATTGCAGATCATTTTTATCACTCCAAAAAGAAACCCTATATCTATTAGCAGTTACTCTTCATTTCCCTTTCTCTCAGCTTCTGACAACTGTTAATCTACTTCTGTCTTCATGGATTTGCCTATTATGGACATTTCATATACATAGAATCATACAATGTGGGGCATGAAAGCCTTTTATATCTGGGTTTTTTCACATGGCACAATGTTCTCAAGGTTCATCCATGTTGTAGCATTTATCAGTACTTCATTCCTTTTTATTGCTGAATAGTACTCCATTGTGTAGATACACCATGTGTATTTATCTATTCATCAATGATGGACATTTGTTTTTTTACACTTTTTGTTATTATAAATAACATTATTGTGAATATTCATGTGCATGTTTTTTATGCAGACATATGTTTTTAATTCCCTTGGCTATATACTTAAGAGTAGAATTGTTGGGGCATATGATAACTCTATGTTTAACTCTTTGAGGAACTGCCCAATTGTCTTCCAGAGTGGCTGTATCATTGTATATTTCCACCAGAAATGTATGGAGAGTCCAATTTCTCCACATCCTTGCCAATACTGGATTATTATTATTTTTAAGGTTATTTATTTATTTTGAGAGAGAGCAAGCACGAGCAGGGGAGGAGCAGAGAGAGAGGTAGAGAGAGAATCCCAAGCAGCCTCTGTGCTAACAAGGCAGATGAGGGGCTCGATCTCGCAGTTTGTGAGATTATGACCTGAGCTGAGATAGAGAGTTGAACACTTAACCGACTGAGCCACCCAGATGCCCCAATACTAGATTATTATAACAATCTCAACAACGTTCTTTTGCATATAGATATGCAGTTGTTATTATCCATTTAAAAATTGTAACCGTTTTAGTAGGTGTAAAGTGCTATTTCACTATGGTTGTGATTAGCATTTCCGTAACGATTAATGATGTGAGCTGTTGACCATATTTTGTGCATTTTTTTGGTCACATGTACATATTCTTTGGAGAAATGCCTATTCAAATAATTTACCCAATTAAAAAAAATGTTGGGGCTCCTAAATGGCTCATTCGGTTAAGCACCCAACTTCCACTCAGGTCATGAACTCGTGGTTCACGAATTTTGAACCGCATGTCAGGCCTGTGCTGACAGCTCAGAGCCTGGAGCTTGCTTTGGATTCTGTGTCTCCCTCTCTCCCTCCCCCTCCTCCACTCATACTCTGGCTCTCTCTCTCTCAAAAATAAATCTAAAAAAAACATTAAAATTAAAAATAATTTTTTTAATGTTTATTTTGAGGGGGGAAGGGGCAGATAGAGAGGGAGAGAGAGAATTCCAAGCAGGCTATTCTCTTAACTGTGAGATCATGACCAGAGCCAAAACCAAGAGTAGGACACCTAAGTGACTGAGCCACCCAGGAGCCCCTACCCAATTTTTAAAATTGGGTTATGTATCTTCTTATTGTTGAGCTGTAAGACTTTTTAAATATATTCTGACCAATTTATTTATCAGACATATAATTTGCAAAAATACTCTCCCATTCCTTGGATTGTCTTCATTTTCTTCATGGTGCCCTTTGAAGCACAAAAGTTTTAAATTTTGATGTTCAATTGATCTATTTTTCCTTTTGTTGCTTATGCTTTTGGTGTTATAGCTAAGAAAGCATTGCTTAATCCAAAGTCATGAAGATTTACAACTATGTTTTCCTCTTAATGTTTTAGAGTTAGGGAACTTACTTTCTTCTAAGAGCTTTATAGACTTACATTTTATATCAATGAACTATTTTGATATATGGAATGAGGTTGGGGCCCAACTTCATTCTTTTGCATGTGGATATCCAGCTGTCCAAATACCACTTGTTGAAAAAAACCTATTCTTTTCCCCATTGAATTGTCTTGAACTCTGAATTGTCTTGGCACTCTTGTTCAAAATCAAGTGACCAGGGCACCTGGCTGGCTCAGTCGGTTGAGCATCCGACTTTGGCTTAGTGCATGATCTCACAGCTCATGAGTTCAAGCCCTGCATCAGGCTCTGTGCTGATAGCTTGGTGCCTGGGGCCTGCTTCGGATTCTGTGCCTCCCTCTCTCTCTGCCCCAATGCACTCAGATTCTGTCTCTGTCTCTCTCAAAAATAAGTAAACAGTAAAAAAAAAAAAAAAAAAAAGAAAGAAAATCAAGTGACCATAGGGGTACCTGGCTGGCTTTTTTGTAGAGCATGAAACTCTTGATCTTGTGGGATTGTGAGTTTGAGCTCCATGTTGGGTGTAGAGATTACTTTAAAAAAAGGAAAACCAATTGACCATAAACGTATGGGTTTATTTTTGAAGTTTCAATTCTGTTTCATTGATTTATATGTCTTTCCTTATGCCAATACCTCCTTATGGCAATAACCAATAGCCGCCTTGGTTACTCTACTTCAGTGGTAACTTTGAAATCGGGGAGTGTGAATCTTTCAACTTTGTTCTTCATTTTCAAGATTGGCTATTCTGAATCTTTTGCAAGATTGACATCTCAACAGCCTTGAGTTTTCTAATCCATGAACAGGAAAAGTCTGCATTTATTAGGTCTTTTTAATTTTTTTTCAGTGATGTTTTAGAGTTATCAGTTGTAAGTCTTAAATGTCTTCTTTTAAATTTATTCTCAGGTACGTTTCTTTTTGATGCTATTGGTAATAAAATTATCATCTTAATTCCATTTTCCTATTATTCATTGCTAGTATATAGAAATACAACTGCTATTGATCTTGAATTTTGCAATATTGTTGAATTTGTTTATTCTAATAAATTTTTTGTTGTTCCTTTGGAATTTCCATACATACAAGATCATCTCACTTGTGAATAAAGATAGTTCACATCTTTCCAATTTGGATGCCTTTCATATCTTTTTCTTGCATAATTGCCCTGCTTAGAACCTCCAGTACAATGTTGAAGAGAATGACTTTTCTTTCTTTTTTTTTAATATATTTTTTTAACATTTATTCATTTTTGAGAGACAGAAAGAGACGGAGTGTGAGATGGGGAGGCACAGAGAGAGAGAGGGCGACACAGAATCCAAAGCAGGCTCCCAGCCCTGAGCTGTCAGCACAGAGCCTGACGCGGGGCTTGAACTCATGACCTGAGTCGAAGTCAGACGCTTAATTGACTGAGCCACCCAGGCGCCCTGAGAGTGACCTTTCTAAAACACAATTTTGGGTTTTTATTTCCCAACCTTGAAACCTCTCAATGACTCCACGTTGCCCTTTGAATAAAGATTTCACAGGGGCACCTGGGTGGCTCAGTGGGTTAAGTGTCCGACTTCAGCTCAGGTCATGATCTCACTGTTTGTGAGTTTGAGCCCTCTGTCGGGCTCTGTGCTGACAGCTCAGGGCCTAGAGCCTGCTTCAGATTCTGTGTCTCCCTCTCTCTCTCTGCCCCTCTCCTGCTCACGCTCTGTCTCTTTCTGTCTTTCAATAATAAATAAACGTTAAAAAAAATTTTTTTTTTTTTTTTTAAAGAATAGGGGCGCCTGGGTGGCTCGGTCAGTTGAGCTTCCAACTTTGGCCCAGGTCACGATCTCACCGTCTGTGAGTTCGAGCCCCGCGTCGGGCTCTGTGCTGACAGCTCGGAGCCTGGAGCCTGCTTCGGATTCTGTGTCTCCCTCTCTCTCTCTCTCTCTGCCCCTCCCCCACTCATGCTCTGTCTCTCTCTGTCTCAAAAATAAAATAAAACATTAAAAAAATTTTTTTTTAAATAAATAAAAAAAGAATAAAGATTTCACTTCTCATTTACTTACTTGCATCTCATGTTAGCTTTGCATCCTTAAAATCTGACCCAACTGAATCACAGTATTTTTCCCAGCTCCTTGCTCTTTTTTGCTTCTGGGCCTTTGTGCACATTATTCCCTGTGCCTGATACACTCCACTCTCCATCTATCCCTTGCTTCAAGGTAATTTCTGCTCATGCTCCAGATCTCAGCTTGTACACAACTTCTACTAGGAAGCCTCCCCTCCCTTGTCCCACAGTGCAGATGTTACATTCCTCCAGTGTATTTCCATATCACTGGGATCTTATTCTTTTAACTTTATTACATTGCATTTATAATTGCCATTTTGCTTGTCTGTCTTCCTTTCTAGGCCATGTGCTCCTTGAGGGTGGAGACTATGCCTTATACACTTTTGTAACTCCCCTACCTTGCAAAATGCTTGGGGCATAGTATATACTTAAAACTTAACTTGTTGAATAAATTAATAAATGGGTAGAAGCCTATTTATCTGCTCTTTATAAGTCCCATACTTCAGTAAACCTGTCCTTGGTAGTTCTAATCAGTGGTCTGAAAATGAGCCTACTAGGCTAGGAGTTTGCAGGATGTTGTTCAATGTTCCCTTATAGGCCTGAAATAATTACTGTTCCCTTGAAGTTCCAATCAGAATCTTCTCTATTAAGTAGTAAAAAAATGTTTTTTCTCAGTGTCCTTTGGGTAGACATTTAATTATAGAGATAATTTGTTTTATATAGAAATTCAAATTTATAGCCTTTCAAAAACTATTGGTTTTCTTGAATCCAATTCTTCAAAGTTGATGATTTTCTAGACCCCACTGCATTTTGATGTAACAAAACTACCCAAAATATGTAGTGAGGTAGGGATTATCATTTCCATTTCACACATGAGGGGCAGAGTAGTTAAGTAACTTGCCTAAGTTCCCAGAATTTGAAACCAAGTCTGCGACACAAAACCCGTGCTCTTAATCATTTACTTCCTTCATCTTACCTACTTATAGAATATAATTTTGCAAAAAGAACAGCTGTATCTTACTTGAGGTTAAGCTTGACACTTAGAAAGGCAAAACTTGTGTATTGTCAGAATTATCCCAGAAAAATTCTAGAAATTATTCAGTATAATATACAGACACATTGTGTCTGCATAAGCTCAAAACAGCCAATTATTTTCTTCAGGCTTAAATCAAATCCTTGCTTCTCTGGTTGAGCATCAGCTGAAATCCTTGGCTTGCATATAGAGATAATATTGAAAGTAACAACAAAACCCCCTTTCTTTAAACACTGAGCACTGAAGGCATATAATTACATTCATATACAGTTAAATGCAAACATCATGCTACTCCTCTCTTTACATACTTTGATTTTCTGGACTGTAGGATAGAGTGGACAGTGCCTTCAGTGAAATAGGTACCTTTTTTTTTTTTTTAATCTCTCAGGGCCAAATGTTTCTATGAATGAGGACAGTCTCCTGAGATTTTCAAAATTTGACAGATTTACTTCAGATCTCTGTTAGGGGTGAAGACATTGACAGTGTTTATTAGTAAAGTTAGACAACATAGGACAATTATAAGGATAAGCAAATCATTAATTATCATTGTCATAACCATAATATGATAGTCCCCATTTGTTGAGCACTTATTCCCATGTGCCAGACACCGTGTAATGTGCTTTATAAGCATTGTCCATTTAATTTCCTTTATCACTCGGATGTAGTTTCCATAAAACTGAGGCTCAAAGACTTTTAGTAAATTGTCCATGCTGTTATAGTTTATAAGTAGAGGACCTTGATCTAATCTCAAATTTGTCTGATTCCAAAGCCCATCCTCTTAACCACTGTCCTGATGTCAGGGTTCCTGACTTCCTTTTGAAAGGGTAAAATAGATTACATATTGTCCTTTATAAAAATCAAGGCAACTAGATTTGAAAATGTTATCAACACAAAACAATAGTGATCCCTTTTGTGGCCACTAATGATTTTGCTTGTCTGAGAAACTCAAGACAAACACATTTCCCTAAGCCTCTTCTGACCCGGACATGATTCCTTCTGAGTATGTCCTAACATCTCCTCCATCTTTTTCTGCTAGCTCCTCCCTCTTCTATCCCCACCAAGTTCCATTCCACCAAACATCTCAGAATGCTCAAAACATACTTGTTCTTCTTTGCTGACTCCTACTTTACCTGGAAAGACCTGGCCCCTTTGTAAGTGATGGTCAGGGGTCTGAAAAGTCCCAGAGGGTTTTAAACAGAAATTACAAGATCTTTTTGTTTGTTTGTTTTAAAAGATCACTGTCTGTGATAAGGGTAATAGATGTAAGTGAAAACATGGAATTGGGGAGCTTAGTTAAGGAGCTTTAGGAGTGGCCCAGGAGACAGGTCATGGTGGCAGTGAAGACAGAGAAATGGTCAGATCTGGAATATATTTTGAAAACAGAAATGGAATTTCAGATATATATTGGAGGTTGAGCCAACAAAACTTGCTGATAGCTTGGACTTTTTATGGAAAAAAGCACAGAATAAATTAAGAAAAGCGATGGACTAAACAAGGCATCCTTTATTTGTGTTATAAGATGTTCAGTACACAGTCATCATTTTTAACTGAGACACAACTGTGATTATGGCTTAGAAAATCTTTGACTGAAAGAGTTGTTTGTCATTAAGTGTGTATGTGGCAGGTCTTAGTTTTCTCCAACTATGTGAACCTGCTAAGTGCAGGACATGGCGCCAGGTAGTTTCACAAAAGTTGCATCATTTAACTCTCCCTAAATCCTTAGATGTAAGAATGAATATCCCCATTTTATAGAGAAGGAAACTAAGACTTAACTTATGATTTGACTTTGCACAGTTCTTAAGAAGCAGAACTGAGATTTGAAGTCCAAGTTGACTCTAAAGCCCATGCTCTTGTCACTGAAATGATTCAAAGGTACAAAATCAGAATTCCCCAAACTTTTCTCCTCGTAATGAGGAGAAGCCTCTATTGACTCTCATGTGTCCTACTTTAGAGCCCAAAGCTGGCAAACAGGACAGCTTTGTTCTGTCTGTAGCCCATCCACTGACTTGCCTTGTGATTTAGGGCAAGCTTCTTAATTTGATGGTGTCTCAGCATTCCCACATGTTAAGCAGGGCTAGTAATTAGTGTTGGAGACAATGCTTTGAAATCCACAGATGAAAGGACCTGCAGTCTTGAGTGCAAATATTTTGTTTCTCATGATGTTCTTTTGGTTTCTTATAGTTTCCAGGACCTTTCATACATAAAAAAAGAAAGGAAGAAGGAAAGAAGGAAAGAAAGAAGGAAAGAAAGAAAGAAAGAAAGAAAGAAAGAAAGAAAGAAAGAAAGAGGAAAGAAAGGCAAGCAAGGAAAGAAAAAAGAAGGAAACAGGGCAAGTATAAAACTGCATTTGCTTGCTCACTAGGAGCCAATGGAACTTCTGGGACATGAATGTAACAATCTTCCTTACTCTGTAGTACTCAATAAATATTACTAATAGATGAATGGATTTTATTTAAAAAACCCATTAAGGTAAGTTTTGGTAAACCAGGGAAGATCTTTAAAAATGATTTCTATTTTGTTTCTGATTTCTCAAATCCTAAATAATCTCTAATAATCCATATCTAATAAGAAGAAAAAGAAGCTACTGCTCATCTAGTGTCCATTGTGTGCCAGGTTACAGGCTAACTGCTTTCACATGAAACCTCATTTAATCATTATAATAGCACAACCAGGTAGGTGCTATTATTACCTATTATTACCTTCAGTTTAGCAGGAAACAATGGCTTGGTAGAGTTCACAGTCATGTCCAAATTAACAAAATTAGGAAGTAGCAGAATTGAGACTGGACCAGACTGGGCCTTCCCAGTTCTAAATTCAGACTCTTCCCAGGACACCCCGTTGCCCTGAAAAATTAGTGATGAAGACAATTTTGAAATGTTCTATCACACCCTGGGTGTGCGTGGCATTTAAAAATCTTACTGCTTGTTCTTTTCAGTTCCTGGCACAGGGAAAGTTATTTGTGTAGCACAATTGTTATTATTGTGCAGCCTCACATATTCTTTCTGCCCTAGGCAAACATGAACAATAATGGGCTATATTTATGCAACCAACAGCTTGCAAGCATGAGCTCCAGATTATCACTACAATTGTAGTTTAATTTTTTTGTTTTTGTAACTTAGCACCATTTATATGGAAGGCCTTTCTCAAAGTCTCATGCAAATAAACTGGTTCTTTGTATATTCAGAGAGCTCCTCAGCTTTTTTTCCATAGTTTCAATCAAGCATCCTGTATTTCTAAATGCTGACATCACAAATGTGCCTTGTTCACGAAGAGCTGATAGGACAGTCACCTCTAAAGTTGGAATATAAAGAAATAAAAGTAGTTGTGGTGTCCCTGAAGGGTGGGTTGGGAGAAGGAGTGGGAGTTAGAGTAGGATAGAAAGACAGAAAGGCCAATGACAAAGCTGTTCATGGTCTAAGTGCTCCTCTTCAGGATTGTCTTGAGTTTAGGGTTATTATAACCCAGAACCTCATCTTCAGCTTTCCATGGTCAAAGCACCATTTTATCAAGGTTTCTTGGACGTGATCAATATCTACAGGACACCAACAACATGCCCTAGTAAAAAGCACGTTTGAGTTGGAAGACCTATGTATAATTTCTACCTTTGTCACTATGGATTTGGACAAATTTCTCTTCTATAAAATAAAATTAATAATAACCCCTGGGTTGTTGTGAGGATTAAATGAAATAAGGTACATGAAAACAGCATTTTTTGGTTGTCAGTATCCAGATTTAAGTCATCAGACACAACTTTATTACCTAGGGACCATCTACCTTGCCTATAACAGGGATACATGCATCAGCTGTTTGAGGCACTCCTTTCTTATGGCCAATGTATCTGCAAAACTTACTTAGTAATTGGAGAGTTGTCTGATGGGCAGAGTTAAATGGTGATCTTGAAGAATGGTATCCTTATAGCTACCACTTACTGGGCATCTATTCCAAACAAGGCTCTTTGATAAAACATTTATGCATGATTTGTAGCCCTTTTATCATCCCTACAAGGTAGATATTAATATCTCCAATGTACACATGAGGAATATGAGGCTTAGAGCCAAAGACGTTAAGTTGCCCTAGGAAAAACAGGTAAGCCCTTTTTGTCTGCTCCATGAAGCTCATTCCTGTTACAATGAATTAGATCACAACATATCTTCCAGTAGCTACATTTTACTCTCTTAAAATAGATTTAGAATATGACCCAGTGCTTTGATGAGATCTGGGACAGGCATTTGCAAACTGTCATTGGTGTGTCATTTAAAAAAATATCCAGTCCCAGAAGTTCTAGGCCTTTATGGGGGTTTGGACCATCATTCCCGTCCTCCATTACATGTCAAGTTTTAAATTTAAACCAGAACCAATAAGTGGAAAAGGAAGCCAGTAAAAATTATTGGTGGTCTGGGAAGGGGTCTGGGGAAACTCCCATGTAATGATTTTGAGCTTGTCTTCCCTTGCTGAGGGCTCTGATTATCATTATTATTATTTTAACCAAGGCCCAAACCTGCTTTAAGTTGCCTTTGCTTAAACAAGTTGTTTATAAAATATTTGTTCCTTGGTTTTCATATCTGTCAAATGGGGATAAAATGAAGATGCAAATAATAACTACACATGAGACTATGCATTTAGTCCATTTCAACAAACTTTTATTATGTATTCATCTCTAAGACTTGTGCTAAATACTATTTGTGAAAATATTTATAAACTGTGAAAAGCAATACTAAAAAAATACAATGTGTTGTTTTTGATTTACTATGAATCACACAGTGATTACAACAGTAATAATTCCTTATATTTCCTCCACATTTTCCACATTGATCTGCTCATTTTTCTTTTTTTTTTTAAGTTTATTTATTGAGAGACAGAAAGAAAGCACAAGAGTGGAGGAAGAGCAGAGAGAGAGGGAGAGAGAGAGAGAATCCCAAGCAGGCTCTGCACTGTCATTGAGGAGCTGGATGTGGGGCTTGAACCCACAAACCATGAGATTATGATCTGAGCCACCTCAGGTGCCCCTGATATGCTCCTTTTTATATATGAGAAGCTAAGGCTTAGAAAGGTTAAATGGTTTTCATCAAAATAAAAAGCTCTGCACAGCAAAGGAAACAATCAGCAAAACTAAAAGGCAACCAATGGAATGGGAGAAGATATTGGCAAATGACATATCAGATAAAGGGTTAGTATCCAAAATCTATAAAGAACTTATCAAACTCAACACCAAAAAACAAATAATCCAGTGAAGAGATGGGCAAAAGACATGAATAGACACTTCTTCAAAGAAGACATCCAGATGGCCAACCGACACATGAAAAAATGCTGAACATCAGTCATCATCAGGGAAATACAAATCAAAATCACAATGAGATACCACCTCACACCTGTCAGAATGGCTAACATTAACAACTCAGGCAACAACAGATGTTGGCGAGGATATGGAGAAAAAGAATCTCTTTTGCACTGCTGGTGGGAATGAAAACTGGTGCAGCTACTCTGGAAAACAGTATGGAGTTTTCTCAAGAAATTAAAAGTAGAACTACCCTATGACCCAGCAATTGTACTACTAGGTATTTATCCAAGGGATACAGGTAGGCTGTTTCGAAGGGGCACATGCACCCCAATGTTTATAGCAGCACTATCAACAATAGCCAAAGTATGGAACGAGCCCAGATGTCCATCGATGGATGAATGGATAAAGAAGATGTGGTATATACATACAACAGAGTATTACTTGGCAATCAAAAAGAATGAAATCTTGCCATTCGCAACTACATGGATGGAACTAGAGGATATTCTGCTAAGTGAAATTAGTCAGAGAAAGACAAATATCATATACTCATACGAGGACTTTAAGATACAAAACAGATGAACATAAGGGAAGGGAGGCAAAAATAATATAAAAACAGGGAGGGGGACAAAAACATAAGAGACTCTTAAATATGGAGAATAAACAGAGGGTTACTGGAGGGGTTGTGGGAGGGGGGATGGGCTAAATGGGTAAGGGGCATTAAGGAATCTACACCTGAAATCATTGTTGCACTCTATGCTAACTAACTTGGATGTAAATGTAAAAAATAAATTTAAAAAATGTTTTTAAGTCAAAAAAAAAAAAAGAAATAACACGTGGCCCTGGAAACTTTAGGGACAGTAAGAAATGAAACTGATGCAGATCAGCTTGTGTTCATGGCTTAGCATTACATTTTAATTAAAACATAAAATCATTTAAAAAAAGGTTAGTTTGTTTGAGGCCACACACGAAATGATTCCAATATGCTCCTTACTACCCCAACTGCCTTCTAGAAGACTCTATACATGAGGAGCTCCACTCTATCCAACCAGGAGTATTATCTCATATTTCATATCATTTGGAGGAACTTCTTTGAATAACAAGTGAATTTGTATTTCTCATGGTAACTTACTCCATGGCTTTCAAACTTATTAACCCACATCTACATCTACAACTACCTACATCTTTAGGCATTTTCATATATGTTACTTCATTCATCCTCACAGTAACTCTAAGATTGTACAGCTAGTAAATGGTGGAGCCAGAATTGTAACCTGGATGTTTCTGATGTCCAAGCCCTGTTTATTCTGGTATGCTATACTGCTTTGGTTATTAGCTGTATAACTTTGGACAAGTCATTTAACCCCTGTAACCTTCATTTACTGCATATATAAAGTGGGTTTATGCCTTTTAAGGTTGTTGTGAAGCTCAAATGTGATAATGTAAAATAGGAGAGTCAAATAGAAACATCAGTTGTGGTTATAGCTGATAAATGTATCAAGGTAGAATAGTTTAAAACAGTATCTCCCTTTCCCCCTTGAGTTAAAAAGGATAACAGCAAAAAAGCCAAAGGAGACTCTTTAATAAGTGGTTGTTCACCAGATGTGCATGGCTGGCTCTGTATGGCTGCACCTTGTAAAAAGGGGGTGGAGTAAGGAGTTTCTGGGGGCATTTCTGGGATGGTTTGCCTATGGTGGCAAAGGTCTAAAAATTTAGGTGAGGCTTACTCCATCACATGGGTCTTGTTCAGTTGGCTCTCCTGGTAGGTCAAATGAGGACCGCTATGATAATGGTGACAAGAGCATGGGCCTGATAGACTTGTGGTTTGTTGATGTGGGAAGCCACCATGACTGAGAAAGGAAGACCAATTCTGGGCAAAAACATTTGTTGAGGCCTACTCTGTGGTAGGCTAAACTGAGAGTGGGATGTAGTAATGAGTCAGCCCCCTGTCCTCAAGGATTTTATAGTGTAGTGGGGTACAGAAAAGCCCTTCATTCTTAAAAACAAGGCAGAGAATAATAAGGATCATATCAGAGCAACTAGGAGGTGAAGTGGGAGTTCCCAGAAGTCTTCTTAAAGTAGGTGGCATATAAGCCAGGTCTTTAAAAATCAGGGTTTCTAGGAACTGGTTGGTAATTCCAACTGAAGATGGCAGTATGAGATAGTGTAGAATATGTTATGTTTAACACAGGTGGGAACAAAGGTCTTTATTGAGTACATGCTTTATGCTAGGGTCTGATGATATAGAGATATATCAGAAATAGTCCTTGCCATTGAGGAGCTCTCAGTCTAGAGGGGGAGGCAGATGTAAAGAGTCATTAGAGTGATAATGACTTCATAAGGTAGAGAAGAAATGTTAAAGAAGAGTGTGTAACTCTGACTTGCAGAGGTCAGGAGATGCTTTGCAGAGGGGAAGATACTTGAGCAAGTGTCCAGAAAGTAGAAGTTTGCTGGGTGGACTAGGGGAGGAGTTAGGTATGCTGCAGGCACTGAGCAAGTCCCGGCGCTCTTTTATTAAACAATATAAGTGTGTCAGGCAGCAAGCAGGCAAGAAAATTATTTCTCCACCCTTCCCACTTGGTTTTTGGCTCCTGGATGGAATGACTTAAAAGCTTTTTTTTTCTTTCTATTTAAAAAAAATTTTTTTTTAAGTTTATTTTTCGAGAGAGAGAGCAAGAGAGAGAGTGAGTGTATGGGAGGGGCAGAGAGAGAGAGGAGAGAGAGAGAGAGAAAGAGAGAGAGAGAGAGAGAGAGAGAGAATCCCAAGCAGTCTCCCCACTGCCAATGCAAGGAGCCTGATGCGGGGTTTGAACTCATGAACCCGTGAGATCATTATCTGAACCGAAATCAAGAGTCAGATGCTTAACTGACTGAGTCATCCAGGTGCCCCAAAAGTCTTCTTTTTCAGTATAACATCCTAATACCAGCTGGTTAAATGAAAGGTTTTGGAGTCAGACCTTGATTCTAATCTGGCTCTCTAATCAGCTGTATGACCTTAGGTAAAATACTTATTTGTGTCTCAGTTCCTTCTATTCATAACCTTGAAAGATAAAGTGTCTAGCACAGAGTCTAGCATATATAAAGTACTGTTATTTCTATCATCTCATTTAGTTTTCACAAGCAACCTGGACTTTGGGTATAATTTCCTCTATTTCTCAGAAGCAGAAGCTTAGGGTAGGTAGGTGGCCTGCCTAAAGCCTACACAGCCCATCCGCCTTACTTTCATATCCGCACCGGGTTTTCTCAGGCGGCCCCGGCGGGTGGGGGTGGGGTGAGGTGGGGTTGTGTAAGGCTCCGGTCCGGCAGCTTAAATTCCGGCGCCAGGATTTGGGCGCTGCCACGCCGGCGCCGGGCGGGCGGGGCCAGGCGGGGCGGGGCGGGCAAGAGGAGGGAAGTTGTCGAAGTTAGGGGAGACGCCCGCCCGCCTGCCCGGGCCTCGCCTCTGACCGCTCCCTCCGCCTCCTCCCCGCCCCGAGCCCTAGTCTGCCCGTCCTTCCTTCCCCTCCTGTGCATGATGGAAACACCATGGCTGCGGCGGCCCAGTTCTCCTTGACACAGGTAACGCCGCCCGCCCGTCCGGCTCGGTCGGCCGGTGTCCCCAACCCGGCCCCCTCCCCCACCGTCCTGTGGTTCACCGACCCGGGCAGTTTCTCTCGCCCCGGGCGGGGTGGCCGATGGTGAGAGCGAGAGCGTGTGTATATGTGCGAGTGTGAGACACTGTGACTGAGGGAGGGCGCCATCCCGAGCCCGCAGCTCCGCGGCTGCAGCCTTGACCCCGCCCCACACTACCCCCCCACCCCAGCGCCCGGTCCCGCCGCCCCTACGTCCCACAGCTGAGTGGACCGTGCCCCCTACCCTGCTCAGCTGACGTCTGGCCCTTCTCACTCCACGCAGCTTTCACCCAGCCAGGAAGTTTCCTTCTTCCAGGCCAGACGCACTCCAGGTGAGCTCCTGTTGAGCTCGCGCGGATCAGCCTCACCCCCTGGTCAGCCCTTGCCCCGCACGAGGCTGGTCTCTGGGCCATGCAGTGCGCTTCCCGTGGTTTATACTCACCTTCCAGACCTAGACGCCCGGGGCCCTCTCTAAGCCAGTCTTTCCTCTCGAAACTGGCCTTTTCCCACTGGAGTCCAGTGAAAGCCCTCCCTTCCCCAGCAGTTTCTGATAGTCAGCCTCTCTTCCAAGTATGTCTTATTCTCCTCAACTGCTTACCCTGCTAGCCTCTTCCTGAGTTCAGCCTCTTCCTCTCCTCATCAGATTTCCTTCTGGGTCAGACCCCCCCAGTTCCGTCTCTTCCTGCTTCTACTCTTACCCGGTGGGCTTCACTTAATCGCTGCCCACACGGATAACAGGGAAACATCCTTTTACAGGTGTGATGGTTCCACCAGTCTTGGTGCTGGGAACGACTATAGAGATCACTCATTATGGGCCAACCTGTTCTCGGGGTCTTTCCTCTTGTCTTTCTGTTGTAGAGTCCAGTCCTTGTGCTTCCCAGAAAACCTTGTGCTTCGACATCATTCACTCTGGGAAGCCTTGTTCCTCCTTGTCTGTAAAGAAAGCCAATTGTAATCTTTTCATGATGTTCAGGATGATGAGGAGGTGACATTGCACCTGTCAGTCTCTTCCTGCTCCTCTGACCAAAACTCACCCTCAACCTCAAATTCTGTTTGTTCTCCCCAAAGCTGGGGAGTGACCATGTACGCCCCGTAGAGGCCCACCACAGCCTTTCTTCCTGCCTTATATCTCCCTGCCACCTTGTAGTCTCCTTGGCCTAGATTTGTGAGTGCTTATACATTTGGGCCTTGGAGTTTTCTGTGTTGGAGCGGAAGGCTTTGGAGTGTTTCATTTAGCACTCTGGGATAGAGAAACTGAGTGAAAAAATGTTTTCTTTCTCTGGAGTCACCTATAAACATGTACCTCAGGTAAAATAACTAACTTCAGTTTGCAGGATTTCTCAGTTTCCTAAGTGAAGTCTGTTTGTTTCCCAGTTTTCTTGGTGTTGCTTATCGTATTTTGACAAGCAGATGACAGAGGAGAATCCTTGGAATGTGGCAATTTAGTTTTGGCGGTGAATCCCTTTGGAAAGGTCATCCTGAAACTCAAATAAGAGTAGTGGCAACATTGACTTTTGGGTGTTCACTTCTTATGAGTCTAGTTAGTGACTTGCATTATATAAGATCCTGTTGGCAGGCTCCTGCTCTCTGGTTGTGTTGGCCAATTCAGGCAGTTTTCCCCTCTTGAAGTTTTTGTTCTCTTGAAGTCTTCTATAGATCTGTTTCTTAGTTGTGTGCATACTTTATTCTCTCCCTGGGTAATACTGTGTTTTTAGTTTCTGTTTACTATCATTCATCTTTGGAAATTTTCTTCAGGCTCTGTCAGTTTTATAGACAGTTAAATAATTTAAATATGTTCTTGTGGTTATGTATTTAAATATTAACATGTACACATGATAAATACTGAATCAGTATTATCCTTCAGTGTCTCACATATGAGAGAATGTACGTTGATGGTTCCTTTATACTGATAATTCAAATTAAATCAATTTAGAATATTTTGATTTTAAGACATTAAGAAGCAATAAGATACATGTAAAGGGACATGAAAAAGAACCTAAGTGTTAATATACCCTAATGTGCCTCCTTGTTATTTTAAAACTTTTCTAATTTGTATATTTTCAATTTAATTTTTTAACTACTTGAAGCAAATAAACTAAGATAATCAGCCTGGTTTCACATTCATTATTGATCTATTTGTTATACTCACTGCCTCCCCCCCTCACTCCCCACCCCCCCACCCCCCAACACACACACTTAGACATAGGCATACTCAAGAGAGAAATCCTCCAGGGCAGGGACATCTTTTAATTCATCTCTCTTCCTCAGTGCCCATCTGGAAGAAAGTGATTAAAAACTGTCTTATGAATGACTGCAAATTTTAAAGGGCTCTGTGACAGTTAAAAGATTAGACAGATGCTTGGGTTGGTTTCTGCCCCTGGTCGTGAGATAATAATGGTTTTGGAGTAGGTTCTTTCATTCAACAAATATTTGTTAAGTACCTATTATGTGCTAGGCACTATGCTGGGATTGTCTTGTTTATAATAATTTGCCTTTATCAGTTAAGCAAAACTGGCAGTTTGGGGGGGAAAATGTGAAAAATATTTTAATTTATTCCTTCCTTCCTCTTTCCCTGCCTGACAACCAACTTGCCAACTCCCCAGCCACCAAAATAAATCATCTAAATTATCATATTCTAGCTCCTAGAGAGGATAGAATACTAGAGTAATGAAATGTTAGTTCTAGTCTCAGATATGCCAAAAGCTAACTCTATGGCATTGAGTTAGGTCTCCAGGGCCTCGATTTTCTTAATTTTAATAGTCATTCAACAAAAAGTTGTTGAACATTTACTGTGTGCTAGGAATTATTCTAGGTACCGCGGCTATACTAAGGAACAAAATACATAACAATTCCTGGAGACAAAACATGGAACTTACATTCCAGTAGGGGAGTTTGAATTAGCTGATTTAAGGACCTTTCCCACTAACATTCTTTTTTATAGATCATATTCTATGATTTGTAGCTCTAGTGGGACTTTCCCAGGGTACTTTAGTGTTATATAGCCTTAGTGTTTTCTAATTTCAGTTGTCTTCACTAGGCATTCTATTTTATTCTAATCAGTAAGAAGTGAAACTTGAGTGAGAAAGATCTTGTGATTTTTGCTTTGTGGTGATAGATTACAAAAAAGATATTACTTCTTTCTCTCCTTAAGCTTTTCCAATTGCCCATTTCTTCCTCAAGCCTGTATCCTTAATAATACTCTCAGTCTTTCTTACTATATGTAAGGAATACTTACTATATATACAAGGGTGTTACTATATGCAAGGGGTTTTACTTCATTTAACACTCAGTTTTACAAATGAGGGAAGTAATTTACATGAGCCTAGTATGTGGTGGATCTGAGATTTGTACCAAAGATTTCAAAAGCTATTTTATTCTACTTCTCTGCATACTAAATGCTTGGCATATCTAATGCTCCCTTGTATTTTTGATGCTCTTTTTCAGTAAATGTCCTATTGTCCTAATTAGATAGTAAACTTCTTGAGGCTGGAAGCCATGTCTTTTGCCTCTGAATCGCCAATGTCTTGGTATGTTGACAGTACAATTGTGGGTACACAAGTGGTGTTCTTGATGATGCTAAAAGTTTTATTTTATTGAAATATGACATGATGTGAGTATTTTAAATGATCTTCCTGCAGTTCAGCTTTATGCTGAAGTTTTCTTGTTTAATTTAGCAAGAATTCTTTTTTAATAATAAAAAAACCCTTAGGTGGCTCCTAGCTGGCTAAGTTAGTAGAGCATGTGACTCTTAATCTTGGGGTTGTGAGTTCGAGACCCATGTTGGGAGTGGAGGTTACTTAAAAAAAAAATAGAATCTTTAAAAACATTTTTGGATGTAATGAATTATATTGGGGCGCTTGGGTGGCTCAGTAAGTTAAGCATCAGACTCTTGATTTTGGCTCAGGTCATGATCTCACAATTTGTGAGATCAATCCCTGTGTTGGGCTCCTGCTATGCTTGGGATTTTTTCTCTTCCTCTCTCTCTGCCCCTCCCCTGTGTGCTCTCTCTCTCTCTCAAATAAATAAATAAACATTTTAAAAAATGTTAAGAGGCCCTTAGAATGGGACTTAATTGAAAAAATCTTAGTAAATGGTCTAAAACAATAAATGCTCTAAGAATACTTTTCTTTTTAATGCTTTTTTTTTTAATTGCTAGAGTGATAATAACTGCTTTATAGAAACTGGTAGTTGGAGGAAAAAAATCTCTCAGAATTTCAGTTTGTGGTGTTTGTTTTCAATTTCATTAAAGAAAAAAATACATGATGTATATTAATGTGCCATCTTAGTGGTTTAACAATTATGACAGTAAATATCAGGACAGAGCATAAAAATTACAACATGTTCTCAGAAGCAGAAAGAGTATTTATTTAACATGACATATTATTTGAGTTCCTACTATGGGAAGGGCACAATAATGATATTTTTCTTCTGTTCCTGAAATTACAGTCCAGTATACTCAGGAAATCCATACTTCCTTGAGTGATATTCAGCCGTTCTCAAAAATGGCTTGGAATGTCCAGCATTTGGGAGGAGTTGTCATAGTTAAAATTAATTAGGAACAGTTGGGTTGGCCCAATACAGAGTCTCCCAGGAGTAACCTAAGAGTGTATTTTTTTGTTTTCACTCTATTTGCAGACAGAACAATAATGGGCTAAAATAGTAGAAAAAGATTGAGCATCTTTATTTAGTAACAAATCATAGTTCTAATCTCCTTTCTCACTAGTAGTCTGATTTAAGGACTTAATCTAAGGTGTTATACTTGCTTTCAAGGAATTAAACACAGTTACACACTTCTTTGTTTTGTGAGTTTTGCACTTAATATTGGAACTTTGGAAACCAGAAGCAGGAAAACGGGTTGAGTGAGAGGCAGAATGAGAGAAAGAGAAATATCTGGTTACTTGGAGAGTTGGTAGAAATAAATGAAAAGTTAATCCAAGCAGAGTTTATGAGGCAAACCCATACACTGGAATTGCATCTTAAAGTGGTTAAACTCTTATCAACAAGATAAAATATTATGTCTTCATTAAAAATTATTTTTATTAGGAGCTTGTAATAATTTGAAGAATGTTGTCATTTGAATGCTGTGTTACAAAGTGGAGACATTTTATTTAGAAAAATGATCTAACCTAGTTAAGCATGCATAGAAAAAAGACTGGAAGAAAAAGTAAGGACCAAGATTTTATAAGAGCATGGTTATAGTTTTTTTATTTACCTTCTTTTCAACAGTGTGTATTTCTTCTGGAGTCTGCTGATTTAGCGTTTCTACATGTAACCTTTTTTGACTATTTACTGTTAAATTGAAATGAATGTATATAAAGTGAAAATCTGTGTTCTAAGATTACACTCACATTTCATCTTAAACATTCCCATCTTTACATTTAGAGAGATTGGTCAGAAGAATGAATAATAGAAACTATTGTTATAATTGGCTTGGAGAATTGTCAGAGGACTAATTTATAATTTTGTGTGCTGCTTTATAATTTACAAAGAATTTTATGCTCTCTTATTTGATTTTCTGTCAATAAGCTGGGCTATTACTGTCATTTCAAGTTAGAGAATACTAAGGCTCAGAATGTGTGACTTAAGTTTTACAGTCAGTAAATAAAAGCATAAGCCCATGTTAAAAAAAAATTCAAACAATACCCATAAAAGTCTCCTTCCTGTTCTGGGCCCTCAGTCTCCTTCCTTCAGGCAGTCATTCTTGCCACTTTGTTTTGTGTATTTCCAGCAATAATCTGTGATGTATGTGTAAGTATGCATAATTTTTCTTTTTTAGTAAGCTGCATATTGTTTCACGGCTATTTATTTATTATTATTTTAGCTTAGTCTAGGAGATTGTTCTATACTAGCACATATAGTTCTCCCTCATTATTTTAAAAACTTTAGGATCGGGGCACCTGGGTGGCTCAGTCGGTTAAGCGTCCAACTTTGGCTAATGTCATGATCTTGCAGTTTGTCGGTTCGAGCTCCGCGTCTGGCTCTGTGCTGACAGCTGAGAGCCTGGAGCTTGCTTCGGATTCTGTATCTCCCTGTCTTTCTGCCCCTCCCCTGCTTGCACTGTCTCCCTCTCTCTCAAAAATAAACAAACATTAAAAATAAATAAATAAATAAATAAATAAATAAATAAAACTTTAGGATCTTGCCTTATATGAATATACTGTAATTAGCCACCTAATGGTGGATATATATGTTGTTTCTAGTTATTTTCTATATTATTGAAGTGCTGGCATGAATATTCTTTTGCACACCTTAGTGAACAGGTATATGTACATTAGTTTTTGGTGGGTATAATTGTTGGGCCAAAGGATATTTGGATAGATATTACTAACTTGCATTCAGAAAGGTTGTACCAGCAACAGTCTGAATGTGCCTTTTCCTCTATAGCTTCATAAGTATGGTATTTTAGCAAACTTTTATTCATTGTCAACCTGATACAGAAAAATGATGTTAAAATTAACTTATACATTGTACTTTCCTTTTACATAAATGTGAACTTTTAAATATTTTGTACAAGAGTAAGGTAGAAGTAAGATATAAGAAACTTAACTTTGTGATATAAGTAATGCTTTCATAAATTGAAAGTGCATTTAAAAATTGAAGGTTGGAGCTCATTTAAAAACTTGTTTTTTATATGGTACAGGTATACAAAGAAAAGTAAGCCTTACATCCTCCCCTGTTAGATTGAGGATTTTGTAGGGGAAGTTAATGGTACCAGGAGTCTCTCATCTGAAATAATCAAGATGCTTATGTCTGATTATGTTTCAGTAAAAATAAAAATTTGGCCAAGAACAGTGGGGCAAGACCATACTTTTTTGGGGGAAAGCTTCTATATTACAATATTTTAGATTTTTTTAGATCATGGTTTTTCAACCTTGGCACTGTTGACATTTTGGGCCAGGTAATTCTTTGATGTGGGGAGCTGTTCTTTGCATTGTGGGATGTTTTGCAGCATCCATACCCATGAGATGCTGATAGTACTCTTTCCATTTGGGACAATCAAAAATATCTCCAGATATTGCCAGATGTCTTTTGGGGAACAAAATTGCCCCTAGTTGAGCATCACTAGTTTAAATATATACTTTTTAACCTTAGTGATCCAGTAAGGCATAAAGGAGATATAGAGATATATGCCTTCTTGGGATAGGAATGGGGGAGTAGTTTATCTTCATGTTTTTATTCCCTAGCCTGCCATGAGCCATGAATGGCTAATTGTGCATAGATTTTGAACTTAAAAAATTTACATGGTAAGAAACTGGAAATTGTGAATTTAATTTTATGTGCGATTTCTCTGCCTTCCTTAGTGTGATCTTTAGTTGTGGAACAATTCTATCTAGTGGGCTAAATAGTAATGCAAAGATACTGAAAGGAAAATAATCTTATAACAGTATTGAGAAGGAAGAGGACTAATGTTTTTTAAACTCCTAATAAGCATTATGTACTTTTAGATGATTTCTACATTTCACTTGATCTTCATAGTCTTTATAAAATAGGACTTAATCTTCTGTATTACTTAGGGTTATGTTATAAGTGGTGGATATGAGATTTAAGCCCAGGCATATCTGTTCTCAAACATATTTGCTATACTGTTTCCTGTAAACACTCATTGACAATAAGTCAGACAACTTTATGAAAATGAACATTCACATGATATTATATTCCTCTATTGTTATATAAAAGGAACAAATTAGGGGCGCCTGGGTGGCTCAGTCGGTTGAGCGTCCGACTTCAGCTCAGGTCACGATCTCACGGTCTGTGAGTTCGAGTCCCATGTCGGGCTCTGGGCTGATGGCTCAGAGCCTGGAGCCTGCTTCCGATTCTGTCTCCCTCTCTCTCTGCCCCTCCCCCGTTCATGCTCTGTCTTTCTCTGTCTCAAAAATAAATAAACGTTAAAAAAAATTTTTTTTAAAAGGAACAAATTATTCAGAGTGTGGTATGTGTACGTGTGTGTGACAGAAAGAGGGAGAGAGAGAAGAGGTCAATATTGGGATAATAATAACAATAATTAATACTGAGCACTTATGTGTCAGGCACTGTTTTTAATAATCTTTACAACCTGATGAACTTTTCAGTAATCCTTACCACCTGATAACTGGATCATCCTTGTTATCTTTGTTTCACAAAAAGAGGAAATTTAAGCACAGAGGTGAAGTAATTTGTTCAAGGTCAAGCTGATGCTAAGTAGTGGAGCAAGAATTGTAACCCAAGTAGTGTAAACAATTCATATAAATTGAGCAAGTGTGTTGTAATTTTGAGGACAGAATAATAGCTCTAACAGATGTAATTATGATACTAATGCTTGGTTAACTGAACATACGTTCTAGGCTGCAACATCTTTTTATGTGAAAATCAACTTATCATTGCATAGTCCACACCTCTAGAAAGTGATTATTGTACCAGATAGTAGAGGGTTTTTGTAGACTTGATAGAAGGTAGTGTTACATTTTGCAACCTAGGAATTTATTACTCACAAAAACCTAAGCCTGTCTGGGTTTGTGTACATTATGACAATATTTATTTTTAAGCTAATATTCTCTTGGACATGTTAGTTTGGACTTGGAGTTCCTTCAGTATTTTATCGCTAAAGATGACTCCATGTTATCAGAAAAAAATTCCCTAAGAAACTATTTTATTAAATAAAACCTAGAACCACTAGACTTAATGGTATCTGGCACTCCAAATATGAACATTGTTGAGAGCTAGGGTGAAATAATGGGAGGTATTGGGCTTTACAGTAAGAATGTCTGAGGTTTACATCCTTTATTTGATTGTGTAACAAGTTTCTTAGCTTCGTTTTTTTGTTTGTTTTTTTAAGCCTATAAAATGGGGGATAAACAACTTGCAGGATTTGTTGTGAAGATTATGTGCAATAATGGATATAAATGTCCACGATCAGTTTAAATGGTAGCAGCTAATAATAATAATAATTATAATAATAACTACTACCAGCACTAGCCAAATATTTATAATCAGTGGGTTTTAGTTATTTATAGGGCTGTTAATTTTTATGAAATGTTGTACTTAGAATTTTCATAGATCATTGATACCAAGGATTATTGGTAACTTCACTTTATCTTGTATTCTGTAGGTACAGACAGCATAGGTATTTATCATTAGGCATATATGAAAAATGTGAAACTTCTGTGCACCAAAGATGCTTCTGTTATTGCTGGTTGGTCTCTTATTTCAGAAAACACTTACTGAATGCCTCCTCTATGTCATCACTGTGTTAGGCCTTAGACATACAAAGAGAATAAGGCCTAGACTCATGCATATACTAAAGTACCTTTTAGTCTTTTAGGGAGATAAACACTGACTTTCTGGGATGTTAAGTACCTTGAAAAAGGATGATAGAACTAAGGCCCTGGGGTGCTGTGGAGTCTCCTGTGATTATGATGGAACTTTTTGTGGTAATTTAGTTTTTAAATTGATTGATACTATAGATGACATTTCAGGTTGTACTTAAAGGACAACATAAAACCATAGGAACATTTGACTTAAGTCAAATTTTATTTTGGTGCATAGGGTCCAC
Source organism: Prionailurus bengalensis (assembly GCF_016509475.1). Classification (NCBI taxonomy): domain Eukaryota; kingdom Metazoa; phylum Chordata; class Mammalia; order Carnivora; family Felidae; genus Prionailurus; species Prionailurus bengalensis. The sequence goes on along the minus strand of NC_057345.1, from coordinate 41,428,641 downwards.
ATTGGGGGATGTAACATCCATTTTCTTATGATTTATTCTCTGCTTTTTTTTTCTTTGTAATAAAGCCAGAGCTTTATTACAGAGCTTTAACTTCGAGCATAGGACATTAGGGAGGGATTTCAAGGAATAGGCTTCAAAGAATCTGTGACCTACGGTAAAATAGTATATAAAATATTCAGAGTATCAAGATTTCTATCCCAGGGATACTGACAGAAGTTTTATACAGTGGGAAGAACACTGGACTTAGTACTAGACAAATATGGATTTGAATTCTCCCTCTGCCACTGTACACTCTGTGGGTGCCCATAGCAAGTTACCTAAACTCTCAGAACTTCCTTATGAATGATGTATATACATTGTTGAAATATAGGAGACATTCAGTAAATAGAAGTGCTGTTGTTGGGGTACTTGGGTGGCTCAGTTGGGTAAGCATCCGGCTCTTGATTTGGCTCAGGTCATGATCTCATGAACTCATGATCTCATGGTTCGTGAGATCAAGCTGCACATCGGACTCTGCGCTGACATTGTGGAGCCTGCTTGGGAATCCCTCCCTCTCTCTCTGCGCTTGCCTTGCTTGTGCTTTCTCTCTGTTTCTCAAAAATAACTTAAAACTTAAAAAAAAAAAGAAGTGTTGTTGTTCTTATTTGCAGAACTCGTGTAAATATTGTTTTAGATATTTTCATGTCCAAAATTCTGCACTCATTGAAGAAAACTGGGACATGCAGAATAATAGTTAGGAAAAGCATGGATCACCATCTACCCCATTCTTTAAAAGTTTTAGTTTTTTTCCTTTTTTTTCCTTTTTTTTTTTTTAATTTTAGAGAGAGAGTGAGCAAGGGAGAGGAGCAGAAGGAGAGAGAGAGAGAGAGAGAGAGAGAGAGAGAGAGAGAGAATTTTAAGCAGGCTCCATGCTGAGCACAGAGCCTGATGCAGGGCTTGATCCCATGACCTTGTGTTTATAACATGAGTTGAAATCAAGAGTTGGTCGCTCAACTGACTGAGCCACCCAGGCGACCCTCTTTACATTTTTTAAAAAAATGTTTATTTATCTTAGAGAGAATGAGAGCAAGCGGGTGGGAGGGGCAGAGGGAGGTGGACAGAGGATCCAAAGTGGGCTCTGTGCTGACCACAGCGAGCCCAGTGTGGGCTCAAACTCACAAGCTGTGACATCATGACCTGAGTTGAAGTCAGGCACCCCTCTTTAAATATTTTTTAATGTTTATTTGTTTGTTTGTTTATTTTGAGAGAGACAGAGACAGAATGCAAGTGGGTTAGGGGCAGAGAGAGAGGGAGACACAGAATCTGAAACAGGCTCCAGGCTCTGAGCTGTCAGCACAGAGCCCGATGTAGGGCTCAAACTCACGGACTGTGAGATCATGACCTGAGCCTAAGTCGGCCGCTCAACCAACTGAGCCACCCAGGCGCCCCATCTTTACATGTTTTTTAAAATGTAGTTATAACCTGGCTTTCTCCACACACACACACACACACACACACACACACACACACACATACACACAATTTTGTAATGTTTTCCTTAACATTATAGGTGTTTTTCTATGTGATCATCATAGCATCTTTTTAATGTCTTTAGACTGTATTCATTAACTGGATGTTTTATAGTTTACTTAAGCCTCACGAATAATAGCAATTGATGTATAAATCATAATTAATGCTGTTGCAAATAACCTTTCATATACCATTTGCTGAATTCTGTTTTGTAGAGTTATAGATGGTATTTACCACATAATTAAATTATTTTTCTATATATACCTTTGGGTTTTTTTTTATACCTTTGGGTTTTGAAGTTAAACTTGAGTAATTTTTGTTTAGTGTATGTTTATAAGATCTTGAATGGCAAAGCGGAAAGCAGTATTTTACTCAGATAGGAACAATAATCTCAAAAATACTATTGTGAAGGAATTAAGTTGAATATATTTAATTTGGCTGCAAACTACATTTATAGTTTGTGAAGTTCACTTAGCATAGGAAATTGGCATTAAAAATTGTAGCTTGAAGAAGATTGGATGATTTCAGTTTGCTTACAATTTTCATCCTTTTTTGTAGGCTGGGTTGCTTTCATTCTTAGTCTTGTTCTCTACATTCTGTTCCATGTTTTTGTTTTCTTGCTTTTTTTTTTATTCTGGCACACTTTTATGCAGGGCCTTGTAAGACCTGGGGGTGGATTCTGAACCATCTGGCACTTGAGAACAGTTCAAAAACTTAACTTTATTGACTGTACTTTGAGCCAGACTTGTTTAAAATGTCCTGGCTTGTCTCTGTGCTTGACAGTTTTTTTTCTTTTATATCCTGACAGCTTTTTATGACTATTTTCTTCCTTATTTTAGTATAGGAATTTTACCAGTATCAGTATTTGTAGATTAAGATGGACAAGATTTATTTTCTTATAACCTCACACACACACACACACACACACACACACACACACTTATAAGGAAAACTTCCCAAAACATTTTATTTTTTAAAATAAGTGTATGATTGGCATGACTTATATACTTATACATGTTTAATAACTATTAAAAATATTTAAAAATTATTTTTTAAGTAGTAATTATAGCTTTTCATCATGAGGCTAGGTGGAAAGAAAAGCATACTCTGGAATTGTAAATTTACTGAAAATTGTTTAATTGTTAACAAGTTTTCTTTGAGCTTCCCGCTGTATTGTTTTAGCATTTAAAAAATTTTTTACTTTTTAAAGAAACTTATTGACATATATATAATCTATATATCATACAATTTACCCATTTAAAAAATGCACTTAAGTGACTTTTAGTCTATTCATAGATGTGTGCAATCATCATCACCACAGGCAATTTGAGAACATTTTTATCACCTCAGAAAGAAACCTTGTACCCTTTAGGTATCATCCTCTTCTCTTCCATGCTTTTCCCAGTCCTAAACAACCACTAATCTATTTTCTGTCTCGATTAGATTTTCTTATTCTGGACTTTGTATGAATGGAATCATGTACTATGTGGACTCTTGTGACTGGTTTCTTTCTCTCTCTCTCTCTCTCTCTCTCTCTCTCTCTCTCTTTTTAACTTGTTTTATTTTTTATTTTTTTTTAATTTACATCCAAATTAGTTAGCATACAGTGCAACAATGATTTCAGGAGTAGATTCCTTAGTGCCCCTTACCCATTTGACCCATCCCCCCTCCCACAACCCTATCAGTAACCCTCAGTTTGTTCTCCATATTTATGAGTCTCTTCTGTTTTGTCCCCCTCCCTGTTTTTATATTATTTTTGTTTCCCTTCCCTTATGTTCATCTGTTTTGTCTCTTAAAGTCCTCAAATGAGTGAAGTCATATGATTTTTGTCTTTCTCTGACTGACTAATTTCACTTAGCATAACACCCTCCAGTTCCATCCATGTAGTTGCAAATGGCAAGATTTCATTCTTTTTGATTGCCGAGTAATACTCCATTATATATATATATATATATACACACATACCACATTTTCTTTATCTATTCACCCATTGATGGACATTTGGGTTCTTTCCATACTTTGGCTATTGTTAATAGTGCTGCTGTAAACGTGGGGGTGCATGTGTCCCTTCGAAACAGCACACTTGTATCTCCTGGATAAATGACTAGTAGTGCAATTGCTGGGTCGTAGGGTACTTCTATTTTGAGTTTTTTGAAGAACCTCCATACTGTTTTCCAGAGTGGCTGTACCAGCTTGCATTCCCAGGTTTCTTTCTCTTAACATAATGTTTCTGAGGTTTATCCAAGTTGTAGTAAGTATCAGTATTGATTACTTTTTGTGGCCAAATAATATTTCATGGTATAGTTATACTACATTTTCTTTATCCATTCATCTGTTGATGGACATTTGGGTTGTTTTCTCCTTTGGCTATTATAAATAATCTGCTATGAACATTCATGTTCAGGTTTTTGTGTGGATATATGTTTTTATATCTGCTGGATATTTATGAGGTCACATAGTAACTTTATGATTTATTGCTTGAGGAATTGCCAGACTGTTTTCCAAAGCAGCAGCACCAGTTTACATTCCCACCAGCTGTGTATGAGGTTCCACATCCTCTTAATAATTGTTATCTGACTTTTTGATTCCAGCTGTGCCCAGAATCCTAGTGGCTGTGAAATAGTATCTCATTGTGGTTTTGATTTCATTTCTCTGATGACAAATGATGCCTACCATTTTTTCATGTGCTTTTTAGCCATTTGTATATCTTCTTTGGAGTAATGTTCATTGATGTCCTTTGCCAGTTTTTCAATTGAGTTATTTGTCTTCTTGTTATTGAGTTGTAAGTATTCGTTATATATTGTAGATATAAATCCCTTTTGAGATATATGATTTGCAAATATTTTCTCCCATTCTGTGGGTTGTCTTTCTACTCTCTTGACAGTGTCTTTTGATACATACAACTTTTAAGTTTTGATGAAGTCCAGTTTATCTGTTTTTTTTTCTTTTGTTACTTGTGCTTTTGGTGTTATATACAAGAATTTTTTGGCAAATATCAGGTCATAAAGATTTATCCCTATGTTTTCTTCTAAGGGTTTTATAATTTTAGCTTTTACATTTAGGTCTTTGATTTGTTTTGAGTTAGTTTTTTGTACATGGTGTGAGATAATGGTCCAACTTCATACTTTCGCATGGATCTCCAGTTGTCACAGCACCATTTGTTGAAAAGACTGTTCTTTCCACACCAAATGATTTTGTCAAAAATCATTTGACCATAGATGCATGAGATTATTTCTGGACTTTTAATTCTATCGTGTTGATCTATATGTCTATCCTTGTGTAGTACAACATTGTCTTGATTACAATTCAGTCATAGTTAACATCATGGAAGATATGGGTGACTGATGAGAAGGCGGTTATTGTGTCTGATGTGTAGTGTATAGCTAGGAAAAGGCCTGTAAGAATTTGTAGGATTAGGCAGACTCCTAATAGGGAGCTGAAATTTCATCACGCTGAGATATTGGACGGGGCAGGTAGGTCGATAAATGAGTAGTTAATGATTTTAATGAGGAGGTGTGATTTTCGAATGTTGGTCATTAAATTCTTATAGTTGAAATACAACGATGGTTTTTCATATCATTGGTCATGGTTAGATTCCATGTGAGAATAATGATAACATACATTGTATATTTAAGTACAATTTTCGTAGTAAGCTTTGTAAGTTTTTCTTCAAAGCCTTCTCCAATTTATGGTGGGTTTGGTTTGATTGTGGCTGGTGGTATCAGTTGTGGTATTGTATTAAATTTCGGGGGATCTTTTTTAGGTTTAATAGTTTTTAAAATTTATTTAGGGGACATGCTTGTAGTGTTTGGTTATACTACAGCTATGGCTACTGAACCTTATCCTGAAGCTTGAACATCTAATAAAGCTGTATTGGGAATATTTATTACAGGGGTGTTAGTGGTAAGTTTTGAAATTGAGAAGTGTTAGTCCTGTCACTTTGTTTTTCTTTTCAGGATTGTTTTTGGCTACTCTGGGTTCCTTGCAATCCCATATGAATTTTAGAATTGGCTTATCCTTTTCTACAAAGAAGCATTTGGAATTCTCATAGAGATTGCTTTGAGTCTGTAAATTGGTATGGAGAATATACCTATCTTAATGTTAAGTCTTCCAATCCATGAACATGTGATTTTTTTCCCATCTTATATATCTTTAATTTTGTTCAACAATGTCTAATAGTTTTTAGAGTGTAAGTTCTGTACTTTTTTGTTAAATTTATTCTTAAGTATCTTATTCTTCTTTATTCTTGTTATCTGAATGGAATTGATTTCTTAATTTCATTTTCATATTGTTCATTGCAAGTGTATAAAAATTCAGTTAATTTTTGTGTATTGACCTTGTATCCGGCAACCTTACAGAACTCATTTGTTAGTTCTAATAGGATTTTAGTGGATTCCTTAGGAAGTTTTATGTACTGTATAAGATCATGTCATCTATGAATAGAGTTTTACCTCTTCCTTTCCAATCTGAATGCCTTTTATGCAATGTTCTTGCCTAATTTCGCTGGCTAAGACCTCTAATACAAGGTTGAATAGAAGTGTCGAGAGTGGACATTCTTGTTTTGTCCCCGATCTTTAGAGGAAAGCATGTACATGTATATACAGTACCTTGAAGGTGCCTAGTTCAGCGTTTGATTGTTCAAGAAACCTATGTTATTTGAAAGTATTATTAATTCACATTTTGGTTATGTAGCTCAGGGTTTCTTGAGAGTGAACTTGTATATATCAGCATCATCTGAGAACTTCTTAGAAATGCAAATTCTTAGACCTCATTCATTCCCACTATGAATCAGAATCAGAAGCTTGGGGGCGGGGGATTTACTTAGCCTTTTGCATGGTAAATGTAGTTCATATTCTGAAAAAACTACTGATGTGTAATATATAAGTATTTTAAGTATATGAAACCTATAATATTCATGAAGACTGCTTATAGTAGATATTTTTCTTTCTTTTTTTAAACATATGTAGAAACAACCCAGAGAGGTTATCATTTCTCTATGCTTTGGGGCAGTGGTTAAAAGAGTGGTTAAATGAGCCCTGGCATTGTACTGCTTGTCTTGGAATTCTAGTTCTGCCATTTGCTAGCTATGTGAATTTGGGTACCTCATTTAATCTCCTTGTGTTTCAGATTCTTCATATGTAAAATGTGAATAAGAGTGTCTATTTTATAGATTGTGAAGATTAGATGAGATAATACAAATAAAGTGCTGAGAATAGTGCTTGGCCCATAAGTGAATCCTTAATAAAAATATTTGCTATTACAATTATTATTGGTCAAGAGTACCCAGCCATGGCCCATTTTTCATAACTTTCTTCTGTACATTTTTCTTGCTCTGCCTGAATTTTTCTGGCTCTTCTTTGCTTTATTCATTTGATAGATACTGAGTACCTCCTATCGATCAAGCACTGGTGTCTGTACTGTGACACATAGTAAGCAAGACAGTCGTTGGCCCCATGGGTTAATATTTCTAGTGAGGGAGACCAACAGAAACAAATAGATAATAAGTGTGTCCAGTTGTGATGAGAGCTAGGAAAAACAGTAAGAGTGGGGTAAGAGAAGAGGGTGCTATTGGGAGCAACTTTAGATAGGATGGTCAGAAAGGCCCCTCTGAGGAAGTTTATTTTGATCAGAGTTTGATGAAATAAGAAGTAAGCCATATGAGTATCTATGGACACGTTCCAGGTAGATGGAACAGCAAGTGTAGGGGCCTTGAGATGGGAGTACTCTTTACAGTTGTTTGACTGGTTCCTTTAAGATTTAATTTAGATGTCACTTGTAAGTGACTTCCTCAGCTTTTTCTATTTGTTATAAAATAATTCAGACCTGACTTTTATTGATTTTTCCTCTTTTGTCTCCTTTAGGTATCTCTGATTCCATAGCAACTATATTTACTTCCTCTTGTTGCACTTATCACAATAGACTATTATTGTCTGTTTTTCCCTCTAGACTTGAGTGTTCAATGTCAGGGACTATGGTTTCTCACTTATTTTAGTATTCCCAATATCAGTGCATATAGATGTACAACAAATGTCTAAATGAATGAATAATGAATGAACAAACAAGTTTTTAAACTTTGTATTTCCTTAGTATATTTCTCTCTGTACTTTGTTTCTGCCTGGTAATAATGATAGTAAGTACAATATATTAATACTTTCTTATTTGTCTGACAGCTTAGTGCATTAAATACGTTTTTGTATTTAGCCGTTGTGTTATAATTTCTTTCTTTTTCTTTTTTTTTTTTTCTCTTAAGACTAAGTTACGGGAGAGGAAAGAAGTCCTATTTGTTCATCTCTCTGTCAAGAGTGCCTAGTGCAATGACACATGATGAATGGATCAGCAGTTTGTATAAATAGGAAATGACTGGTGTGTTAGCATGTTAATGCATTGAGTCTTCTACTGATTCACATAAACTATCTAGTGTAAAGCATATTTGTATAATATTCCAATTGACCCTGAACTGTGAGCTTTAAGCAAAATAGGTCATTTTAGTTATCTTTAATCTTCCTAGCTGCTTTCCCTCAATAATCCCTTGTCAAGTTTACTGTTCATGTAAGTGCTCCAGCCAGAGTTACTGTATTTCCTTAACTAGAAATGAAAAACAAATGGTCCACTAATTATTACAGAATACTTGAAATTGAGACTAGTTGAATATTGTCTCTGTACCCATTCACCAAAATTATCCCCTACTCCAATTCCAGTAGAAATTCTTACTCCTACTACTTTCCAGATAGAGGTTAAGCAATTACAGTTTCTGGTGTAGGTAATTCTCTGCAGAGTCTGTATGAGTGATCAGTAGACAACCACCAGAGCAAAACTTGCATTTGAAGAGAGGAGTATGCTAAGTAGGCCAGATGACAAATTGGTGGACTGTGTGTGACTGACTAACATCCTGCTAGTATTTTACTAAACTAGGGATTGAAAAGCAACAGATCTTTTCACATTACAGTACAGATGAGTTGACAGTTTTTTTCCGGTCAAAGTTTAGTCATTTGGCTCTAAAAGGATGCTTTTTATTTCCTGGTTTGTGGATATATTTCCAGGAAAAGACAATGAAACACTTACAAGGATGGTTCATCATATGAAAATCAATCAATGTAATATACCACGTTAATAGAATGAAGGGGGAAAAACCCCACATGATCATCTCAATTAATGCAGAAAAAGCGTTTGACAATTCAACACCCTTTCATGATGAAAATACTCAGTGAACTAGCAATAGAAGGGAACTTCCTCAACATGATAAAAGCCATATATAAAAACCCACAGCTAGCATTATACTAAGTGTTGAAAGACTGAAAGCTTTTTTAAGATGAGGAGCAAGATGAGCATGACTGCTTTTACAAACACTTCCATTCAACATAGTACTGGAAATTATAGGTAGAGAAATTAGGCAAGAAAAAGAAATAAAAGTCATCCAAATTAGAAAGGAAAAAAATAAAATTATCTCTGTAGATGACATGATTTAAAAAAAATTTATTCTGATGGGGGCACCTGGGTGACTCAGTCGTTTAAGCGTCCGACTTCAGCTCAGGTCATGATCTCATAGCTCATGAGTTTGAGCCCTGTGTTGGCTTCTGTGCTGACAGCTCAGAGCCTGGAGCCTGCTTCGAATTTTGTGTCTCCCTCTCTATCCCTCCCCCGCTCATGCTCTGTGTGTGTGTGTGTGTGTCTCTCTCTCTCAAAAATAAGTAAAAACATTTAAAAAATTAAAAAAAGAAAAACAACATTTCATTGCTGATTCTTTTGGGTCTCTGGTACCCCATTAATTGTGAATTTTTAATTTTATTTGTGCAAAGCTATTGAATAAGCTAATCTTCATTTATCTGTATTTAATTTAAGCATGTTTGCCTTCTATTAGTACAGGCCAACTTTTACCAATCAAACCTATTAGTTCAGGCTATTAATCATCCTACAGAGTTGGGTGTCAGTGGTAGACTGTGAGGGTTTACCCTCTCTCCCATTTTGTAAGTTGTCATAATAATGAAAATTCTTTTTAACAAGTTCTTTGCTGTTTTTGAAATAAACAACTAATAAACATGTAAACATGCATGTTTTCTTAGTTTACTTTAAGAAGCTTATTTAAGAAATGGTGTTTATTCCAAATTATACTTGAGACAAACGAAGTAAGATTATGTGGATTTTTTAAAGTTTATTTTATCATTTTTGAAAGAGGGAACCTGAGTGGGGGAGGGGCAGAGAGAGAGGGAGAGAGGGAGAATCCCAAGTGGACTCTGCACTGTCAGTGTGAAGTGGGGGCTTGAACTCACAAACCTGTAAGATCATGACCTGAGCTGCAATCAGGAGTCTGACACTTAACTGACTGAGCCACCCAGGCACCCCTGTGTGGATTTTTTAAAAATGTTAGGTCTATAGTATGAAAATAATTGAAATAGTAAAGAATAAAGTTTTATTCTTCGATCTGTGTTATTCTGAAAACCAGTCAAGAAGTATATAAAGTTTACTTTATTAGCCAGTTTTATCTGTTCTTACATCAGAACCCTTTACGCAAGTGATAGGAAACGCCAGTTCTTAAATGGAAAGGGAATATGTTAGTTTATGTAGTTGATAGGCCTGGGAGTAGAGCTGTCTTCAGATGTGTTAGGGTCTCAGTGATGTCACTTTTCAGTTTTTCCTTCATATCTTGGCTTCAGTCTCAGACAGGTTTTCCCATGGTAGCACTAAGATGTTTGTAAAGCTGCAGGCATGTGGTCTTTGTAACTCCTAGTGCAGTGGAAGAGAGAATCTCTTCTATGATAGTTCCCATGAAAGAACTGAGATTTTGTCTGATTGGATTGACTAAAGTTCACATTTGTTCCCAAAATAGTTGCTGTAGAGAATGGGTTGAAGAGTAGGTTTGTCAGAAAGAATTGAGATTACTGGTTGTTATGTGTTGAATTGTGTCTCTCCTCACTCAAATTCATAGGTTGAAGTCCTAGAATGTGACTTTACCTGGAATTAGAGTCATTATAGATGTAATTAGTTGAGATGAGGTCATACTGGAGTAGGGTGGGCAACTAATCCAATATAACTGATGTCTTCATCAAAAGCAGAAATTTGGGCACAGGCATACACACAGGAAGAATGCCATAAGAAGATTGGAGTTATGTTGCCATAAGCCACAAAACTACCAAAATTAGGGACCTGGAACAGGTCCTTTCCTAGTGCCTTCAGAGGGAGATTGGCACTGCCAATACCTTGATTTTGGACTTCTGGCTTCCAGATGGTCAGTAAATTAATGTTGTCCTTAGCCACTCAGTTTGTGGTACTTTTTTATGGCAGCTCTAGAAAACCAATGTAGTTATCATGAATTCCAGTCTGTCCTGTTGAGTGACTTTCTCAGCTGCAACCTCAAAGAAAAGGGGGTAGTTGAATTCATCAAGGTTTGGGATTTTGCTATGTTGGTGTGACCAAAAGACAAGAGGAGCAAGAGAATTCAAGATATTAGCAAGAATATTATCAAAATGATATACCGTATCTAAACTGAATGAGGAGGAAAGTACAACAAAGAAGGGGTCTGATGGTTTAGAGTCCAAGTGAAAGGGTCTGTGTTATAGAGGCAAAAGATGATAACTTGAAAGAAGAGGTTATGTTTGGAGAACAAGGTACTCAAAGTAATGATTTAGGAGGAAAAGTGTGTGCAGGTAAAGGTAGAAAGGCTGGGAAGGCTATTACCATGGGAGTAAGAGAGTGACTGGGCCATAACATATATGTATAACTCTGTGTTTTGGAGAGACCATTGGAGTTAAGAGGTCTGGGAAGTAAGAAGCCAGGTTGTTGGATGGGTTAAGTCAATGGTGAAATAATCCATTGATGAGGTTTAGAGTAAAGAGGAAGACAATGAGTCACGTGCCAAAGCCTTACGTGGGGTAGAGAGACCAGGTTAAAAGATACCAGTGTTAAGGAAGAGGAGAGAGTAATTTTGTTGAAAGGTAAGAGGTTCAGAAGAGTAGAGCTTTTTAACTAACTAGAATTTAAGTAAAAACTTAAAAACATAAAATAAAATAGAAAAAAAAGTAGAGCTTTATTTTGTTTTTAAGTTATTTTTTAAAGTTTTTTAAAGTAAATTTTTATTTTTGAGAGACAGAGATGGAGTGTGAGCAGGCAAGGGGCAGAGAGAGAGAGACACAGAATCCGAAGCAGGCTCCGGGCTCCAGGTTCTGAGCTGTCAGCACAGAGCCTGACACAGGGCTTGAACCCACAAATCACAAGATCATGACCTGAGCCGAAGTGGGTTTTTAACTTACTGAGCCACCCAGGTGCTCCTGTTTTTAATGTATTTTTTAAATGTTTTAATGATTTTTGAGAGAGAGAGAGAGAGAGAGAGAGAGCGCGTGCGTACGTGCACCAGTGGGGGAGGGGTAGAGAGAGGGAGACACAGAATCCAAACCAGGCTCCAGGCTCTGAGCTGTCAGCACAGAGCTCGACGTGAGGCTCAAATCCACACACGGACTGTGAGATCATGAGCTGAGTTGAAGTCATATGCTTAACTGAGCCACCCAGGTGCCTCTATTTTGTTTTGTTTTTGAAACAAAAAGTTGAGTAGTATAATGTGGACAAGCTGCAGAAATGATCAAAGAGCATTTTAATCCCATTTCTGGACCCTGAGGTAGGACAGTTATAAAAAATGGACCATTTGAGAGGGAGGTGAGAGGTTGAGTTTCATTTAAAAGAGGGGGTTGAAAGTAACATTCGGAGAAAAGATGTGTCTAGCTTTTTCTTTAGGAAAGGACCAAGTATTATTTCATGTTAGGTGGTGAAGGGAACATTCTCAGAAGAGGTTGAGGAAAAAATGTCTTGTTTACCCTTTTCTTTCTCTACTGTAGACAGTAAACTCTCTGAGAGAAGGGACTGTGTATCACTGTGCCTAGCTCAGTCTTTGGTAAGTAGTAGGTTGTCAATAAATTTTGAATAAATGAATTTATACTCCCAGCAGTATTTGGGAATTTACTGCAAGAAGGAATTTCATTAATAATCATTCATTCAACTAATATTTATTGAGTGCTTCTGTAAGTAGGTACCATGCTAGGTATTGGGGATATGATGAACAAGATAGGCATGGGCTTCTGCTGTCACGGAGCTCATCTTTTTTTTAAAATTTTTTTTTTCAACGTTTATTTATTTTGGGGACAGAGAAAGGCAGAGCATGTACGGGGGAGGGGCAGAGAGAGAGGGAGACACAGAATCGGAAACAGGCTCCAGGCTCTGAGCCATCAGCCCGGAGCCGATGCGGGGCTCGAACTCCCGGACCGCGAGATCGTGACCTGGCTGAAGTCGGACGCTTAACCGACTGCGCCACCCAGGCGCCCCGGAGCTCATCTTATAGTGAGGGCCACCCACACAAAAAAAAACCACAGACAAAATTAAAACAAGTTGTATTAAGGTCTCTGAAGGAAACAAGCAAAGCTAAGGAAGAAAATAAAAGAGAAGAGGACCTACTTTATGATGATCCAAAAAAATCTTAGAGTGGGTAACATTTAAGCTAAGTAAATGAAGATACCAACTATGCTTTTCAGGAAGAGAGAATGATGCATGCAAAAGCTGTGAATTAAGACAGAATTTGTACTTTTAGAAGAATTGAAATATCAGAGTGAAATTAGTGGCCCTAAATTAGGCTGGAGAGGTAAGCAGAGACTGGCAGCAATTCCAAGCCATGGCAAAGAGTTTGGATTTTATTTTTTTTGTCAAATAAGAAGCCATTGAGGGGTTTAAACAGGGTAACATTATGTCCTGATTTATATTTTTATATGACCACTGTATACTCTGTATGGAGAGGCAAGAATAAAGGCTGAGAGGGTGGATAAAAGTTTGTTACAGGGGTGCCTGGGTGGCTCAGTCGGTTGTGTCCAACTTTAGGTCAGGTCATGATCTCACTGTTCATGATTGAGCCCCGCGTTGGGCTCTCTGCTGTCATTGCGGAGCCTGCTTCGGATCATCTGTCCCCCTCTCTCTCCGATGCTCTCCTGCTCTCTCTCTCAAAAATAAATAAACTTCAAAAAAAAGTTTGTAGTAGTAGTAGTAAAGACAAGATATGGACTGAGATCTGAGAGAGTTGGATGAGTTCAATGTATATCTTGGAATTAGAGTTGATAGGACTTGCTGATGGATTGAAAACAGACAGTGAGGGACAGGTAGACTCAGGTATTTGGCTTGTGCATCTAGATGGTTTGTGCCGGGGATAGGAATGGGTTTTTGGAGAAAAAAAAAAATACAAGTCTTTCAGATGTTTGGGAGATACCCAAGTGGAGATGTAAAGTAGATGGTTTATGTAAATTTGGAGTTCAGAGAAGGGGTTTGAACTAAAGATACCCATTTGATAGTCATCAGTATAAGTGTGGTATTGATATCGTGGGACTTGATGTGATCATCTGGGTTAGTATAGAAAAAGGGCCTGAGGTGAGGTTGTGAATGTCCTTGGTAAAAAAAAAAAAAGGTAAAGCGCTATACAAATGCAGGAGATAGTTATTTTGTTTCATTTCTTCCTTATTTGAATGTTTATAAATTCATATATTATTCCTGCTTAAAGATAATGCTTCTCCCAGTGACTTCTCTTTATTTTGGGGTAACTATACTGGCATGTGTAGGACTTAACTATGTTCTGGTGAGAGACCAAAGCTACTCTTTCTATTCACTGTCACTCTGCCACTTAGATTTTTGGTCAGATTGAACTGGATTTAATAAAACTAGTTCATTATTGGTCTGAGTTGCTGCTACGGTCTGTTTACACCCATTGTTTTTCAGTAGCATACAGGTATGTCATCTTTTGAAATCCTTTTCTCTACTTAAAGTACCTTTTGGTTCTGATCATCTCCAAAGCAAATATATTCTTAGGTCTAGGTTTTCAAAGTTTTCTTTGCAATACTAGTCTTATAGTACTACTGTTATGTTACCAATTTATAATGGTTTGTTATGGGACTAACATGAGATGTTAGCACATTTGCAGAATGGAACACTGAAACTTTTATTATAGTGTAAGCTGTTTTGAGGGCAGGAGCCATGTATGATTTTTGTAACCCCAGACATATAAACCTATTGCTGTATCCCTAGAAGGCATCCAGTACATGTTTGTTAAATTATTAAATGAGTTGTGACTCACAGAGCTGAGGGTTGATACTGTGGATTCTCTAAGGGAACTGCTCAGATGGCTGCTTGTGTCTCTTTGAGCACCTTCTCACTGGCTTTAAAGGTGAGGACTGCTAACATGACTTGCTTTTCTCCACCTCTACTCAGTTTCAGGGTTGTTTTCCTTTCTAAAGTTTCATTTTTATTGACGTTCTCTGGACTCTTCAGACAGCTTCAGATTACTGTTTCCTTTGTCAGTTTGGATTGCTGTTGATCACCATTGCTCCCTTTTATTTTTTCATTCTTGTCTTTATCCTGTTTTCCTTTGTATTGTGAAATATACAAGTCTGTTTTAGACATTACAAGTCTGTCAGAAGGTTTTAGTCTCCAAACTTGAAAGCCATTCATACTGAGTAAATAAATGTGTATAAATGCATAGGCTCTTCTGGTTGTATTCATTTGTTACTTTGGCCTTTGGAGTTGCTGTTCCAACATTAAAGAAGTTGGTGGTTGTGATTGTGATGGAATAGTTAAAAGAATGTTAGGGCTAGTTCCCCCTTCTGGTTCCTCCGTTCTCTTGAAAATGAAGTATTAGTGGCTATATTCTAAGTAGCTGAACTTTTGTGTGTTAATATGTTAAAAATACTTGTATGGCAAATTACCCAGAAAATTGTGGCATTATATAACACTTACCTTTTATGTCTACTAGTAATGAGTTGTTACTCATTTTCTTAAATTTTTAGAGAGAGCAAAACAAAAAAGATTTTGGGTGGTTTTTCTGGAAAAATAAAAACTATTCCATTGTCTCCTTTTTGTTATCCAGATTTTTGTATCTGTTTGCCTTTACAGACAGGCTCTCTGTCTGGATTTTCACCTCTCTATTTCACAGTGGTCTTCAACACCACCTTTTCATGGGAAGTTGCAAAAAAGTACTACAGAGAGGTCCCATATACCCTTTACCCAGTTGTCCCTAACTGTCATACTTCGTATAACTATGGTACAATAGCAAAACTAGGAAATTGACCGTGGCACAATTCACAGGCCTTATTCAAATGTCATTGGTTTTATAGTTTTTTTTTTTATTATTTAAAAAAAAATTAACGTTTATTATTGAGAGACAGAACATGAGCATGGGAGGGGGTGAGAGAGGGGGAGATACAGAATCTGAAGCAGGTTCCAGGCTTTGAGCTGTCAGCACAGAGCCTGATGTGGGGCTTGAACCCATAAACCACGAGATCATGACCTGAGCCCAAGTTGGACGCTTTACTGACTGAGCCACCCAGGTGCCCTGGTTTTATAGATATTTTTGTGCATGTTTGTATGTATGTAGTTCTATGCATATGCAGTTTTTTTAAATATGAAATTTGTTGTCAAATTAGTTTCCATACAACACCCAGTGCTCATTCCAACAGGTGCCCTCCTCAATACCCATCACCCACCCACCCCTCTCTCCCACTCCCCATCAACGCTCACTTTGTTCTCAGTTTGTAAGAGTCTCATGTTTTGGCTCCCTCCCTCTCTAACCTTTTTTTTTTTTTTTCCTTCCCTTCCCCCATGGTCTTCTGTTAAGTTTCTCAGGATCCACATAAGAGTGAAAACATATGGCATATGGCATCTGTCTTTGTCTCTATGACTTATTTCACTTAGCCTAACACTCTCCAGTTCCATCCACGTTGCTACAAAGGGCCATATTTCATTCTTTCTCATTGCCACGTAGTACTCCATTGTGTATATAAACCACAATTTCTTTATCCATTCATCAGTTGATGGACTATGCATATGCAGTTTTATCATGTGTGGGTTCATGTAACTAACAGTAAGTAATTAAGATAAAAAACTGTTCCATCACAAAGGTTTTTATGTTACTCCTTTATGTTCATACCCATTCCCCTCTTCATTTTATTCATTTATTCACTGGTTATTCTTTATTGTGTGACCTTGTGATTAATGGAAAAAAGATAAAAATTATGTTTTAGAGGTCCTTTCTCTGTTTTTACCTTTTTTCCCCACATTGTACTATAACCATTTATAATAAGCCTAACAGTATTTAAAGTTTCAGTTCATTTTGTGTATTATAGAATCAGTCTCTCAAAAGTCCTATGATGTAGCATCTACCTCCCATATAACCCCCCAGAGATGAAACTAAAAATTCCATATGAAGCAATTCTTGATATTTATTTACTAACCTATGGATTTCCCTAGTAATCAGGTCCTCCTCCTCCTCCTCTTCCTCCTCCTCTTCCTTCTTCCTTCTTCTTTTACTACCTGGTATACTTTGGTGTTAGATTATCTATATGTTAACTTTTGCAAAATTATTTTGTGTAAGAAATAACCAAAAACATCAGTAGCTTACAATGGCAAAAGTTTAATTATTGCTCATGTTATAGGGTCTCCTAGTAATCATCTATGGTTCTACACTACGATTCTTTGTCATTTTAGGATCCAGAGTGAAAGAATACCCCCTATTTGTGATGTACGGTTCTCTTGGTAGAGAGAAAAGAGCAAGAGTTGGTGAAAACACACAATAGTTCTTAAGGCTTCTAACTTGGAACTGGAAGTTTCTCCTATTTCACTGGCCAAAGTAAGTCAGATGGCCAAGCCAGCAGTAGGGCTGTTCTTGCCATAGAGAGGCACTACAAGTCACACGGCAGCAGGCAGGGATGTTAATACTTTTATAAGAGGAGAATAAATGATTGAGAATTATAATGCAACCTGCCTTAGGATAGTATAGTATGCTATCCTTTTTTAAATAATTTTTTTCTTACTAAAGTTTACTATACTTTAAATGATTTTTTTCTTAATAAAAATAGATCTTTTTTTTCTCTTTGTTGCATTAGTTAAGGGTGTTGGTTCAAGCCAAAATCATAGTGCTTAAACAAGAGAGTTTATCTTCCTCAAGTAACTGTCCAGGTAGAGTAAATGGTATAGGGCTGATATGGCATCTTCATGATAGTGTCAGGGATCTACGCCCTTTTTCTCTTATTATTCTTTTATTCTCAGCCATGTTTTCCATCTCAGTCTGGACTGCTGTTCCATGTTCTGCTACCATATCTTCATTCTGGCCAGCTAGAAGAAGGACTAGGAGGTAGAAAGCATTCTCCTTCCCTGTAGGTACATAACCTGGAGTTGGACACATTACTTACATCCTCATTCCATTGGGAGAATTGGGATTGTAAGAGAGGCTGGGAAATGTAGCTTTAGCTAGGTGTCCATATGTCCAGGTAAAGCTTAGGGATGCTGTGAGACTATAGATGCTGGAGAGGATGTGGAGAAACGGGAACCCTCTTGCACCGTTGGTGGGAATGCAAATTGGTGTAGCCACTCTGGAAAACAGTGTGGAGGTTCCTCAAAAAATTAAAAATAGACCTACCCTATGACCCTGCAATAGCACTGCTAGGAATTTACCCAAGGGATACAGGAGTACTGATGCATAGGGGCACTTGTACCCCAATGTTTATAGCAACACTCTCAACAATAGCCAAATGATGGAAAGAGCCTAAATGTCCATCAACTGATGAATGGATAAAGAAATTGTGGTTTATATACACAATGGAGTACTACGTGGCAATGAGAAAGAATGAAATATGGCCCTTTGTAGCAACGTGGATGGAACTGGAGAGTGTTATGCTAAGTGAAATAAGCCATACAGAGAAGGACAGATACCATATGTGTTCACTCTTATGTGGATCCTGAGAAACTTAACAGAAACCCATGGGGGAGGGGAAGGAGAAGAAAAAAAAAAAGGTTAGAGTGGGAGAGAGCCAAAGCATAAGAGACTGTTAAAAACTGAGAACAAACTGAGGGTTGATGGGGGGGTGGGAGGGAGGGGGGGTGGGTGATGGGTATTGAGGAGGGCACCTTTTGGGATGAGCACTGGATGTTGTATGGAAACCAATTTGATAATAAATTTCATATATTGAAAAAAAAAAGCTTAGGGATGCTGTTACTAAAGAAAGAAGAAAGGATATTAGGAAACAAGTAATCATCTCTTTTTATTTCAATTAATTTAATTCATATAAGACCGATGAAAAATAGACATTATTAGCACTTTATAGATAAGGAGACAGGCTTTTTAAAAAGGTGAAGTAAATTGTTCAAGATCATCTAAAAAGTAATTGAATGGACTTTGAATCTAGGCCTATCTGATACCAAAACTTGAGTGTTTTTTTTACAAAACTGTATTTACTTTCTAACATCTATTATAAGCACTTAACATTTTTTCAGAGTAGTAATAAATAGCTACTGACTCTTGAGAAGGAATTCTTACATTTATGAATATTTTACTTTGTGGCAACTGATAAGAGTTTATTATATAGCTAATTAATAAATAATTGCTTTTAAATAATGTTAGAATTTTAAAAGATCAGATTTTTGTCTTGAGAACTGTAGCTTAAAAGTTTTCCTTTAGAAATTAATTTAGATGCTAAAAATTCATATGCATTTTTTTTTAATTTTAGAGAGAGAAAGCATGAGTGGGGGAGGGGGGAGAGGGATACAGGGAGAGAATCCCAAATAGGCTCCATGCTCAGCACAGAGCTTGATGTGGGGTTCAGTCCCATGACCCTGGGATCATGACCTCAGCCCAAATCAAGAGTCAGATGCTCAAACCACCTGAGCCACCCAGGCACCCCCCATATGCAATTTTGAATACTGATTTCAGAATTTTGGAGTTATGTTCTTCCTCAAATTGAAAATGGCTTTTTTGTTTTACTTATAAAAGTAGGATGTGCTTATTATAAAAAATGTTTTCAGAGAATACACAGTAGTACAAAGATGAATGTAAAAATAATTTATGATCCCATTTTTCAGAGATACTATTACCATTTTTTTAATTTTTTAATTTATTTTTTAATGTATATTTATTTTTGAGACAGAGACAGAGCATGAACGGGGGAGGGTCAGAGAGGGAGGGAGACACAGAATTTGAAGCAGGCTTCAGGCTCTGAGCTGTCAGCACAGAGCCCGACGTGGGGCTCGCACTCACAGACCGTGAGAACATTGGCCTGAGCTGAAGTCGGACACTGAGCCACCCAGGCGTCCCATCACTATTACCATTTTAGCTCTGCCTTTCAAATTTTTTTCTGTCTGCATTCATTGTGTGTGTTGTGTATGTGTGAATTCTTTTTGATCTAAGATGATCATATTTCAACAAAAAAAATTTTTTTTTTTACTGAGACATAACAAAAATGCTCATTGGTCTTCTTGCTTGATGAGTGAATTGGCAATTTGGATGGCTTTTTCCATTCTCATTTAGCTGTATCGTATTAGTATACTAATCAGCACAGGGTGTACTTTACAACACTTTAGTGAGCTAATGCCTTCTCAGATGTGTTTATGTAGTAACCAATGTGATGTCTGTAACATGATGATTAATAAAGTATAGTTTGGAGCTCAGAATTTCTGTATATGAGATTTTTTTTTTCTGAGTACTAAAAATTCAACTGAACTATCTTTAAAAATTAACTCTTCATTATTGATGGAATGTATTTCATTTGCTTCCTCTGGAAAAGTATTTTTACTCTTGTCTTTTTACTTTTTACTCTTGTAAGTAGGGTGAGTATACAATTTTTCATTCAACCTGGACATTTTTGAGAATGAAAGGGACATTTATAAATATTTAGAATTCTGTAAGTTTTTTGAAATACTTAATTTTTTTTTGGCCATCAAAATGATTTCATTACATTGGTAGATTAGTAAAGGAGTTCTAGTCAGAGACAATTTTCAAAAAC
Organism: Prionailurus bengalensis; assembly: GCF_016509475.1. Taxonomy (NCBI): domain Eukaryota; kingdom Metazoa; phylum Chordata; class Mammalia; order Carnivora; family Felidae; genus Prionailurus; species Prionailurus bengalensis. The sequence goes on along the minus strand of NC_057345.1, from coordinate 41,408,344 downwards.
AAAATGTACTAAAGTACATTTGTTCTTTGTTATAACAAAATTAAGGTTTTACATTGTCAATATTAAAAAACACAAATAGAATTTTTTTTGGTATTTTTTAAATCATTTCTTAGCCATAAGTGTCTCTAATATTGTGTCACTAATACTTTCTGAAGAATGTAATTATTTTCCAGTGCAGTTTAACTAGTTTAAATTTATTCATAAAATTGTCTGCTGTAGTTAATCTTCACAGTTTATTCTCTGTAACCAGTAATATTAGTTGCTAATGTACTCTATTTGTTGTGATGTACCTGGTTAGTTCAGGGAAAAAAATTGGTAAATGAAGTATATTCTTAATTCTCATTTTTTTCTTATTGAAAATTATGAATTTGTTAGCCCCAATATTTTTACAGGAGGTGTTACAGGCCTCTATTAAGGTACTTTCTTTGACAAATATTTTTATAAGACAAATCTTGTCATAGAAGTTGTCCCTCTTTATGATTATTTTATGTTTCACTAAATTTAGTGCAAAATTGTAGGCTTTCTATAATTTCATTTTATTCCAGTACAGACTGTAAATGTATCCAGTTAAAAATAGCAGGAATCTTTTGATGGAACTCCTGTAATTCATTACAAAGTATAATTATAGAATTTCAGAATTAAATCTTACATACTCTTTGAACCCTCATCATTTAATTTGTTTAGTTCTTGCCTTGTTTTTGAGGAGTATGTTTCAGTGTCTTGGCAGATTTGGTTTATATTAATTGATATTTGCTAAAAGCTTCAAAAGCTGAAGTGTTTTTGGAACTTTATTCATTGAACTTCAACTTTTGATTAAAGATTCTCAATTGATTTTGAGCAATGTACAACCAATTTCTAGAGGACTTGTTTTCAAAAAGATTCAGTACTGAAACACTTAGGTTGCATTTATGAAGTCAGTTTTCCAATGATTCCGTCTTTAAAATCAGATGACAGGTTGCAAGGAGAGTATACATAAGTTTTTTTTGGTTTTTTTTTGTGTCTAATACCATTTTTATCCTTAAAATTTTAACTGTGGATATATGAAAACATTTGTAAATTTGGACAGTTGTAGCTAACTCATTAACAGTGATGTCACTAGAGCTCCATGATAAATAGCAGTAGCTTCAAAAATTTTATGCAAATTACCTATCCATTTTTCTTAAAATGAAAACTGAGTATTTAATTTTGTATTAAACATACAATTTCTTCTTTTTAGTTCATTGTTTCTGAAAGGGCTTCTTGGATAATAAAAAAACAATTGCCAAACAACAAAATAAGTAGTTCTAGAGTTATATACCATATAGTAAATAATAAAATTCAGACTGTTGTTGACTCCTTGCATATACTTCATTTGTCCATAGCCTGTACTTTCCCACTGACTTAGCCAGCTGGTGGGTGGCCTGGGGCATGTCGCAGGTCTTTGTACGTGTCAGTGCAGTGACTGGCATACCAAATAGCCATCAGGAGTACCAGTGTCAAATACTACTTCCACTATCCCACAAGGGTGTAAGGAGTTAGCAACCTCTAAGGTTGCTTGTGTCTGAGGATACTTTTCAGTGAGTCTTCTGTATGCTGTTTCTTGAAAAGAAGATGGTAGTGATACTGTATCTGCGAAGAATTGGGAAAAGAAAGATGGAATTATCACTAGTCCTCTTACAGATTTCATCATTTGAAGAAGTGGATAAAGCACTTACCCTCTACTAGTTAGTTAGTTGATAGCTTGGCCAGAAGTTAGATGTATATAGTAGAGGTGTACTAAATCCATCTTGGTTTATTTTTTTGTTTTTATTTTTTTTTAAGTTTATTTATTTTGAAAGAAACAGAGATAGCACGAGTCGGGGAGGGACAGAGAGAGAGGGAGAGAGAGAGAATCCCAAGCAGTCTTTGCACTGTGAGCATGGAGCCTGATGCGGGGCTCAAACTCACAAACTGCAAGATCATGACCTGAGCTGAAGTTGGAGGCTTAACTGACTGAGCCACCCAGGTGCCCCTCATCTTGTTTTATTTTAATACTGCCACTAATAATAATAGTTCATTTAAGAAAATGCAAAATCTGAGACAAATGGTAAACTGGATGGGATACTGGGACAACAGATTGTAAATCAAGACTGTCCTGAGGAAACCAGGACATATGGAAAGGAGCATGATACTGTGAAAGAGCATGGAGCTTCGAGTGAGATAGACCTGTGTTTAAGTCTGGGCTCTGCCGTTTAAAACCTTGGACAAGTTGGGGCGCCTGGATTGCTCAGTTGGTTAAGCATCCAACTCTCTCTCTCTCTCTCTCTTTTTAATGTTTATTTTTGAGAGAGAGAGACAGAGCACGAGCAGGGGAGGGGCACAGAGAGAGGGAGACACAGAATCTGAATTAGGCTCCAGGCTCCAAGCTGTCAGCACAGAGCCCTACACAGGGCTCGAACTCATGAGCTGTGAGATCATGACCTAAGCCGAAGTGGAGGCTTAACAAACTAAGCCACCCAGGCACCCCAGTATCCCACTCTTCATCTCAGCTCAGGTCTTGATCTCAGGGTCGTGAGTTCAAGCCCCACCTTGGACTCCACATTGGGCATGTGAGGCCTACTTAAAAAAAGTAAATAAAAGCTTGGACAAATAATCTTTCTGAGACTAGGTATATTAGGGTTCTCCAGGGGAACAGGACCAACAGGATAGACACACACACATTCACATACATTGAATGATTGACTAATTTTATGGAATTGGCTTATGCAATTGTGGATGCTGGCAAGTCCTAAATCTGTAGGGCAGGCCAGCAGGGGAGAGTTGATGTTGCTGCTGAATCTAATGGCTTTCTGGAGACAATACCTTCTTCTTCAGGAGGCTTCGGTCTTTTTTCTTAAGACCTTCAACTGATTGGATGAGGCCCACCCACATTACTGTACTCAAAGTGTACTGATATAAATATTAATCACATTAAAAAATACCTTTACAGTAACATCTAGAAGAGTGTTTGACCAAACAACTGGGCTAGCCTAGCCAAATTGACACATAGAATTAACCTTCATACTAGGTTTCCTCACGTGAAAACTTGAATGATACTATGTGGCTCACACTAGATTTCCTTATTTGCAAACTGGAATGATACTATGTGGCTCACAAGGATTATTAGCATAATATGTTCTCAAAGTAGGCATTCAGTGAATGTTGATTTCTTAATCCAATTTTCATACCCATTAAGGCTATAGCCCCAACCTTGATGCTTGAAGATTTTTTTGTGTGTTTATTTTCGTATTTCTAGCTAGACTTCTCTTGCCCCCTCATCTACTTAATAAGTCCTGAAAATTTATCTTACAAATGTTTATTCAGACCATATTCTTCTTTTCTGCCATTTCTAGTGTTCAGGTCCTCTGCTGGGCCCATTAAAATTATTTCCTAAGTAGCCTTCTACTTTCCATCCTATTTTCCCCTCTTCACAAATTATCACCTGGACCTAATACTATGTTAATAACTCTTGAAACAGTTCCCTTTTCCCATTCTCATTTTCTTTACTTTTACCATGGCATATGAATCCTTTCTTAAGTTATCTTCTACAAAACTTCAAAATCTTACTTCCAATTCCTGTCACCATTCACAACTCCTTACTGTTCTTTTCAAATGTAACTGAGCTTTCTGTTGATTGTATGCCCTTACCTCTGTGTAGAATCACCTTCTCACCTTCCCCCCCATTCTTCAAATTCCTGCACTGATGTCACTTCCATGAAGCCTTCTTGGATACCCTTCCTGGTTCCAAAACACTCTTACCCAATCATGTACAGGTGAACTTGAGCCTTCAGACACTGATACTCCTAAGCTGCCTTTGAAATGAGAATAGGAAATCTGTTCATCAGCAGACCAGGGAACCCTTTGAACTGTGGTATGAATTGAACAGCACTCCTTGCCTACAAGCATTTCAGGTCTGATGATGTAAACATCATCTTTTTGTATATCTGTTTCTGTATTCATTTGATTGTTTTATTGAAGTGGTACTTGAGTTGTATTCATAGGGACCTTGGACACTTGAGTGGAGGGCGAATGCCAAAGGTTTGAGCCTTTCAACTGTCTTTAACCAAAGTATTTCACCCCTAATTTGTTATATTTTGGGTTTCTGGGTAAAATTTTGCATGAGAAAAAGGAGTTTTTATGTCAAAAATAATTTTAAAATTGTTTTATTTTTTTGTCTGCTTGATTCCTTTTTTTTTTTTTTTTTTCTTTTTGAAGTTTGTTTTGGGAGGGGGCAGAGAGAGAGAGAGAGAGAGAGAGAGAGAGAGATTCCCAAGCAGGCTTCTCACTGTAAGCATAGAGCCCACAAACTGTGAGATCATGGCCAGAGCCAAACTCAGATGCTTAACTGACTGAACCACCCAGGCACCTTTCTACTTGACTCTACTTGATTCTTAGTAATCTATAGGGCTGCCTTTATTCATTTTCCCTCCCCCCGCCAAGAGAAACTAAAACAAACTTTTTGAAATGAAGGATATTTTAATCTTATTCATTTTATGTCTCAAATGTCTGTTAAATGAATGCAAATATAATAGTATAAATTATTGAATAACATACATTTATTTATTTGTTTATTTATTTATTTATTTATTTTAGTTATCAAGTGGGAATCCTGTGTATGAAAAGTACTACAGACAGGTAAGATTTCTGTTTCTTTGTTTTTCTAGATTGAACATAAAAGGTAAGTTCAGTTATTGATTGTATATTTGCAGATTACCAGCCAATAGAACACATTTGACATGTCTTGTTTTCAATTTCTTGTGCTTTAGCCTTCTGCTTTGAGTGCTTAATGATTTTGAGAAGCTATCAGAAAAATGAACAAAAGAGATAATTAACTTACCTATCTCAAATATCATTCTATCCATATAACATATAACGTTAGCTATATATTATAAAATACATAAAACATTAGATGTATTCATCCAGATATAAATATACAAATTAATTATAAGCCAAATAGAAATGACTTTTATGTTGTTTTTAAGACTCACTGAACTTTAATTTTCACAAAGTTAAAACTATGACTCTCATACAAATATAAAATGAACATATGTCAAGGATTTTATTTACCTCAATTACTGGGAGAACCAGTAAGATATAAAAACGAGAATATGAACTGTAGAGATTTATATTCTCCACAATACAAAATTCATTTATTGTTATGGAAAAGAATCATTGCATTGCTATCGATTTTCTATAATTTAATCTCTCTTCCTGCATAGTGTAAAAGAAGCTAGTAAATAGAAAGTAAATCAGGGGTACATACACTGGATAATCTCTTGAGGGTATAGACAATCTCATTTGCCCATATCCAATATTAGATCACTTTTCCTAACAATCTCCTTACCTGATTATGATCAGAAAAGGCTACAATTTGACCTATTTACATAATTACAACAAGTTGATTAACCATTATAAGTCTCCTTGGGTGTGACTTGCAAATATGCAGCCATACATTCACTATTGAACATCTTCTGAGCCTGGAGAATTAATTTCTGCTTGAAATTTTGGATTGTAGTTTTTAAAGCCTTTGCTATTTCTCCTCTATCTTGAGACTAGGATCCAAACCCTAGAAATTCTTTCCCTCATATTTCATCTATAGTAAATATGAATTTGAATGAATTTATCTCATCTTTTTTTTTTTAAGTTTATTTATTTATTTTGAGAGAGAGAGAGCAAGTAGGGGAGGGACAGACAGAGCAGGAGAAAGAGAATCACAACCAGACTCCACGCTATCAGAGTGGAGCCCGATGCGAGGCTCAAACTCACAAACTGTGAGATCATGACTTGAGCCGAAACCAAGAGTCAGATGCTTAACTGACTGAGCCACCCAGGCACCCCTGAATTTATCTCATCTTAAGGTTTCCCCTATCTGCTAAGGCTCCTAGCCTGCTAAGTGACCTTGCTTTACCTCTGAGACTGGGGCCTTATAAACCAGGTTGCAGGCCAGTTTTCTTGGGAGGGCTTTCTAGACTTTGGCTCTACATAAAGTCTGTCCTTATTCCATGATAGTGGCTTATTCTTTCTGAATAAAAGAGAATTATTCTCAAATAGGCCTTATTTTGTGCAATTGATTTACTGATTGATTTCCACGTATCATTAGAAAATAGAATATTAAAAATAATACCAAGTTTTTCAAATTAATAACCATAATTAAATATTTGTCAACAGTTTATTCAGTCATGTGTAATTAATTCTTCTTTCCCTGCATCTTGGGTCAGGAGTCTGTTTTCATGAAATATACTACTTCTGGACTGCATAGTCCTGCAAAATTATGACTTAGTCCATCCAGCAGTACATTCTGAGAATTAGTCTAAATGATGTCAGCTCAGAAGTCTTTATCCCAAAGTCTATATTTTGAAGTGTTAATAATTCAGAGTATGTGGGATCGTTTTTTTTCTATGAGGCCCTGAGACTGTCTTTGTCATTGGTGAAGACACAGATTCTAGCCTGTAGCTTATGGCAGAGCCTTTGGGTAAGCATCAGAGTACAACATAAACTTCTGTAGATGACAGAGACTAAATGGCTGTGTTTAATTTATTATAGTAACCAAATGAATGGAAGATAGTAAAATTGGAATATGATACATAAATATTTCATGAGAGTTTGGTCAGTGTTTCCTCTGACAGCCTCTCTATTTAGGCCATGCTGGGGATAGATGTTTCCTTCCACCACCCCCAACCCTGGTTAAGGAGTAGGCAAAGAAGAAGGAGTTCTGGAGAATTTTAGAGGCAGGTTTCTCAACCCTTTTTATACTGCCTTGTTAACCCAAATTTGGATTGGGCAATTCTTTCTTTTTTGCTGAGTGCCTTGTTTATCCCGTGTTCCAGCACTTGAAAGAAAGGATTTCTTTTTGCCTTTTGCTAGGATTGGCCTGTCTGGAATGTTTTGTATGTGTTTACAACAAACTTAATCTTTTAACTAAACTGGAAAAACAGCTCACAAATATCCTTGTATCATGTTACCTTTCCCATGACTTTTTAAACATTTACTTTTTGTTTTTACAAACAGAATTTTACTTTAGGAAATCTTAACAGAAATGAGAGTCATTTTTTTGAACTTTTTTTCTGTTCTTGACGTTATTCTGTTTAAAAGGAAAGTCCCCATCAATTAAAATGACGTGTTTTCCTTAATGTGCTTTAGGAACTTAATAATTTTTAAAATATTTCTTTAAGTTTGTTATGGAATCACTGCTGGTCTTAGAGCTGATACTGCTTTGATTTTTTTTAAGTGTTGCAGTTTCTAAGAGTAAGTATGAAAGCAGAAGTTAGTGATTTAAAGATGTTTGAAAAAATAGATAACATATACACCTATTCCCATTTGTCAAAAGACCTCTCGAGGAAATGCTGCCCTTTCCTCCCTATTTATTAGAATTTAAATGGTAACTATAGAAGACTTGGAGTCAGAAGTTATATGTTAATGTTATGACTCTACTAATTTTGCTGTGCTTCCTCTGAGCTTCAGTTTTCTCATTTGTATAACAGGAGCAGTAAAAACCTTTCTGTAAATTGCCAGTGCTATCGAGATGTGTCGATTCTACTCATGTGGCTCTCCATGTATTTCTTGGCTTTTGTTAGTCAAAGGATTCCTGTTCCCTTTTTGAAAAAACCAGCTCCCAAGTCCCAGGGACAAAGGCAGGTAAATAATGATAATTTTGTCTTTGTGGTTATCATCAGCTTATGGTTTGTATCTTTTCAGGTCGATACAGGCAATACTGGAAGGGTATTGGCTTCTGATGCTGCTGTTTTCCTGAAAAGATCAGGGCTTCCAGATTTGATACTTGGAAAGGTAGTATTTGTTCATTTTAACTAAATTATAATGACTATTTATTTAGTAGTATAAATAAATTGGATGCAAATTTAGATACCATTGAGAAACTTAGAAGTTAGAATTGAATCATTGAAGCAGTTACAGTAATGCAATGCAGGGAATTTGTGGTGCAGTGATTTACCCTTTTGAAAAGTAAGGTGTTTTTCAGATATTTAGAAAACCAATTACTTTTTAGTAGGATGAAATGAGGAAGTAATAGTACATTTGGGTATTGTGGGGAGAAACAGTACAGACTGGGAACCTTGCCACCCACTCAGAGAGTTGGCTCTATCCCTACTTCCTCTATTATAACTGTCTCTAACTGTGTTTAATATGTGGTAAATAGAGTTGGTGATGAGAGGCTTAGAAAAGAGCACAAAGAGATGGAAAGTCCTCTCCTGGCTAGATCTCCTGGTGAATCCTTATACATGATATTGTTAAGTATTCAAAGCCCTAAAAAATAACTATTTTTAATAATTTAATTATTCACAAATAAACATGAACTATTTCAACTTGCCCATAAGGAAGAATATCGTTTTAATATGTATCTAAAATAAAGGTAGTATGTTCTAGTAGAAGGAGCATCAGATTTGGAGTTAGAACCTGGGTTAATGAAAAAGTCATTGGATTTGGAGGTTAGAACCTGGATTTCAGTTCTTTCCCTGATCCCTTGAATGTTCTTCAGTAAGTATCTCACTGGGCCTTCATATCTTTGTGTAGAGTTGAGCTAAATGACCTTTAAGGTTTCTTTCCACTTTTATTTCTGTGATTCTTAAATCTGATGACCAAAGAGCATAAAGTTGTAAATTTATCTTTAAGATGATTTTTGTTTAAAATAGATTGATTTTTTTTTTTCTGAATTTCAGATTTGGGATTTAGCTGACACAAATGGCAAAGGAATTCTGAACAAACAAGTAAGATTCAGAGATTCATATGAAAAAATTTTTGAGTGCTTCAAAATAAAAACTAAACAGGAATTTTTTCTAATTTTAAACTAGGATTTTTTTTTTAAACCAACATTAGGGTTTTACAAGGGCAAGTGTTATAACAATGAAAATATTTCCAATTCAGTAGACATTAAAGTAACTAATTCCCAAACGTTAGTGTTAATTTGGTGACATTCTTCTTCTGGAATGTCTTAGTCTGTTTGGACTTCTTTAACGTGATACCACAGACTGGATGGCTTATAAACAGCAGAAATTTGCTGCTCAGTGTTCTGGAGGCTGGAAGTACAAGATCAGGCTGCCACCATGGTTGGGTAAGGTCTGTCTTCCTGGTTGCAGACTTGTTGTATCCTTATGTGACAGAAGAGGCTAGGGATCTCTCTGGACCCTCTTTTATATAGCACTAATCCCATTCATGAGGGCCCCACCCTGATGCCTTAAGCACTTCTCAAAGGCCCTACTTCCTAATACCATTATCTTTGGAGGTTAGGATTTCAACATACTTAATTTCTTACTTGTAAAGTGTATACTTACTTGTGACTATTCTGGTCTAGGTCTTACTTCTGGCATGTAACCCGAAAGGTGGTTTACAGGCCTTAAGTAAACCCTAGACAAGAAATACATGAAATTGATTAATGGGTATTGGACACCATCAGTGTATTTTGAAATTTAGCTTGTTGTGAATGGATTTCAGAGTTCTACAGGATTGAATTCAAAGCTTGCTGCATGCTGAAACATTGGCTGAGCACTGTTACTCAAAGTTAATTACCTCTATGGGATAGTTGAAGCAGCATCAAACTCAGAAAAGAGATGAGGAATTTAGATGAGAGGGTCAGAATATCCAGTCTCTTCATTAAGATTCCAGAACTAGATTGTAGTCTCCAATGGAGCCCCTGGGCAGAAGGGCCAGTTGGTACATTGGAGACATAGGAAAACTAACTTCATATAGGGGCACCTGGGGTGATGTATACTCAGTAGGCAAATATTTGCTGAGTACCTGTTTTGAGCCAGGCTTTGGAAATACAGAGGTGAACATGACCTATCTGGTCCCTGTCTTCATGAGTTTACAGTATAATAAATTCTTCACTGATATTCCTGGACTTTGGAATTTGAGTATGAGTTGAATTTGTTATATCTAGTTGGCTGGATTTGTGGGTCTTCAGTTAAACTTTGATATTTGCATTGGAGAAATTGATTTAAAAAAAATTTCTTTTTTTTAACATTTAGTTTTTGAAAGACAGAGACAGAGTGTGAGTGGGGGAGGGGCAGAGAGAGAGGGAGACAGAATCCGAAGGAGGCTCCAGGCTCCAGGCTGTCAGCCCAGAGCCTGATGCAGGGCTTGAACTCACAAACCGTGAGATCACAACCTGAGCTGAAGTTGGTCGCTTAACCGAGCCACCCAGGCACCCCAAAATAGATTTTCGAATTAACATGAATAAAAGGAAAGAAACCAATATTTATTGAGTTTCTGTGTGCTCAAAATGACAGTAGGTTCTTTCTTCCTATAGTATGGCTTTTATTTTGTTCCTTATAAGACATTGCAAGATAGGTATTCGTCCCTTCTTTTACAGAAAAATTTTATTTAACTTGCCCATGGCCTCACAACTTGGAGTATCAGAACTAGAGTTTAATGCAGGACTAGTTCACTTCAGAGCCCATCCATACTATGGGATGGACCTGATTACCTAAGAGTAATTGAATCTCTCATAGAATGAGAAGGAAAGAGAATTGATACTAGAGTACTTAGAATACCAGCATTTAAAAGTTGGAGGAGGCATTGACTCTAAGAGAAGAGGCTTGAAAGGTCAGGGGAAAACTAGGAGAGCTTTAAGAAGCTGTGTTGATGGAGGGAAATTTCTGGGAGTTATTCTTACTGTCCAGACTGCCAAAAGGAGAAGCAGGATGAGGTGGGGGGTTTTGTGTTTTGTTTTGTTTTGAGGCTATTGTATTTGGTACCTAGGTTATTTGTGACATAGGCAGTAGTTTCTCTAGCTAATGGTGGGAGTTGAAGTCAGATTGCATAAAAGCTTATGGAGTGAATGCAAAAGGAAGGGGAGATCTTTTCAAGAAATTTGTGAGTAAAGGCAAGGTATTATATAAAGCAGACAACTTGCAAGTTTCTAAGAATAAGTTAGGAATTGGGTAAGAAATGTATAGGTGAGAATAGGAGGTTTGAGAGAAGTGGTGAAGGGTTGATTGTATCATCATCATCTGTACAAAGTTGCAAGTAATTATAACTGGAGTAAAGGCTTTTGTTATGTCTAGTCCCAGACCTGACTTTAACTCAGAACAGCTGAAAACCAGTTGCTTCAGCATCTCTGCATTTACTTATTAAATTTTGGACTGAGGCTTCAAATGCCAAAAATCCAAGGGCTGTTGGGAGATATTTATAAATATTTTGAAGTCAAGCAGTTAATATAATTGTTTTAGTTGCTGCATGGTAGTGCTGTATTCTCTGTAGCTTTCCTGGAATAGCAGTGGTTGAGTCACTTGAACAATTGGTCTAGTTTCACAATTTATCATCTTAAATCCAGAGGTGACTTTTGATAACATACAATTGTTATTTTCTTCTAGGCTTTTTTTCAGACTGTTTTTTTTTCTGACTTAAATGATAAAAATTGTTTTTAACATCATTAAATATTCTTTGAAGCATGTTTATTAATTTTGTATAATTTCAGCTCTGTATATCACGGTTTACTTAAGTATTTTCCCATTTATATGAACACTTTTTGCTATTTATTGTGCCAGGAACATCTTTGTACAAAGATCTCTTCTTAATTTTAAAGCAAGTGGTTTCAGGCAAACGTGCTATTATATTTGTCATTACATAACACTCTTGGAGTAATTGTGAATTGTTCTATATTTTCAGATTGTAAGTGTGTAGATAGATGGATGGGTAATAATGCATTTAACTTCATACTTTTCTTTCTCAGGAATTCTTTGTTGCTTTGCGTCTTGTGGCATGTGCCCAGAATGGATTGGAGGTTTCACTGAGTAGCTTGAACCTGGCTGTTCCTCCACCAAGATTTGTAAGAAATTATTTTAAATCTAAATTGTATTGGGGCGCCTGGGTGGCTCCGTCAGTTGAGCGTCCGACTTCGGCTCAGGTCACCATCTCACGGTCCGTGAGTTCGAGCCCCGCATCGGGCTCTGGGCTGATGGCTCAGAGCCTGGAGCCTGCTTCCCATTCTGTGTCTCCCTCTCTCTCTGACCCTCCCCGTTCATGCTCTGTCTCTCTCTGTCTCAAAAATAAATAAACGTTAAAAAAAAAAAATTTAAATCTAAATTGTATTTAATTAAAAAAAGATGTCACATGACTTAAAAATTAAAATTGCTATATCAAAAAAAATTCCCCCAGCCCCTATCGCTCAGCTACTTGATTTTCTTTCTTAATGGCTTCGGCTGTTATTAGATTCTTGTATTTCCTTCCAGAGTTATTATATGTATATATAAGAAAATATAAATACTCACTTCTTCATTTTACATTGATTGTAGCTCACAATTAATAAACATGATTCTATACCTTTTTAAATAATATATTTTAGGGATCTTTACATAAAAGCATCTTCATTGTTTTTTAGAGCTGTATAGTATTTCCTTGCTTCTATTTACCATAATTAACATGCAGTGTAACATTAGTTTCAGGTATACAATATAGTGATTCAACACTTCTATACAATACCTGGTGCTCATCACAGCTCATTATTAGTCCCCATCACCTATTTAACCCATTCCCCACACACTTCCCCTCTACCATAATTTAACTTCCTATTGATAGGCTTTTAGCTTGTTTCTAATCTTTTATTATAAAAAAAATGCTTCAATGAATAGTAACCTTGGATATATGTAATTTTACATGTGCAGAAATATATATGTGCATATTCTTGGAAGTGTTTCAGAAGTTCTTGCGTTTGTGCAATTTTCACATATAATATAAACTTGCCTTCCATAGTGGTTGTACTTGTTCACACTCATACCATCAATTGGTTGAGAGGTGACAAATGGAATGTTAAGTGTTGTTTTATGGAGTGAGTTTGAGTAGTTTTCCTCATGCTTCTGAGCCATTTACATTACTTTTATGTGAAATATCTGTTTAAATCTTTTGCCCATTTTTCTTGGGTTCTTGGTCTTTTTTATTAATTGAATTCTGTAGGATATGTGTGTGTGTGTGTGTGTGTGTGTGTGTGTGTGTGTATACACATATGTTATTTATATATAAATATATAAAATACATATATATTTTTTTCTTTTCCAGTTTGTCATTTGTCTTTTGATATTGTGCTTATCTTTTTCCATAAAGAAGCCATTGTTTTTTATGTAAATGAGTTATTAGGCTTTAATTTTTTTTTTTTTTTTTTAACGTTTACTTATTTTTGAGACAGAGAGAGACAAAGCATGAACGGGGGAGGGTCAGAGAGAGGGAGACACAGAATCTGAAACAGGCTCCAGGCTCTGAGCTGTCAGCACAGAGCCCGACGTGGGGCTCGAACTCACGGACCGCGAGATCATGACCTGAGCTGAAGTCGGCCGCTTAACCGACTGAGCCACCCAGGCGCCCCTAGGCTTTAATTTTTTTATGGTTTCTTTTTCACATTTATGTTAGTGTTGATATAAAGTATGAGTATGGATTCAAATTTATGTTTTTTTACGATGGCTTATAGACTTAATACAGTTTATTGAATAACCAATCTTTTCCTTACTGATTTGAAATGCCACCTCATGGGGCGCTTGGGTGGCTTAGTTGGTTAAGTGTCTGGCTCTTGATTTTAGCTCAGGTCATGATCTCACGGTTCAAGGGTTTGAGCCCCACATTGGGTTCTGCGCTGGTAGAGTGTGGCGCTTCCTTGGGATTCTTTCTCTCTCCCTCTCTCTCTGCCCCTCCCCCTACTCATGCTTTCTCTCTCTCAAAATAAAAAAACTTAAAAAAAGGAAATGCAACCTCAGTCATGTGCTAAATTCTCATATGTAGTTTGGTTTCTTTCTGGATTTTTTGGCTCTTACCCATTTATCTATTTATCCATGTACTTATCTCACATTTTAATTCTCATATTTTGTGATTTGTTTTACATCTGATAGGGCTAGTTCTCCCCACCCTACCCCCTTTTTCAGAAGTTTCATGGCTCTTACTTGTTTTTAAATTTAATATTTTAAAAAGTATTTGGTCTGAGTATTATGACTCTAACTTCAGTTTTGAGAATTTCTGCACTTACAAGTTTAGGCATGGAATCAGGGGGTTAATTTAAGGATTTGTTGTGTATGTTATTATAAAAATGTTTCAAATATATCCATCTGTCTCTACAAGCAGATAAATATAACAACTTGGGTGTGCTGTTCATAGGTTCATGTACTTGTAACTTAAGAAATCTTAAGTTGGGTTCTTGTCCCGGTCTGCTTTCCTTAAATAGTGTTGGGAAAAAGTCATCAGTTAACAGGGCCACAAATAGTTTTGTTACATTCAGATATCGGTATCTTGATTTCAGTTGTAATAGGATTTTTTCTAGAACACTTAAATGTTTTAGTTAATGTTCTAACATTTATGTAGCTAATTCAGATAACTCAGTTTTTGTTTCGTTTGTGCTTAGAAGAAAGTCTAATAGAGTCAATGTAAAATAGTGAAAATAGTGTTCTGTGTGCATTGAGTTCCAAATTTTGTATGAATGTCTTTAAATCCAAAGACCACTTTTTCTTCATTGTTTGTTTTTTAATAGTTTTTTTTAAAAAAATCTTTAAAATGTTTATTTATTTTTGAGAAAGAGAGAGAGAGAGAGACACAGAGCATGAGTGGGGAAGGGGCAGAGAGAGAGGGAGACACAGAATCTGAAGCAGGCTCCAGGCTCTGAGTTGTCAGCACAGAGCCTGATGTGGGGCTCGAACCCATGAACTGTGAGATTGTGACCTGAGCCGAAGTTGGGAGCTCAGTTGACTGAGCCATCCAGGCACCCCTCTTTGTTGTTTATTGATGTGAGGTTTTCAATCCTTCGTGTGCTGTATTTTTCTTTTTAGCATGATACCGGTAGTCCTTTGCTAGTCAGTGGAACCTCTGTAGCCGAGCTCCCATGGGCTGTAAAAGTAAGTAAACTTTGTAACTACCCTTTCCTTATCACTGCTTTGCTTCCTACCCACATAATCTTCTTCTACTTCCAAAATACAATGTAGTCTGCATTTGGCTTTCACTATTTACTGTAGGGGAAATACTAGTACTAGAAATCTTTTGAGGGACCTTACTGCTCTGTCAATCATTTTATGACAATTAGTATGGCTTAATCTCATTTCTGTTATAATGTAAACTAAAAATGGTGATGTCATAATCCTGCATTAACTAAAATATTTTAGGAATAGATTGTTTACCCCACTGATCTTATTTCCTGTTTGAAAATTCTGGTTAACTAGATGCTCTCTTTATGGCTCTAAAACAATTCTTTATGAAATCGTTTTCTGAAATGGGTATTTTTCATTATAGCTCTTTGGAGACACCACACTAGTTATAGCTATCTTATCAGATTTTTTAAATTACAATTTTTAAATAATATTAGAATATAGCACATCACATGGCCCTTAATAAATATGTACAGTTTTGTCAGAAAGCCATTTGGTTTGTATGTCTGTGTATGCTTGTGTGTTATTAACTAATTTAAAAAAGTATAGGGATCTGGCTTTGACAGGACAAATCACAAACAATAGTTTTTTTTTATGTATACAAATAACTTCCCTGGATTTTAGGGAATATCTTGTTAATTGATAAAAGGAAATAACTTTGGGAAAAAAGGGGGAAACTTGATGTTTATTCCTGTGGCGGTTTATTTTGTTTTTAAAATCTGAGTTTGAAATGTGATTAATGCCATTTTGAGAAAGTCATAGAATGTCACTAACTACCTTTTGTGTTCTCATAAAAGTTACTTCTTTGTTATGGGTTTAAATGAGAGGACTAGATGCTCTTCTCAAAGCTCTTCCTGTCACTAAAATCTTTTGATCAAGCTAACAGTAGAAAAGCAAATAGTGTTTCAGCTGCAAAAGGAATGGAAGGGATACTGGACTCTTGAGTAACTTTTAAATTGTTATTTATAATAATATATTTTGGTGAAAGTAAAAAGTGTTTTTAAAACAATTTTTAGGAATATGTTGTGTATTCTTTGAGGATTTGATTTTTTTAACTGCACTTAAATGCTTTTCACCAGTATTTAACTTGTGATCTTTTTTATATTATAGTCTGAAGATAAGGCCAAATATGATGCAATTTTTGATAGTTTAAGCCCAGTGAATGGATTTCTTTCTGGTGATAAGGTGAAACCAGTGTTGCTCAACTCTAAGTTACCTGTGGATATCCTTGGAAGAGTAAGATATTATTAAATTCGAAATGTATTTTTATGTATCTTTTGTATCTACCAAGAGCTCATTGTTAAAAATATATAGATCTTATTTTGAAGTTATGTTACTACAGAATTTTTTTGTATTCTGAAGTCATATATAAAATTATTGCCAGTTAATTTTGTACAATAATTTGGTTATTCTCTCTAAACTATGAGTGCTTGAAATCAGTTATATATGTAAGCCCTTTGAATAGGTCCTTTTTCCTTGTACTATATGCACTGACTTCCCAGTTCCTTGATTTAATTTCTGGAGACCATCAGTATTTTATATCTGTCACCTACTTCATGGCTGTATCATGGGACTTTGTCATAAGGAATAGTTTCATCTCTGATCATTAATTCTACTGTCTCAATAGAACTTTGCATCTTTCTAGATATTTTTCATAAATACTTGCAAGACTAATTCTTTGATTTCACAAGACCTTTAAATCTCAGAGTCCTTTACTGTCTCCATTTTTCGAATTTACTTTTTTCCTTATCCAACTTGATCCATAGTGTCATGTTGGTATCTTAAGCTCCCTTTGCCATGTTTTCTAAACTTTCTCCTGACCTGGTAAAAATCCAGCTTTGTGTTAAGCTCTCTGTGGTTGCAAATGGACTACTGAAAATCTAATAAGGTTGGTGTCATCATAATTTCATGATCACCAACTTCATCTGGGCCTTCCCTACTCTTGTACTGTTTCCATGGTGATTTCTGTCTATGCCTCTTGGTATTTCAGACCTCATCTATTCTCATTAAACCTCTAGCCATTTCTTTAGTCCCTTGCTCAGTCAGGATACATAGGGTCAGATCCTGGTTGCACCATTTATTAGGTGTGTGACCTTGGGCAAATCATAAGAAAACTGTGTACCAGTTTTTTAATTTTTAAAATGAGCATGATTCCCAGTTTATAGGGTTGTAAGAATTAAATGTGAGAATGTATCTATTAAGCCCAGTGCTTGGTACATATTCTGTGATGCTGATGGTGATAATGACTTACCACCACACCACCAGTAGGAGTATTAGTGGATCAGTGTTGTGTATTGTATAGGTTAGGTGCTCAATAAATATTAGTTTAAAAGCCATTTTCTACTATTGTTTCTCACTAATCATTTCTCCACTGTGTGGTTGGTGTGAGATTTCTAAACTCTAAATGTAATCCTGTTATTTTTTGACTTAAAACTAACCCTCTCAGTAGCTTCCCATTGCATTTAGAATAAAGTCCAGATTCCTTTGAAGCACTTAATGACCAGACACTTGCTCATCTCCACTCCTGTCTCTTACCAGTATACTCTCTCTTCTTGCCCTGAGTACAATTTTGTTGAATGAAAACATCTTCTTTTCAAGGATTTAACAAAGTTTTATACCTGGTCTAAAGGTATGGAACCTACTCTAGATTTAAACCAAATCTACTAGGGCCTTTTGGATTTTATTTTTCTTTTGTAAGCCCTGGACATTAGCTGGTTAATAATTAATAATATTCACTGGGTATTTATTTTAGTTGATCAGAGGTTCTGTAGTGTATGGAAAACAATAATGGTCTTAGTTGGGAATCTTTATGTTGAAAACTGATTCTGTAACTTAATAATAGTTGTGTGATCCTAGCTAAGTCATATCACTTCATGTCTAAAAAAGGGTTGATAGAGTTGAAAGAGTTGTTGCATGAATTAACTGAGATGATGTTTGTGAAAAAGCACTGTAGCTGTTTAAAGTGCTTTTGTCCATAATTGTTTTCTAGAGAAGAACAAACTATTTTCTTTCTTTTTTTTTTGTTAGTTTATTTATTTTGAGAGAGACACAGTGTGAGTGGGGGAGGGGCAGAGAGAGGGAGAGAGAAGATCCCAAGCAGCCTCTGCGCTACCAGCGTAGAGCCCAACACAGGGCTTAAACTCACGAAACTGTGAGATCATGACCTGAACCGAAACCAAGAGTCGGACACTTAACCAACTGAGCCATCCAGGCACCCCCAACATATTTTCTTTAAAGTTTTTAAAGGAATTTTTATTTAAAAAATACTTGTATTAAGAATTATTACTTTGGGCACTTGGGTGGCTCAGTCAGTTAAACATCTGACTCTTGATGTTGGCTCAGGTCATGTCCTCATGGTTCCTGGCAGGGAGCCCTGCATTGGGTTCTGCACTGACAGTGTGCAGCCTGCTTGGGATTCTGTCTCTCCCGCTCTCTCTGCCCCTTCCCCGTGCACATGTGCTCTCTCTCTCTCTCAAAACAAATGAACATTAAAAAAATTATTCTTGTTACAATCAATTTGTTAGTATAGCATACAATAGTGATATAATAAAATGATCAACATAAGTGAAATCTCCAAAATATAGATATTTTGATGTTTAGATAAAACTTTTCCCTGTAATTATGTGTTTGGTGTTTACAGGTAGCACGTGAAAGAGCATTAATCTTTGTCAATTCTTTTTAAGGTTTGGGAGTTGAGTGACATTGACCATGATGGAATGCTTGACAGAGATGAGTTTGCAGTTGTAAGTAACCTAATGTTCTTAAAATCTTAATGGTTTTCTCAAGTGAAAATTTCCCTGTTATTTCCCTGAAATTGTTAGTATGAGTATTTTTACTTACAGTTTATAGGTAGTTAATAAATATTTTGAAACAGATGGATAATAGAAAATGTATGTTCTTATCATCTTCATTTTATTTGACTTTAAGGTACATAGGATTATCTGCCTTGAATAATGTACTGTAAAGATGCTGAGTGGTATTAATCTTTTGTATCCCATCTTAACGAGGTATCTTGGTACCTCTCTGCTATGGAATAATTTTACTTCAAATATACCCCCAGATTTTCACATTTATTTTATTAAAGGAAAACATGGATAACACTGTAGTTTCACTTCATTTATAAAGGCAGAGAAAGTTTTGACATCTTATCTGAAGACATGTTATCCTTGGAAATTGGAAGTTGAATCCAAATAAAGTTGTATTCACTTCTTCCTTAAAGGTTAGATCGAACTCTGCTGTGAGCTCATGAATAGTAAATCTCTAACCCCCCCTTTAGTCTATTATTTGGAAATTAGTCTGTTCAGATTTTCTCTCCTTATTTTACTAAGAAATTGTCTATTTCTTGACTTTTCAAACTCATTGTGAAGTTATTCTTTTAATCTCTTCTGGGGTTTGTGCTACTTTGTCATTCCAAATCTTATATATTTTTGCTCCCTCCATCTTTTGTTTAATTGAATTTTATTTAATCAATCTTTTAAACAGAACCATCTTTTAGATTATTTTATCATTTCTATTATGTTTTGACTTTGCCATTCTTTTTAGCTTTTATCTTAATTCCTTCTTCCTAGTAGTTTCTTTTATCATCTTTACTATTAAAAATTTTAAATCATGTATTTTCTCTTGAGTACAGGTTTAACTGGCTTCCATAGATACTGATACAAAGTATTCTCCTTGGGGCGCCTGGGTGGCTCAGTCGGTTGAGCGTCCGACTTCAGCTCAGGTCATGATCTCACACTCTGTGAGTTCGAGCCCTGCGTCAGGCTCTGTGCTGATGGCTCGGAGCCTGGAGCCCACTTCAGATTTAGTGTCTCTCCCTCTCTCTGCCCCTCCCCTGCTCATGCTCTGTCTCTCTCTGTCTCAAAAATAAATAAAAACATTTTAAAAAAATTAAAAAAAAAAGTATTCTCCTTTTTACTACTTTTTAGATAACTTTTAGGGTTTTTTTTATTATGTTTTTTGGTTTTTAGTTCCCTTTGTATATACTTTTAGCTTGATTTGATTATGCCTAGAGAATGTGCTCTTTAAAATCTCTACTTAAAAAAATTTCTTAAGTTTTTCTTTGTTGCCAAGTTCATGACCCATTTTTACATATGTTCCTTGGATATGTCAACATTTCTGCTCAGAAGA
Source organism: Prionailurus bengalensis (assembly GCF_016509475.1). NCBI lineage: Eukaryota > Metazoa > Chordata > Mammalia > Carnivora > Felidae > Prionailurus > Prionailurus bengalensis. The sequence goes on along the minus strand of NC_057345.1, from coordinate 41,388,374 downwards.
TGTTAGACCTCCATAAATTCATTATATCAATTTTATTGATTATGTTTCACTTTCTCTTTAGCATTACTTTTTTTTGTGCTTTAATAAATTTTATTCTATTTATATCTCAAGAACCTATTAAAATAGGCAGAATAATTATTTTTACATTTGAAAAAATATACAGAAATGGAAACTTAAAGTGACTTGAGTTGATGGTAATAGGTTCCTAGTCCTTTTTATTTTAATTTGGGTGATAATTGGGAAGTGGCAGGGAATACTCCCTTGCAATGATGACAGAAGTTATCCCAGCTATATGTTAAGGGTTGAATCAGTGTTTGTGTTATATTTTAGGGAAACAAGGTGGTGGTATATTGAAGAGATTTGGCTGATGATGTATTTTGAAAGACTGTTAAACTATATATTAACTTTTCATAGTTTTTGTGTTAAGAATGTCAACACAAAATCTTTGCATTAGTAAGATGTGTAGAGGGATTTTTTCTCTTACAAAGACAAATATTAAAAATTTTAAAGAATCATTTGTATAAGCATAGTTAAGATAGATGGAGAATAGTATTATTCTCATTTGATTAAATGGTAGTATGTGCTAAGGTAAGTGATTAAACACAGTTTATCTTAAATTCCTTGAAGACTTTTACTAGGCAACCTACTCTTTTCTTAAAGTAAACTTTTATTGAAAGAATAATTTAAGGGACACCTGGGTAGCTTAGTCATTTAATCATCTGACTTTGGCTCAGGGCATGATCTCATGGTTTGTGAGTTTGACTGCATTGGACTCTGCACTGACAGTGCAGAGCCTGCTTGGGATTCTCTCTCTCTCCCTCTCTCTGCCCCTCCCCTACTCATGCACGCACTCACAAAATAAAAAAAAAAAAAAAAAAGACTAATTTAAGAATGAATGATGCATTTATAGGAAGTTACTATTTAAAAAAAATAATAAATACCTATCTGCCTTCTCCTAATTCACTAATTTTAACCATTTTGCACCTTTGATTTCTTTCTATGTGCATTCCTGAGAAATTCTTTCCAACTTTATCATGCTTAGTGCCTTTAACTTTGAATTCCAGCTCATGTGATACTTATACAGCCTCTGTTCTCTTTTTGTCTGGATTACCTGATATTTCTTATATTTAAAATGTATTTCTTGAAAACAGCACGGTGCTTTGTTTCAATTTTTTACCTAATTTGACAGTTTTTGTCTTTTAAGATAATGATGCAGATACTGATTTTATTCCCCCATCTTATTTATTTTACATAATTATTTTCTCTTTTTTTTCTGTTCTTATTGTTGGTTATCAAGTAGTGATTCATTCAGTTTCCCTTCTTATTAAATTGGAAATTCTGTTATAATGCCTGTGGCATTAATGGTTAATAACACCTATCCCTGTACTTATAATACTTATTTCTCTAGTTGTTGAAAATAAAGTAACCTTCACTCTAGTAAAACAAATTGTTTAGATTATATTTTCTCTTCTTTCTTCTTCACCTCCTAACCCAAGAAGATTTTAGAACATTTTTAAAAATTCTAGATTTTACTCAGTTATTTAGGTCTTTTTGTTCTAAGATTTTCCTTGTAATTTTGTCAATATTAATAGTCTCACTGCATTCTTTTGGTAGACTTTGCCTGATAAATCTTTTTCCACCTTTTTACTTTATGAATGGGCAACATAGTCCATACATTTTTAATTTTTTTTTTTTTTACTTCTCAGAATCTGTAACTTTTTTAAAAAAAATTGAAATAATATGAGTAACATACAGGGTTGTATTAGTTTCAGGTGTACAATATAATGATTCAACAATTCTGTACATTACTCAGTGCTCACCACAATGAGTATAGTTACCATCTGTTACCAAACAACATTATTACAATCTTATTGACTATATTCCCTATGCTGTGCTTTTCATCTCCGTGACTTATTTTACAACTGGAAGTTTGTACTACTTAATCTCCTTTATCTATTTATAATGGGATTCTATTTCATTCTCCACCCCCACCACCCTTCTGGCAACCACCAGTTTTCTGTATTTAAGAATCTGTTTTCTTGTTTGTTTGTCTTTGTTTGTTTGTTCATTTGTTTCTTAGATTCCAGAAATGAGTGAGATCATATGGTCTTTCTCTGTCTGACTTATTTCACTTAGCATTATATTCTCCAGGTCCATTCATATTGTTGCAAATGGCAATATGTCACTGTTTTTTATGGCTGAGTAATCAATATTCCAGTGTGTGTGTGTGTGTGTGTGTGTACACCACATCTCTTTATTCATCTATCGATGGACACTTGCGTTCCTTTCATATCTTTGCCATTGTAGATAATACTGCAATAAACTTGGGGGGGTGCATACATCTTTTTGAATTAGAGATTTTGTTTCCTCTGAGTAAATACCCAGTAGTGAAATTACTGGATCAAATGGTATTTCTATTTTTAATTTTTTGAGGAACCTCCATACTGTTTTCCACAGTGGTTGTACTAATTTATATTCCCACCAGTAGTGAAAAGGATTCCTTTTTCTCCACATCCTCACCAACACTTGTTATTTCTTGTCTTCCTGGTTTTGACTGGTTTGACAGGTGTAAGGTGATATGTCATTGTGGTTTTGATGTGCATTTCCCTGATGTCTCCTATAGTATGTGATAGTTTCTCTGTCTTGCCTTGTTTTTCAATGACTTTGGCTATAGGGGTGTCTGGGTGGCTCACTTGGTTAGGTGTCCTTCTCTTGATTTCAGCTCAGGTCATGATCTTATGGTTCATGGGATCCAGCCCCACACTGGGCTTTGTGCTGGCAGTGTGGAGCCTGCTTGGGATTTTCCTCCCTGCCCCCAACTCTGTTTACCCCTGCTCTGCCATGCTCTTTCTCAGTCTCTCTGAAAATAAGTAAGCATTTAAAAAAAAAAAAAAAAAAAAAAAGAGCTCTAGCTAGATACCCTGTAGAATGTCTACCATTCTAGGTTATCGGTTTTTGGAAAGAATACCACAGATGTGAAATGCCTTTCTCATAACATTTATCAGGGGGTACTTGGTGTCCACATGCCATTACAGGTGATGTTAACCTTCATCACTTGGTAAAGTTGGTGTTTCCCAGGTTTCTTCACTATAAAGTTACTCTTTTCCCCTTTTCCTACTCTATTTTGGAGAGGCAGACTCATGCTTTTTATTTTGTATTCTGACTTGGTATCTTCATGTTGATTTTTTAAAAATTATTATTATTATTATTTTTAATATGAAATTTATTGTCAAATTGGTTTCCATACAACACCCAGTGCTCATCCCAAAAGGTGCCCTCCTCAATACCCATCACCCGTCAACCCTCAGTTTGTTCTCAGTTTTTTGTTTTTTTTTTAACATTTTATTTATTTTTGAGACAGGGAGAGACAGAGCATGAACAGGGGAGGGTCAGAGAGAGGGAGACACAGAATCTGAAACAGGCTCCAGGCTCTGAGCTGTCAGCACAGAGCCTGACGTGGGGCTCGAACTCACGGACCGTGAGATCATGACCTGAGCCGAAGTCGGCCGCTTAACCAACTGAGCCACCCAGGCGCCCCTGTTCTCAGTTTTTAAGAGTCTCTTATGCTTTGGCTCTCTCCTTCTTTAACCTCTTTTTTTTTCCTTTCCTCTTCCCCTCCCCTATGGTCTTCTGTTAAGTTTCTCAGGATCCACATAAGAGTGAAAACATATGGTATCTGTCTTTCTCTGTATGACTTATTTTACTTAACATAACACTCTCCAGTTCCATCCACGTTGCTACAAAAGGCCATGTTTTGTTCTTTCTCATTGCCACGTAGTATTCCATTGTGTATATAAACCACAATTTCTTTATCCATTCGTCTGTTGATGGACATTTAGGCTCTTTCCATAATTTGGCTATTGTTGAGAGTGCTGCTATAAACATTGGGGTACAAGTGCTCCTATGCATCAGCACTCCTGTAGCCCTTGGGTAAATTCCAAGCAGTGCAATTGCTGGGTCATAGGGTAAGTCTATTTTTAATTTTTTGAGGAACCTCCACACTGTTTTCCAGAGTGGCTACACCAACTTGCATTCCCACCAACAGTACAAGAGGGTTCCCGTTTCTCCACATCCTCTCCAGCATCTATAGTCTCCTCATTTGTTCATTTTAGCCACTCTGACTGGCGTGAGGTGATATCTGAGTGTGGTTTTGATTTGTATTTCCCTGATGAGGAGCGATGTTGAGCATCTTTTCATGTGCCTGTTGGCCATCTGGATGTCTTCTTTAGAGAAGTGTCTATTCATGTTTTCTGCCCATTTCTTCACTGGATTATTTGGTTTTCGGGTGTGGAGTTTGGTGAGCTCTTTATAGATTTTGGATACTAGCCCTTTGTCCAATATGTCATTTGCAAATATCTTTTCCCATTCCGTTGGTTGCCTCTTAGTTTTGTTGGTTGTTTCCTTTGCTGTGCAGAAGCTTTTTATCTTCATGAGGTCCCAATAGTTCATTTTTGCTTTTAATTCCCTTGCCTTTGGGGATGTGTCAAGTAAGAAATTGCTGTGGCTGAGGTCAGAGAGTTCTTTTCCTGCTTTCTCCTCTAGGGTTTTGATGGTTTCCTGTCTCACATTCAGGTTCTTTATCCATTTTGAGTTTGTTTTTGTGAATGGTGTGAGAAAGTGGTCTAGTTTCAACCTTCTGCATGTTGCTGTCCAGTTCTCCCAGCACCATTTGTTACAGAGACGGTCTTTTTTCCATTGGATACTCTCCTGCTTTGTCAAAGATGAGTTGGCCATACGTTTGTGAGTCTAGTTCTAGGGTTTCTCTTCTATTCCATTGGTCTATGTGTCTGTTTTTGTGCCAATACCATGCTGTCTTGATGATTACAGCTTTGTAGTAGAGGCTAAAGTCTGGGATTGTGATGCCTCCTGCTTTGGTCTTCTTTTTCAAAATTTCTTTGGCTATTCAGGGCCTTTTGTGGTTCCATACGAATTTTAGGATTGCTTGTTCTAGCTTCGAGAAGAATGCTGGTACAATTTTGATTGGGATTGCATTGAATATGTAGATAGCTTTGGGTAGTATTGACATTTTGACAATATTTATTCTTCCAATCCATGAGCACGGAATTTTTTTCCATTTCTTTATATCTTCTTCAATTTCCTTCATAAGCTTTCTATAGTTTTCAGCATACAGATCCTTTACATCTTTGGTTAGATTTATTCCTAGGTATTTTATGCTTCTTGGTGAAATTGTGAATGGGATCAGTTTCTTTATTTGTCTTTCTGTTGCTTCATTATTAGTGTATAAGGATGCAACTGATTTCTGTACATTGATTTTGTATCCTGCGACTTTGCTGAATTCATGTATCAGTTCTAGCCGACTTTTCATGGAGTCTATCGGATTTTCCATGTATAATATCATGTCATCTGCAAAAGTGAAAGCTTGACTTCATCTTTGCCAATTTTGATGCCTTTGATTTCCTTTTGTTGTCTGATTGCTGATGCTAGCACTTCCAACACTATGTTAAACAACAGCGGTGAGAGTGGACATCCCTGTCTTGTGTCTGACCTCAGGGGGAAAGCTCGCAGTTTTTCCCTATCGAGGATGATGTTAGCTGTGGGCTTTTCATAAATGGCTTCTATGATGTTTAAGTATGTTCCTCCTATCCCGACTTTCTCGAGGGTTTTTATTAAGAAAGGATGCTGAATTTTGTCAGATGCTTTTTCTGCATCGATTGACAGGATCATATGGTTCTTTTCTTTTCCTTTATTAATGTAATGTATCACAGTGGTTGATTTGCAAATGTTGAACCAGCCCTGCAGCCCAGGAATGAATCCCACTTGATCATGGTGAATAATTCTTTTTATATACTGTTGAATTCGATTTGCTAGTATCTTATTGAGAATTTTTGCATCCATATTCATCAGGGATATTGGCCTGTAGTTCTCTTTTTTTTTTACTGGGTCTCTGTCTGGTTTAGGAATCACAGTAATGCTGGCTTCATAGAATGAGTCTGGAAGTTTTCCTTCCCGTTCTATTTTTTGGAATAGCTTGAGAAAGATAGGTATTATCTCTGCTTTAGATGTCTAGTAGAATTCCTCAGGGAAGCCATCTGGTCCTGGACTCTTATTTGTTGGGAGATTTTTGATAACTGATTCAATTTCTTCGCTGGTTATGGGTCTGTTCAAGTTTTCTATTTCTTCCTGTTGAGTTTTGGAAGTGTGTGGGTATTTAGGAATGTGCCCATTTCTTCCAGGTTGTCCAGTCTGTTGGCGTTAATTTTTCATAGTATTCCCTGATAATTGCTTGTATTTCTGAGGGATTGGTTGTAATCATTCCATTTTCATTCATGATTTTATCTATTTGGGTCATCTCCCTTTTCTTTTTGAGAAGCCTGGCTAGAGGTTTGTCAATTTTGTTTATTTTTTCAAAAAACCAACTCTGGGTTTTGTTGATCTGCTCTACAGTTTTTTTAGATTCTATATTGTTTATTTCTGCTCTGCTCTTTATTATTTCTCTTCTTCTGCTGGGTTTAGGCTGCCTTTGCTGTTCTGCTTCTATTTCCTTTAGGTGTGCTATTAGATTTTGTATTTGGGATTTTTCTTGTTTCTTGAGATAGGCCTGGATTGCAATGTATTTTCCTCTCAGGACTGCCTTTGCTGCGTCCCAAAGCGTTTGGATTGTTGTATTTTCATTTTCGTTTGTTTCCATATATTTTTAAATTTCTTCTCTAATTGCCTGGTTGACCCACTCATTCATTAATAGGGTGTTCTTTAACCTCCATGCTTTTGGAGGTTTTCCAGACTTTTTTCTGTGGTTGATTTCAAGCTTCATAGCATTGTGGTCTGAAAGTATGCATGGTATAATTTCAATTCTTGTAAACTTATGAAGGGCTGTTTTGTGACCCAGTATATGATCTATCTTGGAGAATGTTCCATGTGCACTCGAGAAGAAAGTATATTCTGTTGCTTTGGGATGCAGAGTTCTAAATATATCTGTCAAGTACATCTGATCCAATGTATCATTCAGGGCCCTGTTTCTTTATGGATCCTGTGCCTACATGATCTATCCATTGCGGTAAGTGGAGTATTAAAGTCCCCTGCAATTACCACATTCTTATCAATAAGGTTGCTTATGTTTGTGATTAATTGTTTTATATATTTGGGGGCTCCCATATTCGGTGCATAGACATTTATAATTGTTAGCTCTTCCTGATGGATAGACCCTGTAATTATTATATAATGCCCTTCTTCATCTCTTGTTACAGCCTTTAATTTGAAGTCTAGTTTGTCTGATATAAGTATGGCTACTCCAGCTCTCTTTTGACTTCCAGTAGCATGATAGAAAGTTCTCCATCCCCTCACTTTCAACTGAAGGTGTCCTCAGGCCTAATGAGTCTCTTATTGGCAGAAAATAGATGGGTCTTGTTTTTTTATCCATTCTGATACCCTATGTCTTTTGGTTGGAGCATTTAGTCCATTTACATGCAGTGTTATCATAGAAAGATAGGGGTTTACAGTCATTGTGATGTCTGTAGGTTTCATGCTTGTAGTGATGTCTCTGGTACTTTGTCTCACAGGCTCCCCCTTAGGATCTCTTGTAGGGCTGGTTTAGTGGTGACGAATTCCTTCAGTTTTTGTTTGTTTGGGAAAACCTTTATCTCTCCTTCTATTCTAAATGACAGATTTGGTGGATAAAGGATTCTCGGCTGCATATTTTTTCTGTTCAGCACATTGAAGATTTCCTGCCATTCCTTTCTGGCCTGCCAAGTTTCAGTAGATAGATCCATCACTAGTCTTATCGGTCTCCCTTTATATGTTAGAGCATGTTTATTCCTAGCTGCTTTCAGAATTTTCTCTTTATCCTTGTATTTTGCCAGTTTCACTATGATATGTCATGCAGAAGATCAATTCAAGTTACGTTTGAAAGGAGTTCTCTGTGCCTCTTAGATTTCAATGCCTTTTTCCTTCCCCAGATCAGGGCAGTTCTCAGCTATGATTTCTTCAAGTACACCTTCAGCACCTTTCCCTCCTCTTCCTCCTCTGGAACCCGAATTATGTGTATATTATTACGCTTAATTGTGTCACTTAGTTCTCTAATTCTCCCCTCATACTCCTGGATTTTTTTATCTGTCTTTTTCTCAGCTTCCTCTTTTTCCATAATTTTATCTTCTAATTCACCTATTCTCTCCTCTGCCTCTTCAATCGAGCTGTGGTTGCCTCCATTTTATTTTGCAGCTCATTTATAGCATTTTTTAGCTCCTCTGACACCTCCTTGATCTCTGTAGTAATAGATTCTCTGCTGTCCTCTGTACTTTTTTCAAGCGCAGCGATTAATTTTATGACTATTATTTTAAATTCATTTTCTATTACATTGCTTAAATTGTTTTTGATCAGTTCATTAGCTGTCGCTACTTCCTGGAGTTTCTTTTTTTTTTTTTAATTTTTTTTTTAACTTTTATTTATTTTTGAGACAGAGAGAGACAGAGCATGAACGGGGGAGGGTCAGAGAGAGGGAGACACAGAATCTGAAACAGGCTCCTTAGGCTCTGAGCTGTCAGCACAGAGCCCAACGCAGGGCTCGAACTCACTGACCACGAGATCATGACCTGAGCTGAAGTCGGCTGCTTAACCGACTGAGCCACCCAGGTGTCCCACCTGGAGTTTCTTTTGAGGAGAATTCTTCCGTTTTGTCATTTTGGATAGTCCCTGGAGTGGCGCGGAACTGTAGGGCTCTTCTTCTGTGCCGTCTGGAGTAACTTGTGTTGGTGCACAGGGCCGCAGTCAGACCTGATGTTTGCCCCCAGCCCACCGCTGGGGCCACAGTCAGACTATGTGTACCTTATCTTTCCCTCTCCCAGGGGCAGGACTCACTGTGCAGTGGTGTGGCCCCTGTCTGGGCTACTTGCACACTGCCAGGCTTGTGGTGCTGCTTCAGTGGGATCTGGTGTAGTAGCTGGGGTGGATCCGCAAGGTGCACAGGGGCAGGAGGGGCAGACTCAGATTGCTTTGCCTTCAGTGGTCTGCTTCGGGAGGGGCCCTGTGGCATTGGGAGGGAGGCAGACCCATTGGAGCGATGGATCCACAGAAGCACAGCATTGGGTGTTTGTGCAGTGCAAGCAAGTTCGTGAAGGGAACTGGTTCCCTTTAGGATTTCATCTGGGGGATGGGCGAGGGAGATGGTGCTGGCCAGCGCCTTTGTTTTCCGCCAAGCTGAGCTCTGTCCTTCAGGGCTCAACAACTTTCCCTCCCGTTGTTCTCTAGCCCTCCCGCTCTCGGAGCAGAGCTGTTGACTTATAACATTCCAGATGTTAAGTCCCACTGGCTGTCAGAACACACTCCGTCCAGCCCTTCCGCTTTGCATGCCACACTCGGGCGCTCTGCCTTGCCGGGTGGGCTGGCTGCCCCTCTGCCTCTCTGGCTCTCTCCTGCCAGTCTGTGTGGCACGAACCGCCTCTCTGCCCTTCCTACCCTCTTCCATGGGCCTCTTGTCTACGCTTGGGTCTGGAGAGTCCATTCTGCTAGTCTTCTGGTGGTTTTCTGGGTTATTTAGGCATATGTGGGTGGAATCTAAATGTTCAGCAGGACACTGTGAGCCCAGCGTCCTCCTATGCCGCCATCTTCCTTCCGGATCCTTCATATTGATTTTTACATTCTTACAAGGCTTTACATTTTTCTGTCAAGTAAGTGGTCTAAATTTTTGTCAGTAGCATTTGTTGGGTCCTCATTACCTGAAGAGTTTTTGGCACTTTTGGGTTTAATATTTTTTTTTTCTTGCTTGTCTTAACACATTCACATTGGACTGAAATTAACTTGTTACATGTTTGCTGCTTGTATTGGGTGGTAAATGTGAAAAATCTTCTTATTTTTGTATTTCTAGTGCATAGCACAGTGCCTGGTGGCTAGAAATTCTCAGTAAATATTTTGTTGAATTACAGTGATGAAGAAAACTTGTATTATTTGTAACACATAATAAATGGCTGTTATTTTCATCCCAGAATGCTATTTTAAGAAATTAAAACTTGGCAGTTCAAGTGATTGAGGAGACAAATGATCAAATAAAACTCTTAAGATATTCCTAAAATACTGGTTTTCAATGTATGGTCTCCCATCAGCAATATCAACATTACCAGAGAACTTATTAGAATTGTAGATTCTCAGGGCTTACCCCAGACCAACTGAGTCATAATCTCTGGGGTAGGGTCGAAGAAACCCTCCCAGGAATCCTGATGGCCACTAAAATTTGAGAAATATTCCCTAAAGGCACAGAGGGAAAAAATAGGCAAAGAAAGTGAGCAGCTACTGGTAATTGACTGCAACAGTAAAACTAAATCTCCTCTTTCCCTGTTATCACTGAGAAAGCTTAGGCTTGTTTTTGCCAGGTCCTTCCTTCATTCCTTCCTTCCTTTCTTTTTGTGAATATGGTGCATCATTTGATTTAGTTGCTGTATTTGTTTCAATGGTAGTCTTTGATTAGGATAAAGTACAATATAATAAAAAAAAAAATTGCAACCCAGCAGTATACTGTTCACTTTTTCTGTTTTATTTGGTAGACAAATTTTTGGCTGCAGTTTTGTGAGGGAAACTATTTTCAAGGCAACATCAAATTAATGATACTTTTTTTTAACTTTCAAAAAATGTGTTGTCTATTGGCAGCGGATAGCTGACATAGCTTTTTTGCTTCTAGTGTCTACTTTTTCCAGGAAATGACTCCCATCTGCAGCAAGAGGAATGCTGACCTTTAATGTGCATGTTAGTCACTTCTTTTAGCTCAGTGCCAATTTAATAATATTACACATTTCGTGAATTTGGTTGAAAGTATGTGCTAGCCAGATTGTTTTCACTCTGGAGTTTCAAGCTTTTGAAGAATTAAAGTTTGTGTTTTTCTAAAACTAAATTGAATTCTTCAAGTTGACTAATGAATGGGGAGAGGAGAGTTCTTGGTTTGGGTCAAATGGTTAAATGTGGTCCAAGGACAAAGAGCATCAGCATCTTTGGAAACTTCTTAGAAATGTAAAATATTTGGCCCAACCCAGACTTAATGATTGTAGAATTCTGGGAATGGAGCCCAGAAATCTGTGCTTTATAAAGTTGTCCAGGTAATTCTGATACCTTCTATAATTTGGGTCCCAAAGGGTGGAAGGTTAGTTTTAGCCCCTGTAGAGGACAGCATGGTATTGTAAAATTACATGGGTTCCCTAATGCAGCTGATCAAATCTGGGGAAAATAGGAGCTTTGTAGCCAGACCTTGCTTTGAACCCTATACTATGACTTCTTAAAAAATATCAGGCAAGTTAGCATTTCTGAGCTTCAGTTTCCTCATATATAAAATATTAGTAATCATAAATCATGGATGAGTGTTATTGTATTAGGTGTTCAATCAATACTAATTTGAAAGGCTCATAAAACTTAGAATTGGAAGCAAACTTCTTTTCGGGGAAAAATGTCATTTTCAGTGGAAACAAAATAATTAAGTAGTTAGCTTCCTTCCAGTTGCTGTTGGAATTTTTTTGGAGGTTCCAAGTTGCTTTGAGTAATTTCATATGCTTGAAGATTGTCACGGAAACTTTATCTTTTGAAAGTCTTGAAGGTGTCTTGAATTCTTTAAAATGAAGGGAGTATCCTGGGGCATTCTATCTGTAGAATGCTTTATGTAAATCTTTATGTATTTAGTAATTAAAAATAATTTTAATAGCTAATATATTCTCATGGTTCAGAAATCAGTGCAATATAAGATACTCCGTGGGAAAAAATGTCAGTTCCATCCTTGCCCTCAGTTCTCCATTTATACCTACTCTATAACCAACCACTTTTCTTAGTTTCTTGTTAATACCAGTAGAATTTTGAAATGTAAATGTAAGTACATATTAATAATTACCACCTCCTTACCACAAAAGATAACACACTGTATACACTGTTTTATACATTAACACTGTACTTGGATATCTTTTCACATAGAGAAGTCTACATAATTCTTTTTTTTTTTTTTTCTGGGTCAGCTTTATTGAGGACCACATATAGTGAATTGCATTCAATTTAAGTATATAATTTGATGAGTTTTGATAGTTTTATGTATTTGTGAAGGTATCCCAGTTAGGATAGAGAATGTTTGCCATGGTTTTTTGTTTGTTGGTTTTGTTTCTGTTTTTGTTTCATAGTATTTTATTGTATAGATGTACCATAATTTTTTTAAATCAGTCTTTTGTGTTGAGGACTTGGGTGCTGATTCATATAATTCTACTCTTAATAATCTTTTTCACATAGTGTTTTTTATGTAGGCAGGTAAGTCTGAAGGCAGATTCCCAGATGGGGGATTGCTGAGCCAAAGGAGAAGTAAATAAATTTGGTAGTTGTTGCCAATTTGCCCTTCATAGGCTTGGTACAGTTTGAGCTCCCATGAGCAATGTTTGAGGGGGCCTATTTGCAGTCTAGTTAACAAAGTACATTATGAAACTTGGGATTTTTGCCATTAAGTGGAAAATGGTATTTTAATATCGTTTTAACTTGAAGTTTTCTTTTGAGTGAAAGGGAGCATATTTTTGTATGTTACAGGATAGGCCATTCATAATACTTTTCTGTAAAATATCTGTTTATACTTTTCTGCCCATTTTCCTATTGGATTTTTTTTTTTTTTTGCTTCTGTTAATTTCTAGGGACTCATTTTAGGAGATTAGCTCTTTCTTTACAAATACCTTTTCCCCTGATTGTATGCTTTTAACATTGCAAGAACTTCAGTTGAAGGGTATGTGTCTGAGTTTTTGCTGCTCTGGATATCTTTCTAACAGTTGCTTAACTTTGATTTATTTCCTTTTCTCCTTTCTTCCTTTCATCTCTCTCTCTTTTCCTCCTTCTTTTTTTCCCACTCTAATTTCTAAAAAAAAGAATGTGTGACAGCTTGAAGATGCTTTGCTGTTAAACAGTAATCTATTTAGTGGGTGTATGTTGTTAAATGATTTTAATATATATGACCCTGGTTCATCTCTCTTGAAGGCCATGTTTTTGGTATACTGCGCATTGGAGAAAGAACCTGTGCCAATGTCCTTGCCTCCTGCCTTGGTGCCACCTTCTAAGAGAAAAACGGTCAGTATATCAGGCTCTGTGCGGTCGATCCCCTCTTCAGCATCAGCCAAGGAACCTTACCACTCCTTACCACCTGTAGGCATTTTACCTACCAAAGCACCATTAAGACAGGTATAGATCTATCAGTGTTAAAGGACTTTTTTTTTAAGTGCATGGCATTTAACAGTTGATTGCTTGATGAAGATAGAAGGAGCAATCAAAGGGATCAAAGATTTAGAGCACCCTCTGGTTAAACCTGCATAATGTGATGTCTTGGAGAAGACAGATAAATCTTCTCCTGCATTTGGCCTTACTTAGGTATATGGATGTTTTATTGGCTTTGCCTTGATCTACCTGGAATTAAAGTTGGAGACAGAAGATACTCCATGCTAATCTGGCATGCTTGCCTGGGTCTAGTTAATAGATGTTTTGTTTTTTTAATCCCCAGTTAACTCTTGATTCTTTGGGATCAGATTATCCAATTTTGGGTTGTCTAAGGCCTTTTTTTCCTCCAGCCTGCTGCTTGTCAGGCTGAGTAAAGGAAAATAATGACAGAATATGCAAATCAGCCAGTTCAGCTACATTTAAGAATGCTGAATGAAATTATAAAAAATGAAGATTGAGAATTAACTGAATATTTTGTTTATATAGACTTTCCCAGTTACCCATATTAATGTGGTTATTCATAAGTCAAGAGTTAACTATGCTTGAATTTACTCATTACTTTTAAGTAAATTACTTTTAAGGAAAAAGTAAAAAGGGCATCTGTAAATGTAGTCCCAGCTGACCTATACTTTCCTTCTGTAATTTTCTTTTCACCACAGCATTTTGATTAGGGTGTGATGGAAATGGTACACTGTTGTTATAGTTAGTGGGGTAGAGTTGCTCAGAATTTTTACAGATACTGTCATGGGTTGAAAGAATGACACCTCAATTTTTTTCTCATTCTGACAAAAATTTTACATATATGTGTGTGTGTGTGTGTATATGTGTGTGTGTGTATATGCATACATGTTTTGTTTTGTTTTGTTTTCCTGTAGTGGGTTGTAGCCCCTGCAGAAAAGGCTAAATATGATGAGATCTTCTTGAAAACTGATAAAGATATGGATGGATTTGTGTCTGGATTGGAAGTCCGTGAAATTTTCCTGAAGACAGGTTTACCTTCTACTTTACTAGCCCATATTTGGTAAGATTTTATTTAAATTGATTTTAAAAATATGGTTTTGTATAACTCTAGTTTTGTGCATTCTTATTTTTAGGCATTTATAAATCGGACAGTTTTGTTTCAAAATTCTTTATGGAGAAAATTTAAATCTGGAGATTTCTTTTGGATAATGGACAAAAGTTTGAGAATGGATTACCTGTTATAAGATTGACAGTATCAGTTAATGATTATTAAAATGTTAAAATGCAGTTTATATCAACTAAACTTAAATTTTTTTTAATGTTTATTATTTATTTTTGAGAGAGATACAGAGCGTGAGTGGGGGAGGGACAGAGAGAAAGGGAGACACAGAATCTGAAGCAGGCTCCAGGCTCTGAGCTGTCAGTACGGAGCCCGATGTGGCGCTTGAACCCATGAACTGGGAGATCATGACCTGAGCCGAAGTCAGAAACTTAACTGACTGAGCCACCCAGGCACCCCTAAACTTAAATTTTTAAGGGAGAATCCAAAAATCTGAAATGTAAGCAGTATAAAAAACAGTGTCTTCAATGTGTGCTCACATAATTCTGTAGGGTATATGTATACTTTTATACGTTTACATAGGAATTAACACACCTGGTCCTTAAAAACATGAAGTTTAGTGTCGCTGGTGAATTTCACATTAAATGAGACAATACATATGAACATTTATAGTGTGCCTGCTGCCAATCCACCTGACTATACCAGAGGTTATCTTGAGGTTTTCAAGGGGCAGCAAATATCAGGTGTGGAACCACATAGCTGCATAGAGAAACTTAGAAAAGAACAAAGGAGGACAGTAGATCTGCCTTAAGAGGAACAAGAACTCAAGACTAGGAAAGATTAAATATGTATAACTAATAATAGCTGCCACTTTCAAGTGCCTAGGCTAGGCAGTGTACTTAATAAATGGCAGCTGTCATGGGCTTGTTTGTTGGCATTATGCCCAGACTTTTTATGTACTTTGCCTTACTTCTCACTGTAACCTTGCAGGATATGTCTTTACTCTACTTTATAGATGAAGAAACTAAGGCTTGAAGAGGTTAAAAAAATTTGTCCAAGATCACAAGAAGAAATAAGTAGAGAAGCTGGAATTCAGGGTTTCTTTGACACCTTAGCCCACAGTCTGTTCATCAGGCCACATTGCCTTTAAATGAATGAAATGGATTAGGACTTCAGAAAGCTGAGCTTAACAAAAGAAAAAAGAAAGGAAGAAAGAAAAAGAAAAATAGGATAAAACATTTGCTGTTTCTCTTTAAGTGATTTTGTAAAGCTTTCCAGATTGCTTCCTTCTCTTCACATATGAACTCCATTTGCAGCTGTTGTTTCTACTTTGACTTGGTGATCCTTATATCCGCCTATTCCCAAGAGTTGCAGGAGGCAAGCCAACATGGAAATGTTTGCTTGGTTTAGAATCATTCTACTGCCACTAATGAACCAAATTTGTTGAGACTTTGGTAACATCTTTTAATATTTAGAATGTTGGGATTCTTTGGCCCACTACAACTCTTAACCTGTAATGGTTCTGGAAATTGGTGAGAAAGCACAAAGCAAACTCATATAAGAGACGTCTGCTCAGCACCAGGGTGAACATTCTCTTTCTCTTAAAACTTTTAACTGATCTCTCTCTTCTAACATTTGAGTGAGTTTTGGGCAAGCCATACCCAAAAAGTTATGACTTTCTTTTTTAATTCAACTGATCATTTTTAAGAAGCTACCTAGTCCTATTACATTTTTCCTGGATTTTTAGAATGGTAGTTGTAGCATTTATATTCTGTTCATTTTGTTTATTTGTACAGGACATTATGTGACACAAAGGACTGTGGGAAGCTTTCAAAGGATCAGTTTGCCTTGGCTTTTCACTTAATCAATCAAAAGTTAATAAAGGGCATTGATCCTCCTCACATTCTTACTCCTGAGATGGTTCCACCATCAGACAGGGCCAGTTTACAGAAGGTAAGACAACTTAAAAGAAAACCTGAATGTATTAACAGAAAGGAGCAAGTGCTGTGTTAGATGACAGACTTGATTTGTAGGAAATAGTGGAGAAAATGTATCTGGCTAGGAGCAGAGCAGTATACTGTTTGTGGTTTAGTTTGTGTCTATAAATATGTTCAAATGCCTTGTATGACATCCTTGGGCTGCAGCTCATTTACCCCAACATTCATTACATATATGGCAACCATATTTTCCAACGTAAAAAGTGGAAAAATGTGGTCTTTTTTACCCCTCTTGGATTTGTGAATTAATTTTTATGAATAAGGTATAAAATTTAAATGAAATCTATAGGAATTATTTTGTTTCATTTGATGATTCACTCTTACAGAGAATAGGAGTTTGAAAACAAAATCTGGAGGATTATTATTTCTTGGTGTCAATTTTACATATAAACAAGAAAAACATCATGTTGAGAAGAAATCTGTGTGGTTTTTGCCACATAGATGATCTTCATTTCCTGTGGATATGGCCAAAATCTCACATCTAAACAGTGACCAGCAGGTTTCAGCCAGGTTTCTGGCCAGCGGTGGGAATTTTCAAAACTACAT
Source organism: Prionailurus bengalensis (assembly GCF_016509475.1). NCBI lineage: Eukaryota > Metazoa > Chordata > Mammalia > Carnivora > Felidae > Prionailurus > Prionailurus bengalensis. The sequence goes on along the minus strand of NC_057345.1, from coordinate 41,371,649 downwards.
TGTTTTATTTAGCCTTGCTGTGCCTTGATTTTTCTCTTTTCCTCTAGAAATCCTTCCTAGCATAGTATATTTACAGTGTCTTGCCCTTAATAGAGCTTTAAAAGGACTCACACTGTCTAATGGCTGTTTGCCTTTAAGAATACATGCTTTGTATCTTTAAATCTCTTGTGACCTATAAAGCAATTATTGCTGTGGTGATTCCTCAGAGTTAGATATAGTAAGAGTTGTCAAATGTGTGGTGTAAGGAGAGCTGTCTTGGAAATGTCAGGAGAACATTTTAGTTTGCATTAGTTTTGTCACATAGGTTTTAAAAAATCCCATTTTAACCTAGTAAAAGTCAAAATTGGATTTTTCCCCAAGTCAACTAAATGGAAATTTATAGCCACCAGGTACAGAAGTTACTTCTAAGAGTTTTGTTCTTATTTTTTAATAAAATAAACATTTGATTATCTATTTTGTGAGTTCGGTGGGAGGGGGGCACATTTTGTGAAGGTTTTGAGATTTTTTGTGATGTAGGACATGGATTTCCCAAGTTGTGGAGAAAGCTAAAAGTGATGCCACCCAGAAAGATAAAGGTTACAAATTTATGTGTGTGCTCTCTACAATACCTGTATTTCAGTTGTTTCTTCCCTTTTTTCACCTATGCAGACTTGTTTCCCCTTGCCACCTTTATCTTATACCCACTAAGTCTCTCAGCAATACAAATTACAGATAATGACAAAACTCTCTGAAATTATGTTTGTTCAGTTAAGTCTATAACATTAGTAGACACTCCAGGTTGCATCTGCTGTGCAGAGTTTTTAATAGATTTGTCTTAAGTCCATTCACTAGAACATAGATAACTTTGTCTATTTATGTTAGATATCAGTATTACACATTAAAATGGGATTTTATCACTATTATCTATTAATCACAATTTTTAACCTTATATATTAAAAATTTGCATTTGTTTTGTCTCTTGAATAATCTCTTTTCTCTTTATAATCTAATTTTTTTAGAACTGCATTTTTTTGCAGCTTTGACTAATCTTTTTTTGAATATTGCTTTCTGTGTTTTTTCTAGTTTGGACTATTTTTTCCATTCTGCAGCACTCTGCTTTTCGCCTTTCTTGTACTGTCAGTTTCTTAACTCTACTCTCTCAAGGTTAGAGCTTTACTTTATGCCTTTTTTAGCATTACAGTTTTTGGTTTACAATTTTGAAATTAGAGGCTTTTTAAGCGGCAAAGTTGATGCAGAGAAAATACTTAAACAGCATGATTTTGTCACATGTCTGTCACTTGGTCCTTGTATGCATTTTAGCTTGCCTTCCTTAGGTTCTTTAATCCACTTAAAATCACCAAAGTGGAATTTTTGTGTAATGCACAAAATAGGGTGAGAGAAAATATTTTGAAAGAAGGGAACATGCTACATTTTTCTCCATATGCCCTTCTTATACTTCAGATGCTATTAGCTAAAGTTTTTCTATGTTCCTTGTTGCATGCCATTTTATTACTTTAGAATGGGAGTTTAATTTCTTTGTTAATAATTGAGGAGTGACACAAGCTATACCAACTACAGTACACTAATCTTCCTTCTAGAGTCATCTGTGGTATCCCCTTCTAACTTGTTTGAGGTTAAATTTATTTGTCTCCTTCTTATTTGATGATATTTTTGATAGTGAAAGACTGTCAGCTGTGAATCACATTTTTTGAGTTAGAGTGACAGAAGAGGTGTGGAAGTCATGAGTTTCTTGGTATACTTGCACCTTTCATAGCAGATTTCTCAGTAGCATTTAGGTGATGTAAGTTGCTTTTGGTGGTAAAAGTGAGATCATGTGCTAATTTTTCATTTTACTCAACTGTCTAACTGTCTGGCCAGGTAACCTAGCTCATGAGTCAAATTTAGACAGATTTAAAATCCTAGTGAATACTTGTCATGTTCAGAAATCCACTTTAAAATTTCTGATTTAATTTAGCATGATAAGGGTCTGTATATTAGTGAAACACAGTAAAACAGTAAGAGGTGCATTTACTTACTATGGTTAATATGAAATTGAGACTAGCATTAATTGAATCCTAATAGATGAATTTTGGTATTGAATTTTGGTAGTGATAGACAAAACAAAACATCTGAGGACTAATAATGCAGTGTGCTGAAAAAATGGAAGGAATTATTTGCCACATTTTATTGACGTACCTGCTTATCACGTTGGCTTTTAGGGTAATGGTTTCATTTACCTTAAATGATCTTGATATGCAAGTGCCAAGGGGCATTGTGTGAAATAGACTTGAATTTAACCAGAGGTCTCCTAATCAATGGGTCCTTTTTAGCTGGGTTCAACTTTAAGCAAGTCATTTAATCTGGTTCCCTAGCTCTAAAATTGAGTTAGTAATAATAATAACTGCTACAACCCAGTTTTCAGGTTAGTTTTGAAAATTGATTAATGGATTTGAAAGTGCTTGGTAAATTGTAAATCGTCATATGAATGTGAGGAGATGGGATATTATGAACTTTTAGGTTTCTTTTTCTGTTGTCCAAGTTGGTGACATACATTAAGTTCATAATACTAAGTTTTATGTTCTGCTAATAAGGTCCTTAGTATACTTTAGTTTTACATGTTCAGGCCTCAATTTTAACAATTTTTAATGGTGATTATTTTGTTATTTGTCAGTCTGATTGTAGCACTGGGGATAGGTCAGGTGTCTGAAGAAGCAGTTACCTTCTTGCCCTGACTTCAAGCGGCTATAAAAGGCATCAGAAATGGTTCACAAAGGAGGATTAAGCCAGGGTGGAAACAACTCATTGGGAGGTCATCCATCTTAAGAGCATATTCTGTTGGAGGAAATTAATTATAATAATACCTTACATTTATAAAATGTCATAAAGTTTTGGAGTGACTTTACATACAATATTTATTTCATTTAATTTTTAAAGTGGGCAGGGAAGAGATTATTTCCCTATTTTACAGTAAAATCATGCAGCTAGTAGGATGGCAGATCCCAGAATAAACCCAGCTAGATTTTCTAAATACAGGTGCCTTTCAGAGACCAAGTTTGACACTTTCATTACTGAAAGAAAACCATATGTAAAGGATGTCATATATGAAGATAGTTTCATATATGGTGATATTAATATTTACTATGGAACATGCTGAGCAATTGGTTTTACTTTAAATAGGGTAGGCACTAAAATTGTTTAACAAAAGTAAATGTTGAATTGAATATAATCAACTACCATTATGGTTCTGAGATTCACCAAAATTTGTTTACTCACTTTGTGCCAGATGACACAAGTACAAATAAAGCCACCCTACATCTCCCCAAGAAATGTATTCTTCAGTGGAGGAAGTAGTTTATAAATCTGATACCTGCTTTACTTCAATGTTTTAAACAGGCACTAGGATCAAGTGACAAAGACTTTGGGATCTGAAGTGTTGGCACCTATTGTAGAGCAACAGCTTTTAGAGAATTTAAGGGAAAATGTCTCAGTATATAACTGTGTGTGTGTGTGTGTGTGTGTGTGTGTGTGTGTGTGTGTATAAAATTGCACTAGATATGATTTTCGTAAATAAATTAAAAGTATTAGTAGTACTGTAAAATATGGAGTAGTCTGCATCCATGTAGTGCTTTTAAAAATTTTTAATGCTTTACCATATATAATTTCATAGTAATAACATTATAATTGTGAACTTTTTGTTTTTAGAACATCATAGGATCAAGTCCTGTTGCAGATTTCTCTGCTATTAAGGAGCTAGATACCCTTAACAATGAAATAGTTGACCTACAGAGGTATGTAAAGTAAAATTCAAGTTGACTGTATAAACATATACACACACACTTTTCTGTTTCTAATGTGTATCTTGGTAAATGCTACTTTATTTAATCGTTCTTGAATTGGGAATCTGTGAAACTTGTTAGGTTTTAGGTTGTAGTCACATTGTATAAATGTGTAAAACACTTATACATGATTTGGCATTTGTGAACATATTTTTCCTAGGTTTTTATTTGAGGTAAGATCTGCAGTGTAGGCAAACTTCCATCATCTGTCAACTCCAGTAATGTCATAATGAGACTCATCAACCCATACTAAAATTATGGTTGCTAAAACTCACTTTTGTAAATGGTTGTATTAGGTCACTATATCACCACTCTTCAAGATAGTGCATTATAAATCTTGGTTTTTGTTATTGTAACATTTTTTTCTGTGCCATAGTACTGCTCTTCAGCCTTTAAATTGTTTATTAATATATCAGGATGTGATGAGTATAACTATAAAACAGGAAAAAAGAATTTAAACAAATTTTGTTTATGGCTTTTACTAAATTGTTATTTGACAAAAGATTAGCCCATTCTTATTTGTTGGTTTTTTTTTTAATTTATTTTAATTTTTTTTTTAACGTTTATTTTATTTTATTTTTTTAATTTTTTTTTTCAACATTTTTTAATTTATTTTTGGGACAGAGAGAGACAGAGCATGAACGGGGGAGGGGCAGAGAGAGAGGGAGACACAGAATGGGAAACAGGCTCCAGGCTCTGAGCCATCAGCCCAGAGCCAGACGTGGGGCTTGAACTCCCGGACCGCGAGATCGTGACCTGGCTGAAGTCGGACGCTTAACCGACTGCGCCAACCAGGCTCCCCTTAACGTTTATTTTTGAGACAGAGAGAGACAGAGCATGAACAGGGGAGGGGCAGAGAGAGAGGGAGACACAGAATTGGAAACAGGCTCCAGGCTCTGAACTGTCAGCACAGAGCCCGACGCAGGGCTCGAACTCACGGACCGTGAGATCATGATCTGAGCCGAAGTCGGACGCTTAACCGACCGAGCCACCCAGGCGCCCCTTATTTGTTGGCTTTTAGATGAAGATAATTAGTTTTAGTGCAGGGCCCAAACCTGCAAATAAACAATACATAATATGGGATTGTAATGAGTATATAATGAATATGGTGCTTTACAAATTTATTTTTCCCCTCTCAATGATCGTTATAATGCATACTTGTAAACATTTGGAAAATACAGAAAAGGATAATGAAAAGACTGTATGTTCCTTAGAATAATATTTTGTTTTGAGCATTGAAAATCAAAGTAGATAAGAAAAGCTGTATATAACCCAAAGAGTTAGTTGGGTAAAGGATGTTCTTTGTTATTAGTCAGAAAATGAGACATTTCCATGTCTGGTTCACAAAGTTGTTTCTAGTTGAAAATATAAGACATTGAGAGCTTGAGGCAGGATGTCTTTTGTCATTAAAAAAATTTTTTTAATATAATACCTTCAACATTTTCTATATAGGTATTTAATTGTGTCAATCAGATTAAATTAGCATGATATTTTTAACTTCAAGAAGGAAAAGCAATAGTTGTAATGTCAGGGCAGTGGTGCTTGGAGCCTCGCAGGCACAGTGCCATTACTTGGAGTCTGTGGAGGCAGTGACATGGTGCTGACTGTGCACTGAGCCTAAGCAGCAGCAGCAGAAGCAGAAGCAGAGGCGTCCCCACCAACCCTTCCAGCCCCTGTGCTGGTGCTGCCACCCTTGCTCCCTCTGTTCTTCCTCCCTTCGTTTATATCATGGCTGATCAACAGACTGAAGAACAGATTGCTGAGTCCAAGGAAGCTTTCTCCCTGTTTGACAAAGATGGTGATTGGCACCATCACAACAAAGGAACTTGGAACTGTCAGAAGGTCACTGGGCCAGAGCCCAACAGAAGCCACATTGCAGAACATGATCAAAAAGGTGGAGGCTGACAGTAATGGCACCATTTTTTACTATGATGGCTAGAAAAATGAAAGATACAGACAGTGAAGAAGAAACTGGTGGGCGCCTGGGTGGCGCAGTCGGTTAAGTGTCCGACTTCAGCCAGGTCACCATCTCGCGGTCCGTGAGTTCGAGTCCCACGTCAGGCTCTGGGCTGATGGCTCGGAGCCTGCAGCCTGTTTCCGATTCTGTGTCTCCCTCTCTCTCTGCCCCTCCCCCGTTCATGCTCTGTCTCTCTCTGTCCCAAAAATAAATAAATAAAAAAAAAAAAAAAAAAAAAGAAACTGGTGAGGCATTACAAGTCTTTGACAAGGATAGCAATGGTTATATCCATGTGGCAGAACTGTGTCATGTTGTTACAAACTTGGGAGAAAAACTAACGGATGAAGAAGTGGATGAGATGATCAGAGAAGCAGATATTGTTGGAGATGGACAAGTAAACTGAAGAATTCGTACAGATAATGACCGCAAGATGAAGACCTACTTTCAATTCCTTTTCCCCACCCTTCCCCAGAAGAATGAAATAGAATCTTTTACTTTACCTCTTGGGAAAACAAAAAACAAAAAAACAAGCTCATTTACTCCTTCTGTTTTCTATATAATAAAACCTTCAAAAATACCTCATGTCCACACACACAGAATCTTCATGTATTGCCTGGTGGTCCTGTCCCCTAAAGATCAAGCTACACAGTAGTTTTATAATATAAATACTTGTACTACATTAATGATAAGGAAGCACTTAGTGGACTCCTTGCAGTTCCACTGCTAATGATTAATATGCTGTTTGGGCTGGCCAGTTTTTCATGTGTACGACTTGACAATGGAGCACAGTCAGGCATTTGTATTGAAAATGAAAAATGAAAAAACAAATTTAAAACCTATTCAGATGGATTCAAGTTCAGTTTGTGAGTATAAATTGTCATAACTGGTTTATTCAAAACTAACAGTTAAAATTGGTTTATGTCAGCATGCTATGCAGAAAAATGAGTGAAGGATAAACTGTTTAGTTGTAGCTTCACTTAGCAGGATGGTCCTTTTGTACTTTCATGTGCCCTGACCCATGGTGACGATGATACACATCCTGATGGCATGCTATACATATTGGTTTAGTGTTATCCACATTGTACTAGAGGTGTCACCGTTCACACAAATTTTTAAAAAGAAACCTTTACTGAGGGAGCATCTTTGAATTGTTTTTAAAACCTTCTGAACCATGACTTGGAGTCAGCAGAGTAGGCTGTAACTGCAGACTTCAGCACAACCATCAACAGCTGTTCAAGTAATTAAACTTCGTCTCTGTTCCAAGTTGTAAATGTTAGTCTTTTTTTTTTCCAATAAAAAGACCATTAACGTAAAAAGAAATAGTTTTAATACCACAATCTTTTCAAATACCTGTATCTCCCACCTGAGCCCAAGACCTGTATTTTCATTTGCCTACTAGAGAATGTCCAGTAGGACATGACTTCCTAATCTTCCCCTGACCACTATCTTTGTCTCGTTTATTTGCCTTTCTCAGTGACATCACCATTTATCTAGTCATTCAGGCTAGAAATCTGAGATTTTTCTTCCTCTTTTTTCTTCTATCTTTGAAATGTTTCTTGAAATCACTCCTACCGTTCTGTCTCCTTTGCCTGGTCACCTCCTCCTGATCTTTCAGATCCCATCTTAGACATCACTTCTTCTGGAAGAGGGGGCCTTCTCTGACTTGTTTACCTTCTAACCCTCATACTTACCAAATCTTACATAGTTTTAATATTTATAGTAGTCATAGCATTTACCATACTTTATTATAATTGTCTATTTTATTTGGATCTCTCAATAGCCTATGTACTCTTTTTTGAGAGAGAGAGAGAGGGCGCAAGTGAGTGAGGGGCAAAGAGAGAGAAGCGGGGCACAAGCTCACCTGAACCAGGGCTTCAGCTCACTCGATGTGGGACTTGAACTCATGAACAGTGAGATCATGACTTGAGCCAAAGTCAGATGCTTAACACCTGAGCCACCCAGGCGCCCTAGCCTATGTACTTTTAAGCATAAAGACTGTTTGCTTGTTCACTGTTCTATCCCTAATGCTTAGCTTATATAACAGATGAGAAAATAATTTTCAGTATTGTTGAAATCTGTCCTGGCTGTACTATTGCTTCTGTCTTAGTTTTCCTAACCCTTAATCTCTTCTCTGGATTACTGTTGTAACCTCCTAATTGATTCTGTGCTTTGAGTCTCTCCTCCCTTCCTTTGCACCTCCAACTGATGTACAAAATACAACTCAGATCTCTGAGTGACTTCTTATCCCCAGCTGGATTCAGCTCACTTTTCTGAATATGGTATAAAAGCTCTTATTTCAGGTGCACCTCGGTGGCTCATTCGGTTAAACATCTGACTCTGTCAGCAGAGAGCCCACTTCGGATCCTCTGTCTCCCTCTCTCTCTGCCCCACCCCCCGCCAAATAAATAAACATTAAAAAATAAAAAGCTCCTGGGGCGCCTGGGTGGCTCAGTCAGTTGAGTGTCAAACTTCGGCTCAGGTCATGGTCTCGCAGTTTGTGAGTTCGAGCCCCGCCTCTGGCTCTGTGCTGACAGCTCAGAGCCTGGAGCCTGCTTCGGATTCTGTGTCTCCCTCTCTCTGCCCCTTCCCTGCTCATGCTCTGTCTCTCTCTGTCTCTCAAAGGTGAATAAACGTTAAAAAAAAAAATTAAAAAATTAAAAAGCTCCTTTTTCATGTTTTCCTTTGGTATCCTGACCATTCTTTTGTCTTAGCCACCTCCCACAGTAAAGTAGAATCCTTTTCTTTGACACCATCAACCTCCTTGAGAGCAGACACTATGTGTTTGCTCTTGTACTCTCAATGTTGAGCATAGTGCTCTACATTTTGGTTTCATTCCTCTTCTCCAGTCATGTGGTGGGTGGACCTCTCATGTCAACATGCCACACCTTTTTATTCTTCTGTGCCTCTCATCCAGTTGTTCCCCTTTGCCTGAGCACAGCTTTTACCTTGTAAACTTTAACTTATGCTTCAAGACCGACCCAGCTTAAATATCATCTGCTTTGTCAAACCACTAAAATCTTGATTGCTAATTGCTTTTTTTCCCTTTCTACTTCTAGAAACTTTATTCCTTTGTAATAATACTCACCATATTTTATTGTGGTCCTTTTGTCCCCCCTCCTTAATTTGAACTCCTTCAGGGCAGGGGCTATGTCCTATTTACTTGGATAGGTCTAGAAGTTAAGGCGCACAGTATCTGACACAACAAAATCTCATTATAGGTTAGCAGGTTGAATGAATAAATCAAAGTATGTTATAAATATTAGAATATTTCCCAGACTTAATTCCTGCCAAGTTTATGACAGACTAGGAGCCATATATTAAAGGATGAAAGGGCAAAAGATATGAATAATAGCTTATTTTGAAGACTGTAGAAGAGGATTTTACAGATAAAAGGATCTTTAATCCTCACAGGGCATTAGGTTATTGGGCTGTTGTTTCATATTTTGACAACCTGTTTTTGTGCCAGGGATTTCCTTTGAGAGTCCGATGAAGGCTTTTAGACTCTATCCCCTGCCCCCCAAAGAACATGTGTATCCATGTATACCATTTTGCATTTATTTCAGGAGTTCCCAGACCCTTGGAAACTATCCATGAATCCATTTTTAAGAACCCTTGCTCTGAAAGTAAAGTGTCTCAAATAGAGAAGTTCTTGACAGTGAAAAATCAAAACTTGCTTCAGTCACTAAGATAGTGTGGTGGTGGTGAATTGTGCTGAGGCAGGAGTTAATATTTATTTGCCTTCTGTCAGCTTCTACTTCCTTCCTGTCTCTGTCCTTTTAGCAAGAACATCAGGAAGTAAAAGCTACATCCTGTCAGGCCAGTTTGTTATCCTGGTTTTGGACCAGTAAACAAGATAGGTAATTACGATGATAGTCATTATGTATTGTGTTATGCCTGCTTTATATAATTTCTCTAATTCAGTTCTTGCAATATCACTAGCGGGTAAGTAGTTTTATCCTGATTTTTCAGATGAAGAATACATGAGTCTTCTTTTCTAGGAAGGTTTCCTTGATATCTACCTCAGCTTGGAGAGCATTCAATTTCCTTTTCTCAGAACACTTATAATACTGAATTATATTTCTTTCTCCAGTAGATTGTGAACTATGTGTGATAGCAGAGACTGTTTCTTATTTCTAATGAGGTAACATAGTATATTACTTCAGACCATGGCTTTCTAACTAGATTGTGTAGTTTGACATGTGACATGACTTAGCCGAGTAACTTAGTTGTCTGTGCCTCAGTTTCTTCATCTGTGAAATGGAAATATGACTAATACCATGTAAAATGCTTAATATCTTTCTTGAAATGTGATAAATTCTCAGTACGTGTTCATACTCATCATCATCATCATCCCCAATTCCCAGCTCAGCACTTAAAGCACAACATTTACTGAATAGGTGCTCAGCAAACATTGGTTGGAGTAGCTGAATGAACATTCTCATTCCCTGGTTGAAGAGAGACTGGAACTTTGCAGTCAGGTAGCCAGAATCCATGTTCCTAAATATATAGATCTCTAACTCAGTCATATTAAAGAATTGATTTTTTAAAAATCTATTTAAGGCAGGGGCACCTGGGTGGCTCAGTCAGTTGGGCATCCGACTTCAGCTCAGGTCATGATCTTGCGGCTCATGGGTTTGAGCCCCACATCAGGTTCTCTGCTGACACCTCAGAGCCTGGAGCCTGTTTTGGATTCTGTGTCTCCCTGTCTCTCTGCCCCTCCCCCACTCATGCTCTGTTTCTGTCTCAAGAATAAATAAAATATTAAAAAAACCTATTTAAGGCAGTGTTAGCATACAGTTTGAATTATTTATTTATTTAAATATTTATTTTTGAGAGCCAGACAGAGTGTGAGTGGGGGAGGGGCAGAGAGAGGGAGACACAAAATCCAAAGCAGGCTCCAGGCTCTGAGCTGTCAGCACAGAGCCCGATGCATGGCTTGAACTCACCAACCGTGAGATCATGACCCGAGCCAAAGTCAGACACTTAACCAACTGAGCCACCCAGGTGCCCCCAGTTTGAATTTTTTTAAAAAAATTATGCTTTGGTCTAGTTAAGTTCAAATACCATTAGGAACCATTAGCTCTGAAGAGAGCATTGCTTATACTAATGTATCTGGAGCTCTTTTGCTTATATGATCCAACCTGGCCTGTTTCTGACCCTGTAAAGATTTGTGGTACTCCTTGATCTCAATTGTGATTACCTCAGCAATGGTGTTACTGATTGAATGACTGAAGCTTTAGGTTATAGTGTGCTTTTGTTTGGTAATAAGGAGTCAGTCTAATTAATTTTCACACAAAGTGCATGGCTCAGTATTTAAAACCTTTATTTAGGGAGACTTCCCTTATTTGAAACCCTCCCTGATAAAGTTTGAGTCTGTACTGTCTATCTAGTACAGCCACATGTGGCTACTGAGCACTTGAAATATAGCTAATCCAAATTAAGATGTGCTATTAGTGTGAAATGTACTGGATTCCAAAAAGGAATGTAAATATTTTGGCTATACTGGCTTAAATAAAATGTATTTTAATAAATTTTACTTGTTTCTTTTTACTCTTAAAATATAGAGCATTTAAAATTACATATGTGACTTTCATTGTATTTCTTTTGGATCTGGTCTCAATCAGTTGTAGTCTGTAGAAATTACATTTGTTTGCGTTATTTTGTGGCACTGGTAGCTTATTAAGGGGTTCTTCCCTGGTTTAAGAAAGCAGTAATTTTTTTTTAGTTTATTTATTTTGAGGGGCGCTGAGTGGCTCCATCTGTTAAGCATCTGACTTTGGCTCAGGTCATGATCTCGTGGTTTGTGGGTTTGAGCCCCGTGTCAAGCTCCATGCTGACAGCTCAGAGCCTGAAGCCTCCTTTGGATTCTGTGTCTTCTCTCTCTGTCCCTTCTCTGCTCCCACTCTTTTCTCTCTCTTTCAAGATAAATAAACATTGTAGAGAAAGCTTATTAATTTTGAGAGAGAAAGAGAGAGAGTGTATGCATGTGAACAGGGGAGGGACAGAGAGAGAGGGACAGAGAGAATCCCAAGCAGGCTCTGCACTGTCAGCGCAGAGTGCAATGCAGGGCTTGATCTCATGAACTACGGAGATCATGACCTGAGCTGAAATCAAGAGTTGGACACTTAACTAACTGAGCCACCCAGGTGCCTCAAGAGAGCAATAATTTTTAAGATGTGTTAACAGTCTGTCTTTGGGAAACAAAAGTATCTACTAAGAAGTTTCAGTTCCTGAAGGATTTAGAAATGAGTCTCTACCCATCTATTTAAGTTCTAACTGGCATACTCTAGATGCTTGATTGAAACTTTCAAAAAGCCAGTAAATGTACCTTTATACTAGTAAATCGTATAATGGTAATAATAATAAATAAATAAAGGCAGTTGACATTTATTAAGCACTTATTGTGTGCTGGCATTGTGCTGAAGTCTTTCGAGATGTAATATAAATTAGTCCTTATTAACTTTAATATTTTGCTTATTAAACATTTTTTAATGTTTATTTATTTTTGAGACAGAGAGAGAGCATGAGGTGGGGAGGAGCAGAGAAAGAGGAGACACAGAATCTGAAGCAGGCTCCAGGCTCCAAGCTGTCAGCACATAGCCCAACACGGGGCTTGATCTCACAGACTGTGAGATCATGACCTGAACCCAAGTCAGACGCTTAACTGACTGAGCCACCCAGGCGCCCCTCCTTATTTTATAATTAGGAAAACTAAGGCCTTGTTTTACATTTTTTTCTTTTACTGTTTCCGTCTCCTTTTGTCTTGTCAGATAAGTAGAATAAATTAATTATTTGGGGTTTGCAAAATAAGCTTTTATTTCTCCTTTAAAAAAAAAATTGAACCATCACATGTTGGATTCTGCCACTGACGAGGCAGTGGTCATGTGAGCCACACTCCAAAGTTTTTGTTTTTCCTGGTTCTAGCTAGGCTTTCTTTTCAGTAATTTATCTTCGTGAATATCTTCTCTAATTTATTTTTCAAAAGTAAAACTCATTAAAACAGCCTCTCAGAATTAATTTAGTTATTCCCATAATACCTATAGCATTTGTCTTGCAGTTTTATAATTAGTGGTTATGTTTGTTTCCCCAGCAAGCTATAGGTAGGGGCCTAACTTTAATCCTTGTTTAGCATGTAGTAGATATTCAATAACTGTTGAATGAATGAAATAATATATAGTCATATAGAGATTGTATGTTTAAGGCAACTTGTAGAGAAATTAAATACTTAAGGTACAAATTAATGTCTTTACTCCAAAACTGTAACTCAAGTTTTTATCAACTCACTGTGAGTTCTTGGAGTGAAATGCTGTCTGACTTTCAGACTGGCTTGAATTAGAAGTCAAGACTTTCTCCTCAACTGTCTATAATTGTTACTCTACTCTAACTCAAGATTTCTGGCAATTCTCAAGATAAGCAGCGTCAGAGTGTTCTATTACCTTTCTAGCAATTGTCATCAGTTTTCTGAGCAATAAGAGTCTCTATTTCCTCTCCTCTTCTTCAGAACAGAGGCCAGCAGAGAAGGAAAAGCTATGTGGTAAATGCCATTTGGAGTTCAAAAAAGCTCAGCTCAGAAACCTTTAAGGACTCCCCTTGCCTCTATATTAAAAGTCTGTCTTACGTAGTACTGAAGTTCTTTTATAGTCTTACCTTGATCTTCCATTCCAGGTTTATTTATTTACCACCCTGAACCCTTCATCCTAGATAAGTTAGTCTACTATCTAGAATTTTCTCACCTCTGCGCTTTCTTTTTTTTTTTCTTTATTTTTTATTGTGATAAAATATACATGGCACAAAGTTTACTATTTTAGCCATTTTTTTTAAAGTTTATTTTGAGAGAGAGAGAGAGAGAGCGAGAGCATGAGCAGGAGAGAAGGAGGTCTGGAGTGAGAGGGGAAAGAGAGAATCCCAAGCAGGCTCAGCGCTGTCAGTGCAGAGACCAATCATTGCAGGTCTCACACCCATTTTAGCCATTTTTAAGCATGTAATACGGTGGCATTAGGTGCATTCATGTTCTTGTACAACTATCACCACTATTCATCTGCAGAACTTTTTCATCATCCCAAACTGAATGATTTAATTGGACTTGATGGCAACTTAACTTTAATGACATATAAAATTCTATTCCTGTAAGCTCTATTCTCTCCATTTTATGTTATTGATGTCATAAATCACATCTTTACACATTATGTATATGCTCTCAGATTTCTTATTTTTTACACATTTGTCTTTTAAATTCTGTAGAAAATATAAAGGGGAGTTGCAAACCAAAATTACAGTAATAATGGATTTTGTTCTGGTCCATGTATTTACCTTCACTGGAGATTTTTGTATTTTCATATGGCTTCCACTTATGTTTAGTAGCATCCTTTCCTTTCAACCTGAAGGACTCACTTTAGCATTCCTTGTACCAATGGTGAGGAAGTCCTCAGCCATTGTTTATCTGGAAATATCTTAACTTTGCTTTCATTTTGGAAGGCCAGTTTTACCAGATAGTGTTTTTAGTTAACAGTTTGTTTCTTTGTTTTTCTTTTAGCATTTGTGTATGTTGTTCCATGGCCTTTTGGCCTTCAAGGTTTCTGCTGAGAAATCTACTGATAATCTTATTGAGGATCCTTTGTATGTGACAGGTCTTTCTTACTGCTTTCAAGATTCTGTCTTTAAGCAGTTTTATTATAATGTATCTCAGTGTGGGTTTCTGGGTTTTCCTGCATGGAGTTTGTTGAACTTCTTGGATTGTAGATTGGTGTATTATCAAATTTAGGAAGATTTCTTCTTAGTCTTCTTTGCTCTTAGTCTGCCATTTTGCTGATATCCCATGTGTTTTCTCGCATAAGCTCTCTTTCCTTTTGAAATACCATTTTTCTATCTAATACTCATTGTTTCCTTCAAAGCTTAGCTGAAGTCTCACCTCCTTCACAAAGCATTCCCAGGCTGGAGTAATTTCTGTTGATATACATAGCACTTAGTATCTGCACAGCTTATTTTGCAGTTAATGATCTGCCTTCACTGATTGATTAAGCAAGCCATTTCTGACCCTCTCCAAGGACAGTCATGTGCCTACCTTCTGTGTTCCCACAGCACCTTGTGCTTGCCTGTTCTAGCATCGAGTACACTGCATTGTGACTTTCTTTTTATATTTTTCTGCCAAATCCCTCACATATACTGCTAATGGCAAGTACCTATCTCATTGTTTTTTGTATCATTAAAGTTTAGCATGGTGACAGTATGTAGTAAGTAGGATTCAGTGTTTGTTGAATCAGTAGATAGGTCTTAAAGTTGCATAGGGAGTTTTGTTATGTATATTCTTTTTCACTCCTTGCAACAACTCCTACATGTGTTATATAAGGTGGATATTATATTCAATTTATTTTGAGGAATTGACTTACACAGTTGTGGGAGCTGGCAAATCTGACAGGACAATCCGGTAGGTTAGAGACTCTGGGAAGAGTTAATGTTGCAGCCCAAGCCCAAAAACAGTTTGGAGATAGAATTCTCTCTTCCTTTGGGGAACCTCAGTTTTTTTTCTTTTAAGGACTTAAACTGATTGGGTGAGGCCCACCCATACTGTGGTGAGTAATTTACTCAAAGTCTACCTTCTTAAATATTAATTTCACCTAAAAAAAAATCTCTATAGTAACTGCCAGACTGGTATTTAACCAAATACCTGGGTACCATGGCCTAGCCAAGTTAATGCATAAAATTAACCATCACAAGGGGTGAAGGGACCCAGAGCCTGAACCCTACCGGGAAATCTCTACCTGCCTTTCACCTCAGCTTTTTTATGTAAAAATTTTATTACTCATTAGGCAGGGACAACAAATGTCCCCAGCTCCTGGACTCACATTTGCCCACCTTCATCATTTCACAGGAATACTTTTTCCTAAGAATGAATGGATAATCCATGTAAAGTGCTTATCACATAACATCTATCATGTAGTAAAGGCTTAATAAATGGTAGTTTTCATAATTAGTAATGTAGTAGTAGTAGTATAGCAGTAGTTATTGTTGTAAAGGTAGTACTTGTAGATACAGTAGTGGCAATAATAATTTTCTAATGAATTTTTATTTATTTTTAAGGTTTATTTTGAAAAAGAGCATATGTGGGGGGCAGAGATAGAGGGAAAGAGAGAGAATCCCAAGCAGGCTCCATGCTGTCAGTACAGAGCGCAATGCTCAGGGCTCAAACTCCCAAACCATGAGCATGACCTGAGCTGAAATCAGGAGTCCAGCACTTAACCAACTGAGCCACCCTGGCACCCCTACCATAGTTTTCTATTAGTTCCAAATGAAGGCATCCTAAATAAAGATCCTGACTGCCTTATCTTTGGTCATGGGCCTGTTCTTGAATAATCCCTGTGATGGTGAGCTGGTGTACTGTGACTGGTTAAGCTTTGGTCAGGAGCCAATCCCTGGCCAATCATTGCTCAGAGAGGTTGAATCTGTAAAGAGGTGGCCTTGTCTACTTGAACTGTATGGGCAGAAAGGTGATAGTTGAGGGAGAAAGAGAGGAACAGTCTCCTAAAAGAAAGATTGCTGGGTCCTAGGAGAAGGGAAGGTCAGCCAGAACAAATAGTTGTTCTACAGTGATTTAAGTACGCTGCCGTGTGATAGAGCCAGTATTTGAATTCTGGACTATTTAATGCCAAATCTTTTGCTTTGAAAACCATATAATGAGTTTCTAAAAGTAGAGATAGTTATTTGAATATTAGGCAAGATTTAGGGGGCAGAAATTTCTGTGATTACATTACATATTCTATACATTAGATCAGTGTTTTCTAAAATCTTTTGCAACCCATAATCCCTTTTAAGAAATTTAAAAATTACTCCGCCAATGTTATTTAAAATTCTAAGTAATGTTAATGTTATCAGTAAAAAGTGAGCACAGCATAGGCTCAAAGTCTGCTTTTTTCCTAATTACATGATATCTTGTACAATTTACCTTGCAAATCTTAAGATGGTAGAGATATTAGCATCTGCATAATGAAAATTAAGGCTGAGGCTCTGAAAGGTTGTGTGATAATCAGAGTCAAAAAAAAAAAGAAAAACAAAAACAAAAAACAAAAGCAGTTTCATTGCAGAGCCAGGTTAGAATCTTAGTCTCTGGGGGCGCCTGGGTGGCTCAGTCGGTTAAGTGTCCGACTTCGGCTCAGGTCACGATCTCATGGTCCGTGAGTTCGAGCCCCGCGTCGGGCTCTGGGCTGATGGCTCAGAGCCTGGAGCCTGCTTCCAATTCTGTGTCTCCCTCTCTCTCTGCCCCTCCCCCGTTCATGCTCTGTCTCTCTCTGTCTCAAAAATAAATAAAAACGTTAAAAAAAAAATAAAAAAAAAAAAAGAATCTTAGTCTCTGGTTTTTAGTCCTATTTTCTTGTCCTCCATAAGACCTTAAATGCCTTACTGAATAATAGTGTAGTAATGAGAATTGTAACAAGAGTAATGAGAATAGCTTGCTTTTCTGTGTTTTCTTGATAGATTTATTGGCAGTTAAGCTACTTAATAATAAGAGCCCAAAATATGCCCCAAAATATTTTATTTTATTTTATTTTCTTATTTTATTTTATTTCATTTCATTTCATTTCATTTCATTTCATTATTCTATTGTGCAAGTCAGGGAGAGGGGCAGAGAGAGAGTTGGAAAAAATACTGAGCAGGTTCCACATTCAACACCAAGCCTGACACACAGTTCAGTCCCACGACCCTGGGATCATGATCTGAGCTGAAATCAAGAGTCAGACGCTCAACCGACTGAGCCACCCAGGCGCCCTACAAAAAGATTTTTATAAGTAAGTTTCAGGATTGAAAAAGTTACCTTCATGAGTTCTAACTAACTGATTTTTGGCTTCCAACTAGTTTCTGTTCTTTATTGCTCTCTGGTTGGAAGAGAATGGGTATTTATGTTCAGAAAAAAGACTTAAAACTGTTTCTGGGAAGGGCTTTGAAGGTGACTTAATCCTGTTTCTCTGACAGTATTGGTATTATATCAAAATTAAGACAGATGGCTCACTCCCTTCTTGCCATTAAACAGAGCCTGGGAAAATGAAAGTGAATTGCATGGACTCAGGTTCCCCGAACTTGCTTGTTCTTGGGAATAGGTTTTGACTACTTTATGTAGGTTTATACAGTTATCCAGGCTTCTGAAAGCTTATCTTGGGCTTTGTTTTTCTTGCTGGTTCACATACTAGTTTCCATCGAATCAGAACCGGCAGCTTTTAGAAACCAGGGAGATAATGGCTTTGGTATTTGTGGATTCTTTAGGATGTGCCAGGATCTTGGGAGTGAATTGGGTCAAAGAGATGGTCTAAGATAGAAGGTATGTAGAATCACTTCTTTTCCCTTCTGGAAGTTACTAAGCTGAAGGCTATAGCTTTTCCTGTCATCCAAGATGAGTAGTACTTTGGGAAAAATGCTCACACACCTATTTTTGAAATATATCTTACATCTGTCTTATCCCCATATATTGGTGGACTCCTTAGGAAACTGCATATAAATATTTTTTTATTGTGGCACTGAATCTTGAAAAGAATTAGGTTATTGAATTACTACTGTTAAACAGAATGCTTTGTATAGTTGTGCATTCATCACCTGTAGAAAAACAGGTGATGTTATTTGAAAGAAAGGGGAATGTAAAATATATGACCAAGTACCTAAGCACCTTTGTGCACCTGAATATATTTAGGTATTTTTACTTGCCTGAAATGGGAAGGATAGCTATAGAAGTTGAGTCTGTGGAATACCACAGAATAGCAATTTGGCATCCCTGAAATTATAATCTAAGTTAATGAGAAAATTATTTGATCTTTAGTCTAATTTATAGGATAGATTTTCAATTGTGATGGTTTTATAGAAGGTAGTATAACTGATTTTATTTTTTTTTAATTTTCTGTTTAGTAATGTATGTTATACTACTTGATTTTGATAATAAAGAAGTTACCATGAGGCCAGAATTTTACTAGATAAAAGTGGATTAAAAAATTTTATTGATCTCAGTACTATGAGAATTAATGCCTTAAGATTCCATATTTATTATATAGTTTGAAATGATCTTCATGATATGTTTGGAGATATCACCACTGCTATCCTCATTCCCACACCCAAAATTATGAAGAAAAATTTGTACCTTCTAAACTTCTTCCATTTTACCCAAACATAGACTATATTTGCTGGTTAGAGCTGACAGTCCTTTCTAATCTGTTTTCCATTTTGCACCAAGTGAGCTTCTTTTTTTTGTTTTTTGCTCTCTTTTTCTTCTGTCTTGGCTACATTTTGTCAGCTCACTGCTTTCTTGCAGCCCTGTTTTCCTGCCTGCACACTTGATCTCTGAGCAGACACTGTCAGTAATAGGAGTTAACAGAGAAGCAGAATGGATTGAATACAGACACATACGTTAGTGGCTATATTGCTGGTTTATGATACTGTGTGATGTTTTCTATTTTTGTTACTAGCTACTGTCAGAAACAAGGGGCAGAATTGATACTGACCTTGTGTGGAATGCCTCTGAGAATTTGGGATTGGGGGAGGGGGCTAGTTTCTCATGTGACTTACCTCTGACATGCTGCAGCAGGAATGAAAACACTCTTCTGTTCACATAAGGAGGAAAGAAAAAATTTCCAAGATTGAGCTTGCAGAATATGTGTGGTATACATAGATTTTTTCTTCCTGTGATTTCTATTTTTTAATGTTACCTAAATTTATAAGGGTTAGAAGTGGGGGATGACCTTTGCATAATAAGTAGATTGAGGTATGGGAGGAACAGGCTGCCACAATGATTCGCATGGTAAGGGACTGTTTAAAATCTCCACAACATCGTGACCCACATTGTGAACCATCTGACAAGCGGTTAGTGAGCCATCTCAAGTGTTTAAAAGTAACAGTATACAAACAGCTTTTATTCTTGTGCTTTTTTTTCTCCCTCACAAATCTTAGGAACATTGTGCTTGTATTTCCAAAAGAGTTGATTTTTTCTGTGTTTAAAATATCACCTCAAATAGGTCAGAAATATAAATGTAGCATTAATATTGACCCTTAGGTATCCCCTCTGGTATAATTTTCCCACTCTTCTTTATGCTACAGCTTAATGGAGCCTGAGCTTACATTTGGGTGATGTCTGGGATGAAACTGAAATACAGTCCTGAAGCTCTAAGGAGAAACTCTGTAGTACTAGTCTGGAGGACTTAGTGAATGCCTCCTCCCTTCTTCAGGCCTTCTTTTACCTTTGCACCCACCCCAAAAATGTATTGCTTCAGAATTCTATGGATTTCTCTCTCACTTTGTAGAAAAGAAAAGAAAAAATGAAGGGAGCAAGTCCTTGTGTGTGTGTGATTTCAGTACCAACGGGCAGTTAAACTTATTACATCAAAAGAAATAGCTTTATAGTAATTCTGAATCTAAGGTTGTTTAAGACTGATTCATTAGAAATCTAGCTCTGATGGAAGCATATGAGAATTTAGATAATGGTATTTCAAAGTAGAAGTGGATCCTGGTATGTTTGATCTGAAGAATATAGAAAGAGATAAATGCTCATATGACTCTTTTTTTTACTTCGTATACGTTGTTTTATGTATTTGATCAGTTGGAATTGATAAGTGGTCCTAAAATAGCTTTTTTAAGCAGAGCGGTATTTCATAGAGCAAATGGCCTGTGTATTGACAGTCTTTTCCATTTTCTCTATGTTGTTTCATTCTAAAATTGGTACACACCAGTGATTTAAGGGGAAATTAACACTTCAATAAATGTCCTTTTCCTTAATATTGTTGGCTATTTCTATTAGCCATTTTCATTTGATTTGACGGTGGTACTTAAGGGTTAAGCTTACAGAGCTGATGCAACCCCTCCTTTTTTTCACCAGAGGTTTTCATTGGACATTATTTCCATAGCAACAGTGAGATCAGTGAAACCTGAGTGTTTCATTGATTATTTTTCTCCTCTTCCTTTTTTAATCTATTCTCTTTTCACCACATTTTAGTGAGAAAGCATTTTTTTTTTTTTTACAAACAGAGCTCATATTGATTTCTATTCCATAAATAATTAAAAGAGGGTGGAAAATCTGCCCTTCGCTTAAAAATTGAATGTTTCACTATGTATTTAAAAAGCGATTCAGGATTAGGAGGATGGATAACCATACCGGCTGTAGCTGATGTTCTCAAATATTCTTGCATTGTTTGCTGGTCTTCTAGGGAAAAGAATAATGTGGAACAGGACCTTAAGGAGAAAGAAGATACTATTAAACAGAGGACAAGCGAGGTTCAGGTAAATGATCTGTAAAATTGAGTATTCTATTTCTGATTTAGGATTCATTTTAAATGTATAGGGTCATTTACTATGTGATGGTTGTGGTATTGATGAGTAGGTCTAGGGAAAACCTGTTATTTATGTAATATAAATATTTGCCTTTTGCAAAATGATTCTTTTTCTCTGAATTCTGGCCTATAAAGATTACAGTGCTATGAGAAAGCAGTATTTTTCAGCATAAATTTCTAGTTTTGAAAGTATTTTTAAGATAATATTTGCCTACATATTATATTATTAAAGGTAAGTTTGAATGACTTACGATGTAAATATTATTACACCAATAAAATTAAATGAGTGAGATTGTCATTATCACCACCATCATCATCAAAACGCAAATTGGTTTTTATGAATGTGAAATTTTGTTAGCTAGGAGACCTAGTATTTTTAAAGGGCTGTTTCTCATAATACTGGTAGGATGGGAACTGAAACAATTTAAAATAGCATTTTGTAAGTTTATTAGCCAGGGTATCTTAAACTTTAGCATAAAGAGATTTAATTCATTTTCACTAAGTGCTGTGTTAAGTAGCTTCATTTTACAAATAGAAAAGAAAATAAAACCTCAATTTTTGATTAAGAAATGGTACAAAAAGGGGTATTTCAAACATTAAAAATATAGAAAATTTGGCAGTGTTGCATTTAGAGCAGTAAACAATGCATGTGACCACTGTTTCTTGAATGCTATACCAGTACCTACAGGAGGTTGGACATAGAAGCACTGTTATCAGTTGCCAGTAAGAGAGCTCATGGATGGGCCTTTTAAAACATGTTACTTATATGTTGGATTTCCCTGCTTGTGCTGATAGTTTACAATGGATGAAAGCTCTAAATTAGTAGATCCAGTGTTTTGTTTTGATGTAGGACATACACCAGAGATTGTCTATCAGATGGACTATGCCTGGGTGGGAAGAATGATTTACTGAGATATTGAGGAAGAAGCCAAAGAGACTTCTTGTTACAAGTTTGTTATTTTATTAGATTACTACGTTTACTATATATATGGAAATTTTCCTAAAGGTGATGGAAAAGTCAAGAGATCATTACTAATATATTTCCCTTTGTGGTACTGAAATGAGGGGTGGTTACTTCAATTATGTTATTTTTGTGCAGTTTTTGAGCTTCTTAGGAAATGCAAAAGAGTCACAGACTTTAAGCAGTTCTTGCTGAAAATAACTTAAGAATAGAAGATAAAATAATCTATGTTTCCTCAATCTGAAGAGATAGATATAGTTACTGATATAATACTGGACAGCTTCTAAATTTAGCCAGATGGTATTTCAAAGTACAAAGGTTTTTGCAGTAGGCAATATCTTGTTATTAGTGCACATCTACTTGTTGGTTTTTCCCTACTGCGTCTTTTGAAGAGGTGAGTTTTTAAAAGGCCGGTTTGGAACAACACTAGAATTTATATTGTTCCTTTTAGGCTAAGTGGGCTATCCTTGAATATTTGATTTCTTACCACTTGAGAGGTTTTGTTATCAGTCAAAATTTCTTCATGATTTCTTTGTTCTTTTTCACTTAGAAATTATGGTAAGGTATATGTTAAATCGTAAGCTTTGCTAAATCCAAAATGTCTTATTGGCAGGAGTCTAAATTATTTAATTTTTCTGATCAGGTGCTGTAAATAAAAGGCATCTTGGAGCATGCTTAGTACAGATGAAGTTGTAATGTTTGAACATAAGTTCATTGAAAAAAACATTGGATTTAAAGCTTTATGTTAGATTTATTATTCATTCCACCCCTAAACAGGTATCTCTGTATTATACATGGTAATGAAACACTAAATTAAGAATGACATGGATAAATGACATCTACATGTAATTAAAACTTTTCATTTTAGTGATTATTTTCAATTTTCTGAAGCACAAGACAGCTTACAAGAACTGATAATAAGTAGATTTCATTGTCTGTTGGTTAACTCTGATTTATACATTAATGAAGCACAGACTAAGGAATAAGATGGATAATTAAAATCTGTAAGTAATCCCAAGTCCTAGTGCTTTATTTTCTAATTTCTCTGGCAAAAGGCAATTAGCTAGAGTTATTAATTAATAGCAAAATTAAAGAACTTCACTGCTTTCTTTTTTAAAAAAATTTTTAATGTTTATTTATTTTAGAGAGAGAGAAACAGAGCGTGAGTGGGGGAGGGGCAGAGAGAGAGGGAGACACAGAATCTGAAGCAGGCTCCAGGCTCTGAGCTGTCAGCACAGAGCCTCGTGGACTCTGAGATCGTGACCTGAGCCTTGGTCGGACACTTAACCAACTGAGCCCCCCAGGTGCCCCTGAACTTCCCTGCTTTCTGCTCCCACTTTCTAATGTAGGCACTAATGAGAAATGTCAAAATGAAGATATCAGGAGGAAAGTAAGGGAATTTTGACCTATCAGTGAATGTCTGCCTAATCCAAACTTGATTGCTTTTCTCCATATTTATAAAGTCATAGATAGTAATTATATGAGCTCATATCTCAAGCACAGAAACCAAATTTACATGTGACCAAAGTGCCAAAAGACTAGTTCTTTTTTGTTTTGCAGCTCTGTAGTCTTCCTAATACAGGTAAATTATAAAATCTGCTATGTAATTAATTTGTAAATTTTTGTTTCCTGTCTATAGTCCTATGAACTACCATCTTGAAAACTTTCAGCTCAAGATTTTTTTCTTGAAAACCAAAGCAGCAATTAACTTCAAATTTTATTTCCTGAATGATCACTGTTAACACATATGATAAACCAGCAGTCTTTCTAGTTTATCAAGTTCTAGGGAGAAATTAGACCCAAAGTAACCCAACGGGAAAAAGTTATAAAAGTCCATTCTATCTTAAATGTATATGGTTTAGGCTTTTGTTTGTTTGTTAAGGGGAGAAAGCAGACCCACATTCTTTCTTACCTTAAACTGCCTACATACAATTTTATTAAAATTTTTCTTCTGAGTAAACAAATTAGGAATGCCCTGTCATGTGTGCTTTCTTCAGTGTTGCATAGAAGTTTGTAGGAATAACCTGGTATCAGACAAACTTGAATTCAGTTTTTGATTCTGGCTCTTTGTAGGTTTGTAAGTAAGTAATTTAATCACTACATATTAGTTTTCTATTCTGTAACATGGGATAATAAAAATACCAAACACTTAAAGTTGCTGTAGGAATAAAATGAAATGATGCAGTTACGGGGCCTCACAGAGTGATTGGTACCAGGTAAAATTTCAGTAAATGTTCTGATTAGTAGTAGTATTCTATACCCTACTGTCATCTCCTTATTATCTATCCCTCCTTTATTGTCAAGCTCTTCCTCCTCTGACTCCTATCTTTATTTAGGGCTATCTGCCTATCTTTATTTAGGGCTATCTGCACACAGGACTCACCAATTTGAAAATACCTTGTTTTTGTTTTTTTTTTTTTTTCTGCTATTGCTGCCACTTTAGCTACCAACCTAGTTCATTCCTTTCCTTCCTTCCTTCCTTCCTTCCTTCCTTCCTTCCTTCCTTCCTTCCTTCCTTTTCTTTGTGTGGCCATTTTTTCCCTCTTTCTAGCCTTTCAGTAATCCTGTTTAGTATGCTGTTTACCTGTACCAGTGTGCTTTAATTTTTCTTCCCAGAACTGAGAATAATCATATGACCCAATCTATTGGCCTTTCCTGCATTGGTTCCTGCTTTCTTGAATTGTGCTCTCCGAGATATTCTCCTGCCTCACTGACCTTTTGCTTTCTGTTGCCTTTGCAGAGATTGACTGATACATATGCTCTCCCCTTGTTTCCTTCCTTTTCCATGCCGCCTATCATCCATATGCTGGTGACTCCCAAATATCTATCAAGCTCTCTGCTCTCCAGCTTCACATCTCCAGTTAGACATTTTGGTGTTTATCATTTTGAAGTCAGTGTGTCTGAAATGAGTCTCATTTTGTTGAAAAAAAAAAATTGGCTTCAATTTTAGACTCTCCTATTTCTATCAGTGTTTTCTTTCTCATTATTGCCACCCTTATTACCTAACATCTGAAATTTTGAAGTCAGATCATAAGTGCTCTTCTTGCCCATCTTCTTGCTTTTCTTCCTAAACCAATTTTAGTATCATGACTCTCAGATGTGAAAATCTTTACTGCTGCCCACTGCCGTGGTTAATGATCAGAGGATGTCGTATCTCATGGGTATATTGGAGGTAGAAAAAAAAAGATGAGATACAAATCCTCCTCCTGCACTACTTGGTTTTTTGTTTTTTGTTTTTGTTTCTTTATTGTCTGCCTCTAAACTATGTGCCCTACATATTCTCTTATTTCCACACTTACATCTTTTGTTGTGGTGATCTAGAATGTTCCCTATCTCCCTGCTTATGTGAATTCTGCCTGTGCCTTAAAGCCCAGCTCAAATCCCACCACTTGTCTAAATAAAACTTTTCCTTCTTTGTCCCTTAGTCTACATCAGTATTTCCTTGTCGGAACTCCCAGAGGAGTGTGTATTCACTTTTTATGGTATGCCCAGTATGTTACCTTATTATGCTAGTGTAGTGTGTATGATTCAGTATCTTCCAGCCTCTCTTGTAAACTCCTTAAGCTAAGAAATTGTACCTTGGAACAAATCTTTCAGTATAGTTGGTAATGTATTATTAGATAGAGATAAATTTAAGAAAGCTGTTGACAAAAGAAACGAATAAACTTCAGTTTTATGCATAAAATTTAAAAATAGGACAAGACACACCCAGAAATCATAGAAAGGATTGGGAGCATGGTAGGTATCAAACAGTCAGACTTTTCTATAGAGTTCATACTTGTTTATGCAATTCTCATGCAAAAGAAGCTCCCACTTAGTTATACTTTATCAATAAAGGTTCAGTAATTGATAGTAATTGTCCATTTTTCTTCATTTTAATCACTTAGTTTTTTTTTTTCTTAGATGAAGAGGAAGGACTTATTTTGGGTGGAAGTAAAATTAGATACATGAGCTCAACATTCTTTTCCTAGCGATAATGCTCTTAGAACATGCTGGGAAGCATATGATTGGGAAATAAAGGCAGGCTGTTGATGAGGTTTCTAACACCCACCTACTTTAATAGACTGCCTTTCTGTTCTTTGACCTAAACGTCTTGCTCTACAGTTGATAACTTTTTTTTATATTAAGAATACTCCTGGGGCACCTGAATGGCTCAGTTGGTTAAGCGTCCAACTCTTGATTTTGGCTCAGGTCATGATCTCATGCACGGTTCATGAGTTTGAGCCCCACAGTGCTATAAGCACAGAGCCTGTTTGGGATTTTCTCTCTCTCCCTTGCTTTCTGTCCCTCCCCTGCTTGCGTGCGCTCTCTCTCTCTCTCTCTCTCTCTCTCTCTCTCTCGGTGGCTCAGTCGGTTAAGTGTCCTACTCTTGATTTCGGCTCAGGTCATGATCTCACAGCCTGTGAGTTCAAGTCCCATATTGGCTCTGCACTGACAGTGCAGAGCCTGGTTGGGATTCTCTCTCTCTGTCCCTCCCCGCTTATATGTGTGTGGGGTGTGTGTGTGTGGGTGTGTGTGCATCCACACTTTCTCTCTCTCTTTGTCTCTCTCTCAAAATAAAAAAATAAAATAAAATAAAATAAAATTAAATTAAATTAAATTAAATTAAATTAAAAAAAAGAATATTCCTGGGGTGCCTGGGTGGCTCAGTTGGTTAAGAATCCAACTCTTGATTTTGGCTCAGGTCATGATCTCACAATTTGTGGGATCAAACCCTGTGTAAGGCTCCATAAGGACAGCATGGGGCCTGCTTGGGATCCTCTGTCCCCCTGTCTCTTTCCCTCTCTCTCCCTCTCTCTCTCAAAATAAATAAATAAACTTTAAAAAGAATACTCCTATAACTTCCATTTTGAAAATTAGGCCAACATAATGAATGTACCTGATTATTTCTAGTTTTGGATTAGTCTATAGAATTTTTAAAAGCAATTCAATAACATTTTTATAAGATTTCCAAAATATGTAAAATTCCCCCTGTTCTCTTTAATAATTCTTCTTCAGGTATAGATATTCTAGTATAAATACATGTCTGTATATATGCTTTGGGGTTTTTAAGTAAGTGTTTTATTCATAAGTTAGTGCTTTGTTTATATTTTGCTCTATTTTATATGAAACAGATACAAAAGTATTCATGTTGTTAACACTTTGTAGGTTTGTTT
The DNA here is from genome assembly GCF_016509475.1 of Prionailurus bengalensis. Lineage (NCBI taxonomy): Eukaryota > Metazoa > Chordata > Mammalia > Carnivora > Felidae > Prionailurus > Prionailurus bengalensis. The sequence continues at coordinate 41,344,467 of NC_057345.1, read as the reverse complement.
GTTTGTTTGTTTGTTTGTTTTTAAGGTTTTTCTTTATTTATTTTGAGAGAGAAAGCACCAGCAGGGAGGGGGAGAGAGAGAGGAGAGAGCAAGAATCCCAAACAGGCTCCACACTGCCAGCAGGGAGCCTGATGTGGGACTCTAACTCACAAACCCTGAGATCATGACCTGAGCTGAAGACAGACACTTAACCGACTGAGCCACCCAGGTGCCCCAATACTTCTTAGGTTAATACTGAAGTTACTTCTTCAGTTGTGCAACTGACTTGAGTTGCTAAAATGAATTGTTTTAGTCTTTTAATATAGCAAAGAGTTTTTATTTATTTGTTTAAATTCTCTTTTCACTACCTTTGTAGCACTTTATGGGATATAGAAGGATGGGAATGAGTTTATCATTTTCAGTACCTTGTGTGATTTCTAGAAAACAGGACATTTTCCTTGAAAGTTCTTTTTAAATAAAGCCAAGATACCTTCCCTGATGAGGAACCTTTGATGTGACTGCTTTGGTATTTTTCTAAAACAAACCTTGGCACTGTGTTACTGTAGTTTTGTTCACTCCATTCTTGCCATTCTCTAATTGCTGCTATTCTCCTTTCTTCTGTTGATGGAACAGATAGGCAAGTAGAGCATGATCACGGAAAGTAGAGCATAACTAGGAAGGCTTCTGCAAATGTCTTTAGTCACTTAACTTCATGGGATGGCATTTGATAGTACTGAGGTTGTGCACAGAGGAGGATTTTCCCAAAGGGCTACCCTAAAGTTAAGAGTCAGTTATCCTAGTTTAGTGGAAGATACTGTTTGTTAGGACAGCCTGCCACTGCCCTGGTCGAGAATGAGGTGGGGGTTTGGAGGGGTGAGGGGTGGGTAAGGATCCTTGGGAGATGTGTATCTGTTACCTTCACTTAGTCTCAGGGTAAGCAAATCTATACCAAAATAAGATAGCCAAGGTTATCTGGATACTGATGTTGATGTGGAAATTGTATTGCAGTGGTGGTAGCCTTACAAGTAATTTTGCAGTGAAATTTGATTCTTATTCTTGTAGTGTGTATATTTGCATCTGTTCATTTTGCTTTTGTGCAAATTAATCATTTTAAATATGCTTACTGAAAAAGTAGATGCTTTTGTGTATGAGCTAGTGTTGGAATTTTTTAAGAGATCTTTTATCATACTTAGACATGGAGAAACATTAATTATAATTAGTTTTGATATGGACATCTATCCAGCTTAGATACTAATGTGAGGTATTTTCTCAGTAACCTTTCCCTTGGAGGTCTATACTTTTATGTTATTAAGTGGCTTTTTACTGCAGCTAAGAAGTGAGGCTGGGAAATTTAAGTGACTTTGTTTGCTCTGTGGAAGAGAAAGGTCAAGAATGAATAAATATTATATTGGCTTGTTTATTCCCTTTCCTCTTGCATAAATTTGTCTTCTAAGGGTGTATTCAAAGTGGCTCACTAAAAATACTAGTTTTGAAAAATAGTTCAGTTTATTAAAGGAAACCAGTATTAATCCTACTATTGGTAGCTTTTACATAAAAATTCAGTTACATCTGAATATTTTTTTTTTAACGTTTATTTATTTTTGAGACAGAGAGAGACAGAGCATGAATGGGGGAGGGTCAGAGAGAGGGAGACACAGAATCGGAAACAGGCTCCAGGCTCTGAGCTGTCAGCACAGAGCCTGACGCGGGGCTCAAACTCACGGACCGCAAGATTGTGACCTGAGCCGAAGTCGTTCGCTCAACCGACTGAGCCACCCAGGCGCCCCTACATCTGAATATTTTTATACTGGTGTGAAACCACCAGAGGTATATGATACTTAAACTGCAAACTTGACATTTTTGGATTATGAAAGTAATATTGGTCCATAATTTATAAAATATAGAAAAATATAAAAAAAAACTCTACAATTTCAGCAAGAGAGAGACATTGTTAACATTTTGCTGTATTTTTAATGAATATACATAAATGGTTTTATATTTATTTGTGATTATACTGTACATGCCTTTGTATTTAGCTTTTAAAAATTAACATTAGGTCCTAGACATTTTCTTACATTACATGACCCTTTTAAGGTAAATTTTGTTTTTAATTAGATTCATAATAAAAGTAGAGACATCAAAATTATATCTATTTATAACATCTAGGTATTATTAGAGATGGAGTCCAAGATTTGGTGTGGGTGGGGGGTGAGGGGGGAGGCAGGAGGTTGAAAGAGGTTGGGAAGTTAGAGTGTTTGAGGATGGGAATAGGTAACAGATATTTTTTCCTTTTCCCACCCCTGAACATTTTTAATTAAGGGGAAAAAGAAAAAAGATTTTTCCACAGGATTCTTAAAAAATGCTTTTTAGGCCAGCATATCATTATATATAAACTATATAATAATAACTTTATAACCAAAGTAAGGTATTTATGATGGATTATATTCTCAAACCAGTAAAATTACTTTAGAGCTGCAGGTGGCATTTAAAAAATATTTTATAATTGACTTATAAGAAATTTTCAATCCACTGTAGTTTTTCAAGTTACTGTGTTAAAGTGAAGCTGCCTTCCTGAAGAGTAAGCATATAGGGGCACCTGGGTGGCTCAGGTGGTTGAGCATCCCACTCTTACTTTTGACTCAGGTCATGATCTGACAGTTTGTGGGATTGAGCCCCATTTTGGCTCCAGGATGATCATGGAACCTGTTCGAGATTCTCCCATTCTCTCCCTCTGCCCCTCTCCCGAACTTGCGTACTCTCTCTCTCTTAAAAAAAATAATAGTACATAATATTATGTAAAAAAGCACAAATATAAATGCTTAAAAATGTAAGAAAGGTATATGCTACAGTAAAATGCTAAAGCAGTAAAGATTATTTCCATATACAGTAATGGAGATTTTAAATGTCAGATCAATCTTGGTCTATAGACTATAAAAATATTGAACCAGTACAGAAACTTAGGTGGTATTCTAACAAAAACCATTTATTAGGTCAGTTTGAGGCTACTATTAATATTTACTTATAGTTTAAATACAGGGTGAAGCTTTTCACAGCATGTTAAAAGAACATAAAATCCTTTCTTTCTATCAACCTCAGGCACATTTTCCAATAGTTTCTCCCAGGTACTAGAAACTTTGTGATAGTTACAAATCATTGTTTAATTAATCATCTGGAATGTGCTAGCATTATACTAGATTGTGGAACCTCAAAGAAAGGTGAGACATTGGTTTTGTCCTTCAGCAGCTTATTATTTAGAGGTAACTATAATACAGTGTAGTAAGTGTAGTAATAGAGGTTAGGTACAAACTGCTGTAGGAACATAAGTAAAGGAAGCTCAAGGTGAGTCCGAGGAGATTAAATTTGACTGGGCTTTGAAGAATGAATAGTGTTTCCAGATAACCATGGTATGGAAGGGCGCTCAAGGAAGAAGAAATGGCTTAGGCAAAAGGCACAGGGACATTGAAGTATATTGTGTCTTGGAGAAAGAAGATGGTGTATTGAGGCTGGGGCACTGGTGAATATAAGGAAAAGAGGGTAGTAGAAGAGAAAGGGTAACGTGGGGCCCAGAATTAAAGGTTCTAATGTACCTTGCAGGCAGTTTTACTTTATCCCACAGATAAGAGGGAGCCATTATGTGTTTTATAGCAGAGTAACTAAAGAACTCTTCTTTTTTTTTTTTTTTTAATTTTTTTTTTTTAACGTTTATTTATTTTTGGGACAGAGAGAGACAGAGCATGAACGAGGGAGGGGCAGAGAGAGAGGGAGACACAGAATCGGAAACAGGCTCCAGGCTCTGAGCCATCAGCCCAGAGCCCGACGCGGGGCTCGAACTCCGGGACTGTGAGATCGTGACCTGGCTGAAGTCGGACACTTAACCGACTGCGCCACCCAGGCGCCCCAAGAACTCTTCTTTACAATGAATTGTTTTCTTAAGAAAGTTGGACATTTGTAATAGGAAGAAACAAAGGCAGAAAAATAAAGCATGAGTCAAGGAAAGGACAATGAAAACTAGCATGTATTTATTGAGGGCCAATGCCAGGTGCATATCTAAAACAATATCTTCATTTTGAGTATGGTTCAGTTAATAGTATAGGCAAGGTTAAAAATTTAGGCATGAAAAAATATTAGGCATTCTGGGAAATTAATGATAAAATATTAGTGGAGCTTACCATTACGAATCTATGATCACATAGACTCACGGAATTTACGCATAAGAAGAGTTTCATGATCATCTATTGTGTTGGCCCTTTTAAAGGAACTTTTTAAAGAAAGCAGCATGTAGTTGCACTTTTAGATTAATCAGTTGGTTGAGAAAATATAAGTAAAAATCAGTTATTAAAAGCATTGTTCAATGTTTTATTTAATCACCGAAACATCTACATGTATTTAAGAAATAGTGGCGTACTTGTGAAAGTTTAATCTGTAGACACTGTGTATAGCTTAGTGATTAAGAGCTCAGACTCTAGAATCAGAACCTAGTTTGAATCCATCACCTGTTAACCGTAACTTTGGACAAGTACTTGCCCATCTGTGCCTCAGTTTTCTCATTTGTAAAATGTGATTAACAATAGTACCTACTTCATAGATCAGTCATATGGATTATAAATGAATTCATGTATGTAAGGAGCCTGGACCAATACCTAGCACATTATAAGGGCTATTGTAGACATCCTTGTTTTGTATAAGTCGTGTGTAATTCAGAACCTTCTAAGTTTTTCTTTTGTTGTTCTTAGATTCTTACTCTGATGAATGATTGTTGGGGTCTTTGAACGGTATGTTAGTAAAAAGATATCATTATTTTTAGGGGTGCATGAATGGTTCTCCATATCCAGAATAGACAAAGCTTTTAGAGATGGAAAGTAGATTGGTGGTTGCCTAGGGCTGGGGATATTGGGAAGGAAATAGAGAGTGACTTGCTAGTGGGTATGGGGTTTCTTTTTGGGGCAATGAAAATGTTCTAAAAGAAATTGTGATGGTTGCACAGCTCTGTAGAGGTACTAAAAACCATTGAATTGTACACTTTAAATGGGTGAGTTGTTCAGTATATTTATCTTAGTAAAGCTGTTCTAGAAAATGAATAAAATTATTGCTATATATGAAGGAGACTTAGGGAAGGGAGGTGGTTGTAATGGTATTGGCGATGCTTGATGAGGAAGGCCTCACTGAGAAGGTTATGGTTGAGCAAAGACTTGAAAGAGATGAGGGATTGAGCCATATGGATACCTGGGGGGAGAACTTTCTAGGAAGAAGGGGTAATCAGTGGAAGATCTTGAGAGGAACCTGTTGGAGGAGCAGCAGTGAGGCCTAGAGTGGCTGAGCAAGGGAGAGTGCAGTAGGAAACGAAGTTGAGAGATATAGGGCACCGTGAGGACTTTTTATAGAAAGGGAGATGGGGAGTCAATGCAGAGTTTTGAGTAGAGGAGTGACTCATCTGACACAGGTTTTTAACAGTGGCTGATGTGGTGAAAATAAACTGTAGGTAGCCTGGGTGGAAGCAGGGAAACCAGTTAGAAGGCAGCAATCCAGGAGGAGATAATAGTGACCTGGACCAAGGTAGAGGGAAAAAAATGGTCAGTTTGAATATATTCTGAAGGAAGAAGCAGTAAGATTTGCTGACAGATGGAGATGAGATGTGAGAGAAAGAGAAGAGTCAAAGAAGATGCTGCTCTTTTTGGCCAGAGAAACTGAGGGGGAAGATTGAAGATAAAGCAGATTTGGGGGGTGGAAATGCCAGGAGTTCTGTTTTTGACATGTTCAAGAAGTTCATCGGACATCGAAGGACAGATTTGAGTAAGCAAATTGGATTTTAAAACCTGGAGTCTAGGGAAGAAATCCTCAAGTAAAGACCGTATTTAAAGCTAGGATTCCTCCAATCCACCAACATAATATGCTGAATAAGATGAGACTTTATTTTCCCTTAAGGTAATCTTTTAAAAATTGTTAACCTTCCCCTCTCTCCAAAGATAATAAATATGTTAATTTTCTTGTATTTCAGGATCTTCAAGATGAAGTTCAAAGGGAGAATACTAATCTGCAAAAATTACAGGCCCAGAAACAGCAAGTACAGGAACTCCTTGATGGACTGGATGAGCAGAAATCCCAGCTGGAGGAGCAACTGAAGGAAGTTAGAAAGAAATGCGCTGAGGAGGCCCAGCTGGTAAAGTGGCCATTTGCTGCTGTCTGTATCCATACCTTGGTTGCTTTTCCTGGTGTAAGATGGGAACATGCTTTGCTTATTATTGTTGTTGCTGTTGTTAGGTGGCAATCTAATCAACAGTTGGGGCACATGAAGGAGTTGGAGCACTGTTCATCCAGAAATTACAGGCCCTCTTTAGGGGAAAGAAGGCCCTTAATGTACTACTTTTCTAAATTTTAGCTGGAAGTATGGTACCTATACCTTCAAGTTCCCTCTATTCATCCCCTAATTGCCCTTTTCTACCAAAAATATAAACTTAAAAAAACACCACAATAGTAAACTAAACAAATAAACATATTTGCATTATGGAACATTTTAATGACATCTCTTTTTTATCTCTCTTTCTTCTCATTCACTTCCATGTGATAGATCTCATCCCTGAAAGCTGAATTGACTAGTCAAGAATCACAGATCTCCACTTACGAGGAAGAGCTGGCCAAAGCTAGGGAGGAGCTGAGTCGCTTACAGCAAGAAACGGCAGAATTGGAGGAGAGTGTGGAGTCAGGGAAGGCTCAGCTCGGACCTCTTCAGCAGCACCTCCAAGATTCACAACAGGAAATCAGTTCAGTAAGTCTTTGTGACAGCGAGAAACATGCTCAAATGGGGCCTCACCATATCCTCTTAGTGAATAATACTTGTGTTCCTTTACCCTCTACCTAGTTTATTATTCATTTTTCATTCATTTTGTACAAATAGGTTTATTGTTGCCTGTCATAAATTAAGACTGTTATACATCGTGTATCTGATTATTATCATTAGAGTCCTGGTTAAGAGTATGGGTTTTGTGGTTACATGGTTTAGGTTTAAGTGCTGTCTCTGCCACTTAACTGTGTGAATTACCTTAGTATCAGATTCCTTATCTTTACAATTAGAAAATTAACAGTACTTCTACCTTTTAGGTCTGTTGTAAGGATTAAATGCAATGTAAAGGTTTAAATAACTGTGAGACATTTTAGCATAGTGTTTGGTACATAAATGCTTGCTAACTGTTGCTTATTTTTGTAAATAACAAAATTTACAAAATTGGGATTCTGATCTTAAAACCAGTTTTGCTCATTTGGAGACCTTTATTTTTTTTATTAGAAAATTGTTCTTTGTGTAGATAAACGTGCCATGTTGTGTGAGTCCAGAGTATAGACCTTTTGCTTTGTTTTTTTCTGGGCTTCCCTATGTGGAAAATAATATTTTGTACAATGGTAGTAAGATGGTTAGTTAGGAGCAGAGAGATCATGTAGCTCATTCCTTTCATTTTGAATTTGAACCAACTAAAGCCAAGGAACATTAAGCAACTCACCTATGGTTACATAGCCTTTAAAAAGGAGCCACAGCCTAGAATCCAGATCTTCTAACATGTAGTCCAGTGTTCTCAGTTAATTATTATGTATAATGAAGCCCTACCCTTAATATATTTCCTTCCCCTCTCTTGTAGGTGAATACCTACTCACTCATCTTGCAAGACATAGCTTACTTCTTATTTCTTTATAGCATTTTCTGAACCCTGCCTTTATTGGACTCTACTTCTGTTACGGCATTCGTAACATTTTCCCCTAAATATTTGTTTCTGTGTCTGTCTCCCCAAGGAGACTGAGCTTTTTGGTCTAGAAACTTACACATTTTTTTCTCTCATCATTTAGCGTAGTTCTTATCCCAGTATAGGTACTCAATATACAAGTAACCCAAAAGAATGCTATCCTAGTGAGACTGCTACCAACTGAATGAATATTCTTTAAAATAATTTTCTTCTTTGAGTTTTTTTTAAAATTGGTTTTTTGAGGTATAATTTACATACCATAAAATTCACAGCTTTTAAGGGTACATACAATTCAGTGATTTTCAGTAAATTTAGAATTGTTCAAACATCACAATCCAGTTTTAGAACATCTCTATCACTCCTAAAAGATCCCTTGTGCCCATCTGTGTGAGTCCCCACTTCTACCCCTAAGTAATTACTAATCTGCTTTCTATTTCTATAGATTTGCCTTTTTGAGCACTTCATGTAGATGAAATCAAACACTGTGCAGCCTTTTTCATGTGGTTTCCTTCACACGCATAATGTTTTTGAGGCTCATCTGTGTTGTAGCATGTATCAACATTTATTTCATTGTGTATTTATAAAGTATTTTGTTTATTCACTGATTAATGGGCATTTGGATTCTTTCTGCTTGTTGGCTATTATGAATAATGCTGCTATGAACATTTGCATACAATTCTTCATATGGACATGTGTTTTCCTTTCTCTTGGATATGGAATAGTTGGTTATATTGTGAAGTTCTGTTTAAATTTTTTTTTTAATTTTTTTTTTTTTTTAACTTTAGGAGCACCTGGGTGGCTCAGTTGGTTAAGTGTCCGACTTTGGCTCAGGGCATGATCTCGCAGATCATAAGTTCGAGCCCCACATTGGGCTCTGTGCTGATGGCTCAGAGCCTGGAGCCTGCTTCAGATTCTGTGACTCCTTCTCTCTCTGTCCCTCCCCACTTGCGCTCTGTCTCTCTCAAAAACAAATAAACATTAAAAAAATTTTTTTTAAACTTTAAATTGCCAAACTGTTTTCCAAAGTCACTGTACCATTTCACATTCCCACTAGCAATATATGAGGGTTCCAGTTTCTCCACAATGTTAACAACACTTTATTGCCTACCTAACTGATTATAATTGTTCTAGTGTGTGTGAAGTGGTGTCCCATAGTTTCTAATTTGCATTTCTCTAATGACTAGTGATGTTAAGCATCTTTTCATGTGCTTATTAGCCATTCGTAAATCCTCTTGGATGAAATGTCTGTGTAAGTCTTTTGACCATTTTAAAAAATTGGATTGTCTATTATGAAATTACAAGCATTTAAAAAAATATATTTTGGATATAGGTTCTTTATCAGATATTTGATTGGCAAATAATTTCTCCCCATATCTTGCTTGTCTTTTCATTTTCTTTGAGGTTTTTGAAAGGAGACTTTTTTCAAAGGAAGGAACATAAATGAGAAAAGCAGAAAGGACTCTGGGTATTATAAATTATTACCGAGAAAATAAAAACAGTATTTATGAGCAAGGAAAATAATCTCAGCAAAATATTCTACCAAGTGTGCCAGAAGATATTTGGGATCTATGGAAGGAATTATATCCTTGCATCTGATCTCCAAACCTTAAAAACAAACATACCAGGGCACCTGTCTGGCGCAGTCAGTAGAGCATGGGACTCTTGATCTTGGGGTCATAAGTTCAAGCCCCATGTTGGGTGTAGAGTTTACTTAAAAATGAAAATAATTAAAAAATAAATAAAAAAGGAAAGAACAAACATAGCAATTTCTTACATTTGACTGAGTGACTTGTGTCTTTCCCACGAAGGGCAGTATTTTCCCATGGGTCTATAAAAATGAAAATCCAGTTGTAAATTTTCCTGAGGTTTTAATTGCCCTCTAAAGCCAGACAGCTTTTCTGGTAAAAGGAATAATTGAAGAAAAATGTTCTGATTTGCTGAATTTTCATCTTCTTACCTTGTATTTATGGTAAGAAAAAGCAAAGAACCTCTGGCTTTAAGTCTATGTATATTACTTACATGATATATACTATTTTAATCCATGTGTTTCTGGCATTCTGATAGAGCTTGTGTTAGTTGTGTGATTTTTTTTCTCTATATCCTCTAAGTTTATGCAGAGACTAAGGAAGAAGAGAGTTGCGTGAGAGAGCGAGACATGGGAAAGCCTAGTTTTGTTCAAGATTTTATTGTCTCAGAAGTAATTATAAGGAATAAATGTCCTACATAGAACTCTTTGATTGGCAAGTATTTCCACATACTGCTTCATCTATATGATGGGTATTTAAAGTTTGAAATTTTTTTTATTTATTCATTCATTCATTTATTTTTAAGTTTTTTATTTAAGTCACTTCTACACCCAACATGGGGCTCGAACTCACAACCCTGAGATCAAGAGTCACATGCTTTTCCAACTGAGCTAGTTAAGTACCCCAAGGTTTTAAATTTTAGACTGTAAAGGTGTAGTGGGTATTGAAATTTATTTAATGGTCATGATAAAATTCTTTTAAAAAATGAAATAAAGCAAGAGTGTCCTGAAGCATTCAAAGCTTTTGAGTCTTTGGTGCTGCTAATCACTGAGGTGTTCATTATTTCAGACTCCATGAAGCCGACCCAACTTGACATCCACTGATAACTGGAAGCGAATAAATGTCATCTTATCGCTCCTCAAATGCTTGCAGCCTGATGTGTTAAAATAATTTTGTGAGCTTTAGGAGGTTCAGTCAGGAACAAGAAAAAAGTCAGAAATGGGAAAATATAGAGGAGATATTGGGCAGCTCTGAGGCAGATGGACAAGGGGAGAGCTGTGCCTCTGGTCCCCACGGAAAACATCTCCCTGGCCTGTATAGTCAGTGATTGTGCCCAACTCAGTGAGAAACACTGCCTCACCCATAAACATAAAATTGTTTTATCCAAATAGCATAAAATTGTTTTATACATGCACATTTGTTCTCCTCATATACATTGCAAGTATTTAATGTATAAAAGATCAAATTAACTGTTGGTAATAATGGAGCACTACACTATGTACATTTGTAAAAATAGAAAGTGAGAAGTCTGATAATTCTACCTCCTGGAGAAAAACAATGTTTGCAGTATGGTATCTTTTTAGAATTCTGTCTGCACATGGATGCACCTGTCTTTGTGTGCCTGCGCATTCATATATATACTTATACCGGTTGTTTTTGTTTAGAAAAAATAAAGACATACTTTGTATTTGAAAAAATGAATACAAATAAAAATGAAATAAGACAGAATAGGAAACATCAGGGTGCGTTACATGGCATAAGGATAAGTACTTTCATGAAATTTTTTCACGATTGTATGTGTATGTATGTGTGTGTGCATGTGTGTAAATTATTTATATGGATCAGTGTATCTATATATATGTGTTTATGTACATGCATATTCAAATAAATACATATATATTTACTGGGTTAGGGTGTAAAATCTATTTCTTTCTATGGTTTAAAGTAAAAAAATATTTTATAAGCCACGACTCAATAGCACTAGGAATATACAAGGCATATGCTATGTGTTACAAATGTGTAGTATTTTGGATTGTTAGTTTAAATTCTCAATACAGTACAGTTTGGTAGATACATATGCTTACTGATAACCCACTGTTTAAATTTATAAACACAATACTTGTGTCCATTCAGTGAACATAAAAGCACTTACGGTGTACATCATTGTGCTAGATGTTGGACATACAAAGTTGATGGCAAAAGTTGTGGTCCCTGCCCACAAAGAGATCAAGGTCTTTAACTTTTTAAATATGGAATGAATTAGTGGAAAAGAAATAGGAAAATTTAATTGGTATAATAGTGAGAAATGCAGTGTGCTAGGCACTTTATACTCAATGTCCACTGTTTACACAGACCTTTACATTTTACAGAGTTTTTTCAAAAATTTCTGCTTCACTTAATCATCTGTGGAGATAGTTCTTACTTTATGGGTTGAGAAATGGAAACTTGGAGACTAAACTTTGACTAAGAGAGTTGAAGGTGATAGAGCTTGATTGACATCTGTCTCCCAGTCCAAAATAGTGTTCCTTTCTCAGCTGATGACCCTGAAAAGACCTTTGGTAAATTACAGATTCCAAAATGAGCAACTTAAAAACCTTATGCAGAAAATAAGGTTAGGGGAATTGAGACTTGATTTATGAAATGCTAATAGGTAATTTTTATGATTCCTAAAACAAAACAAAACAACCACACAACATGCTAATAAATAAAGGGAATTCCAATGTAGCGTAAAAAATATATTTTATGAAAAATGGGCACTATTCAGTAAAATTCCATTCATTACTTCTTTTCACTAGAAACATATTTTTTTAATGTTTTTAATGTTTATTTATATCTGAAGGAGAGAGATACAGAGCATGAGTGGGGAGGGGCAGAAAGAGAGGTAGACACAGAATCTGAAGCAGGCTCCAGGCTCCAAGCTGTCAGCACAGAGCCCGATGCGGGGCTTGAACTCACAAACCATGAGAGCATGACCTAAGCCAAAGTTGGACACACAACTGTCTGAACCATCCAGGCACCCCAACTAGAAACATATTTTGATTCTGACCTCTCTTCAGTTTCTTTGAGATGTTTGTTAATTTATTTTTCTTTATTATAGTTGTTGGTATCAATAAGCATTTTTTTCCTGCTTCTGGTCCCAATCTTTTTCTTTCAATACTGAATATTACAGCTTATTGAATTCTGCCTCTGTGTCCCCCTATTGTCCCAGAAATATAAAGTCACTTGGATACTGATATCCACAATACTTTGTCCTTTATTTAACATGTTTAGAATAGCTTAGATTTAGAGACCATTCCTAGGACTCTAGTCCATTAATAAATAATGCCAGAGCATAGGACAGTAGTTCATTTTACCTTCGTCTTCACTCCTTTCCTTCCCAATAGGAGTGTAGATGGCGCCAAACCCTTGTGTGTTCTCCCTCAACTTCCTTTATTTCTCCCAAGCTTCATCACAAAATCTTCTCTTGCTCTCTTACTTTGCTATCTTTTTCCCAATACCGTGACATTTTCCCCAATTATACCTAAAGGACACTAAAATGCAGATATTTGAATCAAAATTCTTGAAACTTTCAAAAGATGCACAAAAGCAAATCCATATATACTGGAATTTCAGGAGAACTCTCTGGGATCGATTACTGAAATCTCTCTAAGTCATACTGCATCCCCAGAGGATTCTCCTTAATGGAAGCAAATTTATCTTTGACTCAGTCTAAGGGTATAGCTATTTTTCTGTTGTGAGTCTTTCTGGTAATAAATTCTGTTTTGTATTTTTACTTTGTGTTGACAGATGCAAATGAAACTGATGGAGATGAAAGAGCTGGAAAACCATAATAATCAGTTAAATTGGTGCAGTAGCCCACACAGCATTCTTGTAAATGGTGCTACAGATTATTGCAGCCTCAGCACCAGCAGCAGTGAAACAGCTAACCTTAATGAGCATGCTGAAGGCCAAGGCAACCTGGAGTCTGAGCCCATACACCAGGAATCTCCAGTGAGTCTAATAGTTACATAACCTCCATAATCAACTTCAGAAGAAGAAAAGTTTTTGTTGACATCATACTTAATATAAATATGTGGCCTTGCCTCATCTAAGGATGGTTGAATTTTTTTTTTTCCCTCTAAGAGGCAGGCAGTAGGTATTGATTCAACAGTTCTAACAGTTTTAATTAGTGTAAAATATAATTTCAATCAATTAATTATAAAGTGTGTTTTCAAAACAGCTCTATAGATAGCAACTGTATAAAACATTTTTTAAGTACTCTCACCCGATGCTGAAAGTAATTCTTTATTTCATAATGTTGAGGACATTTATTTACCAGCTGTTTAGAGAGCACCAGCTATGTGCAGCAGTGCTGCTGTATTATGTGTGAGAGCTGCAGACACAAAAGACTTTAGCCCTGCCTTTAAGTAGCATACAGTCTAGTAGTGTTACACTGTGTTAAAGGGCTGTGATAAAGGAAGCACAGGATATTTAGGAAGGACAGCTTGGAGGGGGCTCAAGATTTTGTAGAGAAAGGTATATAGGTAAGCTTCAGAGTAAGAAGGGTTAAGTAAGGAAGAAGGTGCTATGTTCATGGCAGAGAAAACAGCATTTGCATAGGTATGAGATGGGAGAAAACATGCCTCATAGGGTCACAAGAAGTTCTTGAAGGCCATCTTGTGATGGTGGGGAGAGTATTGATAGGAGATGAGGCTTTCTTATAGTGGCTACCTGCATTACCTTTTTCTTAAAATAGAGATGTCTGCACCCCATTCCAAACTTGCTGAACTAGAGTTTCTGGAATGGTGCCAGGTACATATATTTTTACAAAAAAATTCCACAAGTGATTGTGATGTGTACCTGGATAAAAATGACCACTTTTAGGTTACAAAGGGCTAGAGAGTAAGAAATTTGGATTCATCTTGAAGCATTGGGTGATTTATTTTATTGCACTGAGTAGCCACTGAAGAATTATAAGCAAGAAGTGACATGATTGTATTTACCTTTTAGAAAATGTAGAAAATGGATTCAGGAGTGGGACTGGACACATAGATTTGTTAAGAAACTATCGGAATGGTCTGTATGATACTGTTTTAGCCTAAACTTAAGCAGTAATTGGAGGAATGATGATGAGAAGAATACAAGCTTGAGAAATATAAAAGATATAAAATTAACAAACTGATTTTTACTTAGGCATTGCAATCTTGGATTCATTATATAATATTCTTTTAAGTACAAAAGGCAGATTACTCGGTTATCCTTCAAAAACATAGGGTGATATGAAATGGAGATTTCTGCCACTTCTTAAGCCCTTTTATCTACTGGCTAAAATCCAGAAAGCAATGGGAAACCACTGAAGAAAGTTTAACCAGAAGGGTCATGATCAGACTCACATTTTAGATCTATTATTTTGGCTACTATAAGAAGGATTGATTGGAAGGGCACATATTGGAAGCAGGAAGTCATTTGGAAGGTTTTTACAGTGAGCTGGAGACCAGAATGATGATACTATAAATGGATGATAGTGACAGTGAGGATGGAAAGGAATGGATTTGAGAAGAAGGTAGGGGGTTGACTCAGCAAGACTTGGAAGCTAGCTGGGGGATGACCGAAGGGAAGTAGTTAAGGATGACCTGAAGTTTTCTGGCCTGATTGACTTCGATACTTGATGATACCATTTTCCTAAGAAAGCTTTTAAGAGAAGAACTCATTTAATGAATATGTTCTGCTTGTCTTTTGTATTTTTTAGTATGTTTTGGTTATCCTTTGTCAGTTTCCTATGACAAGTAGAAAATACATTGTTAGTCCATGTAACATTAATATTTTGTAGGCAAGAAGTAGTCCTGAAATACTGCCTTCTGGTGTGACTGATGACAACGAAGCGGTGACTGCAGCTGTTAGTGAGAAAGTTTGTTCTGAATTTAATAGTGACAGACATTCAAAAGAGGTAAAAAATAATTTTATATGTAAGTGTTCTTTTACTGGTTTTTCTGGATGGGTTATATACTGTTTTAGGCTAAGGAAAGAAAAATGTGTTAAGTGAACTTTATGACTATAGAAATATTTGTTATATTACCTTTCATTGATTTTTCATAGCATGTTATTATATTTTAAAATGTTACATCTTAAAACTGGTTCCTAAAACAATATTTTTTAATTTAAAATTATTTTTAGGGAGATCCATTTAATGTAGAATCAAGTTCACTGCCTGATCCAGTTGCAGATACAAACTTGGATTTTTTCCAGTCTGATCCTTTTATTGGCAGTAAGTACTCTTATTTTTATATTATGGGTTTACCAGAAAAAAAGGCTTTTTAATATATAAACTGTATAAGAATTTCATATATAAATTGTATAAGAATTAGTTTTTAGAGCCTACTTATTACAACAAAAATAGAGGGGAGTAGAGATGTGATATGTTTGTACTTGCGGTATTTGTCCTCTTCCGGCAACTAACTCGTGGGACTAAGCCACTGATTATGTCTTACGAGCCTCTGATTAAGAGCATTTTTCTTCTTCAGAATAAGAATCAAAAGAAAGACATATTATGGACCAGGAGAAGAGATTAGGTACTCTTAAGTCAACCAGCAATTTTTACTACTAAAGTGCCCACACCGTGCTTTTAAAACAGTGGAATCTATAGCAGTTAGAAGCCTGATCCCTGCTCTTAAGGTGCCTAATGTGTTATTGAAGAAATAAATATAAGTTTAATAATTTAAAATACCTTATATTAATGTAAACTGTGTTATATACCACTGTGTCAAAGCTCTTTTTGCAATTTATTTCCAAATCAGTTTGTGAAACTGATAGGTCAGTTTACAACAGTTTTATTTTTATTTATTATTACTTTTTAAGTTTATTTATTTATTTAGAGAGAGAGGGGCAAGGAGGGACAGAGAGGGGGAGAAAGGATCCCAAGCAGGCTCCCCACTGTAAGTGCAGAGCCCAACATGGGGTCCAATCCCACAAACCATGAGATCATGGCCTGAGCCAAAATCAAGTTGGACGCCCAACCGACTGAGCCACCCAGGCCCCCTAAGTTTTTATTTCAAATCCAATTAGTTAATATACAGTGTAATATTAGTTTCAGGTGTAGAATTTAGTGATTCATCACTTATGTACAACACCTGGTGCTCATCACAAGTACCCTCCTTAGTCCCCATCACCTATTTAACCTATCCCCCTGACTACCTCCCCTCTAGTAACCATCAGTTTGTCCTCTATAGTTAAGAGTCTATTTCTTGGTTGGCCTCTCATTGTTTTCCCCTATAATAGTTTGTTTTGTTTCTTAAATTCCACATATGAGTGAAATTATATGGTATTGGTCTTTCTTTGACTTATTTTGCACTCTCTTGTTCCATCCACATTGTTGCAAATGGCAAGATTTCATTCTTTTTGATGGCTGAATAATATCCATGATACATATACATACATACCACACCTTTACGCATCCATCAGTCGATGGACATTTGGGCTGTTTCCCTAGTTTGGCTATTGTAGATATTGCTGCTGTAAACATCGGGGTACATGTACCCATTTGAATTACTATTTTTGTATTCTTTGGGTAAAGTTCTTTTTTTTTTTTAATTTTTTGAGGAACCTCCATACTGCTTTCCAGAGTGGCTTCATCAGTTTGCATTCCCACCATCAGTGCAAGAGGCTTCCCCTTTCTCCACATCCTCGCCAACACCTGTTTCTTGTGTTTTTACTTGTAGCCATTCTGACAGGTGTGAGGAGATAACGCCTTGTAGTTTTGATTTATATTTCCCTGATCATGAGTGATGTTGAGCATCTTCCATGTGTCTCTTAGCCAGGTGTATGTCTTCTTTGGAAAAATGTCTATTCATGTGTTCTTCCCACTCTTTAATTGGATTATTTTTGGGGGGTGTTGAGTTTTATAAGTTCTTTATAGATTGTGGATACAACCCTTCATCGGATATCTCATTTACAAGTATCTTTTGTGGAGCATATTTCTATATCCTTATGGGCCATTTGTCTACCTTCTTTGGAGAAATTTTATTCAAATAATTTGCCCATTTTTTATTGTTTCTCTTTTTATTGTTGACTTCTAAGTGTTCTTCACATATTCTGAATACAAGTCCCTTATCAAATATATAATTTGCAAATACTTTCTTGTATTTTGCATTGTCTTAATTTTGATCAAGTCCTACTTATCTGTATTTTCTTTCATCACTTGTGCTTTTGATGTCATATCTAAGATCCAAAGTCATTAAGATTTACTCTTAAGTTTTCTTCTAAGAGTTTTATAGTTTTAGCTGTTACATTCAGTCTTTGATCTATTTTTAGTTAATTTTGGTATATGGTATGAGATAGGGGTCCAACTTTATTCTTTTGCATGTGGCTGTCCAGTTGTCCCAGCATCATTTGTTGAAAAGACTGTTTTCTCCGTGGAATTTTCTTGGCACTCTTGTCAAATAACAAATGACCATAAATGTAAGGGTTTGTTTCTGGACTCTTTAGTTCTAGAAGAATTATTTTTTACTTCAGTGAAGCTTAGTGTCTTTGTTTCTGAACTGGTGATGATAATACCCATCCAGTACTCTTGTGAAGAGTAGAGAATTTTGTTAGTAAAATTATTGCTGTTGTGCCTGTCTTTTCCCTTCTGTCTGTAACTTCAACTTGTGATCAAGAGTTAAGTATAATTGACTCCAGTTAAAATTAGCCTCTTTTATGAGGTATGTTAATGTTCTGCCTTTACTCTTTATTATTTTGAGTGTTTCCTAAAGGTGAATGGCATTTAGTGTTTTATCTACTTTGAGGTGGAGTTAATGAAACAGACTTTGCTTTAACAAAATTTGCTTTTGTTTAAAGTTACTTTTAAGTAATGATGTCACACAGTAAATATTGTTATTGTGATTCCTACTTATTTATTTTATCACAGGTGATCCTTTTAAGGATGATCCTTTTGGGAAAATTGGTGAGTATATTATTGAGGTCCAACTTAGCTATAATTTGATTCTACTTGATTATAAACTTATGTTGTATTTAGAAATGAGAGATCAAAGTTAGGTAGTTATAGTAAGTGGGCTTCTTTTTTATTCAATTTTTAAACGGTTATAAGGCCCCACTAAGATATTGTAGGTGCCTGGCATTTTTAGAAAGAAAGTGGTAGATGCTTGTGAATTTGCTTAATGAACTGTTAGCATTACTTTTTAAAAAATAACATTAATGTTTATATTTTGATGCTTTTAATAATACTTAGACTGATTTTTCCTTGTTCACCAAGGATTAGATGAGTATAGTGATCTGCGCTACTACAGGGTTTAGAACATTTTGTTTTCCTAAGATTACAGTGTATGAATGGGGGGAAAGAAAACATCTTAAAGAATTACTAAATATCAGGCTTTATAATATATTCTTTCCCTGGGATTTTACATTAGAATTAAAGCAAATCTTGTGTACCATTTAGTTCTGCTTCCCAAACCTGTTCCAAATAAGTTTATTAGTTGAAAGACTGTATTTTTTAACCAAATCACAAAGGAATTTGTGATTCCCACTCCCCTAAAATTAGAATCACCTGCTTAGAGGAATTACTTAAACCTAGCATACAGGTAACCTTTGTGTAGTAAGTGTTGGCATTGTTGATTTGCTTTGGGTGAATGATGAACAAATAGGAAAAAGAATATTAATTCAAGCTATTTAACTAGGTGCAACTGTCTATATTTTTTTTATAATCAATAATTGGAATCCAAAGTACCTATTTTAGATTCTGCAGAAGTTAAAAATATCTTTTTATTAAGTCAATTATCATACCTTCAAGTGACAGGAAATTTAGTGTAGTAGTTTTTAGTCTTTCATGTATGTGCTGTGTTTTCTTAGATCCATTTGGAGGTGATCCTTTCAAAGGTTCAGATCCATTTGCATCTGACTGTTTCTTCAAGCAGTCCTCTACTGATCCTTTTGCCACTTCAAGTACCGACCCTTTCAGCGCAGCCAACAATGGCAGTAATACTTCGGTAAGTGGGTGGGTTAAAAATTGTTAAATGGATAACAAGTGCCCTAAGTGAGTTTTTGAAATACACAGTGATGAAAGGATCGTCTTTTAGATTACTTCTGATGGGCTATGTAAAAAATCAGTCTCATCCAATCCATCTAGTTTTGGGTTCAGACTGGCATTTCACAGTTTTATCACACAGTGGAATTGTCTGGAGTAACTTATTTCATTGAAAAATCAAGTCCATCCTTCATAAGGCTCAAATATCCCCATTTAAATATCCCATTAGGGATATTTAAAATAAATGATTGGAAAGCCATAAACCAGTCTTCAATAAAGCTTTTCAGAAATGTGTGGTATGCATTATTGAAATAATGAAAATCAACCCCAAAACAACAGCACTGATCTTTTAGAAAACTAAAATTATTTATATTACTTTATAGACATATTTTATATATGTTTTATAACACATTAATCTTGTAAAGAAATACAAATTCCCACTAAATGTCAGACTCTCTTGAGAACATATATACAAGTAACAGTCACTATTTAATAACCACATACTGTGATCCCAGTTCTTCTGTGTGCTATACATTCATTTTTTCTAATCATCAGCCTTGCAAAGTAGGTGTTGGTAGCCCTATTTTAACAATAAGGACACTGGAACTCAGAAGTAACCAAGGTCATACAGCTAAGTGCTTTATCATCTGAAGCCTTTAAAAACAAAATCTTTATATTATGGTTATTTAAACATACCCAAGATAGAGTAATATAATGAAATATTTTAATAAGCCTCCATGTATCCATCACCCAGATTCAATAATTATGAATGGTTTTGGATTTTTTTTTATTTTTATTTTTAGTTTTTATTTGGAGGCTTATTTTTTTTTTAAGGATGATATTTCTTATCCAAAAGTAAAACAGACCCAAAAAGGAACAGTTGATTGACAGGCATTTGAAAAAAAAAATTGTGTCTCTTTAATTCTCTTAGATTAAGAATACTCCCTTAAAAGAGTAATTGATTCTTTTAAAGTAATAGATTTTGATATTCTTTAATTGTTTTCTTTCTGTACTGAGTAAAGAGCTATTTGGCCAATAACTGGTATTTTCCATTGATGTAAAACTGAGCAAGTGCCTCTGTAACTGAATATTTGTGGTTTCCACAGGCTATTGGATACTGTGTTTTCCTA
This sequence comes from Prionailurus bengalensis, assembly GCF_016509475.1. Lineage (NCBI taxonomy): Eukaryota > Metazoa > Chordata > Mammalia > Carnivora > Felidae > Prionailurus > Prionailurus bengalensis. The sequence goes on along the minus strand of NC_057345.1, from coordinate 41,324,111 downwards.
TAACACTTAGTTTGCAATGTGGACCCATTTGCCAAATTCTTCTAAAATTGGCTGCAACCTGAATTTTTTTCCTCTTACCTTATTCTAGTCTCTTATTCACTCTTTTTTATTTTTTTAAGTTTATTTTATTTTGAGAGACAGAGCACAAGCAGGGGAGGGGCAGAGAGAGGAAGAGACAGAATCCCAAGTAGGCTCTGCACCATCAATCAGTACAGAGCCCGATGTGGGGCTTGAACTCATGAACTGTGAGATCATGACCTGAGCCAAGATCAAGAGTCAGATGCTTAACCAACTGGGCCACCCAGGTGCCCCTCTTATTCTCCACTCTTATCATTAAAGAACAAGAAAGCCAAAGCAGCTCTTCCTAACTTAAAAATAAAACAAGTTTCTCCTGTTCCTCCTGCCTGGTAAAATTTTTCCACTATTTGTTCTATTTACTTGTTCTCCTTCCTCCCCAGTTTTTGAAACTGACATTGCCCTTGCTGGCTGCTCTTGATTTCTCCATTAAAAACAAAACAAAAAACCAAACTGGCAATATACTAATAGCTCTGTTTGTCTCATCTCTTCTCTGTGCCAGGTGTGGTGCTAACCTCTTTTCCTGTGTTATTTCATTTCAGCTTCACAATAATCACATGAAGCTCAGGTTACCAGACTCATTTTTTTTTTAATTAAAAAAAATTTTTTTTAATGTTTATTTTTGAGAGGGAGAGAGAGAGACAGAGCACGAGCAGGGGAGGGGCAGAGAGAGAGGGAAACACAGAATCTGAAGCAGGCTCCAAGCTCTGAGCTGTCAGCACAGAGCCCGATGAGGGGCTTACACTCATGAACTGTGAGATCATGACCTGAGGTGAAGTCGGGTGCAACCAACTGAGCCACCCAGGCACCGGCAGACTCATTTCTAGATAAAGTAAGTGAGGCTTAAAGAGGTTAAGTGATAGTAAGTTAGTAAGTGATAGGACTGAATTCAGACCTTGGTCTATCTGACCAAAATCTAAGGTCTTCACCACTGTAGTCTAAGATTTAAACTTTATTCTTCCCAGCTACAGTGCCCTTGTGTTTTGTGATCTTCCTTCTTTTTCAAATAGGCCTCTATTATGTTTCCAGGTCTGAGTCTGTCCCCAAAAGTCTTTTCTATTCCCTCAAGGCTAGTCTCCGTTCTCAGAGGGACGGAATTTATTTTTTTTTTATTTATTTTTTTATTTTTTTTAACGTTTATTTATTTTTGAAACAGAGAGAGACAGAGCGTGAACAGGGGAGGGGCAGAGAGAGAGGGAGACACAGAATCTGAAACAGGCTCCAGGCTCCGAGCTGTCAGCACAGAGCCCAACGCGGGGCTCGAACTCACGGACCGCGAGATCATGACCTGAGCTGAAGTCAGACGCTTAACTGACTGAGCCACCCAGGCGCCCCACAGAGGGACGGAATTTAAAAAACCAACACAAACCAAACAGTTGCCATTCCTTACTGTCCTAGCTAGCGTATGGTAGCATTGTGTAGGTACTAAATGATATAGTCAGAGTGGAGGGGTAGATGAGTGATGCTTAAGAGAGAGAATTTCAATGATAATTTTGGAACATTCTATAAAATCATGCCATCTGAATTTTAGTTATGAAATTACTTTTGTGTACTAAATTGCCTAATTATCACACTGAACCTAACATTTAGTGGCCTCTTATTCCTTCATGGGCTGCACAGTCCCTCCTGTTCCTCTTTGTGTCTTAATGGTCTTTTATGTGGGGCACAGTGTGATGAAGTAATAGAAATTAAACCCAACACTCATGTAGCCCTGCTTTTTCTAATTCTGTCTGTGATGGCAAATAAATCTGTAAGCTTTTGTTAAAAATCAGGCCTGTTAGCATTTCCTTCCCTGAAAGTAAAGAGAAGAAGCAATAATAGTTGGTGACTTAGGTTACGTCAGTGACTATTTCTCACACTGGTATTTTGACTATTAAATTAGGAACCATGCAAAGTTACTTGGCTATATAGACCAGCTTAGTATTTTTCTTTGATTGCTCTTTTTTTTAATGTTTATTTATTTTGAGAGAGAGAGAGAGAATCCCAAGCCCGTTTTGTGTGGTCAGCACAGAGCCCGATGCAGAGCTCGATCTATGCACCGTGAGATCATGACCTGAGCTGAAATCAAGAGTTGGACACTTGAACCGACTAAGTAACCCAGGCTCCCCTTTGAATGCTCTTTATTCATTCAGCAAATATAATCAGAATATAAGCTAGTGTGATAGTTTTATAATAATATTATTGGCATCAGTTAAAATAAGTACTGTCATCTTTAGTTCTAAAAGCTTCATTAATATTAACTACTTCTTTCTTTTTTTCTTTTTATTTTTTAAAATTTACATCCAAATTAGTTAGCATATAGTGCAACAATGGTTTCAGGAGTAGATTCCTTAGTGCCCCTTACCCATTTAGCCCATCCCCCCTCCCACAACCCCTCCCGTAACCCTTGGTTTGTTCTCCATATTTATGAGTCTCTTCTGTTTTGTCCCCCTCCCTGTTTTTATATTATTTTATATTATATTTTTTATATTATTCCCTTATGTTGATCTGTTTTGTCTCTTAAAGTCCTCATATGAGTGAAGTCATATTATTTTTGTCTTTCTCTGACTATTTCACTTAGCATAATACCCTCCAGTTCCATCCATGTAGTTGCAAATGGCAAGTTCTCATTCTTTTTGATTGCCGAGTAATACTCCATTGTGTGTGTATATATATATATATATATATATATATATATATATATATACCACTTTCTTTTTTTTTTTTTATGAAATTTATTGACAAATTGGTTTCCATACAACACCCAGTGCTCATCCCAAAAGGTTCCCTCCTCAATACCCATCACCCACCCTCTCCTCCCTCCCACCCCCCATCAACCCTCAGTTTGTTCTCAGTTTTTAACAGTCTTTTATGCTTTGGCTCTCTCCCATTCTAAACTCTTTTTTTTTTTTTTCCTTCCCCTCCCCCATGGGTTCCTGTTAAGTTTCTCAGGATCCACATAAGAGTGAAACCATATGGTATCTGTCTTTCTCTGTATGGCTTATTTCACTTAGCATCACACTCTCCAGTTCCATCCACGTTGCTACAAAAGGCCATATTTCATTTTTTCTCATTGCCACGTAATATTCCATTGTGTATATAAACCACAATTTCTTTATCCATTCATCAGTTGATGGACATTTAGGCTCTTTCCATAATTTGGCTATTGTTGAGAGTGCTGCTATGAACATTGGGGTACAAGTGGCCCTATGCATCAGTACTCCTGTATCCCTTGGATAAATTCCTAGCAGTGCTATTGCTGGGTCATAGGGTAGGTCTATTTTTAATTTTCTGAGGAACCTCCACACTGCTTTCCAGAGCGGCTGTACCAATTTGCATTCCCACCAACAGTGCAAGAGGGTTCCCGTTTCTCCACATCCTCTCCAGCATCTATAGTCTCCTGGTTTGTTCATTTTGGCCACTCTGACTGGCATGAGGTGATACCTGAGTGTGGTTTTGATTTGTATTTCCCTGATGAGGAGCGACGCTGAGTATCTTTTCATGTGCCTGTTGGCCATCCGGATGTCTTCTTTAGAGAAGTGTCTATTCATCTTTTCTGCCCATTTCTTCACTGGGTTATTTGTTTGTCGGGTGTGGAGTTTGGTGAGCTCTTTATAGATTTTGGATACTAGCCCTTTGTCCGATATGTCATTTGCGAATATCTTTTCCCATTCCGTTGGTTGCCTTTTAGTTTTGTTGGTTGTTTCCTTTGCTGTGCAGAAGCTTTTTATCTTCATAAGGTCCCAGTAATTCACTTTTGCTTTTAATTCCCTTGCCTTTGGGGATGTGTCGAGTAAGAGATTGCTACGGCTGAGGTCAGAGAGGTCTTTTCCTGCTTTCTCCTCTAAGGTTTTGATGGTTTCCTGTCTCACATTTAGGTCCTTTATCCATTTTGAGTTTACTTTTGTGAATGGTGTGAGAAAGTGGTCTAGTTTCAACCTTCTGCATGTTGCTGTCCAGTTCTCCCAGCACCATTTGTTAAAGAGGCTGTCTTTTTTCCATTGGATGTTCTTTCCTGCTTTGTCAAAGATGAGTTGGCCATACGTTTGTGGGTCTAGTTCTGGGGTTTCTATTCTCTTCCATTGGTCTATGTGTCTGTTTTTGTGCCAATACCATGCTGTCTTGATGATGACAGCTTTGTAGTAGAGGCTAAAGTCTGGGATTGTGATGCCTCCTGCTTTGGTCTTCTTCTTCAAAATTCCTTTGGCTATTCGGGGCCTTTTGTGGTTCCATATGAATTTTAGGATTGCTTGTTCTAGTTTTGAGAAGAATGCTGGTGCAATTTTGATTGGGATTGCATTGAATGTGTAGATAGCTTTGGGTAGTATTGACATTTTGACAATATTTATTTTTCCAATCCATGAGCAGGGAATGTCTTTCCATTTCTTTAAATCTTCTTCAATTTCCTTCATAAGCTTTCTATAGTTTTCAGCATACAGATCCTTTACATCTTTGGTTAGATTTATTCCTAGGTATTTTATGCTTCTTGGTGCAATTGTGAATGGGATCAGTTTCTTTATTTGTCTTTCTGTTGCTTCATTGTTAGTGTATAAGAATGCAACTGATTTCTGTACATTGATTTTGTATCCTGCAACTTTGCTGAATTCCTGTATCAGTTCTAGCAGACTTTTGGTGGAGTCTATCGGATTTTCCATGTATAATATCATGTCATCTGCAAAAAGCGAAAGCTTGACTTCATCTTTGCCAATTTTGATGCCTTTGATTTCCTTTTGTTGTCTGATTGCTGATGCTAGAACTTCCAGCACTATGTTAAACAGCAGCGGTGAGAGTGGGCATCCTTGTCGTGTTCCTGATCTCAGGGAAAAAGCTCTCAGTTTTTCCCCGTTGAGGATGATGTTAGCTGTGGGCTTTTCATAAATGGCTTTTATGATCTTTAAGTATGTTCCTTCTATCCCGACTTTCTCAAGGGTTTTTATTAAGAAAGGGTGCTGGATTTTGTCGAAGGCCTTTTCTGCATCGATTGACAGGATCATATGGTTCTTCTCTTTTTTTTTGTTAATGTGATGTATCACGTTGATTGATTTGCGAATGTTGAACCAGCCCTGCATCCCAGGAATGAATCCCACTTGATCATGGTGAATAATTCTTTTTATATGCCGTTGAATTCGATTTGCTAGTATCTTATTGAGAATTTTTGCATCCATATTCATCAGGGATATTGGCCTGTAGTTCTCTTTTTTTACTGGGTCTCTGTCTGGTTTAGGAATCAAAGTAATACTGGCTTCATAGAATGAGTCTGGAAGTTTTCCTTCCCTTTCTATTTCTTGGAATAGCTTGAGAAGGATAGGTATTATCTCTGCTTTAAACGTCTGGTAGAACTCCCCTGGGAAGCCATCTGGTCCTGGACTCTTATTTGTTGGGAGATTTTTGATAACCGATTCAATTTCTTCACTGGTTATGGGTCTGTTCAAGCTTTCTCTTTCCTCCTGATTGAGTTTTGGAAGAGCGTGGGTGTTCAGGAATTTGTCCATTTCTTCCAGGTTGTCCAGTCTGTTGGCGTTAATTTTTCATAGTATTCCCTGATAATTGTTTGTATCTCTGAGGGATTGGTTGTAATAATTCCATTTTCATTCATGATTTTATCTATTTGGGTCATCTCCCTTTTCTTTTTGAGAAGCCTGGCTAGAGGTTTGTCAATTTTGTTTATTTTTTCAAAAAACCAACTCTTGGTTTCGTTGATCTGCTCTACAGTTTTTTTAGATTCTATATTGTTTATTTCTGCTCTGATCTTTATTATTTCTCTTCTTCTGCTGGGTTTAGGCTGCCTTTGCTGTTCTGCTTCTAGTTCCTTTAGGTGTGCTGTTAGATTTTGTATTTGGGATTTTTCTTGTTTCTTGAGATAGGCCTGGATTGCAATGTATTTTCCTCTCAGGACTGCCTTTGCTGCGTCCCAAAGCGTTTGGATTGTTGTATTTTCATTTTCGTTTGTTTCCATATATTTTTTAATTTCTTCTCTAATTGCCTGGTTGACCCACTCATTCGTTAGTAGGGTGTTCTTTAACCTCCATGCTTTTGGAGGTTTTCCAGACTTTTTTCTGTGGTTGATTTCAAGCTTCATAGCATTGTGGTCTGAAAGTAAGCATGGTATAATTTCAATTCTTGTAAACTTATGAAGGGCTGTTTTGTGACCCAGTATATGATCTATCTTGGAGAATGTTCCATGTGCACTCGAGAAGAAAGTATATTCTGTTGCTTTGGGATGCAGAGTTCTAAATATATCTGTCAAGTCCATCTGATCCAATGTCTCATTCAGGGCCCTTGTTTCTTTATTGACCGTGTGTCTAGATGATCTATCCATTTCTGTAAGTGGGGTGTTAAAGTCCCCTGCAATTACCACATTCTTATCAATAAGGTTGCTTATGTTTATGAGTAATTGTTTTATATATTTGGGGGCTCCGGTATTCGGCGCATAGACATTTATAATTGTTAGCTCTTCCTGATGGATAGACCCTGTAACTATTATATAATGTCCTTCTTCATCTCTTGTTACAGCCTTTAATTTAAAGTCTAGTTTGTCTGATATAAGTATGGCTACTCCAGCTTTCTTTTGGCTTCCAGTCGCATGATAAATAGTTCTCCATCCCCTCACTCTCAATCTAAAGGTGTCCTCAGGTCTAAAATGAGTCTCTTGTAGACAGCAAATAGATGGGTCTTGTTTTTTTATCCATTCTGATACCCTATGTCTTTTGGTTGGCGCATTTAATCCATTTACATTCAGTGTTATTATAGAAAGATACGGGTTTAGAGTCATTGTGATGTCTGTATGTTTTATGCTTGTAGTGATGTCTCTGGGACTTTGTCTCACAGGGTCCCCCTTAGGATCTCTTGTAGGGCTGGTTTAGTGGTGACAAATTCCTTCAGTTTTTGTTTGTTTGGGAAGACCTTTATCTCTCCTTCTATTCTAAATGACAGACTTGCTGGATAAAGGATTCTTGGCTGCATATTTTTTCTGTCTAGCACCCTGAAAATCTCGTGCCAATTCTTTCTGGCCTGCCAAGTTTCAAAAGAGAGATCAGTCACGAGTCTTATAGGTCTCCCTTTATATGTGAGGGCACGTTTACCCCTTGCTGCTTTCAGAATTTTCTCTTTATCCTTGTATTTTGCCAGTTTCACTATGATATGTCGTGCAGAAGATCGATTCAAGTTACGTCTGAAGGGAGTTCTCTGTGCCTCTTGGATTTCAATGCCTTTTTCCTTCCCCAGTTCAGGGAAGTTCTCAGCTATTATTTCTTCAAGTACCCCTTCAGCACCTTTCCCTCTCTCTTCCTCCTCTGGGATACCAATTATGCGTATATTATTTCTTTTTAGTGTATCACTTAGTTCTCTAATTTTCCCCTCATACTCCTGGATTTTTTTATCTCTCTTTTTCTCAGCTTCCTCTTTTTCCATAACTTTATCTTCTAGTTCACCTATTCTCTCCTCTGCCTCTTCAAGCCGAGCTGTGGTGGTTTCCATTTTGTTATGCATTTCGTTTAAAGCGTTTTTCAGCTCCTCGTGACTGTTCCTTAGTCCCTTGATCTCTGTAGCAAGAGATTCTCTGCTGTCCTGTATACTGTTTTCAAGCCCAGCGATTAATTTTATGACTATTATTCTAAATTCACTTTCTGTTATATTATTTAAATCCTTTTTGATCAGCTCATTAGCTGTTGTTATTTCCTGGAGATTCTTCTGAGGGGAATTCTTCCGCTTGGTCATTTTGGATAGTCCCTGGCGTGGTGAGGACCTGCAGGGCACTTCCCCTGTGCTGTGGTGTATACCTGGAGTTGGTGGGCGGGGCCGCAGTCAGACCTGATGTCTGCCCCCAGCCCACCGCTGGGGCCACAGTCAGACTGGTGTGTGCCTTCTCTTCCCCTCTCCTAGGGGCGGGATTCACTGTGGGGTGGTGTGGCACGTCTGGGCTACTTGCACCCTGCCAGGCTTGTGATGCTGGGGATCTGGCCTATTAGCTGGGGTGGGTAGGCAAGGTGCACGGGGGCAGGAGGGGCAGGCTTAGATCGCTTCTCCTTAGGTGATCCACTTCAGGAGGGGCCCTGTGGCAGCGGGAGGGAGTCAGATCCGCTGCCGGAGGTTTGGCTCCGCAGAAGCGTAGAGTTGGGTGTTTGCGCGGAGCGAGCAAGTTCCCTGGCAGGAACTGTTTCCCTTTGGGATTTTGGCTGGGGGATGGGCGGGGGAGATGGCGCTGGCGAGCGCCTTTGTTCCCCACCAAACTGAGCTCTGTTGTCAGGGGGCTCAGCAGCTCTCCCTCCCTTTGTCCTCCAGCCTTCCCGCTTTCCGAGCAGAGCTGTTAACTTATGACCTCCCAGATGCTAAGTCACGCTTGTTGTGGGAACACAGTCCGTCAGGCCCCTCCGCTTTTGCCAGCCAGACTCGGGGGCTCTGCTTGGCCGGCGAGCCGCCCCTCCGCCCCGGCGCCCTCCCGCCAGTCCGTGGAGCGCGCACCGCCTCGCCGCCCTTCCTACCCTCTTCCGTGGGCCTCTCCTCTGCGTTTGGCTCCGGCGACTCCGTTCTGCTAATCCTCTGGCGGTTTTCTGGGTTATTTAGGCAGGTGTAGGTGGAATCTAAGTGATCAGCAGGACGCGCGGTGAGCCCAGCGTCCTCCTAAGCCGCCATCTTGCAAAAACCTCTACCACTTTCTAATAGTAGTTTAAATGGGTTCTCTTTTATAAAGAGAGACTGTACTACAAGTCCTGGTTAGCAATACTTTTCTCTTTTCAAATAAATTTGTTTTATTTGGAAATGTATCAATTGAGCTCTGCAATATTCTTTGACATTCAATTGTAATAACCAATTTCTTGATGATTAGAAATAGAGCCTGTAATACAGATGACATGGATAGCCATGAGTCAGAGGAGATAAATTTTCCCAAACCCTTTTCATGCCCCTTTCATCTAACTGTCTGCTAAGGCTTTTGTTGGCTTCTTAACAAGAGCCTGATGCCAGAAAGAGAAAGTTCAGTTAATTCTTCCTAAGTACATACTTTGTTTGATTATGATTAAAAACTAAAAACTAAAATATAGAACTGTTAGGAAAACAGTTCTATAGCAGAAATCTCTCGCTTCTGGTAAAGTCCTCACTATGTAGCCACTCACCCTTGTCACTTGGTCCAGATTCTTACCTGGCTATTGAAAGTAGAAGGTCTTTTTAGGAATGCTCCTCTGTTTCTCCCTCCTTTCTTCTCCCCCTTCCTCTGGAGCACGTGTGTGTGTTCCTCTGATGGGACAAATGCTAGAATTATTTTTAGATAACAATTAGAAAGTAGAAATCTAGTATTTACTGATATTAACTACTAGGATATTTAAGAGTTAGAATAGTATGCACCCTAAATGCAACATGTCATCCTGGAATAGAAGGACGTTAGTGGAAAAACTGGAAAAATCTAAATAAAATCTCTAGCTTATAGTTTTGTATCAGTGTTAATTCCTTAGTTTTAATAATGTACTATGATTACATGTGATATTAATATTAGAGGAAGCTGAGTGAAGGATATATGGGAACTCTCTGTATTATCTTTACACTTGTTCTAGAAATCTAAAATTACCTCAAAATGAAAAGTTGTAATAGTGTGTATTTGTACCAGTAGCAAAACTATGAAGAAAAGAGATGAATGCCGCCAGTCAGGATGATAATAACCTCTACCGAGGAAGGATGGTATTGTGATTGGAGAGGGGCACATAAGGCTTCTGAGGTGTTGGCAGTTTCTTAGAAGGTGATTACATAAGTGTTCATTTGATACTTGTTTGTCAAGACATGCATGTTTCATGTACCATTTTGAATGGATATTATATTATACAATAAAAGAAGATTAGAAAATGATGTTTATCATTCCAATTTAATTAGATTGCAAATCAATAAGGGGAAACATTTATTCCTAATGCCTTGTATTTCTTAACTAATTTAGAGTTTGTGAAGAATATTTTCCTTGGTGTGGCAATGAGGTTTCAGCTGTGAAACATTGCTTCTCATAGTCATGATTTTGTGTAATTTTTTTAGGTAGAAACATTGAAGCACAATGATCCTTTTGCTCCTGGTGGAACAGTTGTTGTTGCAGCAAGTGATTCGGGTAAGGAAATAATTGATCAGTTTCTTTGAACAGTAAAAATATTTACCTTTTCTTTAAGCCTCTTTTTTATTTGTTTCCAAATATATTTGTCCTATTTACTTACTTAAGCCTTTAAAATTACTGCATAGTTGGGGTGCCTGGGTGGCTCAGTCAGTTGGGTGTCCAACTTCGGCTTGGGTCATGATCTCACAGTTCGTGAGTTCAAGCCCCACGTCGGGCTCTCTGCTGACAGCTCGGAGCCTGGAGCCTGCTTCGGATTCTGTGTCTCCCTCTCTCTCTCTGCCCCACCCCTGCTTGCTCTCTGTCTCTCAAAACTGAATAAACATTAAAAAAAATTTTTTTTAATTACTGCATAGAGCCAATTGTAATCTACTAATAATAATGGCAAATGTTGGCATATCACTTTCTACTTTTCTTATTCATTTATCTCATTTATTATTCATGTAAAGATCTTACTGGAAGGGATTGGGAGATACAGGCTTCCAGTTATGGAATGAATAAGTCATAGGAATAAAAGGTACAGCATGGGGAATATAGTCAATGCTATTATAATAGTGTTGTGCAGTGACAGATGGTAACTACACTCATGGTGAGCATAGCATGACGTATAAATTTGTCAAATCACTGTGTGGTACACCTGAAACTAATGTAACATTGTATGTCAGCTATACTTTATTGAAAAAAAAAATCTTGCTAGAAAATGTACTCTATCCAGTAAAACCAATAAAAATTTTTTTTGCTTTATAAAAGGCAGTGTTGTTTGACATTTTCTAAGTCAGTAACGACTCTAATGGATCTTGGCCTAAATTTAAAAACTAGTTGCTTCCAGTAGGTAATGGTAATAGCTTTACAAATAATGGATAGATTCTTTAATAATACAGAGAAAAGCTAAATGTCCAGTCTTTATGCTTTATTTATGGTATCTAATTTTCAATTTATCCTTTTAAGTAATATTTCCATTTTGAAGACCAGGAAACTGAGGACCAGAACTTTAAGTAACTTGATCAAAATTGTATAGTTTACTAGATTTGAACCAGGTGAAGCCAAGATTCAAACCAAAGTCCGGTTTGTCTAAAAGCTTCTGCAACTAAGTAACACTGCTTCTTTCTCACTATTCATTAAAAAATAAAACAGACCATCTATTGTGTAGGAGAGCAGGAAATTAGAGGGAAGTGGACGCAAACATGTAAATTCCTCAAGTTACCATGCTAAAATAGATTTCCTTATTTTTCCAGATGAATATAGGGTGAGTTATTCAGTACACAAATTTGCTGATGTGACAAGTTGAGGATTATGAGCATAGAGAAAAATTAGTAGAAATGCCTTCTCAATTTGGATTTCTTGTACAAATTATAACAATATGAAATTTAGCAGTGTGTGTTGTTTTCAGGTTGGAAATTAACTTCCAACACAAGTAATAAAAAGGAATATAATAGGCAGATATGTAGAAAACAAGATTTAATGTAGTGCTGGGTATTGATTTAAGCCAAAGCTTAGAATAGCAGCAAATAAGATTTCTAAAAGGCTTATTGAAGTAACAGTGGTTAAATTAATATCTTTTAAAAATACATGTGCATTTTTTAGACTCTCATTATTAAACTGATGAATTAATATATTGTTAAGGATATTGTATGATTAGAAAGGAAGTCCTAAGAAAATAAAATGAAAGGTTAATATATTTATACAGGTGACCCTTGAACGATATGGGGGTTGGGGACATTGACCTCCCTCCCATGCAGGTGCAAATCCTCATATAACTTTTGATTCCCCAAAACCTTTACTAATAGCCTACTGTTGACTACCAGCCTTACCAATGACATAAGCAGTCAATTAACAAATATTTTGTATGTTATATGTATCCTTACAATAAAGTAAGTTAGAGAAAAGAAAGTGTTATTGAGAAAATCATAAAGAAAATACGTTGACAGTACTATATTGCATTTATTGAGAAAAATCTGCATATAACACACTTCAAGGGTCAACTGTAATTAACTCTTGATTGAAATGGTAAGTGCCATGGAAGTTCATCAAAACTGTAAAAATTTAAAGGAAAGGGAGATCACCTCCAATCAGGGTAAATCATGAATGATTTCAAAGCAGAAGGTGGCTTTTGTGGTATGCCTTGAAAGAATGGGTTAGAATTTTAGTTAAGTATATATGGAAAGAGAGTAAATGAAGCAAAGAGAGCAACATGAGCAAGGAAGGGAGGCAGGACTTACAGGGCATGTTCAAGGAAAACCAGGTGTTTTGATAAAGCTTATTTATAGATAGAAGAACCATCAGGTTAAGGCTGGTGTAGTAGATTGCAGGCTTACTGTGGGTGTCTATTGCTTTTGTTTCTAGTTCCTAACTAATTTTATGTAAAGCGTTAGAATAAATGACTATAGGGGCGCCTGGGTGGCGCAGTCTGTTAAGTGTCCGACTTCAGCCAGGTCACGATCTCGCGGTCCGTGAGTTCGAGCCCCGCGTCAGGCTCTGGGCTGATGGCTCAGAGCCTGGAGCCTGTTTCCAATTCTGTGTCTCCCTCTCTCTCTCTGCCCCTCCCCCATTCATGCTCTGTCTCTCTCTGTCCCAAAAATAAATAAACATTGAAAAAAAAAAAAAGATAAAAAAAAAAAAAAGAATAAATGACTATAATAGCCTGAGAGGGAACTACCATTCATTGTTGTTAACCATCTTAATAACATACCGTTTATTGCGCTCTTGCACAGTCTCAGTACTACATGGGCTAGCTGTTTTCCAATACCTGGTCTCATTTAAATCTCACAGCAACTACATGAGGTAATTGGTATTATGTTTATTGTGCAGACAAGGAAAATCAAAACATGGAGAGATGAAACTGTTTCACAAGGTTAAAGAAGAGTAATGAATGGACCCACGTTCAAATGAAGTCTCTGGTTTCCCATTGACCTCTTGGATCATTCCTTCTGTCTCCTTTGCTGATTCTTCCTCTCTTCTCCAACTTCTTCATGTTTTATTACTCTAGGTCTTAGACTCTGGACCTCTTTCTTCTCTATCTGTATTCCCTTGGGGACCTTATCTGATTTCTTGGCTTCACATACCATATATATGCTCATTTAGATCTCTAGCCACATCTTTTTTTCCTGAACTCTAAACTCATATATCCAACTACCTACTGATACCTGTATTTGAATATCTGATAGGTATAGCTAACACACATATCTGCCACTGAACACCTAGTCTTCCTCTCGCAACCTGCTTCTCTTGCAACTTGCTCCATCTCAGTTCATGGTAATTTCATCTTTAATGTTGCTAAGACCTAAAACCTTAGCATCATCCTTGGTACTTCTTCTCTTATGTTATCCATAATCTGCCAAGAGATCTTACTGGCTCTACCTCCAGATTATATCCAGCAAAAGATTTACAATGGCCTATACCTTTCTAACAGTATCTCTTACCATTATTCCCTTTACTCACTCTGCTCCAACCACACTGGCTCTCTTGCTGTTGCTGAAACAACAGGCCAGTTTCTTAGGCCCTTAGCTGTTCCCTATTTCTGGGATGATCTTTGTCCATATATCCACTTGATTTGCTACATTACCTTAACAAATCTTTGCCAAAATGTCCCCTTGTCAGTGGGGCATATTCTGGCCCTATTTAACATTTATGAGTTCCACACCTAGCCTAACATTCCTCCCTTACTATTCTCTACTCTTTATTTTTTCATTATGGCTTACTACTTTCTAGCATACTAAATAAGTTACTTTGTTTTTCTCTATCTTTCTCCTCCTCCTGCCACTAGATTTTAAGTCCCAGGGAATTTGGATCTTTGTATTCACTGGTGTGTCCTAAGAACTTTAAACCATACCTGAGCACATAATATGACTGAATGAATGGATGAATCAATTACTCTTCCTACAGAACATATAGGATGGGAATAGGGGGTGGTGGGGGTTGTTTAACAATTTTGTCCTGATAGTGGGTTTTTTAACATTGTGTTAAGATATACAAAACATTTACTATTTTAACCATTTTTAAGTATATAGTTCATTGGTGCAAGTATTACAGCCATCCATTTCCAGAACTTGTTCATCTTTCAGAACTGAAACTCTGTATCTGTTGAATAAGAACTCTTCATTAGTCTCTCCCATTAGCCCCTGGCAACCACCATTTACTTTCTGTGTTTATGAATTTGACTCCTCTGCATACCTCATAAATGGAATCATACAGTGTCTGTTATTTTGTGACTGGCTTATTTCACGTATCATTATATCCTCAAGATTCATCTATATTGTGGCGTGTATCAGAATTTCTTCCCTTTTTAAGACCGAATAATATTCTTTTATATATATGTACCACATTTAGTTTATCTGTTTATCCATCAGTAGATACTTGGGTTGTTTTCCATGTCAGCCATACCATTTTACATTCACACCAGCAGTGGACAAGAGTTCCAATTTCTTTATATCCTTGTCAACACTTACTGCTTTCTGGTTTTTGATAATAGCCACTCAAATGGGTATGAAGTGGCATCTCATTGATTTAATTTGTACTTCCCTAATGATTATGATATTGAGCATCTATTCATATACTTATTGGCCATTTGTTTATCTTCTTTGGAAAAATGTCTATTCAAGTACTTTGCCATTATCTCAATCATTTGTTTGCTTTTTTGTTGTTGAGTGGTAGGATTTATTTACTCTGGATATTAACCCCTTCTGAAACATATGATTTACAAATATTTTCTCTCATTCCATGTGTTGCCTTTTCATTCTTTTGATACTGTTTGTTGGTGCATAAAACTAATTTTATTTAGTATAGTCCAGTTTATCCACTTTTAATTTTTTTGCCCATGCTTTTAGTGGTGTGTCCTAAGAACTTTAAACCATGCCTGAGCATATAATATGTGCACATAAACATTTCAAGAAAGTATAGCTAAATCCAGTGTCATGAAGATTTTCTCTATGTTTTCTTCTAAGAGTTTTATAGTTTTAGGTCTTACATTAGGTCTTTGATACATTTTGAGTAATTTTTTTGTATTTGTTGTAAGTAAGGTAAGGTAAGAGTCCGACTTCATTCTTTTGGCATGAATACTCAACTTTCCCAGTGCCATTTGTTGAAAGGACTTGGCCTTTCCCCATTGAGTGGTCTTGGCATCTTTGTAGAAAATCTTTTGAATATATGTGCAAGAGTTTATTTCTGGGTTCTCTCTTCTATATCATTGGTCTAAATGTCTGGTTTTTTTTTAAATTTTTTAATGTTTATTTTTGACAGGGAGAAAGAGACAGAGCATGAGCGGGGGAGGGGCAGAGAGAGAGGGAGACACAGAATCTGAAACAGGCTCCAGGCTCTGAGCTGTCAGCACAGAGCCCAACGCGGGGCTCGAACTCACGGACCGTGAGATCATGACCTGAGCCGAAGTCGGACGCTCAACGGACTGAGCCACCCCGGGGCCCCTAAATGTCTGTCTTAATGCCAGTACCACACTGCTCGATTACTGTAACTTTGTAGTAAGTTTTGAAATCAGGAAGTTTGATACCTGTAACTTTGTTATTCTTTTTCAAGATTGTTTTGGCTGTATGGGTTCCCTTGAGATTCCATGTGAATTTTAGGATGAATTCTCTATTTACATGAAAAATATCATTGGGGTTTTGATAGGAATCGCTTTGAATCTGTAGATTGCTTTGGATAGTATTAACATGTTAACAATATGAAGTTTTCCAACCCATGAAGTTTTCCAACCCATAAAGTGGCCTGTCTTTCTATTTATTTGTATGCTTCATTTCTTTCAGAATGTTTCATAGTTGACAGCATACATGCCTTCCTTAGTTAAGTTAATTTCTGAGTATTTAATTCTTTTTTATGCTATTATAAATGAAATTGTTTTCTTAATTTCTTTTTCAGATTGTTCATTGTTAGTATATAGAAATGCTACTGATCTTGTGCGTTGATTTAGTATCCTGCTTTGCTGAATCCATTTATTGTAAACAGGTTTTTTTTTGTGTGTGTATGGGTTTTCTACATGTGAGGTCATATTGTCTGCAACAGAGATAATTTTACTTCTTCCTTTCCAATTTGGATGCCTTTTTCTTTTCCTTGCCTAATTGCTCTGACTAGGACTTCTATGATGAATTGGAGTGGTGAAAAGTGGGCATCCTTGTCTTGTTACTGATTTTAGAGAAAAAAAATCTCAGTCTTTCACCATTGAATATGTTCACTGTTTGCTTTTCATATATGGCCTTTACGATGTTGAAATAGTTTTCTTCTTTTCCTAGTTTTCCAAGTGTTATTTTTATCATGAAAGGATGTTGAATTTTGTCAGATGCTGTTTCTGCATCAATTAAGAGGATCATGTGGAGTTTTTTCCTTCATTCTGTTAATGGAGTGTATTTTATTGATTGATTTTCATGTTGAACCATCCTTACATACAAATAAGAACCTGTATCCTGTTAGCCTCTGTTAGCCTGCTGTTAGCATGCTGCTTATGTGTTGATTTGAATGAGGATCTTAGAACCAAAAACTCTTTTGAGTTGAGTAGGCTACCTATTAGTGGTATCTGGGGCTGAGACCTTACACAGACCCAAAAGTATCAGAGGTTTGAACTTTCTTTTACTTTTTTTCTTAACAGCTATACACAAGGTCATCCAAAGTTCGTTTTTGCATCTTCCTCATTTAATCTTTTCCGTGGTTATAGAGACAGGTACTATTCTTTCTCATTTTAAGTATGAGGAAAATGAAACATAGGTTAGGCGGTTTGCCGAAGGCTGCATTACTTGTTGCAGTGTCCAATCCATGTCTTATTTCAGAGCTCATGCTATTAGCCACTTTGTTATGGTGCTTCTGCCTTATCTTCTCATCCAATTCTCACAATATAAAAATGGCAGTAAGGTTATTCACAGATTTTTTTTCTCTCTCTCAAACTTAACATTGCTGACTTTGTTAGAACTGAAAGGAATCATAGACCTGCTATAGGCCAGAGTTTTCATATTATTTTTCACAAAACTAGTTTCCGGGTAGGTCTTCAGAGAGTTGGCAGATTCTTGTTTCATATTTTTTAAATGTCTTTGAATTTGTAAAAATATATATGCATTCATATATGTTACAAACCACATTGACATATTGTAGTGCATTGGTGTTTTAAAGTACTATCAGGTTAAGTGGTTTTTATGCAAACCTCTGGATATAAATTATTTTCAACTACTCTGAGATTGCAAGGCTCTTGTTTTAAAATGTATATAACTACTTCTTTGGATGAATTGTTTTTCAGATAGAGCAACCAAAACCAACTACAGAAATAAGTTCAACTCCTGACTTTAAACATTTCTGTTGATCAAAATTGCTTCATGTTTTCACTGTCATCATAAGTAAATATTATAAATTTGTACATAAAATGATTCTAGAGTTATTTTTTTTAAGTTTATTTATTTATTTTGAGAGAGGGAGCACTCCTGAGTCCTCATGAATGGGGAAGGAGCAGAGAGAAGGGGAGAGAGAGAATCCCAAGCAGGCTCCCCACTGTCAGCGCAGAGCTCCACGCGGGGCTTGAACTCACAAACCGTGAGATCATGACCTTAGCCAAAAATCAAGAGTCAGATGCTTAACTGACTAAGCCACCCAGAGTTAATTTTTGAAATCCCATTTACTTGTTCCATATATTGGCATTTCATTTAAGATTTGAACACTGTTATCTAGCCTTGTTTCCTAAAAGTGGAAGGAAAAACTGAGCCCCAGGGCTACATATCAGTTTGTTTCTCAGTCCATTTCCACTGATTTTCCTCTATGTTATCCTGCCTCTTTATTTATCTACAATGTAAGTGAAAAAAATAACTCCTTGGAACCCAAAATTTGATAAAGGGTACTGAGAGCATAGGGGAAACAAATGAAAAATGTTAAGAAATTAATACATATTAGTAAGAAATTTGTAGAAGATCCATGAAAGACTCTTGGTGGAGAAAATTCCAGACTTTAACTCCTATTTCAACAACAACAACAAAAATTAGGAAAGAAGTGGGTTATTTAATCACAAGCAGTAACTTTGGAATTTATGAAGTATAGCAGCTTTTTAAAAAATAAATGAAGACCCTTAAAGAGCTTTTGTTTATATTGGTTATATCAGTACTAACCATATTAGAGACTAAAGTACTAACCATATTAGAAATTAAAACTGAGAATTTAAAAAGCTTTTAATTTCTTTTAAAAACATGATAATAAACCCATTACATATTAACATAAATAACATATTTAAGAAAAATAACTTCAGGGGCGCCAAGGTGGCTCAGATCATGATCTCACAGTTTGTGCGTTTGAGCCCCATATCAGGCTCTGTGCTAACAGCTCAGTTTGGAGCCTGAGCCTAACAGCTCAGATTCTGTGTCTCCCGCTCTTTCTGCCTCTCCCTCACTCGCGTTCTCTGTATGTGTCTCCAAAAAATAAATAAAACGTTAAAAAAATTTTTTAAAAATGAAAAATAACTTCAAACCAAAAAAAAAATTATAAGAGTAGCATTGTTCGTACATTTTTGTGAAACTCTTTAAATGTCTGCCTTAACAGAAGACAGCTGGATTCTCATAGCTACTTCTGCATTCAGTCTGCTGCACTGTATTGTTTTGCTTCAAGTATGTGAAATGAAAAAGATCCGGCCTCACACAGATACATAGTTGGAAAAAGGAGGAATATTTCAACAACCTTTTTAAAGATAATTGTGGATATTCTTTTTTGTTATTATACTACATTTCAACATATTTTAGTTTCTTCAAAGTTAGTTGTAGTATTGTACATGAAACTGTATTGAGGACCTTTTTTTTTTTTTTTACTTTTTTTTTACAAACCCTTGTGTCCAGGATTGACGTTCAGTAGATCGCAGCAAGGGAGCTGCTCTGCTAGGTATGAAACCCCGACCCAGAAGCAAGCAGGTCGTGTACGAATAGTTTAGCACCAGGTTCCCCACGAATGTGCGTTTGATGGGTGAGGGGGCGGCCCCCTTTCCGTTTCCGGCCGCGCCCCGGGAAGAGGGTTGTATTGAGTACCTTTTATACTCTGTTACATTAAAATCCATTGGTCTGTCTTGTACTTTGAATGAATCTTTTACCTATATATGATTTTGTAACTTGCATTGATCATTTGGGAAATCTTGGTTCACTGAGTTATGCATATCTTACAAATGCTGACACATTTTAGTATAAATATTTTTAAATTACATTTATTGGGGCACCTAGATGGTTTAGTCAGTTAAGTGTCTGACTCTGGACTTCAGCTCATGTCATGATCTCACCGTTCATGGGATCAAGTCCATGTTGGGCTCCGCACTGGCGACGTGAAGCCTATTTGGGATTCTCTCTCTCTGTCTCTGTCTCTCTCTCTCTGTCTCTCTCTGCCTCTCCCTTGCTCACACTCTCTTTCTCTCTCTTAAAATAAATAAACTTAAAATTTTTTTTAATTAAAGTTAAATTTATTAATATCACCATCCATCTTATCAGAGTCTTTAAGTATTGGTGTAATATTAAGATTTGGGGCAAATACAACTTTCCAAGATACTGATTTTTACTTGAATTTTTATCATCTGCAACAAATACTATCAGTTGCTTTCCTTAAAGTGACAGATTCACTGTTTATTTTGGAAGAAATGTTGCCAAATATCCAAATCTGAATAATCATTGTTTATCTGTTATTTCTTTCAAGTAAAAAGGACATTCCATGAAAAAAGCAGCTAGTTCAACCTGTTTCTCACACCATCATGCAAGTGCCTTTCCTCCAGATAGCCATCATACTTGCTACTCAGCAGAGGTGCTTTGTGTGTATTTCCCATTTTGTTACTCAGAATTAGAAGAAGATGTGTGCCTTGGGATCACAATTTATTAAAACTAGTAATTTGTATTGGTTATCCAGGACAGACATTTTTAAGTGCAACTGCCCTTTATTTTTCTCCTCCCTGCAAGTTTGTGATGGAGAAAAATACAATGGTTATCAAATAGTACAGTTTGGTGCTGCTGCCTTGATTCCCAGTAAGGCATCAGCAGTTTTATCTACCATTGGTTTTGCAACATTGTTGTAAATATCAGCACATTAAGAAATATAAATAACATCTTAATATTCTGAAAATAGTTTTCACTTTATAGATCTTCCTAAACAGGTCTTAGGGACCTCTGGGGTCCACACTTTGAGAACTTCTGATCTAATATGAACTGAGAGATTTCCTGTTGCTCTGGTCTCTGTTCCCTCAGGACAACTTGCTCCCGGGGGGTATCTGGGACAGATGTCTCCTTTTGTTCAAAACAGGAGCAAGAGAATAATCTCAGTGTTCTGGAGAAAAAGCTTAAGAGTAGAGGTTATCTTTTTAGTTCTGTATTAGCCTGGTGCTTTTGTTCTTCTCAAAATACACACTTCTTGTGGTGGGGATGTCCAATTCTGTGCCTTCAGCTACAGCCTGTTTCCTGATGACTCCTATTTAGCCTTCTAGTGTTGAACTCTCTCCTGAGCCTTCAGTGCCTTCAAGTTACCTGCTGGATATTTCCCCTTAGGTGTCAAGCTTAAAAGTTGAAATGATCATCTTTTCCAAATACTCTCTCCTTCAAAGTATTAGCATTTTTACTTTCTGTGCTAATGATACAGTTAGCCAATCATCTTAGACTTCTCTGTCATTCCTCACCTTCAATAAATTGACAAATCCTGTTGTTTTACCCCCAAATGGACCCTGATTGTTCCTCTTATGCTCAACTTTGCTTGAGATTCTTACTTTGTTTCAGTTGGAGTGTGATATTAAACTGCTTCCGTTCTTTTTTTACTTGATAATCTGTCATCTATGTCACTGCTAGTATAGTCTTTAACCTGTTTTTGTTTGCTTGTTTGTTTGTTTTTAAGAGAGAGTATGAGTGGAGGAGAGGGGCAGGCGGGGAGAGAGAATCTTTTTTTTTTTTTTTTAATTTACACCCAAGTTAGTTAGCCTATAGTGCAATGATGATTTCAGGAGTAGAACTCAGTGATTCATCCCCTACATATAACACCCAGTGCTCATCCCAGCAAGTATCCTCTTAAGTGTCCCTTGCCCATTTAGCCCATCCCCCCACCCACAACCCCTCCAGCAACCCTCAGTTTGTTCTCTGTATTTAAGAGTCTCTTATGTTTTGTCCCCCTCCCTGTTTTTATATTATTTTTGCTTCCATTCCCTTATGTTCACCAGTTTTGTATCTTAAATTCCACATATGAGTGAAGTCATCTGATATTTGTCTTTCTCTGACTGATTTGGCTTAGCGCAATACACTCTAGTTCCATTCAGTGTTACAAATGGCAAGATTTCATTCTTTGTGATTACCAAGTAGTACTCTATTGTTTGTGTGTGTGTGTGTGTGTATGTGTGTGTGTGTGTGTGTTTGCGTGCGTGTGCGTGTGTATACACATACGTACCGCATCTTCTTTATCCATTCATCAATTGATGGACATTTGGGCTCCTTCCATACGTTGGCTATGGTCAATAGCACAGCTATAAACATTGGGGTGCATGTGCCCCTTCAAAACAGTACTGCTGTATCCTTTGGATAAATACCTAGTAGTCCAATTGCTGTAGTTCTATTTTTAATTTTTTGAGGAACCTCCATACCGTTTTCCAGAGTGGTCGCACCAGTTTGCATTTCCACTAGCAGTGCAAAAGGGTTCCTCTTTCTCCGCATCCTCGCCAACATCTGTTGTTGCCTGAGTTGTTAATTTTAGCCATTTTGACAGGTATCAGGTAGTATCTCATTATGGTTTTTATTTGTATTGGGGAGAGAGGGAATTTTAAGCAGGCTGCATGCTCAGTGGGGAGCCTGACACAGGCTCAATCCCACGACTCTGGGATCATTACCTGAGCCAAAATCAAGAGTCAGATGCTCAACTAACTGAGCCACCCAGGCACTTGTATGTTTTTAACTTGAGAGAGAGAGATCTTTCTTAACATTTGATCATGTTACTAACCACAGACCTAAGTTGCTAGCCCTGTTCTCCACACATACATGTGTATGTAATTTTTTCAAATTTATTTATTACTTATATTCTTTAAAATGATGTTTACTATATTACCTATATTATATTTTTATTATATGTATATATATTTAATGGTCTTTTACTTAATGTGTCACAGGTGTATGTCTGAAAGTAAAGTTGTTCACCCTATGAAATATAAAACAGTACTAAGTATCTTCTGGATATCACATCTCTGTTAATAGCATTACCATTTACTCAGTTCCCCAAGCAGAGACCTGGGAGTCATCCTATGTTGTATCCTTACACTCCCATCCCAGAGCTTCTGGGACATAGCAGAGTCTTATCAATTGACTGCAGAAGCAATAAATAAATGATTTGTCTCAAATCTGCTACACTGGCATAAGATTTTGAATTGAATGGAAGTGTAAACAGTTTAGAGAGGGGTTGTCATGATTAGGACATGAGTGCCTGAGTCCAACTGCCTGGACTTATTCAGATAAAATTACTGAGGCGCCTGGGTGGCTCAGTTGGTTAAGTGTCCAACTGTTGGTTTCGGCTCAGGTCATGATCTCACAGTTCATGGGTTTGTGCTGTGCTGATAGTGCAGAGCCTGTGTGATAGTGCTCTGTGCTGATAGTGCAGAGCCTGCTTAGGATTCTCTCTCTCATTCTCTCTCTCTGCCCCTCCCATGTGCTCTCTCTCACTCACTCTCTCTCTCAGAATAAATAAATAAAATTTTAAAAAGTTGCTAATTCTTTAGGTTTTCTTAGTCTCCATTTCCTAAACAATAAAATGAGGTTAATCGTTCTACTTAATGGGTTTGTTGGGTAGATTAAATGAGATGATGTATGTTAAGGTATTTATTGTGGTACCTATCACAGTAAATGGTAGCTACCGTTACTACTACTACTGCTGCTACTGCTACTGCTATTGCTACTACTACTTTTTCGTTTAATGATTTCCAAATCCTGGCTAATGTTACTGATTAATGTTACTTGTAATATACTCTTTGATAGTTCCAAGTGAAATAGGGACGAGAGAGAGAGAGAGAGAGAGAGAGAGAGAGAGAGAGAGAGAGAATAAGAATTGTTGCCAGCTGTCTTTTCCTGGAAAGGAATCTTTTAGTCCAAGATTGTTTTCTCTTCTTTTTGGTTTTTAAAACCCTTTTGTTTGTGAAATGAAAAATGTACTCTTTTAGTTATTTTTGTTGAGCAGATATCTGTCCCTTCCCCCGACTTTATGTATGTATGTTGGTTTTTAATGTATTTACTTAGTTTACTTATTCACAAAATCCTAACATCTGGAAACCACTGAGACTCTTAGAGGTGGCATTATACACCCAAGGTCACAATGTTTGCCTTCTTTATTCTCACCCCTATATCTCTGCTATTTTTCACCAAGAAGTTTAGAGGTTAGCCAGGAAAAAAAGATTAATCCCATAGAACAGGAAAAATGTAAGCTTTCAAAATAATTATAAACCTAAAGATAAACTTTTGTTCTTAAAAATTAAATGATAAATTACTCCTACTTCTAAAATTTGGTGATTGCAGGGGCACCTGGGTGGCTCAGTAGCTTGAGCGTCTGAGTTCGGCTCACATCATGATCTTGTGTTCATGGGTTCAAGCCCCACCTTGGGCTCTGTGCTGACATCTCAGAACCTGGAGTCTGCTTTGGAGTCTGTGTCTCCCTCTCTCTCTGCCCCTTGCCAGCTCACGCTCTGTCTCTCTCTGTCTCTCAAAAGATAAAACATTAAAAATATTTTTTTTAATTTAGTGATTACAATAGAGATAGAAGGACATCAGATATTTTGAATATTTTGCCTCACACTGGGGTCTTTTTATCATTTATCCTTGTGAATAGACACATTGCAGACTGAAAGAATACTAAAGCAAATGCAGGTTACTCAGTTTCTGCATATACTTTATTTTGGCTTGCAAAAGTTCTTTTACAAGTTTTTTACAAGTTCTTTTACTCTCTCACTGCCCTTCCCCCACACGTGTGCTCCTTCTTTGTTTATTATTTATTAATAAATAATTTATTATTTAATAAATAAATAAACATTTTTTAAAAAACCTAGTTTCCCTTAGGGCACCTGGGTGGCTCAGTTGTTTAAGCATCTGACTCTTGATTTCAGCTCAGGTCATGATTTCAGTTTGTGGGACTGTGTCTTGTTACATGGTCTGGAGAAGTTCGTACTCAGTGAGTCCTTCCAGTTTCTAGACAGGCCTCTACTTCACATCAGTCATGATCAGTATCTTAGAAAATTCTTGCCAAAGTCTTAATCCCCCACTTTGGGCAAAAGTGCTTTGTCATTCATCCAGGATACATTCCCCAGTGTTTGGACCAATGCTGAATAGGTCGTTTATTCTGATGAAGAAAGTGTAGAAAAACTCCAGTAAACTATATTTAGCATATTCTTTATACACAAATGTCATGTGTTTTATTAATGTCTTTCACAGTGTTAAAGTATTCACAGTATTTCAGTCAAACTTGACCTAACTCAACACTGTTGCCATGTGTGTCATGACTTCTTGTAAGAGCTGTGGCAGAAAACAAGCATGAAGCAGGTTTTCTAGTCCCTCCAAGGAAATGAGCCAACTCCTTCTCCCTCATTACCATTCTACCACTCAGGAGAACATCTGTACACTGGCTGTGCCTCAGTTGCTGTGGTATCAGCAATAACAGGCGGAGAAGGAAAGAGAAGGGAAAGCCTAAAACAACAGCCATGACTAGGCTGGTCCCCAGGCTGTGTAGTTATAAAAAAATATCTTTTATGGCTAACGTGTAGAATTTCCTGTAACTCTGGATTTTTTTCCTCTTCAAGATCAGAGTTGTTATATTTCTAAAGGACTGATTTTCTTTATGCTTCTTCCCACCCCCTTTACCTGCTTCCTCCACCTCATGACTGTCTTGGTAACAAAGCAACCAAAAGTAATATATGACTTTCTGCCCCTCTTCAGTTTATGTCCATGGTACACTGATTTTTAGAGGTAAAGGCACACTTTACACATTTAAATGGCTATGTGGGCATACTTTTATTTTTTTTCTTTCCAATTTTATATTTAAGTTATAGTTAACATACAGTGCAATAGTGGTTTCAGGTGTAGGATCCAGTGATTCATCACACACTTTTGTTTTAAAACCAATTTGATGTAAAGATGAAGATTTAAGGAAGAATAAGGGAAGTTTTTCAGTGCCTGTTTGCTTGCTCTGTCTTACCCTGTCTGTTGCACTTCTCTTTGCCTTCCTTTGTTTCTGTTTTCCTATATCAAGTAACAATTCCTATAAACATTCTTTGACTTTATTGGTAGTCATTATGCCTGAATAGATGAAACATAGTTCAGAGTAGATCAGTTTATTCCTGCTGAAATGTTAATCCATTTAGCAGTGCACTGTGATCAAACAGAAAACTTCTCGTGCCTGGGAGCAGGTTAAATAATTATGTTTGCAATTCCTGTTCCTTCTGCCTGGAATGTCTTTCTCTTTCCCACCTCCATATATTCCTTGTTTAAAAGACCTATCTCAAATGTAATGGCTTCTTCTCCTAGAAGAAGCCTACAACATGTTCTTGTTAGACTCCTTGTTAGACTGTAAGATTTTGGGGGGGTAAGAACTGTATTTTCTTGGACTTGATATTCAAGAAATGTTTTTGACCATTCATTCTTCATTGGATAAGCCATATTCACTTTTTTTAAGGACTTTACAATCTAATAATGGTGACATATCAATCACAGATAACCATAATACAAACTAGAATGCAGTCACTGCCACAAAGAAGGAAGAAATCACTTCTTGCTGTGGGAATTAGAGACACCTAGGTTATCCCAGGCTTTGTGGATTAGGCAACATTTAAAATGTGCCATGAAGGATGAGTGTGAAATGTGAAATTAATGGCACCTGGCTTTTTTTTTATTTCTTGATGGCTTTATTAGAAATAGTTTAAGTGCATGGGAACTATATGATTTGACATATTCCAAAGCCTTAAACCTAGAATTAGTTTTCTTGTTTTTGATCTGAAATCATTCATGGCTTGATTTATACAAAAGAATGTAATGTATGTGTGTCAGGGGTGAGGTATCAATTTGTTCACTATCTTTGTGGACTTAAGTCACAAATTCAGGAACTGATATTTAGGATTAGGTATTTTTCATCTGTCTGAATGTTTGTACCAACCAAAAGAAGGCATGAAATTCTGATGTATTTCTGTCCTATTGGATTGATTTTCTTTATTCATTTTAGCCACAGATCCCTTTGCTTCTGTTTTTGGAAATGAATCATTTGAAGATGGATTTGCTGACTTCAGCACATTATCAAAGGTAATCTGCAATGATTAAGTGGGAAAGTAAAATATACTGTGTTTCTACCAGTGGAACAATCCTTCCTTTCAGTTATGTAGCCCTCACAGACATTGCAACTTGATTTCAGCAAGTTACTGTAAATGTTGTTTTCAGATAGAAATGATAGATAAGATGGGGCGCCTGGGTGGCTCAGTTGGTTGAGCATCTGACTTTGGCTCAGGTCATGATGTCATGATTCATGGGTTCAAGCCCTGCATCAGGCTCTGTGCTGACAGCTCAGAGCCTGAAGCCTGCTTCAGATTCTTTTTAAAAAAATTTTTTTAACATTTATTTATTTTTGAGACAGAGAGAGACAGAGCATGAACGGGGGAGGGTCAGAGAGAGGGAGACACAGAATCGGAAACAGGCTCCAGGCTCTGAGCTGTCAGCACAGAGCCTGACACGGGGCTCGAACCCACGGACCGCGAGATCATGACCTGTGCCGAAGTCGGCCGCTCAACCGGCTGAGCCACCCAGGTGCCCCTAGATTCTGTGTCTCTGTCTCTCTCTGCCCCTACCCCACTCATGCTCTGTCTCTCTGACTGTTAAAAATAAACATGAAAAATTTTTTGAAAAAAAAAAAAGAAATGATAAGATATAATTAAAGTAGACATATTTCAATACATAAAGATGGTGGTGATGGTACAGGTAATTATAATTTTCTACTGACAGTTTAGCTCAACAGCTTCATTTTAAGAGTTTTCTGTCTTTTTTTAAAAAGTATTTATTTTTGAGAGAGAGTGAGGCTGGTGGGGCAGAGAGAGAGAGAGAGAGAGAGTGGATCCAAAGCAGGCTCCACATTGCCAATGCAGAGCCCAAATTAGGGCTGTTTAACCTACTGAGCCACCCAGGCACCCCAAGTCTTCTGCATTTTTAAACATATTTCTTCCAGTTGAAGAGGCACCTGGGTGGCTCAGTCAGTTAAGCATCCGACTTCGGTTCAGGTCATGATCTCACAGTTCATGAGTTCAAGCCCCGTGTCGGGCTCTGTGCTGACAGCTCAGAGCCTGGAGGCTGCTTTGGATTCTGTGTCTCCCTCTCTCTTTCTGACCCTCCCCTGCTCACGCTCGCTCTCGCTCTCTCTCTCTCTCTCTCTCTCTCTCTCCCTCTCTCTCTCAAAAATAAATAAACATTAAAGAAAATTAAACATATTTCTTCCAGTTGAACTACATTTCCCCCCTGTTGACTATCTGGGTCAATAGCTGTAAAATCTGGGCATCATTCTATCTTCTCTGCATTGGTTACTTCATTTTATGTTTTGAGGCTGTTAGGGTTAGTAGTAAGAAATTTAACACACATAGTCCAGCTCTGTATGTCCACTACCTATTTTCCAGTGTAGCTCTAGGATTGATTCAGACCAAAAGAGTAAAATTAGAGTATATGTAAAATTGTCTATATCATCGGTTCTCAGCTGGATGTTATTCCCCCCGCCCCCCACCTTCAGTTATTTGGCATTGTCTAGAGACATTATTGGTTGTCACAACTGGGGAGGGGGACTACTCATATCTAGTGGATAGAGACTAGGGGTGCTGTTAAACATTCTACAGCACAGTGTCTGTCTCCCCACAACACAGAATTACGTACAGCCCACATTTTAAGTAGTACTGTAGAAAAACACTGGCCTAAATATGATCTAAACCCATCATGTTTGATTCATTATAGAAAAGTGAATCTTTCATTACTCCCGGTATTAGAAAGGCACGTTAAAACTTGTCATTCCATGGGATCAGTTTGCTTTTAAAAATTAACTTTCAAGTTGTTTTTAATGTTTTTCAAGATGCTATTTTCTTTGGCGTTAGTATTAAATCTTTCCTATATTTAAGTACATTGGGAAGTGTGGAATCAGTATTTTTTTTCTTTATCATTTGGATCAAATATTCACTTGAGGAAAAATATATAGTCCCTTTAAAATGGACCTCAGGTGGTATTGTATTTCCTGAAGCTTGAAAAACTTAAAAAAATTCTTTTAATGTTTATTTATTTTTAAGAGAGAGAGAGACAGAGTGTGAGCAGGGGAGGGGCAGAGAGAGAGGGAGACACAGGATCCGAAGCAGGCTCCAGGCTCCAAGCCATCAGCACAGAGCCTAATGTGGGGTCTTGAACTCATGAGCCAAGAGATCATGACCTGAGCTGAAGTCCAACGCTTAACCAACTGAGCTACCCAGGTTCCCCAAGCTTGAAAAACTTTTAATCCAGAGTTGGCTTGTTTTGGTATGATATGTTGCTTTTAATAAGTAGTGATGTTATAATCACTACTCATATAAAACAGTTTTTAAAAAATTTTTCCCTTTTGGCCCTGAATGCAAAGGTTAACATGTCAGTGCTCTCCGAATTGAAATAAATAAAGCTGCATAATAATGAAGATCATTCTTTTAAATGTTACATGACCATATATAATTTGGTTGGTATAATTTATATAACCACATATAACATTTCTTTTCAAACAAAGGTCAACAATGAAGATCCTTTTGGTTCAGCCACATCAAGCTCTGTCAATAATGTGGTCATTAAAAAAAATGTGCTTGAGGAAACATCAGTCAAAAGTGAAGATGTACCCCCAGCACTGCCACCAAAGACTGGAACTCCAACAAGACCCTGCCCACCACCACCTGGTATGAGAGTTGGTATCTTTCTTAAGTCAACTGAGATGCTTTTTCTCCTTCTGAAAAATATTGGTGTGGGTCTCATAGACTTAGATAAAGGGCTTTAAACAAAACAAGTCAAAAAAGATGACAGAAACTGTTCTGACCTCCGTACAGAATTACAGACATGTGCCTAAGAGGCTAGCATGGGTAACATGAACCACTTTTCTGGCAAGAGCTCATTTCTTTTTAAATCATTGTAGAGTGGCAGTAAATGGAAAGGACAGTATCAGTGAAATGGCTTGCTTTTTGGAAACTCATTGATTACCATTTACCCAACAGTTTTCTCACTTTGGTGCTTTAATTAAATTAATTTCTGTAAGAGAAGATTAAGTTGAAGTCCCCTTCTTTTCCTGCCCAATGCAAAAGTCTTCCTTAAATCCTTTGATGTGGCAATATATTGCCTTTTGGTATCCAGAATTCAGCAACATAGCAATTTAAAAGAAGGTATTTTTCTTGAAGCAAAGTATTATCTTACCTCACTTAGTAAGAGATTCCTTTATTTTCTGAAAGTAATTTTTTTGGTCCAGGAATAAATTCTTAATGTTTTTAGTTTTTAGTTTTGTTTTGTTTTTAACGAAGATAGTTCACAAGAAGTGGCTAAAAAGGCAATCCCTGAGTAGACATAGTGCTGCTAGGCTGTTATGTGAGAAGACCTATCTGGTACATGGTTATTTTAATCACGTATCACTCCTTGGCAAATTTTTAGCCACAGTAGTTACAGATTTTTATGCTTGCCTTTCATAATAACCTCCCTGTGGTATTTCTTGGGCAGATTATTTTTTTCTTTTTTGACTTAAAAAATTGCATGTACAATTGTTAATACTCAATTGTCTGTTGGAAAATCAGGTAAACAAAGTAAATGATTTCTATCTTTTAAGGAAAAAGAGCCTATATTATATATTTCTAGAAGGTAAGATTGTCAAGAGTATATTAAAAAACAAATAAGTCAACAAATAATCCCATTGAAAAATGGGCAGAAGACATGGACAGACATTTCTCCAAAGAAGACATTCACATGGCCAACAGACATATGACAAGATGCTCAGCATCACTCTTTGTCAGGGAAGTGCAAGTCAAAACTACATGATGTCACCTCACACTTGTCAGAATAACTAAAATCAAAAACACTAGAAACACAAGTGTTGAGGTTGTGGAGAAAAAGGAACCTTTGTGTACTGTTAGTGGGAATGCAAGCTGGTGTGGCCAGTGTCAAAAATAGCATGGACGTTACTCAAAAAATTAAATATAGAAATACCATGTGATCCAGTATTTCCACTACTGGGTATTTACCCAAAGAATATGAAAACACTAATTTGAAAAGATTTATCCACCCCTACTTTATAGCAGCATCATTTACAATAGCCAGGATATGGAAGAGCCCAGATGTCCATCAACTGATGATTGGATAAAGAAGATGCAGTATATATATATATATATATATATATATATATATATATATAGTGGGATATTACTCAGCCATAAAAAAGAATGAAATCTTGCCATTTGCAACAACATGGATGGATCTAGAGAGTGTAATGCTAAGTGAAATAAATCAGAGAAAGACAAATACCATATGATTTCACTCATATGTGGAATTTAAGAAACAAAACAGATGAATAAAGGAAAAAAAAAAGAGACAAACCAAGAAAGAGACTCTTAACTGTAGAGAATAAACAGATCATTACCAGAGGGGAGGTGGGTGGGGGATGTGTGAAATAGGTGCAGGGGATTAAGAGTTACAGTGATGAGCACTGAGTAATATATTAGAATTGTTGAATCACTACACTGTACACCTGAAACTAATATGATACTTTATGTTAACTATAATGGACTTAAAATTAAGAAAAAAACACAAATGAGTCAATTAGCTTAAGTTTTTTTGTTTTTTGGTTTTTTTTTTAATTTTTAACATTTATTTATTTTAGAGAAACAGAGTATGAGCAGGGGAGGAGCAGAGAGAGACACACACAGAATTCGAAGCAGGCTCCAGGCTCTGAGCAGTCAGTGCACAGCCTGACGTGGGGCTGGAACTCACAAACTGTGAGATCATGACCTGAGCCAAAGTCGGATGCTCAACCAACTGAGCCACCCAGGCGCCCCTTATTTAAGTTTTATACCTATGTGATGCCAACAGAGAAATTATTTTTTTAAATCCTAAGTAAAATAATATATAATCTAAGGATTTTCAGCAAAATGAGTATACATCACTATAGAAGTGTCAAGGAAAAAAGGATGGTTTGTTGGAGAGAGCTTAAAGAGACTGGGAGCTTAAAGATCTGGGTGCTAAATCTGAGTGTCCTCAGACTAGCTCTGTGATCTTGAGTGTGTAATTTCTTTAAAAAAAATTTTTTTAAATGTTTATTTTTGAAGGAGAGAGAGACAGAGTGTGAGTGGGGGAGGGGCAGAGAGAGGGAGACACAGAATCTGAAGCAGGTTCCAGGCTCTGAGCTGTCAGCACAGAGCCCAACGTGGGGCTGGAACTCACAAACCGCGAGATCATGACCTGAACCGAAGTTGGACGCTTAACTGACTGAGCCACCTATGTGCCCCTTGAGTGTGTAATTTCATATGTCTGAGCCTCAGCTGTCTGAGCTGTTAGATGGTGACAAAAACTCCAATTTTGCCTACCTTCACAGGATTGTTAGAAGGATCGATTTGAACATCTTTTGTAAGCTGCTACAGTGATGAAAAGACTCTGTTATGATTGCTATTAGCAGCTTAAAAAATTTTAGGAAAAATACGTATTTGAAAATATTTAACACCTGTATGTGTCATTTTCCTTCAAGAAGTACTAAGTTAAGACTTTAAAATTAGAGAACTTGTTTGAAAATGGTGATGAGTTGAGCGACAGCAAAACACTGTGGTTTGATCAAAAATTAGTTTATCAGCAACCACAAAAGTTTAGGCCCTGGGCTTCAAAACATTCTCTTCATTCTTCAATTTGAAATATCGTAGGTGGCAAAAAGGAGGTGGGGTACACCAAGGTAAGTTTTAATCATGTTCCCAGGTATTAGATAGATAGATTGATCCAGAGAAAAATCAGAAGAATATAGTCTTTTATTTTATTTTATTTTATTTTTACTTTTACTTTTATTTTTTTAATTTACATCCAAAATAGTTAGTGTATAGTGCAACGATGATTTCAGGAGTAGATTCCTTAATGCCCCTCATCCTCCTTCCCACACCCCCTCCAGTCACCCTCTGTTTGTTCTCCGTATTTATGAGTCTCTTATGCTTTGTCCCCCTCCCTGTTTTTATATTATTTTTGTTTCCCTTCCCTTATGATCATCTGTTTTATCTCTTAAATTCCTCATATGAATGAAGTCATATGATATTTGTCTTCCTCTGACTAATTTTGCTTAGCATAATACCCTCCAATTCCATCCACGTAGTTGCAAATGGCAAGATTTCATTCTTTTGGATTGCCAAGTAATACTCCATTGTATATATACTGCATCTTTATCCATTCATCCATTGATGGACATCTGGGCTCTTTCCATAGTTTGGCTATTGTTGATAGTGCTGCTATAAACATTGGGGTCCATGAATCCCTTCAAAACAGCATACCGGTATCCCTTGGATAAATACCTAGTAGTGCAATTGCTGGGTTATAGTCATTTTTCAGAGGTCATTTGCCCTTACTCCTGCTCTATCAGGCTGAGGTTATAACAGCAAAGACCATTTCTGTCTTTATTTTTTGTCATCTCTTCCTGTTTCATCCTTTCCTCTCTCTTCTTGGGAACATGCTGCTTTGGGGAAGACAGGATTTACTCTCTGGGCAGAAATGATTCCTGGCCCATTCCTTTCCCCTTTGCTGTTTCTTCATTTAGCAACATATAGCTGGAATGTATTTGAGAGGTTGTGTCTTAAAGAGTTGAGGACTGACCTTTGGTGTGGTCATTAAAGACCATACTAAAAAATGTGCTCTAGGCACTCACCTCCCTTCCCCCACCCCCAGTTCTTTAATGCTCTCTGTGTTCATGTTCTTCTGTGTTTGTTTGCCATTTTTGCATGTTGAGTTAATTGTAATGATTTTGATCCAGGGAAAAGACCCATCAACAAATTGGATTCTTCTGATCCTTTTAAACTGAATGATCCATTTCAGCCTTTCCCAGACAATGATAGCCCTAAAGAAAAAGATCCTGATATGTTTTGTGATTCATTCACTTCTACTACTACCACTGCTACCACTACCAATAAAGAGGCTGACCCAAGCAATTTTGCTAACTTCAGTGCTGTAAGTACTGTGAATGGGCTGGTTGGGGGAAAATATTTCCATTTACAGTTTAAAAGGTTTTCAGAGATTACTTTGGAGTCTGCCAAATTTGCATCATTTCAACTAAATTTACCAACATACAAAAAATGACCTATATTCCTCTCCCAACCAAAATTTGTTTGATTCTGTTTTGATGGTTCTAACATTGTTCCATTGCACAAATGATTTTAGTAGTCTTAGTTCTTGTGATATATACCAGTTGTTTTGCAAACCCTTCTCTTAGTCTTAGTAAACATATAAATGAAATCTTGACAGTTATTATTTTGCAAATTGTAATGGATGATGGGCCATTAGAGAGTCATTTGCTGTCTGCCCGCTGGATGAATAATGGCAATAATGAGCTTATGTATTTGTAACTGTGTATGTGTGTTTGTGTATAAAGTTTTCGTGATTTCTGGAGACCTGTCAGCAAGTATTATATGAGAGGATAAGGCCAAGGATTCTTTGAATAGAAGGCAAAACTCTGTTTTTTATAAGATAGTATTTTTAAAATGTAAATGTTGGTTTTATGAAATAAATACAATTGTCAAGCTAAACAATCTTTAATTATTTGGAGGGCTCTAATTCACAATTAGAAATTCCATATATTCCATATTTACTCTGCATTCTCCCAGAGCTGACTGAAATAGGCAGACCATTAAAAACACTGGAAAGATGCTGTGATAACCCATAGATAAGGGCTATAAGATCACAGAAATGGAGTAACCAACTATGGAGGTGTCACTCTGGAGGGACAAAGCAGTGATATATATTCCATCATTATTTACATAAAAACAAAGCTTTTTTTAAATAAGAATCTTCGAGTAGGTAACAGAAGCTTCATTTCCCTAGATTTTTTTTAGACAACGACTTTCATAGTGCCTCTTCTATAATTTTCCTCTGCTTACCACCTTAGTCCCTTGAGATGTATTTGGAAATAGAAGATCTGGGTAACCCTGGCCACAGTCTGTCTCATGTCTCCCTCGGTATAGCATTGGGTCATTCAACCAGGCAATGTATCCTTATAGCTCTTTCTGGTTGGAGAGGAGGTAGCCAGGAATCTGCATGCAGACAAAATTAGACTAAGCTACCTTTCATTCTTTTCTTTTTTTCCAGCTTTTGACTATGTACTCCATAGTCAGAAGTCCAGTGGCTTCTTCTGAATGTGAAGGAGCAGAATAAGAATCAATATTTTGAATACTAGAAAATGGAGTGTCAGAATTATACTGACTTAACTTTGTTACATAGAATTTGAGTTGTTTCAAGCAGAGAATCCAGAAATTGCTCTCTTTAGGAAATTATAATCTGCTTATTATAAAATACCTTCTGGCTGTGGTATTTAATATCTTAAATATGATTTCAGCAAGTCAGAATCTTATTGGAATAAGTCTTGAACAATAGTAGAGGCATTATGCTTATTTTATACTTCAGAATTTCAATATAGTATAACGCAACTCATAATAAAAATGCCTGCCTTTTTTCATTATGAAAGATTTGTTAAGTATTGTTAAGTTTCAAACTCCCTCTAACTCACTAGGGAAAAAGCTACCATCTTCAAAAAGCCTGACAATTTCTTTAATTTCATCATGTTATGGTATTCCTTTGTATGACAAGACTTCAAACCAAGGAAAACTTTTTTATTTTGTATCTGTCAGTGTTGCTGTTTTGGGTAGATAAAAATATTTCCCTGACTGATGTTAAGGTTTAAGGTTTATTAATGTTAAGTGTATAGTTTTATTTAGACTGCATCAAAAAGTTCTCAGTGCCTGCAAAAATCTTTACAATGCATTAAAAAAATAATTTGGTCCACTTCTTGTTTAGTATACCCAGTATGCTTTTTTTATGTATAGCAAAATCAGCATATTCTTGCTACATAGTTTTTCTGTACATGAGAGCAAGGGTAAGGTAGGAAATCATCAGTAGGATTAAGCTGAAATGATTGATCATGTGAGGATGCTCCCTGAGGTTGAAGTAATTAGTGTTTTGCATTACATTAAAAGGCTAGCCTACCTGTTTGTAAATGTCCTAATTCACCTTAAGCATTTCTACTTTTTAAAAGTGTTTTAATATTTAGTTTTATAGACTTTCTATCAGTAGACTGTAATAACTTTTAAAATTAAACCACATTTAATAACTGGTAAAACTAAGTGTGTTTTCAGGGAAAAAAAATTAACAGGTAGCAAATAAGACTATTCCCAGAGTCCTTGCAGGTGAAACAAGTATTTAATGTCCTTTGTAACAACTGTTTTCCTTCTTTTTGTTTGTTTTACTCATTAACTTGTTTATCTGTCTTTTAAATGGCAGTATCCCTCTGAAGAAGATATGATCGAATGGGCCAAGAGGGAAAGTGAGAGAGAGGAAGAGCAGAGGCTTGCCCGATTGAATCAGCAAGAGCAGGAAGACTTAGAACTGGCTATTGCACTCAGCAAATCTGAGATATCAGAAGCATGAAGAATTCTCCTGTCCTTTGTCAACCATACAGTATTCTTCTTCCTGAATACTGAAGCTCTTTACAGTGTGTATGAAAACTACCTATGAGCATGGGAATACAAAAGGTTTGCAATTCCTGTAAATGTGACAAAAGTTTGTTTTGGTTTTTTGTTTTTGTTTCTTACTCCATTTCAGATTTGTCTTTTTTTTTTCTTTCCACCTATAAAAGCAGTAACCCAGTCAGACAACTTCACCTACACCCCTATTCTGGTGTGCATTTACTGTGAGCTTTTGCCTGCCTGTGCTTTTACTTGTAAAGCTAGAGTACCCAAGCTTCTGCCTTCTGGAATATACAGAAATAGTTTCATCCCTGTGCTACCCTTGTTCTGTAGTTACTCTGATGATAGCCAGTGGGGTTCTTAAAGTTTGCAGTACTCTTCTCTGATTTGAATGGTTGAGGGAGGGGAAGGGAAAGAACATCCTATTTCTTTTATGATAGTGAAAATTGGCTAGTTTAAAGTATATGTTTGTATTTCCTTATAATTAATACCGTTCAATTTGTTTTTTATAGACAAGGAAAAATATTTTGCGTAAATTGACTCCACTATTGAAAAAGGAATGCTTTAGATTGAACCATTACAGCTTCAGATTCAATCTTGTCCTAAATAAAAATGTTAAAGCCTCATGTGTGAAATATACTTTTAAAAAAATTTCTCTGGATTTAAAGAATTTTAGATGAACAGATTACCTCTCCATAATTTTAAGTACTAGATAGTGGAGAAAACCGTATCACTTAAAGTATCGTCATCAGTATAAGGTAAGCAAAAATCTTAACATGGCAGCCATTCTGCCATTGGTATGGCACTGTCCTCCTTAGTTCATGGTAGGTTTATTTTTGTACTTTGCAGAAGAAACTTTAGCAAGCTAGAACTGGAAGGTACTTTAAATTTTTGTATACATATATTTTTGTTTCCTTTAATGAAGGCTCACTTACTTGAACTGTAAAAACTTCCACTGAATACAAATGAGAAGTGACATGTATTAAATCATATTATTGTTTTTTGTCCATCTTTGTGGTTTAAAATAGTTAATTCTCTTCCTGGGTTTGTTTGTTTGTTTGTTTGTTTGTTTGTTTGTTTGTTTTTTAACCTATAAAATTGGCAGGCTAGCAAAAAAAATCTTTTTTTTTTTAATTGGGAGAGAAGAGACCTACCAAATTGTCAAAGCTCTTCATGTGTTCAAAGCCTGTCTCCTGTAAAACTGACCTAGCAGACAAGCTGAATTTGAAATAGACTGTGGTGTAGGCTGTAAATTGTAGAATAACCTTAGTTTTCTTTTAACATCAGTAATTGACTTAGATAATGTATTGAATACCAAGATGAAAAATGCACCTACAAACTAAAAATCTCTGTGGTCACCAAGTCAAGGTGGTATTGATCTGTGTTAATCAGAGTAACTTATTGCCTAGCCTATGAATAAATTCCAAAATATCCAATTCATTTTATCTTGAAATGGTGCTTTTTTTTTCTCTCCACACACAATTTAAAACAAACTTAAACCACATTCTTGCACTGCTTTTTTCTACTTTTATAAATTGAAACATTTCAGCATAGAAGTTATACATACGAAGCAAGGGCTGACTCATAATCGTAAGTGTTTAATTTTGATAAACTAATCCAGTGACCTAAGGATATACTACAAAAGTTGATTGAGAGGGTAGTGTTGGGAGTTGTTAGGTAGTGGTTTTGGGGGTTTTTTTCCTTCCCCTTAAACTTCAGGAAAAAGGTAAGTTGACTTGAATAACCTTCTTTTGCACTGGGAAAATGAACAGATGTATGAAATGCTTTTAAAATATTTTTTTTAATTAAAAAGCCACTCTGGAAAATATTAAATATCTGTAACTTATAAACACCAACTTTCGATGTAATAAATGTACCCTAACCTTATGTTTGTTTAACTGGATTACATAGATTCTTATCTTTTGTTAAAATATGTGTACTCAGTGGGCCAATATAATATTAAAGTATGTATATATATTATATACATATGTATGTGTGTGTGTATATATATATATATATATATGTGTATATATATATATATCTCGCTCCATGCTCACTTGTAGAAAATGAATGTCTTAGAGTCATTTGTGATTACATTTTATGTCGTTGACTCTGGCTGCAGAGCCTGTGCTTTAAAAGGACAGATAAGTATTCCTGAGAGCTAAGTGGCACTACTTACAAAGTTTTAACCATCTTCCACATACTTGTTCAAATTTATTTGGGCTCTCTATAGACTTTTCTCTTATGTTTCAAACTTCCAAACTGTAGCCTGTAATTATGAGAACAATAAACTTTAAGTAATAATAAAGCATACTATCCATATATCCTATTTGAAATGGAGTTTTGCAGTTCTCTGTTACATCCATGCTGTTTCCAAGGAGGGGTAGGTATACAGTCAGCACTGATTAATATGTGTAAAGTGCTTGACGCGGTACCTGGTATAGAGTAAATACTCAATAAATATCAACTACTATTTTTAGTTATCATGTCCTGTTTTTGTGAAAGAAAGATAGGAAATGTGTATGCATAGGGACAGTGTCTGAAACATACATGGCTTTGTGTATATTTGTTGAGTGAGGATTTGTGACCTGGACCCTAGGAGGGCACCATGACATAAAAAATTCATGCAGTCCTGGGATTGAATCCCTAGTCTGCCAGTTTGGAGAAAGATATCTTTGAGAAACTTACTTAGCCTCCCTGAGCCTCATTTTCGTTATCTAAATGAATATTGTAATACTTGACTCATAGGATTTTTCTGAAGGATTTCACTTTGGCAGCTTTTTAATGTTACTTACTTTAATTAAAGTCAGCCATGTTATTATTGGTAGTGAAAGTAGCTATTGGTCTCCTTGTGATGGCAGTATGAGAGTGGAGAATGGCAGGACAGGCATTTAGAAAGTTTCTTTCCCTCTTTGACCAAGGTTTTTGGGTTTTTATTTTTGTTTTTGTTTTTTTTGTTTTGTTTTTAAGAGAGAGAGAGAGAGCACGCGAGAGCACGCATGTGGGGGGAGGACAGAGGGAGAGGGAAAAAGAATCTTAAGTAGTCTCCACACCCAGCACAGAGCCTGACGTGGGGTTCGATCTCACAACCCTCGTGACCATAAGATCATGACCGGAACCAAAATCAAGAATTGGACACTTAACCTACTGAGCCATCCAGGTGCCCTTCTTTGACCAAGTTTTAGTTGAAAGGTGTGTAGCCGAAACTGTAACCAAAGGGGAGGCATCATGCTTCCAGAAAAATCTAAAAGAAAAGTATTGCAGGCAACAGTAGTAACTATTGGATCGTGCTCTAAAGGTGGAGAGATTTCAACAGTTGTAAAAGTTGGAGAGAAAGTTCTTCTTCCAGAATAATGGAGGCACCAGAGCAGTTCTAGATGATAAGGATTACTTCTTATTTAAAGATGGTGACATTCTCGGAAAGTATGTAGACTGAAATAAGTCATTATTGAAATGATTTTCAGATGAAGCTGCCCATTCCACTGAAGTTCTGGAATCTTTCATCATATAAATAATTTCCATGTCTCTTTTATAATAAACTGATTATATCTTAAAAAAAAAGGAAAGAAAAAGCCATTGGTTATTGAATACATGTTGAGTGTGAAGCACTATACTAAGCATTTTATCTGTGTTTTCTTGTTTAATTTTACAACAGCCTTAAGTAGTACTATTATCATCCTCTATTTGAAATGGGTAAACTGAGGCTCAAAAAAATTAAAACAAGTAGATTTGCCAGGATTTGAACTCTGGTCTCTCTAATTCTAAAACATGATACTCTTTCCGGTTTACCATGCTTTGTCTTTGTGTGAAAAAGTTTGTTTCTAGGAAATACCAAGAACAGGACATGATAAAATAATAACAACAAATAACATATTAATCTCCAGGCTGAATCCTTAGTGTTTTACATATATTAGTTCATTTAATCCTCACAATAACAGTAACTCTGTAATGTAAACATAATAATAATTATTATTGTCCCCATTGTATAGAAGAGATGCCCCACTAAGCCATGGTTGTGTACCTAGTAAGTGGCAGAGTTGGCCACTTTTGAACTCAGGAATCTGGCACCAGAGTTTTAACCACTACTTGCTATTTCTTTTAAAGGTGAGAAGCCAGAGGAGAAATATCATAAATAGAATAATCCATGTAATATCTGCTCTTGATTAATGAAATAGACCTACTACATAGCGCATGGCATCTCAAAGACATTTTCCAATTCATTCTCATACTTAATCCTTACAAAGATTTAGAATAGTTTCTGACCCATGAAGGCACTCAACCATTGTTAGTTGTTAATATTACCATAAGTGATAAGTAAGTACATAGGGGAGATGGTCAATGTTGCTTTTATTAAAGAAATACAAATTTTAAAATCACAAAGGTAGCAACAATGAAAAGTAATTTATCAGTACTTGCAAAGCTCTGAAAAATGCATAAAATGGTAGGCAAAGAGTAGTTTTTGAAGAATTTGCTGCACAAAGGGATGAGGCATTCTGGGCAGAGACGATGACTACATATAAAAGACAAAGTGAGGGCACCTGCGTGGCTCAATCCAACTCTTGATTTCGGCTCAGGTCATGATCCCAGGGTTGTGGGATTGAGCCCAGTGTCAGGCTCTGCACTGAGCATGGAGCCTGCTTAACATTCTCTCCCTGTCTCCCTCTGCCTTGCTCCCCTGCTTGCATGCACATGCTCTTTACCTCTCTTGCCCTTTCGCTCTCTCTCGCTCTCAAGAAAGAAAGAAAAAGACAAAGGGGTAGGACATGGTATAGTGTGCTAGCAAGTAGCAGGTATCAAAGTAATTCACTGTGGCTAGAGTTTAGGTCTGTGGGCAAAGAGTGAAGTATTTGTGTTTGTATGTAAGAAAGATCTTATTGGTGGTGACTTGGAGGATTGCTTTACGGGGAAATCAGGCAAGGCAAGAAGAGCAGGTGAAGGTTGCTGGCATCATTCAGGTGAGATGGTAAGGAGCTAAAATGTGGCTATGGCTGAGGCCTGAGAGATGGGGACCAATTAATTTAGGAGAATTAGCAGGCCTTCAAGGCTGATTAGATGTATATGTTGAGTGAAAGGAGTGGTTCACAAACTTTGCAAGCACCAGGATCACCTGGAGGGCTTATTAAAATACAGATTGCAACCCTATCTGAGTTTTTCTGATTTCAGTAGGTCTAGAGTTGGACCCAAGAATTTGAATTTCTAACAAGTTCCCAGATGATGTTAAAGTTGCTGGCCCAGGGAACCTAACTCTGAGAACCACTGGAGTAGAGGCTAACTTCCAAGCCTCTATTCTGCAAGTTTTATTAAATCTACTAATTTAGTTTGCCATGCTGTTGCACCTTGTCATTCTATACTTGACTTATGGATTCTGTTTCATAGTGTAAAGCACTTCCATTCTTTTTTGTGGATAGAGTTATTTAAAAAAAATTATTGGAAGCTAACAACACTTAACTATTTGCCAGTACTATTTGAAGCACTTTATATATAATGATTCCTTTTATTCTCCATAACAGTCCTTTAAGTTCGGTACTGTTATTTCTAGTTTAAAGACGAGGTACAAAAAGGTTAAATAATTTGTCTAAGATCCAGAACTGACAAGTGCCCAAGCTAGGATTCTAATCCAGGCAGTCTGACTCCAGAATCCATCCTCAATCACTCTGTTCTGCTGAAAAAACCTTATATTAAGACATTATTGATGCATAGATCTATAGTGTACCTCTTACTGGCAGAAATCCCTAAATGTCTGAGTGTTGGAAACGTACAGTGAGAAAATCAGTCATTCCATTCACCTTTTGCTAAGGTGTATTGTGTTCCAAGTGCTGTGCTGGGCTAGGGACATAGAAGACTCTTATGAGGGCCTTGCCATCAGTGGTGATGCAATAGGAGGGATAAACATCTTCTCTTGATTAATTCCACAACATTACACACTGAGGATTATAATAGGAATGCCGGGACACCCAGAGGAAGGAGAGAATAGTTCTAGCCCAGATGATCGGGGAAGTCTTCCCAGAGGAAGTATTCTACTTCTAGCATTGGTAAAAACAAATGGTGACTAGAAACTTTTAAAAAGTATAGCTCTCACAAGGCCGTACTTGTTGACGTTAGGGCTCTGTTGACTGAGAAATCCTGGCAGTCTCCCAGGAGACCTCTTAAGCAGCATTTATTAATTAGTGAATTCAGCGTGGCCCAAGGTCTGCTCTTCAAGTTTAGAAACTTGATTTTCATCAGTAAAACAGAGCTCCGATTAAGCAAGTTCACAGGGACTACTGTAGAGACCAGAATGTCAGTTTTCAGCAAAAGTTGCCACAGGGCTTAGAACACCCACAATTGGTTGAACAAGATTTCCCTCTTGCCGGTGGTGCCAAGATGCCTCCTGCCTCTGAAGCTCCTCTCTCTCTGCAGCCAGGGCTGCCTGGGCCATCTGATGAACACATTTTTTAGATTAATATGTTTAATCAGGTTACAGTCTGGTTTGGCTGGTTGAGTAGCTATAGCTAGTCTCTCTTTGAGATGACTTTGCATATCTTTGCTTTCATCCATTGTATGTGGACTTTATAGCTTAACTCCTCCTGAGGCTGACTTTCCCCAATTTGAGTTCTTAGCGAAGCATCTCCCTGGGTCTTTGATTACACATTTTCATTGATTATATTATTTATTGTGTGTATATATGCCAGGCCTTCTCCCTGACCCATCCTCCTCCAAGCCATCAACATGCCCTAACCATTCTGCCTTTTATATATTTCTCAAATCTATCCTCTCCATCCGCAGTTGGATCTCCACTGCCCCAGTTCAGACCTTCATCATCTTTCTTGTAGACTTTGCCAAAACCTAATCTCCTTGCCACTAATCTCTGTTGTTCTCTTTTCTGTTTCCAAACCATCCTCTATGCTGCAATCAGATTCCTGTAGAGTCAAAATCCAAAATCTGCCCCTACCACTCCTACAATAAAGCATGACGCTGATTCCCATCACACTCAGGTTAAAATCCTAACCCCTTAGGAGGCCTTTTCTTCATAACCTTAATTTCTGATTGGTATTTGATCACTAATGGCTTGAACATGTAAGCTGTTTTTTCCCCCTTAAACAAATCTTGAGAAAATGCTGCTTGAAGGAAATAAAGGTACCTGCAATCAGATTATGGAGTAATGGGATCCTTTTGAAATGTGCTTAA
Organism: Prionailurus bengalensis; assembly: GCF_016509475.1. Taxonomy (NCBI): domain Eukaryota; kingdom Metazoa; phylum Chordata; class Mammalia; order Carnivora; family Felidae; genus Prionailurus; species Prionailurus bengalensis. The sequence goes on along the minus strand of NC_057345.1, from coordinate 41,281,167 downwards.
TTTTATACTAACTTGGTGTTTTGCAAGCAACAGGTGATACATTAGTTGGGTTGTGAAATCAGTTTAGTGAATCAAGCAGCATGGAAAAAAAATGTAAAGAATAGTATAGTACCAATAATCACTTTCAATAGTTACCAATTCGTATCCAATCTAATTTTATCTATATTCCTGTCCACTTGCCTCTCAAGTTATTTTTTTCCTCTCATGTTATTTTGAAGCAAATCTTATACTTCATTTGTAAATTTTTCAGCATGTTAAAGATCATCATTTTAAAAATTGTGAAATAGAATTTGTTATTGAATATGCACTGGGTCACAAGATAAAATGTTTATCACTGATTTTTTAACATCTCTCTTCAAATAAGAAAGGTAAGTAGGTACTAATGTTATGTATTCAGGTTAATAATACAGATTATCTCATGGAGGGGAAGGTGTGTCTTTGCAGAAAGACCCCACCTGTTTTTCTTCCCCACCCCAGTAAGTATATATAGACTGTATTCAGCTGCCCAATACGTAAGGGCTTAGTTTCAGCCTCTCCTGTTTGCTCTGGAGTCCCAACTTGAGAGGACTGAGTTATTTTGTGGAAAGGAAAAGGAATAAGGAAAAGTAGCTGATAGTTATTGAGGAGCTTCTCTGAGTCTAGCACTAAGGCTCTTAACATATATAACCCTATTTAATCCTCAAAACACTTCTAACAGAAAGAAAACTTGAGTTTATAGAGAGATGGAAATAACTTAGCAATGACCACCCTCCCTGCCCCAGCCCAACCCAGTCTAGTAGAGACCAAGCCAGGTTCCAGCCCAGGTGCCTTGATTCTGAGACCTGCTTTTCTACTACCAGGCTGCCTTTTGTATGCCTGGCCTTAAAGGCAGCCCTTTGGACCTAAGTGGTAACAAAGATCAAACACAGTAAACCTGGGCCCTAAACAGGAACTGATGTTCTCAAAGAAAACCCTGATTCATCACAGCTTTCTGAGAAAGTTTCTGGCCTTGTAGAAAGAATCCAGATCTCCGAGTCTTATGAACATGAGTCTAAATTCTGGCCTTATCATTTTCTGTGTGACTGTGGGTATACTTCTTAACCTCTCAGATAACAGTTTCTGTGAGGATTAAAGATGATGGATATGAAGTCTTTATTCCTTTGACATGGCAGATATTCACTAACAGCTGTCATGTCTGTGTTTAGGAAAACAGAAAAGGTAATGATACACTTTAGGAAAAATGTGTAACCATGGTTAAATTAAAGGGAATAAACTTCAGTATAACTGAACAGTTTATTGACATGGAACACTTCATTCTTCATGGATTGTGAATAAAACTGTTACATAGTAGGAGGTGCACATAACACACACTACGTGTTTGGCACTATTCTGTTTTGTTTGCATTAACTCATTTAGTCCTCACAACAAGCCTTGTGCTAGGTGCTTTTCTTATCCCCATTTTACACAGTCCCCATTTCAGATGAGAAAACTGAAGCAGAGAGAGAGGTTAAGTAACTTTCCTGAAGCGATACTCAGCTGTCAAGTGGTGAAGCCAAAATTCTAACTCAGGCATTCTGGCTCCAGAGCAAGAGAAAGAATAAAACCTGCTCTACCTTGGGGTTGTTATGAGATTCAAAATCAGATAAGCTTTGGGAAAGTGATTCACAAATGCCGAGTGCATTCTAAGAGCTTGTATGGCAGGCCGACTGGGGCTGGGGGTTAAGATATAGACTCAAGGGTGACTGCTTGGGTTAAATCCTCACTCTGCCACCTGATTAGCCTTTTTGACTTTGAGCAGATTACTTATTACTCTGCCTCATTTTCTCAACTGTAAAAATTGGGATTGTAAAAGGAAATACTTGATAGGGTTGTTCTGAGGATAAAATGAGCTGGTACATCTGAAAAGTTTAGAATAATGCCTAAGATAGTTCTAGACAACTGATGGTGATGATGATGATGATGAAGAAGATGATGGTGGCAAAGAGGAAGAGGAAGGAAAAGGTGAAGAGGAAGAACAGGAAACAAGTCTTGAAGTTTGAGACCACTGGGATTGAATCCTAGCTCCTTGACTTGATCTCAGGAACATTTCTTAACTTCAGACTCAAATATTCTCAAAACAGAGTTGTCTGAGTTAGAGGTAGGGTATGTAAAGGCCCTCAGCATAGTGCCTTCCACAGGGTAGAAACTATAAATATTAGTTCCTTCTTCATTTACTCTGCTCTGAGCACCTACTAGTGTAGCAGTGGTGCCAGCATCCATGCAACACACAGAGGTGAGATATTCTCTGTATTTTCAGCTAGAAATCTGAAGAGTAAAACTGGTCATTGATAACTAACATAAGGATTAAAAAATACGTAGTGCTAAATGCTGTGAAAGAGACAGGTACAAATGTAACCTCCAAAAAGGAGAGGTTCCTCCACTGAGGAGATACAGGTGGGCTTCCTGGAGGAAGTAATATTGCCTGTGGGCACAGAGGCTGGGTGGGACTTTAATTCTAAATGGAATTTGACTGGGCTCTGGGCCTATTATAGGAGGCCAGGCTTTTGAGGCCTTGTGATATTCATCCTTGTGAGCCCAGAAGGAAGTTGGCCATCTGTAATTCCCAATGCTGCCAAACTGGGCAAGGCCCTGTGGGCTGAGGGATTTGGGCCTCTAGGTGGATGTAACTGGAATTTCAAGATCCGGAAGCTCTAGCTTTGTGGTCAGATAGGCAGCATTCTCTGGCCCTTGTTGATCTGCCAAGACCATGACATGAATTCTCAGAGAAAGGGGGAAAGGTCGTGTTTTCTCTTCTACCAAGGAAGATTGAGAGAAACTGCCCTGATAATCCTTGAGGCTTCTGCCCTCTGCCCAGGCCTCCCTCTCCATTGCCCAGCCCACGTGCAACCACGGGTGGGGTTGGGGGGCCAGCAGCAGATAAAGCAGACAGACCTGGATGTAAGACCTAGCTCCACAGCTTAGTTTCAGGGAAGTCCATTTTCCCCTCTGAGCCCCAGTTTAATCAACTGTAAAATGGGAGTAAGTATTTAATAAGATGAAATTAAATGAGAACTTGTGTAAAAACACCTGGCTTAGGGCTTGGCACATTAGAGAAGGGCTCAGACTTGTCAGAATCAGTCACCATTTAGTAGATACATGATTTGTGTTGCACAAGTGCCTGCAATACAAACCCAAGCCAAAGGGAGACAGAAATGGTCCCTCAGCCACCCTGCCCCATCCTGTTTTCAACCTCCATCCTCTCACAGGAAAGTCTCCAGGGACCTTTGAATCCATCCTTCATGCTGGACTTACAGTGATCCTCCTCAAGACACCCTGCTCCTAGTCCTTAGCTGAGTCTCCTGTGGAAGCCTGCTGGACTGCACTGTCAGGGGCTCACCTTGCTCCAGAGCAGATTCATCTACTGGATAAAGGAAATTTTTGCAGGCCCCTCGCTGGCGCAGTACAGCATGCCACTTTTGATCCCAGAGCGATGAGTTCAAGCCCCACTTTGGGTGTAGAGCTTACTTTAAAAAATAAAGTGAAAATTTTAAACGCGCATAACCAAAGACAAAATACGCGGTTTCAAAGAAAGTTTGTACTGGAGACAGGCTGTGGCTCCTTCTCTTTCCCACACCTCCCACGGGGGCTCTGGGAGGCAGAAGTCTGTGCACAGCCTCCTGTCCCAGTGCCTTGCTTGCCAGCAGCCTCCACTCCCAGGCCAGGCAGCTCCTACCTACCTCCCTGCTCCCCTACCTGCCACTCCTACAGTCCCAACCCGCCCCCCACCCCATTCACGTAGAGCCCTGGCAATGCAGACTTCTGTACTTAAGCAGAAGGGAAAGGCGTTGGTGACATCATCGCCCCTCGGTTCAGTGGACTGGCTTCAGACTGGGATTGGAGAGGTCTGGTGTATATTATGTTCTAGTGCTGTCACTGGCCCTCTATGTAGCCCTGGGCCTCAGTTTCTCCTTGTGACTAACGATGGGTCTCGACGGCTCTGGACGAGAGTGGGCTTGCCCTGGGACCCCAGGTCCGCTCAGGGAACACCGACGTCCTTGCGGGGCTGGGAGGCGCTGGGCCGCGGCGGGGAGGAGCCGCAGGTCCGGCCCCGCCCGCCGGGTCCAGGTGCTGCCGCTGGAGCCGCCGCTACCGCCCACGCCGCCACGAGGGGCCGCCCGCGCCGCGGTCCGAATCCGGCCCGCGTCCATGGCCTTTCTGACCGCCTGGAAGGGGGCGGCCTCCGGGAAGAACGACCGCAGGTAGTAGGCAGGGGCGGGGACTCGGCGGAGGCGCGCCTGGGACAGAGGGGCGGCGGGCGGCAGCCGACGGGAGGGACGGCTGTGGGGGTACAACTGGAGACCGCAACGCGCTGGCTGCTGGGCGCGGGGTAACGGCCGGAGGGCCAGGGAGGGGCAGCCCAGCGCCTCTCACACCCTCACGTGCCCGCTGCTCGCGTGTCGTGGCCCCCAGCCGGGCTGGGGCTGAACCGGGGGACTAGTGATGCGCCCCCACCCCCCACCCGGGCCGCACCCGAGCCCCGCTTCCGGTGCCGCAGTCTGCGCGCCACCTGCGAGGGTGCTCAGGTGGGCTGGCCCTCCGGCGGGCTGGGAGTCAGGTTTGGGCGGCCGAGTCTCCCCTCAGCGGTAGGGCTCACGCACCTGGTCCTCCAGAGCGTTGCGAGAGGGGAGCCGTGGGCACCCTGTGTGCCCCGACAGGTGAGAGTAGGCACAGCATCCACCCCAACCCTGAGTTGTTCCTATCTGGGGGCAGCAGTGTCGGGGGAAATCTTGGGTGCCAGTGCTGGTCCATGGTGGAATTAGGTGCCCCCACAGCTCCTCCAAGGTCAGCCCTTCGGGGATGTGTCATTGTTTCCTGTGTGTCACCTCCACTTACCTAGCTGTCCCCACCTCCTGGATGAGTTGGTGTCTCCAGATGTGTTCCCTTAAGAAAGAGGAGAGGGGACAGTCCTCTCTTTTCTGAGCTTTGACACCCCCTCCCCCCAATTTCTTCCCTTTGCATACTTAAAGTTCACCCTCCTACTCCCTGGAGAAGAGCAATCCAGCTGCTCTCCCAGCGCCTCCATCTGACTGTCCTATGAGAACCTCAAACTCTGCAAGCCCCAAATCACACTTCACATCTTCACCCCTAAACCTGTTCCTCTTCCCATCTCAGTGAATGGCATAGTCATCCACCCAGTTGCCCAAGCCCGGAACCTGGAAGTCATCCCTTTCACCTCCCTCCCTCATCTCCACCCCAGTCTCCAAGTCCTGTTGATTTTCTCTCTGGTGTCTCTCAAAGCTATTCATTCCCCTTTGGACTATTGCAACATCCCCTAACTTTCCCAGTTCCTCCAGTCTTCTTTCCATGCACCCTTCAGACTGAACTTTTCTAAAGCACAGACAGACCATGTCATTTTTCTAAACTCCCATGGCTCTCTATCACTTAGAGGTTAAAGTTCAAGGCTCTTGAGAGAGGTGGTGACCTGCCTAGGCCCGTAACTCCCCAATGCTCACTCTGGTCCAGCAACACTGACTGCACTGTTCCAGGCTTCTCCGGGTTGCCTCTGCCTGGAATGCCATCCTCCGCTCCTGACATTCAGCCCATTAGGACTCAACTTAGGGTGGCCTCTTTTAGAGAGCCTTTCTGACCCCAATCTTGAGTCAGACTCAGAGGCTTTCAGCTTCTATGCTTTCTTCTCATGGTTCTCATTCAGTTCTCTCATTCTCATTTAACAAACAACTTTGAGCATGTACCATGCTCTGGGCATTGTACTAGGTGCTGTGGATATGGCATTACTACAGAGACACAACTCCCTGATTCCAGGAGACCATGTTCTAGTGGAAAAGACAAGTAACCAAATAAACAAATAAACAATGTTGTATAAAGCTTAAAATAGGGCCATGTGATGGACAATAAAATATATCATTTCCAGAGCATTCCCAGCAGTGAGGGTAGCTCATGTCAAAGTGTGATTTGTGTCTAGGGAGCAGAAAGGGAGTCCTTGAGGATCAGTGTCTGATGGGATCCAGGAGGCAGGCTGCTCCAGAACAAGGCAAGGAGTTTGGATTTCATTGTGTGTTGGGAAGCCACTAGAGGGCATCAGGGAGAGGATTTATATATTTAAAGATGACCCTGCTCCATGCTGACAGTGCAGAACCGGGTTGGGATTCTCTCTCTCTTCCTCTCTTTCTGCCCCTCCCTCGCTTGCTCGCGCGCGCTCTCTCTCTCTCTCTCTCTCAAAATAAATAAACTTAAAAGAAAAAAAAAAGGTAACCCTGCTACCCCAGGGAGAAAGGATTTGTTGAGGGACAGACCATTTCAACACTGAGTCTGTATCACCCTTTTCTGTCTCCCCGGTACACATGGACAGAGGACAGGGTCTTAGAGTGTGCTTCAGTTTTGATGAGGACATGAGGGAATAATTTCCAAGGACGGTGAGATCTCCTGGTTGGGATAGGGAACAATGGCTATGTCCAGATGAATTTATTGCCCAAAGCTTGCCCTGCCTGTGAGAATCGGGTTCTGCTCTGTCCTGTAGGCACCAGGAACCTTCTGAGTTTCAAATGTGTGCATGCTGCTGATGTCACAGTGTGGAGGGAGGTAGGGAGACCAGAGGGGAGGCTGGCATGATGATCCAGGGTGGATGCTGGGGTGTGGATTAGGAGAATGCAGGGTGGTGAGGGGGAAAGAAGCTAAGGAGGAAGAACTGCTAAGTGGTGAATAGACAGACTGGGAGGTAACACTCAGAATCACTAATGATGGGAGGGGGAAGGGAGACTGGCCAAGTAGAGGCCTCTGCATCCCTCCTTGGGCCTGGGTGAGAGAGTATATAGGAGGGCCTGAACACATGTGCCTTTATACTTCAGGTGGAACTTGCTGGACACAATATCCAGAGAACACTCCTAGTTGTCCCCACAAAGTCTCATACCTGAGGCACAAGACCAGGTTTCCATTCTCCCAGCTGTGACTTCCCTACCCTCACCCCTCATCCACCACGCTGTCTGGTCTCCCACAGCCTGGCCAAAGGGTGAAGATGTTGGAGGGTGCCCAGCCCCTAGGCTGCCAGTTACTAGCTCTATGGCCTTGATTCAATTACTTGGTCTGTGCCTACTTAAGTTTACTCACCTATAAAATCATAGCTACTCACTGAGTGGTGGGAAGACCTAATGAAGTCCCATTGGTTAAAGACCTAACAGATAGCCACTGGGGCATATTTGGTGTTCGGTAAATGTGAATTCACTTCCTTCTTAGCCTTCGTATGAGGTAACTAGGGAACTAGGGAACAGAGGAGATTCTGAAAGGTTTGGTAGCCAATGGTAGGATTCCAGGCACTAGAATTGGGTAGCCAGGAAGTGTTAGGAAAGAGAAATGGTGCCCATACATCTTACAGTGGGGACCACCAACTGCTGGCACTACAAACAGGGCCCCTTCTTAGCCATACCAGTAACCTGCCACACTCAAGACTGCTCCTGTAGGAGGCAGCACCGGGAGCAAAGGGGAAAGTGTAGCAGGCAGATTGCTTTTGAGAGAGTGATTAAGTAGCAGCGTTGCTGTGGGAGGGAGGGGCCCCTCTGAGAATGGAGGGGCCCAGCCAAAGAGGCTGGGGCTTCCTGGGACTGCCATCAACAGAATTCCTGCTGTCAGTTTGAGCCCTGAGCGCCAGGACCTGTCAGATGCCTCCAGGCAGGCAGTTTCGAATTTGGTGACTGGATTCTTGGAGCAGCTTTGGGGGCCCTTCCTCAGGACAGGATCTGGACTGGAGACCAGTGCTGAGTGTTCACCTCTACGATTCTCAGATTCTGTGAGTTAAGGCTCGGGTGATAATTCACAGGTGAACTGTGAGACTCAGGATTTAAAACTCCAGGGTTCTACACTATTGAAGTTTCTGGTCCCAAGGTTCCCACCTGCCTTCTGTTGTCAAGGACAGCCGCACAGGGTGTGAGAGGGTTTGCAGCCCTCAAATCCTCAATCTCTGGTGAGGATACCATGGGAAACTCCAGGTAACCTTTGTCCCTTTTTATTAAGGATTCTGACTTGGGACATTTTTGGTTCTGTCTTGAGGTCAATTGGAAATAGATTATGTAGGTTGCAGTGTTAGCTCTGCCAGCGTGCCAATTCCTGATTTATCTCCAAATCTGTGATTTGAGTTGCTTGTCCTTCTCCTGAAAATTTCTGCTTCTCAATTCAGTTTCTCTCTGCGGTCAGCTCCATTCTCTTGTAAGTCATTCTCTTGTACTTCTCTATTCTGTGCAAGGCATGACTACCAGCAGCTTCCAAGCTCAAGGCTTGGGATAGTAAGACAAAGCAGTGAAAAGCACCCTGGAGCCACACAGGCTGATTTTGGATCCTGACTCGGGGACTTTCTGACAGTGTAACTTTGGGCAGGTTATTTAACTTCTCTGTATTTCACCTTCCTCATCTGTAAAACGAGGGTGATGTTAGGACTTGCGTCACAGGGTGGTTATGAGGATTGTGTGAATTAACTTATGTAAAGCACTGAGAACAGTGCCTAACACATAGACAGTGTAACCAAGGAGTGTTACTGATTGTTGTCATTAGTCCCTCATCTAGAAGGGGCTTCTCCACCAGTCTAGTTTGAAAAAGCTCAGGGAAATATTCCAGTTGGCCATTCCTTCAACTAATCACTGTGCCCTGAGAGGTGGAATCAAATAAGAGGCTCTACCATTCGGCCAATGGGGCTAGAAAGGAGGGAAGGAGAAGTAGTTCCCTAAAAACATTAGGGGGGCTCAGTGTTGTAAGGTAAATGTGGCCAGTGAGCAGGCCTTTAAAATAAAGTCATAGTTTCATGAAGTATCCAAAATATGATTTCCCTAGAGCACCCCTGCCCGTCGCTCTGAGAGTCTTCCAGCTCAGCCTAAGAGCTGGGAACTAGTCCCTTGTAGCACCCTCTGGGGGCCTGTGCCACCCACCACTCTCCTGCAGTTGTGACTTTGCCGACCCCAGCCCCATTCTCAGCCTGACTACCACCACCACACTGGCCCAGGAGGGGTGGGGGGACTTATAGGGCAATGGTCCCTGAGGCTCTTCACTGTATCACCCCATCCCAAGGATGGGACACACCCTTCCCAATTCCTCTCCAGCTTGACCTAAAACCAGGCTGTAACTTTTTTTTTTTAATTTAAAATGTATATATAATTTATTGTCAAGTTGGCTAACATACAGTGTGTACAGTGTGCTCTTGGTTCTGGGGGTAGATTTCCATGATTCATCACTTACATACAACACCCAGTGCTCATCCTAACAAGTGCCCTCCTCAATGCCCATCACCCATTTTCCCCTCTCCCCCACTGTCCCCCCATTAACCCTCAGTTTATTCTCTCTTTTTAAGAGTCTCTTATGGTTTGCCTCCCTCCCTTTCTGTTTGTAACTATTTTTTCCCCTTCCCTTCCTCCATGGTCTTCTGTTAAATTTCTCAAGTTCCACATATGAGTGAAAACATGATATCTGTCTTTCTCTGACTTATTTCACTTAGCATAATACCCTCCAGTTCCATCCATGTTGCTGCAAATGGCAGGATTTCATTCTTTCTCATTGCCAAGTAGTATTCCATTGTATATATAAGGCTGCAACTTTTTAAAGCACCTTACGGCGGGGCGGGGGGGGGGGTGAGGTGGGCACCTGGGTGGCTCATTCGGTTAAGTGACCAACTCTTGATTTTGACCCAGGTCATGATTTCATGGTTCGTGAGATCAAGCCCTGCATCAGGCTCTGCACTGGGTATACAACCTGTTTAAGATTCTGTCTCTATCCCTGTGCTCCTCTTTGACTCATGCATGTGCGCGCGCACGCTCTCTCTGTCTCTCTCAAAAAAGAAACAAACAAAAAAAACACTTCAGGGAATCAGTAACAGAGGACTTTTATGATTCTGTGGCCCCTCATCAAGTCCCTCAACCATCCTGATAGGAGCCTAACTATAGAACTTCTACTTCTGTGATGGTACAGTATATGTTTTCCCACATCTTCCTTCCCAGGAGAGAGGAGGAAATTTCTCTCTTAAGCCAAGATTCCCAGGCCTTCCTTTCCTTTCCCAATACCAGCCCTCTTCAGATGAACAGCAGGGAAGAAATCTATTGCTTTTAGGTAAAATCTTTCCCCCACCCTACTAAGTGGCTGGATTTGTCCCATGTCCCCCAGCAGGACAATTATATTAGGACTTATGACAGTGAGTGGGACATCAGGTGCCCCATCCAGGTAGCCCTGTGCCAGATGCTCCATACCTTTTGACTCCCTTTTTTCCTCATGGAATGAAGTTTGTCCCTGCTTATTCCCTCCCACAGCCTCAGGTGTCCCTCTACTCCCTCGCAGAGTCTGCCCTGGCAAGACCCATCCCTGCAAGAATCCATCTCCAACTAATAAACACCCTCCCCCAGATAGAGTATCTAAGTCTCAGATTGAAGGTAACTCTGCTGCCTTTCCAAGTAGATGGATGGTTGGATACTTCCTTTATATGTAGGTGACTGAAGGGCACAAAAAAGCACTGTCCCTGAGCACAAGACAGGCCAGTCAAAGAAAGATGACCTCTCAGGGCACCTGGGCGGGGGGGGGGGGACTCAGTTGGGTAAGCATTCCAAGCGTTCCTTGATTTTGGCTCAGAACTTGATCTCACAGTTGTGAGATTGAGCCCTGCACTGTTAGTGCAGAGCCTGCTTGGGATTCTCTCCCTCCCTGTCTCTCTCTCCCTCTCTGCTCACACATGCTCTCTCGAAATAAATAAATAAACAACAACAAAAAAAAAAGGGATGATCTTTCCACAGGCTCAGTGCCCAGCACTACCCTCCCCTTTCTCCCTCACTTACTACTGCTCCCTCCAGCCCCAGCTTCTCTCCCCTGCACCCTCTGAACTAGGCCCCTACCTCTACAACATCCCCATCCCCTGCCACCCTGCTGCCTCAGTGATCTGATAACAGCGAGATCTGTGCTTGGCTGTGCCCTGATTTGACATGCATCATCACCTTCCATTCACCTCAACTCTGACCAGGGAGGTCTTGTTGTCTGCAATTTTAATAGATGAGGAAATGGAGCCTCTGTGTGCTTTCTCAAATGCATACACACCGGGGTTTTTTTCTTTAGTACTAATTTTGTATTCTGCTTTTTAAATATTTTCCCACCTTCCAGAAAACATATTCAGGCAATAATTACTGAACATCTGTGTGCCAGGCACTGTTTTGGGCACTAGAAATATATTAGAGAACCAAAATGAAAAAAAGAAAAATACCAGCCCTGCCCTTGTGGAGTATAGAATTTAATGGGGAGAGACAGAAAATAAATGAATAAGCAAAATATTCAGGATGTCAGAGAACAAGTGCTATGGAAAAAATCATGCAGGGTAAAGGAATAGGGACCATGAGGGCAAAGGTTACATTAAATAGAATGGTCAGGGAAGGCCTCATGGAGAAGGTGACATTTGAGCTGAGATCTGAAGCAGGTGGGGGAGTAATTATATGAATATCTGCAGGAAGAGCATTCTAGACAGAAGGAATAGCAAGTGCAAAGGGCCTGAGGTGAGAGCATGCCTGGCATATTTAGAAAAAAGCAAGGAGGCCAGAGTGGCTGAATATGAAGAGAGAGTAAAGGGAGATGATGTCAGAGAGAGATATGGGGGTGCAGGTCATTCAGGGCTTCGGGCCATGTGAAGACTTTAGCTTTTGCACTGAACACCACGGGGAGCCACTGCAGGGTTTTGAACAAACAAGTGACATGATCAGATCAAATGGGTCTGTTGCTATGTGGAAAAGATAATATGGGGACCAGGGAAGGAGCAGAGAAACTACCTGGGAGACAATGTAGTAATCCAGGCAAAGAAATTCTCTATAAATGGGGCACCTGGGTGGCTCAGCCAGTCGGGCATATGACTCTTGATTTCACCTCAGGTCATGATCTCCTGGTTCCTGGGTTTGAGCCCCACAGGGTGGAGCCAGCTTGGGATTCTCTCTCTGCCCCTCCCCCATGTGTGCGTGCTCTTTTCTCTCTCTCCCTCTCTCTTTCTCTCTCCTGCTCTCAAAAGTAAATAAACTTAAAAAAAAGGAAATTCTCTATAAACATAATTTAAATATCTGCAGAATATTTCACCCTACAAATTCACTATAATTCACTGAATTAATTCCTTATTGATGGGCCATTTAGGTTATTTCCAGTTGTGTCCTTATTATAGAAAACACTATGATGAACATCTTTGTACCAGAAATCTTTATATCCATGACTATTTCTTAAGACACGTTTGTTGTCTGGGACACCTGGGTGGCTCAGTCAGTTGAACACTTGACTCTTGATTTTGGCTCAGGTCATGATCTCATTGTTCTTAGGATCTAGCCCCATGTCAGGCTCTGGGCCCAGGGTGGGGAGCCTGCTTGGGATTCTCTCCCTCACTTTGCCCGTCCCCAGCTTTTGCATGCTCACACACTTTCTCTCTCTCTCTCAAAATAAACAAACTTTAAATTTTTTTTAAATGTTTATTTATTTTTGAGAGAGAGACAGACAGCACAAGCAGGGGATGGGCAGACAGAGAGGGAGACAGAATCTGAAGTAGGCTCCAGGCTCAGAGCTGTCAGCACAGAGCCCGATGTGGGGCTCAAACTCACGAGCCATGAGATCATGACTTGAGCCTAAGTCAGACGCTTAACGAACTGAGCCACCCAGGCGCCCTTAAATAAATAAAATTCAAACAAACAAACAAAAAAGACACATTTGTTACCTAGGTGTTACTGCATCATCTTTCTAAGGTTTTCATTCAAAATTCCAGTTGCCCTTCTGAAAGATGTTGCCAGTTTCTGCTCCCTTTGGCAGTGTGTGAGGTAGCACATTTGCCGTGAAGGTATGTAGTACGTGTCCAATTGGATGTCCTTGTGGTCCTGGCCAGGCCTGTGTGCACATCTTAGAAGAAATTCCTCTTCTCTGGACAGCCTTATATGGTTCCAAAGCTCTTTTGGGTCCATTTGCTCATTTCATGTTCACAGCAATCCTGTTATCCCTGCTTTATAGGGAAGGAAACTAAAACTCAAAGATCAATAATAAGGCCCTGTTCCAAGTGTTTTATGTGTGTTACCTCATTCAGTCCTTGCAGCAGCCCATGAGGTTGGTGCTGTCATCATCCCCCTTTCAGGGCTGAAGTCACTGATCCAGGGTGTCAGAGCTGGGGTGCTCACCTGCTCTCTGAATCACTCCCTGCCCTGCCTCAAGCTCATACAGTCATTTTCTTGGGGCTGGACAGCTAGGACATGGTGGGGCCAGGAATCCAGCCAGATCTTCCTGGCTCTGCAGTCCAACTTCTAACCCCCGACAGGATGCCAGTCAATGCCTGAAACACCTCATTAGAGCTCTGCCTCTTTTTTTTTTTTAATCAAAACAGTTCTTGGTCCCTCATGAGTGACTGGGGCTCCTTCCTTCGATCCACTTTCAGCAGCTCCTGGAGACCAGACTTCGGTAGAAGAGCTCATATCCCAGAACCAAGATCATCAGAGCAAGGAAGGGCTTTGAGCTCCTGGTCCATCCTTCTCTCCTCTTTATATGGGGAGAAAAGGAACCTAAGGGCTAGAGTGGGGTAGTAACTTGCCCGAGGTTACTCCCAAGCTAGCGGGAGTCAGAGTTCATGGAGAGGGAGGAGGCTGGCCCAACACGTAGGCCTAGGTCCTCCCTAAGAGTCCCTGCCAAGGAATATTTCAGAACTGTGACTGTCACAGCCCTGTTCAAGGGCCCTTTCTTGATGGGCCTGTTGATTGTGAATTATTAACCTGCCCAAGCCTGTAATCTGTTGGGTGGGGCCCATTCACTTTAAGAAAACCCGCTTTACAGTCACTAGCCTGCTGGGTTGTGGGGGGGGGGGGGTGTAGCTCTAAAGTCTCAATGGCTAGTTCTGGATTGGTAGAGACAGCTAGTGGACAGGTGCTTCATGCCAGGGAAAGGCCTGGAGGAAGGGACTGAGAAGGGGGGATGAAGGGGAAGGTGCCAAGGGTCAACCCAAGGAATGTTCAGTAAGCCTCACAGCATCCCTGAAAGGCTGGCACTGTTATCTCAGGTTTACAGATGGGGAGACTGAGGGTCAGAGAGAGAGGCAGAGCCGATTTCACAACTTAACGCTGTTTCTACACCAATGGCATCACTGTTCACATGCTCACAGCCTTATTTCTATGATACCCCTCCCATTTCCACATACTTTTCCTACGGGATAAAGAGTCAAGACCTGATTCCAAATCACACTTGGTCCAAGCCTCAGTTTTCTCATCTGTGGGATGGGAGATAAAGCCACTGTGGAGCTTTTTGGAGCATCCTGAGGAGGTCTCATGAAACAGATATTGATTGGGGCCCTTCTTAAGCTGAGAGATGGTGCTGGTAAAAGTAGTCCCTGGAGGTTCTCAGGGCCATCAGGTGTGGTGAGCCCAGTGATTTTTCTTGCAGGTTAGGGAGAAAATAAGAGAGGAAGCAGGCCTGGCGGCTTGCATGCACAAAGCACTAGGAAACTCTCCCAGCAAGGAAGGAAGGGACCCAGGACTCAGGTTACTCTCCTGGTCCCCACAGCTTGGCTGTCAGCTCTAGGTGGGGATGGGCAAGTCACCTGGGTTGGGAGGCAGAAATAATGATGACTCCTAGGCTGCTCAGGCTTCCGGCTGGGCCCAGAGCTCCTGGGGGCTGGGAGCTGCCTGGGTGGAGCCCTCCTGAGGGGTGGGCCACTTTGCTGCTCTGACTCATGAAGTGAGTGGCTGTAGCATCACTGCCACTGTTGTGTGGGGACAGCTCCAGCTCCAAAGGCAGCATGGCTGCTTATCTTGCTGAGCTTCAGTTTTCATCTGTAAAAGGTTGAGAATAATGGCATCCACCTCACCATCACCACCATCAGAGCACTGCATGTAACTGTGTTACACATCAGGCACCGTGCTGGGGATTTTAGATACATGAATTCTTAATCCTCACAACCACCCTTTGACGCAGGCAGTATTTCCATTTTACTGATGAGGAAACTGAGGCTCAGAGAGATGGTTAAAAGGATTAAATGAGATAATCCATGTTATACACTTAACATGTGTGTCATGTAATAAGCTTTTGGTGAACATCAGTCATTATTATAATTACCTCAGAGGGAAATGGTAAAGTGCTAGGCCTAGTGTTGGTATTTGGTGATTAATCAGACACTGATACAGAGATGTCCGACCAGATTCGACCCTCCAAAAGCTCCCAGTCTGATGGCAGAGACAGTCACATACAAACCTCACTCTACCACTCTCATACACAGATGGTGTCAGCCCAGGGTGATGAGGGCAGGTCAGAGGGGGTTGGGGCAGTGTGTGCCTAGGAAGCCCCTGACCCAGCTAGATGTAGTGCCTGAACTGAAACCTGCAGGGCCAGTAGAAGTTTTGGCATATGTCAGGCCCTTAATAAATGTTGGTCAAATACAACAAAGATTTACCTGTAGCTAATGTAGCACAAAGCTTCAGAACCCCTCACTCGGCCCTTTCCAGGGCTCTCACAGGACCCTGGAAGTTGTATGTTGGTAAATTTGTATTCTTTTTTTTTTTTTTTTTTTTTTTTAAAGAAGGCTTCCAATTGTAAGTTTCTGGATCTAACCCTGATTAAATGAATGAACAATAAGTAACAAGGGAGGAAGGTGTGTCCCAGGCAGAGGGAAGAGCGTGTACACGTGCCCAGAGACTTGAAAGGACATGATGTGTGATAGGGGCCCCAGCCTCTTTACCGAGTCTCCTCTTCATGCACATTGCTGGTCTTCTCACAAGCTTCACAAACTCCAGCTGACATCTGTGTGCCTTTGCCCACCTCCCTGCTTTCACCCATGCTGTTCTTCCATCTGGTACACCCTTTCCACGACTTTATTGTGTATAAACAATATAAACTTGAAGGCTCAACTCTGTGCCCACCTTCTCCAAGAAACCCTCACCCCATCCCTCCAGTCTATGGATGTCATTATAGTCTGCTTCTTGTATTTAATTACCTTTTCTGTGCCTGTGCCTGAGAATCAGAGAGGTAGAATGATCCTTGAAAGTGAACATCTAGCCTCTGCTCACATATGGGCAGGATAAGAATTCACTACCTTTCCAGGAAGCCCGTCTAGATTTAACAGTAATCTCCTTAACCTCTCCCCTCTGCCGCAAGGCCCAATCTGCCTGGCTCTCCCTGAACCTAGTCTGAGCCATCTTCCTACTATGGCTGCTTCTACTGGCTCCTCCTGCTTCCTCTTCTGACATCCTGGAGCTAAGGGTTGATCCAGGGGCCTGGAGTCCCTCCTCCTCCTGTCCCCTGCCTTTGTGAAGGGACAGTTCTAATGGCAGCCACGTGCTCTGATGAGTCATGGTTAAGAGCATCTGGGGCCTGGAAGTGGTGGCTGGTTAACTCTTCATGGGCCAGTGGCTCTTTCTGTCAGAAGGCCAGGTGGGCTTCAACCTTGGCCCTAGACATATACCTCAGGGCTAAGCACACAGCATTTGAGGAGTGTTATGTATGATCCCATATACGGGTTGGGGACCCAGAGGGGAGGGCACCAAGGGGGAAAAAAGGCAAGAGTGTGTCCACCTTGGAGTCAGGAGGGCCAGGCTCCAGTCACAACTAGCCACTTATTAGGTGAATTGACTTGAGCAAGTCACATAAACTCTGTGCCTCAACTTCTGTCTGTAAAATGGCAGCTATGGGGACTATTTGAGAAGGCGAGTGTGAACTACTGACTAGTGAGTGTTAAACCACGCTATTTTCCATCTTCTTGTCCGCTGCAGTCATGCAGCGGGCAAAAGGGAGTGCTAAAACCTAAGCCTGACTCCGGAGGCCGCGTGTTTCCTGGCGTGAATGCCCCCCACCAATGCAGTAGGATGACGAAGGGCTCAGGTGGGGGCCGCAGCGAGGCGGGAGCTGTGGGGGAGGGGAGAGCGGCCGGGAGGTGGACCTCGGGCCTACGAACTTTCTGGCCACAGATAGGTGGGGCTGTGTGAGGCAGGAGCGAGCTCCGGCCCCTGGGGCTGCGCACGGAGGGCACACGGCATGGGCCCGGCGGACCTGGGGTGCCCGGGCCTCTCACCTGTGAGAGCTGAGGGCGGGGGTCGCATTCCGAGGCCGCCCCCCGCCCAGCCCCAGCGTCCAGTCGGCCACACACAGGCGGCTGCCGTGGCCCCACTGCGCGGGCGGGCAGACCGAGGCCCGGCCCGGCCCCGCCGCCTTCCCCGCCCCCGGCGCGCCCCTCCCCGGCCGCCGCGTCTGCGGCTGGGCCGCACAGCGCCCGCCTTGGGGTTCCGGCGGCAGCACCTGGGCCGCGACTGGCGTCCGGCGGGGGCACGCTGCCTGCCCCCTTCCGCCATGAGCTCGGCCGGCGCCGCGGACGCCCTGCCGGCGGGGTAAGTGCGCGGTGGGGGCGGCCTCGGGGTGGGGTGGGTGGTTGGGGGACGGGCGCGGGGCCGGGCATTCCCCCTGCCACCGGCCCACCGCCCGCACTGCGGCTTCCAGCCCCTCACCCCTGCCAGGCGTCGCGCCCGGCGTCCGGGAGCCGGGGAGTGGGAGAGAGCTGCGGACACTCGCGCGAGGAGAGTGGAGGCGCCGGGGACCCAGGGGCGATCACTCAGCTCTGGGTCCCAACTTTCGCACGAAGCTGGCTGTAGTAACGGCCACGTCAGAGCCGTCTCCCTCCCTTCGTGGCGTTTACACCTGTGGGTGGGCTCTGTTATTATCATCTCCGTTACAGATGAAGAAACTGAGGCATAACTCTTGGGTGACCTGCATCCCTTCACCCGGGAGGTGAGGGGTGTACCTGGGATTTGAACCCAGCTCTCTCTGATTCCAGAGCCCCCACCTGCATGCCATACTGTTTCATCTTCTGGGATATTTGAAGGAATTGAAAAGCTAAGATATGAATCAGCTGTGCCCACTGGGTGCAGCAGGAACTGGGGTAGTAAAGGTGGGTGTTGTCACTTTCAATATGGCTCTCCTGCTCATCCCCACCCCACTGAGGAACTGTGTAGAATCCCTGCACTGCCCCTGTTAGCAGTGATAGAGTTAGGTGCTGGGAGATGTGGAGCAGCTCTCCCCTTCCTGGGCCTGGCTGGGTGGGTAGGGGGTGTCTGCTGGAAGCCCTGACTGCTAGGAGGTTGCTGGGTGGAGATCTGGCTCAGGTGAGCTGGGAGGTGCCTGCCCTACCTGGAGCCTCACCACCAGGGACAATATTTGCCAAGGGCCTCAGGACTAACACATGAACAGGAAGGTGAGGCTGGTGCCAGCTGCAGCTGCAGCTGCAGGCCTCCATAGGGCCTGTGTGTGCATCCTGGGTGAAGGCTTAGAAGTTGGGTCACTGGGGGACACCCCCCCTCCCAGCCTGGGGGACGGTTGCCTGGTGAGTTTTGCCTTGACCATGTTTATTGTATGATTTTGGCCACGTTCTGTATCCTCCCTAGACTTCTGGTCCCTCCTTTGGAAAATACAGGGAGTCCAGGCCTGGCTGCTCTCTTCCTGCTCTGAGTTGAAATCTGTAAATCTGGAGTCTGGTTAGGTCCCTTCTGCCCAGCACCACCCTATTGGGCCCAGAAAAGAAGCTTCCAGGAGAGAAGGCGGGCATGGAACAGGGTACCTATCAAAGAATCCTGAACTCCCAGGCTAGAAGCCACATTCATCCTCTTCCTTGCACACTTATATCCCTGCCTGAGTCCACTCTACAACTCCAGGCTCCTCTGGCCCCTCCATGGGCCTCCAGGGCAGCAAGCTCAGTCTCCTAGCACTAGTGGATCTTCCTCATACTGAACCATACCTGGCTCCACTGCATGCTCTCCAGGTCCCAATCTTCTGTGAGGCCACACAGGTCTGTCTGCCCCTGTCCCTGGTCAGTGCCATCTTGGTGGGGTCTGAGCAGACCGGAGGCAAAGCAGTTCCACCTACACCATAGACACTCATTTAGTCACTCAACAAACACTCCTGAGGCCTGCTCTGGGCCCAACCCAGTATATGAGGGTCAGTGGTAAACAAACTGAACTTTAAATCTCCACCACTTCAGAAGTTATGAAATATTTTTAAGCCTTCAGAAAAATATAACAAATAATAAAATGAACTCCATGCCCTTGTCATCCAACTTTTTAAATGTTAACATCATGCCCATTTATTTCATATTCTTCTTGTTAAGAAATAAATTATACCAGAGACTGTTGAAGACCCTGTGGACCATCCCCTCTTCCTTCTCCCACCATCCTGAATTTTGGTTTTGTTACTTCCATTTTTTTATTTTTAAAAAATGTTTTATATTTGAGTATAGTTGACACGCTGTGTTACATTAGTTTCAGGTGTACAGCATAGTGATTCAACTCTATATTATGTTGTGCTCACCACAAGTGTAGCTACCATTTGTCACCCTACAACACTGTTACAGTATTATTGGTTTTGTCATTCTATGTTTTTATTCTTTTGCTGAGTGTGTGTAAATCTAAAAAAAATGTAGCCTGTTCTGACTTTAGAATTTTTATATAAATACAGCATGAATCATTCTACAGCTTGCTTTTTCTCACTCAGCTTCAGGTTTCTGAGATGTAGCCTTCTTGATCCTTGCAGCTCTGGTCCCCACTTTCCCTGATGTATGGCATACCACCCGACGTAGAGTCCCCCATTTATTTATCGGCCTTCTTTATGGACATTGAGGTAGTTCCCAGCATCTTGCTATTCAAACAGTTAATATTCTTATAGGGTTGTCCTTTGTACACATGTGAGTTATCTTTTCGGTTGTCCCACAGGAGTGGAATTGCTGGGTTATAGGATATGGACACTCAGTATTTTGAAGTTATTTGGTTTCATTATAAAAGTAGTGCTGCTGCAGCGGTGCCTGGGTGGCTCAGTCAGTTAAGTGCTTGACTCCTGGTTATGGCTTGGGTTATGATCTCCCAGTTCGTGAGATGGAGTCCTGTGTTGGGCTTTTGCTGACAGCATGGAGCCTGCTTGGGATTTTTCTCTCCCTCTCTCTCTACCTCTCCCCTGCTTGCTATCTCTCTCTCTCTCTCTCTTTCTCTCTCTCTCTCTCAAAAGTAAATAAATAGACATTAAAAAAATAATAAAAGTAATGTTGCTCCAGACATGATGGAAATACATAACCGTAGAAAAAAAGTAACAACAGCTAACATTTCCTGAATACTTCTTATTGTGCTTTACGTTGTCTTAGTTGTTCTTCTCAACAACAGTAGGAGGTGGGTATTGCCACTCTCATTTTATTGATGAGAAAACTGAGGCTTATAGAGGTTAAAGAACCTTCCTAACTTTTTCCAACAAGTAACTGCTGAGCTATAGTTTGAGACCAGGGTTATCCACTTACAATACTCTTGAAGGCCACACTGTACTAGGCCACGTCACATCCCTCCATGCCATATCATGCTCAATTTTATTCACAGCTAAGGGGACTCTCTGGAAGGAGAGTCACAATCATATATGCAATTTGGGAAGGTCACTTTGGGGGGCACCTGGGTGGCTCAGTTGGTTGAGCATCTGACTCTTGATTTCAGCCCAGGTCATGATCCCACATTGGTGGGATTGAGGCCTGGGCCCTGTGTCAGGCTTTGTGCTAAGCATGGAGCTTGCTTGAGATTCTCTCTCTCTCTCTCTCTCTCTCTCTCTCTCTCTCTCTCTGTCTCTCCCCCTCTCTCTCTCTCTCCCCCTCTCACCCTCTCTCCCTCTCTCCCTCTTTCCCTCTCTCTCCCTCTCTCTCCCTCTCTCTCTCTCTCTCTTCCTCTCTCTCTCTCTCTCTCTCCCTCTCCCTCTCCCTCTCTCCCTCTCCCCCCCTCTCTCTCTCCCTCTCCCTTCCTTCCTCCCTCCCTCCCTCCCTCCATCCATCTGTCCCTTTCCTCTGGCTCCCCACCCAGCTTGTGCTCTCTAAAAAAAATTTAAAAGAAGAAAGGTCACTTTGGAAGCGATAGGTCCCCATGCACAGATCATCCCCCTGCTCCCCTCAGCCACAGTTCCCCTTGAATGGTGAAGCAGGGAGGAAAAGCCAGCTGTGGTTCCATTCTGCTCCCTAAGTGATTTCCTTGCATTGCCTCTACTGCCCCCGTGGGGAATGAGAGGTTCCTCTGCTCCATCCAGCTCTGCCCGTCAGATGTCAGGGTAGCAGCTTCCAGGCAGACTAAAGTGGGGAGGGGGAGGCAAAGGGAGAATGGGGTGGGGTACCTGGGTGGCTCAGTCGGTTAAGCGTCTGACTTCGGTTCAGGTCATGATCTCATGGTCTGTGAGTTTGAGCCCCGCGTCGGGCTCTGTGCTGACAGCTCAGAGCCTGGAGCCTGCTTCAGATTCTGTGTCTGTCTCTCTCTCTGCCCCTCCCCTGCTCATGCTATGTCTCTCTCTGTCTCAAAAATAAATAAATAAAAAATAAAAAATAAAATTTTTTTTAAATCTGCTAAAAAAAGGGAGAATGGGGTGACTTCAGGCTGTCTGACACCCCTACCCCTACTCCACCTCCCTTCTCACTCCGGCCTCAAACCTCCCTCCCCTGTGATGCCAAAGCTCCTGGCATCGGTTACCAGCCCTGCTCTATGCTCCATCTAGCTCAGCGCCCCCCTCCCCACCTCCATGCCTCAGGTTCTCCAAGGCAGAGTGGAAAGGCCACCATCAACCCCTCAGAAGCTCAGTAATGTGTTAATATGGGCTGGCAAGGTGACTTGGAGCATAGAGGTCTTGAAGACATGGGGACAGCCTGCAGAGAAGTGGGGACCTCAATCACAGCCAGGGGAAGAAAAATGTTTTTGGGCAGTTTGCTTTTATGGAAAGCATTTCTGCCTTCTCCTAGGTTCCTGGGTGGAGGAGACTAGGCCCCTGCCCTCACTGTCTTTATCTCCTTATCTGTCAAATGCAGATAAGCGTGCCAGCCTCTGGGCTGGTGGGAGGATTGAGAACTTGGAGTGATATTCTCAGTGGTGGTGAATTAATGCAGTCATTAAGTCAAATGGGGTCAGTGTCCCCAGCCTTCCTGAGCTCCCCAGCCAGCCAGGACACCCCTGCCTCACCCCTCCAGAGGAGGCTTTCTAGAGCCTGTCTTGCCACCTTGCCCCTATAGCTTGTGCCTCCTTGTCACTGTGGTATCATGACTCTAGCTCCTTGCTCGGCTTTTTCCCTTTCATGGACTTCTTTCTCCATCTTGTCCTCAGTTCAGTGCCATCTTTTCCAGAAAGCTTCTGTTGAGTGCTCCCCTTCCACTTCTGGGCGTCCTTAGCCTTCAGTGATTCCCATGATGCAGCCTTGATGATTTTGGCTGTCAATGCCTCTGTCTGCCTTTGTCTCTCTGCTAGACAGTGAAGTCTTCAAGGGCAGGGCCAGGGCTGGGCCAGAACCAGAGATTAGAGGGTATTTGTGGGAGAAAAGGAAGGCGAAAATCAGCCCCAGGGCCACCCCAAAACAGCTCCCAGTCTGGAGAGTCACCTCAGAATCACCTCACTACGGTTCAGCAGAAGAGGTGCTAGGGTTGCCAAGGGAGGGAATTCACCTCTGTACTCTATGTCCATCTGTCTGTGCATCTTTCTCTCCATGTGGACCAAGCAGGCAGAACCTCTTTCTTTTTTTCTTTTTAAAAAATTTTTTAATGTTTATTTATTTTTGAGAGCAGAGAGAGAGAGAGAGAGAGAGACAGAGCATGAGCGGGGGAGGGGCAGAGAGAGAGGGAGTCACAGAATCCAAAGCAGGCTCCAGGCTTCGAGCTGTCAGCACAGAGCCTGACGTGGGGCTCGAACTCATGAACTGCGAGATCACGACCTGAGCTGAAGTCGGATGCTTAATGGACTGAGCCACCCAGGTGCCCCCAGAACCTCTTTCTTGATGGGAGGCGGATGTGGTGGTGGTAGTGGTGGTGGTGTTTATACAGAAATGGGAGGTAGGCTCTTGGCTCTGGAATTGTTTAGAGATAGTCATAAGCCAGGACAACAACAGACTTGTCTTCCTGGGGCTGAGCTGAAGGGCACTGGCTCAGGCAGAAACTTGTTTAGGACCCATGCTTGGGCATGTGATCTTGGCCTAGTCACCTCTCCTCGGTGCCTCATCTACCGTGGGGATAATAATCCTACTTCACAGGCTTTGTGAAGACTCAAGGAGAGAATGCCAGTTAAACACCCAGGGCAGTAAGTGCTCACAGAATAGGCAGACTGAACACCAGTCACTAGGCTAAGCCCTGGGCACAAAGGAAGACACTGTGCCCTTCTCATGAAGAGAGGGGCAGGGGCTGTTTCTGATGGGGCTTTTTTGGCCATGGAAAGAAACTTGGTCTTCACCTAAGAGAATGGGAAGCCAGTGAAGGATTTCAAGTTCAGAAGTGACATGGTCAGATTCAGGTTTTAAAAAGAGAACTTTGGCTGTTATGAGAGGGATGGGTTAGAGGCAATAATGCTTCCAATATTCTCCCTTATAAAAACTACCTAGAGGCTGGATGGGTTACTCCAAACATGCTTTAAAATACATTCCTGAGTTTCCACAAAGTAACAAATCTTCTCAAGCCAAGAATAAAAAGCTGAAATCATGCTGATAAATGAGATGAAGCCATAGCAATGTGAAGATATTTATGAATTCCAGAAGTCTAAAACCTGGAGGACTTCGTTTTTGTTTTTCTTTTTGTTTTTAATTAAAAAAAAATTAACGTGTATTTCTTTTGAGAGAGGAAGATACAGGGCACTAGTGGGGAGGGGCAGAGAGAGAGGGAGACACAGAATACAAAGCAGGCTCCAGGCTCTGAGCTGTTAGCACAGAGCCAGATGTGGGGCTTGAACTCCTGGACTGCGAGATCATGACCTGAGCTGAAGTTGGTAGAGCCTGGAGTTTTAATGACCATTCAAGGGATGGGCCAGCCCAGTGATAGTGTGAGGAGTTGAAACTTGTCCCCCTTATACCACCACATGAATCTGGGACCTCCAAAGAGCTATCCCCCCAGCAAATAGGAATATTGACCAGAAAGAGGTAGACACCCTTTCATAAAGGGGGACGACAGGTCTAGTGGAGAAAAAAGGCTCCCTAGAAACTTATAAATTTTAATCTGCCCTCACACAAATTTTGGGTTTGAAAACCTATTCCTTTTGTGGTCCTAGAAATACTAACCTAAAAAAGTAACTTAAGTATCATAGGATGGTAGCAGCCCAGGGAATCTGGCCAAAGTAAATGAAAATCCTCTCTGGAGGAATAGATCCTTCTCCTAAGATCCCTTTGGGATCAGCCAAATAGGAACTCATGGTTAAATTACAAAACACACAAGGAAACAAGTCATTGTGAGTAGTAGACACCAAAAGCAAGAAACAACAGAATTTGTTTCACTGAGAGTCTAAAGATGCTAGAATTATGAGATCTAGAATATAAATGTTTTTAAAACATGTAAAGGAGTCAAGATGGACTGGAAATAATAAGCAGGGAACAAAATACTGCCCAAAACGACCAAGCAGATTTGAAAAGGAAGCAAATGGAATTTCTGGAAATGTAAAATATAATCATTGAAATTACAAACTCAGTAGACAGGAAAAATAGCAAATCACACATGCCTTGTGGAGAATTAGTGAAATGAAAGATCTGAAGAAATCACTCAGACTGTAACAGATTCAAAGAGATTGCAAAGAAGAGAGTTGAGAGACCTGCAATACTGAGCAGAACGATTTAACGGAGAGAGAACAGGGGCAGGAGGAGTGAGAGTGGAAGGGCCAGTCTTCCATCAGCCCTGGGTGAAGGTGCTGGTGGCCTTCACTGGGCACAAAAAGGGGCTGGGCTAAGAGATTTTCCAGAGGCGGAACTGATAGGGCTTAGTGATGGGGTAGACGTATCAAGGCTGACTGTCAGATTTCTGGCTTGAGAAACTGGGTAGAGGGATGTCATTTATTAAGATGGCAAAGACTGGGGGAGAACAGGCTTGAGAGAATGAACAAGAGTTCAGTTTTGAACAAGGTACCTGTTTCAATTTGTTTCAATTTGCCAGGAAGATCTGCTGCTGCATCAGAGAGGAAGAGACATTAGAACTGGGAAAGTTATGTGTAGATGTTTACCAGGTGGAAAGGGACTCTCTTAACTAACTTTGGGGGAAAGGATCTCCTTTCAGTGAGGTCATCAAGGCCCCTTTTGGAACCTTCTCTCACTCAGAAGAGACTCCTTGAGAAGAGACATCCTCAAGATAGGACTCTGGGGATTTTATAGTTTAATCTCTCATTTTTCAGTCGGGGAAGCCGAGACCCAGACAGCTCAGGGATTTGTTCCAGCCTGAGACTCTTCATTCAATCAGTTTTCATTCGCTTAACAGATACTTATCAAAAGCCCACTTTGTACCAGATGCTAGATTCTGGGGATACAGCACTGAACAGAAGAAGGAATCCTGCCCTCAGGAACCTTATTTTTAGTGGAGGGAGACAGACAAAATAAAATAAGAAAGAAAGAAAGAGAGAGAGAGAGAGAGAGAGAGAGAGAAAGAAAGAAAGAAAGAAAGAAAGAAAGAAAGAAAGAAAGAAAGAAAGAAAGAAAAAAAGAAAGAAAGAAAGAAAGAAAGAAAGAAAGAAAGAAAGAAAGAAAGAAAGAAAGAAAGAAATATATATGTGTATGTCAGAGAGTGATAAAAGCTATAGAGAAATGTAAGGGCTGGAAGAGGGTCAGGTACAGGGAAGGTGGCCTTTGAGAGGCCTGCACACCACAGCCCATTGTGACAGTGTCTCTGGAGTTCTAGAGTGCAGGCTCAAGATGGGCAGGAGAAGTCCTGGAGAAGGAGGAAGAGGAAAAGGACTGAAGTGGGATTTAGAGGGTGGGCTGTGCCCCCCTGGGGAGTGGGGAAGAAAAGCTTGATGGGTCAGAAGGGCCATAAAGACTCCCTTTAACCTTGTGAGGGGTAAGATAAATTTGTTCCTGAGGCTTCCTTGCTCTCCATCCTCTGCTCCTCCCCAAACCCCTCCACCAGATCTCAGATGACACCCCCATTCTTCTTTTCTCCCACCTTTAGGAACACTTAGAGGTATGTCCAAATTGTCTTTGTGTCTTTGTGTCTTTGTGTCTCCTCCCCTGGAGGAGCTTTTGACAGGCATCCAAGGCTGGCAAGGAGGTTGCATGGGCCCTGTGGGGCTTTGTTCTAGCCTGGACAGGGGTTGAGGGCTCTTGGTCACTTCCATGTCTCTCCCAGCAGGACTCCTGTGAGCAGCCTCCATGAGGCCCTGGACCAGTGTATGACTGCCCTGGACCTCTTCCTCACCAACCAGTTCTCAGAAGCACTCAGCTACCTCAAGCCCAGGTGAGGCTTAAGCCCAGATTGGGGGTGGGAGCAGGTGTGTGTGTGTGTGCACACGCATGTGCACATACATGGGAGCCTACGTGTAGTGTCTGGTCATGGAGAACCAGAGGTCTTATGTAAGAGGAACCCCATGTAACTGAATCTCTTCAGCCTTCTGGGTCACCATGAACCCTGGGAGTCCCATAAAAATAGGGGCTCGGGCTCCCCATTCTACAGCCCTGAGCAGTCCAGTCCTCCCCAAGGTCGCTGTGACTTCCTTACTTTTGGGTTCTTATGGCCTTTCCCAGTTTGATTTCTTGTTCCCACTGAATCCACTCGGGGTTTTTCCCCTGTCAGCTGTAACACAGCCGCTTTTCTTCATTTTTCCCCAGAGTACCAAAGATTTGAGTTGCTTTTACTCAAGTCTTTTAGCCATTTCTTCTAGTGTTTGCTGCCTATTTCTAAATAATAGGCTTATATTGCTCTTTGTCATTTTTTTCTACTTTTTAAAAACATTAAGAATTTATACTCCATAAAATTCTTTTTTTCTTTTCGTTTTTAATTTTTTTACCTTTTACTTTTAAACATTTATTGGTAGACAAGAATTTAGCTTTCTTACACCCCTGCTCTACCTCCCTTCCCCTTCCCTCATCCTTTCTCTTATCTTTATATTACAGTGTCTGGAAAAATTTATAGTATTTACATTATTATAATTAGGTAACTAATGCTCATCACAGAGATGAGTTGTAAGATTACATTTCTTTTTTGGAGTTATTGTCTTTCTTTTTAAGATTTTTTATTTTTATTTTTAAATAATCTCTACACCCTATGTGGGGCTCAAACTCACAACCCTGAGATCAAGAGTCATATGCTCCACTGGCTGAGACATTCAGGTACCCCTGCCTTGTCTTTTCATTGGCCTAATTTACTGTACATTTATCCTGAACTCTTTATAACGTTTTTCCTGGAAACCTGTCCCCTGGAGGATAGTTGTGTCTACTGGCCATCTCCCAGCCATCTCCTGGAACTTCTCTCTTATTTACTTCTTTACTTCTCTCTTGTTTCTTTGACCTGGCTTTTTCTCTGGTACCCTCCCTCATTTTATCAGAGCATATGCTTTAGAAACTTCCTAGGAAGGAGTTACATCAATGTAATTCTCCCCCCTCAGAATTTTGAAGGCATTGCATCCCTGTTTTCTAGCATCTACTATAGCCACAGGAACCCTAATTTTTTCTAACTTTGCACGTGATCATTTTTCCTTCCCCAGAAATCTTTAGAATCGTCTTTTTTATCCTTGCAAATCTGAAATTTCATGATAATGTGCTGAAATGTAGGTATTTTTAAAAATAATTCGGAGACTGCCTTTTGGTTCTAGGACATTGTCTAGCACAACCCCTCCATGTTCTGTCTCCCTTTCTCAGGCTTTCTTTAAGTCAAACATTGGACTTCCTGGGCTAGTCCTCTTCTAAGCCTCCTACCTTCTGCTCAGTTTTGCATTTCTTTCTCTTTTTGTTTTCTCTTAGTTTGGGGGTGATTTCCTCAACCTTATCATTAAATCCTCCTATTGAGTTAGAAGAGATCCTTCTATTTTCTTTTTTTCTGAGATCATATGATTAATTTTCTCAGACTCATTGTTTTCTGAATGTTCTTTTTTCCCCTACAACATCTTATTCTTGGTTTCTGGGTGCATTCTGTTCTTTATATCTATATTTGGAGTATGAGAGTCCTTAGGACAGGGCCTGGCATATAGTGAGCACTCTAGTAAGTATTTGTTGTTATTTTTATCACAGAATATGTTTCTCTTTTAAATGCTTTATTATTTTCCTGTATAATCTCCATTTTTTCCAGGTTCCCCTTTTCTATGTAATGGGAGAATCTTCTGGTGGGGGCTTTCCTCAAATGCCTGATGGTCCCTGACTGTCTGGTCATATTTAAGAGCCAGTTCTTAGCCTTGTAATTGGTGGGATTGGCTTTTGGATATTGGGGGAGGTGGGCAAGGAAGGTGGCAGGGAGGAGGGACAGGTAATGACCAGAAGGGAAGCACCTGGCTCCTTGACCTTGTAATTGCTGGGATTGGCTTTTGGATGACCTGGCCCCAGATGTCAGCTTCTCCAGAGAAGCTGTTCCGCAGCCTGGTCAAGAGTACCCCTGGCTGCCTGAATTCTGGGATTGGGGTAGGGGTGAGGGGCCCAGGGGCTAATCATGTGTGCTGCCTACTTGCCTAACGCCTTCTTTTCAGCTCTAGGTTGTGGTTGTCCTCTGCCACATCTGGTTCCCTCAAGTTCTGAGGAAAGGCAAATGCTGACTCGGGGACTGCTTCCCCTGAGTTCACAAGCCTGACCTGTTCAATTTCTGTAGACTTGACTGACCCATTGTTGTCCTGTTTGGAGTTAATGGCCCAGTTTCTGGGGGCAGTGGGGATTCTAGCATGTGATGATCATGAGTCTTATAATGATCCCTCCGCAGCAGTCCCCGCACCTCATCCCCACCCTCTAAGGGGATCTGGGCTTGAGGTGGGGTAGGGGTTGGGTCTGCAGCAAGAGTGTGGCCACAGTCTGAGGCAGGCCAAGCTCGGTCTTGCTCCATCCCTGAACATCTAGTTTCCCCTCCTAGTATTTTGGAAGACTCCCCAGCTCCACTTCCCTTCTGGTCATTACCTGTCCCTAAGCAGGCTCTTCCCTGCCACCTTCCTTTCTGACCTTCCCCCACATGTTCTACACCCCCTCCCCACAGCCACTGCATGTTGAGGGGCTGCTTCATCCTCCCTCACCTCAGTAGGGCATTCATTCCCTCACCTCAGGAGTCCACCTCAGGCCCTACAATTCAGGCCTCAGAGAGGAAAAGCTTGCCCTGAAGGAGGCACCATGGAGAAAACCAGTTTTTCCATGAGGGTATCTTTTAACTTCACACTTAAGGTAGTGAAGCTACTCTTTATCTTAGCTCTTGTCCCATTCCAGAAAAGAATCTTTTCTTTCTTTTTCAGTTTAAGAGTATTGTTCCCAAACAGTAGATGTTATTAACACACTTCTCACCCACACCCACCTTGTGACAACCAAAACATGTTTTGAGAAATTTGGCAGATGCTAGAGGTTGGGATGGAGGCTTGGGGTGAGGAGGACAGGAAAAATATCTCCCCATCTTTATTAAGAACCACTGGTCTAGGGGAAATAATTTTTTTTTAATTATTTATTTATTTTGAGAGACAGAGCAAGTTGGGGAGGGGAAGAGAGAGAGGGAGAGAATCCTAGGTAGGCTCCACACTGTCAGCACAGAGCCCGACGGGGGCTTAAACTCATGAAACATGAGATCGTGACCTGAGCCAAAACCAAGAGTTGGACACAACCGACTGAGCCACCCAGGCGCCCCTAGGGGAAATAATTCTTGCTAAAAAATGACCTTTCCTCTCCATTTGTAGCCATTGAAGCTTCAAAAAATGTTGAGGTCCAGTTTCATTCACTGTTCCTCATTGTGCATGCAATGTCTCATTTAATTGTTATTCATACTTTGCCCTCAGAGAGTAATGGGCTCATCAGACTCCAGTCCCACCACCCACTCCTCCCCAGCCTGGGCATTTGTTTTCTGTGTTTGTCACTTCTTTGAGTAGCTTTATTTTACTTTGCCTTTGGTAGAGGAGGGAAGAGCTGGAGGCCCCAAGGCTTAGCTGATCTCCACATGGCCAGGGAGTCCCCAGGTCCCAACACTGTGCTCTTCTGATGGCTCTTCCAGTGCCCTCTCCAGTTTGACAGCTGGTCTGGGCCCAGAAAGTGGGACCCCAATGGGCATCATGTCCCAGATTTGGGTTTAGCTCAGAGGTGAGGGACTCTTGTTTTCAGGGATCAGGATTTTGTAAGCAAACAAGAACTTTGGATTATAAACTTGGGGTGTCTGGGGTTTGGGGAGTTGTCCTACCTCTGTACAGGCAAACCACATTGAAATTATGCCAATTAATAATCCTACAATGGCCTCTGAGTATTCAAGTAAGAGGAAGAGTTGCATGTCCCTTCTTTAAATCAAAAGCTAGAAATGACTAGGCTTAGTAAGGAAGATGTGTTGAAAGCCAGGACAGATCAAAAGGTAGGCCTCTTGCACCAAACAGCCACGTTATGAAAGCAAAGGAAAAGTTCTTGAATGAAATTAAAAGTGCTCTTTAGTGAATATACAGAATGATAACGAAGTGATTGCTGACCACATTGCTGATATGGAGAAAGTCTGAGTGGTCTGGATAGAAGATCAAATCAGCCACGACATTCCCTTAAGCCAAAACCTAATCCAAAGTAAGGCCCTAACTCTCTTCAGTTCTGTGAAGGCTGAGAGAGGTGAGGAAGCTGCAGAAGAAAAGTTGGAAGCTAGCAGAGGTGGGTTTGTGAGGTTTAAGGAAAGAAGCTGTCTCCATGACATGAAAGTGCAAGGTGAAGCGACAGGATGTAGAAGCTGCAGCAGGTCACCCAGGAGCTCTACTGAGACCATTAATGAAGGTGGCTACACTAAACAACAGATTTTCAGTGTAGATGGGACAGCCTTATACTGGAAGAAGATGCCATCTGGGACTTTCATAGCTAGAGAGGAGAAGTCAGGACCTGGCTTCAAAGGACAGGCTGGCTCTTGTAAGGGGCTAATGCAGCTGGTGACTCTAAGTTGAAGCTAGTGCTCCTTCACCATTCTGAAAATCCTAGGGCCCTTAGGAATTATGCTAAATCTAGTTTTCCTGTGCTCTTTAAATTGAAGAACAAAGCCTAGATGACAGATGTCTGTTTCTAACATGGTTTACTGAATATTTTATCCCCATTGTTGAGACCTGCTCAGAAAAAAAAGATTTCTTTCAAAATACTACTGATCATTTACAATGCACCTCATCACCCAAGAGTTCTGATGGAGATGTACAATGAGATTAATGTTGTTTTCATGCCTGCTAACTCAGTATCCATTCTATGGCCCATGGTTCAAGGAGTCCTTTCAACTTTCAGGTCTCTCCACATAAGAAATCTATTTCATAAGGCTAGTGATGGTAGTGATTCCTCCGATGGATCTTGGCAAAGTAAGTTGCAAACCTCTAGAAAGGATTCACCATGCTAGATGCCATTAAGAACTTTGTGATTCATGAGAAGAGGTCAAAATATCAACATGAGCAGGAGTTTGAAAGAAGTTGATTCCAGCCCTCATGGACGACTTTGGGGGGTTTAAGACTTGAGGGGAGGAAGTTAACTGCAGATGTGGCAGAAAGAGCAAGAGAACTTGAATTAAAAGTGGAGCCTGAAGATGTGATTGAGGTGCTGCAATCTCATGATAAAACGTGAACGGATGAGGAGTTGCATCTTGTGGATGAGCAAAGAAAGATTTTGATTTCTTGAGATTGAATCTATTCCTGGTAAATATTGTTGAAATTACAACAAAGGATTTAGAATATTGCATAAACTTAGTTGATAAAACAGCAGCAGGGTTTGAGAAGATTGACTCCAATTTTGAAAGAAGTTCTGCTGTGGGTAAAATGCTATCAAACAGCATCACATGTGCAGAGAAATTGTGAAATTGTGAAGCCAAGCGTCCACCAGTGCAGCAAAACTTCATTGTCGTCTTTTTTTTTAATGTTTTATTTATTTATTTTTTTGAGAGAGACAGAGTATGAGTGGGGGAGGGACAGAGACAGGGAGACATAGAATCTGAAGCAGGCTCTAGGCTTGGAGCTGTCAGCACAGAGCCCAGTGCGGAGATCAAACCCATGAACCATGAGATCATGACCTGAGCTGAAGTCAGATGCTTAATTGACTGAGCCACCCAGGCACCCCGTGTCTTATTTAAAGAAATTGCCACAGCCAACCCATCCTTCTACAACCACCACCCTCATCAGTCAGAAGCAATGAACATCAGGGCAAGATCCTTCACCAGCAAAACTATTACAGCTCAATGAAATGTTAATAATGATTAACATTTTTTTAGCAGTAAAGTATTTTTTATTTATTTTTTAATTTTTGAGAGAGCAGGGAAGGGGCAGAGATAGAAGGGGAAGAGAGGATCTGAAGCGGGCTTTGTGCTGACAGCAGAGAGCCCGACATGGGGCTCGAACTCATGAACTGTGAGATCATGACCTGAGCTGAAGCTGGACACTTAACTGACTGAGCCACCCAATAACCCAGCAATAAAGTATTTTTTAATTAAGTTTTGTATTTTTTTAGACATAATGCTGTTACATACTTAATTAAACTTTTATGTGCACAGGGAAACAAATTCATTTGACTTGCTTCACTTTATTGCAATGGTCTGGAACCAAACCTTCAGTACCTTCCATGTATGCCTGTACCACAAGTCCCAGTCCAGAACGCAGTTGAGGGCCTTCCAGTGGTAGGCTGGGGAAGAGCCAGGATTCCTAGCTGCAGGTGCATATTGGGCACTCGGCCTCAGACTAGAAATTCCACTTTCCCTGCCAGCTGCCCATGTGGGGCTGCCCCTCCTTCTGGACTCAGTATCAGACTGGGTGCTTAGGGCTAAGTCCCAGGTCTCACTGGTGTGGAGAGAGGAAGAGAGGGGCAGGGGCTTGAGAACTCAAGAGGCCTGGGGTGGGAGGGGATTATCTGGAGGGGTGGGTCTGGGTACTGCCAGGGAAACGTCTGCTGAAGGAGAGAGTTTCTCTCTAGGGCAGTGACCCTTGACCCTGGCAGACTCACATTTATTGAGCATCAATGATGTGGCTCTGGCCTGGGTGTCCTATTTAAGCAACCCAGAGCCCTGGGAGAGAATGATTATTGTATCCATTTTACAGAGGAGAAACTTGAGGCTCAGAGAGTTTATAAGATTCACCAGGATCACACAACTGGTAACTGGCAAAGCCAAGATTCCAGCCTGTGTCTCAGGGACGCTGAAGCCTGAGTTCTGTCCCCACTTCAGGCTGTGGCCTCTTTTCCACAAGCCACTGCCTTCAGATTAAGGAGTTCTAGCAAAGACCTGGGACAGCTGCCAGGGCTGGTGAGGGGTGGGCCAGCCTTTGGTTTCCTTTAAAAACCTTTGGCTCCCCAGGATAATATTACCTGGGCAGAGAGGTCACCCAAAATTTACACTTAATTTACAAAGAGTTTTTAATTTTACAGTTTTATGAATGAGAAAGGTATGAAAAGGGGTGAAGTCATGTGATTTTACAATAGAACAGTCATCTCTTTCCCCTGAAGTTCCCAGCATAAGCCTGGCACTGAGGAGTTTTGTAAATAATTAATGAGGGGATGTGTAGGGAAGGGAGTGAAAACTGCTATAGCTCCTACCATGTGACGAGCAAGAGTGATCCCCTGCCAATCCCATAGGGACCTGGGCAGGCCAGAATTATTGTCCCCATTTTGCAGAAGTATAAATCAAGGCTGAGACACGTTGTAACTTCCCCAAGTGCAGAGGGGAACTGGCATTTTTCTTGTCCCTCCCTTCCTGCTTTTCTTTCCATGTGTTAGACTAAAAGCCCCTGCCATATGCTTTTCTGTTGAGAGGTCTGGGCTGTGAAGAAGCAAGATGGCAGGAGGAGAAGGCTTCCTGAGGCTACTCACAAAGGGCCTGTGGCGCTGGTACTGAGGACAGAGATGAGTTCCATACAAGCTCTGTCCTTGAGGTGCCCACAGTTCAGTCTGAGGAGAGAGCTAAGCCTCTGCTGATATAAATTCAGTATGACCTGTGCTTCATTATAGACACATGCGCCCTGAGGAGGGAGCCTTGGATGCCCAGTGGCCTTGGAGGCAGTTGAGAGCCTTGATAGATGAGTCAGGGAGGGCAGGTCATGGGGCAGAAACAGAAGTGACAAGAGGGCTGGGCTGGAGAGGTGGGCAGAACCTGTGTTGTGTGGAGCCTTGGGCCCAGGCATTATATCATGGGACATGAAAGCCATGGGAGAACTTAACCAGAAAGCCACATGGTCAGATGATGGGATGGGGAAAGGCAGGAGGGGGTGAGGCCAATAAGGCCCAGGGAACAAGGATAGGGCAAGCGCAGGGGGCAGGATGGGGAAGGGGAGCTTGAGGATAGAAGGGACTTGGGCTCTGCTCTAGGAGGTGTGGCAGAAGGTGAGAGGCAGGCCCTGGGCACTGGGCATACGGTCTCAGGCCAACAGGTTGCTGAAGTCCTACTTTAGTCCACACAACATTCTTGCTGCTGCCATTCCTACAGAATGGATGAGAAACAGGCTCAGAGTTGGAAAGTCACTTGGTGCCACTAGCAGAAAGGAGAGGAGCTGGGATCTGAGGCCTTTTGAGCAGCAATGGGAGGGTCAGACCTTGGGAGAGTCTCTTCCGCTCTCTGAATCTCTGTTTCCCTGCCATGCTGGGTGGGTAGTTTATGGAGGTGATTGGCACAGGCCAGCTACCTCTGGAGGTCTGGGGGTTGGCGCTCTCATGTCCCTTCTCTCTGGCAGAACCAAGGAGAGCATGTACCACTCGCTGACATATGCCACCATCCTGGAGATGCAGGCCATGATGACTTTTGACCCTCAGGACATCCTGCTTGCTGGCAACATGATGAAGGAGGCGCAGACGCTGTGTCAGAGGTCCGGGCCATGGGGCGGGCAGGGACGAGGGGTCATGAGGTCTGTCCTTCTGTCTTCTTGGCCTATCCCAGTGCCTAAATGCCACTATTAATGCTGCTCCTTTTGGCTAAGAGGATGTGTCCCCAAGCGCTAGGAGCTGTCCCTGTCAGCTCTGCCTCAGGAGTCTTATGATCTGAGCCAGTCTCTAAGCAGCTTCCAGGGGCCAGGCCTGATTTTAAGGAGATGAATTCTGGCTCTGTCAAGTGGTAACTCTTTGATCTTGGGCAAGTCTCTCTCTGGACTCAACTTTCTTCATATGTAAAATAGGTATGAAGGTAGGGCTGTTGTGGAGACTGAATGAAGACACGGGTTACAGGGCCTGGTGCATAATTGGTATTCAGTACACATAAACCACTTGAGTGAATGAATGAACAAATGGACCCTCAGTGTTTATGCACAGCTGGAATCGTCTTTCACTAGGCACACCCCTGGGCCAGGCCCTGTGCTGGGTGGGCACTGGCCACCTCTGACACCTGAACTGCCTGGTCAGGGGCTGTAGGGTTCTTGTCAGAGGAGCAGGAAAGGCTTCCTGGAGGAGGTTATGCCAAAGCTGCTTCCTGAAAGATTGACTGGAAACTGGCCAGAGCAGAGAAAGGAGGGGAGGGGGCTCCAAGAAGGGGTAACAACAGAAGCAAGAGTGTGAGAAAGCCCGGACTTGGGAGAGTTGCCAGTTCAGTGTGTGTGGAGTCCATGGGAAGGGTGGGAGATGCATCTGAGCCCACCTGGGCCCCTGGCTCACCCTCACTGAATGACTTGAGGCCCCTTTTTCCTCTTCAGGCACCGGAAGAAGTCCTCTGTAACAGATTCCTTTAGCAACCTGGTGCATCGCCCCACTATGGACCAATTCACGGAAGGTGTGGCATCTCAATGTCCTCTCAACCCCGCTGACCCCAGACAGCCCTGTCCCCAGCCCAGGAATGGGTGGGGAAAGGGGCGGTTAATCTCCCAGTTTCATAGAGTGGGCTGGGCCCTTTTGAGAAGTTGCTCTCAGGTGAGCTGGGGAGCAGGGGAGGCTCACTTCCCTGATGGCATTACCTGCTGAGGACCTGGAAGCTGGGGAGAGAAAATGCCATCACGAGGTCATTAGCTTTGCTTTTCAGGCTAGGGTGGGCTTAGAATTGTGTGTCTGGTTAGGTTTACTGGCCTGATGATCATAGTGATCACAAGTGCCCTGGAGGGGAATATGGTTTTGGAGCCTGCACTGGGATCAGATAGCTGAAGGCAGTGGGAGAGATGGTCTAGGCTGCCAGAGCCTGTGTGCAGCGACCCCATGCAGCAGTCACGGAAGTAGCAGCAGCCAGCTGGAGCAAGGTAGGGCTCTTCAGTGCAGGAGCAAATGGTGTTCTCTAGCCTCAAGGGCCCTTGAAGTTTTTAACACAAGACAATGAACCTGACAAGGCCATTCCTCCTTCTTGCCTTCCATAGCTCCCTGATACCCACAGGGCCAAATCTGCACCCCCCTCCCATGTATAAGGCCCTTTGCAGTCAGACCTCTGCCCCTCATCTTTACCTGTCCCCTAAGTCTCTCCCTACCTTAACCCCATTTCGACCTTCTGTGGCTTGGCTGTCCCCAAACATCAGAGTTTTTTGGTTCTCCCAGGCCTCTGCCTAGAAAGCTCTTCTTGCCTCACCTTTCCATTCCTTTTCAATTCAAATGTCCTTTCTTCTGGAAGTCTCTCCTGACTCCCTGGGCTATGTGAGTTCTCCTTCCCTTACTCCTACAGCCTGTGGGCTTCCCTGGATTAGGATCTTCTTTGTTTATCCATTCAACCCAGCACCTTCTCCTTGCCTGGCACTGTGATACATGGAGAACAAGAGAACAAGGCCTAGGGCCCTATGTTGACATTCTGGATGGTGGGATGGGGGAACCAGGTGGAAGGCAAGTGCAAGGAGTGAGAATATTCTAGACAGTGCTGAGAGCTGTGAAGGAACCAGACCACCTCCCAGAGTGGGGAGGATTTGGCCTGTGCTGCCTGCTGAGAGTCCCAGGAGGCCTCAGGGCTGGTTTTCTCCCCGCAGAGGAAATCCATGCTGAAGTCTGCTATGCAGAGTGCCTGCTGCAGAGAGCAGCTCTGACCTTTCTACAGGTAGGAACCCTCTTCTTGTACAAGCAGCCTGGGGATTTCAGAAGATCAGTCACCAACTCCAAGCCAGAGGGTCTATAAGCAGCCACAGTCCGCCTTCTTATGGTCCGGGAGAAGACTGAGGCTCAGTCACCCCAACACTCCCAACCCTAGCCAGGCTCAGTGGCAGAGGTGATGGGCTTTACCCCCTCCACACTCAGCACACATGTTTCCATCCACTACTAGGATGTGCTTCCACCTCACGACTGCTGTTTTCCTGCTGAGGGTCACGTGGGGTGACCAGCATTAGCACAAAGCCTGCTTTGTACTTGATTCATTCAACAAACAAGTTTGAATGAATCAAACTTGATTCTACGACATACCAGGATTTATGTGTATATTATACGTATGTAGTTTTTACATACCTTACACACGTTGCATGTTGTTTTTACATAAATGTACATATATTGTTAAATCTTCACCACAGGCTTGTAAAGGGGAGGATTAGAGGGGAGTAGCCACTTTCACAGAGTCACGTGATTAGCAAATGGCAGAGCTGGGATTTGAATACAGGTCTGGTTGACTTGGAGCCTGTGCTCCTCACCACACAGTGGTAATTATGAGAACCATCACTTCATGATTTCACCAGAAAATCTGGGTTATAACATAACAGTCATCATGTAAATACGTGTGTTGGGGTAGACAGGCACATAAGAATTTTATTGGGGTACTGTTTACTTTTGTTAGCTGTCCTCCCTTTTTTTACCTCACAGAATTAGATAATCCTAATTCTTCATTAGGATCACTGTTAATAATTGCATTGTGTATGGCCTTTTTTATTCTATTATTACACATAATAAACACCCATGAATTTCCCCACCTAATTAGAGAACAGAATACTGCTGACGAGTCTTCTACCCACCCTGTCCCCTGCTTCCTTCATGGGGAAACCATTGGCTAGAGTTTTATTATCCCCCAACCTATTTTTTAAAAAACAGTTTTCTCAGCTTCCTATTCATGTGTGAGGAGCATACTGTTACATTTTAGTTAGCTTCAAGCTTCTTAAGGCCTCAAGCTGTGTGGGACTTGCTTTCTTTACCCAACCTTATATAGTTGTATAATATTCCCTTCTATGGGTATAGCAGTTTGTTCATCCAGTCTCCTGCTGAAGGGCATTGGGGTTGTTTTGGTTCTGTACTCTGTGAAGAGTAGTGCAGTGAACATTCTTGAAGGTAACTCCTGTAGCCCATGTTTGTTCGTTTCTCTAGGGCATACTCATGTACTCCCAGGAGTGGAACTACAAGTGGGCTGTAGGTATTAGTGCTTTAAATTACAAATGTGACAAATAGATGCTTGTTGTAGAAAACACAAATAGTCCAAAACTGAGCATCCTTCTTGCTCTCCCACAACTCCTCTACCTGGAGGAGGCACTGTTAACCATCGGGAGTGCCTCCTCCAGGCCCTGGACATTTTGGAGGTCTTGTTTGGCAAGCAGATCCTCATCTCAAGTCCCAGGGGTTACAGAGGACTGGATTGGCTAACCCCTGAGTGCCGCCCAGAACCCCTCATAGAGCTGGGCCCAAGGTGGGGCAGGCCGGGCCCAGAGCCTTGTATGATCCCTCTCAAGCCTGTGGCTACCCACCCAGCCTGACTCTTAGCGTCTCTCCCTCCTGCAGGATGAGAACATGGTGAGCTTCATCAAGGGCGGCATCAAAGTTCGAAACAGCTACCAGACCTACAAGTGAGTGGGGCTGGTCTGGGGGAGCCTGGGTCCACAGCATCTACTACCCTGTGCCTCTTAGGCTGCTTTGTGGGAGGTAGCACTGGCTGGATGCTGGATGCCTAGAATGCCATGTGACCTCAGGCAGATTTCTGCACCCTCGGGACCTCAGTTTTCCAGAATATTATTTACGTGGTTTCCTGGGTATATCTGTTCATTTGGTTCCCCTGAGTCTATGCCTGACCCTGGGGAAAATAAGACAGATTCTGCACAAATAGCTTGATGAGGTAGAGGCTAGGAGACAGACACGGGAACAGTAATTTTGAGAACAGCAGCAGAACCCCTGCGTATCCACTAAGGCCCAATCCAAATGCCACCTTCCCCATGAAGCCTTCCTTGGACCCCTCTAGTACACAGGGATGGTGTCCACACACACAGCCTCCCCAAGCTGGGAGCTCCCTGAGGGCCAGATCATTTCCATGCCATCTCAGCACTGGGCCAAGCACAGGCTTTGTCTAAGGATAAAAGAAATAAGACTCAGTCCAGAACACTTCTACTCAACATGGCACCACAATTCTTGTCTCTAATTCTAAAATTAAAAAAAAAAAAAGCTTTGAAAGCCCAGTTTCTTCCCCCAAGTTTGGCATTAAAACTCACTTTCTATTAAAAGTTGAATTGACTTGAGACTACTTATCATCTTTATTTTCTCCATCTAATGTGACTGTTTCCCTGGAGAGAGATTGTGAGTGTGATTTCAAGGTACCACTGGGATATAACACACCATGTACATATGTGCACATATGTACACTGCATGGCCTTGTGGGTCTGTGCTGGAATTGTGCTCTGCCCCCTCCAGTCTCTTCAGCTACCAAAGCGATGTTTCCAAAGCACAAACCTTGTCAGGTCACCCCCTTACCAGTTCCCGACACTCCTCTTGCTTTTAGGATAAAGTCCCGAGTCATTCCGGGAGCTCCTCCTAGCCCTCCTAG
Source organism: Prionailurus bengalensis (assembly GCF_016509475.1). NCBI lineage: Eukaryota > Metazoa > Chordata > Mammalia > Carnivora > Felidae > Prionailurus > Prionailurus bengalensis. The sequence goes on along the minus strand of NC_057345.1, from coordinate 41,241,719 downwards.
CAACAGCTTCCACCCCACTCTGCCTCAAACATTTGTGCCTTCCCTCAGTTTTTCAGACATGCTGAGCTCATTCCTACTTCAGGGATTTTGGACATGCTTGTATCTCTGCTGGGAACAGTCTGTGCCAGGCTAACCATCCCATCCCTAGGGTTTCAGCTCAAGTGTCAGCTTCTCAGGGAAACCTTCCCTGAACCCCAGACTGGGTAAAACCCCAGGAGTCTTCTCCTTTGAAGCCCCCCTCCACCCCCACAGTGACTTGATGGTGGGGGCGGGGGAGGATCTGTTCCCTAGAGTGGGAGAGTTGTGACGGCAGCCACTTGGTGGCTTTGCTTCTAGCTGTCGTCCAGTGCCTGACACAGGGAGCCCTCAGTCAGTGTTTGATGATTGAAAGGCTTCAAGATGCTCATGGCCTGGGAAAGAGGCAGGCACATCTTTAAAGCTTCTGTCCTGCCCAAGACAGGCTGGGATATGGACTCTATGCAATTGATGACCAGGAAAAAGAAGGGTGGATTTCAACCAAGAGACCCCAGCTAGACTTCCTGAAGGAGGAGGGGGTGTTATAGTTAGCCCAGTGGCTCTTCACTGGGACATTTGGCAATATTCAGAGACATTTTGGTTGTGACAACCTGGGGGGAGGTTACGTCTGGCATCTAGTGGGTGGAGGCCAAGGATGCTGCCAAACATCCTATGATATACAGATAGCCCCCTCCTTACCTGAAGAAAGAATTTATCCAGCCTAAAATGTCAGTAGTGCCAAAGTTGAGAAATTGTTCTAGACAGAATGAAGAGCATGTGAAAATGCTTAGATGCTGGACAAGGCAAGTGTGCTGGGGCTGATAAAGCCGACGCTCAGGGGCAAGGACTATGTTATTAGGCAGATGGGGTCAGAAATTCCTTGAATGTCAGCTCTCTGATTGTCATAACTGTTATCAGTCTACCACCAGGGAGTTCTGAGATCAGCTGGGAGTGGGGGACAACCTTAGTCCCAGCTGGAATGGGACCTAGCCGCTGTTATGTGGCTGAAAAGGACTTTGCCTGTCTCCACAGGGAGCTGGACAGCCTCGTGCAGTCCTCACAATACTGTAAGGGAGAGAACCACAGGCATTTTGAAGGAGGGGTGAAGCTCGGCGTGGGAGCCTTCAACCTGGTGAGTGGGAATTCACCTTCACATGGTCCCTGCTGGCCTACCATGCTAGGCGCTGAGCTGATCCTGGGACCTAGTGATAAAGCAGATGCATTGCCAATGTCATGGGGAGCTCAGAGCTGGGATGGAGGTGGGGTGGAGGTGCTTCAGAGTCTCTCTGTGCATTTCTTCCCAAGTCAAGTTGAAAGCTTGAAATGCACCATGGTGGCAGTATTTATAGGACCAGAAAAAGACAAACACAATAAATCAGGGCCTTTTCCATCCTGGAGAGCTGGTGGTTAAACATTGACCAGTAGTGGGGAGGGAGACAGGTCTGGAAGCAGCAGGCAACCTGCAGGGACAGAGCCAAGACCCCTTCCTGGAAGAGCTGGGGAAGGTTTCAAGGAGCGAGGAGTATCTGAGCTGGATCTTGAAGGATCTATAGGTGGGGAAGGGCATCCTAGGCAGAAGGAATGTGAGAGAGGCTCTGAGCCTACTCCTGAGAGGAGGAGCTGCTCATTGAAAATTTAGACTCTTGGCCCTGGGTGTCCATAGACCTGTCTAGAAGTGTGTGTGGCAGGGGATGGCTCTCTCCCCTCTAGGCAAAGCCTGTTCCAAGAGCAGGCCTTGGGTGGTGGGGTGTCCCTGCCCCACTCTGGGTTCCAGTTTCCTTGTATGTAAAATGAGAACGGGGATCTTGGCCCAAGTGCTGAGAAGTACAAACGGCAGAGTTCATTGGATGCTTTAGCAAGTTACAGCTGGACTGTCCTGGGTTTAAGAACTGGCTTCCCCTCTGATGAGCTGTGGGGCCTTAGACATGTCCTGTCACTTATCCATGCCTCTATTTTTCCATCTGTCAAAAGGGGCAGTAATCTTTCTTTGCAGGACTGTTCTGAGGATCAAATGCAATGATGGAGCCCTGGTGCAGAGCAGAGATTCTTTGTAACAACAATAATGGCTAACTATTATGTGCAGGCTCCATTATATGCTTTACATATATTAATTTGATCCATCTTCACAGGACCCCGAGGAGGTAGGGGGCATTATTCCCAGATGAGGAAACTGAGTCATAGAGGGGATATGTAGCTAGCCCAGGGTGACCCAGTGGGCATGGTGAGATTAGGATTTAGACACAGTCTGCTTCTAATTGTCACACTGTAGTGCTTCTCTATCTAGGGAAGTTGGCTTTATGGGAAACCTGGGGCTTTCTTGTGGGCATTCTGGAGATAGGTTCTACTCCCCCAGGATTACCCCCAGGACTCTGGGGGCTTGGGGAGTAGGAGGGACAGCTCCAGCCCCTCCACAGGCCCACCTGCCTCTGTTCCTGCAGACGCTGTCCATGCTTCCTACCAGGATCCTGCGGCTGCTGGAGTTTGTGGGGTTTTCAGGAAACAAGGTAACCACCTGACTTCTGGGACCTCTGAGTGGCTCAGCTGAACAGGGTGAGGCTGAGGGGCTGCAGGATCTGTGTGCCAATAATGGCACAGCACCCCTCAGTATGTGGCCCTGGACAAGGCCCAGGCCTTTCTGAGCTTCAGTCTCTTTTCCAATCAGATGGGGCCAGTGATACCTGCCTGGCCTCACACAGGGTGAAGAGGCTCTAGGGTAAGGGTAGGTATGAAGGGCAGCTTTGTGCAGTGGTCTGGAATCATGTTCTCTGAGCCTGACCAGTGTCAGGATCCTGGTCCTCCTCCCTTTGGAAGACCTTAAGCAGGTTCTTTCCCTTGGGACCATTTTCTTGTGTGGGAAATGGCTGAGGGAAGCCCTGCAGACCTTGAGGGCAGAAACCAGAGGACTGAAGCACCCAGAGGCTTTGCTAAGGGCAGGAGTCTAAGTACTAGGTAGCAGATCAGGGGGAGTTCCCTGGTGGAGCAGGCCCCATGTGGCAGAAGGAACAATGGCCTGGAAGTTAGGAGCCTTGGGTCATTCCAGCCTCATCTCCTTCTTGTGATTTAGAGCAAAAGTCAACCTCCTCTGGGCCTTTTTTGGGTGTAACAAGGGACTTTTTTTTTTTTTTTTTTTTTTTGACTGATCACTGCCTCTCAACTTGAACTTCCTCTGACCTTTCCTGATTTTTGCCATGTCTGCAGACCTCTGTGTTATTATTTATGTATTATTCTTCCCAAAAATGGTTCATATTTTTTATGTAAGTTTATCTAAAGGAAACATTACTACATAGAAAACCCATATTATTTGGCACGATAAGAACATAATCATAGATATAGTGAGGGCCAAGCAATCTTGCAAAAGCAGGTTGTATGATCTGTAGAGGCTGTTTTCCTGTGAGAAGAGGTTTTTAGAGCGACAGGGATGTTGAATGCACACCAGCACGGGACTGAGGCTTTCTCCCTGATGCCATGAAGACAGGGAATTGAGAGGGGAAGACCCTTACTTGGGACTCTATGCCTCATGTCTGTCTGGAGACGTTTAAAATCTTGGTTGCCATCTCTGGTCCATGGCCCTGGTCTGGGGAAACAGTAGCCAGAGGCTCTAAAGGTCCCTTAAGAAGGCCGTTGGGTCACAAGAAGGATTTCAGGATGATGACAGGAGGGAAGAGGATGAGAAAGGCCAAGGGGTGGGATAATGTGGCCTGCCTGGCCAGGAGGAGAGGGAGGCGGTGTCAGAGTATGAGGGCCCTCAGGCACCAGCTCTGGCTTTGACTTATTCCTAAAGGCAAGGAAGCTTTGGAGGGTTTGAGGTAAGGGTGAGGTAAGTCAGATTTGTGTATTAGAAAGAACAAGAACATCCTGGAGAACAGACAGGATGGGCAGAGACTACAGGAAGGGATACAAGTGGAATCTGGCTTCTCCTCTTCCCCAGCCAGGCTCTAGAGTCTTCTTGTCCAGGAAGCCTTCCCAGACTGCAGTCATCTTGGCCCCATCTATGCCCTGAGACTGTGGTTAGGATTATTTGCCTAAATGGAATCTGGCCTCCTCCTCCTCCCCCACCAGGGGCTGCTCAGGGGCTCAGTACCCACCATGGGGGCAAGCAAGTGAACAAAGGCAGGAGCAGGGAAGGGGCTGTTGCAGAAACAGGGAACACCTGGACCCAAGCCTCTGCCCTGGCCTTGGCAGCAGTGTCCCCTGCCCCCCAGGAAGGCTGCTGAGGCCCGTAGAGGAGGCCTGGCCATCAGGATTCCAGATGTGTCTGGAGTCTGGCGCTGTCCCCTCCCATTACCCCCCCACCCCCGTTCCAGCAGCACTGCTCTCAAGGCTGTCCAGCCACCTCCCAGGCCCCTGCCCACGCTGGGGCTGGCCTCAGCCTGTCGGTCTCTTCCCTCAGGACTACGGGCTGCTGCAGCTGGAGGAGGGCGCATCCGGGCACAGCTTCCGTGCTGTGCTCTGTGTCATGCTGCTGCTCTGCTACCACACCTTCCTCACCTTTGTGCTCGGTAGGTGCGCCTCCTGGGCAAAAGCTGGGGCTTCTGGGATTTTGTTGGCTCTAAGGGCAGGGGATGAGATGGCAAGGGATTGCAGACCCTGCTTGGGTCCACAAGACTGGGGATGGGGCGCTGACACCAGAATCAACAGAGCCACATCAGCTGTCTTCAGGCCTGGCTTGCTGACCACTCACTTCCTCACAATGTGACCAGGTTCCAACTTCATTTTTCTCATCTGTGAAATGGGGATGGCCATGCCCACCTTGTGCAGGGTGTGAGAGCACTGTAGTTAGGTCCTTGGGGTTGTGGGCACCACCTTGGCAGGCATGGCTCTTTGTTATTGAGTCTTGTGATGTCCCAGGATGATATCTGTATCATCTTATTTAATGCTCACATCATCCTGGAGGTAGAAGAATTATCATCCCCATTTCACAGAGAGGGAAATAGAGGCCCTGAGAAGCTCCTAGTGGGTTGCTGGAGGGATTACAAGAGCTGGTGGTGGTGATGTGTGTTGTCCCTTCACCTCCTTTAGGTACTGGGAATGTGAACATTGAGGAGGCAGAGAAGCTCCTGAGCCCCTACCTGAAGCGATATCCTAAGGTGAGCCCCTGCTTCCTGCTGCAACACCCCCAGCCAATGTGTGCCTTGTGGACCCACACAGACCCACGTGCGTGTCATTGCAGGGCGCCATCTTCCTGTTCTTTGCGGGGCGGATTGAAGCCATTAAAGGCAATGTTGACACAGTGAGTAATGGGGGCCTGGGCCAGTGCTGGCGACTCCTTGGGGTCTCCCAGACCAGTAAGCAGACAGACACAGACACAGACACACTAGAGACAGGGCAGACTGGGAGGAGTGCTCCAAGGGAGAACCAACAAGACAGCAGGGTAGGAGAAGCAATTCTGAATGAGACAGTCTAGGAAGATGAGGGAGGAGGTGGCATTTGTGGTGAGTAGGATCTGGCAAGGAGCTGTAAGACTGCAGCTCCCTGCAGAGGGAGGTCCTTGAGTGAGGCAGAGTGGTGGGAAGGCCTACTCAGGGCATGACGATGGGCACTGTGAATGGCACAGTAGTGGTGCCAGGGTGTGAGACTGGCACCTTGGTGGCCTGGCTAAGGAGTCTGGACTCCATAGGTGGGACGGAGCCAATGAAGGGGTTAGAGGGGGAGGGTCATGGGTCTGGCAGAATACCCAGGAGGGACTGTTACAGTGTGGCGTTCTGGGGTCTCCAGCTGGCCCTGGATCTGATTCCTCAAGCAGAAGGACAGATGCCCTAGGTCCAGTTCCTTTCATGAGAGCTACTGGAAACTTTGGAGTCTGCTCTGAGGTGCAGACATTATTATGCTGCTTTAATATTAATAACTTTCCACTGCCTCCTATCCTTCCATTATAGCTCTATCCCATCCTTTCATTTTGTGCTGAAAGACTAGAGTCCCAGAGTTGGGCAGGAAGTGAGACTTAGTGGGTAGAACTAGGACTGGAGCCCAGAATTGTCCCATCTCCCCAGTGCTGCGGCCTGCCCTCCCTCCCTAAGCCTGGCACAGGGCTAGACTAGACCAGTGGAAAAGGCTGGGTCTTCTATGTGATGTGGTGGGGTGGTGGGGCCATGAGGCTGACCAGCAGGTGCCCACAGGCCATCCAGCGGTTCGAGGAGTGCTGTGAGGCCCAGCAGCACTGGAAGCAGTTCCACCACATGTGCTACTGGGAGCTGATGTGGTGCTTCACCTACAAGGGCCAGTGGAAGATGGCCTACTTCTATGCCGACCTGCTCAGCAAGGAGAACTCCTGGTCTAAGGTGGGCTGACACCAAGTGTTGGGGTCATTGGGGGACCGGGCCAACACAGCCTGGCCATAAGACTCCAGACCATAAGAGCCAAACCCTTAACTGAAACCTGAAAATCAGCTGGAGTTTTAAATAGAACCATAAATTCTAATAGGTTGGAAGGAACTAAAGACCATGAGGAGCAGATAAAGTTTAGAACTACAAAGCATCAGTCAACAGTTTTAGTCATAAGGGACAGAAGCATGGCTCACACTGTCTAGGTGAGTGCTGTCCAACAGAATGTTCTATTATGATGGAAATGTTCTATTTCTGCTCTGTCCACTGTGGTAGCCACCAGCCACATGGGCACACTGAGCACCTGCAGTGTGCTAGTGCAACTGGGAAACTGGATGTTTTCAATTTTATTTAATTTTAATTAGTTCAAATTTAAATTTAAAATGTCACACAGGTTTAGTAGCCACTATATTGGACTATGCAGGTAAAAAACACAAAAGGCTCTTTGGTTCATAGAACTAAACATTCTAGGCACATCTGATTTCAGGTACAGCTGGATCCAGGAATTCAAATTATGTCATTTCAGCTTGGCGTTTTTCCATCTGTGGCTGTCCTCTGCTCTGTGACATCTTTGCTATACAGGCAGGTTCTCTCCATGTGATAGGCAGGGTGGCCAAGGACTGCCTGCTCCTAACTCAATATCTTCCCTTCAGTTTCAACCATAGTCCCACAACAGAGGCTCTTGGGTCTAGCATAGATCACATTTCAGTGCCTGGAAACAGGGGTGGGAAGACTCCTCATGGATCAAGAGTAGAAGGGTGGTTCTCCGGAAAAAAATGAGGTGATGTCCCTATAAAAAGTGTTGGTTTGGGGGGAAGCATTAAAAAGATACCATGAAGGCAAAGTAAAGCAAAGCAGATAGATGTCTACCATAGGTGAAAACTTACAACATTAGGGTAAGTGGTAAAATAAGTACTAGATGTTACCATCATAGTAACGATAGCACAAAATTCTGAACCAAGAGTCAGAATCATAGAGATCATCAGAGAGCGTCCAATCTGGGATTGGCAAATGTATAGAATATGTGTCTCAGTGACCTTAAATCCCTCTCATCCCTCCCCACCTCTGCATGGAAGTCCCTTTTCAGTACCCCTGCCTGGAGACCAAGCTGAAAGGAAATTCTCTAGGTCCGGGGCAGGCAGAGCTGGAGGAGGGAGCAGGCTTTCACTGAGCTCTGTGTGCCCAGCATTTGCCTTTTCCTCCACACTACACCCCCCCTGAGGTAGAAGTTATCTGCATTGGACGCACAAGGGACCTGGAGCCCAAGAGAGGGTATGTGACTTTCCTGGCCCACACAGCTGTTGGTGACAGACACTGGATTTGAAGACAGTTCTGTGTGATTCAGAGGCCTTTGCTTTTCCCTTGTTCCTTAAGTCCCACAGAGGAGGCCCCTCTTGCCTTGAGACCACCCTGCTGTTGAAGGTGTACTCTCAGACCCAGTCTTTGTGGGCCTGACATTCATTCCTCTTCACCTCCCACTCCCAATGAGAAAAACAACATCAGGGAAGGAACCTTGTTGAACTGAAGTGACCTAGAAGACTTCCTATGGTGGAAGGCAGGCAGCTGGGTTCACCTACACAGGGAAGAGGCCTGGGGTGGCTTCACAGCTGCTGTGAGGAGCAGAGAGAGCGCCAGCCTCCCAGGTGTCAAGAAATCTGGACATGAGTCAACTCCATCTCCAGCCTGCTGTGTGACTTTGAGGTGGTTGGTCCCCTTCCCTCTCCAGTGCTTCCCTCAGAAGTGTTTTCTGGGAGTGGGGGTTGTAGCGCCTCGAGTTCGGGGCCTCATTCATTCCTAATCTGTAGCATTTGGCCATCAGAGTCCACCAACTTCCAGCTTTAGGTACTTAAGCTTATGGTCACTGCCATATGCACCAGCCCCTCTGCTCTGCATTCCTCTGCCTGAACTGTGCCAAGTCATCCCTGTGGAGCCTTCACTCCTGTGCTCTGTGACAGTGGTGTGCTCAGGGCTATAGTGGGGGAATCCAAGGGGAACTCACAGGCAGCCCTGGGTAGCCCAGCCAAGAGGACAGAGGAGGAGGAATTAGGGTGGCAGAGGAAGTGGAGCCAAGAGAACAGCAAGGACAGAGGCTCAGGAGCTAGGGTGCTGCCAAGAGGTTCTGTGTCACCAGGTGAAGGGGTTTGTGGGTGGGAGTGCAGGCGGCTGCAGAGGGATCTCCCCCAGGCCACTGGCTGTAAGCTTCTTGAGGACAAGTACTGTCTGTTTACACAGACCCTGGTAGAGTAATGCAGCAAAATAAATGTGTGGAGTCATTGGGCAATCAGATAAGCCTGGGAGACAGGACTCCCAGCAGGCGAGGTGGCAGTGTGGCTGCATAGCATCCTTTGATAACTTGGATGTCTGTGGGTCTCAGAACTCTAGGTTACTTTATCCATCCTAACTTCTGGTGATTCAGTGAGGGTAAGCTGTTTTGGGTGGCTGAGGGGTAGGAGAAGGCTCTTGGAGGAAGCCCGCGGCTGAGCCTGGTGAGAAGAGAGAGTGGCTTCCCAGGCAGAGGGATGGCACAGGACTGATGGGGAAGGAATGGCAGAAGAGGAGCCAGACAAGCAGAGGGCCTTGAGTGGCTGTTAGGCTTTTAGTCTAACAGTGGGGGAGCCCCTGATGTGTGTGGCTTGGATCTGTGCTCTAAGAAATCCCTCCTGCAGTTGCTGGCACCCCATGTGCCGGGTCGAAGACATCCAGCAGTGAACAGAGCAAAGACCCCTCCATCTCAAGGCTCGTATTCTAGTGGGAAGAGGGACAAGAAACACACAAATAGATGTGCAGTGTAATATGTCAGGCTGGTATGTGTAGTAAAGAAAAATCAGGCAAGGCCTGTCTGAGAAGACACCAGAATGAAGTGCAGGAGAAAGCTATGTGGGTATCTTAATGAGGAGCATTCCAGGCCAAGGACACTGAAAATGCAAGCATGAGGGAGGGGGAAGCTGAGTGTGTTTGATATGTTCTGGAAACAGCCCCGGGGCCATTGTGGCTAGTGATGTGTGTGAGGGGGAAACAACAGGAGATAAAGTTGGAGAGGAAACTGAGGAAGATAGGGTAAGGGCTCATAGTCCATTGACAGGGAGTCTGGATTTTATCCTAAGCATGATGGGATATGAAGATTTCAAAGAGGGACTGACATGATCTGACTTTAAAATATCAGAGTGGCAATGGGGTGGACCTGGCTTGCAGGGACAGGGGTGGGAGCAAGGAGATGGGTTAGGAGACCGTATGGACAAGGGCAGTAGAAAGACATCCCTGGTGGCTTGGAGCAGGGACCCAAGGTGGAGGCAGTAAGTGGAATTCAAGAGCTATAGGAGGTAAGATCATCATGACTTGGTGACTCAGTTCCAGGGCAGAGAGGGAGAAGGTAGGGATGACACCAGGTTAAAGACAGGATGGGCAACAGTTTCAGAGGGGGTAGATTCTTCCCATACCCCCTCAAAGACCAGCCTTTCCTCATTTTTTGAAGGGTGGATGAAAGTGTGGAGGGCAGAGTGCAACTGGGAGTAACCCTGGCTTCAGCCTGGGAGGTGCCCCTGGTGGAGGCTGCTTTCTGCCTTCTCCTGAGACTAGGCTCCAGGATGTTCTGCTCCCTTTCCTTCTCCACCCCCTACACTTCTTTGTAGACCACCCGCAGATACTTCCTCAACAGCCCCAGCTAGCAGGAGCTGAGGTTCAAGGCTTGGCCACTGGAGGGCAGTACAGAACCAGGTTCCTCTGGTGTTGGACTTCTGGGGAAGGAATGTATCTGGAGGTGGGGATAGGGGTCTCTGCACAACTGCACTTTCCCTGTCTGGGTTGGCTGTGGATCCAGTGGGCAAGGCCCTTAAAGCCACACACACTTAGCATCATTTCCAGCTCTGCTGCTGCCCCCCCCCCCCATAAGTTCTGCAGTCCCAGGAAGCAGAGGCGAGGTACAGATTCCTTTCTAACATGGTCTTTTGAATCCTGTAGGGTGGTGTATGTACAGTGCCTGGCACACAGAAAGGCAGGGACCCTGAGCCGACCCCTGACACACTCTTGCAGCCTCACATCTCTTTTACACATTCTATGATTTATGCTATTTATGCTATGATTTATGCTTCTTACTACACATCTCTGCCACTCCCTGGATTTGCTGAGGCTGTTGCCCTTGCCTGAAAGGTCCTTTTTCAGATCTCTGTGAATCTTCCCACTGGTTCTCAGGGGTCCAATCTAAAGTAATTGCTTCCCCAAAGCTCTTACTGTCCTCTTTGTATATCTATCCTTGCCTCTGCACTGCCCTGCCCTGCCCTGCACATCCACTAGTTGCTTGAGTCCTTCTCTCCACTGCTTCAGAGGGAGGGCAGCTACTTTAAGTAGACATGGGCCTTTCCTGGACTTAGCTCCCAGCTCAAGTCCTCAAGGTACTTCAGCTTCCTTACTGTCAGTTTCTCCCCTGGGGCTTGGCTACTGTGCTGGCCTAGTGAGGTCTGAATGAGGTATCTGTGCCAATCTGGGGCTGACTGGAAGGCCGGCTGCTCACACCTGTTGCTCTGCCTTGCACAGGCCACCTACATCTACATGAAGGCCGCCTACCTCAGCATGTTTGGGAAGGAGGATTACAAGCCGTTCGGGGATGATGAAGTGGAGTTGTTTAGGTGGGTCCTACCAACGCACTCTATCCTACGCCTCAGCCACATCTGCCCACAGCTGCCCTGAGCTGTAGGCACTAGGGAGGGTGGTGGTGGGCTTCTTAATTCCCCTGGCTCTGGGCTCCCTGACCCTCACTCAGGATTCTCCCATGTGCCCCATTCCCTTCCATAACCACCATCTCCTGCTGCTGCTTGTTCCAGCTCTTTGAATCTGTTCAGAGGCCTTTCCCCCATTTCACGAAAGTGGTTTGTCAACATCTTTTCCACTGAGTCTCTTTCTTCTGGTCAATGGGACAGATGTGGACACTGCTGTCCAAAGAGGTCAAACAGGATGAAATCCACCCTCTGCCATTTCTTAGCTGTCACTGTGAACCATTTCAGCAGCTATAAAATGGGAATAACAACTTCTGCCTTGCAGAGTTGTTTTGTGAATGAAATAGAGACTATATTTAAAACCTTGGTGTAAGGCCTGGAGCCACTAAATGTTGGCTGTTTTTCTTAGTCTGTATTGCTATTTGCCTTCTGCGAAGTGTCTAGAGCAGGGCTCAGCCTCAGCAGGCTGAGGATGGAGCCTAGGGCCTTCCTCTGGCCATGGGTGAGGGTTGACCCTAATTTGCAGACCTGGAAGTTGTGGTAACCTGAGCTTTCAGCTACTGTTGTCACAGTCGTAGGGTGTTTATCATTTATCCAGTGCCTCCACTTCTCAATCTCATAACTCTTCCAGAAAGCCTGTGAGGTTAAGTATCTGTGGGGAGGAAGGATCATTTTTTTACCCTCTACTTTTTTAGGTTCTTAGCTAGAGACTGGCTGAGACCACCGCCCCCCCGCCCCCCATTAATAAAAGATTAACAAGAGAAAAATAAACCAGAGTTTAATAACATGTATACCTCCTATACACATGGAGAGACCCAGTTTTTCTGGAAAAACAGTAACTGAAATCGCCCAAACCATCTCCAGCTAAAGATAAAAGATGTTGGAGACAGGGAGCCAGTTATGGGAGGTTTCCAGGCAAAGCACACTAAAGGAGGGATAAGGTTGTTATGCAGATTTAAGTCTCTGCCTCCTTTAAGAGTTTCTAGGGCTTTTCCTCCTCTTCCAGGTACAGAGGAGATGCCCCTACAAATGGAGGTCTCCCTTATAAATGTTATTGTCTCGGGCCCCTGGGTGGCTCACTAGGTTGAACATCCAAGTGTCCGACTTCAGGTCATGATCTTATGGTTTGTGAGTTCGAGCCCAGCCCCATGCCTGGCTCTGTGCTGACAGCTCAGATCCTGGAACCTGCTTCAGATAGTGTCTCCCTTTTCTTTGCTCCTCCCTCCACTCACTCGTGCATGTGCTTTCTCTCAAAAATAAACATTAAAATTAAAAAAAAAAAATGTCTCTTACAAAAGAGAAATTTCTACTCAGTTTTCAGAGCTTTTCCTATATCTGCTGTCTCTTAATCAGCCTAAAATAATCCTTATGTCACACAGGCATATTCTGGGGTAACAAATTCTACTCCCCTTCATATCATTATCTTCAATTAGAGATGAGAAAACTGGGGCTCAGAGAGGTTCCACAGTGAATAAGCAGGGGAGGTGTTTGGCAGGGAAGTCACAACTAGATCCAGCTGTTTCCTGGGCCTGGATGGCTCAAGCCTGAGGGTCACAGCCACACCCAGTGCCTGTGGCACAAATCAGGAGTGTGGGATGGAGCTGAATGGGTGAGGTTTCCCCTGCCCCCCCCCCCCCCCATGTGGAGGCTTGCCCAGCTGCACACATTTTATTCTGCCTTTGGAAACAGCTGAGGCCACAACTCACGTGGCAGGACTTAATTAAAGGTTTGAGCTGTGTGGTCTTGGGCAGGTCCTTCCCTTTCTCTGGGTATTAGTCTTCCCTGTGAAACTGGGGTCAGGCTTCTCTGGCCTTCTGGAAATGAGGCCTGGGAGTGGTGAGACACCTAGCAAAGCAGGCCTGGGGAGTTTGCTGACATTCTCATGTCTGCCAGCTGATGTGGAGGAGGCCCCTTGCCTAGCCTCAGGAAGTGGGCAGGCCATAGCCACAGGCTGAGTCCAACACTATCCTATAAACTTGGGGAACCAAAGCCCAGAGAGGAGCGAAGCAGAGGCTGGGCAGGTTGAGGATCTCAGTCCTTAGTTTTTTCTCACCCTCCTCATCTCTTTCACAGAGCAGTGCCAGGCTTGAAGCTCAAGATTGCTGGGAAATCTCTACCTACAGAGAAGTTTGCCATCCGGAAGTCCAGACGCTACCTCTCTCCCAAACCAATCTCTTTGCCAATCCCTGCTCTGGTAAGTAGGAAGGTCTTGACTGTCTCTGCACTTGTTTGGGATTGTGGGGATTATCTGAGAACCAGAGATACAGCTATGGCAAGGGGGAAGTGGATGAGGAAGCAAGACCTTCATACCTCAGGGGCCTGGAAAGGATTTCAATTTATCTGAGACTGTTAGGGAAGCATACAAATGAGTCTGAGCCATCCCCTGCCTGAGAAAGTACTGGTCTGGTGGGGCTAGGGAAACAGGTGAGCAGGCTTCAGATGCCTCAAGATGAAAGAGCAGGTTCACACCCCTGTGCCCAGGCAGGGGCATCACTCAGCTGTTTCTGTTCCCACCCAGTCTGTTTCAGTCTTGTCACATGATTATAATTGTTTACACTGTCCCCCTCACTGGACCAAGCTTTTGAGGCCTAGGACCATGTTCTGTTCGCCTCTGAAATAACAATAGCTGACAGTATTATTGGGCACTTGCTGTGTGATCAAGGCTCTTTACACCCCTTGCCTCATTTGGTCCTTAAAACAACTCAGAGTAGGTGCTGGTGTTATCCTCATTTTAGAAATGGGGATAATAATGCCTAATAGATAAGTAGAAAGATGTCTAATAAATAGATATAAATATAAAAATAACTTGTCCAGGTCACACAGCTAGTGAGTTGGGAATTAGAATTTAAATCTAGAATGGTTCCAGAGCCTATATTCTGAACCAGTGTTGTATGATGCTAATTCCATGCATGATCTGAGCTGGCATCAGAAGTTTCCATCTTGTTAAAAGAGTGTTGTTTAAATACTAAGGTAACCCGAAAAGTAGAAAGGGCACTGCTTTTTTCTGGTCCTGGCTCCACTATTCACTAACAGTGTGACCTTGGATAGGGTTCCCTTTCCCTTAATGTAAAATATATACCTTGCCCATTTCATAGAGCAGTTAAGAGAATTAGCTGATAAAATGTGTTAAGTACTTTATAAATAAACTGAATATTAATACAAAACTTCTATATCCTGGATATCTTTAAACAAATTTTGAAACTGCTTACAGTTTGAAATGCATAATAAAACTATCATATGGGGGGGAATGGGAAGGAAAGGAATGGGGAAGCAACTATACCAAAAATTTAGAATTTCCCAAACTGTAATCTGCAAAATGTTTATTTATGCCTAAAATAGTTTTGTGGATTAAATGTATTCAAGAAAGTCTAAAAAAGTTTATTTGCTGTATATACCTTTTGGAGTCTTTATGTAATAATATGTTGTAAGTCTTCAAGAGTAAGCATGAAGATGATTTTTTCCCTAACTTAACTGGCCACAGGCCTTTTTTTTTTAATGGAATATTTGCTAACTTGGGACCATATAAACCTTTTGAGGAATACTGGTTCTAAACTTAAATTCCATCCCTGGAGTATAACAAGAAACATAATAACATCTTTATAGAACTTTTTGTATACAAATCACTTTCACATCTATTCCCTGGTTTCATAGTTTAGGAAATGCTAACACATTTACTATAAATGAATATTTAATTTAGTATTCTGAGCTTCCTGAGAGTTGAGGCAAAGAAAGGAATCCAGATGTGTTTCATAGTATTTATGAGGGTAACTCAAGCCCAGTGCCTTGGGGGAAAAGAGAAGGTGACACAGTCTTAAGAGCTATTGGAAATCCTGAAGTGCTTAAGTAAATATGGTTCCTCCAATTTTTATCCTGCCAGCTGGAACAGGGAGGACTTCCTGGAGAGTGTGGGTCAAGGCCTGGTCCTCAAAGTATGGGGAAAGAGTTTTGACAGAGAGGTTTGGGAAAGAGCTGAACACCCAGGGAAGCCATGAACAGAAGAGTAATTGAAAACTATGTGCAGCTGTGAGCAGAACATCAGGGATATGGGCCCATCTTAAATCCACACTGGTGTAAGGTGAGATCCCAAAAAGTGATGAGGCTCCCTGCCATGATCCCTTCAAGTCCACAACTACATAGGCTGGGCTGAGACTTGGCATAAAAGATTAAAACTATAAGGGCTTTTAATCTGAGCTGCCCATTTTACAGCTGGGGAAACCAAGGCTCCACTGGGGAGGAAACCTGACTGACTTGCTCCCCTACCCTCAGGAAATGATGTACATTTGGAATGGCTACGCTGTGATTGGGAAGCAGCCTGAACTCACAGATGGGATACTTGAGATTATCACCAAAGCTGAAGAGACGCTGGAAAAGGGCCCAGGTGACTACCCTCAAGCCCTTGAACTTGCTAGGCTGAGTCAGACCACAGGTCTTTAAAGTTTCCCTCTACCAAAAATGTCCTTCCTCCTCTATCCAGGTAATGAACCTTTACCTTTCTAGACTGGGCTTCAGTGGCAGTTTCTCTGAGCTGTCCCTTGTCCCCCAAGGTAGGGTCAAGGCCTCCGCTGGGCTCCCACAACCCCTGGGCCTCCTTCAGTCAATCCTAATCTCACTGTACGGTCATTGTCTCAGTATCTGTCTTTACTTCCCAGATGTGAGCTTGCTGAGGACAGGGACCATGTGTAAGTTACCTCTCTGTCCCCAGGGCCCAGCAGAGTAGGGGCTCCGTGCAGGAACTGTTGCAGAAATAAACAAGCCTGTCTTCCCTCACTCCCCTGTTCTCAGAGAATGAGTACTCAGTGGATGATGAATGCTTGGTGAAGTTGCTGAAAGGCCTCTGTCTGAAATACCTAGGCCGTGTTCAGGAGGCTGAGGAGAACTTCAGGAGCATTTCTTCCAAGTAAGTGCTTCTGAGGCTGCTCCCACTCCAGATGGCCTACTGCTGGGCCCACATCTCCTGGGTAGAATTGGGTTTCTCCTTCCTCACATGCATTCCAGTGCTTGACCCTAGCCTACCCCCATTCACTACACTTTTACTAGTGTCTCTTCTATGCCAGGATTCTTGCTGGGCAGAGATCATTCAGACCTCATCCCCTAGGGCCACCAGATTGCCCAACTACAGGGGTGCATCCACACAAAAGTTTCAGGTGAATGGTGCCTCCTGGAGTTTGTAATTCAGTTCCACCTTTGAGGAGCACAAATGTTACAGATAGACAGCTATAGGCAACTAAATCTGGTATGACCAGGGCTATTACAGGAAAGCAGAGAGGACAGCAGGTGCCCTGAGGAGGGACCTACATGTAAAGCAAGATACCAAGAAAGGCAGGAGTTTTAAGTAGAGTAGGTACAGCATTCTGCAAAAAAGCCTGGACACAGGAAAAATACCTGAGGTTGGGGTGACAGTGATTAGGTCCTCTGCTGCCTGGGTGAAGTTATAGAGGGAAAAGGTACAGATGAAATAAGGGGAACTAGACTGAGAAAGTCCTGGATGTTTTGCTTACATGGCTAAACATGATCCTGTAGACAGAAAAGATCCAGGAAGGTGACTGGGCAGGGCAGATTTGGGCTTCAAAAGGATATCTCTGGCAGACCAATGAGAGTGAGTCAGAAGGGCCGGAATGGAGACCATAGACTTCCCAATTTAGTAAATCATTTAACCTGGACAAAGGGCATTGGGGACAGAGGCAGGCATGGGCAATACATGGCATGAGCCAGAAGTTGTTAGGGAATTGGGGCTTTAGGTGCAGAGGACTGGAAGCCTCTGCGGTGGATCTTAAGCCTTTCTGTGGCTATGAAGGGAAACCTCCTCCAACCAGAATTCATTATCAGGAACCCCCACTTGAGGGCATGGATTAGATCCTCCCTCTGTGGGAAGGCTCAAGAACCTATAGGATGTCTCAAGGGCAGAGCCTATAAGACATGTCCTCCTCTGTCCCACAGTGAAAAGAAGATTAAGTATGACCACTACTTGATCCCAAATGCCCTGCTGGAGCTGGCCCTGCTATTCATGGAGCAAGGCAGAAACGAAGAGGCTGTCAAACTCTTGGAAACTGCCAAGTAAGGCTGGAGGCTTGAATAGCCTTGGTCTTCCTCCCCCTTCAGGAGCTTCACCCTGGTTGGTGGCAGAGGAGCACAGGAAGCAGGAAGAGAGGGTGCTGGCAAGGGCATTATGGCAGTCCAGAGGCCAGGCCTGTGTCCCTGGGTACCCAGCTCTCACCTGGTGTAGAAGGCAATTCCCTCATTATCTGCCAGTGAGAATTGGAATCCCAGAAGTAGGGAGTGAATTACCCAGGGTCACAGCACAACTACCTGGTCACACCCAGGTCTCCTGCCTTCCAGCCTCATGGATTTACTTCTTCAAATCATTCCCTCAAGCTTGGGGACTCAACAGGAATAAGACTGGTTCCAGAGGGTGAGGGACTACCCATCCTTTCTGTTAATCCCTACTGGGCAAGGCCCAACTCTTTTAGACCAGGATTTAAGCTTCTAAAAATCTTCCTTGGCCTAGTAGGTTCCTATAGTTCAGATTGAAGGAAAAGTACTTCCTCAAGCAGCCTTTTATGTCTGATTCTCTGGTCTCTTCCAGGCAAAACTACAAGAATTACTCCATGGAGTCAAGGACACATTTTAGAATCCAGGCAGCCATACTCCAAGCCAAGTCTTCCCTAGAGAATGGCAACAGATCCATGGTCTCATCAGTGTCCTTATAGTTTTATGCAGCACTCCCAGGCTGGAAGACAGCTGGACAGAGCTGGAAACATTTCAAAAAGATCCCCTCCCCCTGCCCTGCCTTCGGGGTCCACCGGTGCTCCAGTGGGATGGCACAACATTTGTATTCATGCAGAAGAGAAGTCGGCATTTTCACCAGTGTGGCCAAGGGCCTTTACCAAGGACAGAGCAGGTGGA
The DNA here is from genome assembly GCF_016509475.1 of Prionailurus bengalensis. Taxonomy (NCBI): domain Eukaryota; kingdom Metazoa; phylum Chordata; class Mammalia; order Carnivora; family Felidae; genus Prionailurus; species Prionailurus bengalensis. Next base: position 41,223,772 of record NC_057345.1, on the reverse strand, counting down.
GCCCTCTGCCTGCCCTATCACACATACGGGTACTGTTTTTCACTGTGATGTTTAAGAGAATGTATGAAGAGTTTACATGTTAGAAATACATTAATGGTATCACAGTTGGCTTAAAAAAAAGTAACCAACCACCTGTAAATCTGTTTTAACCCATTCTAATCTGGAGGTAAATCTATGATGTCCAAGACCAAATTGCTTTTCAAAATTCAGCAAGGTCTCAGCTTCCAGGGCTGAAAGGACCCTTCGGAGGGTCTGTACCTCAAAAGCTTCAAGGCTTCTGAGGGGTGGGCATAGAGGTTGCATACAGACACCCTCTACCTTACGTCTTACACTTCATTTTCATTCCCTTAGTAACTCTCCAATTAAAAAAAATGAAAGTTGTCTCACTAAAAAGACATGTGAGTCCATCTGTAGGAAAAAAATATATTAATATTCACCAGTAAGAAATAGGGGTTGCCCAGAGGGGATGGAAGGGGAGCTGTGTGGCCCTTCTGTCGGGGGGAGGTTCTCAGACACAAGTCTGCATCCTCACTGTATGTCAAACTGAAACAACTGGGAATAATTTACGAAACAAAAATCTTCTGTATTTCACTCCAAGGTACATTTATTTACTGACAGCATTTTTCTTAGAATGGTTATTCTTGGCCTGTTGTATATGTTTTAGATTTTTTTAGTAAGAGAAAAAAGATATTTAATAAAACTTACACAACTTAAGAGATCATGCAACATCTATTTCAGTAAAATATGTTGCTTGAATTCTTGGGCAAGGCAGAAAGTCTCGATCAGAAGCCATGTGGCCCAGGTCTGTTTTATTTAGACAACATGTCTAAAATGTTTTAGAGTAAGTTATTAACATTTAAGAATGGGGAGATTTCACTAAAAATCTGGTTTCTGGCCTCTTATTTAAAAAGAAAATCCAATCTAGCAATACTGGGCTCATCCCTATAAGAAAATAAGGCAACAATCAGTTGGAACTGAGTAGGGACTGCTTTAAACACTTATATTACCCTTCTGGCCCCTAAAAGCATCTGAATTTTCAAACTCTGGGACTGTTACAGGGAGAATTCAAGTTTAGTGACCAACACCAAGTTTTACTACTCACAAGCTAATGACAGCATACTTCAACTTAACCATTTCCCTGGAGGGAAAAATCATGTACACAGTAAAAATATTCATCTGTGAAACGTGACTCCTCAAATACATGATGAATGCAATTTCTGTAAGGGAGAAACCACAGAGCTTTTCCAATCTTCCAGCATTGCTGGATTTTTAGTAAACACTTAACACTTGCCAGGGGAAGGTTAACATACAGCCAACCAATCTTTGACTAATACGAATGAAGTCCTAGGTTTTAAGCAAAGCAGATTCTCAGGAAAACAAAGCAGAAAAACCCTCATTCAAGATCATCTTGCAGCACTTAGTACTGTCAAAGCAGAAATGTCATGAAAGAAAACTCTCATTTTGTTAGAACCAGACACAAGAATGCTCTACACCAAGAGCAAGTCCTTTGTAGGTTCTCTCTCCTCCACAGCCTGGATTCTGGGAGACCAGCCTATTTCTAGGTTGTTAGGGCAGGGTGAGAGGGGTGGCTACAACCAGGCTACTGAATGAGGGTGGCCTTTTGTGGTTCCCTCACATATTAGAACACTAATACTACTGTATAAAAAGAAAACAGCACTGGTCACAGAATACCAAGCACAGTTGGCAAAAATTGCAGTTAAAAACAAAACAAAAACTTTTCATTTTAGGCACTTTTTTTTTTAAATTATGCCAGGATGTTTTTCTTGTCAATGTTATTACTGATTTCCTGCTGAGCTTCATTAGTTAGCCTACATCACCTTATCTCTGTTGCCACGGCTGCAGTCTGACTAGTAAGTGAAATCAGTGGGTTTTGTCTCCCTTATGCCCCCTGCGGCTTGAGATAGTCTATTAAAAACATGTTTGGGAAGTAGGGTGAAAACATCAGGTGTCTAGTACCATATCCTTGTACAGAGGCTTTGAAGGTGAAAATTCTGTCCTGGGCATCTCATTCTGTCTTATTTGAGCCATTTCTGGTTGGTGTTTCTCTAAGTAGTGCAGCTTTCCAGCACATCTGCCCTGGAGAGGCAGACATCAGGTGGAGAATTCTGGCTGAGAAGGAGACCTCAATTCTAGTCCCTGGATTGCTACCAATTTTCAGAGTGACCTTGGGAAGTCATGGATCCTCTAATAATTAGTAATTTGCACTAGATTAAGGCTCTTTCCTGCTGTCAACAGTACTCTGGTCAAGTACATTTCTGGCTTTTCATCTCCAAAATGAGGCAAGATATATACCTCCCTATCCTTTGCCAAAGCCTTGTATCCCCAAGCAACTTAACCAGGAATGACTGGCTTTCTCGAAGACCTCTGTAATAGCCCAGCACACTTGGAGAGCAAATAATCTTTATTTTGGGAAAACCTAAATCCCGTTACACAAAGGAACTCCATTGTTAGGAAGTAGTAACTGTTTAATATGATCTAAATAGGCCCCTGGGAATGGAAAGTCTACCTCTGCCTCTCACTGGTCATAGGCCCTTGGACTGGCAAAGTGGCTTCCAGCAGTATGCTGGTCCCTATCAACTCTCCCATGTGTTGGCAGGATTCCTTAATCCTTATCTCTCAAGTCCGAATGGGAATGTTTCCAAGACAGCTTTCGTCATTCACAGCAAAAAGTCATAACCTGACAGCAAAGCCAGGACCCTTGAAAGGCCAATGCCAACCCAAGACTTGGCTGAGGCCCAGGTGGAAGAGTCCCAGCAACTGAAGAATAGCACCCAGGAGGTTTTCAGAAAGCCTCGGCCTGCTGAGTGCTAGAATCAAAGAAAAAAACATCCAGAGAGTTCTCTGGAGTTACTCCTAAGTTTCTTAAATCATGGTGAGTAGACAAGTCTTTTCCTTTGCTTTAAATTTAAAGCGTTAATAGTGTGCCTTTTCAACAACTGTCTATATCCTTAGCACCATCATACTAATTCACTGTAAATGAGAGGTACCTGGATACCAGGCAAAAAAGGGAACTTCTCTCACACACACACCTCTCAGATGCAGCTTTCCAAGGTTGGAAAATGCCTTTCTGTTTAGGTTAGCAAAGCTCTTTTGAAATCTAGGGCCTTGAGAAATTCATTTCTAAATGAGCAATCTATGAATTGCTTCTGCTGTATAAAGCCAACTGTTAAGTGACAAAATACAGTAGAGCCCTTCCTTTGGGAAGACAGTTATTGAAGGTTGCTATGGACTTCTAAAAGTTGACATTCAAGTTTAATCAGACAAACCACAAGCAATACCTCACAATTGACTGGATTGGGTTTTATTTTCCTCACATCATTAGCAAACTGGTCAGAACACCAGATACCATATGCTCTGGGAAGAATAACAGCTAATATCAAGTGCTCGCTATTTACTAGTTGCTAGTCTAAGCGCTTTACGTGTATCTGATCCTCATAACCACCCTATGATAAGGGGCTATTACTGCCATTTTACAGATGGGAAAATTGAGACACAGATTAAATAGCTTGCCCACAATCACACAGGTATTATACAATAGAAAGATCTAAAGCCAAGCAGTTGAATTCTAAAGCCCATCCTTTGCTGAACTGCTGGTCAAACTGTAAAATTATCAGTTTAAAGCTGGGTCTGACTTATATGGGCCCCTGGGCCACTATTAAGGGTGGAAAAAGTACTGGATAATAGCTCAAACACCAGAATCCTTGGCTTGAACACATGGAGCATTTTGTCTATGTGACATGGTTCTGGAACTGGCAGAATGTAGCCTATTACCACACCTCTAGAATGGACAGTGCCAGAGGCCAATCTCAATGGTTTCTTTTTCCTAAGTCTTTCTGATAGCATAATCCAGGTCTCCCAATTTACACAATGCCTAAAACTTGCTTTTGGAATGCCTAGATCAAGTACTATGAGGCTGATTGAGAAATGGGGTTCATTACTTTTTCAAAATCAACCAAATCTCACGGTTCACCACTAGGACCAGACTCTTGAGACAAACCCTCATTTACCTTTTCAACTTTTTCTCAAGGCCAAGAAATCTGGAGCCTACAAGCCCTGATGTTACAGAAGGGGTACAAACCAAACAGGTCCTGTTCCTCCTTTGATCACAATCAGTTTCAGATGCTTAAAGTCTATACCTTACTCATAATGCTGTTTCGTTCATATGCAGAGAAAAACAAACTTTGTGGAGGCATCCAAAGATGACTAAATCTTCCAGTGGACAAAAACTTTTCTCAAGAAAAAAAAATGTAAAGGAAAGTTAGTATCTCTCTTAAAGTTGCCTTAAAGACTTTATGAAAACAATAAATGGTTTTAGTCTATCAGCAACATTAATCAGATGGCTCCTGAACTAATGCCTATTGCTCAGAGTGATAAAGCAAAAAACAATGTGGACAATTAAGCAGATAAATCCAAATCCCTTTTGTACAATTTTGGTGAAGCACCTATCAACAATTTTATGGATCAGGAAATGGGTGTGAAGGGATTCGTGGATTATCTACTTGCTAAAAAGCAAGGAAAATAGCCAAAGAACAAACGGAAAAGCAAAGTATGGTTACTATCTGGACAACCAACTTCTGAATAATCAGTGAGTACCCAGTCGTGCTGTTATTTTTAAAACTACCACTATATAATTTATAAAAAGATTGGGTAGAATTAAGTGGGCTAATTTTTTTTTTAATTTTTTGGTGGGATGTTTTTATTAGATCCGTAGGCTCTCAGAAAACAATTTACGAAGTATATTTAAATTAATATTGCCAAAATATATATGCCTCATTCATTTACTAACATCTATATATCATTTTAATACAAGCCTTAATGTGTTGTAGGATCTTTAAAAAAAATCATTTTTCTCTAGTAAAAATACTTTGTGCAGAGCTAATAAATAGTCCAATTAACTTCCCCTAAATACATAAAATTAACTTACTCTAGCTTTCAAACCACTTAGAAAAAGTACTATTTTGAGATGTTTGTTATACAATCATTTACAGTTATTCCATTAAATCCTTATGTTTCGCTTGAATTACTACTAACAAAAGCCCTAAATCTGAATTGTGAGCATTACACCAATGCCTGACCATAGGCAAATACATTTTTTTTTTAATTTTTAAATGCTTGAGAGAGCAGAGGAGAGGGAGAAAGGGAGAGAGAGAATCCCAAACAGGCTCCCCTCTGCCAGCAGAGTCCAACATGGGCTCTATCTCACCAATTGTGAGGTCATGACGTGAGCCAAAATCAAGAGCTGGATACTCAACCAACTAAGCCACCCAGGCACCCCACGTGTTTTGACATATACAGAACTAGGAAAAAATCACTTCAGAGACCATTTTTAATGGCTCTCAGGAAAATCACATCTAATAGTAGGTCAATCACTATATTCAAAGCAACAATGAAAATCTCCTAATTGGACATTTTACTCTATATTTTAAACAAGCATTTATTAGGCAACTAGATTTGTGTATGTCTTCAAGGAAAAAAATGTATTTAAAGAGATGAATGGGTAGATCCAATCTCCTAACAGGCAGGCTAGCCTATAGTTTATTGATTCATTTCTGAAGGAAGCAGGAACATCAAGTAGCCTTCATGAATAAAAGAGGTATGAAATTGATGGAAGGGGACCTAAATGGCAAAAAATTTAGAACTAAGACCAAAAGGGAAGAAATTAGAAGGAATTTAGCTAAGTCCTCAAAGGGTTAATATAAATGCTGTCAGGAAGACAGCTCTGGGTGCTAATGGCTCTTATACCCACGCTTCCCATGAGGGGGACATCCTCAACCAGGTCTGTGGCTTTTTGAAGAGTGTAAGATTAGAGTAAGGGAGCTGCACAGAGGGTACAGAAAGAGGGGGTTATAATCTTCTTTCTCCCACCCAGAAAAAGGAGATGATCTTTATATTCAGTGAGTAACTTTAAAAATATTTGAAGATAGTAACCAATCCAACTTCTCTCATGTCCACTAATTTCAAAATTAAAGGCTCACCAAATTAGTTGGGGTTACTACAGTGGCCACTGTGCCCTTACATGCAAGTGTAATCAATTGGCTATGGGAAACTGCTATAATGCCTTTGTAAGCAGAGGTAACCAAACTGCCTACATTTCTAAATTATGCCAAAGAAACTTACCTTCTTTACCATTTCAGTCTCGGGAGTATACACAGGTCTGCTCTTGACTATTGTTATTCCTTTTGTAAAATGCATGCTTCCTTATGAGATTTGTGGTACGCAAAGAACTTGTCACCTCAATGCTCACTGTATTCTGTAAAATCATACTGGTTTATATCACACAGGAGACACGAACAGTAAGGGGAATCTTCTCCTGGTTTGAGAAATTTCCTATAAAAAACACTCAGAATTGAAAAAGTTTTTGTTTACCCAACTACACAGTATCTGAAAGTAATACAACTTGTTGTGTTTACACTTAAAAGGGTAAGAATCTTACTTTTTCCTGATCAGGCTTTTCAGATATTTCAAATCCTATAGCCAACCCTGGACACATCTTGCCTAAATCTAAATGCTGTACCTATTATTTCTAGCTATAGAAAATTGGAAGCTATCAAGCTTAAGTTATGATCAGATGGTATTAAATGCCACACCATAAAAAATACTTCCCAAAAAGTATATAGACCTAGAGATTAAATTTATGAATGTGTACATTGTTTTAAATTTATACACTGTTTTAAAGAAAGATTAGATAATTTGAATATTCTAATGTAATCAACTCTAGCCCTTTACAACTGTATTATAACTTTATTTAACTTTAGTAAAAGCCAAAATTGATAGTTCTTAACATGGTGTATGGAAATCAAAATTAAAGAATACAAAGTACCTTAAAATTTTCAGCTCAATACTAGTTCCTCCAATATTACTGCCAAACTTCTGTGAAAGAAGCCTTGTAATAAAAACTAACAGAAACATATTAGATGATATTTTTAAAGTTCACTTACCATTTTTAACAATGTAGAAAAAAAGGAAAGTCTGACTATAATACTTGATGACACAGACATGTTTAAGTAGAAAACACAGGATAAAAAAAGTAATATATCACTGAAAATATTGCACAACTTCAGGTGTTTCCTCCAAATTTGCTTTATGTAATTGGGTGGATATAAATTAATAAACAAAAACTTAAGCAAGATACATGTAACAATTTAAAAGAACCTGATAATCTAATTTCTCTCAGTTTTTCTCAATCTCATCTTTAAGTCTTTCCATCATGGGGCTCATAAGAAAATTAACCAACATAGGTATACTACAGTCTAGTGTCAAATCTTTAAGAAGGTTTTATGACATACTGAATTCCTCTACAATGCAATAATGGAGAACCCTCAAGATACTTGTGTTTTGTATGTAGAAAAGTGTTAAAGTCAAATAGTCAACTCAATATAAAATAAACATTTCTGATTTGTTAGACTGAGATTGCTTCTCCTTTTGCTAATGAATGATTCTTAACTATAATATCACTGAGCTGAACAAATGTCACCTTTGAGTACATAAGGAAAAATAAACACATGCTAAATGGATAAAACATTACAAACTACATCTTTACTAGACCATCTCTACCTCTAACACTTCAGAAGCTTAGAGATTCAGAGTGCTCTTACATTAACTGCAAGAAAAAAAGGAAAAATTCCTTCTTTGAGACCACAACTATGAAGTCACGTGGTTATACAAATTTTGCATTTGTGTGCAAAACATGAAATACATTTATCTTAATTCTCCCTGCTTAGACTTAGACTTGTCAGTCATCTAGCAGGACTGTCCTTTCCAAGAAACAGAGACTGAGATGTGTTTTATATAACTTCAATAACCTCAGCACTACAATTATTAAGAGATGCAGTATCCTTTTGCTATGGTTCAAGACAATAAGGGAAAGAGGTCACAAGAAAGAATAAATCAAAACTGTTACAACTGAGCAACTTTTTTCAGTTTCACCATGGTGCCACTTTCATTTTACATAAGCGTGGTGGCATAAGTCAAGCTCAATAAATCAGAAATCTTAATATTTAAAATTTACCTTGACTTTTAATTATTACCATATTAACAACCAAAATAATTAGATAAAACACATAGGAAAGGGTAATAGTAAACCCCACTTTACTAGAGTTGGTTTCTTGACATAACTCATTTTTTATAGAAAAGGGATAGTGCATCTCAGTTTGCTTACAAGCTAGGAGATCACTTTGAATTCTGCATTTCCTAACTGCAAACAGATATAGCACTTATAACAGGTTATAAATAAACTGGTTTTCAAGCATAGAGCCAGCCCCAACGATAATAATACACTATTTAAAAAGACCTAAGGCAATGAATTCCATTTCCAATGGAAAAAAAGAACTGTGCAAACAAGCTTAAAACTACTTTTTTTTGTGCCAGTGTTATAAAATGTAGCTTTTAATAAAACCTTGACCCAAATGCCAGCAACTTCAGAAAAGAATTTTGGTGGGGGGAAAAAGAAAATTATTTCATGTAGGAAAAACAACCACTATCTTTTTCCTAATCTTCAACACACACAATTTAAACATATACAGCTGCTGTAACACTTTACACAATTCCTATGTACTGGAGCAATAACAAGATCTAAGTACAATTATATTTTTAAACACTGGGTCAAGGCTTTACATAAAAATACCATCCTACTTTTCCCCCTAAGTTTCTAAAATATCACGTATTTTTTCCCCAACATCTGCAGCCATTCAGGAATTTTTAGGAAACTTTTGTGCATGATCTTAATTCCTAATCCCTGGCTCTTTGGGCTCAGTGACAAAAGATCAAAACCACCAAAAATGATGGTTCACTTAAAGTCAGACGAGAGACCCTGGCTCAATTAGTCTCATAGGACGAAAGCAGTGCTGCATCAACTGGCTCCATGCAAGAGGGGCACGTGAAGGATCTCATCAACCAGTCATCTATACAGTCCAGGTGATAGATGTGCATGCACGGCAGAAATCGAATTGGGTCCCCATACACAAAGTCCATCATACAGATCACACACCTGTGGGGGTCAGGGAGAGAAATCAGAAAAAGCATGTTTAGAGAAGTCATCTAGAATACTCTTTAAAATCTCATTACAAAGACAGTGTTAAACTGAACAGATGAAAATGGCTTGCCTGTCATCCTACCACCTGAGCATGCAAACTGAATTTTTTCCTAATAAGCATTATTGCATCAACAATCTCTTACTTTGATCCTCTGGAAATGTGCCGAGTTTGAGACCTAACAGAGCAAAGAGGAATGGACCACATGGGGATCAAATCCATTCCTAGAACTGCATTTATAAAGCAGCTACATATTATAGAAGACACCTGAAGAAGAATGTGATACTTCAAGGTAGGAAGCCATCAGATCAAATTTGTGTACCTGGGGGCGCCTGGGTGGCGCAGTCGGTTAAGCGTCCGACTTCAGCCAGGTCACGATCTCGCGGTCCGTGAGTTCGAGCCCCGAGTTGGGCTCTGGGCTGATGGCTCAGAGCCTGGAGCCTGTTTCTGATACTGTGTCTCCCTCTCTCTCTGCCCCTCCCCCATTCATGCTCTGTCTCTCTCTGTCCCAAAAATAAATAAACGTTGAAAAAAAAAAAATTAAAAAAAAAAAAATTTGTGTACCTGAACTCAGCTTTTAGTGTAAGCCCAAGAGTAAGAAAGTTTTCATTTTAATAACTATATGTAAAAACAACCACTAAATTCAGCCTACTTACTGGACTGTTGTAGTTAAAGATCTCTTCATTAACCCTAGTTTCAAGTCCACTGCATTTTTCTACAGGTTTAAGAAGCAACCCAATGCTGTAATATTTCAGAAGTCAGTATTCTAGACAGTTTATTATCTTAGGTACTAGTACTAAATAGTGCTATGGCTCAAAGAGCCAAGCATCAACATAGTAAATTAAATTATATCTTGAGCTCTGAGGACAAAAACTTCCCAGAAGTAAAATTTTATATTCAACTCATCAGACATAATAAAATTATTCCACGAATTAAGAATAGGTGTAAGATTTTCCAAATTATCACTAAAACTCCTTAACCATCTTAGTGGCTGCATAATCTACCAATGTATTCCTATAAAACAATTTACTTAGCTATACTTCTACTCTAAATAAAACCATGGTGAATATCTTGTGTATAAAGTGCTAAGAGTTGGAGTGAGGTACACATTTTAGGATAGAGCTTTAGAATTAACTGTCTCAAAGGGTATAGACCTGAGAAGGTCTTTGACATATTGCCATACTGCTTTCCCAGCAGACAAGGCCACCAGCACACTTACACAGGTGAATCATTTTTAAGTGATACATGGACAGGGACAACATATAACATGGTCAGAATTCACACCATTTCATAGCTATTTTTTTTTTAATGAATATTCTTAATTGCTGTATCTTTTTTTTTAATTTTTTAATGTTTACTTTTGAGACACAGAGAGACAGGGCATGTGTGGGGAGGAGCAGAGAGAGAGGGAGACACAGAATCTGAAGCAGGCTCCAGGCTTTAAGCTGTCAACACAAAGCCTGACGCGGGGCTCAAACTCACTGACCGTGAGATCACGACCTGAGCCAGAGTTGGATGCTGAACTGACTGAGCCACCCAGGCGCCCCTTTAATTGCTGTATCTTAATAGTCCCTTGCATGAACTAATTAAATATTCATCTTCTAAAATGTAGGAGAAAAAAAAAATGTAGGAGAATATTTTTCAAAAGCAAATCTCTGGAGCTAGAACTCTGAAACATGTATAAATTAAAACTTACTCCCGGATCTTTTTTTCTGATCCATCCCTTCCAGGGTCATAAACTCCTTTAGGCAGATGTTGTATAAGGCCTATTCTTTGAGCTATCCTAATTTGTTCCTCTTCGGTCAGCTGAGTTGCTAGGCGAGTCTGGCTAGGTGTTGGATGGTAGACCGGAACTGGAACTTGTTCCTAAATTTAAAAAAAGGAGAAAATGATTATTTTTTAAACACTGTTTTCTGGGGTGTTTTCCGTTTCTTATTTTTTTTGGCTTAGTGGGTGGGAGGGGACCTTGGGGAGAGGTATGCTGGGCTAGTGTGCAGTCGTATGAGATTATTTCACCCTGCCTTTACTTAATAGCATATCTGACCAATTATTATTTTATTTAATTTTTAAGTATTTTATTTTAACTTTATTTTATAGAAAGTACAAGTGGGAGGGGGTAGAGGGAGACAGAGAATCCCAGGCAGGCTCTGAGCTGTCAGTGCAGAACCCCACGTGGGGCTCGAACTCACAAACCATAGGAGCATGACCTGAGGTGAAATCAAGAGTTGGATTCTCAACTGACTGAGCCACCCAGGTGCCCCAGGGGATGCTACTTTAGACAGGATGCTCACAACAAACCTCTCTGATTCGACATTTGAGAAGAGACCTCAATGAAATATGAGGAAGACAGTGCATCTGTGACCTAATGATTTCATTGTGGCTGGCACCATTTCTGAGCCACCTAAAATGGTTTTCCAGAGAACATCTCTACTGAATAGACAGACAACTTCCAATCCATGTATGGAGGTTTCATGGGAAATTTTACGTCAAATCACAACTACCAATTCACTTTAGAAAATGTTACCTCCATTCATCCTTTAGGATCACTCCTCATCTCTATAATTTAAAGCACTTGTTTACCAGGTCACCAATATTTGCAACTGTGAGATTATGCCTCCAGGAATAACTGCTTAATCTGTGTTAAGCTTAAAAAAATTCTGTGAGGGGCGCCTGGGTGGCGCAGTCAGTTAAGCGTCCGACTTCGGCCAGGTCACGATCTCGCGGTCCGTGAGTTCGAGCCCCGCGTCGGGCTCTGGGCTGATGGCTCAGAGCCTGGAGCCTGTTTCCGATTCTGTGTCTCCCTCTCTCTCTGCCCCTCCCCCGTTCATGCTCTGTCTCTCTCTGTCCCAAAAATAAATAAACGTTGAAAAAAAAAAAAAAATTCTGTGAAATGATCTCCATAATTATCCAGAACTAGCATCAATTGAGGCTGCTTTGAACTAATGGCATTTCTGGTTGAAAATAAAATAATTGAGAGCACTCATAATGAGAAACTTTCTAAGGGCTCAAGTATAAATATCCTTTCCAAACAGAAATTTTAGTGGAAATAAAAAAGAAATTGTAGTGGAAAATCTCAGATACATATAAATTAGGCTCCAATATTGAATATCTGATTCAAGGAAAAAGACTTTTCCAGTGTCTCCTAACATACCACTTTGTCCTTTTAAACTGGCCTTATTCGTATAAGGCCCTTTTTCTGAGAGTAGTTAGAATTTATCAAAGGCAGTTCAACATTAGACTTTAAATATTCTTTTCTCTGTGATTCAGAACAAATGTTTAATTGGGAATCTCAAAACCCAGGGGTGCCTGGGTGGCTAAGTTGGTTAAGCGTCCAACTTCGGCTCAGTTCATGATCTCACGTTCCATGAGTTCGAGCACCGTGTTGGGCTTTGTGCTGACAACTCAGAACTTGGAGCCTGCTTTGGATTCTGTGTTTACTTCTCTCTCTGCCACTCCCCCTCTCACACTCTGTCTCTATGCCACTTAACAGAGTAACCACGTTTAAGCTATTTAACCCATCTGGATTAGATTCTACAATATAGGGTTGCTATAAGGCTTAAAATGAGGAATGGTCAGCCTTGAAATGGCAGGAACTCAAATGGTAGGTATTATAACTATTAATATTGCATTCAAAGAACTATCATCTATTGTTGCAGGCAAACTAGCTGTTTCCTGTAAGTTCCATGCATTTCCACTTTACTGCCTTTGCTCTTGCTATTCCCCTTACCTTTCCCTGCAGTCCAGTGGTCCAAATTATGCCTTGCCCAGAAGGTTATTGACATGAAGCCTTCCCCAATCCTCCTCCCTACCACCTAGAGTCTGTCTCTAGCCCAGCTTAATTACACAGGTGTTGTCTACCTATAAGAGAAATAGGAAGATTATACAGATTACAGTAAAATGTCAATTAACCAGTGCAGTCATCAAGTGAAAAAAAGAGACTGTCCATTCTTCCAGCTTTCCCAGTAAGTACCAAGCTGACTGCATTTCTCTAGTACAGCTCGAAAGCTTTCTTTCAGCCCTGTATATCTACAGCACTACGAGCACAGGCAATTTTTGCTTTAAAGACATTTTTTTAAATGCATATTTCTATTTTTTTTTTAATGTTTATTTTGAGAGCGAGGGCACACGCATGAGCGGAGGAAGGAACGGGCAAAGAGAGGGAGAGAGGGAATCCCAAGCAGGCTCTGCATTGACAGCAGGGCTCGATCCCATGAACCATGAGATTATGACCTGAGCTGAAATCAAGAGTCAGACACTTAATCAACTGAGCCACCCAGGCACCCCTAAATGCGTATTTATTGCCTTTTAAATGAGCTTTGTACATACACAAAAAATTTTCAGTCTATAGCCCAAATTCAGAATCTGTTACATGCAACATGTATATTAAATTCACAGTTTATGCACTAGAAAAATAAGTGATCAGGCTTTATAGTGAATATAAAACTTATGACCCTGTGGTTATTACTGCTCATAAATATGACTGTTGCATCTTTGGTTTAAATACTCACCTTTTCAAGGTTTTTTACCTCGTAGGCAAACTTAAAATGCATAAAAGTTTCATGGTTCAATGTCAAAAAGCTCTGCCACTTACTAGCTACAAGAAAAGGCTTGACCATATTTTTTAAACCTCTCTGAGCCTTAGTGTCTCCATGTGTGAAGTACTAGGACCACTGTAAGAATACAATAGGAATTCCAAGTATTATTCCTGGCACAGTAAGATACATAAAAAAGCTCACTGAATGTTAGCTATTATCACTGTAGCTCTACTATTATGACTATGGAACAACATTCCAGTATTTTAAGAAATGGATTGGATTTACAATTTTACATGTCAATTATACCTCAACAAAGCTGAAGTAAAATTTAATTTTTAAAAAAATTGTTTTTTGTTGTTGTTGTGGGGGCACCTGGGTGGCTTAGTTGATCAAGCGTCTGACTTAGGCTCAGGTCATGATTTCAGTTAGTGGGTTCAAGTCCCGCATCAGGCTCTGTGCTGACTGCTCAGAGCCTGGAGCCTGCTTTGGATTCTGTGTCTCCCTCTCTCTCTTTCTGCCTCTTCCCTTGCTCATGCTCTTTCTCTCTCAAAAATAAACATTAAAAAAAAAAGTTTTTTTTTTTAATGTTTTATTTTTGAGAAACAAAGGACGAGCAGGGGAGGGGCAGAGAGAGAGAGAGAGAGGGAGACATAGAATTCAAAGCAGGCTCCAGGCTCTGAGCTGTCAGCACAGAGCTGGGGCTCAGACCCATGAGTGGGAGTTCATGACCTGAGCTGAAATTGGATGCTCAACTGACTGAGCCATCCAGGCGCCCCCAAAATTTAATTTTTTAAAAAAGAAGAAATGGATTGGATTATGGCAGAGCTAAGTAAAAGTTTTCAAAAAGGAACCTAAGAATTCAACTAAGACCAACTCTCATTTTATAGGTCTAAACTGGCATACAGTCACACAATTACTAACAATAACAGAATTAGAATTCAGGTCTCCCTTTTTTTTTTGGTCTCCTTTTTAAGTCATTAATTTCCACTGTACCATTCCTGGTTGCCAGACAGCAAGGAGATTCTGCAAGTTAAATGATTTGGCTTGTGTCTATTTACATTACTATTCACATTACTTTGAAGAACAGTACACTGAAATGACATTTTAAGAAAGCCACAAAAAAAAGGCATATCTAATAAATGGTTCTATAAAGGTTTTTCATCTATGATAAAGGTTTTATAATTTTTGTAACTTCTAAATTTTAAGAATTTCAAACAATATCAAATCCATCTTTTTTTTTTTTTAATTTTTTTTTTCAACGTTTTTTATTTATTTTTGGGACAGAGAGAGACAGAGCATGAACGGGGAAGGGGCAGAGAGAGAGGGAGACACAGAATCGGAAACAGGCTCCAGGCTCCGAGCCATCAGCCCAGAGCCTGACGCGGGGCTCGAACTCACGGACCGCGAGATCGTGACCTGACTGAAGTCGGACGCTTAACCGACTGCGCCACCCAGGCGCCCCTCAAATCCATCTTTGAAACTATGCCTGTATAGGTTCCATTACTGATAGAAAAATAAACTCCTAAGTCTGATCATACCTTCCTGTCTGTCCTTTGTTTGACACTCCTGAGGGCTGTTTCAGGTAGTTCTTCCCATAAGGCTGGGATGTCAAATTCTGCTACTAGTGGACAGTTTCTCCTTGTTCTCACTTTGGGATATCTTTTCTCTGGTGTCACTTTTTTAAACTACCTGTTCTAAAAAGGTAATATGGCATACTAATCCAATGGGTTTTATGAGCCATATAATTATCTTGTTCAGAGTACTCTTATTTATAATTAGAATATTTAAAACTGAGCTACTATGGTGGAATGGGGCTGGGATGAAATGTGACCTGGGAAGGATGAGGATCCCCATCTCCACCCCCCTACCTGGGGCATGTTTGCAGAATCACACAAATCAACAGAACAGTTTTTCATACGCTGCTATCTAAAAATACGGAATTTTTAGTCTGAAAAATTAAATTGTAAGACTGGACTCTTTTACTTACTGTGGTGACTGTTAATATCTTTAATCGTCCCTTAAAACCTTTGAATAATCAAGGTAACAGCACCACTTTAGAAGGTGATGATGCAATCATAAGATAACATCAAAGAGCTTTGTAAATGTCAACATTTCTAAGTTATTCTAACCATTTGTTTTCTCCCCATCACCAAATGACTCTGGTTTGCAGACTTTAAGCTAACTGTTATTGCCCCTGGCTTTGGTCCTGGCTTTCTATCCTGTCCCTGAATACAAGAAATTCTTTAGGGGCGCCTGGGTGGCGCAGTCGGTTAAGCGTCCGACTTCAGCCAGGTCACGATCTCACGGTCCATGAGTTCGAGCCCCGCGTCAGGCTCTGGGCTGATGGCTCAGAGCCTGGAGCCTGTTTCTGATTCTGTGTCTCCCTCTCTCTCTGCCCCTCCCCCGTTCATGCTCTGTCTCTCTCTGTCCCAAAAATAAATAAACGTTGAAAAAAAAAATTAAAAAAAAAAAAAAGAAATTCTTTGACCTCTGTTGTGACCCCTGCCAGCTCAGTTTTTTACCCTTGGATTACCATTTCCATCCAGGTGAGGCTACACTCCTAACTCTCAGTCCCAATCCATCTGACTAATTTGGCACAAGATGACACATATGAAGTCACACTAGAATAACTGGTATAAGACTATGGGTAATAATGGTCTCCAAAATCCTTGCACGTACCTACTACTACGAACAAAAAAGAATTGTTTTAAATTGTTCTAAGTTGTTTTAGAACTAGTAATTTCTAAGCATGTACTTTTTAAGAGGCTAGATTTCCTTGGTCTTCTGGTTCACATGTGTACGGAGAACAAAGAAAGAACAGAAAAGGAAAGCTCTATGAACCCTATCTTTTAATTATTCATATTATGAATGTATTTTCTTTGGTATTTTTTGTTAAACAAATGGAACTCTCTAATAAGCACCATTGAGGTATTTAAAATGATTCAACATTCTGATTTCAATTTACATACAACTCTTCAGAAAGCCACAGAGAAAAGGAAATGACTAAGAACTGCTGGTATTATAAAGATGCTATGGCCTCACCCTTCTTAACACATACACCTAATTTTAATCCCATTATAGTTGTTAAAATGGCTTGATGTGTGAGTTACTGCTTACTGACTAGGATCCGATGGTATTTTCTAGTTGGCAAAATGTGTTTTTTTTTTTTTTTAATGCTTATTTTTGACAGAGACAGACAGACAGACAGAGAATGAGTGGGGGAGAGGCAGAGAAAGGGAGACCCAGAATCTGAAGCAGGCTCCAGGCTCCCACCTGTCAGCACAGAGCCCGACGCGGGGCTCGAGCTCCCAGGTCATATGCTCAACCGGCTGAGCCACCCAGGAGCCCCCAAAACAGCAATTTAAAAAGATCCATATGGGGCGCCTGGGTGGCTCAGTCGGTTGAGCGTCCGACTTCGGCTCAGGTCACGATCTCGAGGTCTGCGGGTTTGAGCCCCGCGTCGGGCTCTGGGCTGATGGCTCAGAGCCTAGAGCCTGCTTCCGATTCTGTTTCCCTCTCTCTCTGCCCCTCGCCCGTTCATGCTGTGTCTCTCTCCGTCTCAAAAAAAATAAACGTTAAAAAAAAAATAAAAAAAAATAAAAAGATCTGTATTCTGGGGCAGTTCTCATCATTCCCTAATTGATGGCTCACTGTATCTAAACTCCGTGCGTAAACAGTATGATTTACACTGAACACCTGCTTCCCTCCTGGGAGTCTGGAATCTTGGTATGTAGTAGGCAGTGGGTGCCTACTCAGAATTTCAGGTTCTCCTGGTAGACAACCCTTCACACATACTAGCAAAATTCAATGCTGGGGAAATTAAGTGTATTGTGTGACTCTATTACGAGAGGATTCTTTTGGAAGCTTCTGCCTGTTTCCTATGGACTTACACACCTCTTTTCCTTTGATGACTTTGACTTGTATTCTTTTGCCATAATAAATCAGAGCTATGATTACAACTATATTCTAAGTCCTCCTCTATATTCTGTCCTCCAACTATATTCTGTGAGTCCTCCTCCTATGCAACTGACGAATAATCTAGATAAATGTTTTTAGAGTGATGGGGAGTTCCCCACATTGACTCTTGTTTTCAAAGTTTATTTGGCCATGTTCATTAGAAATTCTCCTTTGTGGGGAAAAGAAAAAAAGAAATTCTCCTTTAGGAAAAAAGGTGCATTCTGACAATGGTGGTTACACAGTACTTGCATTTTATTCCTTTTCTCAAATTTAAAAAGACCCCCGAGGGAACTATTATTTTGAGCATTATTTATCATAAAGATAAACACTTCTGAGATAGAGATGTTGTTGTCTACGGCCATACCACCCTGAATCCGATCTTGTCTGATATCGGAAGCGAAGCAGGGCCGGGCCTGGATGGGAGATGGAGATGTTGTTTTGGGCTGAACTGTGTCTCCTATAAAATTCTTATGATGAAGTCCTAATCCCCAGCATCTTAGAATGTGACTGTATTTGGAATCACAAATGTGACTGGTTTTGTCCTGGCCTCTTCTTCTGTCCTATAGTCTTCACCTAATAACTAAGTCCATGTTGACAATGGAAATTACCACCTTGATACAAATGATTCATAAATTTATATTCTAGTCTAAATCTCCCTTTTAAATTCCAGTCCCTACTTGACAGTTCAACTCAATGTGCTCAAAGTACCTCAAATTCAACATGTCCAAAACGAACTCCCTCCAAAATCTGGTCCTCTTTTTAGGTTACCCTATGTCAGTAAATGACATTGTTCTAGTTCTGTAAGACAGAGGCATCCTTCGTACCTCCCTCTCCATTACTCTTCCATATACAGTACATCACCAAGTTCTAGTGAGTTGTCTACTGAAATACTGATAGAATCTGTTTATGTCTTTTCATATCTATTGCCAATACCCTAAGCTCCCATTTTGTCCCTGGTATACAGTATTAGCTAGCAAAACTTGAATTTGTTCTCTATCCAGAAGTTACAGAGATCCAATTTAACCCTATGCCCTCCTCACACATACCTAAAACCCCTTCACATTTAATAGCTTTTAGGATGGAGGCCAAAGTCTTTAAAAGATTTCCAAAGCCCTACATATTCTGGTTACCTAGCTGGCCCTCCATCCTCATCTAACAACTCACTGCTTTCTAGCCCCACTGGTTTTCCTTCAGCTCCTCTGAAATGCCATGATCTCATCTCTACAGAGTCATAGTACCTGCTGTACTCTACATGAAATATTCTCCTCTGGAGCCTGGGTGACTCAGTTGGTTAAGCATCTGACTCTTGATTTCAGCTGAGGCCATGATCCCGTGGTTCACAATTCAAGCCCCGTGTCAGGATCTGCACTGACAGAGCACAGCCAGCCTAGGATTCTCTCCCTCCGCCCTTCCCCTGCACGTTCTCCCTCAAAATAAACAAACAAAAAAACCAAAAAATACTCTCCTCCATCACCACTCTGAGTAAATAATGCCTCTTCTTCCTTCAGAGCTCAATCCAACTACTTTCTCAGAAACTTTACTAACCATTCTCCTCTATTAGAGGCTTTTATACACCAAGTAACATTTCTTCACAGCATTTGTCAAAGCTGTAATTTTACATTTTGTTATAATTTGAGTATTTGTCTTCCCCACCAGACTATAAGATCCGCAACAGGAATTGTTTCTGCTCCTCACTGAACCAGCAGATGAAAGGTCTATTAAAAAAATCTTACATACTAATAGTTAAAGTCACCCATTAATTTACTCTAGTGTTTTTTTTTTTTTCCATTTTAGTGCTTCTTTACATTTCCTGGAACCCCTAGCCAATTGTGCTTCTTTTATTTTGATAGAGAGAATCCCAAGCAGGCTCTATGCTATCTGTGCGGAGCCTGACAGGGTTCGATATCAGGAACTGTGAGATCATGACCTGAACCGAAATCAAGAGTTGGGCACTTACCCGACCAAGCCACCCAGATGCTCCCCATCACCAAAGCCAAGTGTTTAATACTTAATAAAGTTGGTGTATATGCCATAATATTGGGATTAGAGTTGTTTTTGTTTTGCTAAGTATATTCTGTAAGAATGACTGATAATAGTACCTACCTTCACCACTTCCTGAAATGTGAACCCTCAATGATTTTGAATGCCTCCCGAAATATGTTCACAAAATCATTTCCAATGTATAAAGTCACTTACTACAGAAATAAATACTATGAATCAGTTTATTGAAATCTCAATCACTAAACTGCTAACTAACATAAATGCTGGTGCCTTCATGAGGTATTTTGTGCTTAGGCTAAAAATTAAAAATGTATGTGATTATCTGTGTATTATTTTTATTTCCTCATCAATAGAATATAAGCTTGATAAGGGCAGGGAATGTGTCTATTTTGTTTACCAATATATACTATTTACTCAGCACAGCATCTGACACATAGTAGGGATTCAACAGACTTTACTGGAAAACTGAATATTTTATATCAAAGCACTGATGTTCCTGTAATCCATGTCATATATTCATACCAGGATTTTGTAAACATGCTACGAAAAAATGTCTAATGATTTGGATTAAGCAACAATAAAACCAGAAAGAAAACTCAATACGAATTATAACCAACATTCCTTCTCCAAGTAACAATACCCAGTTTGTTGCCCCTTTCAAATTTCTACCTACCTATCTCATGGGAACTTGAATACGTTCAAAACCAAACTAATGATCTCTTTCTACTTCCACAATCCTTCTCATATTCAGTATTTATATGCCTACTATAGGTGATTGATAGAGAAGCACAGTGGAAAGAGATTAGACATCTCATTTAATCTCGGCTCTGGCATTTATCAGGTATGCAACTCTAGGCAAGTTATTCAATACCTCCAAGCCTAAGATTCCTCCTCAGAAAAAATGAATAGAATACCTATCTTAAAAGAGTTTTTCAAGGAATAACTAAGAAAATATAAATAAAGTACCTACTAACATAGGGACTCGAATTTGGGCCTTCCTATAACAACATCACTACTCTTCCTAATTCCTCTGACTTTCCCCCCCTTCCCTTTATCTCTATCATCTACATAAACGTCTATAACTACCATTCTCTCAATGTTGTTAGGAGACACACGTGTACTTTCCCTGTGAGCTTAATGTTTGATAAAGGGGGAATTCACAATAAGAAGCAAATATATTTCAAATAAACTTAAACACTATTTTTCTCCTTAATACTTTAATTCTCTACGCCTTCATGCAAAACAAAAACAAAATGAGAGCCAAAAAAAAGCATTTGCCATAAAGAAAAAGAATTTAAAATTAAAGTGTGTTAGGAAAAGAAATGCAGTATCACAGAAGGGGGTAGAACAGAAAAAGAACAAAGGATTACAAAATATGCTGAGACAGAGCAAAGAGAAAACACAGAGCCGGTCACATAAAAAAGCAAGGTCTGACCTTCTGATGAGAAAAATCTCTGAAGCATTCCAGTTGTTTGTTAATATATAATGAAGCATCTATAAAATGATGAAGGCAGAAAAATATAAAGGGCACTAATCTTAGGGAGTGTACAAGCCAAGAAAGAAACATATCAAAGTGTAAACATGTCTATTTGAAATGCAGTGCATTAAAAGTTGGACTCAATTTAGGGAATTGAGTTTTCAGAAACTAAAACAATGCAGTGGGTAAGTGCCTAAATAATGTGCTGAGGCTGGAAATAGTACAAGTCTGGTTTGTGGTAAAGGAAAAATAAAGTCACTGCTAAAGAATGCAGCTTGTCACCAAAAGCTGTATCCTTTGCTCCAGTAGGAAGTAAGAGTCAGCTCTTCTGATTTTCTCCTTATAGCCTCACAAGCTGCTGCTGGCACCACCCCCTCCCCAGCTGCAGTCTCCTACTGGGAATGTTTTCTCTGAATTTTGCCAGGCTGAAATTTAAGGCCATAAAATGGAGGATTTGGAATTGATGGTCTCAATGCATATTCTAACTCTGATGTTCAATTAATCTTGACCAAACCAAATGAGCAACCAGCCAAACAAACAAAAACCCCAAAGATTAGCATTAATGTAATTCCTGAACCATAGAAGGGTAACAATTTTATAGAGAGGGGGAAAGAGCCAGCATCCCATCTATGATACTGACAAATGATGAAGTTATATTTATTGAGAAAGTACACAAACTAATGATCTGCAAGGAAGAACACTGCTTCCATGGAGGTGGTTTGGCATTTGTTTGCTTATTTTTTTTTTTTTTTAACATTTATTTATTTTTGAGACAGAGAAAGACAGAGCATGAACGGGGTAGGGGCACAGAGAGAGGGAGACACAGAATCGGAAGCAGGCTCCAGGCTCCGAGCCATCAGCCCAGAGCCTGACACAGGGCTCGAACTCACGGTCCGTGAGATCGTGACCTGAGCTGAAGTCGGACGCTCAACCGACTGAGCCACCCAGGCGCCCCTGTTTGCTTATTTTTAAACGAAAAGATTGACTTCTTTCATTCACTGTATAATATTCACTGAGCACTTACTGTACAGGGTTAATTACAATATCCTAATTAGGGTACTGGTAGGCATTATCACTACCGGTACCCTGCATTAGCAAGTCATTAGACAAGCTTATTCATCTAAAGCTCAAGACAACTGAAATCAAGGTCACATTTTGAGCCCAGGCACCAATTAAAATACTTCTTGAACACCCAACCACATTTCAGATGCTGCTTTAGGTAAAGGAGATACAGCTATGACCAAGTAAGGTCTCTGCTCTTCTGAAACCTAAATCCCCTATAGTAGAGGGATCCAGAAATAGTAAACAAGTGAATAATACAGCTACCTCACCCACAGCTCCTACTATCTCTAAATTGCCCATAACCTGGCAGCTTCTGGGACAGGCATACATTCCAAAGGCCTATAGGCTAACCAACAGTTTTGATGACTTGCAGCACCTCCTGAATGGAGAGAGCGTGAACCAATCGGATTCTTTTTTCTCTTAGAATTGGAAAACTGAATCAACTGACCTGAAAAGGTCATCGAGTAGCAAATTAAGAGGCATGTATAAATTGGGGTTATGAGGAAACAGTATTCAAGACAGATTAGAGATGCTGAGTGAAGTAGACATTAGGAGAGCCCACAAATAAAAAAATCCTTAAACCCCTGGGTAAGAGAAATGGGAGAGTGGCTGCCTTGGTTCCTTGACAGCTTTCTGCTTCCAATTCATGTGTATCATTAAAATGATCCTCTAAGTTAATTTTGTCTAAAATAAGAGTCTCTTAAGCACTTACCACCATTTTCTTTCCTAAATTAGACTCTCATCAAGCACGCTGGTTGCCAGAGGGGAAGTAGCACCCAATTATTGACAGAGAATTATTTACCAGTAGGACAGATTTCCAGGGTAGTTGTGGGCTAAGAGATATTCCTCTGACTTAGTGCATGAGTTATTGTTGGAACCATGTCTTTGCTGCAACCAAAAAATACTGGAATCCTTGAAAGCTAAGAGTAATAAGCCCAAGAATTCTTTGCAAAACCAACTAGAGGCAGAATATGCACAGCCTTTAAAGAGTTAAAAGATGGGAGCTTTAAAAAAAAAGGTATTAATTCCAAAAAGAATGTGTCTGTAACAGCCAAAAGTTGGCCTTGGAGCTCAGGAAGTCTGGTATTACATTTACTGCAATAAGTTCCCTAACAGATACCCTCACCCTTCTTTTTTTAAGGTTATTTTTGAAAGACCAGGGCTAATATCACCAATAAAATTAATTTCCTCTAAAGATTGCTAAACTTTGGTTGTAAGAATTTTGCAAAATAGTTTAAAAGGTGTATTTCTTGGATTCTAACAGTTTGAGGCTATATGGAAGACCAGTCCATTAAATGTACACACATCAATTAAAATATACATTTGATTTCAGAAAGCACTGAAAAGGTTTTTTTAAATGTATTTAAAGTTTATTTAACAAATCTCTACACTGAACATGAGGTTCAAACTCACAACCCTGAGATCAAGAGCCATACACTCTGTTTGAGCCACCAAGGCACCCCCAAAAAGCATTGAAAAGTTTTAAAAAGTACCTCCCCACACTGAGGAAATATAGTACCACTAAAGTAAAAAAGCCTATACTTAATATAACAATTAGTGAGCTCTAATTCATAAGATAAAATTAATCCATTTTAAAATATACAATTCATTGGTCTTATTATGTTTAAAGAGTTATGTGACCATCATCATAATTTCAGAACATTTTCATCATCCCCCAAAGAAACCTCATACCTTTTAGCAGTCATTTATCCTTTTCCCCCAAATTCCCCAGCCCTAGGCAACCACTAATCTGCTTTGTATCTCTAGAGATTTGCCTGTTCTGGGCATTTCATATAAATGAAATCATACTAATGTAGTCTTTGGAGGCCTAAAATTTAGCATGCTTTAAAAATTTACCCACGTTGTACCATGTATCAGAACCTCATTCCTTTTTAATTGCTGACTAATATTTCATTGCATATACACATCGCCAGTTATATAATGTATTTAGCAACTCATGGGCATCTGGGTTGTTTCCACTGTTTGGCTACTATGAATACACTGCTATGAGCATTTGTGAACAAGTTTCTGTGTGGATGTGTTTCCATGTGTCTTGGGTATACACCTAGGAGAACTGCTAGACCACATAACTATGTTCCATCTTTTAAGGAACTGCTACACTCCTTCCCAAAGTACTTGTACTTACACTGGAATTAAAGTAAAAAACTTAAAAACAACAAAGTACTTGTACCATTTTCAAATTCCCACCAGCAGTGCATGAGAGTTACAATGTTACCCCACATCATTACCAAATCCTCGTTTTTTTTATAGCCATCTTAGTGGTTTTGATTCTTATTTCCCTGAGAGCAAATGATTATTAAGCATCTTTTCACATGCTGACTGGCCATCTGCATTACCTTCTTTGTAGAAATGTCTATGCATATCCTTTACCTTTTTTGAAACTGGGTTGTCTCTACTGAGATGTACAAGTTGTTTACATATCATGGTCATCAGTCTCTTATCAGATAAAGGATTTAAAAATACTTTCCAGCATTCCATGGGTTGTCTTTCACTTTCCTGATGGTGTCCTTTGACATGCAAGTTTTAAATTCTGATGTTCCCTTATGTATTTTTTGGGTCACTGGTGCTTTTTGATATCATATCTAAGAAGGCTTTGCTTAAACCAAGGTCATGAGGACTTGTCCCTATATTTTCTACAACTTGTGTAGATTTAGCTCTATATTTAAGTATACGAACAACTGAGTTATTATTTGTATACTGTGTGATAAAGGGGTCCAACTACATTCCGTGTGGTAATGCAGGTGACCCAGCACCAGTTGTTGAAGACTGTTTTGAAAATGCTCACATTTTTGGGGCACCTGGGTGGCACAGTCGGTTGAGCGTCCGACTTCAGCCAGGTCACGATCTCGCGGTCCGGGAGTTCGAGCCCCGCGTCAGGCTCTGGGCTGATGGCTCGGAGCCTGGAGCCTGTTTCTGATTCTGTGTCTCCCTCTCTCTGTGCCCCTACCCCATTCATGCTCTGTCTCTCTCTATCCCAAAAATAAATAAAAACGTTAAAAAAAAAAAAAGAAAAAAAAAAGAAAATGCTCACATTTTTACATGAGATTTTTCCTAGAAGCCTAGTGAAATACTCTGGGGTACAGGTGAGAGGAGTGTACAAATCGTACAGGACTTTTTATATGAAAGAAACAGGGTGATTCAAGGATGCCTAAAATTAGTCTGACCAAATACAGACTTTCTACATCCTCTAGTCAGGTCAGTTGCTGCAGCTTCTACATAGGTGGTTCCTACTTTCTTAAATTATTTTTTAATGTTTTTATTTTTGAGAGAGAGTACTAGTGAGGGATGGGTAGAGAGAGAGGGAGACACAAAATCCAAAGCAGGCTCCAGGCTCCAAGCTGTCAGCACAGAGCCCGATGTGGGGCTCGAACCCACAAACTATGAGATCATGACCCGAGCCAAAGTCGGACACTCAACCGACTGAACCACTCAGGCGCCCCCGCCTCTGCACTCCCCCACCCGTGGTTCCTACTTTCTAATGCCATTATTCGATAGCATATATCCCTAATATACAAGTATCCCTAATGCCTGCTTTCTAATTGTTCATATGTTGTTTCATGTAACACACCCTAACATAAGAAAGAAGAAAACTTATAGTTTTCTTACAATGATCCTTTTTAGACACAGATACAGAGAATGTCCTGTATCTCAATGTTGAGACTATATGGAATACATAGTGAGATGCTGGTATTTGTCCATTAGACTACTGAGATTGTCCCAAATGTCAGCTCCTACAAGTCTGAAAATGAAAAATTAGGTTTAATCTTTAGATTCTTCCTCAAGCTCAATTCCATGGATCAGGTCATGAGGAAAGTTAACTAGTAAGAGAAATGGGAGATTAGCAGAACATAGAATACAGGGTGCTTAAGTCCTCTTAGTAATGCACCTCAAAAAAAAAAAAAAAAGATTCCTAACCTGACCTCAATAGTACAAATATAAATAAACAGAGGTTAGGATTACTAGATTAATCTTAGAAACCAAATGTGAAGTTGTTCTCAGCAAGGTTATCCAGCTATGTAAACAGAGATGACCAGCTATTTACAAATTATTTTCCAACTGAAGCTGACAGCACACTTTTTTTTTTTTTTTTTTTTTTTTTTTTTACAATTTTGACATGAGAAACACACCCCACCATCTCCTCTACATTTACCACCATCAGGAATCAAGAAATTCACCCTGGAATATCAATAACGTAAATATGCAGGTGAATAATACAGACAACAGAATTAATGGATTTTAAAAATTAGAGTTCTGAAGACTGTGGCAACATGAAAAATGCTTATAAACTGACATTAAAAGTAAAAGGATGCAGGGGTGCCTGGGTGGCTCAGTCAGTTGAGTGTCCGACTTCAGCCCAGGTCACGATGCCGCGCTTCGTGGGTTCGAGCCTTGCGTCGGGCTCTGTGCTGACAGCTTGGAGCCTGGAGCCTGGAGCCTGGAGCCTGCTTTGGATTCTGTGTCTCCCTCTCTCTCTGCCCCTCTCCCACTTTGTCTCTCTGTCTCCCAAAAAATAAACATTTTTTTTTTTTTAATTTTTTTTTTTCAACGTTTATTTATTTTTGGGACAGAGAGAGACAGAGCATGAACGGGGGAGGGGCAGAGAGAGAGGGAGGCACAGAATCGGAAACAGGCTCCAGGCTCTGAGCCATCAGCCCAGAGCCTGACGCGGGGCTCGAACTCACAGACCGCGAGATCGTGACCTGGCTGAAGTCGGACGCTTAACCGACTGCGCCACCCAGGCGCCCCAAAAATAAACATTTTTTAAAAAATTTTAAAAAAAAGTAAAAGGATGCAAAAATATTTAAGTGCTATTATGCATACATTTCAAAATAATTATATTTGAAAAAAAATCATAAAGACATGCCCATTGAAATGCTAACTATGGTTGCATTACAGTATTGAAAATATGAGTTAATTTTTATTTCTATGTAATTCTATTTAATTTGCAATTATAAGAAGAAAAAAAACTTGGTATCACTAATAGCTAAGTAAAAAAGTAAAAAAGTAAAAAAAAGTTGGTATCACTAAGTAAATAGCTAATTTTAAAAGTTAGAAATTCTCATCTGTAAGCTGAAAAGACAATGAAGGCAACATAGAGACAACTCACAAGGTACATTTAATTCTGCTAAGAATATGGTATACACAGATGAGTCTAATTCTTTTTTTTGAGCCTAAATCTACTTTTTAAAAATTGAGATGAATTCACAGAACATAAAATTAACGAACTTAAAGAGAACATTCAGTGGTTTTTGGTACATTCACAATGTTGTGCAACCACTACCTCTATCTACTTCAAAAATACTTTAATCCCTCACAAATAAAAACTTTGTACCCATTAGGTAGTTACCACCCATTCCCCTTTCTTCCCAGCCTCTGGCCACCATCTGTTTCTATGGACTTGCCAATTCCAGATATTTCATATAAATGGAATCACAGAATGTGACTTTTTGTGTCTGGCTTCTTTCACTTAGCATAATGTATTCAAGGTTCATCATCAGTTGTAGACTGTATTAACTTCATTTTTAAGATATAAATAGTAAATCAATCATATAGATTTACTTACATATGTATGATATGTATTATATATCATATACCAAATATATTATATCACATATTATATGATATATATTATATATCAAATATACATTATATATCACATATATTATATATGATAATATATATTATATATGATATATCATTCATATATGTTATATATGATATATCATATGTATCATATATAACATATATGAATGATATATAATATATATATCATTCATATATATATGTAAATTCCATATTTACATATATATATATATGTAAATTCCAATGTCTTTTAAGAGTTCCCTGAACGCACGGTATGACTATTAGCTAAACAGCATTTGGTTTCAACAATGCAATTTTGAATGCAAAAGGTATACTACAAATCAGTGGAAATTAACTTTGTTTTTTACATTTAAAGTATAAAACTACAAAAGAAAAACGATTAACGAACTTCAAGATATCTTTTTAAAGTACATAAGCCACTCTTGGTTTAGAATTATGTAATGAAATGCAATTACAGAACATGCTGTGTACCATAAGTCAAGAAAATCTGGCTCAGTCTGGTGTTCTAAAAGAGTTGTGTGACCTTGTCACATCTATTCAAATTTCCAAAAGTAGAGGATAAATATTCTTAAATATTTGGCCTTTATATTAAACTGCAGGCACTGAGGAATCAAGCAAGAGTATAACATAAAGGCTATTATTTTGGCAGTGGTAGACAATATATATTGAAGAAGGCAATGAAAGAACATAGAACAGAAATTTGATATAACATAACAGAGGTTATTAAATTCCTTGAAATTGCATGCAAAATTCTATGCATCTTTCCACAAAGAGGATTTGTGGTTTACAATTTCTCAAGAGTTATTAAACAAATAAAGGGTTAAGAAACACTTACATGGTGGGGGGTGGGGGGCACCTGGATGGCTCAGCAGGTTGGGCGTCCAACTTTGGCTCAGGTCATGATCTCACGGTTCGTGGGTTCAATCCCCATGTCAGGCTCTGTGCTGACAGCTCAGAGCCTGGAGCCTGTTTTGGATTCTGTGTCTCCCTCTCTCTCTGCCCCTCCCCTGTTTGCTCTCTGTCTCTAGCACAACTATGACTTTGTACTGTTAAATGTTTTTCTTACACTTGGTCCATGGTATCTACCAGTGCAAGTGATACCACACACACACTGAAGCTGATGAAAAAATTATAACCACTTTGAAGGTGCCTTCAGTCACTCTGGAAACAAACTGTTAAGTTAGGTTTAGTCAATGTTTCTATTTAAGATAAACATTACAAGTTGTATAACTGATATATATATAAAATTACAAGTTATATAACTGATGATGTATAAATATTATATCTATTATAAATTATAAATGAAAACTGAAATTCTTCAGAAATTCGGCAGTCATGTCTTCTTACAGCTTCTAAACCCAAAACAGTTTTTTGCTCTCCAGATGGGCTAGATCCATTTAACATTGAATAGAGAGTTCCAATTTGAGGCTACCAAAAGTAGTCCTACTTCTCCATTAAAAGGTGACTTCTGAAAGTGACTTTCAATTGACAAATTATGCAGTTTCAGGAATTTTCCTGGCTGCTGTTTCCAACTCTGGTCCAGTGACTCCTCACCTTCATGGACCAGTTCAGATTTCCTTAAGTGAATTCCTGTTCATTTGACCAAGTAAAAATCTCCACATATCAACTCTTGACCCTAAATATTCCATTTCTATCTAATGGTCCCAAAATGGACCACCTCACTCTTTACAATCAGATCATTCAGGCCCCTTTAGATGTCCCAGAGTCAAACCTACACCCCTGCCCACGTGTGCACCTATCTCCAGTTAAAAGTCTTCCATCTTGTTAAAGTAGAGGCACTATCAAAAGTACAATAACAACCTAGAGGCACCTGGGTGGCTCAGTCAGTTAAGCATCCAACTTCAGCTCAAGTCATGATCTCACAGTTGGTGGGTTCAAGCCCTGGGCTGAGCTCTAGGCTGACAGCTTGGGGCCTGGACCCTGTTTTGTATTGTGTCTCCCTCTCTCTCTCTCTGCCCCTCCCCCATTCACATTCAATCTCAAAAATAAACATTAAAAAATTTTTAAATAAAAAAAATACAATAACAACCTAAATGTCCATCAAATAGGGAACTGGTTAAATAACATTACATACAATTAATACTATTTAGCCCTAAGGAAGAATAAAGCTTTTCATATACTGACAGGTGACAGGTGAAAAAAGGCAAGGTGCAGAATTGTGTGTATAGTGGGCTTTTTGTGTAAAGGGGTGAGGAAGGACTATCTGTATTTGCTTGTATGTGTATAAAATCTCTTGGATCCACAAAAACATTAACATTAGTTGCCTATGGGATATGGAACTGAGTGGCTACAAAAGAGAAATAAGATGTTTCATCTATATGCTTACAGAATGACTACATGAATGTATCAATTATTAAAACAATAATTATAAATTTTAATCATAAAAACAGGTCAATCCTGTTACCTTTAGGTGGATTCTGTTTCCGCCTTCGAGAAAACTTATACTGTAGATTTTTGCTGCTTTTCCTATTCAGCCTCTTCTTTTCACTGGATCCTTCCTATCAGCTTATAAACATGATCAAGTCTTTTTTTTTTTAAATGCTTATTTATTATTGAGAGACAGAGAGAGACAGAGCATCAGCATGGGAGGGGCAGAGAGAGGGAGAGACACAGAATCTGATGCAGGCTGCAGGCACAGCTGTCAGCACAGAGCCCAATGCTTAACCGATTGAGCCACCCAGGTGCCCCTAAACATGATCAAGTGTTTCTCATTAAAACAAACTCTTCCACCTTCAATTTTACATCCCATTATTGTCCTATTCCCATACCCCTTTGCAACCAGTCTTCTCCCAAAGTAACCCGTTCTTGATGTTTCTATAGCTGACCTCTTGGATACATTCTTTTCATATAATCCATTACTAAATTGTTTGTTTCTTAAATATCAACACAATTCATTCATAACTCTTCATCCCTATTGCCAACACCCTAGGCAACAATATTAGCTAATGCAGTGGCTTCCTAGTCTTCCCTTGTCTACTACCCCCTTCCTATTCTCAGACATCTTTCAAATGCAAATCTAATTTACATAATCACCTCACCCATAACTCCATTTAAAATTATTTACTGGCTAGCTTTCCATTACTCTAAAGTCCCTAAGATATCCTTAAGATAATAAATATAAATGGCTTGGCATAAGCAGCTTAATGACTACTCCCAGGGTATAAACATGTACCCACTTCTCCAAAATGCTGTTTTACAACAGGCAAGTTTGATTTCCTAAGAGATCTTGTTTGAGATGCCAAACATACAAAATATTTTAATGTATTTCACAATCTTATCTTTTTGGCTTTACATCTTGGAATGTTTTCTGAACGGCAGGTCCTAATCTACCGTGAGTTGTAAAATCAGTGTTAGAGGTCCGAGGACTTTTAAGAAAATGAAATAGAATATACAGAATATATAGCAAGGATCAATATTGTTTTATGAAACCTGTCTCTGTTTTTATAAACCAAAGTATGGAATAAAATATACTTTTTATTGTGAGGTGCCAAAAAAAAAAATGTTTGAAAGCCCATAGTCTTGTTATACTTTGAGATTATGCTGCCATTTTCCTTGTGATACATTTTTCATCTATGACTTAAGAATTGATACTTCAAGTTAATTTTCTCAACAAATTTCAGAATTTCAGCCATTTTTAAATGGCCTCATTTCATAAATGAGGTCTGAAAATTTACCTAACAGTGTTGCAACAACAAAATTTAACTGAATTCCTGTACCACACACCTATCAGAACTCTGTGGCTCAAACCCCAAAGGCTTTGTGGTTTCTGGCAGCAGTGATATGAACTCATGACCTGCAACTAGAGACGGCCTCTCAGGGATTCTTAACGGTCTTTGTGGCACAGAAACCTTTGGCAATCTGGAAAGTTATGGACCATTTCTCAGTTTTTTTGAATGAATACGTAAGATTAGCAAGAAAAAGTTATGTTTTACCTTGGAACCTGTATTACCAAGGAAAATGAAGTTCTATCCATGACCTTATAGGTATCTGTGGACCAAAGGTAAGTATTCATCAACTTAAAGATTACATTGAGCTTAAGAATTTAGATGTTGTAACAAGTCCCAGCTAATTAAAACATATTTTAAGGGATAAATAAAAAGCATCAAGAAATAAAATATAGGGAGAGAAAATTCCAGATAATGAAAAACAGCTGGGAAGAGAAGAAGGCATATGTGAAAAATGAAACACTTTTAAGCTTACCTCAGTATTTAAGGTTCCTTCTTTTTTTTTTTTTTCAATTGTTCTAGTCTATGTATGTGGAATTCATGCTAAAATTGAGTTTATTTACTTAAACAAATTTGAGCCAAGGAAACTGTAAAATAATTTTTTTGTAAAAAAAAGGTGCCTTCGGGGCACCTGGGTGGCTCAGTCAGTTAAGTGTCCGACTTTCGATTTTGGCTCAGGTCGTGATCTCATGGTTCCTGGGATTGAGTCGCACATTGGGCTCTGCACTGACAACATGTCTGCTTGGGATTCTCTCTCTCCCTATCTCTCTGTCCTTCCCCCACTCACAAAAGCAGTGTTTAAATAAACATTTAAAATATAAATTGGGGTACCTGGGTGGCTCAGTCAGTAAAGTGTCCAACTTTGGGTCAGGTCATGATCTCACAGTTCGTGAGTTCGAGCCCTACATTGGGCTCTGTGCTGACAGCTCAGAGCCTGGAGCTTGCTTCGGGTTCTGTATCTCCTCTCTCTGCCCCTCCCCTGCTTACTCTCTGTGTCTCTATCCTTCAAAAATAAACATTGAAAAAAATTTTCTAAATAAAAAAATTAAAAGGTGTCATGTATCCAAATCCCCAAATACTTTATTAACAAATAAAAATGCTGCTTTAGTCATCAGTACTGCCTTTGGAATCTCTATTGGCAGCTGCTAGGAAATATTATGACAAGCCTGATTATCTGGTTTTCCAATACGCAGAATGAGAGGCACAGCAAGGGCAGATGCATTAACATGAGATGAAGAACCATCTGACAGTGGGAATAGAAAATGAGGAAAAAAATGATAAAAAGCAGGTACAAGAATTAAAAGTAGAATAGGTTTCATCAAATAATGCAAACAGTCCTACATAATTAATTCAAGACTCTGAAGATACCCTGTTACTACTTCCTGAGTATAATAAACTAATCTTTTTAATAATTTTGTATCAGTAAGATGAGATGGAAATCTGCTCAGAAGTCAGTATTTCGGTGATTTATGTGGAAGGAGTAACAATGAAAAGGGAGGGGTGTGAAGTTTGAAAAAGGACCCAGTTGAGAGTAAGACATTGTTACCAAAGGTACTATACTAGAACAAAAAATCTTGACAAAATTGTTAAAAATGTGTAATTCTAGGAAGTTTTCTACCCAAGACTTATCTATCCAAAATAAATCCCTGTTTAAACTGGTAAATCTCACTTTAATCTAATTGCAATTGTACCTTCTACAACTGAATCCATTACATTCTGTGTGACTTTACTACCTCATTTCTTTTTTTTTTTTTTTAATGTTTCTTTCTTTCTGAGACAGAGAGAGGCAGAGCATGAGCGAGGGAGGGGCAGAGAGAGAGGGAGACACAGAATCCGAAGCAGGCTCCAGGCTCTGAGCTGTCAGCACAGAGCCCGACGCGGGACTCGAACTCACAGACCATGAGATCATGACCTGAGCCAAAGCCGGACGCTCAACCGACTGAGCCACCCAGGCGCCCCACTCATTTCTGAGCAAGGACCTCCTTGCTCCTCTATTACTATTACCCTGAACTGACTACTTATTAGTTCCTATGGCTTCAGAGCCCTCTTAGCTCCCTTAATTCTACTACTTCCACATTTAAAAAATATCACAATGAAAGAGAAGAAACCAGGACACATGAGACAAGAAGGTAACACTAAAACACATCCACACTATGCTGCAATTAGCATTAATTAATAGACAGGAGCTGGTGCCTTAATATCAACCAGTGATGAATATGCCATTTCTTATATTGATGTGGTTGAGAAAAGTTAGACAGAAAGGAGAATCACTGACAGAAAAGACATGGAAACACCAAAACACACATTGCTACCTTCAATATTACACTGAGCTGGCAGGGCTGCTTATCCTCAAATGACAAAACAGATGTTAAGCACAGGGGTATTTTTGTCAATTTAGCAGAACATTGTTGTGCTATATGAAACCTACCTTTATGAAATATTTTTAGAAGATCCACTCCATTTTAAAGGAACCCCATTAATTCAATTATCCTTGTGAAAGCCACTTCATTCCAATATCCCATTCTCCTGACAGGTTAACTCTACTGGAAACGGACTCCCATGTTCCCATGGCCTTTGAGCCAAATCTGGCATATTACATCTATTTTCCTTTGTCATGATGTACAATTACTTCTACTGTCTAAAATTCCCATCTCAGGGTGCCTGGGTGGCTCAATCGGTTAAGCGTCTGACGTCAGCTCAGGTAACGATCTCATGGTTCATGGGTTCACGCCCCGCGTTAGGCTCTCTGCTGACAGCTCGGAGCCTGGAGCCTGTTTCAGATGCTTTGTCTCCCTCTCTCTCTGCCCCTCCCCACTCACGCTCTGTGTCACTCTCAAAATGAATACACGTTAAAAAAAAATTTTTAATAAAAAATTAAAAAAAATAAAATTCCTATCTCATAGATGCCTGGCTCTACTGCT
The DNA here is from genome assembly GCF_016509475.1 of Prionailurus bengalensis. Lineage (NCBI taxonomy): Eukaryota > Metazoa > Chordata > Mammalia > Carnivora > Felidae > Prionailurus > Prionailurus bengalensis. Next base: position 41,189,398 of record NC_057345.1, on the reverse strand, counting down.
AAAGCTGTTTCTTTATCTGTAAGATGGGATAATATTCACTTTTATAGAATTATCATGGAAATTAAGAATTTCTAGTTTCTGGTCTGGCATGTAAGGTGCTTACAAACTACCACTCCATCCTAACAAAAGAAACTGAACAAACTGAAAAACCAACAACTCTTCTTGTATCTGTCAGGGAAGTGAGGTCACAGGGAAAACTGCTGACCCAAAAATTAGAGAGACAGACAAGTGTATACAGAAAATCAAAACTTACCAGAGCAGAAATCCATAAGCAGACCAGTGCTAGGGTAGGAAAACTTGAATTGTAACTGACAGACTGCTAGAGGTTTAGCGTGCCCAAATCTGAGTTAGAAACTCCAGGGGTGCCCCTAACTCTTTATCTTCAAGAGCTCTACCAGGTCCACAGTAAATATCAGAGAAAAATCCCCTCATGCATCTAATAGGGGGAGGGAAAAGATCTTCTGATATACACCAGAGCATTCTTCTTAACATGGCCTGCACACTGGAGAAACTTTTGCCAGAGTCAACCTGCAAAAGTTTTATCAGAGCCTAACCTATCTGATCAAATGGAAATACTCAAATCCAACTGGTTCTAGCCTACCACATGGAGGAAGGGAAGTATCCAACCTCATCTTCCTCTTGCCATCCTGTCCCACCTAAGGGTAAAGGGGATGACACTGAGAAGCACTGAGAATTGCAAATTAAAACAAACAAAACATACCACTATACACCTATTAGAATGGTAAAATCCAAAACACTGACAGTATCAAATGTGGAGCAATAGAAAATCTCACTCACTGCTGGTGGGAATACAATGTGGCATAGCCACTATAAGACAGTTTGGCAGTTTCCTACAAAAACAAACATACTCTTAACCACATACAATCTAGCAACTGTGTTCCATGGTATTTACCTAAAGGAGTTGAAAACTTATGTCCACCCAAAAATGTACATGTGGATGTTCATAGCAGCTTTATTCATTCATAAGTACTATTTGGAAGTAATCAAGATGTCCTTTAGTAGGTAAAAGGATAAACTGTGGTACATCAAGAAAACAGAATACCATTCAGTGCTAAAAAGAAATGAGTTCTTAAGCCATGGATAGACACGGAGGAATTTTAATTTTATATTACTAAATGAAAGAAGACAATCTGGAAAGGCCCCATGCTCTATGATTCTAACTATATGACATCCTAGAAAAGGCAAAACTATGGTGAAAGTAAAAGGCTCAGTAGATGTCAGGGATCAGAAGGAGGGAGGGATGAATAGGTGAAGCATAGAGGATTTTTTTAGGTCAGGGAAACTGTTATGAATGATGCTCTAATGGTGGATCTATGTCATTATACCCTTGTTCAAACTCAATGTACACAAAGAGTGAACCTTAATATAAACTATGGACTTTGGATGAAAATGATGTTTCAGTGTACATTCACTTAAAAAAAAGTTCAAGTGGCCCTATCAAAATCCCAGCTGGCTTATTTACAGAAATTGACAGCTGATCCTAAAATTCATATGGAATTAAAAGGGACTAAGAATAGCCAAAACAATGTTGAATGATAAGAATAAAGTTGGAAAATTCACACTTCTGAATTCAAAACGTATTACAGTTAGTGTAGTATTAGCACTAAGGATAGATATAAAAATCAATGGAACATAACTGAAGAGTCCAGAAATAAACCCCTGTATTTATGGACGATTGATTAGGGGCAGGAATGACAAGACAACAGGGGATGAATACTCTTTTCAACAAATGGTGCTGTAACAGGACAGTCACTTGCAAAAGAATAAATTTGGTCCTTCCATTCAGAAAAATTAACTCAAAATGAATCTATACCTAAAATGTGAGAACTGAAAATATAACAAAAGAGTAAATCTTTTTGACTGTTGGTTTGGCCAAACTTCTTAGACACAACATCAAAAATTCAAATGGCAAAAGAAAAAATAAATTGGACTTCAAAAAAATTAACTTTTGTGCTTCAAATAACACCACTGAGAAAGTGAAAAAACCAACAAAATGGTAGAAAACTTTTTTGCAAATCATATATCTTACAAGGGACTGGAATATATAAAAAACTCTTGCAAGCAACTCAATAATAAAGACAACCTGATTAAAAATAGACAAAGGGGGTGTGCCTGGATGGCTCAGTTGGTGGAGCATCTGGCTCTTGATTTCAGCTTGGGTCATGGTCCCAGGGTGGTTGGATCAAGCCCCACTCCACCACCCCCCCTTGCTCCCTCTCCCCCACTTGCATTCTTTCCAAAAAAATAATAAAATTAAAGAATGAAAATAGCCAAAGAATTTGAATACTTCTCCAAAGAAGATATACAAATGCCAACAAGCACATAAAAAGATGCTCAACATTTTTTTTTCTAGAGAGAGTGAGTGTACAAGCAGGGAAGAGGGGCAAAGGGAGAGAGAGAATCTTAAGCAGACTTCACGCCCAGTGCAAAGCCCAATGCAGGGCTCAATCTCACTGATGTGAGCAGAAATCAAGCTGGACACTCAACCAACTGGGCCACCCAAGTACCCCAACATGCTCAACATTATTAGCCTTCAGGGAAATGCTATCAAAACCACAATGAGATACCACTTTATAGCCACTAAGATGGCTACAATAAAAGCAGACAATACGCTTTGGCAACTATGTGCAAAAATTGGAACTCTTGTGCACTGCTCGTGGGAATATAAAATGGTAAAAGTACTTTGGAAATGGTCTGGTAGTTCCTGAAAAGGTTAAACATGGAATCATGACACAGCAATTCCACTAACAGGTGTATAAAAGGAGAAATGAAAACACATTCATTTAAAACTTTTACACAGGGGTGCCTGGGTGGCTCAGTCGGTTAAGTGGCCGACTTTGGCTCAGGTCATGATCTCGCAGTCCATGAGTTCGAGCCCTGCATCGGGCTCTGTGCTGATAGCTCAGAGCCTGGATCTTGCTTCTGTTTCTGTGTCTCCCTTTCTGTCTGCCCCTCCCCCCATTTGCGCTCTGTCTCTGCCTTTCAAAAATGAATAAATGTTAAAAAAAATTTTTTAAACTTTTACACAAATGTCCATAGCAGTGTTCTAACAGCCAAAAAGTGGAAACCCAAATGTTCATTAATTGAACAATGGCTAAACAAAATGTGGTAGATTCATACAATGGAATTATTTCACAATAAAAAGGAATGAAGTCCTAATACATGCTACAACACAGATGAATCCTGAAAACTATGCTAAGTGAAAAAGGCCAGCGACAAAAGACCACATACTAGTAAGCATATTGGTATGCAGTTCTCACTGGGGAAATGCAAGTTAAAACCACAATGAAAAGACTTCTACACACTTAACAAAATGTCTAAAATAAAACAGACTGATACTACCAGGCGCTGGTAAGGATGTAGAGCAAACAGAACTCTCATACATAGCTGATAGGAGTGTAAATTGATAAACCACTTTGGAAAACTACTTGATTTTTTTTGAAATGCATCAACAAATAAGATGGATTGATAGGTGAGATGGATATGCGTTAAAACAAATAGCAAAATGCACAGAATCTAAGTCATAGGAATATGCGTGTTCAAACAATTCTGTCAACTTCTTTATTTTTTAAAAATTCTGTAATAAAATGCTGTGGGAAAGACTATATACCCAAAATAAAATAGTATGTACATTATGTACATAAAAAGAATGGTCACAGCAGATTTATATAGTCAAAAGCTAACAGAACCCAAATATACATCAATAGAATGGATTGAAAAAATGTAGATTTATACAGCTGAATACAGCATTGAAAATTATAAACTACTGCTACATAAATAACATAAATGAATTTTATGTTATTCATATATTGAATGTTGAATGAACTATTATTTTATTTAAGTTCAAAACTAGGCAAAACAAATATGGTGATAAGGTCAGAACAGCAGCTATCAGGCACCTGGGTGGCTCAGTTGGTTAAGCATCTAACTCTTAATTTTGGCTCAGGTCATGATCTCACAGTTCATGAGTTGGAGCCCTGCATCAGGCTCTGTGCTGACACTGCAGGGTTTGCTTGGGATTCTCATTCCCATTCTCTGCCCCTCCCCTGCTCATACTCTGCCTCAAAATAAATAAGCTTTAAAAGAAAAAATAGCGGTTATCTTTGGCAAAGGGGTACTGACTGTTGGAGGAAATATGAGTATAATCTTTTGGGATTAGAAACAGGCTATATATCTTGATGGTGGTTATAACATGTAGAAGTTCACTGGACTATACAGTTTAAGATACTATTAGTTATGTTAAAGATAACTCTCTCAAAATAAATAAACTTAAAAAAATAGTGGTTGTCTTTGGCAAAGGGATATTGACTGTTGGAGGAGGTATGAGGGAGACTTCTCGGGTTAGAAACAGGCTATGTATCTTGATGGTGGTTATAACATGCAAAAATTCACCGGGCTATATAGTTAAGATACTATTAGTTATATACTGTTAAAGATATACTCTTCAGTGTACATAATAAATAAAAAAATTTATTTACACACGTATATTATTACTTTAATGTAACACAATTATACAACTCTCTCTAAATTCATGTTCACCACCTACTGATTACTCTTTTGGCTCCAAGATCCCCCACTCATATTTTATTCAGGGCAACTCTTTTGTTTTTATTCCATTTCTTACACCAATGTTCATGTAAGACTTCACCTGAAATCTTCAGAAGCTAAAAAGTAAATTTGTGATTCACTGCTGTATCACAAAATTGATCCCCCAACTTCCAAAGTCTACATCAATTTAATACTTCATTCAGTATATACTGTTTCATCAGACTAACAAATGCTTCCTGTACATCCATTAATCTCATCCCCTTAACTAAAATAAAATGGTAGCTCCTTAGGGGTAAAGGGCTCATTTTCCTTTCCCTTTGGGCGTAACATAAACTTGCTGACTGATAAAAAAAAAAAAAAAAAAAAAAAAAAAAAAAAAAAAAAAAAAAAAAAGACTGTTATGGAGTGTCCTGGTTTTTATCTTTAAAGCCTTACTTATTCAGTTTATGATAAACTGCTTTTCCCCCCACAAATATAAGAATTAAATTGTTGGTGTGCCTGGGTGGTTCAATTGGTTAAGCATCAACTTTTGATTTAAGCTCAGGTCATGAGGTCATGGTTTGTGAGTTTGAGCCCTGTGCTTACAGCATGGAGCCTCCCTCTCTGCTCCCACTCCAAAAAATAAAAAAAAAATTTTTTAAAGAAATTTTTATACAAAATTACATGGAATTAAAAGAAATGTTTTTAATGTTTATTTTTGAGAGAGAGCGAGAGAGAGAGAGAGAGAGAGACAGAGTACCAGTGGGGGAGGGGTAGAGAGGGAGACAGAATCCAAAGCAGGCTCCAGGCTCTGAGCTGTTAGCACAGAGCCCCACACAGAGCTCAAACTCACGAACCACGAGATCATGACCTGAGCCAAAGTCAGACACTTAACCGACTGAGCCACCCATGGGCCTCCATTACATGTAATTTTAACTGGCTGGGCCAGTTATACAAGTTTCACTCTTCTTAAAACCATTCAGTTTTGTAAGAATTCAGAAAAGTTTTAATAAATTTAGAAACAAATATATCTGCAGGATTGCTTTCTTCGTTCCCACAATTTCATATCCCTTAGTTACTTTAAGATATGCTCTCTGGGTTAAGTAACAAGATAATTACTCAACTGGCCTCTGGGAGCACACTCCATGTTGGCTATTTAATTAAAAGATACGTATATATGCATTCATATTAAATTGAACTCAAAAGTATTCCTGATCAGTTAAAATAAGGAACTCTAAGACTCAAAAGGAACATATCAGAAAGCCAAGTTGAATATCAGAATCAAAAGGTCAGGCAGATTATCCAAGAGCAGAATATATTTAGTTCTCCGTTATCGCTTTACTTTTCAATTGCATGTAGCAATCTCTTTTGCCATTAAAAACACACACTTTGGCTATTAGCCAGTTTTGCCTTCTCTTTCACTCATATTTCCACTCTTAGTCTTTATTATCTCTACCACTTCATTTATATACCAATTGCAAAGATCCTGAATTCTGAGCATGTTAACTATCATAAATATTTGTTATATTCAGTATTAAAAGTTACTGGAAAGGAATCAACTTCTAAAAATTTGTTACAGCCTACTTAATAGCATATTTGAATACAGGAGAGAAAAAGATCATCCCTAACTCTTTGCTTGAAGGAAGGTTATACACAGAAGATAATTATATTCAGAAATGGCTGGAGGCAAGATGACAAATATAACATCTAATTCTAATTGTATTTACAATTATCTTCCTTTCATTCCCCTCCTCATTTACAGAATTTAACTTGGCTAAGACATAGTAAAGACAGAAGACAAAAGAGAAGAAGTGGCACAAGTTGACGGGAGAACTTATACTAGTCATTCTGTGACACTTTTTCTATTTAGAAGCCAAATAAAATTAAGATCTTTAAAAAGAAGACTCTCATTCTACCTAAAGTATTATACTAAGATTTTAATAAATTGAAATTTTACAAAATATGGATGTTTCTAGAAAGTATTAACTCAATATTTTAAGGAAGTCAACTTCTCAGATCTTATGGACAAGTAACTCATTACCCCTATCTTCTCAAGTTACCCTATAATTAGCTCTAGAATTAAACTGTGACATGTAAACTGTCCTACTCTTAAAGGTAGGTACATTCTTAATGGCAAAGAATCAGCCTTAATTAAAGAACACCCAGAATGGGTTTCAGGCATAAACAAATAAATAAAACCCTTGCAACAATGGTAACAAATAAGCAGTATCTTTAAAAACAAAAAACAAAAAAAACAAACAAACCAAGGCAAGCTAAACCACCAGAACACAAACCAATCTCAAATGAAAAAGTTCATATACTTTGTAAATTAGAAGTGACAGAACAAAAATGTATACAGATAAAACAGATAATGTAGTAGACACAAACAGCAGAATCCTTTAAAGTACAAAGGCCAAAGGCACAGGATTCTGGAACAATTCATATAGAAGCAAACAACCATAAAACTTCCCACTTAACAGAAAAATCCAGTAACTGATTTTCACATTTATTCAAGTATTTGAGTGCCTGCTATGTGAAAAGCACAGCTCTAGGAATGCAAAGATGAATCAGAGTTGTAGTCTCACAGAAGAGGTATGACACTGTTATAAATAAAATCAAATAGGAAGGGTAAAGTGTCCTAATAGTGGTAAAGTACTAAAGGAGTTCAGAGTAAGATGTTATTCAAATTGGGGAAATCAGAAAAGGATTCATGGCATTTGAGCTGGACCCTGAAAACTAGAATTTATATACCAGGAACAATTAAGGAAGAGAATTCTGGGCAATGGGAACCGAAGAGTGACAGCAAGAAAGCAGAACGCATATACAGAATATAGCAAACTTTTCAGGCTGACTCAAGTAGAAGTTGTATGCAAGACCACAAAAAGCTGGAAAAGTATGTTAGGAGCCAGATCATGACTCTGATTGCTAATACAGAGATCTTCAGTAGTAAGTCATGAAGAATCATTATGGATTAAGAGGCAAGCGATCTGATCTAGATAGGTTTATCAAGCATTGAAGAATGAAATGAATGGGGAAGAGAGGAGACCATTAGAGGACTTCAATCATGATGCTAACAGTATAAAAGGGAAAAGGCACAGTTCTAAGTTAGGCACTAGGTATCTACAATGTGTAGAATGCCATTCCACTCCACTGAGAAATTTTTAAAATCTTAACACATCATTCTCATTTTTTTTTTTTAATTTTTTTTTCAACGTTTATTTATTTTTGGGACAGAGAGAGACAGAGCATGAACGGGGGAGGGGCAGAGAGAGAGGGAGACACAGAATCGGAAACAGGCTCCAGGCTCTGAGCCATCAGCCCAGAGCCCGACGCGGGGCTCGAACTCACGGACCGCGAGATCGTGACCTGGCTGAAGTCGGACGCTTAACCGACTGCGCCACCCAGGCGCCCCACATTCTCATTTTTAAAGTAACTAATTTGGAAAAATAATCATTGTTAAAGCACTAAGAACTAATCAAGCAATACATGATTTCCAGATAAATATTATGAACAAAAATACTACAAACAAAAATGGTCAGGGAAGGCTTTGTCAAAGAGATTGGAGCTGATCTGCACTTTAAGGAAAAGAAAACTTTAAGAGGGGAGGGATAAAATATCACACAAAGTAATTTTTTTTTAAGTCAAATAATAAGATGAAGATGTGTGAAATACAGATTGAGGTAATTTCCACCAAAGAGTCAGAGAAAATGTAATACATAAAAAAATCTTCAAATACCTAAATTTAACTTCATATTGTTACCAGAAAAACAAGGTATTAATTTTATTACAGGTATTAATTTATTACAAGGCATTAATTTTAATACTTAAAAATAAATGCAGTATTTTATTATATTCTAGATTTTTAAAGGAGATGGGTTACTTTTAATGAGTTCCAAACAAATCTAAGCCTTTTGTTTTTTTTTAAGTTATTTTGAAGAAAGCTTTATTCAGTCACAATTTGAAATATCCAAAATGTTGGGGCACCTGGGTGGCTCGGTCGGTTGAGTGTCCGATTTCAGCTCATGTCATGATCTCACAGTTCATGGGTTGGAGCCCCATATCAGGCTCTATGCTGACAGTTCAGAGCCTGGAGCTTGCTTTGGATTCTGTGTCTCCCTCTGTCTGCCCCTCCCCCACTCAGACTCACTCACTCTCACTCTCAAAAATAAATATTTAAAAAAATTGAAATATCCAAAATGTTGTTATTCATGAAAGAAGTTCCTTAAAACACAATATAATCTGTTAACTTATTTTACACGTAAGTGACAATCAGGCTTGGAACTCAGATCCATCTGACTCCAAATTCAGACCTACAATTGCACTCACTGCTGTATTAACAATAATGTATTTTCTTCTGATATTAAAATCCCAAATGAATTAAAGTATATGACAGGATGATGAGATCAGTAAATCCCAAACTAACCACTGCAAAACTGAGGTACCAATCTTTATATAAATATATACACAGTATTAAGATAGAAATACTGTAAAGCAGCTTTTGTTGTTGCTCTATGAATATTAAGCTTTTTAACAAAGTGCTACTCCTGAATTATCCTATGATAAATGGAGGGAGGTCTTAAACCTGTTCATATATACCTTTCAGTATTGGGCTACCAGCTGACCTTTCCTCTTATGGACCTTCATACCCCAGCCTTTCATGATTTACCTTCCCTCTCACAACCGTTCTAAGACTGTCTTTAATTGGCAGATTTCCTTTGTATTCTTTTTAAAGATTCAGGAAGGAGAGAGTATAGGGTGTGCCCAATTTCTTTGTTTTTACGTTATAATTCAAGAAAAGCTCTAACCTCTTCCCTCCCATTTCTTTAAGGACAAGAATTCAAATAGTTTCTGATAAAAAAACATTTTGTTATAGAATACAGTGGAAAAAAAACCCTAAATAATTTTATAATTATTTTAAACCAATTACTATATTTAATATTACTGAAATTTTATTTTTAGGATTGCTTGAAAACTGCATTGGCCTCAAAATATATTAATTCATTTAAAACAAATCCATTCTGGGCGCCTGGGTGGTTCAGTAGGTTAAGCCGACTGATCTCATTGAGTTCAAGCCTTGCGTTGAGTTCTGTGCTGTCAGTTCACAACCTGGAGTTTGCTTTGGACTCTGTGTCTCCCTCTCTCTCTGCCCCTCCCCCACTCACGCTCTGTCTCTCAAAAAATGAATAAATTAAAAAAAAATCCACTCATTCAACCAATAATTGAGGGCCTAATGTATGCCAGTTACTGTTACTTTCCTTAAGAAGCTTAGCCCTAGTGGGAGAAGACAGATAATAAGAAATACACATAGTTAAGATAGTGTGCTAGAGAGTGATAAACACTATGGGGAAAAAAATAGAACAGGGTAAGGGAGAATTCCAGGGTGTTGGGGTAGGTTGTAATTTTAACTTAAGGTGTTCAGAGAGGGTTTATGAAGGTGTCATTTAAGTGAAGACTTGAAGGAAGTGAGGGAGTCAGCCACAGTAATACCTGGGGAAGAGTACTCCAGGCATAAAAACAACCAAGGAATACACACGTCTTGGGAGTATCCTAGAAACAAGCAGTCCAGAGAAGGTAAAAGAGAAGCCAGCAGGGGAGGAATAGTAAGAGAGGCGTCAAGAGATATATGTGGGGGTATAAAGATTATGTAGGGTTTATGGGACACTACGGAATTTGGCTTTTACTGTGAATGAAATGGTGATCCACAGAAGGTTGAGCCGAGTGACAAGATCTGTTTTACCAGAATCACAGACTATAGGGAAGACAAAGGTGAATGCAGGGAGACCAGTTAGGAGGATACTAAACAAATCCAGGAAAGAAACAGGTACTTCCTATAAACTTATCATAATGGTATAGTATTTACTTTTTAAACATAAATAAAATAAATCAGATACTGCTAATAGGAAATAAGTGGAACTGAGAAGTTTAGTATATAAAGTTCTTGGCATACATGAATCTCATGCACTACAAACACAAAGGACATCTCTTAAACTACCAACTACAGAAAAATACTAGTGTGTTCCCTTACAACCAGCTATTGCCTTTCTGAATTTTAAAAAATCCTACTGCAGTTAAGACCTTTTTTTTAATGTTTATTTTGAGAGAGAGAGAGAGGTCACGCCCAAGGGGCAGAGAGAGAATCCCAAGTAGGCTCTGCACTTTCAGTGCAGAGTCCAAGGTGGGGCTTGATCCCATAAACCATGAGGTGACCTGAGCTGAAATTAAGAGTCTGGACACTTAACCAGCTGAGCCACCCAGGTGTCCCTGAGACTATTCTTTAAAGAAATAAGCTAATAACCCCTGTAGCTCTGTTAATTATATACTATTTTTGAAGAAAAAAATGTTACTTCTGTCTACTGAATGTATAAATCATTGCCCTTGGACTTGTGTTTCTTAGACCATCTAAATAAATCATTACTAAAAATCTTATTTCCTTTGGGAGGGGAAAAAGTTTTTTCTACAAGTTTTTTTTATGCTCCCATCTTTTAAAGAAATTATTTTCTTTCAATTGATACCAAAGTGGCTTATCAGTATGTGCGTCATTCACTTCAGGAAAGGGCAACCACAAAAACTCCCAGTCACAAATAATATGTTTCAAAAAATGTTCCTTCATGACACCAAAAAACTTCTCATTATCATCTATTCCTCTTGGAAAAGGCAAATACAATTCCCATAAATTCCACAGAAGTTATCCATAACACTGTATTATGATAAGGATGAGAAAAAGGGCAGTTAAGTCAAGACAGTAAATTTGTCTGGAAAGGGATTAGGGAGCATGGAAAGAGATTTTGAAATAAAAATCATACCTCAAAAAAATTTGCTCATGAGACTGAAATAAGCATACTGTCCTATAGTATTTGAGGGAAATGAGGAGTGAAATCTTTAAAGAATCACAAAGATTAAGACTTCCCTGTGACAATCTTTGGAAGAAACAGGTGTATGAACTTATAAAACACACAGTACTGAATTCAAATTCATTAATTCATTCAACATAAGTGCTTCTTAAGTGCCAGTAATTTCCCAAAGCATTGAGGACACAGTCCTTGTTCTCAAGGGCTTATAGTCTTCACTTACCTCAAACTACTGAGTATTATGAACCAGATGCTGGGGAAATAACAGATGCAGGGTCCCCACCTGCATGCAATTTATACTAGGTAAGGAGGGAAATGCCTTTAGGATGAAACATTCATGTACTAAACAAGGATATTAACACCCAAGTGTTGTATGTGCTGCTTATGGAATAGAGGGTCTGAAGGAGGGAAACAAGGGAGTGATGGATTCACAGAGGAAGGGAGGGGAATGCAGAGACTGGACAGAGGTAACAGGAGAGCTGAGTCCTTAAAGAGGATTAGATGTTCACCTGGCCGACCTTGGGGGAAGGGATCCTAGCAAAGGGAGCAACTGGAGCAAAGGCAGAGAGAGAGGTGAACAGGATGGTGTATTTGGTAGGCCTGGAATACAGAAAAGTGAGAGATAAGTCATGGAGGCTTCTGTATGTCACAATTTTAAGACCGGACTTTACTGGTGTATATGAAAGGCCCCTGTGGGTTTTATTTGGAAAACCAGCATATGTGATCAGGTTTTTCTGGTGTGATGAGACACTGGTTTACACAGGAATGAGAAAAGAACAACACTAGATAATGATGTCACCACATGAAACAACAAAGGAGACTGCACAGTCAGAAAACTAAATCTCCTTCAAGAAAAAAAATTAAGCCACTTAACTATCCAAGGCCCTCTGGAAAAAAGTTTTTAACAATTTCATTTAAAAGTGAAAAGTAGAGGAAAGGTTTTTATATATATTATGGACTATAACATCTACATATCTATTTTGAGTTCAAGAGGTCTTAGCTTTTCATTAATTGTGTAAACAGATGGGACTGCTGATTGCTCTACAAAAAGCAATGAAACCATTCGGGAGCAAGACTTGGACACAAAGGGATTAACAGAAGGCATTTAAGTCAAGTTTAGAGGTTTCCAAAGTTCAAGATAATCAAGTTTTATTGAACCAGCGCGTTTACAAGGTGTGTCATAGGGGTGGAGCAAAAGGAGGAGGGATTAAAAATACGTATATATAAACAAGTAACTCTTAACGTTGCTGGGAATAAAACCACTTTAAGATCTTTTCTCTTGTAGGAGAATGAACACCTACCAGATCCAATTAACAAACACACAGGGGAAAGGGGAGGGAGGAGAAGATGAACATACAGCATAATATAAATGGGGTGGGGGGCAACCACCTATCCAGAACACACAGTCCAGCTGGCGCTGCGATGAGGAAATCATCCCCAAACCTCACAGCTCAGACTCCACGATTTAAACATAAAAGGAGAATGGCATTCCCAAATTCACAAGCGAACCGCCAGTCACTGGCCAAGGGGATCACATACTCGGATCCCAGAACTCAAGGACAGAGAGTACCATCCCCACACCGTACCTGAGGGGAGGTGAAGGATTCCCCCCAACTGGGAGTAGGGAGTAGTCACCCTCAGATCCTGGCCTAAGAGGGTCGACGCCCCTCAAGCCAGGCCTTGCCAAGACCAGGAGCAGTGACAGTCCCGAAGTCCCCTCAATCTCTGCCCGGAGCTGCCTCTACTCCACGCACCCCCTCCTCCCCAACACACACCCTCCCCTACCTGATATGGCGGCGGCGGCTCCTGATCCGGCTCCGTTCCCTCGCCAAAACTAGCCCGGTCGGACTGAGACTCGTGAAGCAGGGAGATGTCATCCGACGTGGGGGATTTGAGGCAGTTCCCCATCTTCCGGAGCTAAGATGTGTGATCTGGGGGAGGAAGAAAGCAGTGGCGGGGTCGTTCGCAAGCTCCGCGGTCAGCCTCGGTCAGCGAGGTGGGGTCGGACGGCAGGCCGGGGCTCAGGCGGCGGCGGCTCCCCCGCCCCCCGGTGCCGCCGAAGGGCCGCTCATGCCAGCCCCCGGGAGTGGGGGCTCAAGGCTGGGCCGCGGGCTCCGCTGGGGTCGCGGCGGTTGCCTCCTGCGAGGCGGCAATGGGGGGGGGGGGCGGGGAGACGAAGCACTTCCCCACCCCGCCCCCCCGCGGGGCGGCGGCGGCCACGGAGCTGCTGGGCCTAATCCAGGTCAGGAGGGGGGGGCGCGGCCGTCTCGGCTGCCTCAGCTGCTGCCTCAGCTGCTGCTGCCCCTGCCGACGCCGGAGCCGCGGCCGCGGGCCTCATCCTACTCCGCCTCAAAGCGGCGGCGGCGCCCAGAACGAGGCCAGCTGCGGTTCTGCGTCATGCCGCCGTGCGTGCTCTGATCCCGCCCCCGGCGCCGGGAGCCGTGGGCGGCTCCCGCTGCGCGGCCGCGCCCCCCTCCCCGCCTCCCTCAGCTGTTCTCTGGGCTGCGTCAGTTTCTGCTTCTCTGACAGTTGGCCTGAAACCTGACTCAGAAACCTCCCGCCAGTCTCCCATGTCTCCCCACATCCACTTCTCCCTCCCCGCTTGTCTCAGTTCTTACCTGTGCACTGTTTTGAGAGTCTTCTCACCTCCTTCTGCCAAGTGATCTATTTATAAACCCTTATCCGAATGTGTCACTCCCATGGTTAAAATGTTAAATGGCTTTTTCCCCTTTATCCCTTCAGAATAAAGTCCAAGCTCACTAGTGAACCAATCCACTATTTTCACAATTGGATAATTTTTTAAGAGTATAAATTCGATCATGTCATTCATTTAAAACCTTCAATGGCTTCGTGAAACTGTTGTGAGTGCTATGACTATTCTTAAATGGTTTACAAATCTGACTACTTCCCCAATCTCATTAGCAGCATTGTCCGCTCAAATACTCTAAACTCCAGGCTGTCTAAATAAAAACTTAGAAGACTGTTTCCACTGGCTGAGGCCTTTACCCATATTATTTCCCTGACTTATCATTTCTCCCTCACTCCTGACCTTCTACCTCCCATCAGGCTAACCATTATTCCCACTTGTCCTTCCTAAACCCAACTTTGTTTTGCCTAACCCTTCAGTCTGGGTTAGTTGCCTTCTCTGTGCTCTCAGTCCCTAAGCCTTTCCCTGTCACAGCCTGATCAAGCTGAATCATCTGTCCCTCCTCTGTGCAGGGCCTGGCACATTGCCTAAGGTAGAGTAGGCCCTCTTCATGGTTGAATGAACAAAAAGCCCAAGAAGCAATGTGTGCAAAGGAAGGAAACAAGAAAGATGAGAATGCTCCCAGAAGACAAGAAGTGGGTCTTGACTCCCTTTCTTTTATTCACCATTTACTGATTCCCCCCACCCCACCCTCACCAGACCCTGTGTAGGCACTAGAGAAACTGATTTATCAGAACTGGCTTGTCCCTAATGGAGCCCAGAGTCCTCCTGGGAAGACAAACAGATGAGTCCTTCTACCTCCCCCAACCAAAGGTTTTTAGAGAGCCCTAAGGAGAGTGATTAGACCATTTGGGTGAGGATCGGAAAGGATTCTTGGAGGTAGGACTCTGTTAAACTGGTATGGGCCTGAGTGCTCTAACTTTGAAGTCCCTATTCTACAAAATTACTTACTTAAATGTACTCATATCCCATATTAAATATAACCTTTTTTCTGCATTCTCTCTTCTTCAAGACCTGCCTTGCTTCCTGTTAATAGCTCCCTCCTAAATATGGTATCCCTGTGGTATCCCTATTGCCACATTTGTATCAGAATCTTTTCACACATCCCCACGAATCATTATTTCTCTAGCTTGAAAAGTGAAATCATTGGATCCCTTGCAAGAAAAATTTCAAGCATTTGCCTCTTCTCACCCCACCCCCTACCATTGCCATTTTCCTAGTCTCCTCTGAACTATCGAAATAGCTTCTTAATGAAGCCCTTGCTTCTGCACCATCGATCCATCCTCCACACTACTGCCATGAAAAATGTGACCAGAGAGCATTCATAGACTTGTGGTTCAGAAATTTATCATGGCATTAAGGCCTTGTAGCATTTGGTCCCATTTTTATGTCCCCTATGACTCCAATTCCAACCCGGCATCCTACACTCCAGCCATCTGCACACTACTTGCTATGCCCTCAGTTCTCACTATGCTTCTTCACCTCTGACCTTTTGCCATGCTCTTTCCTTCTGTTGAATCCAGGTACCTTTTAAGACCCTCAATAAAAACTACTTTCTTCATGTAGCTGTCCCTGATTTCACTTAGTTGGAACATATATAATGATAGAAAATAGATGGGATCTATTATTGTATTATATTGTGTATAATTATTTTAGCACAATTTTAAATATATAGTCATAACTGACATGTATTAGCCTGAGCCAGATATGTAAGAGCCCAGAAAGGTGTATATTGGTGTTCCTGTTTTGTAAGAATAGAAACATGGTTTCACATGGCTCTTCAGGGCTAGAGCCAGGATTTGAATCACATACCAGTTGCCTTTGTTAGATTTTGGGAAAAGACTACAACTTTTTTCATCCTGGTATTCCTCAGTTTGTACAATCAAGGGAATGGGGAAAACATCTCAAATGCCTTTGGCATCCACATGTAAGGAAGTAGTTGATCAATGATATTCCTAACCCAGCTTTAGAAAGGAGCCCATGAAAAGTGCCCTATAGACCAGAGTGTGACCTAAACACAAAACATAATTTAAAATTGAAAATAGTAACCAAGACTATTACAGTGACAAAGACTCTCCTTGACCTAACTCTAGTCAGGCTTCTCCAAAGTCCTCAAGGTCATAAACATGGGTTCTGTCCTTGGCCCACTGATTCCAGTTTTAGCAAGAATCTAGCTAAGTCAGTTTAGCCAGAACCCCCCATTCTTGTATCTGACAAACTTAGCCTGCCTTCAGCAAAAATCCTATCAAGAAGGTTTAACTAGAATTCCCCTTATCCCTGATATTTCCTCTTAGTAATTTTCCATCCACTGATCCCACCCTGTTCCTTGCCCATAAATCCACACTTGTCCTTTTTGTATTCAGAATTGGATTCAGTTCTATCGTGAGGCCTCCCTTCCCCTATTGCAACAGCTCCTGAATAAAATTTGCCTTCACCATGTTAACTTCTATCTGGCTCTGGTTTTCTCTGACAGCAGGAGATCTAATGCAGAAGGAGATATGGTAATCTGGTATCTTCTATTGAGCTAGGTTTTTTAAAATATATTTTATTTTTTAGACAAGTTTTAGATTCATATCAATATTGAGCAGAAGGTACAAAGATTTACTATATGCAGCCTTCCCCTACACGTGCATACTTTTCCCCATTATCAACATCCCACATCAGAGTGGTACATTTGTTACAACTGATGAACAAACAATGACACATTACTAACACACAGAATCCTTGATTGATGAACCTATAATGATCCATTACTAACACACAAAATCCTTGCTCACATTAGGGTTTACTCTTGCTGTTGTACATTCTATGGGTTTGGACAAATTTATAATATGTATCCATCATTATAACATCATAATGAATAGTTTCACTGACCTAAAAATCTGTGTTCCACCTATTCATCCCTCTCTTGCCCCTGGAAATCACTGATTCTTTACTGTCTCCATAGTTTTACCTTTTTCAAAATGTCATATAGTTGGAATCATACAGCATGGAGCCTTTTCAGATTATCTCCTTTCACTTAGTAATATGCAATTAAGGTTCTTTCATGTCTGTCCATGACTTGATAACCCATCTCTTTTTAGCACTGAGTAATATTCCACTCTTTGAATGTTCCATAGTTTACGCTGAAAGACATCTTAGTTGCTTCCAAGTTTTGACAGTTATGAATAAAGCTGCTATAAACATCCATGCACAGGGTTTTTCCTCCCAGTTTTTCATTGTGGTAAAATACACTTAACATAAAATTTACCACATTAACCATTTTCAAGTGTACAGTTCAGTGGAATTAAATACACTCATAATATTGTGCAACCATCACCAGGATCCATCTTCAGATCTTTATTCATCTTACAAAATCAAAACTACTCATTAAACAATAACTCCCATCCTCTTCTCTCTGCAGCCACTGGCAACTACCATTCTACTTTCTGTCTGTATGATTTTTGACTAAGTATCTCACAGTATTTGACCTTCTGTGACTGACTTTAAGGTTCATCCTTGTATCATTTTGCGGAATTTCCTTCCTTTTTAAGGCTGAATAATATTCTATTGTATTTACATACCACATTTTGCTTATCCATTCATCCATTGATGGATACATGTTTTAGCTGTCATGAATCATGATGCTATGAATATGGGTGTACAAATGTCTCTTTGAGATCCTGATTTCAATTCTTTGGTCATATACCCAGAAGTGGAACTGCTGGATTACATGGTAATTCTATGTTTCTTTTTTCTTTTTTTTTTTTGAACTGCCACATTATTTTCCACAGCAGCTGTACCATTTTACACTCCCACAAAACTCTGTTTGCAAATTTTTGTGTAGACATAAGATTTCAATTATTTTTGGCAAATATCAAAGAGCACAATTGCTGGATTGTATGCTAAGAATATGTTTAGTTTTGTAAGAAAGTACCAAACTATCTTCCAAAGTGGCTGTAACATTTTGCATCACCTTTACCAATGAATGAAAGTTCCTGTTGCTCCATATCTTCACCAGAATTTGGTGTTGTCAGTATACTGGGTTTTGACCATACTAATAGGTGTATAGTTGTAACTTGTTGTTGAATTTCCATATATCTGAAATTTTCCTTTCATATGCTTATTTGCCATCTGTATATTTTAATTGGTGACATTTGTGTTAAAATGTTTGGCCCATTTTTTTAAAAGAGGGTTGTTTATATTCTTGTTGTTGAGTTTTAAGAGTTCTTTACATATTTTAGAGAACAGTCCTTTATCAGATGTATCTTTTGCAATGTTTTCTTCAAGTCTGTGGCTTCTCTTTTCATTCTCTTGACACTGGCTTTCACATGGCAGAAATTTTTAAATTTAACCAAGTCCAGCTTATCCTTCTTTCTTTCATGTATTGTGCTATGCATTGTATCTAAAAAGTCATTGCAAACCTAATATCTAGATTTTCTTCTATGCTATCTTCTAGGGGTTTTATATATTTGCATTTTACATTTAGATGTGAATCATTTTGAGTTAATTTTTGTGAAGGGTGTAAAGTCTATGTCTAGATCCATTTTTTTTGCATATGCGTGTGTAGCTGTTCTAGTACTTTTGTTGAAAAGACTATCTGTTCTCCATTGTATTGCTTGCATTTACTCCTTTGTTAAAGATCAGTTGAGTATATTTCTATAGGACTATCTGGGCTCTCTATTCTGTTCTATTGATCTATTTGTCCATTCTTTTGTCAATACCATACCACTGTCTTGATTACTATAGCCTTATAGTAAGTCTTGAAGTAGGGTAGCATCAGTCCTCCAACTTTGTTCTTCTTCTTCAATAATCTATTGGTTATTCTGAGTCTTTTGCCTCTCCATAAAAATGGAGAATCAGGTGTTGATATCCACAAAATAACTTGTTGGGATTTTGTTTGAGATTATATCAAATTTATAGATCAATTTGGAAAGAACTGACATCGTGACAATATTGAGTCTTCCTATTCATGAATATAGACTATATTTCCATTTATTTAGTTCTTATTTGATTTCACTTACCAGAATTTTGTAGTTTTCCTCAAATAGATTTTGTACATATTTTGGTACCTTTATACATAAGTATTTAATCTGGGGGAGTTGCTAATGTAAATGGTATTTCAGTTTGATTTTTGAATTCTACTTGTTCATTGCTGGTATATAGGAAAGCAATTGAATTCTGTATATTAACCTTGTATCCCGCAATCTTACTGTAATCGCTTACTAGTTCCAGGAGTTTTTTTGTTCATTCTTTTGGATTTTTTACACAAATAATCATGTCATCTATGAACAAGCTCAGACTTATTTCTTTCTTCTCAGTCTGTATATCTTTGATTCTTTTTCTTGTTGTACTGAACTAGCTAGAACTTCCAGTATGATATTAAAAAGTAGTGTTGAGGGGACATCCTTGCCTTATTCCTTATTTTAGTGGAGAGCTTTGTTTTTCACCATTTAGTATGATGGAAGCTGTAGGTTTTTTGTAGATAGTCTTTATCAAGCTTAGGAAATTCCCCTGTATTCCCAGTTTACTGAGAGTATCATGTATGGATGTTGAATTTTTTCAAATGCTTTTTCTGCACCTATTGATATGATCCCGTGATTTTTCATTAACCTGTTTATGTGCTGAATTACATTAATTGATTTTCAGTTGTTGAGCCAACCTTGCAAACCAGGAATAAATCTCACTTGGTATATAATTCTTTTCATACATGGTTAGATTCTATTTGTTAACTTTTTGGAGGATTTTTCGCATCTATGTTCATGAGAAATATTGGTCAGTAGTTTTCTTGTAATGTCTTTGTCTGGTTTTGGTATTAGGGTAATTCTGGCCTTAAAAAATAGGTTAGGATTCTTCTCTCTGCTCTATGTTCTGAAAGAAACTGTAGAGAATTAGTATAATTTCTTTCTTAAATGTTTGGAAGGTTTCACCAATGCACCTATCTGGACCTGGTGCTTTCTGTTTTGGAAAGTTATTAATTGTTGATTCAATTTATTTAATAGATATAGATTTACTCATGGTGTCTATTTCTTCTAGTGTGAATTTTGGCAGATTGTGTCTTTCAAGGAATTGGTCCATTTTCATCTATGCTATCAAATATGTGGGCATAGAATTGTTTATTGTGTTCCTTTCATATTCCATTAATGTCCATGGGATCCGTAGTGATGTCCCTTCTTTCATTTCTGATGTTAGTAATTTGTGTCCTCTCCCTTTTTAACTTAGTTAGTCTGGCTAGTCTTGTTGATTTTATTGATCTTTTCAAAGAACCAGCTTTTGGTCTCATTGATTTTCTCTATTAATTCCCTATTTTCAATTTCATTGATTTTTTTCCTCTAATTTTTATGATTCCTTTTCTTCTGCTTACTTTGGATTTAATTTGCTCTTCTTTTTCTAGTTTCCTAAAATGGAAGCTTAGGTGATTGACTTTAGATCTTTCTTCTTTTCTAATATAGGCATTCAATGCTGTAAATTTCCCTCTTTCATTTACTTCAAATGAATGTCGGGGCACCTGGGTGGCTCAGTAGGTTGAGCATATGACTCTTGACTTCAGCTCAGGTCATGATCTGACATTTCATGGGCTTGAGTCCTGCATCAGGTTTTGTGCTAGAAGTGAGGAGCCTGCTTGGGATTCTCTCTCTCTGCCTCTCCCCAATTCATGCTTTCTCTCTCTCTCAAAATAAATAAACTTTAAAAAAATGTATCAAAATACTGTTTAATTTCTCATGACATTTCTTCTGTGACACATATGTTAGTTAGAACTGTGTTGTTTAATCACATAAGTATTTTGGGATTTTTCTAACTATTTTTCTGTTATTGATTTCTAGTTTAATTCTGTTGTGGGTTAGAGCAGACATTGTATGATTTCTATTCTCTTAAATTTGGTAAGGCAGGGCACCTGGGTGGCTCAGTCAGTTAAGCGTCCGACTTCAGCTCAGGTCATGATTTCATGGATTGTGGGTTTGAGCCCCCTCTGTGCTGACAGCTCAGAGCCTGGAGCCTGCTTCAGATTTCTGTGTATCCCTCTCTCTGCTCCTCCCCCACTCTCACTTTGTCTTACTCTGTCTCTCAAAAATAAACAAATGTAAAAAAAATTTTCTTTAATTTGGTAAGGCATATTTTATAGCCTAGAATGTGGTCTATCTTGGTAAATGTTTCATATGAACCTGAGAAGAATGTATATTCTGCTGTTGTTGGATAAGGTAGTCTATAGATATCCATTATACCCAGTTAATTGATGGTGTCATTGAGTTCAACTATGTCCTTACAGATTTTAAGCCTGCTGGATTTGTCCATTTATAATAGAGTGGAACCTGATATTATTATTTATTATTATTATATTTTATTTTAGAGAGAAAGAGCTCACAGGTGGGGGAGAGGGGCAAAGGGAGACAGAGGGAGAATCTTAAGCACACTCCCTGTTCAGCACAGATGCAGAGCTCTATCCCATGAATCTGGGATCATGACCTGAGCTGAAGTCAAGACTCAGATGTTCAACTGACTGAGCCACCCATGCACCCCAAACAGATATTGCAAAAATAAAAATATGTTATTTATGCTAACATATAAGGGGCTTAATATTGTTATCTTTAAACGAATTGAACTTATTATATTTCTTAGTTTTATTTTCTAACATGAGATATGTTGATAGATATAATTTATATAAACAAAAGCTCATTAAAGTCCTCAATAATTTTTTAAATATTTATTTATTTATTTTTGAGAGAGAGAGAGAGAGAGAGACCAAAAAAAAAAAAAAAAAAAAAAAAGTAAGTGGGGGAGATGCAAAGAGAGAGGGAGATACAGAATCTGAAGAAGGCTCCAGGCTCAGAGCTGTCAGCACAGAGCCCAACACGGTGCTTAAACCCACCAACTGTGAGATCATGACCTGAGCCAAATTCAGATGTTTAACCAACTGAGCCACCCAGTCTCCCCAAGTCCTCAATAATTTTTAAAAGCATATAGGGGTCCTAAGATCAAAGTTTGAAATTGTTAGTCTAAAGCCTTCCTACTTAAATGTGGTCCATGTATCACCTCTACCCGATTCACCTGGGGCTTATTAGAAATGCAGTCTTAAGCCCCACCCAAAACTGAGTAAATGAGAATGTACATTTTACCATGATCCTCAGATTTATATGCACATTGAAGTTTAAGGAACACTGGGCCTAGGAGGGTTAAGAAGTCTTCTTGACACTTGAGCTTTGTTGGATGACTAGGAGCAGCTGGGGAGGACAGAGACAAGGACTCAAGCAGAAGGGAGAGCTTGGATGAAGGCATAGTAGAGAAAAATGCCATTCCACATTAGGAAACTGCAAATAGAACATAACTAGATTCTTGGTAATATTTTTTCCAATTTTTTTATTGTGATAAAATACCCACACAATTTGCCATCTTAACCAATTTTTTTAAGTATACAGTTCAGTGGTTATTAAGCACATTCATAATGCTGTGCAATAATCACCACAATCCAACTCCATAACTCTTTTTTTTAATTATGTTAAAATACACATAACATAAAATTTACCATCTAAACTATTTTTAACTGTACCTGTCAGTGGTATTAAACACATTCACATTGTTTTGCAGCCATCACCAACATCCATCCCCATAATTCTTTTCATCTTGTAAAATCAAAACTCTGTACCTACTAAACAATAACTCTCCAGTTATTGCTGTGCACAAGGGTTCCAATTTGTCCACATCATTGCCAACGCTTTTTTCTGTTTTTCTGACAGTAGCTATCCTAATAAGTGTTAGGAGGTATCTCACCATAGCTTTGATTTGTAGTTCCCTAATGATCAGTGATGCTGAGCATCTTTTCATGTGCCTATTGGCCATTCCTATATTTTCTTTGGAGAAATGTCTATTCAAGTCCTGTCCCTATTTTTCAATCAGATTGTTCTGTTTTTGTGTGGAATTTCAGGAGTTCTCTATATGTTCTTCTTAATCCCTTATTGGCTGTATGATTTGCAAATATTTTTTCCCATCCTGTAGTTTTCCTTTTTATGCTGTTGATGGTGTCTTTTGATGCAAAAACTTTAATTTTCATGAAGTCCAGTTTGTCTAGTTTTTCTTTTGTTCTCTGTGCCCTTAGTGTCATAGCTAAGATACCATTGCTGAGTCCAGTGCTGTGAAGTTGTTTTTTTTTTAATTTTTTTTCAACGTTTTTTATTTATTTTTGGGACAGAGAGAGACAGAGCATGAATGGGGGAGGGTCAGAGAGAGAGGGAGACACAGCATCGGAAACAGGCTCCAGGCTCCGAGCCATCAGCCCAGAACCCGACGCGGGGCTCGAACTCCCGGACCGCGAGATCGTGACCTGGCTGAAGTCGGGCACTTAACCGACTGCGCCACCCAGGCGCCCCAGCTGTGAAGTTTTATCCCATGTTTTCTTTCAAGAGTTTTATTGTTTTAGATCTTAAATTTAGATCTTTGATCCATTTTGAGTGATTTTTTATGGTGTTTGCTAAAGATCCAGCTTCATAATTTTGCTTATATATATCCATTTTTCCCAGCACCATTTCTTGGAAAAAACTGTCTTTCCCCCACCCCGCCCCCATTGAATGGTCTAAGAACCCTTGTCAAAAATCGTTTGACCATAGATGTAAGACTTTATTTCTTGGATCTCTATTCTGCTCCATTGGTCTATGTGTCTATTTTTATGCCAGTACCACACTGTTGTAATTTTTGTAGATTTGTAGTAAGTTTTGAAATCAGGAAATGTGAATTCCCTAGTTCTTCTTTTTTCAAGATTGTTTTGGCTGTGTGGTGTCTCTTGAGATTCCATATGAATTTTAACATCTTTTTTTTTTTTTTTTGAGAGAGAGAGAGAGAGAGAGAGACAGAGAGAGCGCAGGCACACACATGCATGTGCTGGGTGGAGGGGCAGTGGGAATGGGAGAGAGAGAATCTTAAGTAGGCTCCACACCCAGCATTGAGCCTGACATAGGGCTCGGTCTCACAGCCATGAGACCATGACCTGAGCTGAAATCAAGAGTCGGATGCTTAACCAAATGAGCCACTTAGGCACCCCTCCATATGAATTTTAAAATGGCTTTTTCTATCCCTGTAAAAAAACATAGTTGGGACTTTGATAGGGTTTGCATTGACCCTGCAGATTGCTTTGGATAATTTTGACATTGTAACAATATAAAATCTTCCATTCCATGTTCCAATGGAACATGAGATATGTTTCCATTTATTTATGTCTTCTTTGATTTCTTTCAGCAATGGTTTATAAAGTTCCTGTACTAGTCTTTCATTCCCTGGTTAATTCCCAAGTGTTTTATTCATTTTTATACTATTGTAAAAAAATCATTTTGTAATTTCTTTTTCAAATTGTTCATTGTTAATGCAGTTGACCCTTGAACAGCATAGAAGTTAGGAGCACTGACCCCGTGCAGTTGAAAATGCACATATAACTTTGACTCCCCCCAAACTGGAGCCTACTTAATAAAAAGAATATAATAAGGAAGATAAAATATACTGACAGTACTGTACTGTAAAAAATTCATTTATAAATAGACCAACTCAGTTCAAACTAATGTAGTTCAAGGGTCAATTGTATATAAAAATGCAACTGATTTTTGTGTTGACTTTGTTTTCTGCTACTTTGCAGAATCTATTAATTAGTTCTAATAGTGTGTGTGTGTGTGTGTGTGTGTGTGTGTAATCTTTAGGGTTTTCTACGTATAAGATTATATCAACTGCAAATAGGAATAATTTTACTTCATCCTTTTCAATTTGGATGCCTTTCTTTTTCTTGCCTAATTGTTCTAGCTAGAATTTCCAGTACATGTTGAATAGAAGTGGTGAAAGTAGGCATCCTTGCCTTTTTCTGATTTTAGAGGAAAAGATTTTAGTCTTTTACCATTGAATATGATATTACTTGTGGGTTTTTCATATATGGCTTTTATTACATGAAGGTAATTTCTTCTATCCCTAGTTTTCACAATGTTTTTATCATGAAAGGGTATTGAATGTTGTCAAATGTTTTTTCTGTATCAGTTGAGATAATGATGTGGGGTTTTTCCCTTCATTCTGTTAATATGGTATCTTACACTGATATTGCTTTTTGTATTGAAAAATCCTTGCAATGACACATCGGACAAAGGGCTAGTATTCAAAACCTGTAAAGAACTCACCAAACTCCACACCCAAAAAACAAATAATCCAGTGAAGAAATGGGCAGAAGACATGAATAGACACTTTCCTAAACAAGACCAGATGGTCAACAGGCACATGAAAAGATGCTCAACGTCACTCCCCATGAGGGAAATACAAATCAAAACCACAATGAGATATCACCTCACACCAGTCAGAGTGGCTAAAATGAGAAAATCAGGAGCCTATAGATGCTGGAGAGGATGTGGAGAAATGGGAACCCTCTTGCACTGTTGGTGGGAATGCAAGCAAACTGGTGCAGCCGCTCTGGAAAACAGTGTGGAGGTTCCTCAAAAAATTAAAAATAGATCAACCCTATGACCTAGCAATAGCACTGCTAGGAATTTACCCAAGGGATACAGGAGTGCTGATGCATAGGGGCACTTGTACCCCAATGTTTATAGCAACACTTTCAACAATAGCCAAATGATGGAAAGAGCCTAAATGTCCATCAACTGATGAATGGATAAAGAAGTTGTTGTTTATATATACAATAGAATACTACTTGGCAATGAGAAATAATGAAATATGGCCTTTTGTAGCAACATGGATGGAACTGGAGAGTGTTATGCTAAGTGAAATAAGTCAGGCAGAGAAATTCAGATACCATATGTTTTCACTCTTATGTGGATCCTGAGAAACTCAACAGAAGACAAGTGGGGAGGAGAAGGGGGAAAAAAAGTTACAGAGAGGGAAGGAGGCAAACCATAAGACACACTTAAATACTGAGAATAAACTGAAGATTGATGGGGGGGGGAGGGGAAAGTGGGTGATGGGCATTGAGGAGGGCACCTGTTGGGATGAGCACTGGGTGTTGTATGGAAACCAATTTGACAATAAATTTCATATTAAAAAAAAAAGAAAGAAAAGTCCTTGCAATCCAAGGATAAATTGCACTTGATCTTGGTGTATAATCCTTTTATATGCTGCTATATTAGGTTGCTGGTATTTTACAGAGGATTTTTGTGTCAATGTTCATATGGCATATTAGTCTATACTTTTCTTACAGTGTCTTTTTCTGACTTTGGTATCAGGGTAATGCTGGACTTACAGAATGAGTTAGGAATTGTTACCTCCTCTTCAATTTTTTTCTAAAAGTTTTAGAAGAATTGGCATTTGTTCTTTAAATGTTTGGTAGAATTTACCAGTGAAGCCATCAGGCCCAGGGCTTTCTTTATTGGGATATTTTTTTTTTTTTATTGTGAGTTCAATTTCCTTACTAGTTATAGGTCTATTCAGATTTTCTGTTTCTTCATGATTTAGTCTTGGTTGATTTTATTTTTCTGGAAATTTTTCCTTTTCATCTAGGTTATTCAATTTGTTGATATATACTTACTAATACCACTCTCTTATAATCCTTGTTATTTCTGTAGCTTCAGTAGCTATGTTGCCACTTTCATTTCTGATTTTAGTAATTTGAGTTTTTTCTCTTTTTTCTCAGTCATCTAGTGAGTTTTGTCAATTTTGTTGATCTTCTGGTTTCAAAGATTTTTAAAAAATTTTTAAATTGCTTTTTTATGTTTTTATCTATTTTTGAGAGAGAGACAGAGACAGAGACAGAGAATGAGGAGGGAGGGGCAGAGAGAGAAGGAAACACAGAATTTGAAGCAGGGTCCAGGTTCTGAGCTGTCAACATAGAGCCCGATGCTGGGCTCGAACTCATGAACCTGGAGATCATGATCTGAGCCAAAGTCAGCTGCTCAACCAACTGAGTCACCTAGGCACCCCAGGTTTCATTGTTTTTTGTTTGTTTTTGTATTCTCTATTTCATTTATCTCTGGTCTATATTATCTCTTCTCTTCTGTTAGCTTTCGGTTTAGTTTGTTCTTTTTCTTGTTCCTTAAACTATAAGGCTAGGTTGTTGAT
The DNA here is from genome assembly GCF_016509475.1 of Prionailurus bengalensis. Classification (NCBI taxonomy): domain Eukaryota; kingdom Metazoa; phylum Chordata; class Mammalia; order Carnivora; family Felidae; genus Prionailurus; species Prionailurus bengalensis. The sequence continues at coordinate 41,162,290 of NC_057345.1, read as the reverse complement.
TTGAGATATTTCTTGTTTTTTAATGTTTTTATGGCTATAAATTTCTCCCTTAACACTGCTTTTGCTGAGTCCCATAAGTTTTGGTATGTTGTGTTTTTGTTTGTCATTCACCTCTAAGTGTTTCCTAATTTGCTTTGTGATTTCTTCTTTCAACTATTGTTTGTTTAAAAGTATGTTGTTTAATAGGCACAATTTTGTGGATTTTCCAATTTTCCTTCTGTTATTTATTCCTAATTTCATCCCATTGAAGATACTTTTCATAATATTTATCTTTTTAAATCTATTGAGACTTAATTTGTGGCCTAATATATGGTCTACCCTAAAAAATGTCCTATAGGCACTTAAGAAGAATGTGTATGCTGTTGTTGTTGGGTAGAGTGTTCTGTGTATGTTTGTTAGATGAAGTTGGTTTATTGTGCTAAGTCCTTTATTTCCTTACTTATCATCTTCTGGAAGGGTTGTCCTATCCATTGTTGTGAGCAGGGTATTGACATCTCCAACTATGTTGTAGAATTGCCTATTTTTCCCTTCAATTCTGTCAGGGGGAAAAGAGAACAATGAAGGGAGCAAAAAAGGGGTACTAGTCCTTTAAATTCCCTGGAAGTCACTAGCTGGAGGGGGAGGGGCTTGCAACAACGGGAAGGTTCGACAACAACAATGGCTGCCCACCTCTTTGTCTATACCTCTGTGATTTGAAGCAGCAATCACCAATCAGAGCACAGATTCCCAATATTTGGAGGACAGGGTCCTTTATGCTCACCCTGACTCCCATGAGCTGTGTTAAAGCTGCTTCAGGAAGCTGTGCACAGCTGCCTGCCACTGGGGGTGAAGGATAGATAGCTGTTACTGTTCTAAGAGTTGAAATTGATTGAAATTCACCACAAATTTATCTTCCAAGTATTCCCCTGGAAGTTGTAAGCAAGGCATCAGTAGACTCCAGAGTTCCAAATACATAGTTATATGAGGCAGATTCTGCTAGTGCTGAATCTTGGCATTTCCTACTTTGCCATCTTTCCAGAATCCTCTCTTGGTAACATTTTGCCCTCTAAAAAATAACTTATGGTGATCACAATATCTTTACATTAAAAACCAGGAGATAATATATATATTTACTGAAGGAAAATCTTGGAAATAATGATCCAAATATTTGATTAAAGGAAATTGATTAAATAATCATATATTCACTTCAAGAGATATTTTCTAAAACCAGCATTCTCTACAACATTATTCTCTAGTCCCTTGCCTTACTTTGTTTTTCTTTATAGAACCTGATATTTTACTATGTGTGTATTGTTCATTGTATGTCTCTCTCACTATAATTAAGTCCATAGGGTAAGGGCTTTGTCGTTTTCACTACTGAATTCTCAGCATCTAAAATTTGCTAGAGTCTGGCAAATTCTAGGAACTACCTAAATATTTGTTGAATATATGCATAAGTGAAACATGAAAAGTTCCTGGGAAATACCACTTAGTAAGAAATACAGAAAATGAAATGTTTTCTCTCATTAAAACAATGAAAAGAAATGGCATACATGTTGATGGAGTTTGGAACCTAGAAACTTGGAGATAATGGTCACCAAGGTAATGTGGAGAAATGGAAATGATTTTTCTGATAGGAGACAAGGTTATAGGCAGTGTTTTTTTCTTTCTCTCTCTTTCCCTTTATTCTTGGTATTAATGTTTCAAAGTGGTTTGTTCTATGAAAGAAAAAAAACCTTTAAAAGCTATTTTCCTGAGGCAGGTGAAAGCATGGATAGAATATTATGCTTGCCAAACTTATTCCTGATAAATGAGGCTATGTATTCCAGGGTGGGAAGGAATAGTCCTTGGAGCTTTCAGAGAGGAAATTAAGCACAGAGGAGGAGGAGGATTGCTTAGTGTTTGAACAGTAAGTCACATGATACATTAGAATCAAGGGATGTGGAGATAAGGGAACAGAAACTAGCTTCTCTGGTCTGTGTCCACAGGCTTTATTCTGAATTTAACAATGGAATACCAATAATCAGGCAAGGTCAGAACATAGAATTTCACATCTTGTATATATCACAAAGGTGCTCAAGCCAGGAAACAAGTGGCAACTAAAATTCAGACCTTACTCTACTTCCTGAGTCACTGAAACCTGATGTAGGGCTATATCTGCCCAGAAGGGGTAGCTTTTTCTAATTTTCACAAAGGCATCATAGAGGATAGTTAGTGGAATGGACCACTGACTTAGTGTGCTGGAGTCTGATGCCAAGTAAAATAACGTCTTAGTTGTACCACATCAATCTCTACTCCAGCAAGTACTGGGGCCAGGCTCAATGTGTAGTTTTCAAATAACCATGTGACAAGACATGATTAATATTTCTCACATATAGTCGTACCAGACTTGTATACTTGCTGAAAGACAAGTTTATATGCTGGATGTAAATATAGAACACTAAATGACCTATTTTCTTCTAATCCTCCTGCCATGATTTAATGAAGAAATGGGGGTGGGAGGGTTGCATATGGGAACACAGAAAGAAAAGCTTTGGAGTCCCAACTCTTGGACTCATCAAGTAGAAAAATATTGAGTTGAAGTCTCCAATAACTTTCTCCTTATATCTCTCTAATTGCCTTAGGAAAAAACATTTAATAGTTTCTTAGTGGTTTGTGTTTCTCACATCCTCTGTAGCAACCATGTGAATTCAATGAATTCAAACATACCGCGCTCTTTCACCCTGCCTCCCCTTGGCCTATGCATAGAAAGTCTTTCATTGTTTCCTCAACAAATTCTCTTCAGCTTTTAAAACTCACTCTAAGATCATTTCACTGGGAAGCCCTCCTGATACACTCTCTTCCCCACTGCAGATATTTCCTCCCTCTTCTGTGTTCCCCCAGCATTTGGCATACTTCTCTATTAGCATATAGCATGATCTCTAAACATATCCGCTGACTTTGTTAAACTGTGGGCTAACTCAGAATAGTGTTTATATATTTTTAATGTTTATATCTAGTCCTAGCATCTAATAGGATGCCTAGTGGAATGGGGTAGTCCAGAAATGTTTGTTGAATCATGAATGAATGAATGCTATAATGACACATGCATGCATCTGATGCAGGAGATATGGGTTCAACTCTTGGCTTCACTGTTAACTTTCTTTATGTGGCAGATTAAATAGGGCCACAAATACTTTGATGCTTTCATTATTAAGAAATGGTGTCTATGTCCTTTCCACCTAAATCTGAGTAGAGACTCTGTTAGTGCTTTAACTAATAAAATATGGCAACAATGACACTGCCAATTTACAAGACTTGGGCTTAAAAAAATGGAAGCGTTCATTTCCTACCCCTTGGAACATTGCCTTTTGAAGCCATTGGATGATAGGTAAGATTTTTGGCAACCTTCCGGAGAGACCTCGTGGACGGGCTTTGAGACTACGTGCAGAGAGAAGGGCCTGACTGAGCCCAGCTTCTATGAGAGATGGGGTTAGCCAAATCTAGCCTTACCAATGTTTCAGTCATGTGAGTGAAGCTATCTAGGATCCTGCAGACCAGTCAAATTGCCAGCTGAACACCATAAACTGAGCTCATTTCAGTCCATGTGAAGCAGAAGAATCAATCGGTCGTCCAAGCATATGCCAAATATTACCCTACAAAATTAAGATATATAATGATTTTTTTTAAAAAGCTACTAAGTTTGGGGATAGTTTGTTAGGCAATGACTGATAACCAGAACGTAAGTTGATACCTAGAAATGCGACACTTCTGTGACACAAAACCCAAGACATTTGACATTGACTTTGAGACTAGGCAATGGTTGATGACTTGAAGGGCTTTGAGGAGTCTATTAATGAAATTGGTAATGGCCTGGAGAAGCCAGTCTGAAGACTTACAGAATAGTCAAGAAATTGTTATTGGAAGCTGGAGGAAGGTTGGCAACATGGTCACTTATGGTAACATTAGAAAACAGAAAGGTACCTAATGAACTTGGGGATCTGAGTGGGGACTTTCCAGGCAGAAAGTATAAAGTATCAACTTGCTTTTTGTAGCTATCTATGATAAAATAAGAGAAGAGACTGGTAAACTAAAGAAGGCCCAGGATAGCATTTCTAGCCAGCACAAGGATCTCAAAGGAATAAATGGCCTCTTGGTAAAAGTCAAATCCAAGGTGTTGCCAGTAAAATAAGGTCACAGGGTAAAAACAAATCAAGGGTACAACTATAAAATCTTTGGTTGAGACCTCAGAGAGATTTAAGGCTGTGTCTCATAGATCTTTTATAAGTTATTCCTAAAGGGAAAATTCTTTCTAAGAATCTTAATGCTGTGCTTCATTGACCATCAATGTTGAACAATAGGTTTTCTAAGAGTCTTAAGGGTGTCATTCTACAGCAGCTTCACAGGGGACCTAGGGTCAAGAAAGGCTCTCTGAAAGAGATTTGTGGGTTTGTTTTTTGGATAATGGAGTAGACTATAATATGATACAAAGGAAACTCCCCAAATTGTAAAAGGATTATATTAGCTTGGCCTAAAACTGTCAGAGACAATACAAGATTAAAAGAGGTCTTTGGACTCCTATTCTGCTTTGGGCAGAGAGTAGGCTGAGGACACTACTCAGCTACAAAAATGGGCTGTTTATTATGGAAAAAAGGGGGATGATTCAGAGGGCAGTCCCAAAAATCATAGAGACTCTCATTCCCAGGGAGCAAAGATAGGCCTTAATTAAGGAACTAGCAACACGTGCCTAGCTAGATTTCAGAATTTCTATGCACCAGTGACTGCAATGTGCTTCCATTCCCCCAACCTACCACCACCACAGCCATCTTTTGAACTGGAGTGCCATTGCAGTTATTTCATACCTTTTGCCATTGTAGTTGGGTGTGTAAGGGAAGATAATTTTCCTCTTTAGTTCAGAGATCTTCAGCTGAAAGGAATAATCCTCAAGAAGCTACAGCTTAGAAACTACATCTGAGGCACCTCATCTACATCTGGAACTCATTCAGATGATGAGATCATGGACCTTATTCCTGAGTCTGATGCTGTAATTGGTTGTTCTGGCAGGGTAGATTCTTTGAGGAAGTGAGTGAATTTTACATGTAGGAAGAAGAATGTAAAATAATTTATGGTCCACGGGCAGATGGTCACAGATTAAAGATGGCTGTAAATTCTTTGATCCTTTACCATTGTCAAGTGGTGTATCTCCTCCTCTAGAGTCAGGGTGAGCTCTATCATTGTTTTGAGCAATAGAATATTGTAGAAGTGGGAGTACCTGGCTGGTTCAGTTGGTTGAGCATCTGACTTCAGCTCAGGTCATGATCTCCCAGTTGGTGGGTTTGAGCCCCACCTTGGGCTCTGCTGACAGCCTGGAACCTGGAACCTGCTTTGGATTCTGTGTCTCCCTCTCTCTCTCTGCCCCTCCCCTGCTCACATTCTCTCTCTCTCTCTCTCAAAAATAAATAAACATTATAAAAATTTTAAAAATATATATTGTAGAAGTGACACTGTGCTAGCTTCCAAGCTCAAGTGTTAAATGATGGTAACTTTCCACTTCCTGTCTCTAGGGAACATTGTCTCTTTGAGCCGTAAGCCACCATGTACACTCCTGGAAAGATCACACTGAGACCCTCAGTAGGGTGAAGGGGACCCAAATGAAACCAACTTTCTAGCCATTCTCACCAAGCCTCAAGGCATGTAAATGAAGCCAAATGAATATCTTTGAGTGATCTCAGTTGACTCTATGTGGAGTAGGAGAAGCAACTAACTTAGTCATGACTGGATTCCTGATTCAAAAATTGTGAGAAATAACAAAATGGTTGTTGATCCAAGCCACCTAACTTTGGGATAGTTTGTTACCCAACAGTAGATAACTGAGATCTCCATGGCTTTGGGTCAAGTCTTTTCTCTCTAGAACTATTTCTTCAGCTTGGGCAGTGTCAGGGTAGGTTAGGTGAGCTCAAAGGGCCTTAACAGTTCTGATTTTCAGTTCTATTCTGAATGGCATTTAGACACTTGTTGAATAATCAGTGGAATATAGACTATATGTAACTAGATACTCAACAAGTATTTAAATGAGTTTTGAAGGATGAAAAAGAACTGCTCATGTAGAAGTGAAGGGAAGGACACTTCAGACAGAATGAACAACATGTGCAAAAACTCAAAAACCTGAACAGTTTAGGAAATTGCAAGAATTTCAGAATTGTTGAAGTTTCAAGTACAAGGGAGAATGGGGGAGATGAAACTGGAAAGATGAACAGGGCTGGATGCCGAAGAGACTTACAGGCCTGGACAAATGCCTGTAGGCTTTATCTGCAGACCCTGGAACACCTTGAAAGGAAAATCATCACTGAATCCTTTGTAAGATAAATGAGATTATCCATCTTTTCATACATATGGAAACCAAGGTTTTGTTACCTGCCCAAGATCACATAATTAGTGGGTGGCTGATCCAGGATTGGAATCCATGTCTAATAGCTCTGAAACTACATTTTCAAAGGCTTCAGAAGTGAAGGGCAGAAGACATGAATAGACACTTTTCCAAAGAAGACATCCAGATGGCTAACATACACATGAAAAGATGGTCAACATCACTCATCATCAGAGAAATACAAATCAAAACCACAGTGAGATACTACCTCACACCTGTCAGAAAGGCTAAAATTAACAACACAAGAAACAACAGGTGTTGGCAAGGATGTGGAGAAAGGGGAACCCTCTTGCACTGTTGTTGGTGGAAATGCAAACTGGTGCAGCCACTCTGGAAAACAGTGTAGAGGTTCCTCAAAAAGTTAAAAACAGAACTACCCTATGATCCAGCAATTGCACTACTAGGTATTTACCCAAAGGATACAGAAATAGATCCAAAGGGGTACATGAACCCTGATGTTTATAGCAGCATTATCAAAAATAGCCAAGCTATGCAGAGTCCAGATGTCCATCAACTGATGAATGGATGAAGAAGATATGTATATGTATATATATATATATCTCTATCTATCTATCTATCTATATATATATATCTCACATCTTCTTACTCTAGCTCCATCCATGTCCTTGCAAATGGCAAAATTTCCTTCTTTTTGATGGCGGATTAATATTCCATTATATATATTATTCCACCATCAAAAAGAATGAAGTCTTGCCACTTACAAGGACATGGATGGAGCTAGAGTGCATTATGCTAAGCAAAATAAGTCAGTCAGAGAAAGATAAATACCATATGATTTCACTCATATGTGGAATTTAAGAAACAAAACAGATGAACCTATGGTGGGGGGGAAGAGAGAGGAAAACAAACCACAAGAGGCTCTTAATGATAAAGAACAAACTGAGGGTTGATGAAGAGAAGTGGGGAGGCAGATGGGTGATGAGTATTCAGGAGGGCACTTGTTATGCTGAGCATTGGGTGTTGTATGTAAGTGACAAATCACTGAATTCTATTCCTGTAACCAATATTGCACTGTATGTTAACTGACTAGAATTTAAATAAAAAATTGAAAAGAAAAAAAAACAATAAAATCAAAAACTTCAGAAGTGAATATAATTCTATTTATTTATTTATTTATTCATTCTTTTATTGTTATTTTAAAGCATAGGTAACATTGAGCTCAAACTACATGCCTGGCATTGTTCTAAGTGTTATTTATGCCTCACAACAGCCCTGTGAAGTAGGTACTGTTATTTCCTACTATTATTTCTTTTATTTAATGTTTATTTATTAATTTTTGAGGGAGAGAGAGAAAGAGGGAGCACGCAAGATAAGAAACCGAAGCAGGTTCCAGGCTCTGAGCTGTCAGCACAGAGCCTGACAAAGGGTTTGAACTCACGAACTGCGAGATCGTGACCTGAGCTGAAGCTGGACACTGCGAGATCGTGACCTAAGCTGAAGCTGGACACTGGACGCTTAACCAACTGAGCCACCCCGGATCCCCTACTAATATTTCTAAAGTAAGGAGAGTTTAGGTGACTTGCTCAAGTCACACATTTCATAAGCCTGGATTGGATCTTTGTGGACCAGAATCATGCTTTTTAATCATCAGCAGGAAAATTTAAACTGGGTCTTAAGATAGATTTGTGGGCCAAAGAGCATTTAAGAGGGAAAAACAACGTAAATACTTGATGCAAATGTTTGATGGCAAGAAAGTTCCCTGTGTCCTAAGAATAACATTTCAGGGAAGCTGAAATTTAGAGAAAGAACATTTGTGTGTGTGTGTGTGTGTGTGTGTGTGTGTGTGTGTGTGTAGTAGTAGTAGTAGGAAGTGGAGGGAGGATGAGAAAAGAATGGTAGGTGAAGGTGCTGGCAATATACTTTGGGACCGGGTAATGGAAGGCCTGGAATGCTACACAAAGCACTTGATCCTCTGCGCTATGAGGAGGCTTTGAAGTTGTTTTCCTTTTCCTTCTTTCTTTTAATCAAATGAATGCCACAATTAGTTCTGTATTTTATTTTATTTTATTTATTTATTTTTTTTAGCTCTGTATTTTAGAAACAATAATCTGGTTGCAAGAGGAAATGGATTGAATGGAGGATATGGGAAGCATAGAGAAAGTAGTCAGGGCTTCTTTGTAATGTCTGACAGGGAGGCCTGAGCTAGGACAGTGGTGGTGGGGATAGGGGAAAGGGAAACAGTGAGTGGGCTAGTGCTTGTTTTCATAGCTAATAGCTAGTTTCTACTGGGCATGATTTTGAAAGTTGATTAAATGTGACCTGTTTTTTGCTTGGAGAGGCTTGGATAAAAAGCTTATTTTCATAATTTAGAAAATCAGAAACTCTGCCTACAGTTCAGTGGTCCTCCACATAGAGCAGGTAAATCAAACACACTGAGGCCATTAAAGAACACACATATAAAAAGAGTCTGAATACTTTAGTCTTTTCTTGGCCTTTGCATTATTTCTACCTCAAAGACAGGACCCCAGAGGCATTTAAACAGGCACATTTCTGAGATTTTAAAATGTCCACAGAAGGCCACAAAACTTGACCCGACCCAAATAAAACTGAACAAAGGCTGAGGCAAATCCTGCATTCTGCACATCCTGCCTTAACAAACATGACAAAGAAAACTTGCTGACACCTCCAACTCTTTTTACATCAATTCCATTTGCCTGGAAAACCCTCCCTTCCACCACCCTGCTCTGTGATGCAGCTCAGACCCACCTCTCCTAAGGCAAAGCCAGAAAAGCACTCCTTCCTCCTCCTCTAGCACACTCCAGATTTCTCTATTACAGCACTTGTTATCTGTTTAATAACTATTTGATTACTTATCTTTCTCTCTCACCTGTACTGTGAGCTATTTAAGAGTACAGATTTGGGGCGCCTGGGTGGCGCAGTCGGTTGAGCGTCCGACTTCAGCCAGGTCACGATCTTGTGGTCCGTGAGTTCGAGCCCCGCGTCAGGCTCTGGGCTGATGGCTCAGAGCCTGGAGCCTGTTTCGGATTCTGTGTCTCCCTCTCTCTCTGCCCCTCCCCCGTTCATGCTATGTCTCTCTCTGTCCCAAAAATAAATAAAAATGTTGAAAAAAAAAAAAAGAGTACAGATTTAATTTTGCTCATTTATTTATCTCCAGGGTCAGGTAAGATGCCTAACACATAAATGTTTGCTAAGTAACGCAGTCAGCACATAAACACATGATAAAATCTTCAGTTAAAGGAATTCAAATGCAGATGAAATACCGTCAAAAATATTTTAAAACTTAAAAAGTCATCAAAATAATACATTCACATTGTTTATAAAGTCAAAAAATACTATCAGACTTCTGATGGAAAACTGTGATCTCCACCTCCTCCCATCCTTAACCTCAACCCCCCTAACCAAACTCTCTTAGCTATTTCTTCTGGTATTTCCCTCCATTAAAAGATAATATGCTTATAATGACTCTTTTTGCTTTATCAACTTTAAACATCATCTTTTGAATTCCTATTGTGGAAACAGGGTTCAGCCCTCTGCCATCACTCCAGGCCTATATTGTCCTCTCCCAAATGTAGTTAAAATATAATTTTTTACTAAACCAAAATTCATTCTTTGAATTATTATAAGTATTGTTCACTGTAAGCTAAGCACTGGATTATAGTTTTATTTCTTTTCTTGTGTACTTTTCTTACTGGAGATATTAATAATTTTATCTTTTCCTTTGTTTTGTTCTCTATACCACTATTTTCTATATTATCAAATATATCAGATAATTTATCCATTTCATTTATTTTTCTGAAGATATAAGTCCTGGAACTTATTCCATTCTCCTGTTCCAATCTTCAAATATGCTAAACAACTGTAATCCTCACATTCTCCTTTATTATCATCTTGGGGAACTCTCTTTGCCTCTCCCCTGCATTATATGTACTTTTTTTGTTTTGTTTTGTTTTTTGTTTTACCAATTCCATGTTTCTCTCTCTTTTTCTCCCTCATTCTGGTGGCACATATACCATCAATAGCTTCTTGAATATATATATATATATATACATATATTGGGACTTTGAAAGTCTTATGCCTTAATTTTACCTTTCCACTTGACTGGCAGTTCTCTAGGTATAGAATCCTAGCTTGGAAATAATTTTTACACAGAACTTTTTAAAAATAAGTGTTTATTCATTTTTGACAGAGAGAGTGTGAGCAGGGGAAGGGCGGAGAGGGAAGGAGACAGAGGATCTGAAGAGGGCTCTGAGCTGACAGCAGCAAGCCCTATGCGTGGCTTGAACTCACAAAACATAGATCATGACCTAACCTGAAGTCAGACACTCAGCCAGACACTGGCTGAGCCACCCAGGTGCCCCTTGACACAGAACTTTTAAGGCATTGCTACTTTCTTTTCCAGTGTCTATTTTTTGTTGTTGAGACATTTAATATTCTTTCAGTTCTCTCTCTATACTTTGTATTATACCATTATATTCCCCTGGAATTTTAAGCATATTTTCTTTATCTCCTAGTGTCCAGAAATTTCTTAAGGATTTACCTTGACACATCTTTAAAAATTTATCTGGCACAGACTTTAGTACATCTTTCAAACTGAAAATATGTGTCTTCTATTCTAGAAATTTTTTCTCATGTTCTTCCTTTAATAATTTATTTATCTTTGTCTCTTTGCTTTCTCTTTTTGAAACTTATATTGTTTGGATTTGGTATCTGCTGAATTGATCTTCCAGTTTTCTTATCTCTTCATTTGTTTAACTCTTTGACTTTTTGTTCCATTTTAATTTCCAATTCTTCTATTGATTTTTTAAGTTTTCCACTTTCATGTTTTTAATTTTTATGAGTTCTTATTCTCTTTTTATTCTTTAAAAAAATTTTTTTAAATGTCTATTTGTTTTTGAGAGAGAGAGAGAGAGAGAGAGAGAGAGAGAGAGAGAGAGAATACAAAGCAGGCTCCAGGCTCTGAGCTGTTAGCATAGAGCCCAATGCAGGGCTTGAACTCACAATCCCTAAGATCATGACCTGAGCAAAAGTTGGATGCCCAACTAACTGAGACACGCAGGCACCCTGCCTTTCTTCTTTCTTTCTTTCTTTCTTTCTTTTAAAGAAAGCATCCTCCTCTTGTGTCATGAATGCAATAACTATTCTTACTCTCTAAGTACATTGATGATCAATTAAAATTTTTCTTCTACTCCCTAGTTTGTCTGTTTTCTTTGAGTTCCATTTTTCTATTTCTTTTGGCTTCTCCCATTTTGTCATCTTCCTTCAAATATTTGGTGAAATTTTGCAGCCCTTCATATTTAGTGGTGAGGTACTAAAATGTCAATTGGAAGCTCTGTGTGAGTAATGGGATTGTCAACTGGTAGCTTCACTATAGATTAACAGGGGAGTTACCTGACCATTTTGCTGTGGACCTCAAAATATCAATATTTGTAGTTCTTTTTTATTAAGCTGGTCAGTGTCTCCAGACTCTTCCCTTGGATAGGAGAGGCAGGAATTGCTGCCTGGCTATCCAAGTACTCTAAGCTAAGTAGGACAAGGGGACTAGAGGCCTTACCATTCAGTAAGTGGACATTCACTTAATTCCCCCATTTTCTGTTGTCCCTTCTGTCCCCATGCTAAGTGCTTAATTTCTCTGGGCCTTGGCTTCAGAGGTGCAAATTTTCCATAGATCAAATCTATGGATTTGATCTGCTGCCAGGATAGGGAGATCTAGCCTGATTAGATGAATTGGGGGAAGAACTCTGCAAGTCTAAGTTCTCTCTATATAGACATCATTCAGCCAATTTCTCTTTCCTGCCTTCCACAATATTCCATGCCTCAAATTACTGAGCCTTTCTCAAATGGCAGTACAATGTAGTGGGTAAGGAAATAGACTTTGAACCTAGATAGTCTGGGCTTGAAATTTGGCTATGTGAACTTGGACAAGTTATTTGACCTCATGCTTCTGTTTCCTCATTTGTAAACTGGTGAAAATAATAGTACCTACCTCAAAGGATATTGTGAGGATTAAATGAGTTTATATATGTAAAATGCTTAGAACAATGCCTGATATCAACTAAGATATATAATAATACAATATTATTCTTATCCTTATTTGTTTCCATAGTTTCCCACTGGAATCTTCCCTCAGCATACACTTCAGCTTCCTCAACCCTATTCACTTTTTCCTCTTCTAAAAATGTGTCTACTGACAACTTCTCCTGCATTCTCTTTCCTCGTGAGTTGACAGCATTAAACAATCATTTGTTCTCATTTTACTGATGTTTTTGGAGAGGAGGAAAGATAAGCACATATGTAGATTATAATATATATTATATTATATATAAAACATGTTATATATAATATACAACATATTATATATGTTATTATGCTAGAACTGGTTCAATTGACTAAAATAAAAACACTGAAATTATAACATCAATGTTGATAAGATTGTGGTGAAATAAGGAGCTCATGCATTGTTGTTATCAGTATGAATTAATATAGTTTTTTTAGAATATCAAAACCTACAATGAGTCATAAAAACACTTTAACCTTTAACCGGCTATCCTATGCAATTATTTACAGGGGGAAAAAATCAAGCAACAAAGAAGTTATTCATTTTAATGAAAAGTTAGAGTCAATAAAAATTTCCAACAGTCTCAGGATGCTAAAGTTTAGTACATGCCTAACACATCCACTTGATAATATTATATAGTAATTATTTTCAAATATGACTTATGCTAAAATTTAAAAATTACCATATAACACTAAGTGCGAAGAAAAGGACACAAACATATGTCCACTGTGGGTAAGCAATATAAACTTTATGTTATAAAGGTAATATGCAAGAATAAAACCAGTTGTTTTAAAAAAGTAGAATTATGGAAGTTTTGTTTTTATTTTTAAAAAATTCCTTTTATGCTGTCTTAAAAATGTTTTCATAATTGAAAAAAAACCTAAACCTCAAACCTAAAGCTGACAAAAATCATAGTGATTGTGTCTACCAGACCTCTTAGATGAAGATGAAAACTAAACCATTGGGCCAAACATCTGAAAGTTTCAGAACAGCCAGGTCTTTGATGTTGGGTAGACTAAACAACCAGATGTTTGACTGAAGTTTTCTGTTTTCATCTGAAAAGCTGACATCATGTAACTATGGCCTGAATGTATTACTGATGTCAGTCACCATAAAGTTCAATGAGTTGTTAACACGGTCCCACACAGTTCTCTTGGTCTTCCCCTTTTGGTACTCACAAATATCATCATTAGCTTGCTCTTTGTATTAGGTGTTTACTATTCCTCATTAAATCTAAAGAATAAAGGCTAACCTCCTTAACCTTTCCTAATGAGGTGGCAGCTGCTTCACCAGGCCCACATCTCATCATTTTCCTCCCTCACAAGGTTCATATTCTCTAGATGCTAGAATCACAGTCCCTGATTCTCAAGAAATTCATTGTGGTATTATTGTTGTTGTTGTTCTTGACTAGAGAATATTATTGTTATAATTCATTGAGCTATTATGAGCTAGAGTGATAGGGCTTAGTATACACTATTGAATTTCATCTTCACCATAACTTCTGTAGTCTTATTATTTCCATTTTATCCATAGTGAAAGAGAGGCTAGAGAGATTAAGTACCTTGCCCAAATTTACATAACCTGTAAGATACGGAGCCAGGACTCAGTCTTTTGAATTCCAAAGCCTAATGCTCTTAATCACAACACCACAGGGACATGCTACTAATAAATTTACTAAGATATTATGGTAGCTACATAGAAGTGTGGAGAGAATAAGGACTACAAAATGACAGAAAATAAATAGGCAGAAGTTTAGTCCAAGTACCATTTGTAAAGTGTCTATGATATTCTGGGCCCTATACCAAGTAGAAGCACACAAAAAGTCGAATATCATCCTTTCCATGAAAGAGAAACCAGTCTGATAAGGGTGTCAGGCACCTAAAATTAAGTGGAAAGTACAGATGTTCCAGAAATGGAGCCCACAGGAGTGATGGTGTCATATATACCCAGGGCTTGGCTGGGGTACAGGGTTTCAGGGTAAAAGTTCCAGGAAAAGGAGAAAGGGAATAGAGAGACCCTAGATACTAAGTAACTTAGGAAGAGTGCCCAGGGAGATCATTGTCTCCCCACAGAAATATTTGAGGGATGAGGAAAGAGAAGAAACTTTTATCCATCTGAATCAAGAAAGCACTGAGACACATGACAGTCACAACTATTCAAGACAACAATGAAGATTCATTTATTTTACTAGTTCTTATTCTGTGCCTCTGTTGGGCACCCAAGGATTCAGATAGTCAGACACAGACTATCCTTGGTCATTGTGGTTGGCTCATTCTTTCCACAAATAAGTATGGACAACCTACTATGTGTGATACATTGTTCTAGGCACTGTGGATACAAGAGTAAACAAAAGAGACATGCCTTCATGGAACTTACATTCTGTTAGGGAGAGACAAACAAATAAATATGTAAAATATATAATATTTTAGATAGTGGTAAGAGCCTAGGAAGAAAAATATAAAGCAGGGAAGAGGGACAGGAAGTATCAATGAGATGGACAGGTCAGGAAAGGCCCATCTAGGAAGATGATTTTGAACAAATACCTTGCATTTTCACAAAAAGGAGAACATTCTAGGTATATAGAAGAGCAAGTGCAAAGGCTGTGAGGCTGGAGTGTTGCTTGATATGATCTAGGTACAGCAAAGAGGCCAATGTAACTGGGGCAGAGTAAAAATTATAAAAATTTTCACTTTTATTCTGAGAAAGATGAGTAGCCATTGGACAGTTTTTGAATCAAGAAGTGATATGATCTACTTTATTATTTCATATTTTCATTCTGGTTGCAGTGTTGATAATACACTGAAGGAGGATCAAAGTGGAGATAAGCTAGGAGGCTATTACAATAATCCAGGGGAGAGTGATGGTGGCTAGGATCAGGAAGATAGCAATAGAGGTAGTAAGTGGTCTGATTCTGGATATACTATATTTTAAAGGTATACTTGGTAAGTTTGATGATGGATCAAATTGAACTGTGAAAGAGTGGAGTCAAGGATGACACCAAGGTTTTACACTAAGGAAATTGAAAAATAGAATCGTAGTTTACTTTGATGAATAAGACTGAGTAAGAAGCAGGTTTTAAGGGAAAGATCTGGAGCTCAGTTCAGACATGCCAAGCTTTATATACATATTAAATATTCAGGTGGAGAAGGTAAATAAGCAATTGGATATATGGACCTGGAATTCAGGGGAGAGGTCCAGGGTAGAGATAAAAATTTGGGATTCAACAACATGTAGATGTTATTTGAAGCCATATGAGGCAACGAAGGAAGTGAGTATACAGAAGAAAAAATCCAAGGACTGAGGTCTGGGCACTCCAACATTTAGAGGTCAGGACATGAGAAATTAGAAAAGGAGACTAGAAGGAATTATTAAAATTATAAAGAAAACCAGAAGAATGTAGTTTCATCCTAGGAATCAAATGAAGGAAAGGTTTCTGGAGACATTTACACTAAAGAGTAGCAGGAAATAAGAGTTGAAGTTGGAAGGGAATATGAAATCAGGAGAGGGTGATTTTTAAGATAGGAGAAATACTAGCATTTGTGTGTGTGCTTATAAGAAATGTTCTAGTTCAGTGTTTCTCAACTTTGGCACTACTGATATTTTTGGCAGAATAATGTTTTGTTGTGGAGGGCCATCCTTCGCATTTTAAGATGTTTAGAAACATCCCTGGTGTTCTATCGACTAAATGAATAGTAATGCCCCCACCCACCTCCCCAGTTGTGGTAGCCATAAGGGTCTCTAGACATGCTAAATGTTCCCTAGAAGGTAGAAGGAGGGGAGCGGGCAAAATCACCTATAATTGAGAACCACTGATTTAGTAGAAAAGAAGAATATGGTGATGCAGCATAGAGAGTGGGAGAATTGCTAGGACAATATCTTTGAGTTAGTGAAAAGAGACGGGATCTACTGTCCAAGAAGAGGGATTGGTCTGCTAGTTTCATGGGCTGTGAATCTACATTAGCAGAGAAAGCAAAGGGTATGGGCATGGATGCAGCTACGTGGCTAGATGTGTCAGTAGGTACCTAAGGAAGTTCTCTTCTAGTTGCTGAGAAAAGAATTCTCAGCAAAATAAGAAGTAGAGTAAGCAGCCAAAGGCAAGCACATGAAAGGAGGTGCTGGAAGTTTTAGGAGATGGGAGATCTGATGGAGATCATCTAGGAGAATGGACTGGTTGGACTAGAATTCACCAGTTGGGCTACTGAAATGTATTGTGATTGCTGAGCAGCTTTTCTATCCAGTGGTAAAGACCCAATAAGAGTAGAATAAGACTAATTAACATTGCTGTTTGTTTTTCTCCAGTCATACACAGGGGTCTTGGTGCACAGAATAAGCTCAGAGTTGGATGTGAGCAGGTTTGCATTCTTACCAAAGAGTATCATGAAACGAAGGGAGGCAATGGAGTTGAAAATAAACAAGGGAGTGATTATAATGATTGACCATGATATTTAAGTTGGGTAGGAAGGCAAGTGAGGACATGAAGGGGACAAGGGACAGTAAAAAGGTGGTAGCATCATCAGTGGAATATAAATCCCTGTGGGACTGAAGGATTGTTGGAGTACTAAAGACAGTGGGATGGAAATATGGGGGGGGGGGGTGCAGGGTAAGGATAAGGTATAGAGTATGACCGTGGTAGTGAGTTTCAGGGTGGGGTGGGAAATGGAGTCAAAAAGACAGATGTACATAACCATAGAGATGCACAGAGCTGCAGAGTGTCAGAATCCTGGGGATGAAGAGTAACAAAACCTTATTGTAGTAACCAACAGAAACAATTAGCAATTTCCACCCTACCTTGGATGATTATCCTAAAACTCTGTGTGGTAATATTATTCCCCTTGCCACTGACCAATTTAGAGATGGCCAAAAAGATGAACGAAAGTCTGCAGGGGAGCTTCGGGAAAATGTTTTCTTATTCCAAAGAATGGGATAGTTCCTCTTCTTCCTCTGGATTATGTGATGCCTGTAACTTTTGTAGCCACCCTGTTAGCAGCCTGAGGATAAAGTTAACACTGATGATGGCAGAGAGATGGAAAGAGCATGGGCTCTTGATGACACTGTTGAACCGCTGTACCAACCAATCCTGGATATTGCCTTACTCATAGAACAATATTCCTATTTTGAGAAATAATACATTATCTATTGTTTAAGTCCATTTGTGTTAGGTTTCCGTTACTCTTAACGAAAGCATCTGATAACACTATCCTTGAGGAGCCCCTTGCCTATGGGAAAGCCATGGAAACAGATAAACACATTTCAGTATGTCACATGCTGCCCTGGAGGAAAACCAGGGGGCTGTGAGATCCTTGTGTAGGTGCTTAACTAGACTGAGAGTCAGGGAAACCTTTCCAGGTAAGAGTATTCCTTTTTTTTTTTTTAATTAAAAAATTTTTTAATGTTTATTTATTTTTGAGAGAGAAAGAGAGAGAGACCGAGTTGGTGAGGGACAGAGAAAGAGGGAGACACAACACAGACTCCAAAGCAGGCTCCAGGCTCTGAACTGTCAGCACAGAGCCCAACACGGGGCTCAAACCCACAAACCATGAGATCCATGACCTGAGCCGAAGTCAGATGTTTAACTGACTGAGCCACCCAGACAACCTGATAAGAGTATTCCTTAAAAGTCAATAAGCATTCGTTAGGCAAAAGGGGGGTCCTGGGGAGAGAGAGCTGAATATGTGATGGGACAATGGTAAAAGAAATTCAAAACTTTGTAGCTTTACAGCTAGCAAGAAATACTAACTCTTGATGTATGTTTGTCAATCAAAAAAGTTACATATGTCAGAGGTTCATTAGTTGCCTATCCAGCATTTACTTTCCCTCTGCCTTTCTAACCATTCCCATATTTTCCTTTTGGAGCTACTCCTTCTCTGTGTAATTGACTCTAAACCCAGCTCTAGAGGTGGCCTCTGACTGACAGAAACCAAGTAGAATCATCTTATGCCCCTTGACATGATGATTTGTTCTGGTAAATGAAGTGCAAATCAAGCAAATTTGGCAGTCCTCTGACTACAGAAGATATTTCAGGGATAGTTTAGTCAAGTTTGGGACTTTTATTCACTGGTTTTAAGAAATGATGCTCTCTCCCACTGCATGTAAACAAACAAACAAAAAAGCATATAGTCTTTCTAGCTGCTAATTTGTGTCCATAGGGGAAGCCAGTCCAAGGATTACAAGCTACATATATAGGAGGTCAGAAACGAGACTACTGAAGAGCAATTGAGGAGAAGCCCTGGTTGAACTGCACTGAAGTCTGCCCAATTACTTATTTTCAGTTATATTTGCCAATAAAACTTTTCATTAGTTAAGCCCATTTAAATTCGATTTTCTGTTACTTGAAACTGGATGGTCCCAATTTGAAACACATACACAGAGGATCAGTATGTTCATTAGTAACCTATATTATAGTTTATATTAGCTGGTATATGAGCAATTCACACCATAAAATAATATTCTTTATCTTTACTTTCTTGGACTGATAGGTGACATACAGAATGTCTGGTTCCACACCAGACATCTGTCTACTCTAAAGGCTTGGGATGGGATACATAGATAAAACTCAAGAGAAGCAGACAGGGGACAATATTTTATCCTAAAGATAATGGAGATCCAGAAGAAGGATTTAGGCAGGGTTTGTTTGTTTATTACAAACAAAAGGTAATAATTTCCATGGTTTTGAGGATAAGTCTTTTCAAAAAATAAGTTTTTTTTCCCTGTCTTTTTCTTTCAGTAAAATTCTTATTTGCTTTGTAATCTACTGGTTTATTCAATAGCTATTTATTATGTGCCAGTCACAATTGCAGGAACTTAGGATATAGCAGTGAATAAAACAGGAAAAATTCTTGCCATCACAGAGCTTAGGTTCTTTTCAGGCCAAACAGTATCCTCTCCACAATGTCTGCCTGAATTCTCTCAATTGTATTTAATATATCCTTCTGCTTTATGGCGTGTTGTATGTACTACTGTAATTACACTTATGGTCTGCTTCAAGTTAGAGGTATTGCTTCAGATGTCAAATATCCCTCTCACTAGACCAAAGGGTTCTTGGAAGCAAGGTCTATGTTACTAGTTTGCCTCCCAAGCACAGACCTGGTTCAGAGCAAGTGCCAGTAGGTATTTGTTGAATGAGAGAACGACTCTGTCTATAGTCCTAAAAGGGCAAGCCCACATGGTGCAGCTCTCTCTGTAGCTTCTGCCAGGCATTCAATTGGAGTGGATGGGAGCCAACCTGACATGGTTTTAGGTGATCTGGTAATCATACAGAAATGACATTCCTAATGAGTGATTATTACTGATAAGTGATAATAATAAAGTTCATTTGTATGACTGTGGGTATGATAGGAAATGAAAGCCTGGATAATTCTATTATGAAATTCAAACAGCTGTCCAGCTTAATGAATGTAAATGGCTCTTTGATGAAGAAATGGAATATATCAATGAAAATGGTGACTGCAATTATAAAAATATTTTCTTTGGTTAAAACTTAAATGACTCAAAAACTGGGTCATATATGCACTTAAATACTTTATAAATCACTGTAACTTAGGGGAAAACACCTCTGATTTTCCTAGAAACAAAAAAGAATTACTGTGAAGATCAAAAGCATTTGTTTCTGCTTGATTTCAAATGGTTGCTGTTTTATTGCTACACAGTCAACAGAGGGAGCCCACGTTACAAAACGTAATAAAATTTCCTTACTGGACTTTGTACATTGGTAGAAACCCAATAGAAGAAATAGAAAGAAATAGAAGAAGTAGAATAGAAGAGTTAAGGTACTGGACAAATTTGGTTTTAAATGATACTAAGAATCTGGAATCCCTCTTATGAAACTGAGTTTGGGGGATGATATTAAGTTAAGGGTATTTCAAAATAGCATACATATAGTGGATATATAAATTTTTAAACACACTTTACATACTGCCAGAATGAGCCGTGATCTTTAAAGTACACAGTAATATCACTCTCCTGCTTAGAACCCTCCAGTGGTATCTTCATCACTTATGCAACAAATCCAATCATATTGGGGTTGTATTAAAGGAGATAATCAATAGCGTAGTGCCTGGCACAGTGAACTGTCAGTAAATTCTTAGTATTATTTTTCACTATCATGTCTTTTATTACAGTGATCCTTCAGACTAGAATGCTTTCCAAACTACCCCCTTCCTACTACTCTCATCTGACTAACTCCTTTCTTGTACTAGAGGCTTCAGGATCCCAGAAGTCTTGTCTTTCACTGTCTGGGTGCTCTTCTGGTATTTATCACACAATATTGTAGTGATATGTTCACAAAGGTGTCTCTCCAAGTTGATAGCAGAGGCCAGATCGCATAAATTGTTCTGTCTCTAATGCCTAGTAATCAGGTGACCAACCATCCAGCTTGGCCTGGCACTGTTCCAGTGTTAGCAAAAAAAGTTCCATGTCACCCTCCCACAGATCCTGACAAATAATAATAATTCAATCAATAAATTTGTTTACCTAGGAAAATTATCACTTTTGCTTCACGGGTTTAAATTTCTCCAACTATTAACTAAAAAGTTTAAACAAAATAATATCTAAGGCCCTTTTAAACTTGATATTTTAGAATTGGATGTCACATTTATGTCCTGCCTACATTCATATTTTATCTTATCTATACTAAAGGAATTTTAACTAAGTACTACCTGTTTGTGTTTTAATTGCTTTTTTATTTTTTTATTTTTTCTTTTTATTTTAGAGAGAGAGAGTGTGTGTGTGTGAGAGTGGGGGAAAGGGGCAGAGAGAGAGAGAGAGAGAGAGAGAGAATCTTAAGCAGGCTCCACACTCAGCGCAGAGCCTGTCACAGGTCTTGATACCACAACCCTGGGATTATGACCTGAACCCAAATTGAAAGTCCAATGGTGACCTGACTGAGCCACCTACCCTACTGGTTTTAATTTAAATGAATTTTTAAATTGAAATATAGTTGATATACAATGTTACATTCATTTCAGGTGAACAACTTAGTGGTTTGACAACTCTATTTATTATGCTATGTTATCCACAAATGTAGCTACCTTCTGTCACCATACAATGCATTACAATACCATTGACTATATTCTGGACACTGTACCTTTCATCTCTGTGGCTTATTCATTCTATAACTAGAAGCCTATACTCCCCACTCCCCTTCACCCCTTAAATTTTTTATTTTTTATTTTTTATTTTATTTATTTATTTTTTTATGAAATTTATTGACAAATTGGTTTCCATACAACACCCAGTGCTCATCCCAAAAGGTGCCCTCCTCAATACCCATCACCCACCCTCTCCTCCCTCCCACCCCCCATCAACCCTCAGTTTGTTCTCAGTTTTTAACAGTCTCTTATGCTTTGGCTCTCTCCCATTCTAACCTCTTTTTTTGTTTTTTCCTTCCCCTCCCCCATGGGTTCCTGTTAAGTTTCTCAGGATCCACATAAGAGTGAAACCATATGGTATCTGTCTTTCTCTGTATGGCTTATTTCACTTAGCATCACACTCTCCAGTTCCATCCACGTTGCTACAAAAGGCCATACATAATTCATTTTTTCTCATTGCCACGTAATATTCCATTGTGTATATAAACCACAATTTCTTTATCCATTCATCAGTTGATGGACATTTAGGCTCTTTCCATAATTTGGCTATTGTTGAGAGTGCTGCTATGAACATTGGGGTACAAGTGGCCCTATGCATCAGTACTCCTGTATCCCTTGGATAAATTCCTAGCAGTGCTATTGCTGGGTCATAGGGTAGGTCTATTTTTAATTTTCTGAGGAACCTCCACACTGCTTTCCAGAGCGGCTGCACCAATTTGCATTCCCACCAACAGTGCAAGAGGGTTCCCGTTTCTCCACATCCTCTCCAGCATCTATAGTCTCCTGATTTGTTCATTTTGGCCACTCTGACTGGCGTGAGGTGATACCTGAGTGTGGTTTTGATTTGTATTTCCCTGATAAGGAGCGACGCTGAACATCTTTTCATGTGCCTGTTGGCCATCCGGATGTCTTCTTTAGAGAAGTGTCTATTCATGTTTTCTGCCCATTTCTTCACTGGGTTATTTGTTTTTCGGGTGTGGAGTTTGGTGAGCTCTTTATAGATTTTGGATACTAGCCCTTTGTCCGATATGTCATTTGCGAATATCTTTTCCCATTCCGTTGGTTGCCTTTTAGTTTTGTTGGTTGTTTCCTTTGCTGTGCAGAAGCTTTTTATCTTCATAAGGTCCCAGTAATTCACTTTTGCTTTTAATTCCCTTGCCTTTGGGGATGTGTCGAGTAAGAGATTGCTACGGCTGAGGTCAGAGAGGTCTTTTCCTGCTTTCTCCTCTAAGGTTTTGATGGTTTCCTGTCTCACATTTAGGTCCTTTATCCATTTTGAGTTTATTTTTGTGAATGGTGTGAGAAAGTGGTCTAGTTTCAACCTTCTGCATGTTGCTGTCCAGTTCTCCCAGCACCATTTGTTAAAGAGGCTGTCTTTTTTCCATTGGATGTTCTTTCCTGCTTTGTCAAAGATGAGTTGGCCATACGTTTGTGGGTCTAGTTCTGGGGTTTCTATTCTCTTCCATTGGTCTATGTGTCTGTTTTTGTGCCAATACCATGCTGTCTTGATGATGACAGCTTTGTAGTAGAGGCTAAAGTCTGGGATTGTGATGCCTCCTGCTTTGGTCTTCTTCTTCAAAATTCCTTTGGCTATTCGGGGCCTTTTGTGGTTCCATATGAATTTTAGGATTGCTTGTTCTAGTTTCGAGAAGAATGCTGGTGCAATTTTGATTGGGATTGCATTGAATGTGTAGATAGCTTTGGGTAGTATTGACATTTTGACAATATTTATTTTTCCAATCCATGAGCAGGGAATGTCTTTCCATTTCTTTAAATCTTCTTCAATTTCCTTCATAAGCTTTCTATAGTTTTCAGCATACAGATCCTTTACATCTTTGGTTAGATTTATTCCTAGGTATTTTATGCTTCTTGGTGCAATTGTGAATGGGATCAGTTTCTTTATTTGTCTTTCTGTTGCTTCATTGTTAGTGTATAAGAATGCAACTGATTTCTGTACATTGATTTTGTATCCTGCAACTTTGCTGAATTCATGTATCAGTTCTAGCAGACTTTTGTTAGAGTCTATCGGATTTTCCATGTATAATATCATGTCATCTGCAAAAAGCGAAAGCTTGACTTCATCTTTGCCAATTTTGATGCCTTTGATTTCCTTTTGTTGTCTGATTGCTGATGCTAGAACTTCCAGCACTATGTTAAACAGCAGCGGTGAGAGTGGGCATCCTTGTCGTGTTCCTGATCTCAGGGAAAAAGCTCTCAGTTTTTCCCCGTTGAGGATGATGTTAGCTGTGGGCTTTTCATAAATGGCTTTTATGATCTTTAAGTATGTTCCTTCTATCCCGACTTTCTCAAGGGTTTTTATTAAGAAAGGGTGCTGGATTTTGTCAAAGGCCTTTTCTGCATCGATTGACAGGATCATATGGTTCTTCTCTCTTTTTTTGTTAATGTGATGTATCACGTTGATTGATTTGCGAATGTTGAACCAGCCCTGCATCCCAGGAATGAATCCCACTTGATCATGGTGAATAATTCTTTTTATATGCCGTTGAATTCGATTTGCTAGTATCTTATTGAGAATTTTTGCATCCATATTCATCAGGGATATTGGCCTGTAGTTCTCTTTTTTTACTGGGTCTCTGTCTGGTTTAGGAATCAAAGTAATACTGGCTTCATAGAATGAGTCTGGAAGTTTTCCTTCCCTTTCTATTTCTTGGAATAGCTTGAGAAGGATAGGTATTATCTCTGCTTTAAACGTCTGGTAGAACTCCCCTGGGAAGCCATCTGGTCCTGGACTCTTATTTGTTGGGAGATTTTTGATAACCGATTCAATTTCTTCACTGGTTATGGGTCTGTTCAAGCTTTCTATTTCCTCCTGATTGAGTTTTGGAAGAGCGTGGGTGTTCAGGAATTTGTCCATTTCTTCCAGGTTGTCCAATTTGTTGGCATATAATTTTTCATAGTATTCCCTGATAATTGTTTGTATCTCTGAGGGATTGGTTGTAATCATTCCATTTTCATTCATGATTTTATCTATTTGGGTCATCTCCCTTTTCTTTTTGAGAAGCCTGGCTAGAGGTTTGTCAATTTTGTTTATTTTTTCAAAAAACCAACTCTTGGTTTCGTTGATCTGCTCTACAGTTTTTTTAGATTCTATATTGTTTATTTCTGCTCTGATCTTTATTATTTCTCTTCTTCTGCTGGGTTTAGGCTGCCTTTGCTGTTCTGCTTCTAGTTCCTTTAGGTGTGCTGTTAGATTTTGTATTTGGGATTTTTCTTGTTTCTTGAGATAGGCCTGGATTGCAATGTATTTTCCTCTCAGGACTGCCTTGGCTGCGTCCCAAAGTGTTTGGATTGTTGTATTTTCATTTTCGTTTGTTTCCATATATTTTTTAATTTCTTCTCTAATTGCCTGGTTGACCCACTCATTCGTTAGTAGGGTGTTCTTTAACCTCCATGCTTTTGGAGGTTTTCCAGACTTTTTTCTGTGGTTGATTTCAAGCTTCATAGCATTGTGGTCTGAAAGTATGCATGGTATAATTTCAATTCTTGTAAACTTATGAAGGGCTGTTTTGTGACCCAGTATATGATCTATCTTGGAGAATGTTCCACGTGCACTCGAGAAGAAAGTATATTTTGTTGCTTTGGGATGCAGAGTTCTAAATATATCTGTCAAGTCCACCTGATCCAATGTATCATTCAGGGCCCTTGTTTCTTTATTGACCATGTGTCTAGATGATCTATCCATTTCTGTAAGTGGGGTGTTAAAGTCCCCTGCAATTACCACATTCTTATCAATAAGGTTGCTTATGTTTATGAGTAATTGTTTTATATATTTGGGGGCTCCGGTATTCGGCGCATAGACATTTATAATTGTTAGTTCTTCCTGATGGAT
The DNA here is from genome assembly GCF_016509475.1 of Prionailurus bengalensis. Lineage (NCBI taxonomy): Eukaryota > Metazoa > Chordata > Mammalia > Carnivora > Felidae > Prionailurus > Prionailurus bengalensis. The sequence goes on along the minus strand of NC_057345.1, from coordinate 41,136,932 downwards.
AGACCCTGTAACTATTATATAATGTCCTTCTTCATCTCTTGTTACAGCCTTTAATTTAAAGTCTAGTTTGTCTGATATAAGTATGGCTACTCCAGCTTTCTTTTGGCTTCCAGTCGAAATTTTTTTAAAAAGTACTACTGAAAATACTCATGATAAATCAAATGAAGAGTAAAATATAAATCTACTTGTATGGTATAATTCCAATTTTGCAAAATATGTATATTTTTATGTTTTATTGAAGAAAAGGGAATGGAATTATGAAAACATTTTTTATCAGTAAATTCTCCCATTTTATGAATTTCCAAAAATGTCTACAATCATCGTATGATTTTATACTTAGTAAACAATACTTATGAAACACCAATGTTTGTGCTGATGTGGTAGTGGGTATACTTTAAATAATTATTTTTCAGGATATTGTTACCTTTGCATGAATTTGTAAATAAAAGCTAGCTAACTGATCACATGTTTCCTTTAACAGTGCTTCTCAACATTAATGTAGGTCTGGGTTGGGTCTGTGATTCTGCATTTCTAACAAACTTCCAGATGATGACAGTGCTTCTGGTCTGTGAACCACATTTTAGGCAGTGGGCTGTAGTGTATACGAATTCTAATCCACATTTGACTATCAGTTACAACTTTTTAAAACAATATTGTGCCTTTGGTAGTGTTTCCCAAAATGACACATTAGGGAAATATAGGAAACTTCTCATAATTCACCCTTCTGAGTGCTGAGGGGGATCGATACCTTGGGAAAATTGTAAACTCTAAAAAATGTAATGGTTGGGAGTTCCTGCCTCAGAGTTAGTTGTCTTTTGTAAACAAGAAGTCAAACGCAACAATATATGTTAGACCAACCAAAATACCAGACGCCTGTATTTCAGGGACAAGAGATGCAAAAAAACTTCCATGCTGTTCCGCCATCTTGGCCCCTCCTAATTTAGCATTTTAAAGGGTAATTTTTAGTACATCCAATTTTTGGCTTAGAACTTCCTTTAAATACAATTATTCCCTCTCCCCAACCACCATTAAGATACAATTCAATTGTATCTTTACCTCTTCTTTCCTAAGAGTTTTCATTTAATGTGTTAATATGTTTTTGGTAAAATATTTATTTCCTAAGGCATTATTTTTTAAAGAGAAATTGCAGTATTCATTTATTAAAACAAAAGCAGTATTATGTAAAGTGCTTGTCGGTTGGAACTGGAAATGTATTTATTTTTTAGATGCTCATTGGGTTGACTTGGCATGACTCTGGTGGGATGTAAATGAAGTCTTCATTCAGGTAAATATAAATAATAATGAACAAATGAATGTTTGTTAAAATAATACTCAATTAATACACATCAAATAATACACACCAAAGTGCTTCCAGATGAAAGAATATGAGACATGACTGCAATACCTAAGAGACATAGAAATAATATTTATAATGATTGTGCACAGGCAAATACACTTCTCAAAAGAAAGCACTATTTTGTTGAGGTTGCTATCAAGGGGAAAAAGTACAACACTTTTTATATTCCTCAGGATTATCCTTCTACAAACACAGCATATAAAAATTTGGAGGGAATAGGAAGACAAGGAAAATACTTGTTGAGTTAGGATTTGGGAATTATTTTCATTTTAATAAAATTTTAGAGTTTAATTAGATGTAAACATTATTAAAGTCTATTTTTAAGACAGGTCAAAAATTGTTCTTTATTTTGCCATATTAAAGAGAGGAAGACTCTAAAACTTTTAAGAATGTTGAAAATAACAGAAAAAAAATCTTAAAAGTATTCTTTAAAAAGCACTTCAAACTGTTCTTTTAATCAAGGAAACTGTCGATCTTCCTCAGCAGTGGGAAGGAAACAAAGGATGTAGATGAAAGCACTGTGATTTGTCCAAAAGGATTTAGCTATTTAAAAATTCCATATTTTTTTTAACCTTTTGATTTATTTAGTCTTATGCTTTTTGGCATAATTGAAACTTCCATAGCTGGTCTTCATGAGAGGTGTGTGTCTACATTAATAAAAGAAAGGAATATTTGTTAGAGAACTGCAGCATTAATTTTATATTTTGAATATTTTAAAAGAAGGATAATAATCCTTTTTTCTTTATTCAACAACTTTTGAGAGAGATTTTGCAATTTTTTATTTTTCAGAAGGTTAAAATAGTGTCTTGGATGGGAAGTTTGAATTATGTAACAAACAATGTCAGGTTTTCAGAATCTTCTGCAAAAACCTGCTGCTGGGACCCTGAGAAGAAAGGGACACTCAAACACAGAGAAGAATCAGCTCCTGTTGAATTTCCAGAAAGTCAGTCACTGTCCTCCATCACAAAGACTGAAGGAGGTGCTCCTTTCATTTTGTAATTCTCCTTTGCCTCAGGTAAGAACTTCCAGGACTATCCCTGCAGTGCATTTAGGAAGGTGAGGAGGGCAGGAGTTCTGCAGGGGTTGGGAAATGAAGAAGACTTGGATTGTACTGTTCTAGTTTCTCCTGTTCTAATGCTGCAAGGGGGACTTACCTGGAAAGGGAGATGAAAAATTCCCCTGCTCAAATGAGAAGAAATGCAGATATAGTAAATGTATTTCTACGTGACTGCCAAGACCTTTGCCCTTTCTTTGAAATCACCATCCCCCCAGCTTCAACTCTTGCTGTAGGGATTAGGTGTCCATGACTGTACTAGGTGACTCCACCCTCAGCATCCTTTTGACTATAGCAGAATGCATCAGAGTTCACACCTGGTCCAAGTTGAGTCAAAATCTTTTTTTTTTCTTAGAAATTTCTAATTGGTATCCAAAGTTGATAGAATTCAACTGGGGAAACCAGAGGATGTCTGAATCAACTCCAAAACTTAGGGGGTTGCTGGGCTTTTTCAGGATGTTTGTATGAAGGTGAGGGCAGGCCAGAGCCATTTATGGCCAGGCATTCTGAGTTTGAATTCCACCTCTGCCATTTATTCAGTGTGTAACATTGGGCACATTAATCTTCCCCAAGGTTGTTTCCAAGTAAGAAAGATTCAGTTAAGAGTGCTTACCTTGCAGCACTGATGGGAAGATTAAATGAGGTAAATGATGTGAAATCAATGCCTTAGGAAATAAATATTTTACCAAAAACATATTAACACATTAAATGAAAACTCTTAGGAAAGAAGTAAAGATACAATTGAATTGTATCTTAATGGTGGTTGGGGAGAGGGAATAATTGTATTTAAAGGAAGTTCTAAGCCAAAAATTGGATGTACTAAAAATTACCCTTTAAAATGCTAAATTAGGAGGGGCCAAGATGGCGGAACAGCATGGAAGTTTTTTTGCATCTCTTGTCCCTGAAATACAGCCAGATCAACACTAAACCATCCTGCATACAAAAAAAACAAACAAAAAAAAAACTGATTTGAGGATTAACACAGCAATCTGCACAACGTGAACCACAGAACTCAACAGGTACATGGTGCGGAGAGGTGAACTGGGGAAGACAGAAATTGCAAAAGGCGGGGAGCTGTTTTTGCTTGCAGAGAGAGGATGGAGATGGAGGTGGGGAGAGTACGGGAAAGCTTCCCCCCACCCCCAACACCTGAAAGCCGCTGATGAGAAAAGAAAGAGTATGCAAGGGACTGAACAAAAAAAGAGAAAGGAGAAAAGAGAGGATTTAAATTCCATTCCAGATATCGAGCTGTGGAGTTTCAGACTCTGAAGACTCTATAAATAGGGGGAGCACAGAGTCTGAAACTCTACAGCTCGATGCCTGGCAGTCCTCTGGTGGGAAGGGCGAATTCCTAGGAATAGTTAGCAAGGTCCAAAGGGTCCTCAGGCCACATGGGGAGAGGCAGTTCCCTTGCTGGGAGGACATTTGGTAGAGGCTGTGTGGCCACCCACAGACAAAGGTTCCAGCAGACCCTGGAGAACAACCACATTCACTGGTGCTGGAACAAGGACATTAAGTGAGAAGCCTGGTGCCAGATATGTGTTGTGACTTCCATAATCCCTGAAACACTGTTGCTACACAATCACGTGAACTTTTCCTGGAGCAGGCTGGCACCCAGCCGCAGTCTCTGGGGATCAGCAACAGCACAGTCTCGTAAATGTTCCTGGGAGCAGGCAGGCACCTGTATATTGCTTGGTGAGACTCTCCCTCAGAGGGTTAGAATGGGTGAAAGCTGCAGTCCCTCAGAAGTGAGGAGTTGAAACATAGCCACATCTGAGATAAAACCCAGGAGGGAGGTGCTGCCTCACAACCTGATATCTTGGTCACTGACAGTGTAAAAGCGAGGAGTGGACAAAAGCTGGAGACAAAGGATGGGTGTGCAATTGCTGATCAGGGAGAACAGAGTTCCCATACTATAGACAGGGTAGCTGGGTGACACTATTTTCACCCCTCCCACACATGCGCACACACCCCTACAAGTGCCACAACAATCTACCCCAGTAAGCCAAGCAGCGCCATCTAGTGGGGAATAGAGCCATTACACTAAGCCCCGCCCAACAGGGCCCACCTCGATCATCAGGAAGTCTCTGCATGCTTAGTTTATGGACTATAAAGTGCTTCACAGTTTGAGGGGGAACCGATGTAATTTCAATTTTACTTCAGCTGTTTGCTGGTCCAATTATGATTCTTTTTTCTTTTTCTTTTCTTTTCTTATTCTTGAATACAGAAAGATAAAATTTTGTTATTATTTTTGATTTTTGTTAAAAATATTTTTCTTTAGTTTTTTCTACTATATTTTTAAATTTTTTGTAAATTTTCAAAATTCTATTTTACTTCCATCATTTCATTTTATTCCATTTCATTGTATTCATTTTTTCAAATTTTCAAACATTTTCCCTTTTTCCCCTCTTTTCTCTTTTTTTTTTTCTTATCTTTCCTTTTTTTCTCTTATCTATCAAGCTCCTTTCAACAACCAGACCAAAACACAACTAGGATATAGCATCATTTATTTGCTTTGTGTGTGTGTGTGTGTGTGTTGTTTTCAATTTTTAAATTTTAATGTTTTTTGCCTTATTAATTCCTTTTCTTCCTTCAAAATGGCAAAATGAAGGAATTCACCCCCAAAAAAGAACAGGAACAAATGACAGCCAGGGACTTAATCAACACAGATACAAGCAAGATGTCTGAAGCAGGATTTAGAATCACGATAATAAGAATACTAGCTAGGGTTGAAAATAGATTAGAATCACTTCTGCGGAGATAAAAGAAGTAAAGCTAGTCAGGATGAAATAAAAAATGCTATAGAAGGGAGAGGGAAGATGGTGGCATAGGAGGACGCTGGGCTCACCGCGCGTCCTGCTGATCACTTAGATTCCACCTACACCTGCCTAAATAACCCAGAAAACTGCCAGAGGATTAGCAGAACGGAGTCTCTGGAGCCAAGCGCAGACGAGAGGTCCACGGAAGAGGGTAGGAAGGGCGGCGAGGCGGTGCGCGCTCCATGGACTGGCGGGAGGGAGCCGGGGCAGAGGGGCGGCTCGCCGGCCAAGCAGAGCCCCGAGTCTGGCTGGCAAAAGCGGAGGGGCCAGATGGAGTGTGTTCCGACAGCAAGCGCGACTTAGCGTCTGGGAGGTCATAAGTTAACAGCTCTGCTCCGAAAGTGGGAAGGCTGGAGGACAAAGGGAGGGAGAGCTGCTGAGCCCCCGGAGAGCTGCTGAGCTCAGTTTGGTGGGGAACAAAGGCGTTCGCCAGCGCCATCTCCCCCACCCATCCCCCAGCCAAATCCCAAAGGGAACCAGTTCCTGCCAGGGAACTTGCTCGCTCTGCGCAAACACCCAACTCTGTGCTTCTGCGGAGCCAAACCTCCGGCAGCGGATCTGACTCCCTCCCACTGCCACAGGGCCCCTCCTGAAGTGGATCACCTAAGGAGAAGCGAGCTAAGCCTGCCCCTCCTGCCCCCGTGCACCTTGCCTACCCACCCCAGCTAATACGCCAGATCCCCAGCATCACAAGCCTGGCAGTGTGCAAGTAGCCCAGACGGGCCATGCCACCCCACAGTGAATCCCGCCCCTAGGAGAGGGGAAGAGAAGGCACACACCAGTCTGACAGTGGCCCCAGCGGTGGGCTGGGGGCAGACATCAGGTCGGACTGCGGACCCGCCCACCAACTCCAGTTATACACCACAGCACAGAGGAAGTGCCCTGCAGGTCCTCACCACTCCAGGGACTATCCAAAATGACCAAGCGGAAGAATTCCCCTCAGAAGAATCTCCAGGAAATAACTACAGCTAGTGAAGTGATCAAAAAGGATTTAAATAATATAACAGAAAGTGAATTTAGAATAATAGTCATAAAATTAATCACTGGGCTTGAAAACAGTATAGAGGACAGCAGAGAATCTTTTGCTACAGAGATCAAGGGACTAAGGAACAGTCATGAGGAGCTGAAAAGCGCTTTAAACGAAATGCAAAACAAAATGGAAACAACGACAGCTCCGATTGAAGAGGCAGAGGAGAGAATAGGTGAACTAGAAGATAAAGTTATGGAAAAAGAGGAAGCTGAGAGAAAGAGAGATACAAGCAATTATCAGGGAATACTATGAAAAATTATATGCCAACAAATTGGACGACCTGGAAGAAATGGACAAATTCCTAAACACACACAGTCTTCCAAAACTCAATCAGGAGGAAAGAGAAAGCTTGAACAGACCCATAACCAGCGAAGAAATTGAATCGGTTATCAAAAATCTCCCAACAAATAAGAGTCCAGGACCAGATGGCTTCCCAGGGGAGTTCTACCAGACGTTTAAAGCAGAGATCATACCTATCCTTCTCAAGCTATTCCAAGAAATAGAAAGGGAAGGAAAACTTCCAGACTCATTCTATGAAGCCAGTATTACTTTGATTCCTAAACCAGACAGAGACCCAGTAAAAAAAGAGAACTACAGGCCAATATCCCTGATGAATATGGATGCAAAAATTCTCAATAAGATACTAGCAAATCGAATTCAACGGCATATAAAAAGAATTATTCACCATGATCAAGTGGGATTCATTCCTGGGATGCAGGGCTGGTTCAACATTCGCAAACCAATCAACGTGATACATCACATTAACAAAAAAAAAGAGAAGGACCATATGATCCTGTCAACGATGCAGAAAAGGCCTTTGACAAAATCCAGCACCCTTTCTTAATAAAAACCCTTGAGAAAGTCGGGATAGAAGGAACATACTTACACATCATAAAAGCCATTTATGAAAAGCCCACAGCTAACATCATCCTCAACGGGGAAAAACTGAGAGCTTTTTCCCTGAGATCAGGAACACGACAGGGATGCCCACTCTCACCGCTGTTGTTTAACATAGTGTTGGAAGTTCTAGCATCAGCAATCAGACAACAAAAGGAAATCAAAGGCATCAAAATTGGCAAAGATGAAGTCAAGCTTTCGCTTTTTGCAGATGACATGATATTATACATGGAAAATCCGATAGACTCCAACAAAAGTCTGCTAGAACTGATACATGAATTCAGCAAAGTTGCAGGATACAAAATCAATGTACAGAAATCAGTTGCATTCTTATACACTAACAATGAAGCAACAGAAAGACAAATAAAGAAACTGATCCCATTCACAATTGCACCAAGAAGCATAAAATACCTAGGAATAAATCTAACCAAAGATGTAAAAGATCTGTATGCTGAAAACTATAGAAAGCTTATGAAGGAAATTGAAGAAGATTTAAAGAAATGGAAAGACATTCCCTGCTCATGGATTGGAAGAATAAATATTGTCAAAATGTCAATACTACCCAAAGCTATCTACACAGTCAATGCAATCCCAATCAAAATTGCACCAGCATTCTTCTCGAAACTAGAACAAGCAATCCTAAAATTCATATGGAACCACAAAAGGCCCCGAATAGCCAAAGGAATTTTGAAGAAGAAGACCAAAGCGGGAGGCATCACAATCCCAGACTTTAGCCTCTACTACAAAGCTGTCATCATCAAGACAGCATGGTATTGGCACAAAAACAGACACATAGACCAATGGAATAGAATAGAAACCCCAGAACTAGACCCACAAACGTATGGCCAACTCATCTTTGACAAAGCAGGAAAGAACATCCAATGGAAAAAAGACAGCCTCTTTAACAAATGGTGCTGGGAGAACTGGACAGCAACATGCAGAAGGTTGAAACTAGACCACTTTCTCACACCATTCACAAAAATAAACTCAAAATGGATAAAGGACCTGAATGTGAGACAGGAAACCATCAAAACCTTAGAGGAGAAAGCAGGAAAAGACCTCTCTGACCTCAGCCATAGCAATCTCTTACTCGACACATCCCCAAAGGCAAGGGAATTAAAAGCAAAAGTGAATTACTGGGACCTTATGAAGATAAAAAGCTTCTGCACAGCAAAGGAAACAACCAACAAAACTAAAAGGCAACCAACGGAATGGGAAAAGATATTCGCAAATGACATATCGGACAAAGGGCTAGTATCCAAAATCTATAAAGAGCTCACCAAACTCCACACCCGAAAAACAAATAACCCAGTGAAGAAATGGGCAGAAAACATGAATAGACACTTCTCGAAAGAAGACATCCGGATGGCCAACAGGCACATGAAAAGATGTTCAGCGTCGCTCCTTATCAGGGATATACAAATCAAAACCACACTCAGGTATCACCTCACGCCAGTCAGAGTGGCCAAAATGAACAAATCAGGAGACTATAGATGCTGGAGAGGATGTGGAGAAACGGGAACCCTCTTGCACTGTTGGTGGGAATGCAAATTGGTGCAGCCGCTCTGGAAAGCAGTGTGGAGGTTCCTCAGAAAATTAAAAATAGACCTACCCTATGACCCAGCAGTAGCACTGCTAGGAATTTATCCAAGGGATACAGGAGTACTGATGCATAGGGGCACTTGTACCCCAATGTTTATAGCAGCACTCTCAACAATAGCCAAATTATGGAAAGAGCCTAAATGTCCATCAACAGACGAATGGATAAAGAAATTGTGGTTTATATACACAATGGAATACTACGTGGCAATGAGAAAAAATGAAATATGGCCTTTTGTAGCAATGTGGATGGAACTGGAGAGTGTGATGTTAAGTGAAATAAGCCACACAGAGAAAGACAGATACCATATGGTTTCACTCTTATGTGGATCCTGAGAAACTTAACAGAAACCCATGGGGGAGGGGAAGGAAAAAAAAAAAGAGGTTAGAGTGGGAGAGAGCCAAAGGATAGGAGACTGTTGGAAACTGAGAACAAACTGAGGGTTGATGGAGGGTGGGAGGGAGGGGAGGGTGGGTGCTGGGTATTGAGGAGGGCACCTTTTGGGATGAGCACTGGGTGTTGTATGGAAACCAATTTGACAATAAATTTCATATATTAAAAAAAATGCTATAACTCAGCTGCAATCTCGAATCGATGGCATGGTGGCAAGGATGGATGAGGCAGAGCAGCAAATCAGCGATATAGAAGACAAACTTATGGAGAAAAATGAAGCAGAAAAAAAGAGGGACACTAAGGTAAAAGAGCACGATTTAAGAATTAGAGAAATCAGTGACTCATTAAAAAGGAACAACATTACAATCATAGGGGTCCCAGAAGAGGAAGAGAGAGAAAGAGGGGTAGAAGGGTTGTGTGAGCAAATCATAGTAGAAAACTTGCCTGACCTGGGGAAAGACACAGACATCAAAATCCAGGAAGTACAGAGGACTCCCATTCGATTCAACAAAAACTGACCATTAACAAGACATATCATAGTCAAATTCACAAAATACTCAGGCAAGGAGAGAATCATGAAAGCAGCAAGGGAAAAAAAGTCCCTAACCTACAAGGGAAGACACATCAGGTTTGCAGCAGACCTATCCACGGAAACTTGGCAGGCCAGAAAGGAGTGGCAGGATATATTCAATGTGCTGAATCAGAAAAATATGCAGTCAAGGATTCTTTATCCAGCAAGGCTGTCATTCAAAATGGAAGGAGAAAGAGAAAGTTTCCCAGAAAAACAAAAATTAAAGGAGTTCGTGACCACTAAGACATTTTAATGGCCCTGTCTGAGTGGAGAGAAGACAAGAAAAAAAAAGAGACCAAAAGGAACAGGGACTAGAAAGGACCAGAGAATACCACCAGAAACTCCAACTCTACAGGCAACATAATGGCAATAAAGTCATATCTTTCAGTATTCACTGTAAACATCAATGGACTAAATGCTCCAATCAAAACACATAGGGTAACAGAATGGGTAAGAAAACAAGACCCATCTATATGCTGTTTACAAGAGACCAATTTTAGACCTAAAGACACCTTCAGATTGGAAGTAAGGGGATGGAGAACCATCTATCATGCTAATGGTTGCCAAAAGAAAGCTGGAGTAGGCATACTTATATCAGACAATCTAGACTTTAAAATAAGGACTATAACAAGAGATGAAAAAGGGCATTATATCATAATTAAGGGGTCTATCCACCAAGAAGGCCTAACAGTTGTAAACATTTATGCTCCAAATGTGGGAGAACCCAAATATATATTAGTTGGGAGAACCCAACTAATAACAAACATAAAGAAAGTCATTGATAATAATACCATAATAGTAGGGAACTTCAACACCCCACTTACAACAATGGACAGATCATCTAAACAGAAAATAAACAAGGAAACAATGGCTATGAATGACACACTGGACCGGATGGACTTAACAGATAGAACATTTCATCCCAAAGCAGCGGAATATACATTCTTCTCCAGTGCATATGGAACATTCTCCAGAAGAGAGCACATACAGGGACCAAAAAAAGCCCTCAACAAGTACAAAAGATTGAGATCATAACGTGCATATTTTCAGACCACACACTATGAAACTCGAAATCAACCACCCGAAAAAAATGTGGACCGATAACAAACCCTTGGAGACTAAAGAACATCCTACTAAAGAATGAATGGGCTAACCAAGAAGTAAAGAGGAAATTGAAAAGTACATTGCAGACAATAAAAGTGATAATACTACAGCCCCAAACCTCTGGGACGCAGCAAAGGCGGTCATAAGAGGGAAGTATATAGCAATCTAGGCCTTCCTAAGGAAGAAAGGTCTCAGATACACAACCTAACCTTACACCTTAAGGAGCTGTGAAAAGAACAGCAATAAAACCCCAAACCAGCAGAATACAGGAAATAACAAAGATTAGAGCAGAAATCAATGCTATCAAAACCAAAAAACACAAAAAACAAAAAACAAAAAACCAACCAGTGGAACAGATCAATGAAACCAGAAGCTGGTTCTTTGAAAGAATTAACAAAATTGGTAAATCCCTAGCCAGTTTGATTAAAAAGAAAAAGGAAAGGACCCAAATAAATAAAATCAAGAATGAAAGAGGAGAAATCACAACCAACAGAGTAGAAGCACAAACAATAACCAGAGAATATTATGAGCAATTATACATCAATAAAATGGGCAATCTGACAGAAATGGACAAATTCCTAAAAACATATAAACACCAAAACTGAAATAGGAAGAAATAGACAATTTGAACAGACCCATAACCAGTAAAGTAATTGAATTAGTAATCAAAAATCTGCCAAAAGACAAGAGTCCAGGGCCAGATGGCTTTCCAGGAGAATTCTACCAAACATTTAAAGAAGAGTTAATACCCATTCTCTTGAAGCTGTTCCAAAAAACAGAAATGGAAGGAAAATTTCAAAACGCTTGTTATGAAGCCAGCATTACCTTGATTCCAAAACCAAAGAACCCGCTAAAAAGGAGAATGATAGACCAATTTCCCTGATGCACATGGACGCAAAAATACTCAACAAGAACCAGCTAACCAGATCTAACAATACATTAATAAAATAATTCACCACGACCAAGTGGGATTTATACCTGGGATGCAGGGCTGGTTCAATATCCACAAATCAATCAATGTGATTCATCACATCGATAAAAGAAAGGACAAGAACCATATGATCATATCAATAGATGCAGAGAAAGCATTTGACAGACTACAGCATCCTTTCTTGATAAAAACCCTCCAGAAAGTAGGGATAGAAGGATCATACCTCGAGATCATAAAAGCCATATATGACAGACTCAATTTTAATATCATCCTCAATGGGTAAAACTGAGAGCTTTCCCCCAAAGGTCAGGAACAAGACAGGATGCTCACTCTTGCCACTGTTATTCAACATAGAATTGGAAGTCTTAGCCTCTGCAATCAGACAACACAAAGAAATAAAAGACATCCAACTTGGTCAGGAGGAAATCAAATATTCATTCTTTGCAGATGACATGATACTCTATATGGAAACCCAAAGATTCCACCAAAAAACCCTGCTATAACTGATCCATGGATTCCACAAAGTTGTAGGATATTAAATCAATGCACAGAAATTGGTTGCCTTCCTATACACCAATAATGAAGCAACAGAAAGAGCAATCAAGGAATCGATTCCATTTACAATTGCACCAAAACCCATAAAATACCCACGAAATCCTAACCAAAGAGGTGAAAAATCTATACACTGAAAAGCATAGAACATTTATGAAAGAAATTGAAGACACACACACACACACAAAATGGAAAAAATATTCCACGCTCCTGGATAGGAAGAACAAATATTGTTAAAATGTCAATACTACCCAAAGCAATCTACATATTCAATGCAATCCCTATCAAAGCAACACCAGCATTCTTCACAGAGCTAGAAAAAACAATCCTAAAATTTGTATGGAACCACAAAAGACTCCAAATAGCCAAAGCAATCTTGAAAAAGAAAACCAAAGCAGGAGGCATCAAAATCCCGGACTTCAAGCTGTATTACAAAGCTATAATCATCAAGACAGTATGGTACTGGCACAAGAACAGACACTCAGATCAATGGAACAGAATAGAGAACCCAGAAATGGACCCACAAACGTATGGCCAACTAATCTTTGACAAAGCAGGAAAGACTATCCAATGGAATAAAGACAGTCTCTTCAGCAAGTGGTGCTGGGAAAACTGGACAGCGACATGCAGAAGAATGAACCTGGATCACTTTCTTACACCATACACAACAACAAACTCAAAATGGATGAAAGACCTCAATGTAAGACAAGAAGCCATCAAAATCCTCAAGGAGAAAGCAGGCAAAAACCTCTTTGACCTTAGCCGCAGCAACTTCTTACTCAACACGTCTCTGAAGGCAGGGGAAACAAAAGCAAAAATGAACTACTGGGACCTCATCAAAGTAAAAATCTCTGCACAGTGAAAGAAACAATCAACAAAGCTAAAAGGCAACTGACGGAATGTGAGAAGATATATGCAAATGACATATCAGATAAAGGGTTAGTATCCAAAATCTATAAAGAACTTATTAAACTCAACACCCAAAAAACAAATAATCCAGTGAAGAAATGGGCAAAAGACATGAATAGACACTTCTCCAAGGAAGACATCCAGATGGCCAACCAACACATGAAAAAATGCTCATCACTCATCATTAGGGAAATACAAATCAAAACCATAATGAGATACCACTTCACACCTGTCCGAATGGTTAACATTAAGAACTCAGGCAACAACAGACATTGGCAAGGATGTGGAGAAAGACGATCTCTTTTGCACTGCTGTTGGGAATGCAAACTGGTGCAGCTACTCTGGAAAAAAGTATGGAAGTTCCTCAAAAAATTAAAAGTAGAACTCCCCTACGACCCAGAAATTGCACTACTAGGTATTTATCCAAGGGATACAGGTATGCTGTTTCAAAGGGACACGTGCACCCCCATGTTTATAGCAGCACTATCAACAATAGCCAAAGTATGGAAAGAGCCTAAATGTTCATCGATGGATGAATGGATAAAGAAGAAGTGGTATATCTATACAATGGAGTATTACTCAACAATCAAAAAGAATGAAATCTTGCCATTTGCAACTACGTGGATGGAACTGGAGGGTATTATGCTAAGCGAAATTTGTCAGAGAAAGACAAATATGTGACTTCACTCATATGAGGACTTTAAGATACAAAACAGACAAACATCAGGGAAGGGAAGCAAAAATATAAAAACAGGGAGGGGGACAAAACATTTGAGACCCTTAAATACAGAGAACAAACTGGGGTTGCTGGAGGGGTTATGTGTGGGGGTATGGGCTAAATGGGTAAGGGGCATTAAGGAATCTACTCCTGAAATCATTGTTGTAGTATATGCCAACTAACATGGATGTAAATTTTAAAATAAATAAATTATTAATAAAATAAAATGCTAAATTAAAGGGTGCCTGGGTAGCTCTGTTGGTTGAGCATCCAACTTCACTTCAGGTCATGAGCTGGCAGTTCGTGAGTTCCAGACCTACATCAGGCTCAGTGCTTTCAGTGCAGATCCCACTTCAGATCCTCTGTCCTTCTCTCTCTCTGTCCCTCCCCTGCTCATGCTCTCTCTATCTCTCTCTCTCAAAAATAAATAAATATTTAAAATGCTAAATCAGAGAGGAGGGAGGCCATGATGGCTGAGTATGAGGAACCTAAACTAACCTTGTCCCATGGATACAACTAGATAGCACTCACGTCAGTGGAAATAGCCCAGAAAATAACCTGAAGACTGGCAGAACAAACTCCACAACTAAAGAGAGTGAAGAGGCTACATCAAAGAGGGTAAGAAGGGCAGAAACTCAGTCAGTAATGAAATGGATGGAGAGCAAAATGGACCCACAGTTGGCAGGGAGCTGTAAACATGGAGAAGGAAGAGAAACACATTATCACACTGAGAAGAGGGGAAGACAGACCCCCAAAGCATTTGGCTTTGAAAAATAGAGGGGTCTAATTCCATAAGCTCTTACAACCAGGGAGTGTTAAAGCCTGGAATTTTAAAAATCAGAGGGCTTGGCTCTAGGATAACCCAGAGAGTGATAGGAAGACAAGTCTCTGCTCTTAAAGAGATAGTATGACATATAGCCCTTGGAGATACAACATAGAAACAGATACAACACATGGTGTACATGGAAGGGAGAGTTATTGACACATCTCAGAGCTCAGCTTGAGGAGCAGGGCTCCAGAGGGACTTCCTCAGGAACAGGCACCATATCCCTTCTCCAGCCCCCAGCATAAACACACAGCCACCTGCAGAGACCAGCAAAATGCCAACATTCACTACCTAACTTGCTTACAACAAACTTCCACCTGCCCCTCCATGCTATGGTGGACTGCTCTTCCCAGTCACATTTGTTTCAGGTGCTACAGGTCACCTCCCCAGAAGATTGGAAGAAACCTTGCTAAGGCTGTGGTTCCCAGGTCGGTGGGCCCTGTGGAAGACTAAAGAATACCTTTGTAAAATTGTGTGCTTTGCCCACACTGTCCTGATCCCATGGGCTGCAGAAAGTCTCATTTCAAAAGCAGACCTGAGTGCACCGTGTTAAAATGGCACACTCCTCCCCAGCTGGGCACCAAACACTTCCCACAACCGGCAAAGAGAGCCTCTGCAGATGAATGGCCTGAAGGAAAAAGTGGCCAAGACTCAACAGCAGGGCACATGGAACACACATAGAAAACACCCTGAAGAGCCAGGTTATAGTGAACAGGGAACACTGCACTGCAGGGTGCTACAGGACCTCTTCTTCATAAGACCATTACTTTCAACAGCAGGAGATGCATCTGACTTTCCTAACGCACAGAAACAGACACAAGAGTTAGACAAAATGAGGAGACAGAGGAATATGTCCCAAGTAAATGCAATTTTTTTCTTTTTAGATTTCACATATAAATAATACCACATAGTATTTGTCTTTCTCTTTTTGGCTTATCTCACTTAGCATAATGCCTTTCAGGTTCATCCATGTTGTCACAAATGGCAGGGTTTCTTTTTTGTGGCTGAATGACATTCCATTGTGTGTGTGTGTGTGCGTATATTATTTTCTTTATCCACTCATTCATTGATGGATATTTAGGTTGTTCCCATATCTTAGCTATTGTAAATAATGCTGCAAGGAACACAGGGATATAGATACCTCTTCAAGATACTGAAGATACTGTTTCCTTCAGATATATATCCAGAAGTAGAATTGCTGGACAGTATGGTAGTTCTGTTCATCTTTTAAGGAAACTCCATAATATTTTCCATGATGGCTGTAATAATTTACATTCCCATCAACACCTTCACTGTTTTACTGCAGAGTTATATTATCTCCCTAACTCTGTCATAATCTAGTCTAAATGGGCCTTAATCTTCATTCAACACAAATGGACAGCACAGGACATTTATGATATCATGCTGACTGACAAGGTGAGCAAGAATTAGTAACTACCCTAGATAATTGGGTAAAATATATGCATGCCAGAGGGTGGAGATAAATTCCACAAAATTCCAGGGCCTGTTGCCTCAGTGAAATTACTAAGCATCCAGTGGTCTGGAGCATGTCCAGATATCCCTTCCAAGGTGAAAGACTAGTTGATGCATCTGATACCTGCAACCCCTAAGAAAGAGGCACAATGCATAGTGGTCTCCTTTGAATATTGGAGGTAACATATACTCCATTCGGATGTGCTACTCTGACCTACTTATTGAGTAATATGATGGAGTCTATCAGATTTTCCATGTATAATATCATGTCATCTGCAAAAAGCGAAAGCTTGACTTCATCTTTGCCAATTTTGATGCCTTTGATTTCCTTTTGTTGTCTGATTGCTGATGCTAGAACTTCCAACACTATGTTAAACAACAGCGGTGAGAGTGGGCATCCCTGTCGTGTTCCTGATCTCAGGGAAAAAGCTCTCAGTTTTTCCCCATTGAGGATGATGTTAGCTGTGGGCTTTTCATAAATGGCTTTTATGATGTGTAAGTATGTTCCTTCTATCCCGACTTTCTCAAGGGTTTTTATTAAGAAAGGGTGCTGGATTTTGTCAAAGGCCTTTTCTGCATCGTTGACAGGATCATATGGTTCTTCTCTTTTTTTTTTATTAATGTGATGTATCACGTTGATTGATTTGCAGATGTTGAACCAGCCCTGCATCCCAGGAATGAATCCCACTTGATCATGGTGAATAATTCTTTTTATATGCCGTTGAATTCGATTTGCTAGTATCTTATTGAGAATTTTTGCATCCATATTCATCAGGGATATTGGCCTGTAGTTCTCTTTTTTTACTGGGTCTCTGTCTGGTTTAGGAATCAAAGTAATACTGGGCTTCATAGAATGAGTCTGGAAGTTTTCCTTCCCTTTCTATTTCTTGGAATAGCTTGAGAAGGATAGGTATTATCTCTGCTTTAAACGTCTGGTAGAACTCCCCTGGGAAGCCATCTGGTCCTGGACTCTTATTTGTTGGGAGATTTTTGATAACCGATTCAATTTCTTCGCTGGTTATGGGTCTGTTCAAGCTTTCTCTTTCCTCCTGATTGAGTTTTGGAAGAGTGTGTGTGTTTAGGAATTTGTCCATTTCTTCCAGGTTGTCCAATTTGTTGGCATATAATTTTTCATAGTATTCCCTGATAATTGTTTGTATCTCTGAGGGATTGGTTGTAATCATTCCATTTTCATTCATGATTTTATCTATTTGGGTCATCTCCCTTTTCTTTTTGAGAAGCCTGGCTAGAGGTTTGTCAATTTTGTTAATTTTTTCAAAAAACCAACTCTTGGTTTCGTTGATCTGTTCTACCGTTTTTTTAGATTCTATATTGTTTATTTCTGCTCTGATCTTTATTATTTCTCTTCTTCTGCTGGGTTTAGGCTGCCTTTGCTGTTCTGCTTCTAGTTCCTTTAGGTGTGCTGTTAGATTTTGTATTTGGGATTTTTCTTGTTTCTTGAGATAGGCCTGGATTGCGATGTATTTTCCTCTCAGGATTGCCTTTGCTGCATCCCAAAGCGTCTGGATTGTTGTATTTTCATTTTCGTTTGTTTCCATATATTTTTTAATTTCTTCTCTAATTGCCTGGTTGACCCACTCATCTTATTGAGTAATATGAAAGAGATTCTAGTTTGGAGCGTGGAAGAATAGAAATCTCTGCGACAGATCCAGGCGGCTAAGTTAGTTGTTATGCCACTTGGGGTTTATGGCCCAGTAGATTCATGCTATGTGAAGTGTTTGTAGCAAATAGAGATACTCTATGGAGACTTTAGCAGGCAACTCTAGGTTAATGAGAGTCTGTAGGATTCTAAAGAAAGCTATGTTATCACCTGCCAATAATTATTCTTTTGGAAGTATCCTCTGGCTATTAGATGTAGGGACTTAACATGTGACCATGGACACCAATTTACCTTTGAGTTGGTCTGTTCACTATGAACTGGTGTTTTATGATTTGCTAAGACATAAAGTTAGGCATGTAGATCTGCACTCAATTACAAATGGCATTAGGACGTATAAAACTGGATGTGAGCGGATTCTGAAGGCACAAAGAAATTGCATGAGGAGTTGGTTAAGATGCCCATGGCTCTTATACCTGCTACCTGGTCTTCTCTCTCTCACCACATAACCTATTGTATCAAGTAGAGTTCTTTATCATCAGTTCACTGAGGAAGAAGATACTTGATCCTGATTTATCAAACAGCACTGCATGATATGCTAGCATTATCTCAAAGTTCACAGCTGGAATACCAGAGTACCACTTATGTATGGCCTTGGTAAAAATTTCAGTAGGCATAACTGAGCAGTGACCTAGTTGTATAGCCTCTAAAGATAAATTTTCAGAGTTATATATTTGTACTGATTTACTGGAAGTGGGTACTTAATGGTTTGGCTGAATGGTTGGAGACTTGTAAAGAGTACCTTTGGAAAATTAGTGATAAGGAGTCTAAGAAAAATAGATGTCAGTAAGTTTCTCTGAATGGACACAGAATAGGAATATAAATGAGTATCAAGTAATTGCTCCCCAAAGAGCAATATCAGAAGAAATGTTAATAATTAAGTGGACAAAATGATCCATTTCATGGATGTCAGCCTCTTTTAAAAGCCACCCTTGCTATTGCTATGAATAATAAACTGTCCTTTGTCACTGACCCATGAGACATGAAATTATTGAAGGCTAACTTGTCAGAGGGCATGAATGGTGAAATCTCAGATCTTCACAATTCTTGAAAATATTATTTTAGACCATTGTAATTTCATATGTACTGTTCATTAGTCTTTTCAAAGAGAAAAATGTATATACCTATGATATAGAATAACATTTTAATCAACATGTAAATGTGTTAGGTTTTGAGAAACAAAATTCAATCTATTCTATCATAATATAACAATTACTGTATATGCATACATATAGTTAATTTTCACTTATAATGACAGGAATTTGGTTAGGATGCTTTGGTCATAGTAACAGAAACAAAGCTCTTTCTGCATTATGCAAAAACAATAATTTATTATAAAATTACAAGGTACTTTGCCAAAGCCCAGAACAATAGTTAAAAACAGGACACTAATAAATGTCAGATCTTGCTAGCTTAAGAAAATAGGTTAATTTATTATTAGGATAACGTGTGCCATACCAAGCCAAGGGCAGGCTTCATGAAGAGCTGGAACAAGGAAATGGAGGACTGTTAGAAAGCCA